>NC_089522.1:25697595-26958138 GCF_963924715.1 Thunnus thynnus | reverse complement strand
AGTACGAGAGCTGAGGAGACACAGTCTTTAGTCGTTTTTAATCTTCTTTCCATCGACAGGAACTGTAATGAGTAAAGAGCTTTTCTGGCTGCTTTCCACTCAGGTGTTGACCGTGGTCTGCTGGCTTGTTAGCTGCTTGGCCAGTTAGTTTGACCTTTAGTAATTTATTCTCAAGTCCATCTGGAAGGATTGAATTTCCAAATTGGATCACTGTGAGTTTACTGAGGAGTGAACAAGGACAAAGTGTGAAGGCGCACAAAGTTTTGTCATAAATGGGCAGTGAACAGTTGAGCAAATAATGTTTGTTTTTGCTAAATCAAGCGAATTTATTTGCTTTGAAAATTAATCAGTATCCTGTAAAGACACGTAGACTGAAACATTCACACAAACTTTCCATGATCAGTAGTTTTAATTTAACCAAGTGACTAAGGGCTGAGCTATGCTAGGTATTATTATGAAAGGTATTAGTTCATACGCTGTGTTTTCTGACCATATCGGAAGGCAACCGCTGTTTCAAACAGCCACACTCACAGGTGGGGTGAAAAGCCGGCCGTGATAGAGAGGAGCGAGATGCAAACATTTTTATATATGAGGATAATGGCACACATTTTCAGACAGTCTCTCCTAGGAGGCCATCATAGGTTACATGCCAATTTCCTTATTTGATTGTTTCTCACGCCTCATTCCTCGTTCGACATGGAAATCATTCTGGTTCCAATTTGCTTATTTCTGTTTAGAGGAGTGAGGATCGAGGAATAAGGAGGATCCCTGAGGAGGATGCATTAAAGCAGCCTTCGCGGAAGTCTTTCACTGGCCGACGGGCTGGGGTGGGGCCCTTCAACCATCCGACAAGCCCTTCTGATGAAGTATATTGGCACCATAAGTCTCTGTCTGTGGGCAAAGATGAATTTCAGGGATAAAAATAAACAACTGAAGGTCCAAGGACAGAGTAAGCGAGCTATCTACTGAATTTACTTAGAGGCACATATATCCAAACAGACAGCATCGCATAAACCTACCACAAAGACACCTTCCTTTTCAGGGCAAGCTGAGTGCTTGAATATTAACACAATATATATAGAGTAAATCCTTGTGGGTTCAAATGTGCAAACACTGTCAGTGTGTCGAGTATCCTGTTTATTTCACCCTGCTGATGTGCCGGTCCATGCCAGCACCTCGCACGGATGAGATAGTCGTGCTTGTTGGTGGTCTCTTGAGTGTGTTTTAAAACTCACTAGATGCTGGTTTAATGCTCAACGTGGCTGGAACTCTGAGTCACAGAGTAACATTTCAAGAGAGACACATTATGTTAAACCTATTGTATCTATGCAGTCGTGCAGACACACACACACACAGACATACACGCATTTTTGCAAACTTTCACACCTTGAACCCAAGTGGACAATCAATCCAGCTCTTGTAAAAAGAAGGAGAGCCCTGCTGCACTCACTCCAGTCTCTGAGGTCCTCAAACAAATAAACTTTCTTTGGTTTTAAATAAAGCCCCAAGCTGCTCTGGATTTAAATACACTCTGGCTGTGCTTCCCTACCAGTTTCAATACACCTCTGGGTCCAGCGTATGGAGTCAGGCTGCTGCCCATATGGTCCCCACTGGATTAGGCTAAGAAGCTCGGCCACATAATGGTGGGGCCCGGGGAACCATTAAAAACCCATTAATTGTGAAGTTTGAAGCTCCTTACGGCAATGATATGCTAATATTTCTTAGCACTGGACACAGACTGAAGAATGAGAATCAGCTGCAATCAGACGCAAATAGCAGAGAGATAGTGAAATAGTGAAGAGAAGGGGGAGAGAAAAATGTGAAAATGGTTAAAAGGGAATCTACACTGTTTCCAGGTTGCTCTAACTCCCTAACATCCACTTGTCTGCCAGATACACACACACACACACACATACATACACACACACACACACACACACATACACAGTGAGAGGGAGTGCTGGAGAATAAAGAAAAGGGGAAAGCAGAGAATAGAGAAACTGCAGGCAGCAGAAAACAAAGAGGTCAGTGTTGTGGAAAACATAGAGTCTGACATTAAAGTGATGCAGTTCAACTTACTCGCTTTAGCGCCAGAAATGCATGGTTGAGAGATCTACACGCAGAGGGGGGAAAAATGATAAAAGACAGTGGGACAGATGGAGAGAGAGAAAAGTGAGAAAAAGAAAAAGAGGAACAGGAAGTTGCTGAAAATTAAACAAAGATAGAAAACAAAATATGCCATCTGCATATCTTTTCATCTCCCAATATGATGAAAGCATTTATTTGTTTCCTTTCCAGGTGGCATTGTGCAGGGAAATTCTGCTTATCTCTGCATTCTTCTGTATTGCAGAGTGGATGGCAGGGACATTAGAAAGGCTAAGTCCCCACCAAGCAGATTAACCAGAGCTAGCCAGGGGACCAGAACACAGATTTGGGATGCATCGCCCAAATAAGATTTAGGCTTTTCACTGGCAATTACTCACAGTATACATTTCAATGCGTAACCCGGAATGCAGTTGATGCTGCCCTGGCTCTGAAAGGGACTTTGGCTAATCTGGGACTTGCCACTGTACCAGAAGGTTACAGTCTGTTTCCAGCTGAACAGATCTACTGTGTGTAAGGACTGGAGCTGTTGCTTTCTGCTGTTTACATTCAATACTCAACTCCTCTGATTTCCATTAAACCGAGAAGAAGGGCTACTTGTTATTCATGGAAAGCCACTTGGATATAATGTGGATGCCATTATTTCAATGTGTAGTATACTGTTCATGTCACATTACAACACAACTGACATGACAAGGAAATCCACACATCAGTATCAATAACCCGCCGCAGCCACTATAAAGGAAGCACCACAAGAGTAACTACAAAGGCCAGGCAGTCTTGCATGTGCAGTTCTTTAGTGTAATGAGTCCTCTCCCCATGTGCGTCGAGGATGCCGATGAAGGGAAAGGAGACTGGACTTGTCATTTCCCTGTTGGGCCCTCGGGAGCCAGGTGTCTCTCTTTAATGGAGGCGTGTGGAGACTAACGTAGGTTAATGAGCAATGCAGGCCCCAGAGGAGATAAGCATTATAGGCTATATGAGATCCCCTCTCATCCCTTCATCCCTCCATTTGTGTCAGACCCTGGGAGAGAAAAGAGGAACAAAGGAGAATGTGGTGGAATGGAAGCAGAGGTACAAGAGAGACTACTGAGTGAGTACAGAGGGAGCGGAGGATAGAAAGACACAACAAACAGAGCCAAAGAGAATGTCAGGTCTGCCACCAGCCTTTTTAAAACAATTAAGGCCTGGATGGGATTCATTCAAAAAGGTTCCACCGCCAAGCAAGACCCAAATGTGGTAGTAAAGGGAAAGCTTAGTGAGAGCAGCATTAATCAGAAACAGACTCTCTACGACAACAAACCAAACCACACACACACACAGGAAAGTCGACACTTTACATATTAAAGCTCGGCAGGGAGGGAAAAAAGCCTGTGGAAACATCAAATTGTAATGAGGAACAGGCTCTGTGAGTGCATAAGGGATAGAAAGAAAGAGACAGAAAGACAGAGAGATGTAATGATGGTGAAGGAAAGAGAGAGCTTTTAGATATAATGGACATGTAAGCCCAAACCGCAGATGTCCTTTGAGCCTGTTTTAAGAGTGTTTGTTGTGGAGTTGTACTGTATGGCTTTACTGCGTTCCTCTTTTTGTCTTGCACTCAGATGTGGCTTAGTCTTTTGTTTGGCTGTCTGCGGCTGCAAGGCTGTATAAGCTATGAACTTAGAGTAAGCAACCATCTGAGCATGCTGTGTCTCTGTCCCCGAACATGAATATGTGCTCGGCTAAGATGCTGCTGAGAGAGGAGAGGAGTGTGTTTGTGTGTGTGTGTTTGGTGTTGTTGGAAATAGGGGCTACAGACAGATGAGAGAAGTGCGACCGAGAAAAAGGAGGAAGGAAGAAAAAAAAAACACAAGGATAAAAAGTGGAATAAAGAAAAGAGACGAGAAATGGGAAGAAATGTGCGGAAATAGAGGTGAGAGAGATAAAGCTGCAAGACGAGAGGAGGGGGAGAGGGGGGAAGGTGTGACCAGGTTTGTGCCCAAGAGCAGAGAGCATAGCAGTGTATGTGGCACAGCCGAAAGGAGAGGCAGCCTCGCATTCCAGGCTTGATCCTGTATAAACCCTGTCTGTTACTGCAGATCTGATATGGAAATAAGAGGCCAGATGGGGGCTTCCATTGGCCTTATAAGGGATTGTGGCTTGGCCTGGATGGATCACGGGTGAAAAGCCATGGAGAATGAGAAAGAGACAGAGAGGGACAGAGACAGGAACAGGGAATGGGTATTTAATAAAAACAACGTAAGACAAACTGAGAAAAAGGTGTTGAAATGTGGATACGCTAGAGCAACAGAAAGGAGATATATATAGAGAATAGCTGTGGACAGCAGCAGAGTAGAAATGGTGAACCAAACCAAGATGCTGCCTTTCTGGCAATATTCTAGTTTTTCTCCTCCTCTGTTGTTTCAGTGATCTCTGGTCTTTGAAGGGGGGATTCATCAAAGCCCGAGAACAGAAACAATTTCCTCCTCGTCACACAATAGCAAACTTAACAATAGAACCAAGCACAACTCGATTTGGTTCAATTCATCCTGCTACCATTGTTTCAGACTGAGTCCCATAGGTCCACTTTATTGTAGGATTTTTCTCTACCACCAGAAAGAATAACTTTGCCCTTGAGAGAGACTGCAGATGCAGAAAAGCAAAACTCAATAAACAAAAGGATAGATGTTTACTATGTTAACAGCCTAGGCTTTACTAATCACAAATAAATTCAGTAAAATCCATGTGCCATCATCGTGTATTTTCCAACTACAGCTTAACAACTGTGTTGGCAAATCCCCCTCATTCAACTCCCTTTGTTCATCAGTGTGTTTTGTACTAACAGCATTTCCTAGTCAAGATGTTCAGACAGTACAAGCCAGAAACCTGCTGAGAAACCTGATCAGCCACGCTAATCTGATCAGCTGCACTTTGTTCAAGTGTGTCTTATTTAAAGAGAACAGCACTCCCAGCATGGCGTAACCCAAACACAGTCCTATCCCCTTTCAGCCGAGGATCCCGGGGAGCCGACACAGTCATCTGATCCACCACACCTTCCGATCTAACCACCCCCCACCCTCCGATCCAGCTCGCAGCCTAAACATGGCATACCTGCACCCAAATGTTCACTCAACCACAATCTGGGCTCATTAGGGTGAAAACTCATGACACAAGTGTTTCTCGTTTCCTAATCAGTTGGAAGGCAAAAGCCCCCTCTCCTCCCCAGTGTGTATGTGCGTGTGTGTGCATGCATTTGTATGTGATGAAACACTCTTGAAATAGAGTGAAACACGTAGTGTCTTCTGAATGTATGATCAAGGGAGTTTTCACACACCTCCCTCATGCCAATAACGGAGTCAAATTTGTATGTGCACCACACCAAAGCATACTTTGTATATGTATATGTGTCATAAAATCATTCAGCTCTGTTTATTGTGTGCACGCATGTCAAAGCCAAACACATTCATTATACTCACTGAACGGCACGATACTTTAGGGAAGCAACATGCAAATGATGTAGACAAGATCTTTGCCCTCTGGTCCCAGAAATTTCACTGCTACAGTGTTAAACTAAAACTGTTGTCTGTTTTTCTGTTAATTCATTTTCACAGTCAGCTAATAAAGACCAAGTACACGTGCACACAGACACAAGACACACTCCTCAATCTATACACCCCACTGAGCCAACAGCTGCTTCCAGCAGCACCAAACTGTGGCTGCCAAATGCACCAAAAACACTTTACTATGACTGACGGCAACACATTATTCCCAACAGAAAGGTTTAACTGCCCTTTTTATCTGTGTAAAAGGGAGGAATGTTGATGGTTAGCTGCTGTGCTGTGATTCCATCAAATCATCACCTCTCTGCTTTGACTGCTAATCCAATCTGACACAGCAAGCCCATGTCACCAAGCATAGGGATGTCTCACATCGGCCTCTGGCCCTGACCCTTACCTTTAGTCAAGTTACCAGAGGCCCAGATAATGTTTTCCCAACCGCTAACCATTAGAGTTTAATGAATAACAGCGGTGGCTGAGATGACCTGTGGTTGGAAGAGGCCTCTAGCTCCCGCTCTGTTCTTTGATTTCACAACCTCGTTAATGCCCTCTCGGTGGCCTGGCATGGGTTTTGTGGTGATGCAGGTGTTTTTCTCAATCGCAAACATACCCTTGATCTCTTTCTCTCAGTTCTTTAACTCTGCACTTTTTCTCTTTCCTACAACACAGAATCTGTTAAGCAATCTATCCACCCACACATGCTGAAATATCATATATTTTACATGGACTATATTTTCTGTCTATTCCAGTCAAACAATATTTGGTATCTGTGGCCTTTACACTCTATCTACCTCCAGCTGTCTCTGTTTTATTCTCACCAGTCAGTGTTTCGTGTGTGATGGCATTATACGGCCGTGACATTGTGCTATATGTCATTGCTATAGGAGTCAGACGATGAGATGAGAGAACATATATAACATTTTGGATTTTCTTTTTTCCTGGTGAAAACAAAAGTGGAGCTATTTGAATATAAATACCATTAAAAACCAACGGTAAGGTCACTGTCTTTAAACAAAGGAGACAGTAAGGCTTCAGAGGGTGCTTTGACCAGTGAACACAACACACTGTACGACGTGTTACAAGCTATGCAGAAGGAACTGTCCAATCCCATTAAGACTGTAGCCATCTTTGCTGGACGGCTGGACTATTAAGAAGGAGTCTAGGCTGACAGCTCTGTTTCATGACAGCATGAGGCCAAGACCTGACATACAGCTGTCAAGAGAAAGAGATGCCCCATGTGTGTATGTGAGTGTTAATGGTGCAGAAGTGACGAGCAGGTAAAGGCTGAGTGAGCGGAGATTACCAGTGGCCTGAAATATTATCACATGCCATTAGCACTGTATCACTGTTCATTAGGCTGATGGCTAGCTGGAGTTACTTGACAGCCCTGCGGTAAGCGAGAGAGATGGAGAGAGTGAGAGGAAGAAATAAGGAGATAGAGAGTATGCAGAGCACAAATGTAGAAAGAAAATTGGAGTAAAAGTAAAAAAATCTGTGAAAATGATAAAGCTCTTCTTGCCTCGATCCTTCACTGTCAAAGATCCAACGTCCAGGTATCAGAGACAAACAGTATTTAATGTTGCAACAAAAGAAGGAACTTAGCATTTTACTACAATCCCTAATTCTTATTGTCATAACATCCATTATAAATGATAACCAGATGACTGTACAATGTCAAAATGCATATATCAAAGAAATGATTTGTGTAGAGCCCATAAAAGCTTGCTGTAAACACTATGTGATCATAGAAATGCATTAAACAATGCTGTCACCCAGACAAGCTTAACTCTGAGGGCCCTGATAACTGCTGCTGTCTTGTATGAAGTAGGAGACAGAGGAGCAGTAAAGCTGTCTCACTATCAGACAGAAACATTAGTCGCTGTCACACTCTGTTTGCCTTCGCACAGACAACAGTTTAGTATATCATCAAAGCCAAAACAATTCTCATTTCTGAGATCTATTGGTGCCGAGCAACTTGAAAAGACACTTGAAATGGAAGCGCACATTTGCAAAGTTGATGAGAGGAATGCTGTTTTGGTTGATTGAGTAATCTAGAGTCATTACGCATGCTATCAAACACATAAACAATGCATGTTTTTCTTTTTTCGTTCTGTAACTGCTTCTAATGAGGATGATAATTATGATTCATGTAAAATAGGGGAAATTTACCAAGAACTTCAAAAAGATTTCCAACTGTCGTGGGCCACAGTTAGAGTTTGTGTGCCAGTTTACAAAGTAATAGTTTGCTCTCACTCCCACTCTGTCCTCCCTATTCCCCCTTTTATCTAATTTTTGACCACTCTAAGAGCCAGCAGTAATGAATTGGCTAATCACAGTTATCTGGCCCATTCAAGTGCTTTGTAAAGCAAATCAATAAAGCCTGGCACTGAGCCAGCCATCCACTTTGACAGACGTTGTTCGCTAATCTATTTCTGGCTTTTTTCTATCCTAAAGATGTTTACTCTTTCTGTGTCTGTCCCTTTTTCTCTCTGAGTACTTCAGCAAGGTCAGCAGGGAAATTGAAGAAGAAAAAAAAAAAACTCATATTCCATGCCAGCTGGCATTCAGAGGACAAAAGTCAAGCACTGAGTACTTAAAGTTCATTTGACAGAGGGAGAAATTTTCTCTTTGATTGGTGGAACTGTTGGAGCTCTGAGACTTATACCTCAGGCAAGAAAAAAAAATAACAAGGCCTACACCCCTACTATGTTGTTTCCACAGTAACATATCAATAACAGCTACGCAACCGCTGATAAGAATTTCTATGAATTTCAAATGTTCTCCCTGTGGTGCCTATTGGCTGCAGACTAAACAGGAATATTGATAGGCTGTGAGGCCCTGTCTCCCAACACAGCTCCCTTGCATAATGTTTTAGACATATTCTTGTTGTGTTTATTGCACATAAAACATCCGATTGCAGAGATGCTCGGGCTAGAAATATACCATATTCATAAGAATGCAAAAGGCCACTTCTTACTGAGAGAAACATGTGGGAATATTCAGCCTAATTCCTCATGTTGAATGTTTCTGCCTAAGCAGAAAGACATGGATCTGGGTATCCAGTGTTGTTTGATGTGGCTTGCCAATCCTAATGACATTATTGAACCTAACATTGGTGAAAACCACACAATCCACTGCCACGGGCATAGTATGACTCCCAGGCTCTGTGTGTGCATAACAGTGTGAGTATAGAGCCAAGGTCTATGTCTTGTTTTCCCTTTAAGGCCCCAAGTACTATAAAAAAAATTCCATGGGCAACACAAATAATGCTGCCTTCAACCTAATTTGTATCCCCATCAACAAGAAAATAAAGTGGAAGAAACCGGATTAGAGCGATGCTCTTTCTACACGCAGTCTCTAGTGAAAAGTGGCTGTAAACTACAAGGGGTTAATTAATCTCACTCATTAAGTTAAGTCCAATTATGGGGCGCACTCAACAGGGTAATTTGTTTCCTAAAAAAAGAGAACGCATTGTCGTTAACAAATCAAAAATCCTCTGCTCAGAATAAACAGCTATTTTGGCGATAAATTAACGAATACGTAGTTCACAACATATTTACGAACATATGTGATTCTGTCTTTGCGTCTTTTGGGATTCGGCAACATTGGCACACTACTGTATATCCACAGGCTAAATTAAGCCTGCATGTATAAAATCCATCTGTAGTAAAAATGTATGCACTGTATTAGTATTAGTCTCTTGTTGTTAGATAATGAAAAACGCTTCCTTCGAGACACTGGCAGAGAAAAGAGCAAGCAATTAGAGGAAGAGAATGGAGTGGGAGACAGATAGAAGGAGAGAAAGCAACAGAGAGCTGTTTGAATGTGATTAATGAGATCACTGCAGGGTAGGCTGTCTTATTGTAATAGTCTGAGCAGGAAAGAGAAGAAGAAAAAGATCAGGAGAAAGAGTGAGATACTGAGACGGAGAAAAGGACGGGAAGAAAGAGAGGAATGAGAGAGAAACAGAGAAGAGAAAGAAAACGAGAGGGGACAGCTGGTTGACTGACCATGCTACATTTAACTCACTGCTATGAAAAGTAAGAGGGAGTGGGACAGAGAGAGAAAGACACACAGAGAGAAAGTAAATCAGAGAGACTAAGAGGGAAAAAGCAGATATAAGGCTCGGATGAATGGAACGGCAGGGGCTCTCAGTCTTCCGCTGGCCTTTTAACAGTGAAGTGTTTAGAGAAGCCTGGTCCAGGTCTGGCAGATAGAGAGGCTTGTACTCTAAAGACAGCCATGAAAGACACAGCCTGCCGCCGTCGGCCGCCTCTTTATCTGGCTCAGGGTTAAGAACTGAGCAGGAGGGGGTCAAGTGGAGGCCAGGTTCTGAAAGGTCACACAGACATCCTACCAGTGCACAACTCAATGAACAAGTTAGTCATTAGCTATACTGGAGAGATGGTTATGGTAATTAAACACCTATAGCAACTTCCCCCCGCACACAAACATCTTCAGCCCATACCCATACATAACACATTTGTGTTTGTGATTCCTCCAGACTTAAAACACCACTGAAGTGTGAATACATTGTCTCAAGAGAGAACCCTTTGCTTTTGAAAATAAATGATAAAAAAATAGTTCCAACAGATAAAATAGAGGACTTAAAGCTTCCAATTCTACTGAAGTTCCTCATGGATGTAGCGATGGGAGGATATTCCCTGCAAAGCGGCGGGCCTTCACAGTACGGTAGGATCTGTAGATCATCATTTATTGGTCATCCGGTTTTGCCGTATAGGTTAGAAAAAGCTTGATAGTCTCTGTGTGAGCTGCCATCCACAGATGCCCTCAGGTCCAGGTAATGACAGAAAATAAAATTTTGCTCTATTTGCACTTCCCCAAATAGTGCTGCTTTCACTGTAGGACATTTGCTTCAGCTTCTTTGAGAAAGTGCTGCAAGTTGTGTTGGGAGGAGAGAATGTTTTTTTTTTTTAGTTTCAGTTCTTTTAGTCTTTTAGAAAGTAATTTCTAAAGGCTATGCTGGACTCCCAGCTGTTAACAGTGGGCAACCTGAGGTTGTATTGCTTAGTTTAATGGGATTTTAGCAGGGAGTTTAATGGCAATTGAGCAGGGAGAGTCCTAAACACAAATGTAATACATATTGGCAGCTGTCATTTCAACTAAAAACTGCTTATGTCCCTATGGCACTTGTCATTTTGCTAAGTTTGCAATGTTAGTTGCCTTCTTCATTAACAGGTGTAGTGGGTAGTATGGTTTTCATTCAATTTTTCATTCAAACAAGACAGACAAAACAAAGACTCTGGTTTAACAGAGGGCTGCAATTATTTGTTCTGTGTGGGATTAATAGGACCACGCCATTCAGTCTGAAACAAAGTGATGCAACGGTTATTATACAAGGCATTCAGTTGAGAAATAACAATTTGTGAGTACGATGATTGGAAACAAATTCTACCTGGTGGCAATTATGACAGCGCTTTTCACTCGCAATTGTATTTCTTTTCATGTCAGCTCAAGGTTAATGCAAGCCAGGCAGTGACAATGGAGATGTTTAACAAAGCCATTAAAATGATTAATTCTTTGTGCTTTTAGGTTGTTTATTTGGCCCACGATGAAGCCCTAATGACCAACCGAAAGTTGTTTATAAAGTGAAGTGAACAGGGTTCATGTTCTTCATATATCACAATAGTGAGCGTGTGTGTGTGTGTGTGTGTATGTTGCAGGGGATGTAGGTGACAGGACCCCTCAGTACTGTTCCTCTCAGTGTAATTTGTACCCCTGGGGGAATAGGATGGGCTTCCATTCAGTTGTTGCCATGGGCCGCAGCTGTTGCTAGGGACATCATCCTCAATGCTAGTTAGAGCCCCTCTCTCTCTCTCTCTCTCTCTATCTCTGTCTGATTTTCTGTCTGTCCGTCTGCCATCATTTTGTCTCTCTATCTCTTTCCTACCTGCCCTCTTCCCTCTTCCTTCTACTTCTTATGCCTTGCAAATACTGAGCCCAACAAATCTGATTAGCTGATCCCTAACACACACACACAAATAAAGCACATAAAAATCCAGGACACGCAAAGTCAGGCCACACCAAAGCAGGGGCTTGACAAGTCAAGCAGGTGAGCAGCCTCTGGACTGATAGGCAACAGACAGGCAAGGTTCCTGTGGTGGTGGTGGGGGGGGTAGACGGGTGGAGGGGGGTTGACCACTTGGCCACAAGGGCCCTGTAGGAGCAGCTGCCTGCATTTACAAGCCTTTAAAGTCCCCGACACTTTATGCACTATGATCAGCTGCTACCCTCAGCGACACTCCAGTACTGTCTGCACAACACGCACATGCTTATTGCTATTCAGCTCTCTGTGGGAGCCAGGTGAGTCAGCCATGCACCCTCTGCTATGTTAACCAGTTCAGCAGGACATTTGTCCAGTTAAACACCTGAACCACCCTTTTAAGTTGTCCCCTTCAGCTGCCAGGGGCATAATCCAAACCAATTCCTGATTACTCATCAGAGCATGATTACAAGAATTAATTAGCCCGAAAGCAGCTCATCATGGTTGAAGGCTTGAAGAATAAAGAGCCGGAAGACATTTTTTTCATCCATGGTTTGACATTTTTTTCATCCATGGTTTAATGCTGATACAAACCACCACTAATCAACCCCTGATTTCCACTGATCCACCACAGCGGTATTTGAATGAAGAAAACAAAGCATGTAGTGCACATCGAGATATTACCAGGCAATATCAGCCTAAAGCAATTGAAGGAATAGCTATTTTATATGTCAAGGTTTCATGACTCAATTACATCTTAAATAATTTACAAAATAAACCTATATAGGCCTGAGTAACTAAGTTGAATGTAAAAAGCAACAGCGGATGCCATCTGGGAATGTATCCCTTTGGTCTAAGGTTCAACAGCTCTTAACCCCTGCTGTTCTGTATGACACAGCTGGGGTGGAGGATGTTCATTCTCACTGTCTGTCTCTGATTAACAGGGGAATCCAGAACGTGCCTCTGCTGAGCTTGCTTTAACCTCCCCATTCATCTATCGCCGGGATGTCTTTCAACATCCAATTTTACATGTGCAGCCGTGCCCTCCATCTCGATCTATATCAAAGGCTGTGCTCCCCGCAGCTCCTCTCCTCCTTAATGCCGCTGTTGCTTCCCACCAATCCCAGTCCCCGTGTGGGATATGTCTGTGCTTAAGCACAAAGTGAACCACACACAGCCACAATTCCAATTTAGATGATGCAATTCTTGGGTAATGTGTGTTCAGAATAAACTGCATAGCAGATCGACTATCTCTATAATTTGACCCACAGAGCCCAGAAGCAGTCTTTTGGTCTCCGGGTACATAAGAGCGATAATGTAGATGATGGAGTCTGGTGAGTACGATACACAGTCTGGTGAGTATCAGTGTAAACCTAGGTCTAGAATTTAAATAGGACATTAACTTGTGAGCAGGACTACAGGCTTACTGGCACATCCTCTGATCTTACCTTCGAGTGGTCTGGAGGTATAGTTTTGGTCCTGTTTGGTCCTGATTGGAACTGGTTTCACTGTAGCTAGAAAAAGTGCATGATCGCCTGGAATATTGATTACCCCCTAGCAGTTTTCTGCTGAGGTGAACATCTACTGCCCTCAACAATCAATCACTGCCTCCAGGGGTGCCACCCAGAAGTCCACAAGCTATTTATGAAAGCCTCATGACACTCAGACTATACATTGAACTCATCAACTATTGTATGATGTTTTACTTTAGGGAACGAGAATATTCCATCTTCACAAAATAAAGTTGTTTTTTTGTTTGTTTGTTTGTTCGTTTTTTTTGTTCGACACTACATCAAACAGTGAAATGTAATCACTTCACACCCTGTACACATCGTCACAGCATGTGAACGCTAATATATGAGGCTGTAGTGTTATTGTTTCCTGCAGTCTACCACACTACATATGCGTTCTCCTCACCTTAGCGCCTGCTTACTCCCCCTCCCTCTTAACCCCTCTTCCTCAATCAATCCCCTACAAAAGCCTGCCACTAGTAGCAGTACCTGCCAACACTATCCTTCCCGTTTTGCCATGCTCCAGCAAAGCCCAGGAAACAGCAGCAGGGAGAGTGAGAGGGAGGTGGAGGAAGGGAAGGAGGAGTGGGATTGAATGGGGAAGCGAGAGATGGAGGGCAGGGGAGGGGGGGGGGGGGGGATTCTTTGGGAAGGGAGCCAATCCAATTACAGGCAGCGGTGCAGCCCTGGTTTCTTTGGCGGCACTAAATTCACATTTCAACGGTCTCTTCCTCCCTCCCCCAGTACCTTCTTCCTTCTCCTATCTCTGCCTCTTCCTGCTACTCTTTTTCTTATTTTTTTTCTTGTTATACCTCACACTCACACCCCTTAACCGTGCATCCCTGTGCACAACACCCCTCCCTTTCCCCATCTGTCTGTTTCTCTTGGTTGCATGAAAGGGGTGGAGGTATGGAACTGTATCACTAGCAAAGCATCAAATCTTGTCCCCCTATGGCTGTGTCATGTTCGGTACTTTAGCGTCCTACCCCCGTGTACATGTCTCTCACAACTCTGTAAGAGCTTATCAGCCCTCTGCAGAGGAGCTGCAGCCAGAGCTCATCAGGTCACCCTATTCCTCTGCCTTCCCTGTGACACCTGAGGGCATGAATGGGTGACACCCTCAATGTAAACACATGCATATTTCAGACACCTTGACACACATGCACCTTAACAATGACAGCAGGCAAAGCAGCTCTCCTCCTACCACTGCTGTCATACAGCGTTATTGACTATTCATTACCTATTACAAATGTAATGCTTTCTTTTCCCACGCTGCTGCAGACTGCCACAGTGGGTAGGCTAATTATGGTCATTCTCTCTTTCATGCACATTAAGTGGACAGTCAGTGCTTGTTGAATCATGTGCATGTGCTTGCATGCAAATCGTGACTGGTCCTCATCCGATAACGCACCTGCATGCAAATTTTTGCACATGGTGGCATTGCCTTGTCTAATCATGTGATTTTCAAACTAATTGGGTTCAAATAAAGTCCAGAAAACTCTTGTTTCAGCAATGTTGCACTAAAATAGACACCTACCAAACGCAGAGATGACAACATGCAATCCGACAAGTCTGCAATTTCAGTTTTGTGTTACTCGCTGAGAGAAATATTATAACATTAAAGGCAAATGCTCATGACACCTTTTTGATGGATATAATCAAGGTATTCAGAATACTTATATTAATAAAAAGTAAATGTCCTGCATTTTCTTATCTAGGCTACCCCAGTGTGAGAGGATGATGATCATTATGACGACAATAAATCAGACGAGGGGAATACTAATTGCTGGTAAATCGGTGTTAGTGAAAGTGGCATTACTACCTTATTCTGTTGTCATGTGAGCAGTCTCTGTGGTTGAGTGCTCTACTAGGTTTTTCTGTTGTGACTACTGGACCGTGGTACTTTTTCTCTAGGTGCCCTTCTCATATCCTGGTTAATTCCTGCCCCATGTTAGCGTTACTGTGGTTACAGTCATGCCCCTGTGAGGAGCGGGCCTAAGTACACAGTAGCAGGCAAGGCTATTTTGCATGGATTCTCAAACAGGGAGCAGAGGATAGGAGATAGAGACAGAGGACTGGGGGAAAGCAGGCAGCAGCCACAGACAAGAGTGTGGAAGGAAGCAGGGAGATAAAAACAATATGCAAGCAACAGCAACACAGTGGGGAAAACACTCTTTTCTGTCTCATCTAATTTAACCAAGTAGAAAAAGGGGCTAAATTATTAAACAGCTCAAACAGGGGATTACATTGAATGAATATTCTCTCCACCACATCCTGATGTATTGATTTAATTATGAATAGATGGAGACCAAAATAACCCAAGCCAGGGCCATTTGTGTTGCATTGCCAGCCTTAAATAACAAAGAACTTGCCAAAACAGGCATCAAAATGGTTTTAGCGACTCTCTTTCCTTTTCAATCTCTTGTTCTGAGCTTCACGCAGCTGTTGTTACTACGGGGAGAGGTGACTGTATAAACCAGTTATGGCCCTGTGACACACTCCCGCTGTCACTCAAACAGGAATCCCCATGGGAGGAGGAGCCAAGTGACTACTGACAAATCCTTCAACCAGCTGTCTAAATGCAGTCTAGGAAACACCATCAGTATGCAAGACAAACAAATATTGCTACACACACACACACAATCATATAATATCTACTTTCAAACATGCCATTAACATTTTAACATTTAACATAATAGTTAACATAATAGTCTAAGCATCAGCTGTCTGGGGTGATGTGAGTGCCAAAACAGTGCAACAGCTGTTCTCAATTAATCAGCAAAACATAGACATTTCTGATTGACAGTCTCACTCCTTGTATCACCCTGAACCCGGAGCACAGCACTCACTTCCCTCACTATTCAGTCCTGTCGATGAGCAGTCTCATCTAATACCTTGTTTCCTGTGGCTGGGGTGAGAAATGTATCATTATTAACTAGCCGGCAGCCCTTTACCCTCTGTGGCATCTGTATTCCCCAACCAAGACCAGGAGGTTTAGTGCATGGGCTTGCTCTCTCCTTTGCCTCTCAGTGGGCCACAGGCAGAAAGGTGCCTATTAAAATTAATGGGCCAGTACAGGTTATTCAACACTGCGACACTGGAGCTCACTTAACAAGGAACTGGTAATGACCACTACAGTGAGCTAGCCATCGCCATTACCCCTCTCTAACGCTTTGACAGCAGGCATTAAATATTAAGGAGATAAGTTTCCCTGTGACCATGATCCATCTGCACAGAAATAGGACCACTTCACAGTGTCTGTACCCCATGGACCACTGGACAGCCTAAGTCTTTGTATCACAGTGATGAAGTGAGCAGTAATCTCCTACAACAGGCCTTTAACTGCTGGGTGAGAAGAGGAGTTGGTACTCACCTTCTTAAGACGTCCACTCTTGGTGCCCACAAAGGCTACACAGTAGCCATTGTAGACATAGGAGGTGACAGAAGTCATGCGGTCCCGAGTTTCGGTGTAGAGAGTGTGTCCAGTCACTAGCTGAGAACCACCGAGAGGCTGGTTGATGTCCAGACCACAGAAAGAGTCATCAATGGGCACCGGCTACAGATAGAGAGGGAGAAAAAAGGTTACAGAATGAAGTACAAATGGGCAACAAATGGAAGACAATTGAAACTGAAACTGAAGAAAAACAGAAAAAGGTTATAGGAAGTATGAGACAAATGTGTCACATAGAAGTCCTTGACATGAAATGTATTGTAGGAAGTGGGAGCGACAAAAATACCTCAGAGAGAGACAGACTTAGAGAATAAGACATTAAGAGAGAGGAGAGACTGAGACGGAGAGCATTATAAAAGAAGACAGCTCGGTAAGGAGGAAAGATGAAGGTGACAGAGTGAGACAGACGGAGAGAGCGATGGTCAAAGTTGTGGAAATAGCGGCGGTGTCAGAGACCGTCTGAAACGGAAATGAGGGGGTGAGAGAGGTGAGCGAGGTGGAAGTGCACGAGTGAATCTCACAGCCAGACAAACGTTTGCCTTTCTGTTCCCCTTGGCAGACATGTTTCAGCTCTGCCTGACTGAGCCCCACCTTGCTCTCACTGTGGCTCATTACCCTGGCCTATCATCACACCTCTGCAGGAAGACACATGCTGCATGATAACTATGTGCACCGGCAAACACACTGCGTGATTACCGTGCAAACCTGAAATAGGCATGCATGTAAGTGAAGAGGCTGCATTGAACTGTGTTTACCCATCAATTAGAAAATAATCACCATCATAAAGTCTCAGTAAGACTTGACTTCAGGTCATAGGGAAAATTGGGAGTGATAATGCATCTTTATGCTTAGAGTGAAGACTCCATCCTGTAAGATAAGATAAGAAAGCTGGTAGTAAGGGAGGAGAAAGACTGGTCTCTGGTGTTGAATCAGGTCAGCTGAGACAGTCTGAGTGGCAGTGGCCTCAAAGTGCCATGTGGAGTAATGTGAGATGGTCAAGCAGACCGAAGCCCAGCACTGCTCCACGTACATATTCTATAGTCTCTTGCACACAAACTCCCTTTATATATACAGTACATTCTCCTCTCTCCAACCCCAACTCATTAATTCTCTTTCTGTCACTTTATCTATCTCTCTGTCTGTCTCCTCTGTGTCTCTGTCTCTGTCTCCATCCCTGTCAGAAAGGTATAAGCAGACTACGTTGAGTGACATCTCCCACTCTGGGAGGCAACTCAGCCTCTCACCACACACCATGGCTGTAAAACCTTTCAGTACTACGCAGATTTTCATGAGCGGAGCAAAAGCAATAATGCTGACAGAGAATAATCGCCTCCGCTCTTATAGTTACGCCCCCCACTTTATGGCATTTCCTTTTATTTCCTTTACCCGAAATAGCACACAGCGCTATGGGGGTGTTCTACTGCAGTATTTAAATTCGAAAAAAAAAGGTAAGCTTACACTATGTTTCTCTTACTTATAAAATCAAATGCACTTTATATAATTATTTAAAGCTTATTTTAAACATGTGCCAATTAGACATGGATACACAGAATGAATCAGATGGTAAAGCTAGCAGCTATCTTGAGAAACAGCCATGAGTTCCAGACTTTGGCTTATCAATAGCTACTGCCTCAAATGCGCGCAGCTATTCCACATATGGTCTGTTGGGCTCCCTACCATTTGGTTCTGATTATATCTAGATTGTTTAGATGATGTACGCTTAGCAGACTTGGCAGCCAAGCCAAATCCCTCTGGATTCCTTGTGGTTGAGTTTTCTTGTACACCTTCTTGCAGATTTTTTTTTTTTTTTTTTTTTTTCCCCCATGCCTTATCACAAATCTCACAAGCAGTGAGTAAATGCAGGTTTGCCATGTCTCAGTCTGTTTCATATGATACACATAACATTGATTATCTTTAGCAGAGCTGTGAGACTATAAATAGACCGTATCCCTGTGTGATTAATCCTTATCGAATAACCCACAATACAGTAGAATATTTAATCTACGCTATGAAAATAGTTGGTTGCCTGGTCTGCTTCAACAGTAGACTACATACATGTAATCTTGTTAAACAATGCCACAAAGAGCTCCATTTTGTGTGGAATTTGTATGAAGGATAAATTAGATGTGACAGGTTATCTACTCTTGGACTTTCTCTCACAGGGTATATCAGTGTTATCAATACTAGCTCCCCTTTGCTCTCACAAGTGGTTAATTAACTGGTGGGGCATGAGTAAAAGCAGGACAGGATGATAGTGTTAGTCAGAGAGACACACACAGACAGTATGATACAGAAAGAATCCCATCATGGCTCCCCTCCTTGGGAGTGACTACAGAGATGGCGTGAATCTCCAGATGGCAGAAGGCTGGACGGCTGGGTGATCAATCTTTGATTGGCTGCTGTGTCTGAATCCCCTGGCTCAGCCTCAGTTCCATTCACAGCCTCAGCCTTGGCCTGTATGTAAGCGTACACACACTGAAATGTCTGCAAGACGGGAAGGAGAGCTGGGGGTGTAATTAAGGTTCTCTCTTTGAGCTCGCTGGCTACCTGCTGTTAGCAACGGACCAGAGGAAGGGCACTGGGACTGCATGTGTAATTTACTGAGAAACCAGCAAGGTACAGTTAACAGTTAACAAAAAAAATACAGTCTCTCAGGTTGGTCTACCCTTGACTCACCTCACATTTTGTTAGATCTCTGACATGGGTGCTCTAAAAATACCGCACACCGAGATCCAGGAACATATTTGTTTAAGAAGGACAAGATGTGAAACATATGTGCAAATTTAAGTAGCCACACTACTTGACTTGGGGATTTAACAGCAAGCAGACAATGTTAGCATGGTTGACATATCCGGTTGTTAAATGTAATTTGTATAGGCTTTAAGAGTTCCTCATCCATTGACATCTATCTGCATAATCCATATTATACTATGGATTTATTGGCTGCTCATTGAGCATGAGGACATGGACTTAAGGACTGTATTTTACACCTTCTTATCTCTGTGGCTACACACACAAAGCTTGTGTATCCTTGGTGTATAATGTGAAAGGAGAGCAGAATGTTATTGGCAGGGCATGCCTATAGAATGGAGTGGGAGGTGCAGCTTTGCAGGTAACGCCTGGCATCCTTCAGAGCACGCTGGGATGATTGGGGATTCTTTTGGGGAACTGGAAAAAAGGTTCTAATTTGAGCTCCCGCAGTTAGAAATCCTTACAATCTCAGCATTGTCATCTTTCTATACCACCATTTCTCCTTCTTCCGCCTACTCTTCTCTCTTCTTCCAACCTCTCCTCCTGCCTTTTCAGTAAAGATAATAAAACCCAACAGTGCTAGTTTGAGATAATGTCTCCCTCCTCCTGACAATCACCTCTGACACTGTGCTAATGGGGAATTTACTGATTTTAATAAAAATGGTCAAGTGAGTGCCCAGGGGGATAAGCAACAAAGGAAGCTGATCAGTGGTTCTCATCATCATGAGGGTAGGGATATCATTAAACCGTAAAAATACATCAAGACCTATGCCAAAGCTCCCCCACACACATACACACACATATGTATGCTGGGCAAGCCTTCCAACATACATGCAGCATGCACACACACACACACACACACACACACACACACACACACACACACACACACACTGTAACTGACTGGTCATACACTTAGCTAGTCATTAATTCTTAATATTCTTAAATTCCTATTAGCAATTACAGAATGAAAGCACAGAGGACTGTAGCCTCTTGGGAATTAGGGAAAATCAAGAAACTTAATTCTACTTGACAACATGTAGTAGATACATGGCCTTGTATTATAGGATAATTGGGGATTTCAGAAGGAATAGACTGGTGTGTTATCCATGCCAGCATCAGAAGCGAACTAACTTGAGAAACAACCACCCATTACCTTTTCTCGCTCTACAAGGGGAGTTTGTTTATTTGTATTGCGCTTGAGGAGAATATTATCACTTTGATGGCTGCCAAGGAAATAAATCATCCCTAATTTAGGAATATCTCTCACAGAGATATACTGTACTTGAAAGTGGATGTTCACTGATATCACGACTGCAAAAAAGTTCTTCATAATAACATGTAGTGTGATAATGTGATAACAGTGAGAATTATACGCAAGGCAGTCAAAAGCATTTCCTAATGATTGGTGTGTTTATTTTCACTGCAGTATACGCCCACAAAACTTTGAACACTGTGGTTTTTAGGCTCATTGAGAAGTTTTGGTCATTCCCTTGCTGTTGGCTATCTTATTTTAGGGATGGAAACAAGATGCAGATGCTGTGGACCATTGAAGAATGCTCTTCATTAAAATGTACGGTAGATGAATTGTTCCCTTGCCTCTTTATTGATTGTGGGCTGATTAAAACTCACCGAGAATAGAAATACTCTACTGCATGTCAGTGAGATCCTGCTTCACCTTAAAAGTATTTACAGATGTGAAAGAAAGGACGGTGTAAATAACGACTTAATATATTTTTGGACTGTTGATGAATAATAAGTGTATGATAACAAACAAGAAACCACATGGAAAAGGCATGTTTCGGTCATCATTTCCATACTGAGTATAAGGAAGTAGAGCTGCGGTGGTTAGCTCATTACCACAGTAACACAATCACGTCACGCCCACCGCAGACTCAAGCTGATCACCGCTGAGAACCGCTGAGTGAGCAGTTCAAGTGATGGGACATTAGTTATTCTCTCAGACTTAACATAAAGAATGACGTGCCTGCCAAACGCCGACCAATATTGCAACAACAACAACACTGGTTTAAAGATAGACATTTAGACTATAGAGGCTAGAAAGAAAATACTACTACAGGAATAAATGCATTTGAAAAGTTTACTGCATTGGTCCGAATATAAGAGTTTTTTTTTCCTGGACATATGTCTGTAGAAGTGGGGTCATCTTATATTCTAGGTCTAGACAATTACATGTTCACAACATCAGATAGTGTACCAGTGTAAAACTGACTCCTACACAGAGTGTTGCATAACAAGTTGTTTGTAGCCTTAATGTTGCTAGGCTAGCAAGTGTCTTAAAGTCTGTTTATAGCAGAAACAGAATTTATCAAACTGCCAAACACCATTGTCACAGATGGTAAGGAGCTCAAAAAGACAAACAGACAGTCTTATAGACACTAACTGCCAGAGAAAACAATTTTTGACCACTTCCAAGAACCTGGTAGGAGAGTGTCTGAGTATGTAAGTTAACTATACTATGACGTAAGTTATATTCAAAAAGTATTTTTTCGAAAAACAGGTGTTTGAAAAGGGGCGGTCGCGTTATATTCAGGCCAATACGGTATTTAGGAACCAATTATTTTATAACATCTGAGGTTTAAATTATTTTTTTATGGTGGTTACCATGATGGTTTGAATGACTTCTCTAATTTGTGCAGTAAGGAGAAAATCAATACAGTTCCATAAGGGAGTCGTGCATACTTAATGTATAGAGCATCTACGTATGTGTGCATGTATAAATGTGTTCTTAATCACTGTCTATTAGTGTAACTCACCGCTTTGGTACACTGAACATCCTTCCCAAGCAGCCAGTTGAGCTCCAGGTTTCCTTCTCCCTGGTAGCAGGACTGCAGGCGCTCCTTGATTCGTGCATTAATGTCTCGGATGGTGAAGACACAGAGCGCTGAGTCATCTGGCGGGCGGTGGAACTGCTTCTGGCCCTTGGAGAAGATGGTGAAGAGCACATCATCTTGGGCGCTGATGTTAAGCGAGGCAGCAAGAACGCGGCCTGGCTTGCCGAGGTAGGCAGCCTGCAGTAGCCGGTACTCGACACCATTCTTCACACAGCCAACAGGAAGAGAGACGTAGGAGTGAAACTTGCGATCATCTTTGCAGAGGCGAACAATACGAGAAGTGTAGAAGAGGTCACTGGTGGATCCACTTGATGACATGCTGTTCTCTGGCGTCTCAGGCTGGACAGTCAAGAAGTACACAAAGCTGCCACTGGCAAAGCCATAAACATAGTAGATGTCAAAGTGGGAGACCAGGGCCAGTGTGTCTGATGGTATCTTGATGAGAGAGGAAACAAAGTCAGTGTGCAATTCATAGTCAAGCATAGCAGAAGATTCTGGGTCACGGGGTAGCTTTCGGCTAGAGATGGTGGGAAAGTAGTCCTGTTTTCCATCTACTGCTGTGCCAATAAATAAGGTGCCATCCTGGCCCTGGGAAGGCACAATGACTCCGTACATGGTCCCAGTCTGGTTGACACTGGAGAGGTAGTGCTCTTTCTTATGGGAGGGCTCCACTAAGATGAAGAGGTCATCCAATCTGAGGAGTTTACAGACACCCTGGTAGAGGCTTCCACAGGCCAGCAACCGATTTTGGGAATAATCAATGAGAAGAAGCTTGTTGACATTGTTGGTAGAGACAAGGGGCTCAGAACAGGGCTGAACAATCAGAGGGGGGTAGCAGGCCTTGTTATCATCCTCTGGGCCTGTATCATGGGAAACAAGGAGGGTCAGATTGCCTGAGAGCTTGTACACACGGTTGACCGCTCCAATATACAATGCCCCTGTGGTTTGGTGAACCGTCAGGTGGTTGAATGCCCAGTCCCGACGTTCAGGGTGGAAACTAATGAATGTCTGTCCATTGCACAAGGCAGGGATTGCTAAAAGCCAGAAGCCTAGCAAAGTAGTTATAGCTCCTATTTTCAGGTCAGGTGATAAAGTCCTGTGTGTAGCCCGCCGGCCTTCCATGTTTAACAGGCCTGCAAGGAAACTGCAGAGGAAGCAGAGAGAATGGATGAGGGGAAGAAGGGAGGAGACCTTCGCCTTTTGGTTGTTGAAGGCAAAATTACAGGTCAAAGCCTCGCAAGGGTCTTCACATGTTTCTGGAAAAAGAAAAAGAAAGAGAAAAGATGTTAGATATCACACCCACACCATGACTCACATATCCTACTAAGGAAACACATATGACTTCATGGAAAAGTCTCTTCATTAGAAATATTGCTGCTTGAAAAGGTTAAAGTTCATTCTCAGTAAGCCAGATCAGCTGTGGAGAAGAGGAGTGGAGGTTTTTTTGGACAATGAGCGGAAACCATTATGGTGCACATTCCAAAGGAGTTCCTGGACACGGCAGGACAATGCAGGAAAGACAAGCAGGTTACAGATACGGAAATTAGCCTGACCTGACTCATACTACCGCAGCGGCTGTCACACACTGAGCAAGTGGTTTCCAAGAACACAACAACAGCCAACACAGACATTAGTCACAGACTGACATTTCACTTGAAGTCTTGAGTACTTGGCAATGACTCATCACACTTCACACATGTCATTCAAGCTTAGGTTTTGAAACTTAAAACACTATTTTATTAACAACATATCTAATTTACATTAGCATATTATGGTGACATAAAATTAGGCCTTGTTTTTTGGTTTTTGCATGTTCACTTATGAAATAAAGCTATGATGAATTCAAGCTTCAAAAAACATTGACAAGAATATTTGTGATCATGCCATAACCACAAATGTGACTTTTGATGAAAACAACAGCAAAAACCCAAGAATAAAAGTCACAACAGATACATCAGCACACAGCTGAAATTCCTGTGCTATTTTTCCTTTAAAACATCAGTCTCCTCATTTCATTTCTACATTCATCTCCTCCCTCGCATTTTGTGATCTGACTACAGCCCATCAACCAAAGCCCCTATCATTTGTCCCCTTTCCATATCTATCTGTAAAAACATACATCAAGCAGAGTCTGCAATTTATGCAACAATGCTTGGTCTGGGCTGCCGAGATCTCGCTCCATGTGCCATAAACCAAGAGACAGAGCTCTGTGCAGTCTGTCCCCAGGAGTTAATTATCTCGTCCATTGGAAAGGAAGGCCTGGATCTTATTACTGGAACAAAGTGAGAACAAATTGGGAACCACATCCACACACCCCTACCCTCGTTCCCTGCTCTTTAAGGGGTCTGTTTTACAGAATCTGAATCTATTAATTATTCTTTTCTAAACATTGCTGTTTTTTATCCTTTTATTCTATTCATCTCCTGCTGATCAGATCGTAGAGGGATTAATCACTGGAAGCAGAACAATCATCCCTAAATGAATCAGCTACTGTATTAGATCTGTACACAGCTACCTCATATAAACACCAGCCAACAGAATACAGACTATGTGTGTATGTGTGTGTGTATATATGCGTGTGTGTGCACGCGCCTCAGTGTTATCAGTGTACTCTATCAGAACCGAGCAGTGTGAGGGGCTAACAAGTGGAGACAATGGCAGTGCATCCCAAAATCAAGTATGATTAGGCGTAGCGATCCAACAAGGGTAATTACTGTGAAGCTGGAGGAGGTAAGCTGGGGAGCAACATGGGGACGCCAGGGGCTTGAACGTGTCAGAGACGGCCCTACATCGTTTGTCACGCTCCAGATTTGCATTTCCAGCAGTGAGGGCACAGAGAATCAAGGGTGAAAGATGTGGCTAGAATAATCAGCGACTGCGCCTTGAATTAACAAGCCCTTGCGACTGAAGATAGGGAAGGAGGGTTGCGTGGAGAGATACTGCACATCCAAGGCTACTACAGCAACTGTGTTCAAGGCAGGTTTGATTTGCAGAGCCGATTTGGGATTCCCTCTGAACCGTGTCTGGCCTCTCATAGACCTTGTTCCAAATGTGGTAATGGCCATCTCGGGGTCCCTCCCCTCCCCCTGTGATCGCTACTCAGCTCAGACTTAAATATAGACCCAGAGGGAGTGTATTGATCCATGTGTCCATAAACACAGGTCCTAAGGCCCAGTCAAGCTGTTCTTGGCGTGTGTACAGGCGGAGGTGTGGGAGGTGCTCTATCCCAGAAGCACTTTATTAGCATGGTCATAAAAGTGCCATTGCCTCTAAAAAAGCAGCGAGGACCAGACCCCCACCCTTACTTTCAGCTGCCTGCGCTCTGCCATGCTCCTTTGTTTGAGTTTGTACATGCTAGATGTGCAAAGTGGATCCCTTTGGTGGTATAATCAGCCTCCTGCTGAGCCAGCTTTTTGCTCAAGCCCCGCAGCCTTTTGCCCTTTGGAGCTTTAGCTACACCCCCACCCCTTAATCGTATATGTGTATACAACATTTACTCCCATCCATCTTTTCTTCTTCTCCTTTCTTATTTCTCACTTCTTCCCAAGTCGTTTGAAGAAACATATGCATTACTCCCTCATGTTGTGGCAACAGCTGCAGAGGCATAGAAAGGGAAGGCTGAATGGTGTAAATAAATGGCTCCACAAAGGTTATCCATTCATATTGCTTTCGGTAACAGAGGGAATGAAGTCTTTGTTTAAGTTGATTGCATGACCAACTCTTTGTTGCACTTGACAGAGACTTCTCTGTACTATGCAGCTGAGGAGTAGACTTGAAAAGAATAAGAACAACACTGGATCACCCCTCTCCTCTCTTTAGTTCAAAGCCATGTCTTTCTTTTGTTTATGGAGAGTCAGAATTACCAAGAAGGAAATTAACATATAAATGCAACCTGGAATGATTCATACTTAAACATAGTCACCTACTGACCTAGAAAAAGAAAAGGGCGTGACTCTGTTGGCAGTGAATAGAGTTACGGGTAAGTTAGATCAAGGGAGCATTTTCAGTTTTTAATCGCAAATATAAGTGGGCTTTGAAAAAGTTGCTACTGCTATGTGAGAATCTGATGTTTATGACATTACTGCTGTGGCTCCAACAACAACTAATTCTTTGCAATATCAGCAATATCTAAACATACGGCGAACAGATGTCTGTCAAATACAGCAAGTCGTGGTTCTGAAATAACTTCAGTTTGTCTGTCTGCACTGAGGCAGATAGATGGACCAGGATGATGAAAAACTGTCAGCTGCTCCAGTGTGTTACATCATATAAGAGTATAAAATGTCAAAAAACCCCAAAATATCATGGTCACTGTCAGTAGTTTTCCATTCTAACACTCCTCTGACAATCTCTTTGGCAGACATGGAAGGCGAAGAAAGAAGAGCATCAAGCCAACAGAGACGGAAAAGCACTCGCATTCCAGCACACACGCAAGTTGTGATCATGGCTCGGAGAAAAAAACAGTTTTCGCAAAACTTCCCATTCATAATGAATAGTCAGGAACACAAAACACTGCATTGGCAGACTCAGCCAGGCTGCTTCTGAACGCTTGTTAGACAAACCGGTCCCACTAGCTGCCCGTGCTCTGTCACTGTGTCTGTTTGTGGATCCCTGCGCTGAATTGCTGGTGATTTCCCCCCAGCCACCGGACAAGTGGCCGCGCCAACCGTGGTCAAAGGATGATGCATTGTGGCCGATTATCTCATGAAAGGATGCTGAGGAGCAGCAGCAGAAGGAATAGGCAATAGGAGAAATGAGAGAATCAAAAAGGATAAGCATGCAAACCATTAATGAGGGTTGTGGAGACAACAGCCTGAGGGCAGCAGCCAGTAAACAGTAGAGAACAGGTTTTAGGAAGTGGCCACTGGAGCGGCAGCAGCTCTAAACCTCTGTCACCCTGAAATAGGCAGCAGGTCTTCTGCTTTTGTGTCTTTTGATTTTTTTTTTTCCTTTTTGTCCGCACACACTAAGCTTCTTAACAATGCAGCCAAATTTGCTTGATCTCCTAAATTCATATTTACAGCGATTGTATTGCAGAAGATAAAGAACATAAACCAAAATCCGTTTACGCCGCTAAATCCATTGTTGTCGGATAGGAAAAGGAAATGGGAGATTGTAATTTCATGCCTTGGATTAATGTGTTATTCCCTGAATGATTAATGTAAAGCGTGAAATCTGAATGCTTAAGTAAAAGTGATACGCTACAAATCAAAGAGACAACTTGGAACAAAAATCAACAAACCAGTTAGCAAAAAAAAAAAGAAAAAACATTTTGTTCATTGCATGGCCACTTGCACAGTAAAAATAGAAAGTTTAATCTTCCCTTAAGCGAGATCTTTTTCTATAGGAGTCTATAAAGAAGTGATTAGCAGCGGAGGTTACTCCATTAGTCTTCTCTCTTTGCTGCTATCAAGAGCAGAGATAATGAGAAGACTTGCTGGCATCTTGAGTTGTTGAGCTGGAGTTATATTTATACGTTTCTTTGTCCCAATAGGAAATGGATTTCTCTGCTCCATTGCCAACTCTAACTGTCAGCTTCCAAGAAACTAAACACATGTATTCTGCATCCATCCATCCATCCATCCTTCCAGCCACCACAAGGAAGTGACACAGTTGCAAAGTAGAGGGATAACACCCTCAGAAACCACAAACCCTCTGGTAACTACTATCATTTCACTCTGTCTGGTTTCCTGTGCTGTGGTGTTGGAGGTAGTTATCTTTCCTGATATTCCCTCCTATGACAGAGTTCAAAATTCCATCACATTAATGGACTCTAATAATAAAGAGGAAATAGTTGCGACATTAGCGTCACAAAGACTTCATAACATCAGAGCAGTGCAAACATTACTTTTGCTAATTCACAACCCTCGTTGCACACATTTTTTACATTGCCTTTTAACAAACTGCTTTGTGTTTGTTTATCTTCAGACATGGTATGTACTAGGCTCTGAGCTATGGCTAAAAGAGCTGTAATTTACTGGTGCATAGTAAATTAATGCGCACTTGTCCACGATTAAGCATGTGCTCTAGGGGCACTCTAACGCAGCACTTTGCATCCAGTGTTTAATAGCACTATCTTTGTTAGTGACCCATATCAGTGCACTTGCTCATGACCATCTGAGTTTAGAGGCCTGCAGCGAGGCCCTCAATTGCCTTTCACTGAATTGCTCCCATTGAAAGCAGTCACAGTGCTTCATGACGCCTCAGCCTCTCTGAATTATTACTCCAATGAATGCATTTTTGAGATGTTCCACAAAAAAAAAAGCATGTCATCATGACACAGGAAGAATCGAGTCTCAGCATAGCTGCCTACCCCTGAATGCAAACAAGGGCACGTGCATCTAATCTTTCCCTTTAACCCTGTCTCTGCTGAGCCCCCCCCCCCCCCTCTTGCTTCACACACTTCAAACTCTGTTTGAGCAAACACATGCTGGCATTACGCCTAAACCTATGACATCCACCAAGAGATTACAATGTCATTGTTATTCTAATGATTTTTGTTTCCCCTCCCACAGCCGCCACCTCCTCACAACACACAGGCGTGCACACATTTACTCTCATTCTCTTGTACAAGCTTAGACACGCACATATCCGCACCCACAATCAAAGGCATGCACGTATATAGACAGGGCCATGCAGACGACGTAGATGTACATAAATTATCCCGCTTTTTTTTTTCTCAAAACCTTGTTTCAGCTGACACAACTAACAGCCTCCGCGTACTTTTCCTATTAAATTGGAGGTTGAATCCTAAGGCGTGATCTTCTCAGGCAGTCCCTCTACCAGTAGCTATGTGCCGTACGCCTCATCATCGCTGTCTGTCATCCTGTGAACGCAGCTTTCTATTAGGAGGCATTTCCATAAATCTAAATTGTAAAGGGCCTCGGCAAGAGGAGAGGGAATCCTCGGCGGGCGTAGAAAACAAACAGAGTAGGATGTCACTGGAGGCCACAGGATCAGATAGCTCACTTCAGCTCACATACAGATTGGAACTGAATCAGGCTCTTTGATTGACACCATACACATTTTATCAAATCGGGGGGCCTTCACTATCCCTGAAGCATGTTGCAGACGCTGCTTATCCTGTCACTTTGAAAGTTAATATAGTGGTATAATGAAAGCCGTAAGGGAAGGGATGCAGCTGTGCGACATAAAAGGTAAACTTCCTATGGTGCGGTGTGTTTCAGTGACTGGTGAATTTGAATTGAATGATGTAAATATAAATTATTAATGACAGGAGATATACAGATATACAATATCATGGACAGCTGTCAAATGTGAATCTCCTGCAGTCAAAAGGAAAGTTAAGTTACTGTTGAGGCTGATGTACTGACTCTGTGTGGCGATAGCTGTAGTAATTGGTCATTTTTTTAATCTGTGACCTTGTTTTATTGGACCACACTAAAGTGTAAAGTGTACATAATATTTTGTCCCCTATTATATAGTTATAAAGTTATGAATAAAACAAGATAGGAAAATTAATTCGACTAATCTCCTAAATGAAATGATAAGTTTAGCAATGCCGTTATTTTTATTTCTCCTTTCTGAGGCAAATCTGGAATAATGTGGTGTGTTTTTTCCTGGCAAAATCTTATGCCGCATTTAAGAATTGTTGAAGCAGACAAATGGACTTGGCAAACTGAAGAACTTGGCTGGTGCACCAGGTAGCAGGTGCAAAGGACAGCCAAAGGGGCACTGGTCTGAGTGAGCAGGCAATTGTGCGTCCTGTGTGGAGTAGACTGGAATGAAATGAATGAGTGGCTCAGTTCGCCTGGCCTTGCTGCAATCAGATTACATAAACTCTAGGTCATTAATGTAATGCAGAGTTGAATATAATGAGGACTAGCTATGTTGAGGGTGGCTAAGCCAAGAAGATACTAATAACATTAACCCAAACTAACACACAGCCCACAGCATGACCTGTGTGTGAGTGCGCGTGTGTGTGTGTGCATTCAAACATTCAACATTATCATAGTATGTGTGTGTTGATGTATTTGCTTTCTTTCTCAACAGACTCTCCCTGCAGAGGTGTTATCTGCCTGCAGCTGCACTCTGCTAAACAAAGCCTGGACTCTGACCTTTGGTGTGCAGTTGCCCAATCAGAATGAGGCACCGATGGACCGAACCTTCTGTCAAATAAGCATGCCAAATCCGGAGTTAAGCACCCCCAAACCGCTCTGCAAGTGAGCTGAAATGTGTGAGATTAAGCGCTCCTCCCATGCAGTGTGCGTGAAACATTGTAGGTTCACGGAAGCAGACAAATGAAGACGATCACATGAAAAAAAATGGCTTCCGTTTCAGTAGCCACATACAGTATATCCCCACGCGTTCACGCGCTCCCCCACCCCCCTGCCTTCATCATTTGTCTCATCGGGATCACTTGTGCTGGAGCATGGCTCACTGGCCAAGGCGACTGCTGCTGGAGGGATTGGAAGAGGGGAGAAGGATAGAGAGGGAAGAGGAAAAGGGGGAGGGTGAGCAATAAAATACAGCAAGAGAAGAATTGAGATAAGGGGGCAGAAACGGTGAATGATGGCCTGCGAAAGTGAGCGAGGAGGACAAAAACAAAACGGCGCCCCAAGTTTGAGTGTGTGAAACAGAGATAGAGAGATGAAAGAAAGACAGGGAGAGGAGGACAGAGAGAGGAAGAAGGGAAGGGAAGGAAGGAAGGAAGGAAGAAGAGGGAGCCATGCAGCCATTACTCCAGCTGGGTAACAAGCCGTTGCAGCTACAGCAGCAGCCACAACTCCAGAAGCTGGCACGGTACGTCCACTATTATCTGGAGCAAATTTACACAGCCTGGCTGGCACACTTGAGAGCGAGTGGGAGGGGAAGGGGGGGGGCTGGTCAAAGAGCGAGAGGATTGAGGAGAGCAGACATGTAGAAAAAAAGGAAGTGAGCAAAAATCTAGATAGTACTATTATTTCGGTCTAAATGTATACTATATGTACTCATTAGACAATGAAACCTGTTATTTCACTCAGCAGGCACCAACCAAAATCCGGAATGGTTATGTAAGAGTTTCTGGGAGGAAGGAAAAAATGATAGGAATCCTGTCAGTCAAAGTAATCCCTTCAATTTCTCCTGCTACTGTTTCATCTAAGGACTGTATGATATAGCCCCGGTCTAGCTCTGTAATCACATGCTGGCTGAGAGGATGAGGCTACTCTGGGCTGGCTAACACCCAGGTACTGGAAACGCAGCAGGAAACACACTCTTCCACTGAGCTCTTCCATCAAAAGCATCACCATGAATTGCAACGTGGCTTAAAGGGGTAGGTTAGATGGATAAGGGAGTATATGGTGTGTTATTTCTTACATGATGATATACAACTCCCATGGACTGGGGGCTGTGATCCAACTCTCATGATGTAATACAGACATGTAACCGTGAATGCTTAGTGGGCCAGCTGTAGCTCTATCTATGCTAAAATCAATTATCTGTCAATGCAATTAACAACACAGTAGAGTACGTGTGATCTCTATTCCCCCACCGCTCTAAATCCTGGAACAGCATCCGTAGCACTGGCACAGTAAGTAAAAAAAAACTAAACACTATGCAAAGACACATTAAACATCCATTGATCCTCCGTGAAGCTCATGAGAGTTAAAGCCCAGTTTAATGATAAAGCAACAGACAGTCAGTTGTTCATCTCAGCTGTCATGTGATTGATGATGTCTACAGCTGTGTTTTTAGCGTGGGTGTGTGTTCATACAAACGCTGCTGTCTCTCTGTGTCAGTGTGTACGTAGTCAACTTAATTCCTCACACAGAGGCGGGACGACAGAATTATCTCTAGGACTCTCTCCGCTGAGTTAATGATGTTTACAGCTAGCCAGGTTCCTTCACGGACATTTTGACAAAAACAGCAAGACTGTATAAACAAATACTTGGGTTCCAGATGTGAAAAGTTTCCCGTTGTTACATAGAAAGCTTAGACAAGGTCTATAGCTTGCATGTCGTAGCCTCACTCGCAGTCTTAGGGTCCAGCAGTAGCTTCACACGCACGGCTACAGGAGCTCATCTCAGGCTCATGACTGATTTATTACAGATGACTCACTTGTGAGGAGTTAAAACCGACTAACCCCGGTGACCTGGACTTCTTCTCTCCAGACAGTGTGCAAGAGTATAAACATCGCGCCTTGTCCTCATTGTCTGCTGCCTTGACTTCACACCAAACTAGATTAAGGGTCAAAGAAGGCCAAACATTAGAGTCTGACCAAAGCCAGACAGCCTTTGTGAAATAACTGCACAGATAAGGCTTCCTGTGAAAACCTTAAGAAAGAGCAGTTTAAGTCTGTGTCTGTTCACAGTAGCAATGGTAACAACACTTGAAAACTTGAGACATGCACATAAAATGATGTTATTAACAGTGTGAGAAACCTTTCGCTCATATCATAGAGTGAATAATCTTGACATTTCCACACAATTGTAACAGCATAAATTTCAGTTAATGTAGTGATTGTATTGTTGGTTATGTAAACTTTTCCAGGAGGAAGGAAACCTTCACTCATTGTGTTCGAGACCTCCTGTGACCCTTTACATAGCAGTGCCTGCCTCTCAAATACACACTGCTGTCTGAGGACCATTAAGGCCTATTTTCAGGCCCTTTCTGCCGCACATATAACAGATGCATTATCACACAATCGCAGAGAGTTCAGTCTCCCTCCTGCTCTCTCAGTCTTTTTCTCTCTCAACCTCAGCCTGGTAGAAGCCCCTCTAATTTAATCAGAGGTGATAAAACACCACAAAATCAAGTCTACGGCTAGTTACTTAGCCCAATCTACCTTTGGATGAGAGGCAATAACAGCATGTGGTGAGGAAATCGGGTGCTTACTCACACAGAAGGATACATGCCTAGCAAGCAGAATGCACTCTTTCTGTGAAGAGTCGGTGCTCAACAGACTACAAAGCGCAACAATAGTATTCATCTCACTGTGTGTGTATACAGCAGACTTTAGAGTTATTTTAACTGGCAGCAAGGGTTTGAATAGAGTCCACGTGTCACTGTTGTAGCAACATTGTAATATATTCCACTAACAAATCTTGACTTTCAAATAAATGAATTCTGTGTGTTTACTGACCAGAGAGTTGAGACATTCGTAATGTAATGGCCACATGTTATAAGAGCAGTCAATGAACAGTGTTGCAAGATAGAGTGAAACTGTCTATGACATCATCCATTCTAGAATAGAAACTTTTATGGACTCCTTCTGGACAATTCTGGAGATGATTTCAGTCTAGCATGTAAGGAAGCAAAGTTACAAAACTGCTGCCACAGACCACAGCTCAGAGAAAAGCTTACACTACATTTGTATGCAAGTCCAAGTAGGACTTGCATTGAATATGAATAATAAAACAGTAGTGAGCGCTGCAGTAAGCATTAGCTCAGCCTTGAACATGCTGGCTGTATAAAAAATCCACCTGATCGTCCTCTGGAGTGCGGCAGCTGCTGCCAGGCCATGCCAGGACAGGACAGGAGTAGGATGGGACAGAGCTCAGAGAGCAAGCTGGCTTACTGACTGAGTGACTTGCTGGATCAGTGCTGAAGTGCACAGGCATGCCTTCCGGCCTGTTCCGTGTGAACCCCACACAGGATGGAGTGCTGGCTGGGATACGGTGGAAAATCAGCACTGGCTGGCTTCCTGTGAGCCAGTGTCCTGAGAGTCAAGCGGGCATATTACCACAGTTAGCACTTTTCTAACAACACACTAGTGTGACATTTTAAGGCAGAAAGTTATAAACTGCAAAATATATCAGATGCTCTACACACTACATCACACTACACAATTACACTGCTGTACTAATGATTATTAAAGTATCACAAGTAGTAAGAATTTGGCCTACATTTTTCTTTGATGAAAAATAAAAAGAGCATTTTTGAAACTCAGCAAAAATATATAAAAAGCATGTTCACAGCAGTGACATATAGCATGTGCCCTGAAATACAGGCATGCACGAAATAATGTGAAGCACATTTATTACACGTGGCACAACTGCTCCCCACCTGCTTACAGTGAAATGGGTGAGCAGTAGGGAGGTGGGAGGTGGAAGGAAGGAATGTCATGGTGACCTAGAAGGTCTATGATGAAAAATAGAGTGTAGGCAGAGTAATAGCAATGCTGTGAAGGTTGACTATTGTACTGTATAATATGCAAGAGATGGAGGAAGTGTTTATACGAGCATTACTGTCCACCACTGTGATGAAGCACAGAGAAACAGCAAATGCTCGGAAGGGAAAGAGGTCCAATACTCATTATGTTCAAAGTCATGGGGACAGGAGGGAAAAGAGAAAATGATGGCCCTGTAGACATCTCTGGATTATGTTTTGTGGCCTTAAACAGCCAGGCAATACTGAAAAACCTTGGACACCACAGACTACTATATTCCTAGCGTGCTTCTTTCTTGCTTCGACCTCCCCTCACCCTTTTTCCTTTTCTCCCGTCATTACAGCTGCAGTAACTCTGGGCTAGGGCTCTGGCCTTTTTGGTGAACCAAGGAAAGTCAAGCAGCCTGAAATGACATAGAGGTGACGGTGGTAACTGCAGTGAAGCAGACATGTAGGATGCTTACACTGTACAAGATTCCTTGCTGTCAGATCTGCTCTGACTCTGTCAGAGCTGTATGAAGAGCTACTACACCCTGTCCACTACATCAGTGAACCTGGGAATGAGTGCTCCACACTCATCTTCACAGGCCAGAGGCTCCTGAGTCTGTCCCCTGCTCAGCTGTAGACATAACAAGGAGGTAGTCAGGCCATCCATATTCTTTAGACAGACACTGGTGAGCATATTTTATATGTGGCCACTGAGCCCTATACAACTGTCCGTCAGTATTCTTCTTGTGCTACATCTTGATATAGTCAGCATAGAGGCTTGGATCTCTGGAAAGCATGTCACTGATGTAATCACACACACTTGCATGCACATAAGCGGGTCTTGAGGGGGGAAAAACATTGACATTCAGAGCAGGAATTGTCTAAATCCAGCTCTAGTTTGAAATGGACTGTAATTCTTATGATGCTTTGACTGCACATCATGTAAAATGTTGGGCGAGAGAAATACATGTATAAAGGGCTTAAGTGTAACAGCTCTCCAGTGGAGTATCCTGCATTGCATTAGTCACCAGATCACATTTACAAGTACAGCTTCTCTCTCCTTCTCTGAAGCTGAATGCAGCAGTTGCTTTCTGAGTATTAAGTTTGATCAAAGACTAATCTCCGCTAGTAAGATGATTAAAATTAGCATCTGTTTCATTGTTGAGGAAGTGAGACTAGTTGGGACAAGATCGCACAGTGCAACAGAGAGAGAGACACACAGTCAAAAAGAGAGAGGCGAGAGAAAGAGCAACGAAGAGGCTAGACGGGGAAAGAGTGATATCAGAAGAAAAAAAAGAGCAATAAAGAACATGGACAGTCAGAGAAATAATAACTGAAAATAAATCAAATAAAAGAGCATTCCCATGCTTGGTCAGTATGACCAATGCCAAAACCCAGGCGATCTGAATTCCTCTGTGGCGGCTTTTACCTCGCATTAACTTTTTCCTTAGACCGCACACATAGATGATGAAGCTGAGGGAGGGACTCTGTGGCTTGACTGCTTTAAAAGCGATCATACTGGGCCACGGGTTTAGCGAAGCATTAAAATGAGGCTTCGGCAAGCAAGCCAGCCCCTCTCCATCCAATTGAGAGATGTAACTGAAACCTCTCGATGATAAGTATGCTGTGGCAGAGGATACGAAGAAATTGATGCCCATGTTAAGAGTCAGCATAAACACAGCAGTGGGCAGCCTGAGTATTTCCTTCGATCACCACATTCTGTCATTTCTGAGTTGGGGGAGATGGGGGCAAAACATGGGGTAGGGTACTTGGCAGTCGCCCTCTTAGCCAAACAAAACAACCCTGCTGCTGCTGCTCACCATAAGCTGCATCAGCAGTGGGCAAAACATATAATCATACTCCAGCAAGAAAACTGCAATAACAGGAAAGAGAAAAACGATAAAAATCAACTATTTGCTACCCTCGAGAAAATGTAACGAAGGGGAAAAAAAGCCCCATTCAGCATTTCATCAGTAACATAAATAGGAGCAGCTGGGGCAAACTAACATGCTGAAGTGGGCTAATTAGGACACTTGGTGGTTGGTTCGCTGCTGTTTCAGTCTGGCTGGGACCGACTAGGAGTCAATGAGAGAGTTTTCCCATAAGTCTGGAGTATTACACTTCCACACACACCTAGATCGTCTACAAGCCCATACCGCACATCCTGTGAGATCGCCGAAGCAGAGGGCTAGTTCTCAAGCTCTCTTTTATCTTCAACTAACCCTGACACTTAGTTATACCTGTGCCTGGCACACAGCGCCCTTGACTTCTATGAAAACAGTTCTGGCTTCCTGTTCCGTCCCTCCCTTCCAGCTTCCTCTCCTCTTCCTGTCTGACTCAGTGTCACAAGTTACAAACCCAGGCCTCCCTGTTTCTTCCTCTGTTTTGGCCTGGCATGCTGGATGCTTGTTAAAATCAGCCCTCTCTGTGCAACGAGAGTGACCCTTGACCTTTAACAGTCATAAGGTCAATGTAAGGTCCTGCAGGAGCAATATGTCCACTTGTCTTTTACAGGCGTTCACTTTAAAAAGTTGGTCGTATGCGTCCAATTTGTACATTTTTATCATCATCTGAATCAGAAGTCAGTCTCTAATCAACATGCCATTTTTTTCAGATTAATTATCAATGATAGCATCTTCCTCAAGTGCAGAGAAAGCTTTTGGATGACACTTCTCAGTGTTGCTCAGCGTTTCAGTTAAATTAAGTCATATCTATGCAGCTAATGCCCTTTAGATAGGGCAGTTATTGCGCGACTAATTCATCTCCATTTCCTTTCATTTAAAGACTTTCCTAGTAAAGACTCTTTATTGCCAAATGTTACAAGCAGCTCAGACATTGCATTATATTAGAAACAGGTTCCTTTTGTTGCACTGGTGCTGCTATAAAAGAACTGCACTAAAACAATGTAACAATGACTCCAGCAGTAAAATCAGCCTGGCTTTCATTCTACTGTGTACGGTTTATTCTCTTTTCTTCACTTCCCTTTTTTCTGATTGGTTGCATCAAAGAGTAGTGAGAGGTGGGGTTGTTTACCTTGAAACAGAGCTACAGTACATTCTCTTTTTTTCACTTCCCTTTTTCTGATTGGTTGCGTTAAAGAGTAGCGAGAGGTGGGGTTGTTTACCTTGAAACAGAGCTACTGTACATGTAAAGAGCCTCAGGGAGCAAGGTAGGCAGACACACAGCATTTCACCTTTTCAAACCTTAAGCCATTGAAGCTAATGCTTTGTACGACACAACCCATGAACACTGTAGCCTTGGCAAAATAAACAGAGGCAGGGTGTCCTTTATCTGGCTCGTCAATGTCTGCACAAAAGGAATCCATGAAGGATTTAAATCGTGGTAAAAGGAAGTGCGTGCACTCAAATGAGTAAGAATGCACTAATGTGTACTTAGGACCACAGGGAGGGGCTGGTGGGACCATTGCCCGGCAGGCCCTCCCTGATTTAATATTCTTTAAAAAATTTAAATTCTATTTTCCGATTCTTTTTTTTTGTCTGAGGATGCACGGCAGCAACGGGGGTTCAGGTCCCAAAACGCAGGTGAATGTGAAAATGTGCTGACATTTCCGAGCACATGCCAGTCCCCTCTGGCACCCCTCCACGCACCGAGCTCACTTTCACTGTTTCCCACTCCTCCACCCTCCCAAATAAACAGAAGAAAACGGATACAGGAAGCAGAAGAGCGGGAGGAAGGAGGACATGGAGGAGATGACGCTCTATACTGTTAACCACCGGCGTTGAAAAAAAACAAAAAAACAAACCATTTAATATACTCCTTAAAAACACAAAAAAATAATAATGCATAATTGTATTGATCAAACCTCCCTCTTCAGTGATATGTGAAGTTGTAGTTAAATGTGTAAAAACAATACATTTAAATTTGTTTATATTCAACATGATGTTCACAGAAATAATGCCTGAAAGATTGTACATGCTTTGTAATAAAATGCAAATTCGCCTCACCTATTCACCCCTGTCAGGTTGAACAAGAAATGTGGGGGAGGGCTTGCGGCAGCGAGGCGATGAAGCTTGTGCAAAATACTTAATAGTAAACATGGTACCTACAAGCTCTGAGATGCCTTCCTCAATGAGAAAAAAAAAAATCTTCTTATGTCCCAGCTTTACACTTGTTCTCCCTGAGAGATGAATAAGGAAATCGAGGTGTTGTCTGGTAAAACCAAGGCTGTATTGGCAGTAACATGTCAAATATCCTTTGAACGCACCTTCTGTGTGTATCAACTGGTTAACAGCATTAGCTTCCATGGTGTAAATCCCTAACTGTTGCAGATTAAGACAAGAAAGGATGCTCATTCATTGCTTTCAAGTACAAACCTGCCCAGTCCTCTGCCTTTCTCACTCTCTCCACTCACTTCCCTCCCTTCTCTTCTACCTCTCCCTTAGGCAAGCAACTGTTTCAGAGCAGTCATATTTAATCAACATCTCCACGGACAACACAGGGATTTCAAGACCTCTGCTGCAAAAGGCTCGGCTGTCACACTCAAAATAATTGTCTTAGATACCCTGATTCATTCTCCTTAAACACTACAGAAACGAACGCCACTGACCCACATTGCAACTGATGTGTGAAGATGTAGTGATTTTTGATTATCTGTTGTGCACGGCGTGACATCACGTCATGTCACTTATTCTATGTTAATGACTTTCTTTGCATCTACTGTAGGTTACATGAAGACGCCGCTGTCATGTTTCACATTTCATTGGTTATGACAGAGGCAGAATAATGTGTCTGTCTGGACGAGCTCCCGCTGTTCCATGTGGAGTACATGCGGTGTTTCCTTCTGATAGCAAGGGGCAGTAGGAAGCAAGAGTAGTGAAACAACAACATCCAACTTCCCCTATGATAGATTCATCTTGATAATGTTTGGCTGGCAAGAACAAATACCAGTCATTCGGCAGGCACACTGTTACTGTAGCTCAATTTAGTTTGTACAGCATGAATCACAATGGCAATTTTGTTGATATTGTTTGATAAGACCGGCCTGAAATGCATTGAGAGAAAAACAGGATTTATTGTTCCTCAGTATCCCACACATTCCACAAAGCCCTATGCTTATGGTTTACAAAGCTATAACTGTAGAAGTCAGGCAGAGGTCAAGATCAACAAAAAAAGCTGTTACATTCATGAAGTGTTATTAACAGTTTTGCTCTGAGCATGCCAGGAAAGCTACGACTCACCCTCCGCGTGGACTTCGTGTGGGCTCTATGACAAGTAGCCTCCCTTTTTTAAGTACCTTTCATCCCTTTTCTCCCATTGTCTGCAATATGTGGATCAGAGTCATGTATTCATGCATAAACATAACTGTTATCCCAGGAGAGAATTAATTTCCCCTGGACTGGACACTATAAATCACCTTGGGCCAAAGTAAAGAGTCTGGAGCTACAGGACTGGCGGCAGTAGCTTTAGACCAAACTTTTTTCCATGAAACATCCAAGAACCTTCTTTCTCAGTACCTTCAAAACATGACTAAGCATTCGAGTTAAACAAAAACATGGACCTTCCATGTTCTTAAGTCATATTTTTTGTTCCACTATCAGCAGTCAACTCATTCAGTATTTGCCTTTATGCTTCTATCAACGTCGCGGGGAAATAAGACGCCACATTCTATGTTTTGAAGTTGTGGGAGTTTCGAGGTCTTTCATCATCAATTTAGCACAATTTACTTTGGTGTACAACAGTGGGACAAGTTTGTCAAGAGGATATGTGAGTGTGTGTGTGTGTGTGTGTGTGTGTGTGTGTGTGTTTGTGTGTGTGTGTGTGAGAGAAAGAGAGAGAAAGGAAACAAGAGAGAGTAGAAAGAAGGAGGACTTTTCCAGACAGGGCCTCTGCTTGCTATCTCACTCAGGAATGAATTTGGAAGGCCTTATTTTCCATTTTCTTTTCTTCTCTTTTCTCCTCTCTGCTGAGGGTTGAGGATGAGTTAAAGCTCACACTTAGAGGAGCTATCCACCATCCACCCTGATAAGGCTACGGCTGACTGCAAAATAGTAACAATGCAGGGAGAGCATGGGTGCAGGTACCTACATGTCACTGAGCCTTGGAGGGAGGGAATCTGAGTGATGTGTTGCCTTCAACCCCATAGTAAGAAAAGTTAATACAATAAGACAGCAAGACATACTCCTTCAAAACCAGCATAGAGAGAATTAAGTTAATGTAAATACAGTGAGCCGCTGGATTTTTACTATTCTTGGGCAAATACTAGCATGAGTCAATCTTGTAAGAAAATTACACCTTGCTTTGAAATGCCTGAGAGACCTAATGGGCATAATAGGTTCTTTTGAACTGAAAGTGGTCCTAGTTGTAATTGGGCCGCAGTGTATACAGTAGAGGGACAAAGCCGGTGTTGGCCGGACTCCCCTATGGCACATGATGAGTCTAGACAAGCAATGTCTGCACCCCTTTTCTGCAGTAACCATGGCGACAGTAGCAGGCAGGGGCATCCTCATCACCAGGGGGCAGTGTGGGCTGCGCAGCATGGTGTTGCCCTTACTGCCTACCCAGGTGCCTCATCTTCAACACACACACACACAGACACACACACACACACACACACAAAAGACACATGTGTCATGCAGTCAAACAAAAATAAATTAAAATAGACACAAACACACACAGCCAAGCACAAATTACACACACACAAACACACACACACACACTGTCATCTGCTCCTGACAGCTGCCCCTCGGCGTCTAACACAAACCTCCCCCCCCCCCTCACCCTCCCACCACCCACCTCCCAACTCTGCCTCTCTCTCTCCCGCTCCCTTTTGTTGCTCACTTATTGTCAACTTACCACCAAACAAAAACGCACATCCTCCCATGACACCAGCTAATTGATTATTGATGGTGCCAGGCTAAACTGACTTATATTCAAACGGATGTGAAAAGAGAAAACGGTAGAGACAATGCATTCAGGGCCATTTCATGAAAATGAAGTAAGTCAAGGCATTTGTATGTAAAGCTCCAGGTCTTTCTTCCCCTCTCTCTTTTTGTTGTTGTTGCTTTGATAAGCTGCTCAGGCTGCACTGGGCAGCTTTGAGAGCAGTTTGAGGGCTAAGGCGACTGAGGGGGAGCAATGTAGGTAGTGTTCTGGAAACAAGCTACCAGTCGACCGTGCTTGAAAGGAAAAAACAAAAAAATCATAACAGCCCTTGTGGCTTGCTGGGTTGACAGTCTGACTTCCAACCGGCGTGAAGATCAGTGACAAACAAACAGCCAGACTTGTTATTCTGCGGGTCCCTGTGCCAGGATTGTTGCCCTTATCGCTGGCATCGCATAATTTTGTTACACGTGCAAAAATATAGGATGGCTTGTGACAGCAGAGATCAGATAAAGAGTGAGAGCGCCTGGGCAGGGGAATGTGGAGATGGGCCTGAATGCCTAAACAGGCTGTTGTCATGTGAGCGAGAGAGACTGATGATTGTAGCAGGCAGATTGAGGCACTAAAGAATGGCAGAGGCGAGGGATCCTGTCCCATGGAAATGTGTCATGAAGGCAGTTCCATTAACATCTTAATAAAGGCTTCCCATGCCCTGGAGAGCCCTCGTGAGCAGACTGCCTTCTCCACTCACATAGGGGCCCAAAGCCGCTCTCGCAGCACGTCAACGAAAGAACATTTAAGTTCTGCCAGTATTGCATTGTGAGGGTGTTAGGCTTCCCAAAAGAGTAGCCTAAATGCCTACCCACAAACATGCTCCACTAAATTCCTTTATTCCCCTTTCCCTCTACTTTCATTTACTGTCCATTTCTCCATCTGCTGGATTCAGCGGTCGTACAAAAGGCTTTGTTTCAGCAAGCTGGCAAGCCTTTGGGACAGCAGAGTGCACACTGGGGTTCATTGCTAACTTGCTGCCATCAATAGAGGGAGCAGGATCTGGACTGGCCACGGTTGCGCCTGGCAGAGGGACGACTGTTAACCATTCCCCGCCGGTGCTCTGATGAGACCGGCTAGAGCCTGTGGGGGAGCTGTGGATACACACAAACACACACACGGAGGCAAAAGACAGCCAGCATCCTGACTGAGACTGGGGAATGAACTTTCTCAACAGGTTTATCACAAGAAAAGTCCAAACACAGTCGAACACCACAGCAGTAAAGGTGGCTTTTTTTTCCGTGAGTACTCACAGCATTATAAAAAAAAAAAGATACAGTCTCCCTGTGTATCATGAAAAATGAAATGCAAAGGAGTGGCATTGATTTTTGCACTCTGTGCTATGTGTTGCTCATACTGGGCAAGCTGCTACTTAACATTGTTGTGGCCTGTAGTCATCAATTTAAAATGGTTTCAACAATTCAATAAGTCACTGAAGGCTATACGCACAACTACTCAAGATGATGAAAATGGTTACAGCAGCATGACTAGACCATTAAATGTAGCCCTGTGGTGTTTTCTAACATCTGCTATTGTGTGAGAATTACCAAAGAGTAACGCTGTATCTTAAGATCTCTGATACGTATCTGTGTGTTTATGATATTAGGGGAACATCTTTTGAAGATTTTGACTCTTTGGCACAAAGCAGATGGACAGACTGAGTGTTGGGATGCATCAAAATGTATATGTATATGCATCAAATGTATTCTAATAAAGGCACACAGTGTTAGCTAGAACTTTTGGACAAAGTTTAGACAACACCGTTTACTTCTCTATGAAAGAGATCTAATATTCATCTATTTACCGAAGAGAGTCGGAAAACAAGTTGGCTTTTCTTCGCTTTCTAATGCAAATTCTATTTCCATCACCCATTGTGCAAGCTCTCTAATGTCAGTTTCCAATTCTAGCCTGATATTTGAGTATCAGTATCAGAGTCACTTCCTCAAAGTTTAGTGACATCTTATACCAGATGTAGTGAGATAAACTTCCTCCACTCCTGAATCAACATATCAGAGTACCGCCTCTACAACCAGCAACAGCTTAAACGAACATTTGTTTGAATAATCATCGCCTAGAGAGACTGTTTCTACTGCTAAATCTAGTGCTTGAAACATCAGAAACAGGTAAATCCGGAAGAGAGACGGCAAGCACATGAGATGTGAATGGAGCAGTCTACTGCCTGGATGAAGAGAAAGAAGCTGTTGTGATCTTCTTCTTCTTTTCACTGAAGCCAGACCCTTCACACACTAAATGTTCTCCCTGGCTACACTCCACTTGATCAATGTCACCACCGATCCAGATCTCCCTTACGTCAATCCTCACACGTACGCTCTCGCCATAAATGCGGATTCCCAGACAAACATGCGCATATAACAAGGCAGAGAGAGCGGAGCGTGTGTGGGTCAAGGAGATTGAGATCTCTGTTGTGACAGCTGGACAGTTGAGAGGTTCAGATAAACAGCCCACAGTGAGGGAAGACTTGGAGGCCAATTGCATTAAAACAAACACTCACTCACTATTTGTACACTCCGGCAGATAGGAAAGGGAGGACGTATATCAAGGGGAAGAATGAGTCAGTGAACTCACAAAGCACCATTATCTGCATGTGTTTGCATGCGTGTATGTGTGTGCAGGCAAAAGACAGTTGGGATGGTGGGGGTTGCTGTAAGTGGAGGGGGGTGGAGTGGGGGGGTGGGGGGTGGTGGTGGTGGGGGGGAATGGGCTTCGTTCAGAATACACAGCCGCTGAGCGCATTTGCAGTATTCACTCATTAAGAAATAGGTCAAGGATTCTGCCTGCATGCGTAGCGACTTGTCAAAATCTCTCAAGCTAAACTGTGGTGAGTCTGGCTGCCTTAAGGGGGGAATCCAAAGAGGAGCAAGCAGTGTGCTGTGTGAATGCTGGTGGTGACACAGCACACAGAAAAAAAAAACATTAACAACTCATTCAGTAGCAAATCATGCAGTTAAAAAATTTGTTAGTAATATAATCACAGTTGTTGAGCGGTTTAAGTGGAAGGAAGAGAGGCTTGTGTGCTCGCATTGTGGCCCCGATAATTAACTCAGCTCATCGTTTAGGCTCTTTGCTCTTCATCAACAGAGGACGCTCTTGAGCCATGTGTGCCAATCAACAGAGCCGGTCGCAGATACTCATACTGTAGATGCTGATGGTGGTGATGGTAGCTGTGGCGATAGGAAGTCTTGTATGGAATGTAATGATGCTTTAGATACTCAATCCAGAGGGTACGTTTTAGATGACTAGTTCCTCTTAAAAACATTTCATTTCATAGTCAGTGGTCACGTATCTGTACACAAAAACAGATACTCCAAAAGTCAAGATGAAATGTTTACAGTGAAGGCAAAAATCCTGCGCAATCCTGACTAAAATGAATCAATCTTGTATGTGAGCACAAGGTGAAAACACTGCTATTAAAGAGCGCAACACCTGGGGAAATGTGCTAGTCTTAAACAGACTTATGCAAATCACTCCAGTATCAGAAATACTAAGTACAGAACACCTTGCTGACCACACAGCTCCGCCGTAAATCCAATCAAAAATATTGCAGCCCCCTACAGAGAGGTGAAATGGAGAGGCAGAGGCAAAGAAACATCAACCGTTACTCCACAAAGCTCGATGTAAGTTTGTCCAGTCGAAGCAATTTCTCTCCAGCTTGGTGAGGTTAACCTTATTGATTGGATGAATGTGTGATGTTGTGGTTCTCAAAAGGCTTTCTAGGACGGCCTGTCTTCAAAGGTATCACTTGAAAGTGATTCATTGAGCAGAATTCTTAACGTCTTTGCTCATATCCTCCATTATTTAGAAAGAGAACAAACTGAGTGATTCATCGTCTTCAGAATAAACCGGGAGCATCAACAACAGCTTTGGACATATTATTAACAGCAATTTACTTGCATGATCTTGTCTTCAAAGAAACAAGTTAGCAGCAATAAACTTGAGTCATATCATGTGAGTGTGGGATCATAAATGGTAAAAAAAAAAAAAAAAATTGAGCCAAAGCAGAGCTAATAGAAGGGTATAAAAGAGTCACATAACAGCTTCCGTACAGCTAACTGGTCAGTGAGGCTGATTGCTCAGCGGTAGATGTCAGTGATTTTTTTTCTTTTCATTACATTGGAGTTAATTAGGTGAATATAATCAGCATGTGATAATCAAACTGATGCTGAGTGCTGGTTTGTTCTTCCAAAGGCAGCAATTTCCACCCTGGTGGCTGCTTTGGGGTCAAATCGGGAGTTTCACTTTGAGATGGATATTAAAATAATGATGTGAGTGGGTCACGCTTCAGATGCACAAAAAAAACGTGATTTCACCAAGAAGGAGCGGGTTTTGATTGCACGGGCAGAGGGATTAATATGCTACCCATCAGCCGTGGCAGATGTAAGTTATTTTCATGCAAATGTAAGGCAATTTTCTACTTAAGACAACATTTATTTTCTTTAGAGTCATTGTCATGGGTGCTTGCCGGAGCGCTGGCGGTGTGACAGAGAATGAAGATTTGTAGGTGCATCTGCTGAATTGGACAGATGAGGTCTCGAGTCAATCTGGAACCCTAAATTGATGCCAGTTGGCAACAATATATCAGATAGTTGTTCTTTTGTTGCAATTTGGGTTTTTTTTTTTGGTTACGCCACTTGAGAAGAGGAGATAACAACCGTACATGCAAAGAATTTAGATGATGTGAACTAGATCAGTGACATTGTGAAACTAATTTGCACTTTTAGTGAACACAAAAACGGAGAGAGAATGATAATCACTCCCGACTACAAACTCACAGTTCACTTGTTGCAGTGACACACAGGTCCAGGTGTGTAGCCCGCTACCAGTCGGCATATTACATCTAAAATGGTTTATGTGCCGCCTGAAGTATTCTATAAATATATATCTCGCAGACACTGTGAACATGGCTGTGTAATACTGAGCTCACAGTCAAGGTCAACAAATCAAAACCATTAGACAGTCTAGCACTGTGATGATTGCTGGCATTAGGACATAAAGACACTAAAAATAACTCTGCCGGTCAACTAACTTCATTAAATACAGTAGAACAGGATCTCACTTACACAAACCAGAGGCAGCTCATCAGCAAGAAAGATGACAACTGGAAGTAGCATCTCTGTAGCACCAGTTGTAACTCAATAATAATGGTGTATTATGAGGCAGCTAAATTCTAATAAACGAGAATAGAGCATAAACGGTGGTGATGTCCAGAATCCAGAACAACACCTGTGAGTAAAGCATACTGTAGATGCAAAAAAAAACAAAAAAAAACAGCTCCAATGCAATTATTTTTACAAGCACAAAAGCATAAACCATACCTTTTATGGTCACACCTCATCATTCATTTAGGCGTCAAAGAGTTGTGGAAAAGCCACAATGAAATATTGAAACGGGCTGCTACCTTATCAGAGCCTGCAGCCTGAAATGAAAAATGTCTCTCTTCAGTTGTCTCTCCGCAGTGTCGGAAATGAGCTCTTAACGGAACAGTGTGGCTGTTTTTTTTTTTTTTTTTGTTTGTACTACATATGACAGTCGTGTGGGATTTAAACGTAATATTTAAACGGATTTAGCCTAAACGAGCGTGTTGATCACTCACCTCTTCATTTAAACTGGATCTCCTGGTTATCCTTTTCCCTCCAGCGCGGCTGCTGCTGTCTTCTGGGTTTTAACTGATGCGCTAGACTCTCACATCCACAGTAAAAAAAAAAAAAAAAAAGAAAAAAAAAAAGAAAAAATGTTTCCAAATGCTCTATCTGGACAAAGTCTGCCTTTTTTTTCGGAGATGCTTGAATAATTCTACCTCCACTACTTCATCCAAATTCTTGATTATTTCAGCCTACGTAACCTGTTAAGCGGCGGTGGCGGCGGCGTCATTCATTCAAGTAAAAAAAAAACCTTCATTACCGCGAGTAATTGCAAATTCACTGCCTAAACTTCGCAGTAGAGGCTTTACTGAACTGACCTCGTAATGTTACTTTACTAGACCGTGTCAATGAAACGGCACATTCCTTCAGTTCGGGATTCAGCGTCCTCCGGGCTGCTCTACTGTACGTGCAGGTTATGTACAAGCTGTGGCCAGGCTTGCCATAGTCCGACGGTTTAATTTCGCAGCGTCGGTTCAGACCCGCAGCGTGGCTTTCTCACAGGGGCTCTGCCGGACTGACACAGATTAGCGGCTCCATCAATGTACAGTAGTTGTGTGTACGCTGCCACTGGCACACTGCGCGTTTAAACCCAGCCCCCTCACACTCATTATGGTGTTAACTGTTTCCACCCAAAGAAACACATTAATAATAAATAAATTAAAGAAACATTTACGTACAATTCAAGAAATCAACAACACGTAGGACGATTTTTTTTAGAAGACTTTTTTTTTTCTTAACACTTTTTAGCACTTTGTTAACATAGGCCTAACACCATATTACAGTTGGCACCATCCACCCACCTGCCAAAAACACATTTCCAAAAAGATTCTCAATGACAATGACTCTGAAATTTCTAACACTCTAAGTATAATAAGTATTAGAAACTAAGTATATTTTGTAGTTTGGATTTCTTCCTTCATTCTCTATAGAATGAGACTATATTGTACAGATTCAAATGTCCCATCGGAAATCTTTACCTATAACCGGCTGAACTGATTAGATATTGATGCAATCGGATAGGTATTTATGAAAATACATTTTTCTTACCCATCACAGTTTTGTCTGCGCGGCACACACCACCAAACCACTCAGTGACGCTCTCCCATCCAACTCTGTTAGAATACTGCCATCTATAGACCAACCTTTGAACCTGCTTCTGCTCTGATACAAGTCTCTCTCTCTCTCTCTCTCTCTCTTCCTTCTATGATTTCTTCATTTCTCAATTTCTGTTTTTCAGTTTTCTTCTTTACACTCTATCTTTATACATACTTTTTGAATTACTACTCCTCCTCGTTCTCTTGCTCTGGTGCATCGCCAGTGAAGCTGAACAGCTCAGGTATGTTCCAGCACTGAGTGTAACAAATCCTTAAAGTTTTTTTCCCTAAAAAATTAGCGTAGCAGCAGTAACACTGTGGGCTCAGGTTAAAGAGATTAATACATGGGCCAGTTATCTTTTTTAACCTATATCCTAACTGTGCATATAAAGCACTTTTAGATGAAAGCATGAATAAAATGGTGCAGAGAAATCCATGACAAGGCATCTTCTCTTCTTTCTGCTGCAACTGTAGTTACATCCCATTTTTGTCTCTTTCTTTCAAATCTATGAAAATTCATGTTACTTGGGCTGCAAATTGCATTCATTTCATTTCATTAATTTCATTCACTTTTTCTTTGATCAGTGGCCTCGATATTGGCTGCCAAGTGTTGACTTTTAGCTTTCTTTGCATGACTGAGACCATCATCCAGCTGTTCATCACAGTATCTGTTATAGTGATGGAATGACATTGACATAGCTATACAATACACCAATACCAACCCTTTATCTTCTTGTATCTGTGCCCTTAGTGGGTTATGACAAAAAGTAGGCTATCCACATTCTCTGATGCATCAATAATGCAGAGTGGGGAAAAGGGAGCCAGTGTCTGCCATCAAAAGAATTGCAAAACTGCCAGGAGGAAGAAGATGTGGAACAACCAGTGTAAGTACACTAAAAGCACAGCGCCCACTTAAAGACAGGTTCAATAGCTGGAGGGTGTCCATATTGGAATTCCACCACACTACCTCTCAAATGGATCTTAGTCAACCCTAGGCAGCAGGGGTAATCAAATACAGACTTTTTCAATCCATTACTCACGGCCCTGTTTGGAGCAGCCCTGTTTGGAACAAGCCGTGATTTGTTTGATTGGAACATAACTCAATTCATATTGAAAGAACAGGTTGCACAGAACTGTCTGGAAGAGGTTTCGCCTGTTTTGTGCAAAGAGAAATGATAGATTAACTCATTTTGCAAGCTGGAGCTCGGTTATCACATACGCTACAGTTCTATTAGTCATGTTTCACTTTAGGACATATATTGACTGACTGAAGCTGACTTCAGATTCTGTAACAGTGAAAAGGAAAAGACAAGTACATTGTTTGAAATAGGAAAAATATGTATCTCAATTATTAATATTTTTACAAGGATTAATGTGAATTGCACAGAAAGTAGTTAGCCTTTGAATCATTGTATATAACATTTATATCATTACACATTTCTTACATTTCTTGTACTTCCTTAAATTTTATTTTACATTCAATCATGCACAAATATCATGTGACAAGCAATCCAAGAGAAAAATATTAGTATTTCCATGCCTGTGTATCATCTTCTGCTCTGGGTCTTTGCTCCTTCAAGCACTTTAATTCAATGCAAAGACACAGCGGATGCTTATCGATGTGCTCATAACTCACAGATGCACCTCTTGTCGTAGACCTTCATTAAACCCCTGGGTCTCTTACACAGTAGCAGGCTGTGACAAGATGGTCCAGGTTTTCAGCGGTATAACTCAGCCACTTTCAGTCCTGGCGTCTGTCCACCTTGGATCTGAAATCAAAGCACACATCATTAGTCATTAGGGTGTTGTCAGATAGGCACGTCTGTGGTCACTTTATATTTACATTTCCATTTGGAATCTGTCCTGGTAGACAGAAAGAGTTTAGTAAAGATGTGAGGCAGCTCAAGGGATTCAAAGCCCACAGTGGGTGAAAAGGTTAATTACTGGAATTATGATTGTGTGATGTGCAGTACCTGCTGTTTATCTCTGGATGTATGGAGCTGGCTGGGTGCATGCGAAGAGGGGGAGTGATGCTGCAAGGCATGTGTGACGGGAGATAGAGAGGGGTAATTTGTGGCAAAGCACAAGGCTTATTTGTTGGAAGATCAGTTCAGTGAACAAATCAAACAGTGGTCAGGTGGAGTGGTATGCGCAGTGCCGGGAATGAGGATCCCAACGGTAATGCGGAGAGATGGCCGGCTGCAGGGCTGCCGCTTGACCGTTTGCTGATCAAAGTGCTCGCATGCGGTGATTTCATACTAAGTTGGAAGGTTTCAAAGGGGCCTCTTGTGATGCCTTTAATTCTTTTTCCCTCCGGCCATATTTGAAGATATCACGAGGGAATGTGGCAACCTGTCGACTCCACTGAAACTCCATTCCCTCTCTTCTCTGACCCATGTAAGCAATCAGCCTGACTGGAGAGAAAAACAAATACCAGGAAACAATTAGATGAAAAACTAAACTGTCACTGTTTTGCATATGATGCCAATTATTTCTGTTACTTGGTTAGATGTCATTTATTAAAGGGAACAACTTTGCTAACCTAATTATTTTGAACGTTTACGATTTCTTCTAATTATCAACCAGTTTTATGTCATGTAAGTTGTTCAACATCACAAGTATAAAAGATCAAATGCAACATTTATACATATGCAGATACAAACATTCGTACATACCCCGTTACTGACACACATTGTATTCTCATTTTATCCCGTAGCTGCAGAGCAGAGTAGATTTATTTTTGCTTCTCATTCTGTAAGCAGTAGAGTCCAGAGTGTGCAGCATGTGTCTTGGGATTTGGATGTGTGTGGCATTTGAACCAAGTCCATTATGGAAGTCCACCCCCGCTGCTTACTTCCCACCATCCACCTGTTAGAGTGGGTACCGGATACATACTCAAGAGGCTCTAGGGACTACTGCCATGCAATCAGCAGATGCACACATGCACGCAAACACATTCTCTCTTACACACAAAAACCACATTCGTACAGGTGGTCTATTACATCAGTAATGGCCCACTGATGGAGCCTCAGCAGCCCACTATCATGCGATGACAATCGGCCAGTTTCCCCGCTTACACTAAGGAGAAATATGTCAAACAGGAAGTTACCAGAGAAATAAAATTCAATCTAACACCATCATGCCCAGCTCAAGTTTTAGTCAACAAATTGCAACTATTTGTAGGATGATCTTAGCGAGTGTATTTTGAAGAGGTTTCATAGCTGGTTTCATAGCTTGTTTTCTGTTCCCTCTTCAGGGAAAACAATTCACCCTGAAGTTCAATTGAACATAATGTGCCTGATCTGTGGCCCAAACGCACATCTCTCACTGGAGGCATCTCTTAAGCTTGTCAGGATTTGTCAATGGAAAAACAAAATTAAAAGAGCAATTAATTTCCACAGAGATGCAATCACAGGAGACGTGGTAATTGCAAGCTGCTCTGATGTGTTTGCTGAATGGGGTGCTGTATTAAATTGTTTTTTTTTTTTCATTATTATTATTATTTTGTCCTTGCTTGGAGGCATTCCATGAGTTGCGGTCGTGTGCTGTAATCTCACACATCAGACTTGTGGCAACAAATCACGGACTGAGATGCCATCAGTATGGAAACATGGCACCTCAAAAATAGTAACAGAGAGTGGGAGAGAGAGAAAGAGAGAGAGCGAGAGAGAGGGAAAGAAAGTGGCAAAAGTACAGATGGTCCATCTTTCAACACATCAGTGCTACAATTGAGCTGTCAGAGAAGATGAATAATGATGATATAAAAAAAAAACAATTAAGTACAACACTAAGTAATTTACACTCCTGCGTAACTGCAAGGTGAGCAAAATTCAAAATGCCTAACAAAATAGGTAGACTTCCAATTTATTACACTGTGTATCTCTCATGCACCCTCACAACCGCCAACATATACATGGATGGTCGCAGCCACACACACACACACAGGATGGGGACTGGGAAGAGGATAACACAGAAAAACAGCAAAAGAGAGAAAATTAGCAAAAGTCCTCTTACAATGCAAAGCATTTCCATTAGATGGTGGGCTGTTTTAATAACATGCTTATCAGAATATGAATCTCAGGAAATTGCTGGCTATTTATTTTACTCTGGCTGCTCACTTGCCTCAGCTCTTGATAAAGCATTTTGTTTTAATTAGACACATTTCCACACTCCACCAGGGATGACCTCTTATTTGGGTGAAGTGGGCTTGTTTAGCAGAGCAGGCAGCCAGGAACAAGCTCCTCTGTGCATCTCAATCATTCCTCATCCATGCTCATCTCAGGGGCCCGGGACCAAATCAAAGGAGTCACTATTAAGCAGAACCAAATTGTTTAACACAGTAATCTCCTGCATATTTTTCATTCCTTCCCCATTCGCAATTGGAAATGAGACATGGTGAAAAAATATGATGCATTGTTTTGCATACTAACAAGGGACCTTGGATATCCTTATCCTTCACGGTTATGGAGGATAGGATACGTTCCGCAACAATGAGAAACACGTTTTCTGATTCATGACGGTTACAGAAAAAAAATAAGACAGTCATTTTATCTATAGTATCTGTTAAGGAGAGGAGGAAAATCTCAACAACTGGCTGAGTTGGGTTGGATTACTGCTCACTGTTTGATACTGACTATTTACAGTCCTGGGGAGCAAGCTTGCAGAAGCGAAACATGATTTTAGGGCTTATGAGCCCTGTTTAACAGAGAGAGAACAACATATTCAGTCAGCATGCAGCATCTGCTACTTCCTGCATCGCATCAATACAAAAAACAGTTGACTTGTACTAAGCTACCAGATGTATGTGGGTGAGGGAAAAACACTGGCAGATATACCAATAAAATATTGTCGGATTGCAGCCAATCTGACATTTGCTTCTGGACGTGAGACAAGAATCACTGGGCTCTTTGACAGAAAGAGCTCATGCTCTCCTCATGTGTCACCTCATTTCATTTGGTTACTTCCAAGTCCGACAGGAGGAGAGGAATAAGATAGATAGAGGACAAAGCAATTATATCCACCATTACATGCCATCATGCCTGATCTCCTAGGTATGAGAGGGGGAGAGCCATGAGGCAGAGGGTGAGACTGATGAGAGCTTACCAGCAGCTTGAGACCTGCTCTGCTCCAGACAGGGATTTAGAACCTCTGCCTGCCTGCCTGTCCATAAGGTAGCATGCAATCACAATGATACCTTAATCCAGACTGGCCTTTCACATGGGGCCCAAGCCAGTCACTCATCCAGATATGAAATTTAAATAGGGGATTGGAGATGTCAATAGGGAAATGCCAGCATCACAGTCTGACATAGTCATTAACTCCTTCATTTTTGTTCTTAGTGCCAAAGGCAGACAAAATAAAGACACGAGGAATATGTGACAGAGGTAAGTCCAGAGAGACCTTCTTTTGTAATTCAGACTGCCTGCACACAGGAAAATTCATATAACACATACGATCACATACTAAAACACAGATGAAACTAGTCTGTATTATGCTAACCGTTTTCCTTCACACGGTCCATATGGGCAAGGATATTTCCATTCATCATCAGTAACTGCATGAAATATTTGCATGAACAGTTAATTCATGTTTTCACAGCTGGAGTTCTTCAGATTTTGCAGAGTAATGTGTCTGGGCTGCTTGGAGCTTCATCCTCCTGTATGCAGAGCAGGAAGCCCGATAGCAGCATCTTTTAGCATCTGGATGCTTACACCAGGACCTTCAATCATTCTTCCCTTTGCCAAAGATTAAAATTCAAATTAGATTAATTCAAAGTTTCATTTCTTAATCATGAATTATTCACCAATGAAATAGCTCTGAAGCACCACCAAATGTATCCTGTAGGAGTTCTGGGCTATCATTATCTATAAAAATTATATTAAAAATGTACGTCTAGCCTGAGGACTGCCTTTAAAATTCCTCATCTGTCTCCCAAATACATTTCTGAGACATATCGCCTTTGCAACAACTTTCACCGAATGCATGCAAAGCAGGTGTAACTGTAACTCTAAATGCTATGAAATGTGCATCAATTTCCGACATGCGAAGAATAAACACACACTGATTGCTTGGGGATGAATTGATCCTGTGAATACAGAGGAGGAACTGTTTGAATCCATTTCAAGTAACGCTTTCACAATATCATAAACAAGACTGACAACAACTAGCTGGAATGAAGGTTACTCTGTTGGTGTTGTCACAAAAGGGAGGCAGAAAGGACAGGAAGGGAGGGGTCGTAACAGTGTAAAGAAAAAGTATGAAGTCTCTATATTTGAATAGGGGATTTCCACCTCAGTTAACCTCTCTTAGTCACTAAGTGAAAAAAAAGGAAGTATACATTGCAAATCTTCTGGTATGGTGATCAATGTCCCTTGGGTGTGCAAGAGGGAGGAACACACCCCCTACATATGCACCATTATAAAGCATAACAACAACAGCACTATTTAAAAACCACAAGCATATATGACAACTTGACACTGTTGCCACACACTCTGTATTGCAGACCTAGTTGAAACAATTGGTGGTACTGTATTTATCTTTCTACTGGAGTGTGCCTATTCAATACTTGTTTACTGTCTCATACCCTGTATTACTGTTAATGAAATTATTCTCAGTATCAGTATTAATGCATGCTTGTGCTGCTTTGTTTTCTCTATGATTGCACAATTGTTTATCTCATTTTCTTATACCTTCTCTATTTAATCACAGAGCCGCACATGTTATCTCACATCCCCTTCCCACATCCCCTTCATACATCCATCTGGCTTTGTCCACTGTGTGGGAAAATGAAGATCACTAGTCTGTTATCTTCCGGCAAGACTTCCCAGTTTACTCCACCTAACCAAGATTTGAAGTGTCACTAGATATTCAAAGAGCATGTGATGCCCCGTTTTTTGTAAACATGAAAACTACTTGCAGAGACATACCAACTCACCACCCATATCTAGCTGATGTCTTTGAAGCCTCAGCTCAAATATCTTTCTTCAGATACCAAAAAATTCAAAGGAGATAACAACAGAGATGCTGCAGTTGTTGACCTTGTCTGGCCCTGAACATGACTTGTGTGCCGTCTCTCGGGCTATCTCATGCTCTGACATTGCTGCTTTAATAAAACCAAGGCATAGACAACCAACTTATACTTTCTTACAATTTCTACCTTGTCTTTCTCTCTCTATTTCTCTCTCTCCTTTTGCTCTACCCTTCTATGGCATGGCCTCTGGTTTTCTCTTTGTGTGTGTGTGTGTGCGTGTGCATGTACTGTAGGTGTGTAACAGACAGTGAGAGAGCACATCAGCATTTCCTCCCGAGGGAGCCATGACCAGCCAAGCCCCCTTAAGATCTTAGTAATGCTACTATTTTTGTGCATCCTGCCCTGGCATGTGCCTTGTGTTGCACACCAAACGTCGCTGATGGCAGGGTGTATCCAGCATGATTTCCAAAGACAAACCCAGGAGCACAGATTCCTACTCTTGTTTTCAGGTTTCCAGTTCTTTTTTTTTTTTTTTTTCCATGAGGCAAACATGTTTTTGCAAATTTTTGTGGTCGCAGGAAATGTTAAATAGAAAAAAAATATTTAGCTGTCGTTTCGTGAGGATGCAGGAGAACTGCAGAACAAGCCGTCCTTTTGTGCAACTTTAGCTAAAAGTAGAACCAAATGTTATTGTTGTCAATGCTAAATGATAGTGTAGAAAGGTCTGGAGTGCATGACACTGGGTCTGTGTTATTCCAGGGTGTGTTTTTCATTCCATTTTGTTAGTCTCCTCTTGATCCTTTTTTCTTTATACATTGTTGGTGAAAAACAGTTCAGCTGACGTGAATGTGTGATGACGACTTTGTATTTTCTCTTTTATCTTTGGTGAGGCAGTAATACCTCACAAAAAAATCTAATTTGACAGTTACCATAAAGCAGATCTTTTGAAGTAACTAACAATGTAACCCTATATATGGCTAAAAGACAATTGGTGCAGAAGCCTCACTCTAACAGTGTCTCCAGTCTGGGTACTGATTTTTATTTCCTACCTTGACATGACATGTATTCCAGCCATATATACTGTGATGATGAATCTCCCACATTTAGGGACCATGAGAGCTAGTACACCATCACGTGTAAGCCACCCTCCCCCAGCCATGTGCCCATGTGACCGATGGTTGTACCCCGCTATGTTAAATCACAACTGGATTCTGCTACTGCCATCATGGACCTCTATGCCCAGAAGGCTAATGGAGTTTGAATGAGTTCTGCAGCAAAAAATGAAATGTAATTCATACTTGTGTGAATGATGTGTACAAAAGTAGCCCTGCAGTGCCCAGGAGGGCGGGCATTACACCCCAAACATACACGCTGGTTGAAAATGAACAACATAATAGTCTCTATGGATGTCTCTGTGGATGCACCATTACTTTTTTGTGTTGTCTTTTTTTGTTGATGCTTGTGGCTAATTACCAACTGCATTCTCAGTAGTAAATTACAATGTCAGTAATTTTACAAAAAAGGGGTTGTTAGGGACACCCAGTGTGTCTCTGCGTGACTTGTTACAGCTCTGTAAAATGCAGTTAAATGTTTATGATGCACGTCAACACAGGGGTTGGATATGCAGCAGCAGACAATGAGACAATGGCCAAGTTCAGCTGGATAGCAGCAGCACAGTCATACACATTCTCCACAGTCCCACAACACATATTATTTAGTGCTATTACCAGGAATCAGAGAGAATGGGTATTTAATTGGCCTTTTAATTGCAGTGTAAATCCAAGTGGTGAACCCGACCATCAAAGTATAATTTTCCCCTGATCCATCTGAGGCACCAGTTATGCTCAAAGACTTCTTTGTACAGAGCAATCGGAGAAGCATATTGGAAGAGACCCCACACTTTAACACCCTTTTTCCCAAAAAAACTGACATTATATGGGTCTGACTGAGGCTGTTGCAAATCACAGCATTGGTCTGCAAAGACTGGAAACCATCATCTGCTGATCACTGAGGTTGAAACGCTTATTGGTCATTAACCCTCCATCATTTCTTTTCACACCAGTCATATGAATGGGGGGTGATTTCTTCTATGTTTTTTCAACCATTGAAACAGCTTATCACGTTTACATTACACTAAAATATGATTTTTTTTTTGCTGCTTTAACAGAGAGAGGAACGGGGGGGGGGGAGATCAAGCTTTATCAGTATGTAAAGTGACAAGTTTGCGTGTGCACGTGCGTATTTTTTAGCGATGGGGAGTCACGCTGAAAAAGTCATAGAATCTCTTCTGCTCAGTGTGCAGCAAGGTTGTATTCGATTTCTCCTCAATTCTCCACTGACAGACAGAATAAGCTGCCAGTCAGCCAGTCCATCCTGTCCACCTGCAGAAGTGTTGATTTACCTGTAAGCCGCCCAAGGCTGATTGATTCCTGAGTGAAAGCTTCAGGCACATGATTGACACCACATGATTACTGTTCACACATGACTGCTGTTTGCCAGACTCCAGGCCTCAACACATTATGACCCCAGATAGCAAAGCAGCAAATGTAAAGATACTGTATGCCCCTCCTGGGTGCGACACAATCGTATTTGCTCAAGACTGTTTTGCAGCTGATGTGCATTTTCGAGTGTCTGAGCATATGGTTTGTCAAACTCTCAACATTTATTTAGTTTGAGATTTGCTTAAAAAGTCATTTAATGTGAAATCCATACGGCCATATTCCTAATGTAGCATGAAGCTAGTTTCCCTGTGAGAGTTATAGAGTTAATGGAGCCACGACCCAATGAGACATCACGGAGGGTAAAAGGGGGAAATACACATTTCCTTTTGTTTGAAAAAGACTCCATCTCGAGACCTACAGATGTACATATTTATTTGGGATTTCTGCAGTGTGTCCCATTAACGTAGCATCATGTGTGCTTGGTCATGGATGAAAGAAGGAGCAGTGTACAGTACATCTCTTGACAGTGAAGTAAATTATCCATTTCTAATGTCCCTTTGCACCTCTTGCCCCCTGTGGAGTAGATAGAATTGGATCATAATTGAATCACTTGCAGCAATTATGATGGCATGCCCTTGGCTAAAAGTGTCATGGTGACACAGTGTATCACATACTGACACAAACACATACTCAAAAAGCCAGTCAAACTCCTACACACACACATGCTTTAGCACTTGTGACTCCAACAAACAAGTACACTCTTCATTTTCCAAGTCTAAACTTTTAATCACCATCGGTTTGATTAAAAGACTGCTTTTTGCATGAGCCTTGAATAAAGAACATACATTTGACTTTGTGCTTTCACTCTTAGGATGGATGTCGTTCTTGAAGTCTTAAAGTTCAAACATCCACAAATAGGTGTTTTCAGCTCAGATGTGCTAAATGCAGAAAATGTTGTAACCTCCTATTCACTACTAGATAGCACAATGTCAATGCAGTGCAAAAAAAGAAACTGGTTAGCCTCAGATGAATGCAGACCTTTTAACTCAAACTCACCACCTCTTCGTTTAACCCTACCCACCTGCCAAGCAGCTAGATATCCCCAATCACCAAGAGTTTTAAGGTTGCCAGGCAACAACTGCTCATGAGCACTGTACACAGGCCATACGACTGTGCCTGTTCTGCTTGTTCACACAGATGTGACCAGCTGGGAAGAGCAGAGGCCAGAGGCAAATACAGTTCTAAGAGAAGGGAAACAGTATGTGTGGTGTGGTCTTGCTATACTGTGAAAGGCTTGTAAGGATGCAGGAAATCAAAAAAAAAACATTGTAGTTCTATGTATTTAGTCATTTACTTAACTTCAGCAATATTTTTATGGCTCAAATGGCACCGAGGACTAAATCTGCTTTTACTGTGACTGAATATCTTATCTTAAAATACTTCCAGGAGACAAAAAACTTACAGGCAATTGTAAAAAAAAGGGACATGCAATTTATCTGAGCCTTTTATCTCAAATAAAGGAAGCCTTCCCTTCAAATTAGCATATGAGTTTGGTTAAGAACAAACAGCCACTGCATTAAGTACAGAACCTCTAAATTAACATAATTGTGTGGGCAATTACGCTAAAAGTGTGGAGTGAGTCTTTTTTAGAAGTAAGCATGATCTTGTTTTAGAAGATTGAATTAGCTAATTCGGTTATTGCCCACTATCTTCTGCAGTGGCATTGACCCTGAGTTATGCCAAGACATTCACTGGAGGTGGGGAGGGGGGGTGTCATGAAATTAAAACTGGAGGGTAAACACTTATCCTTTATACAACATTTCCGGTCATTCAGGGCCCCTTAGAATCTCACATATCACACAATATGTAGCAGTTCTGCTAAATTATGACTTAAATGGCATTTAATGTTAAAATTATATAAATATAACTGTTTAATTTGAAAGCATGCTTGGTTTGCGCAAAGCATTTTTTAAAATAAATGTATGTGTATGTACTTTTACACAAGCAGATGCCTGAATCAAGGGACATATATTTAATGCAAATAAAGAATAAACAAAAGATAAATGCATTTTGGTTTATATGTGATTCCAGCCCTGTGGGAGCCTTCATGACTGTGGGTAAATAAACAAAGTGTTCCTGACTGAAAACACAGTGAGGTGTGAGATGACTGGAGGAGTGTTTTTGTTTCTTTGAGTGTAAATGTGCTGGAGTCCATGGGTGAAAGAGCAAGCTGACAGGTATATTTGTTTGCCTTGGCCTCTGGCTGTGACCTTGGCTCTCTCTTTGGTTTGTTCAGTGTGAAACCAAATCCCTTAATCAATCCTTTAAACTGCCCTCACCTTTTCTACCATTAAAGCAATTACACTTTAGTGGCCATCAGCTTTTCAAACCCGATAATAACGGTGGGTGTGCTGCACTACAACACCGTTGTTTCAGGGCTTGTGGAACCAATAATCAGTGCGCTCACTCAAATGATTTACACAGCATATATATATATATTTCCCCAGCCAAACAGTAGATAATCCCTTATATAGTATAGATTAGCAAGTGCTAAATAAAAATAACATGATGGAAACATACTGATTTTCTGCTGTCCACGAAAAGACAATATCCATTTTGATTTACAGTGAACTTATCTTGAATTTGATGAGAGTATGAGATGAGAGTAGATGGTCATATGATTGTAGTAGAATACTTATTCTCTCTTCTTGTGGTTGACTACCTTTTTTTATTTCCCCTGCAGTAAAATCCACAAGAGGAGCCACTATTAGTCACAACTGAGACTGGTGTTGATATAGGAGACTGTTGCTGCATTGCTAAAAGTCCCCAGGTTGGTAGCAAAACACATAACAGACTTGCAAGGGAAAACGTGGAGTTGCTTTGGATATTGAGTCATCTAACATAGTTTTCCTTTTGAAATCAAAAATACAGGGAAGTTTGCATCTGAACCTGAAAAAATAAAGTATTTCAGAAAGGTTCAACTGTTTAAATACATGCACAAAATTCAAGAGAAGTGACTTTATCCGTATACAGATGGGACAATGAATCTATGTACCCACAGCTGAGACAACATACATGACAACCTCAGTTGCCTTTTATCTCGCTCAGATTTTCACGCTTGATCACCATTTGTAAAAATGAGTATATTGCGAAAACATATGTGGACTTGCCTGTGCTTCGAATGCATTCATTTCATATATTTGCAGGTACCGTTTCCCACTTAGCATGCTGAAATCTTGTTTCAGTGCTACATAGCTGATGTGCGAATGAGCATCTGACCTTTGCTGACCTCTGCCCTTCACGGTTCACGGGACTTATATCGACTCTGAGGATGACTGCCTCTGTTAACTGCACATCAGTGTGTCCGCTCACACAAAGGCTGGCTCGCCTGTTATCAAAAGTCAGATCTGGCTCTGACTACAATCCATTTCCCTCTCTGCTCTGGGTCTCCTTTGCCACCTCATGACAGCAGCTTTTCCACCTCATTTCACTCCAGATAGCCACGTCACGCAGAAGACGGGGACATCTCTACGGTGACCTTGCCTCAATCAGCGAGGCTTTATTTGATTGAGTTCTGTAGCACTGCAAACAAGGAAGACCAGATGACATTGTATCCTTGTAAACAGACGCTGAGCAGACACTACTCTAAGGCACTGAGGTCTAAAGGGCATGCCAAGGATAAGTGTTTTGCTTGATGAGCTTTTAAAAGTCAGTCTGGGTCCAAATCTCTTGAAAGCCTCATTTAACCCTTATCCTCCTCCTCAAATGGCAATTTGATTTGTCCAGTGGTTAATGTACTAGAGGACCTTTAATGTAATTTGAAGGAAGGTGGGGTTGTTGGAGGAGAGAGACACAGAAATTATTTTAAGTAAAACTCAACAAAAGACTGGAGTGCTGTACAGTTCAACACCGGCTTTCCAAAGGAGGACTGAGGACATCTCAGGTTGATCAGTGCAGCCTCTGATGAGACCAAAAAAAGGCAGCAGTCTTTGGCTTTATAATGCCAAGCAGAAAGACTTTGTTAGCTCCTCCATAATATACTGAATGCAGGCAGGCACTGGGCTCTAATTGAATTTCCTGGCTTTGTAACTCAGCTGCTCACCTGCTACCATTGTGCATCTTCACCGGCCTAGATACCGCTGCCTTCCGTCTCACCTTCTAACCTGATGAAGCCAACACTTTCCTACCACAGTGGCTGAAAACAATAAGATTTAAGAGAGGAGGGCAAAGGGATGAGAAAAAGGACAAAAACAGGAGACAGAGAGATTCTTATATCCTGTTTTCTATGCCTTTCAAGCAGGTAAACCAATGAGGTAAACTTTACTTTGTCATGGTACAAGTAGTTCTGTTGAAATTAGTTGTTACATCCGGGGGAATTAATTAACACCATTGCGACACCTTTTGCTAACCTTAGGCTAATGATTGTCAATGGCATCAAATCATGTAGTGACAGCTCACAGCACAGGACTGGTTTCAGTTAATTTAGGTTAAAATGTAACACACACAGAATGAGGATTATTATTCATTGTCACAATCTCGACAAAAAGGAGTTCCTCACTACTCCAAAGCATGCCAACTTCTTGCATTGGTGTTTCCTTTTTCCTTCTCAGTCTCCTTTTTTCATCAGGTTCATACCAGATAAGACCTTCCTTTCTAACGTTCAGCAACCAATCAACAGGACAAATGACAACAGTGTGTCCATGACACCTTGCAAATGCTAGATAGATAGATAGATAGATAGATAGATAGATAGATAGATAGATAGATAGATAGATAGATGCACACATACATACATACATATATACACAGATACACAGATAGATAGATACATAGATACATAGATACATAGATAGAACAGAGACAGTTGGCGTAACGACCCCCACCCTCAAAGAAAAGTAAAAACTCTTGTGAAGAGTGCTTGACCTTCAGGGAACCAAGGTTACAGTCCTGAGCACAGCTGGTGAGAGAGGCTGACAGTTTACTCACTGAATTAATGATACAAGTCAAGGTCAAGTGCTAACTGATTATGCACCCCATATGCAGCCAGGGGAAAAAACATGCTGCAAATTCCTTTACACCTGGAGACGTGATTATGCACCAATTCCTAAGTCACATTTAGTTCTCTTCCCCCCCTGCAGGCTGAGAGAGCAGTAGTAGGGAACTGTTGGAAAAGGTACTTAAAGCACGTATGCTTTTGACTGCATGTCTGTGCAACCTTTGCTTTCTGTTGGCAGTTTGGAGCCCAGCAGAGTGTAAGGAGATCGGTCACAGAGGCAGAGCAACATCCCGAAAACATGTAATCAGTATCTGGCTGCTGTTAATTGAAGATGTTAGTGCAGTGGAGTGGGTAATGACACAGGAACCTTCTTGTTCTGCCACAGATGGACTCAAGACCCCCCCGCCACCACCACCACACACACACACACACACACTACACCACAAACCATCCCACATCCATTCTTGTCAGCTTTTCACCAAAGATAATATGACAATGGAGGATGCACCAAGGCTACCTCAGTCTGAAAAAGCTATGTCATTATAGAGAAAGAGAGAGACTATGGGATGCCTGCTTTACACACAGTATCCATTAAAGCTTTACCATTATGTCCATTTAAAATGTTCTCATCTAAATCTAAATTATTGAAGTGTTGGAACTGTATCAGTGCAGCTGGTTTTCTTGAAACATGCCCTGGATGAAAGGGCATGTTTCATGCAGGTAGAAGATCAGCACTTCCATTTGTCTGACACCTTTGAACAGACTCCCACACTGCCCCCTAGAGGTGAGTATATGTATTAAGAGCATGGAGGGAGAGGACAGAGGCAGCACTGCAAAGGAAATAGAGAATGTTCTGGCGCTTTTTGAAACCATATGAATAGATTTTAAAAACATACATTGGTTTGAATTTGTGACCAAATCAACCAAAACCTCTTCTTGTTCAACTGCAAATGAGAAATTGTGACTAAATCACACATTAAAGACATGTACTTTTCCTCATACATGTCATATCCTTCTTATGTAACTTGTCCCCATTGACATATTTGGAAGAAAAATAACTCTCTGTGCATTCATGCTTAGAGTGCGATGCTCCATCAATGATATTTTGGTGTTCAATTTTCCTACAGAGCGCCTCAGTAGCCTTCACTCAGATCCAATGACTTGTCATAGACTCTTCTGAGCTCCTCAGTTCAGTGAAGAAGTTCATCCTGATTACCAAAGCTTTTCAAAGAGAGAATATGAAGCCACTGTGACTCACAGAGGAACTCAAAAGAAAATCACTCTATGAAAGCTATAATTGAATCAGCAACTATGTATCTCATCTGTGTCGCCCATAGCAGCGGCAGCAACAGCCTCCCGCCAGGCGTGGCATGCTTATGTGTTTATATGGCAGGGATAGGGTGCTAAGCATTCCAGCAAACAAACCTGCCTGATCCTCATCTGAATTGAGGCTGATTATCTCAACATGCAGCCCCAGCATGTCTTCAGTACACGGCCAGTGGAAGTCTACCAGAGCCCTCAAGCTTTACGGGAAAACAGACAGACATCACCACCACCCCACTGTTCCCACCAAAATCACCATGAGCTGTAATTAGAAGCATCCCTCACTCTCTCTCTTTTTTTACTCTAGGACTCTTTTGCTTGATTTGCTTGGATCTTTTACAGGCAGGTGACTTTTGTCGCTGCTGATAACAGCTCTGGGGGTCTCATAGAAGTACCAAAATAGTTCCGTCTACCAAATAAGAGACACGAAAACATGAGCATGCCTCATGACACCATCACCCCTGCTGTGCTGCACTGGTTGTCCTGTCACAGCGGTAGGGGGGAGAGAGAGGGGGGAAACACTAATGCACAGCCGTCGGTGGTGATGACAGCCCATCTTTAGGCTGTAATGAAGCGAGGAAGAGAGTAATGAACTCTGCACATAGGCCAAACGTACAACAGATTCAGAACAGGATGCACAGACACACAAAGGCAGTGAAATGGAGATAGAAAGAGGGGGGAGGTAATTGATAACAAGGCTGAGGTGTGACAAAAAGAGTGTGTTACCACAAGGCTGATGGCAGAGACCTTATCCAAGGAGTGACAGAGGAACACCCCCCCCTCCCTTAATGCTCTCTCACAATAGCCTCCTCTTCATTTCAGGCCATTCCGCTCACTTTCCTCTGAGACATGGATTCATATGAGTGCAAACCTGAATGAAGCTGACTGAAGCCAGCTCTAATAGGAATGTTTGAAGGATAAGTAGCTGCTACCAAGCCATCTCATTTGAAATAACAATGCACACAGATGCATAAGTGTCCGATATAAGTGCTTGTTTTTGGCTTCCTGGGTGGGCAGACTGGGCTGGAGGAGGATGGGGACGTTTGGTTACAGCAGCCGTTTAATGCTCTCTATGTACGCAGGCAGGCGTAGCGATGTGGCACGAGAGAAATTACTCTATCACAAGACTTTTTTTCCCTCCAGCGGATTTTCATTCTTAATCAAAAAGCTCATTACAGCACATGCAGGTTGACTTGTCCTTTATATCCTGCAGAAATGTGATATGGCCACCCCCAGAAGTCAATGCAATTATTGACAAGCAGAACAGAAAAAAAAAAAACGACGGCGTCAACACATTTCCAACAGTTGTGTAACCTTAAAAATCTACTTCCAATTTTTATATTTTTCTCTGCAATTCCATTTGATATCTCATTACTCCCAGAGTACAGAATGAGAGCCACAGATGATAATGAAGCCCCTTTGTTCTGGCCCGCAGCTCTGATGGCCATTTTCTGCAGTTCCTAAAGAAAGTCATTCCATATTGGGCTCCATTCAGCAAAATGGCCTATCATCATGATGCAATATATAACCCTTGCCCCAAATTTCTCCCCTAGAAACCTGAATGCTGTGTTTTGCGATCAAACAGCCCCTGGAGGCAGTGATAATGTGCCTAATGTATAGCATTGTTGCAGCTGAACCGCTGTGGAAAGCAAGAGAAATAAGCCAGAAAGCTGAACAATGACGTTTGAAGAAAATTACTTTCTAATTGAGGCATATGCCATGGACATGACAGATAAATTAGCTATTGTCAAGGCATTCAGCTGTGGTGCGTCACTTACAGCTTGTGTGTTATTTGTCTGAACATTGCAGCTGAACATTTTGTTTGTGGTTGTGTCTGTCTTTAAGGCGATGTTTATCCTGCACTGGCTTTCAAACTCAGAAACTATGACCATTAGTAACTCCGTTTTACTGCAACTACTTTTTCAGTATAACTAATGCTACTCTTAACGTTAAAAAAAGCTATTTGCTCCAAAGGTTAATTTCATGCCCAAATAGCAATCAGATTTTACGAACAACTCAATAAGTAAGCAGATGCTGTCATGTACTCTCACATATCAGTATTTTGTCAGGCAGTATCCACTAAAGCAGAAAATACCAATAACAGCCATCAACACTGCAGTGACCAAAATGCTTATTACTATAATTAATAAATGCACACTACACAAAGCAAACTGAGGCAGAATTACAGTACCATTGACACAGTAGTGTAAATCTTGTCAACACTTGTGTGAAAAGGGTTTGCAAAGAAGTTTGTAACCAGGAAAGACAAAGGAGTAAAAGGCTGTGAAAAAGCATGGTACTGATGCCAGGACTCTCCAGAAGGACATGATGCAAAGAGCTTTCAACTGTCAGGCTTTGCCAACAAATGTGATAGTAAAGAGTCTGTGAAGGTACACTAAATGTGCTTTTGTTAATGGCTATAATATTGTTCAGTAACTGTTCAGTAATTGTATTCCTTGATTTAGAAAATCATAAAAATTTAATTCAGTTTAATTCCGAGCTGTGAAATCATTCACAGTGTTGTCAGTATTGAGAAATGCATGTTTTTTTGCAAAGAGGTGTAACAATCTGTGAACCATCTGTACCCAGACATCACTGGGAAACAAGAGGACTTACATACAAAGATGCTGATGTGTATAGTTTTTTGGGAGGAAGAATGGATGTGCGCCACTCATTAAGAAACTTTTGTGAGGGAGTATATCATGTTTCTTTCTCTAAACAGATGGCGACGCAGCCTATTGTGCAATGAGTCTGCCCAACTAACTTCTAAACAACTGGGCTGGGTTTACACAGGAACTACAGACTGCTTTGGTGGTACTTGCAGAACAAACAAAACTGGGCACAACAGAAGCTTTGTGAAACTGAGCCAAATTTGTGAAGTGATGCAGCTGTTCGGGTGGACCCACTGTAGGCTTTCAGGGTCTTGTTTGGAAGAGGTGAACATCGTGCTAAAGCTTCTCTGTTGTTACTTTCCTGCCTTCTGATGGGCAGTTTGTGGATTTTTCAATCCAATCCAAACAATCACAAAATTCTGGTCTTCCTCTTGTAAAAAAAAAAAAAGACTATTTGGCAGAAAACATTAATACATAAATGGCCTAAAGGGAGAAATGACATGTTTAACACAATGTAGTAAGACAGCTGTATTGAAAAGAGATGATGAAAATGTGATAATCAGTCAGATGTTTAGTTTTATTGTTAAATAAACACTGAAGAAACGCATCATCCCTCAAACCACTTTATGTAGTATCCACTGCACTAGCCGAGCCGTAGTCCCTCAGTGGAGCTGTTGCATTCCAGTCAAAGCTGCAAGGCATGTGTCTAGTAAGTGTAATTACAGGATGACGAAGGCAGGTAGCAGCCAGCCAGGCAATCATTTTCCCTGATTGAGACAGAAAGTTAAGGTCTGAAAGGCCATCGGAGTGTGAGCCCATGGCAGGTGCAATCTGACGCCTCAATAAACCTGGTTGAAATTAGAAACTTCTTGCTCTGTTCTGCAAGGCTCCTGGACGTGGGAGTGATTCTTTCATTGATGGGTAGAGTCTGAGCTGGTATGATGACATCTTCTTTAATGTCAATAAGGCTCTCCCGTGTTTTAGTTACCACTCCCCGGTGCAGCATTAATCACTTTGAAACGGGCAAAGATGGGTTGTGTGAGAGGCAGGTTATTCGACGCATTTAGGACATAAATGAATTTATTTATTTATCCAAAGCAATAACAGAATGTATTTCCCAGGCGAGATGTGAGTGTTGCATTTCACTGAACAGAGCAAAAGATTTACCGTGCATGAGCACAATTACAAGCATGCCGACAAAATTCACACGTCAGAGTGAACAGATATTCTGAATTAAATTAATTTTTTCTGCACCTTCTGAGTCACTGCAATAATGCAATGTTTTGTAACTAATTAATCGTGACTTGTCTTTGTCTCAGAAGAATAAGTACACCTTAGGCAAAATTAATCATTTCTGCTGGAGATTGACACTGATCATACTAATCCCTTTATTTTATTCCGCATCTAATCCAAGCACAAGCAACTGCATATTCCACAGTCATGGTGCAGCATATTAGATTAATGTTGAAACGACTAAAACACACATTATAAATTACAGAGAGGGGGTTAAATGTAATGCTTTACATAATATAAAAAGTAATGGTTTACACAGAGAATGAGCCACAGTGCAGATTTTATTTGTCAGATCTCTGAGATTTCTGCCTACACCACAACACAGTGGAGGTGAATAAACTATAGTGCTCTGTCAACAGTGTAGAAAGTGCTTCCAATGAAAATTGTTCAGAGTGAGGTCTGTGGATTATGTAGAGTAACTAGTACATCACATTACATCTTTTTTTTTTGAACATCACCAACACATTTCCATTCACCTCCATTGTGTTAAGATGCATGCCCAAATCTCAGAGCCACATCTCCTGAGCAAATAAAACCAAAAGTATCTGCACAGCTAGATAGACTACCACAAGAGGACTATGTTTTTTTTCTGTAATTTGAATGATACAGTCCTTTAAAGCCACAAATGCAAGCAAAAGAGTAGAGGCTGAGGGTTGCATCCTGCTATTACTCTCAAATTTTTCAAGCCTTTACCCCTCAAAGCCACATACTACTATAAAAGCTAAAAGCCAAAAAATCTGCACCAGACTTTCAACACCAAAAAGCATTAAGTTAAATTTGAATGGAAAATTTAGTCCAAGTATAATGCTTTTTTCTTGTCAGTGGGAATCGAAAGGAAACACAAAGAGCCCAACAGTGTTAAGCCAACAGGTAAATTCATTTTTTTTGGTGGAAATGTGCCAATGTTTAGGAAAGTTCTGTAAGCAGATTAAGAGGTGCACTTAGCCTCACCAGGGTAGCAAAAGTGTGGATGTGGGTGGCACAGTGGGATGTGATGGGTGTGGAGAACTCACTGGTGTCAGGCAGAAGCTTCCCCCAGGCGACATATCCTCTTCTACATTAACCCCGTGCTGTGAGACGCACTGCTGATGCTCAGCCTATAATTAATGAACAGCAAGCGCGAGAGAGAGAGGGAGAGTCAGACAGAGAGAGACCTGGTGAGCAACAGGAAAGTTTGAGGGTGAGTCAGGAGTCTTCAAATAGTGACTGTTTGAAATTTGTCATCAACAAATGTGATTCCACCTATTACCTTGTTTGACACTGGAAATTTAGACTGGTTTATCACATACCTGCCTCCAAATGCCTCCAAAGGCTCTTGTTTACTCAAAAGACAAACAATTACATTTTTATTTTTAGTTTGTTCAGCCTTTTGTCAGTAATCTGTCAAAATGTAGAAGGTTATGTACCTACCCCAGTGCCACACTGTAGCTACCGGATCAAAAATGGCTTTTAGTGTTTTATGTATTCCAATTTGAAATCGACCAATGTTGAAACCAGCACACAAAATCTGTCTTGTTAATAATGTAGCTGAAATACAATAAAATGCTGAGAAGGTGTTTGGGAGTATTTGTTCATTCATTTGTTGAATATTTTTGTTATTCATTAATATCTGCCTCTATGATTATCCAACTGACTGTAAGATTTTGAAAGACCATCATTTTGTTTTTGAATTTTACCTGTATTTCAACAGTTTTTTTTAAGTTTCAGGATGTGTTTTTTGGAGCCTCTGAGAAATAATTTGTTCAATAGGTTTCCAAGCAGGATGAAAATCAACTTTTTGAATCTAGAAACTTGTAAACATTTATCAGTATTTGTTGCCTGGCAATGCAGTGCACACCTTTTTAAGTCAATTAAATACAACTGAATTACCATGCAACAATAATTCTGATAAAAATGAATACAGGCAAGATATTCATTGAGATGGATTACATAAATCATGCAAGTTTCAAGTATGTTTTTTTCAAAGTAGTGTGTGGAAATGAGAAACAGTGTTAATGTTATTTGTAGTATGCGGGCTAACATTTTAAAAGTTCAGAGGCTTATATTTGATCATATTCATTAAGTGCGCTGTATGATTTTCGCATTACAACAACATTGTCCCAAAAGATGTAGCGGATTGATTTTTAAAATAAAAATAATTGATTCAGATAGAAGTTGTAAATAAAGAAAAAAATCAAACCCATTTAACGTTCACAAGAAAACATGGATTAAGAGCAAGGAACTAATGGAAAGGGAGTTTTTAAAAAAAAATAGATAAAAAAGCAATGAAGCAAGTGTTCTGGCAACATTTTCGGCAATAGCTGTCATTCTCAAGGGCAGAAAGGCCTCATGAGACACGATGATAACGGGCTAGAGGACGATGAAGTTTTAAAGTACCAACTGGGTTTAGAAGAGCCCTGCTTTCATAAAATCAATGTAGCCTGAGGATGAGAGAGGAAATGGGTGCCAAGCATTGCAATGTCTTGATTGCTGTCTGGAGAGGAGGCACACTCTGCTGATCAATACTGATTTATAAAAAAGGAGCAGTCAAAGGTTTTTTTTTTCCTGGATGAAAACATTACAGACACATTCAAAGACTTCATCAGTGAACTACAGTACAAGAGTGATGCGCACATTTTATGTGTTTCAGGCTTTACTTGTATGACAGTTTTCATGGGCCATTCAACCAAGCTCCAAGAATGACTTTACACTCATCTTTAATGATACACCACCAATCTATGACAGTCAAGTAGCTCTTAACCTGTGTCATAGCACTGAACTCTGCAGATGAATGAATGCCTTTTTCCAGATGATCACCTGTCATCGCACAGCTCAGCGTGACACTGACAAGCTTTTCCTTCCTTGGCTCCTCTAACTCCACGGGAGTATTGTGCTGATGGTGTCCCAAGAGACAGTAGGTGTAGGAAATGCAACATGTTAAATATTTGCTGGGTAGTGTATGTAAGGCAAGGTCAAAAGGACTAAAAAACATCATTATTCACAGCTTAAGTTGCAGGGGCATGCTATCAAAGAGCAATGAGTTTAGTGCAGCCATGTGAAAAGTAAGGACTTGATGGTTTTTCATCTTTACCTCCCCATTTTCCAGCACCAATGAGGAATTCATGCCCTGTGAGCAATTGAACATATCTATACAAATGTGAAGAGACAGATTTGCTACGCACTACCAGCAAGGTTATGTAAAAAACAGAGGGTGGGCAATGCAGACACAATTTGTCACCGATGTGCCACATTTCCGAGCAAACCACTTTTCAAGTCAAGATAATGAAGAAGCCCCCCCACCCCCAAATACACACACACACACACACACACACACACATACACTCACTCATACACATACACTTTGTCTAATACAGTACATCATCTCCCCTCAAGCTGTCATGAATGTAGACAGCCAGGCAGTGGCATCTATTCACAATCAATTCAAAATGGTCCCTGCCACTTTTATTGGATTTTACATCAACAGAAGGGACAATTAAGATGATGAGTTTTTGGTGGGTGGACAGTTGAAGCAAACTGTGCCCACCAGGCAAACTGTCCCCCCCATAGTGTGCATTGCCTGATGGGAAAGACTGTGTGGGATTGCACATGTAGGTGGCATATACAGTGGAGATGCTCATGTTGCTGCCGCATGCTGGGACAGTGGGTAGGCTGCCAGATCAGGTGAAATGTCAAAATGTGTAGTGATCATCCTTTTGAAGGAGCCCTGTGTGATGAAGAGATCCTTGTCGATTTCCTCTTTGTGATATTCCAGTGAGTTTTGTACATATCGAGAGCAGTGCATCATTGTGAATAAAACAGAAGAAAACTGAAAAAGTGGCTAGTTTAAGACCAGGAATAAAGTGACAAATAAAGAAAGATGTGATTTCTTTTCCCATCATACCACAGATGTGAGTAGTGCACACACAATTTGCACATACAATGGAAAATTCACCACTTATTTCTTCCCAGTGTGCCTCTATGCTTTCCTCTTCATGCTGAAATGTTTTGTGGATGGAAATCCATCAGAGGGAATAACACTGAGCAAACATTTGCATAATATTTTACACGCATTCTGTGGTGCAACTAAAAAAAAATATGCATCCAAAACAAAGTCAAAAAAGAAGGAGTAAATGCCGAGGAAATGAGAGCTGGAGAAAACTCTGGCTGTGCATAAAAGAGGCAGCTGTCAATATCCAGAGAAATTAAAAACATAGTCGACTTTGATCACAGCTCTACACAAAAACAACATGAATGCACTTTTCCTCAAGTGAATTAGTTTAAGCCTGCGGTGTGTTACATTGACCTTTCAATAAAACAATGCATTATTGGACAACAGCAACATTAATCTTTTGCAGAAATCTGAGATTGGTTGATTAAATGAGATCTATCACAAAAAGATGTTGTATTTATGACCTGCAGTGTAGGGCACTCTGATAGCAGCATTAATGTAACACTTCAAATGGTTGTTCAGTCAACAATAGAAATGGAGGACACTGACAAAGAGAGGAAGTCAACAACCACAGTGATACACACATAAAATGCTAGCCTTGCTTTAATGGTATGCCCATGAAAAGCCAGCGAAAATGGCAACATAAGAGGAGTTAAGTGACTTGCAAGCCTGAGGCAGAGACACAGGGGTAGGACAGTGAAAAACAAAGAAAGCCCTTGTCCTGAAACATGGACGTTTGTGTCCAGAGGACAACTTCTAGCCTCAGGGCCTTAATTTTACTCCATTAGATGAAGTGACCTGGACAAGATTGGGGCAAACATGCTGAAAGGACACACTGAGAAAGACAGAGTGGAGAAAAGTGCAGGTTTTTTCTACTCAGTGCAGAGGAACATCAGTTCCTACACAATGGCTGCTGTCTGATGGACTGGCCTAAAGGGAAAACTTTTGTGTCTGTGTATATTCGTGTGTGTCTGTGATTATTTCTTTATGTGCGTATGTTTGGTTGGTACATCAGTCTCTTGAGGCTTACTGTCAGAGATGCTGTCAGCTTGAAATGACCCCCCCTCAAAAAAAAACAAAGGCCGTGTTGGACATGACAAACAGAGATGAAACTCAAAGCGGAACATGCTCTGTAGCAGAGATCTTGTCTGTGCAGCACGTCATTGATCGTTGGTGTAATGTTGCTGTGTTTGTGCCATGCATGTTGGAGGGCATGTATGTGAGTGGGTGTAAATGGATTCTAATTATTGATGCATCCTCATTCTCCACTATGTGGTTGAGTGGCCGAGTGTGACAGACACAGCTGCGAGGGTGTCAGTGGGTGTCTTAGATTTGTGTGAGGCAGGAGGACAAGGCTACTAAGGGACCCTGTTTGACACACAGTACTGCCCTGATATCTCCCCCTCTCTCTCTCTCTCCACTTCTCTTTCTCTCCCTTGCTATCCAAGCCTCTAGCCTTTTCACCCCGCTCTGATTAATGAGTCTCGTCAGGTGCCGTCCGTCGCCACTCACACCAATTAAGACATTAGGCCTTTCCACATGGCTTCCTGCTCTTAAACAAACAGCAGGACCGCCAGGTCCATCCTCTCTCTCGCTCTCAGCGGGCGTTGAGTCTCACGCCCAATCAGTGTCCTGCTGACCCAGCGGGTGCTATGCTTGTCCTCATTGGGGAGGACAGACAGATAGACGGTCTTGAACTGGGCCTGTTAGCCTCCTACAGTGGAACCCAGCGCAGAAAAATGGAGCAATCAAAGCCGAGTGTCAAACAATCCCTGTGTGACAGACAGCCCTCCACAGAGATCTCTTCCTGCTCTCTGTGCGTCTGCCTGCAGGACGCCCCTGCAGGACGCCACCGGGTCTGAACCAAAGTCTTAATTGGATCGACCACTAACTGGCTTTAGCAGTGTAACAAGAGGGAAAGCAAATTACTGGCTTCACTTGATTGGATGCTTTTAACCCTGATTCTCACCAAACACTTGAAAGTTAATTGTCTCTGACCCTCTACTGCCCATGTCAAGAAACTCTGCTCCTGATCGGGTATATTATTCTCTCTCTGAATTGGACAATAAAACGTCTTCCTCCATGATGGAGAGTCTTGTGTTTGTGTAATCAGTGATAATACCTAGTCTTTGCAGCTTCAATGGCAACCTGTCCCCTCCTCTGTGACATACCCTAATGAGATTAGCTATGGATATCAGCTAGTCACATTCTTTAGTGCGGTGAGAGGGAGAAAGATGAGCTCTTAATGTGCAGTGATTCGTTCTGTGTGTCCAAGCGTGTTTCTGTGTGTCGAGAAAGGGGCTGCACGCCTGCGGTCTTTATGTTTCTGTGCCTGTGGTGTTCGTAGCCATCGCGTCAGGTTAGTATGCCAGTCAATCAAATGGCGGGGGCCTGTCTCTCATCAAGGTGCTGTGCATGATTGCCAGTGCTTGGATGCGCAGAAATTTGCACCTCCCCGGAGAGAGTCCCCGCTGAGAGGGAAGGACTCATCTGTCACACAGACCACCGTACCGATCCACAATGACAGATGTGCAGTCTGACTCAAACGGATGACAGAACAGCAGTACAGGAGGCTAAACAGTAAATACATGTGGGGACACTGACATACAGCTGTCATAAAGTGTTGGTCTACATGCACGGTGATGATATATAATCAGGGTACATAAAGTGGAACACTGATGTATGAATATTGATTATTTTTCTATGCCCTTTTGTGTCAAAAAGTAGATTAATGATGGTTTTACAATCATATAAATGCGTAGGGTATTAGCATTTTATTCACACTAATCAAGGACTAGCTGGGAACAGTTGAAGGTGTTCTGAAAAGCAATGCAAAAGACAACCTTAAATCTCAAAATATGTTCAGTATCTCTGGTTGTTTACTAACCCCTGTGTTTTTATCTTTTGTTTGTCTGCTTGGATGTTCATGGTACATGCATATGCACAACAGCCTCAGCTTTCTATAGTTGCTGCTGTGTATCTTTCCTGCCAGTAATCATTTTCCTTTGTTGGACCCAGTCACATTTTCATCCATTTCGCTCCCCGGTGTAGTGCCACCAGGCTTTTGGAACTTTGTCAAGTCTTTTGACCTGTAACAGAATGAAAAGGCAGAAGGCAGTTACTGCAGCACTCAGGACCAGGGAAATTAGCAGACAGAGGGAGAGAGCATGAAACGGAGGGACGGATGGAGAGAGATGGAGGAGAAGAGAGGGGGCACAGAACTGCAGAGTGTCGGGGGGGAGGAAAATGTTTTCTATGTCACTGCAGTCCCATATTGTCCCTAGAAAATGTCACTCTGCCCTTGGGAGGCAGCGCTCCGAGGCGAGACTCATCTGTCTGACCGCATTTACCGAGATGTTCTGTGGCCAGATCCCGAGGAGCCTGGGAGGCGTCCCACTGCACTTTGTCTGCCCACCAACACCCCTCAGACTGATTGTTTCCCACAAAACCTACAATGGACTTGAACTTTCAGCCACACAACAGTATGCATTTTATAAAGTTATCATTCATTTTAATTGATATTCATAAACCATGTATTTATGCTTTGCAGAAAAGTCAAAGGTACAGTGTATCTAAAATAACCTTATTTTATTAAAATCTATCTTTAAAAGTTAAAAAAGAAACAATAAACATATAATGAAAAGGAGGCTGGCAAACTATGTGACTAAAGTAATGTAATGTACAAGTACTGTCACGTACTGTCACTCATGTACTCATGTATATCTGTCAAATAATTATTGCCGCTGGTCCTGTCAGTCTTCTGTAATGACATACAAATGTATGTATGTATTAAAAGTTAGCTCAACTGTGCAACATTAATGGTCCATCTCATGAAATGCTTGGGAGGGGGGAATGTTTTACTTCTTCGCTTCTAATCAAGCAAGCATACAGAATGTGCATACATTTTACTGATATTCTCCATACTTGGATAATTTGCATTTTTATAAAAAGGACTCTTATGTGATGAATGCATATCCTTATTCCTGTTTATTTTATTTTTATGACTGAATTGACATTGGAGATGAAAAAAATGTCAGATATTAAGCCATTTCTTTTGTGTTAATGTCAATTTGCTTGATTAGTAGACAATTATAGTTATAATAGTAGGTATAATTGTTTTTCATTTCAATTAATACAGCAAACATGGAAATACATGTACATATAGCTGCTGGTATTCCCAAAGGGACGAATCACCCACATTAGTAATGTCAATTTGTGTAAAACAAGCTTTTGATATGAACACTGAAACAGACATCAACTCTCATTCTTTTGCATTGGATTCCTAGAATGGCATGTGTTCATAAATTAGTACATGAATACAAAAATGTGAGTAATCCTCTAATCTAGTACATTTTTGTCATGCCGAAAGGCAAGCTGCGTTCGCTGCTACGGATTAAAGCAGCTCATTAAAGAGAGGCATCCATGATTGAAATAGGCCAAGAGCTCTTTTCTCTGAACCGAATGGAAGACAAAGGAGCTCAAGGAAATGAATGGTTTATCAGGACTGGGCAGAACCCTCGTCTTGTCTACTATAAGCCCCGGACACGACATCGGCTGCATCGACTCGGCTGAGCACCAAGATTAAATGGCTTATTGACTGCGACAGGCAGAGGCATCAAAAATGTAGACTTGTAGCGGGAGTCACCTTCAGATGTCATCCAACCAACAGAATCTTTGAGACACACACAAGAATACCTCTGTGGATTTGTATGCCAACATTTGGTTTTGTTTTCAGTAAGAAAGAAAGTTCAAACAGAGCCACAAGAAGTCTTATCTTACACTTTGATTTGTGATCTCCTTCAGTATTTACCTCTGGGTGGATACAGTTTTCAAAAAAGCAAAGGAGGCCATAATTAAAGTGTCAATCTACACCATAACATATAGAACCAGAACACTTGAGGAATGACACTTTATTATTGTAAATGTTTAAATGCCAATCTCTTCCTCCTCTGAAACATTCATAAAGGCCAGTTAGTGACTGTGTCACCTTTGGGAGCAGGTGGACTTAGCTAGAAATGCGATGTGGGAATAGTGGCTTGTCTTTGCAACGACTGATCACACTCCCAAATCACTGACATTAACTCCTCAACCATAAGTTTCTACCCATACTTTATTGGTGTGTGGGGGGTGGGCTTTAATAATTTATAAGGACTCAGGGGCATTCATATAGGCAAGATTGAATTTTTCAAATGCAGTTTATCTGGCACTTGCAGCTGGGGGCCTCTTGAAGGTGTATTCTGCAGCTTGTCAATATGCTTTGCCCGTATAGGTTGTGACATTAAATTAAATAGGTTATTGACTGGCAGGTGAGTTGGCAATGAGGCTGCTAGAATGCACACTCACTAGCTCACTGACCCAACCTGCTATGGATCAGTGGTCCATAAATCAGAGCATAATAGATCCAGATCTTTGCCTTCTGTTTCCCTCTGCCTCCTTTATTTGTTTTTAATTTGTACCGATGGTAATCCCATGGCTCAGCTCCGATATACAGAAGCAATACAGTGGAAATGCCACTGCGTCACCCAGGGTGCTTGTCATCAGCTCACTGTGTGTGCGTGTCTTTTCACAGGAAGTTTAGATTGACATGTTAGTGGACAACACCTAAGCTAGTAATGCGTTTGTTGATTGCTTATTGGTATAGCTAGGTTGTAAGATAGGTTGTTGGATCTGTTACTCTCTAAAAGATTTGTAATATCTCATCTAGAGTACCAAGTGGTATCATAGTATTTATTTTTTAAACTCTTAAACAAATCCTATTGTTGGACTGAAAATCACTAGATGCTTTAGCCAAAAGAAATCTTTCAAGTTATGGCAAATAAAATGTTTAACACACTTTGGGGACACAGAGATGATTAGAGTTGATAAAAAGGCAAACATTAATTGCAGGTCTGAGACAGGAGGTGAACTCTAGTCCCCTGCATGAAAGTTGGACAGGTTACAAGTCCATCCACCACCCCCGACTTCCACACCTACTTCCTGTGTTAATACAGCATGTTGGCATTGGAAGGAAATTGTGAGGTGCAGATTCATTCGTTCTGGATGTAATTCCTAGTAGGAAATAAGTTATAGAGACATTGATGGATAAGGGTGGTAGATACCAATGTATGACTTGGCCTTACTTTATGCCTCTGTTCTTGGCCCTAAAAAACCTTGGCCAGTAGTGTTGAACGGATCAGGTGCAGTGCCATATTTTGTTGTTGTTTTTAAAGAGCAACTTAACACCCCCTGAAAATCTTGTTTTTGCTGACCACCGGTGGTTTAACCTCTCAGCTTGCCACAGTGATGTAGAAGTGTACTGCATAGCGTGTTATCACATCATGACATGAGTGTAGGGTGTGATCAGAGGTGAAATGGCTTGAAACTTTCAAGCAGAGAGGGCAGTGAAACACCGCTTTTCAGTCTGGAGTCAAGTTTCTCTTTAGATTTAATAATAATGTCCATGTTTTATTATTGTACATATATTATGTATTATATTTTGTGAATAAATGTATAGAAATTGTATCGGTTAAATCACACACACCCATGTTTTTTTTATGTACCCAAAGTCATATTCAAAGGTTAGTTTTTGTTCAGCACCACATTGCTGGTAATGGACCCATATACAGGATATTTTTCCTGTGTTCTGTAAACAGATTATGCAGTTACTCCAGGATGTGTCAACTTTTTAACATTTTTTTTTATCCTCCCTCAGTCTTACTGCTCTACATTTACACCTGGAGAATCCATAAACAAAGTGTAGGTGTTAGAATAACACAGCTTCATTTTCTCAATATTCTTGCACCCCTGCAGATAGGTGTAACATCATCAAGCCATACCTATGGAAATTTAGGGCTGTTAGAGAAACTGGAATAGTGGGATGAGAAACACAGGTACCGTTAACAGCCATTTTCCTCATCCTACCAACCAATCTTGGCAGTGCTGCAATTGATCGATGCAAGGCCACCTGCCTCGCCGTGAGGTGTGCTTAGACGGCGGAACATGTCGCCAGCCAGATGTAATTTGCTTAATGTTGTGTAGATATTGCTGTTACAATGATAGAATATCACGCGGCAGGTTTCCTCTAATGCAGCAGAGGAGTGGCGAGAAGATGCCAGGAGAGTAAAGTGAAATGGTGAAAAGTAGAATGTCCAGTTGTGAAATAGGATGGAAGGATGTTGCAATAAATCAAGATTGGAAGCTAAAACTGTGGCCGTGTGGCTCATTGCACAGAGGCAAAAAATAAAAGCAGCATGTGTAAAAACACACACTGTTTCTCCACCACATTGACCACACAGCTGGGACCTCAGTCAAACCAGTCCAGATGAGGGATGACATCACAGTTTACTGGTGACACCAGCTGCAGCATGGTGGCAGATGTGGGGTTGAAAATCCGAGTGGGATATAAACAAATGACCCATAAACAAAACTGTTACTAAATTAATTTCACTTGCAATGAAAAGATATCAATGAACGTTTTCAGCTTTTTTAACTTTCTAACTCTCTCCTCGTCCTTTCTTGCCACCACTTGAACAAACAAATCACCATGGCTGAAAGAAGCCAGAAAAAAAGCAGCTGGATTTCCAAACATGGTAATGTATCTCCTCTTCTTCACCACCTTTTTTTGTATTTACCTTTAATTTGTATTGATCTTTTGCCCGCACCTCAATTTTGCTGATGTCAGAAAGGTGAGGGAGCATTACAATATACAATACTTTCTCTCCTCTCTTATCGTGGAGGAAATGAAAAGCAAATGGCACCTTTGTCCAGGACGTGAGATCGTCCAGGCGGAAGGGCTTTGAAGCGCGGGGTGAAATTGAAAAGGTTGCAGGTTCACATCCCTGGACAATGACAGCCCCTCTGCCTCCACTCCTGCAGCTCACAGGAGATTAGAGGAGCGTGAGAGATAAGAAGCAGCATTGGCTAAATGTTTTTTTTTTCCCGGGCTGGACAGATCGAAAAAGCTGAAGTGCTCCAGTTAGCCAGAAGACAGACAAATAGACAGAGACAGACAGGCAGAGCGAGGACACAAAGTGAATCATTCAGTACTGACCTTGACTTGATTGTTGTGCACAAACTGCTCTGCTGGTTTAAAGATAAAAAGCCAGGTACACAAGATCAATAATAAAACAACATAATATCAAACAGCGGATTTAAAAATCATATATTACATGGTCAGGCAAATAAAAGAGACAGTGATAACAACCTCATTGTGAGTCCAAATGTTTATGATTTAACTGTACTTGGAGTGCATTACTTATGCATAGTGTACATACAACCGGAACACACACACACACACTCACAGCACACAGATTCTCTTGAGCAGTGCAACTTCTTTGTGCTTTTCCTGACCCACCTAAAATATGATAATGCATGCAGTCAGCCTGCAAAATAGGTGAGGCTTTAGGGAAATGATGAAGGACCACAGTGCAGCGAAGGCCACCACTCACACTGCTACTTAGCAGACATCCTGCTGCTCCCCTGAGATACACATTGTCCTCCTCGCTCACTCTGCGGGCCACTCAGCCTCCAAATTAAAAACTAAATGAGCCACTATCATTGTTGCATCTGTAATGCGGTGTGTACACAGTATGTCTTCAAGATTTAGTTTCAGCTGTTTGTCTTTTCCTCATGTGGACGGCTTACAAAGAGATGTTGTTCAATTTACACAGACTGACAAGACAAAAATGTCGATACACCTTCCATCTTAAAAGCAACCAATCGCTTTCACTGAAGAATCAGAGAGAGAGACAGGCAAGAACTGCATAAAGGGAAAGGTACTGTAAAGAGAGACCAGGGAGCAAAAGGGAGAGAAGCTTTACTACTGAAAATGGCTGCATTTTTATTTTCCTTAAAAGAGAATTATTAAAGTTTAGCTTCTGGCGAGAGTGTGGTCTGTCCATTGGTCTGTCAAGGCTGTGTTCTCTTTTCTCTTGTGTCTCCTGTGGGTTCGGACCCACCTGATGTTTGAATTAGCTGGTTTAAATGACAGGGCCGCCTCAGAGAGACGCCCACAGGCCCTGCTCTCTCAGGGTTTCAAAGGCCCAGCGACCCGGTTGCTGTCGGCTGTCAGGGAGGAGATGGGAACGTGTGGCGGCGAGATAACCTGTACGGGACAGAGCCCAGAGTCATGTGCCTCTTTGACAGGCTTATTAACGGGAAAACGCCAAGGAAAAAGCCCCATATCGGCAGAGGGATCAGGGGAGAAGAAACCTTCTCTTATCACCAGGACACCAGGGATTAAAGCCTGGCCTGCTCTGATAAATTAATTATTCTCTCTTATCTGTCATGTTTAAAGACTGTCAGACAATCCCACCTAGAGCCACAGTGCTGGACAACCTGTGCTATACGATGAGAGAAAAAGGAGCATGAGGCAATCAGCCTTATGCTATATGTGCACATCTACTTCTCAATTCTGCTCAGTCTGCTAGCTGATTGAAAACAAAGACAGAGAAGAAACAGGGTTTCAAGTAAACAACATACTGTTTTGTGAAACTTTAAATGAGAAAGATAAAAGAATTTAAATTAAAATCATAAGAAGACACATGGGAATAATCTTCTGTGCAACACCGGCAGTATTAAAATGCAGTTTTTGTGTTCCCTTTGCATGGCTCATATGGTCTGATTTGAGTAAGACACTCCTTTCTTTGAAATTTAATTTGTAGGTACTGAAACCTTTCCCGGGGACGCTGTATAAAAATAATAAAAACTAATTCAAGGATTATGAGATCTTTAAAGTTAAAAACAGTTCGACATCTTAGAAAACACACTCACTGGCTTTCTTGCTGAGAGTTATGGGAGACAATCTATACTTCTTTCATGTCTGTATGGTAAATATGAAATTACAGCAGCTGGTTAGCTTAGCTTAGCACAAAGACTGGAAACAGGAGAAAACAACTTCCCTGGCTTTGTCTAAAGCTTACTACTTATATCTCATACGTTTAATCCATACAAAGACTGAAATGGAAAAACAATTCTTTTGGGCAGACCCAGGCTAGCTCTATCCCCCTGTTTCCAGTCTTTGTGCTAAGCTAAGCTAACCAGCTGCTGGTGGAAGGTTCATACTGTACAGGCATGAGGGTGGTACTGATCTTGTCATGTCTAACTCTTGGCAAGAAAGTCAAAGCGCATTTCCTAAAGTGTTGAACTATTTGTTTAATGCAGTAGTTTTGTTCACCCAAAGGACTGTCTATTTGATTCTCGAATACTGTATCTTTATTTGATATTTTTTTAATCAGAAATGTAATTGAATTGATTGGATTTATTGTCCATAACACAGAAAAATGACTGATAAACTGTAAATGTTTTACTATAATGAAAAAGTCTGAATGTCCTGAATAAATATTTACTTTAGTAAAATTATAGACGTGTTATTTAACAGATGGCTCTAAAAAAATCACTGAATCATTCTGTGTTATTGTTGTAAGGCAACAATAATATAATTAGGCAACATGCCAATTACACTGTGACATGTATTTTAATTTTACACTGAATGTTTTTTAACAACGCTGTATAATAGGGAATTGGGTAGTAAAAATAACAGTGAAAACAAAGCATACAGCACATTGTGCATCCTTCAGTATATATTTTCTACACATTTTAACAAGTATAGAGTGGACTTTTACTGCTGTTCATGTTAGCAGTCAGAAACATTGCCACAATTAAAAAGTGATGGATCAGTGTTTTCACATTTGAAACAGATCACATCAATAAAAATCATCAAAGACAAAACATAAAGCTCGGCCCTCTGAACTCGGTCTTAAAACAAGAAGGTCCTAAATGCAGAGACATGCGCCGCCTGTGTCATAATCTGCCCTTTAATGCCCTTGAGGGAGCTGCTTGAAGTCTGTCAGTGGTTCTGACCTCCAGCCTGACTGGGGCAGAGAGGCAGCAGCATACCTGGAGGGTGATTGACAGGCTGGAAGAGTTAGGGGCTTCACTAGCCCCTCTGCAATAATAGCAAAATGTGAACGCTGGGAATATTAATGTCCTTCATATTTTATTAATTCCAAATCCGTGGGATATCAGCTTGGTGCTTTATGAAAAGAAAACATCAATCCTGCAGAGGTAATGAGCGCTGGAGCAATTTGGGGGTAAGGGAGGTAGAGAAGGAGGAGGAGGGAATGTGAACCCCTCTAGTTATGTACTGAGGGAGATGGAGAAAACTAATATTTGGCCGTCCGCTGTTCGGTATCGTCATTTAAATGACTGTGCCGCAGGGAAGAAACACCACACACTGACTATTGCTGAGGTGTCTCATCTAGCTAAACGTGATGATTTTTGTTTGACACTCCACCGCTTTCTATCTTTATGTGTCTGCGTGTGGTTGTGAGCATGTGCACATGGAAGTTTGTGTGTGTGTGTGTGTGTGTGTATTTCTGCTTGAGTGTACATGTCTGCCTGTCTGTATGTGTGTGTGTGTGTGTGTGTGTGTGTGTGTTTTATTTCCTTGATTGAAGTGTGGGGGCTTTGTTGTTCTCAAAGCTTGTCACATATTTTAAAGCGTCAAATTGACACGACAGTGCACCAACTGCATTAAGAGTGACGTGCGGTTTCATAAAAGCATGCATATGGAACAGTGGGAGAATGCTGTCAAGGTCAAGGCAAATAAAACAGGGATACAGCCTGTCGGTGTATTACAAAGTCACAGACATGTGCTGAGGCATTTCAGACCAGCTGGCTGAAAATCCCATAAGTTAAAGAACAGGTTTGATGAATTACAAAGGAGTTGTCATTGTTTGTTTGCATCTCAATGGAACATCACTTAAAAGCCGATCGCTGCTGTGATGGTTTTGCCCTCTGGAATTAAGCTGTTGGTTGATTCAAGGAAAACAATGGAATGTCTGTCTTCATGGCCAAATTGTAAAACTTCTTGTCTGGTGTCTCCACTAGCAGATGCCCATAGCGTTAGTGTGAGCAGGTGGTTGTCTGTGTGTTATTGTTAGAGGACCAGGCAATTGATGTGATTATGTGATGTGAACAGATGGATGTGAGAATAATGACAACTGCCTGATTTACCACTACCATTCACTGTCATTTTCATGTATTCAGGATTTCAGAAAGACTTGATCTTACATATGGTGCCCAGGCCCCTTAATTACGTGATATATGTTTAGTAATCTCTAGGGCTGTACATTGTTCTCAAATGGGTGCAAATAGACAGTTTAATAGTTTCTGGCTACAGCTGCAGTTGCCATTTCAAGAAGGCCATTATGTCTAATCATAAAACATCTGGAACACATCAGAATCTGCCTCTCTGCCGCTACCATTAGGGGTCCAATCTCTCTGACTTCCTCCTCTGTGTTTATTTGGATGTCTCGAGGCTGAATAGCAAACCAAATACTTGAGACTAATAAAAGTGATAAATGGTTTCTGGGTGATTCAATGAAAGTTTCAGCTCTTTTTCTCTACAATAATAAATCATGCCCTGAGATGATGCCACATTGCCCATTCACATTCCACATCAGTCAACCGCCGCACCTCACCGATGACATTTCACCCTTTTTCATCCTAATAAAACACTCCACCCATTATTGGCTTTATTCTCCTTGCATCTAAAATATAAACCACCACCCTTTCCTTGCCACTACCTCCAGATAGGAAACATTTTATTAGATTCAAAAAGGGCTGTGCGGTCCATTAGTGCTGTGGTTCTGACCCATATCCGCTTTAAAGGACCAGTGTGTAGGATTTCGTGGCATCTAGTGGTGATGTTACAGATTGCAACCAACTGAACTACCCCTCCCCTCACCCTCCCCTTCCAAGCGTGTAGGAGAACCTACGGTGGCTGCGAAACTTGTGAAAAATGCAAAAGATCCTCTCTAGAGCCAGTGTTTGGTTTGTCCATTCTGGGCTACTGTAGAAACATGGAGGTGCAACAAGGTGGGCACCTTTGAAGAGGACCCGCTCACTATGTAGATTCGAAGCTAGCTTCATTCTAAGCTAACGAAAACACAACTATTCTTATTTTCATGGGGTTATACACTCATTAAAACATACTTATGAATATAATATTCCATTTCTGCCAAGTCTGTTCTGCTAAATGCCACTAAATTCTACACACTGCACCTTTAAAGTAATCAAGTATTGATTTCTCTGTTATATTTTATATGCTAACTGACAGGCACCTCAGGGTAACAGCAGCACAGATACAGTATTGGAGCCTGGAAATAACTCTGCGATGATTATAGCTCTCCTCAAAAGGTTACTGTGATATTGGGATTTAAGCCCTTGTCGTCTCACCAAATATTTTGACAATGTTATGTGCAAAGGTGCTATCTGCCCTGTAGCACTGTCATCATGTGACCTTAAAAGAAAGTTTCAAGTACATTAACAAGCTAAATGAAGCTTAGCAAAAGTTCAAACAGGAAGACTATCTTCATGCTACTCTGTTAATTTATTCTCTCTCGCTCTCTTCATCCCTCTCTCTCTCTCTGTCCCTGCTTCAGTTTGATCAGCTGATTGAAGGCGTTCATGTTTTGAGTTGGAACAATCAGATTTTGCCACTCATCTCGTTGTGTCAACTTTTAAAACTGTTCCTCTCTCTCTGCTGCTGTCAGCTGTCATTTCAGTGTCAGATCAATGCAACCCTCCTCCACCTCAAACACCTCCAGTGTTCATCAGATCCAGCATCCATGGGTCCTTCCACTGAGCTCATCACGAGTCGTGCTCCACATCTCATCCATCCAGATCTTCAACCACTGCTCTCACCCCTTCACCACCACCACTACTGTCAAGACTCCATCGAGGGATATTCCTGTATAGCTCATGGCACAATTTCTCCCTGAAAACAGTGATGTCACAATGGGGTCTAATCACCAGAGACATCTCACATATTTCTTCAACCTTCCCTATTGTGCACACCATGTTAAATAAACGTAATTAAATTACTCTCTAAGCCTCTCCTTAAGTTGAGTCTTTCCTGAATGAAATGGAGCTGCTTATTTTGACAAAAGGCACAACTCTTTGTTGAGAGAAAGTTGCTGTGTCATAGTGGAGCTCAAACACTGAGGAAGAGGTATAAATGAATTAAGGAATGTTTATGACTTTAAAATTACTAAGAAGCAACTTCATCATGGTTTTCTTGAGTCAATTAGCCTGAAGCTACCAGTCCTGTAGGAATCAATCACTAATCACAGTGGTAGTAAGCTCACATGTAGCACATCACTGCTTCCAGCTCCTGACACTGATGCCAAACTCCAACCAGCACCTTCCCCACTGCCGCCGGCCTTGAGAGTCCATTTAGAACCAGTGATTATGGTCAGGACTAACATAAATGTATAAACAAAAATTAGGCCCATTATCTATAAACAATAAAACAATGCTTCACGATATATACCTTTAAATTTGTCTCCTGATTGAACTAGGCTATTTATAATTAAATAAGAATTAAATAAGACAAATATTTCAGTTCACTCATAACTGTTAATTTCATGTATTTTGAAATGTTAGGGTATTAGCATTCAAATTATAATAGCAATGTAACAAAATAATAACTAATTATTATTAGTAAGGAAAATATCCTGCCAGTTTAATCAGTCCTTAACTGAAATCTTGTATCCCAAATCACACCTTGGAGTTAGGCCAGACCCTTATTTCTCCATCATATATTTATATGGGGGAGTCATTTGGAGCCAGGGAATAGGTCAAATGGGCTAAACTGCATGGTGAATAATTTAAGATTCTATTAACATTTAAATTTGACATTGATTTGACACAGTCAGGCCTCCCCTAAGTGATAAGTAGTAGCAAGGTTGTGGAGGAAAAGAAGTTGTACTATGGAAATTGTCCAGATGTCTTTTTTATGTAATTATTTATTTTAGCTAAGTAGTTTTCCTCAGATCTGTTTCGTACCTATAAAAAGTTATTTCCCTTATGTGGACATTGATTTTCATGTTCCCTCCTTGTCTGCAAAGCTCATGAGCTGGACAGAAATAACCTTTTGGAAGGCCACAGGGAGAGTGACACTAAGCCAAACAGAGGTGTGTGTTTGTGTGTGCGTGTGTGTCTGTGTGTGTGTATGTGTGTGCTCATATGGGGGATCACAAATCAATAGCTTGGGGTCATCTTCTCCAGACAATCGTAACTTTGCAGATAAAGCAGCACAGTCCAGGCAACCTCATTGCCTTTTAAAGATCTGTTTACACAGAGACAAAGACAGGGAGGGGAGACCTTTTAATAGGACAGACCTGCCACTTGCATTGAGGTCATTGAATTTAGAACTTGTATTTACTGGACACATGCCTGGTTAGTTCAGGATTGTTCAGTTTTTTTACTTAGATATGAGCCAGCTCTCTTAAGTCTGGATATTATAATGAAAAAAAATTTAATTTAATATCCCAAATCTAACTGCCACTTTAGATAGTGCACTTGAGTCATGATTAAAACAGATTTCAAAAGTTGTAGTTATTAGTATTCAGACGGTTCACAGTGGCATTTACCTTGTAGAATACAAAACAAAAAAAAAATGTGCAGGAAACAGTGCCTGTACCCAAATCCAGGTTTGGTAAATACACAAAACTATTCGTGAAGGCCATATTGAAATAATAAATTATTTCATTTCATGAGGAAACTTTTAAGAAATGCACAAAATCAGCAATAACAAAGACCAACTGAGGAAAGAAAAGATACAATACTCCACTGATTATTCTGTAGCCCACTATGCAGTCTTATACTGGGGTATAAAAGGGCAAAAGAAAGGCAGTTTTGGCTTTATGTTTGTAATACCTGGTGTCATTCTCCCTCTGATATATTGCTTTAAGTCAGAGGGCCAAGCTGATAATTGGAACTGTGGAAAAGGTTGCAGTGTTATCACTGGCGAGAGGAAGTTTCATCAAAAGCAGATGAAATAACTTCTTTCTGGGTTATGAACAATGAACAATGTGTGTCAATCTTGACCAAGAATATGACTCTTGTCTGTCAGACACCTTGGAGATTTTTTTACAAAACTGTATATGGAAATATCAATAAACAAATAATAACTTTGCAATCATAAAGCAAATGAGCACTGAATAGTGTTGTTGTGACATCTCAGCTGAACAAATGATATCATCCACACAAACAGTCTTTGTAGCAATTTATGTAATGAGCAGAAAAGAAAAAGAGACAATGATATTATGTAGCTATAATAAGATATTTCCTGTTATGGGTGCAGCATCATCAAGTAATGACAAGTAAATCCTAACCGGTTAATTTGTTTAATACTTTAGATAACTATGACAAAGGAAACTTAAATACTAATTATACATCACAGTTTTTGAATTCTGCTGTACAGGCTGAGATACACTCACATAAATCTGGATCACAAAAACATGAATACTCTCAACTATAGATGAAAACAAAGCTTCCTTTTAAACAAGATTATGATACCATTTAAAAGATTTATTGAATAATTCTGTGAGCTCAAACAAGCGTAAAATAAGTTTCTGGTGTGAAAGTATTATATTTCCCCTCCATGTAAATCTCACGCTCTTTGCTTTTAATAAGTCCTTGGCAAAAAGGAGTCAAAATTCAAGTTGAACTTTTCAGAGTATCTGTTTGACAGTAAGTTTTAACAGTGCATATTCTGGGTAATACTGCAGAGAAATGGGTGCCACTGCTGTTGGCATTAGAGAACAATGGCTAAGCCAGCACTAAAGATTAATGTGCTACTTGTTATGAGAGGAGAGATGCACCAAATAGGCAAGTGATGCACTAAACATTGTTTTGTTTTTTTGGCGCTTTATAGTTCAATATGAACATTGGATTATCTAAAAAAATCTCTGTGTTGTTTGTATTGTAGGCTGCCCACAAATACTTAAAAGATAATGCATGAAAAGGTCATTGCATTTACTTAAGTTGTTTGTCACATTTTATACTACTAACCACCAGTATCATTGCTGTCATTATTCTCTCTTTACCCATCTAACATCTTGTAATAGCCCACTTGAAAGTCATTTGAAAGGGACCATTACCTGCAGACATTCACTGGAGATGGAGAAAAGAGGAGGGCAATGGAACGCCATCCACAGTTTTATGTTACACAGTCCACTTTCGCACATTCCCAAACTTGTAATGGCTGACAGAGTGAACGACAAGAAAAATAGCTGTTAGCTGCAGCCCTAGTTACAACCAAGATGCTCTACCGCAGATGGTGCTGACATGTTCCTGTAATTATATTTGATTCTGCCGTAATATCTTGTCAGCGTGGTGTGGAGAGCCAACAGGAGATATCCTATCTCTCCTAGGACCTGAGTGGCCAGGAAAAGCTTATTACAGTGCCTCACATACATCGGAGACAGAGCGTGCAGAAATACCTTTATCCTGCTAAGGTGGGTCCCTGGTGGGACTCAGCAGCTGTCATTTACCATCAACTCCAGCTGTGTTAATTCCATATAAACCTCTGATTGCAGCAGACTGCAGTGTCTCCTGAGGACCTGGGGTGTGACAATCATCAGTCAGGCCTTAAAATGGGGCATATTACAGATAGGGTTAATCCACTATAACCCAAGGAGGTTCCAAGATCCCTGTTGTCATAGATACAGTAGGCCCCTGCAGCACATGGGCTAGTTTCCACATAGTAGTGAACTACATAGTAAAAATGGACTTCAGGCGTCCCAATAATCTGGCCTGTCGTGGTAACCCAATCAGGATATAGTAGAAAGATATAGTGCATTAAATCTAATTTCAGGTTATCGAGGAGATGTGATTGAGTTATAGCAAAAAAAAATGTGATTATCTTTTCTCTTCCATGAGCCACTGCAGTGTTAAAGGATAAATGAATGACAGTTTGCAGAATAGCACCCAACTTTCTTGCTCATCTCAAAGTCTTTCAGAGCAAAATAAAAGAGCATTACAACGAGAGAGAGGTGTGCAACGACCTCTGTTGCACTGGAGCGATATAAATGTCATGGCATCTGTGTGTTTAATCCATCAAACAACCCCCCTTCCTCAAAAAAAAAAAAAAAAAAAGACTCAACCATGACTTGACTGCTGTGGTTTATCATAATGTGCCCCAAAATGAAGATGACAGTATACATTGAATAGCAGAGAAAACTGCATATATCCATCAGAAAGGAGATGAGAACTCATTATTTGGCATCAAACCACAATATAGTCAACATAAGTTAACAAGAAAATATGGACTGCGCCGTGAAACTCAACTACGAATACATTATGAGGTGACGACCAAATAAAATCACACTTTGCCCCATGTCACTTTTATGAGGTTATCATGTATATATGCAGTCATCTGGCAGATGAAAGTCGTTTTATGCATTCATGTCCAGAAATGATGCTGTCTGCAGGTTTCTCCTCTGGGCTAAAAATAGTTAGATATATAACATCTTGAGAGATGCCGTTATGGGCGTAGGGAGCATAAGAGGCAAATAAAACAGTAAATTTCAGTGCACTGTGGGAGAATGCTGTTTCCTGAATTAGATTTGTCAATTCATGTATTACAATCACTTAGTCAGAGCGAGCAAGTTGGAGCAAAATAAAAAAAAAAAGATGGATGGCCCGAGGCATTGAATAGTTAGCTCCATATAGTAAAAATACCGCAGGCCTCATTTAACATTTCTGTCTAAATGAAACTTTCATTGTATTCTTTCAACGTGACAAATTCATTATTGAAACAACTTCTTACAATTTAAAAGACAATAAAATACATTTACAATTGGGACATAGTTTTTTAATTACCATATTTCTACACATTGCCAGGGACTGTAGATGAGACCTTGCCTCACCTATCAAAGTTGTCCATTAGGCAGGCGACAAGGTGTCTGTAATCACCACCTCAGCAAGGTTCAGACAGACTATTATCTACACACACACACACACACACACACACATTTCTATAATCAGTGTGGCTGGCCAGATTTCCCTCATCATTACTCCAGGAGACAGGAGATAGAAAAATCGTACCAATACCATATCTCCCTGCTCTGTCGGATGTCTAATAGCAGAAGTATGGTGAGACTTTTTTTTTTTTCATTTTGCAAGGGTTGGCAACCCACATTGCACTCCATCACTATTCGTTACCTCCACCATCCCAGCAACCCGCCCTGAGGATGAATAATTTTGCATATATGGTAGTGGGAAATGATCATTGAATAAATCATTGTTAAGTAAATGTCATTTGTCATTGTACATATACCTGGACAACTGTGTGTGATGGATGAAACACGGGGTCAAATCTGTGACGGAAAATAAAGCGAGAACAGGATGGAAGGGCAAGAAAAGGGATGGAGCGGTAGAGAAGGGATGGCAGTCTGTGTTAATGATATGGTCATATGTACACAGTGGAGCTCAGATGTGATTAAGGCAATGATATGATGGGTGGTGTCAGTGCCGCGCTTAATGACTAATGCAATGAGATGGAATTGGAAGAGACACTGGTGTCAGGCTGAAGTGGAATAATGCCTGAAGCCTCTGCAGCAGCAGACACATGGAACTGCCACAATGAGCAGCCTCATAAGCACAAATCGTTACGGTAGCTGGAGACTTAGACATGCATAATTAGCCTTACTGCAGAACAATACAAAATTGAAATTCAGTGCTTTTGACATTCTGTCAGGCAAATGATAAATAACCAGAAAAAAATAATGATGATGATTATTTCACTTATTTGTCATGAATCAGTATCCGCTGCTCTAAATGGAATCACACTATTAAAAAAAAAAAAACAGAGAGAGAGAGAAGTTTCAACAATAGGACAATGACTCTGTGGAATAATGAGGACCCCGACCATCATGTACAAAAGTATTAATAATACTGTGAACTCGAGCATATTCGGTGGTGACAACGAGTGGCTTTAGTTAAAAATATAGACTGGAAAAACGTGTGCATATATCTCTATATGTCTCCTTCAGCCTATAAAATGTGGGAAATGAACAAGATTCACATCACAGTTAAAAAGAGAGGATCTAAAAAAAGGGGTACAACTCAGCTCCATCAGGATGACCAGGGACATGGCCTCGTTCCACTTTATTGCTGCTTGGCCTTTCAGGAAACAGAACTGCTTGCCATTGCACATCTCCAATAATATCTCTGCATACATAAAAAGGAGAATGGGGAGGCTCACAGGAAAGCCTGGATTGTTTATGGTTGCAATATAGATTTTATACAGTTCCCAGGAAAAGGGAATTACGTCTTAAATTACAAAGATGTCTCTGTAAGTTGTCAGTATCGGGAGTTATGGGCCTGGTGGCTGGTGTGACTATTTGGCTGCGGGGGACACTGGGGAGCTAAGGGATCCAGAATGGGGCTCAGCAGAGACAGCTGACCTACAGTATGCAGAGTCAGCTCAAAATAACAAAGTTACTCAATCCCCCTGATGAAACAATGGCCCAGATGAGGCCAATGTGTGAAGTACAACAAAACAAAGGAAGGTAGAAAAACACACTAGACACACACACAGTATATGCACATACATGCTCTTTGTTCAAGTATAGGATATATATACTGAACCAAGCTCAAAGCCACATCTGTCCTCTGATAGCAGCAAAACTCTGCTCCTTACATTTCAGCAACTGCAAGAATACAGACAAATATAATTGGAAAGCAAGCAGATATATGATGTGCAAATTATTGGTTTTATCTATTAAACATTTATTAAAGAAAATAATAATAAAGATGATTCTTCACAGTAATTGTTGTAGGCACTGTCTATGCTTGTATAGGTAGCACTGGACAAAAACATTACTTTTAGAATGCAAGTATTTCAAACAATAAAACAACAAATAAAATGTAATTAATCTTGCTTCCTGGATAAGTACTCTATATCTAGGAGCCATGGGATAGCAACAAATGTACTATAGGTGAATGGAGCTGAAAAAACAACAAAGGAAAAGTTCATAAAAAATGAAACAAAGCAGATTAGAAAAAGTGATGTTTCTGGCAACACCTTGAAAAGAAAATGTAGTACAAAATTATACAGCCCTTAAATAAATGATCACGTGTAGATGCAATGTTTCAACAGTACTGCATAAGTACTGAACACTGTGTCAAATGTGAATAAATCATAAGCTTTTATTAGCATTAATCCACTTAAACACAGAATGCAAGTCAGCATTAATGGACATTAATTAGTACTTAATTTCCTTGAATTAATAATTCATACTCTCAAATGATGTAATTAATTCTCTCATCAATTATTTGGGAACTCAAATTCCCTTAAATTAGGCTAATATATTTAAGTTAGTAAAGCAATAAGAACTGAAGTTACAGGTTGTGGTAGCATATCCCTGTGCCATATAAACTCTCTTTCTCACAGTTTTCTACACCTAATACATCATGTCCACTAACTAAAGCCAGATTGTGCTGCGCAGGACTGATTCCCAAAATGTCAAATGTTATAAGTTGTTAAAATGAGAATAAGCATGATTACTTTGGCTGCATTTAACTGACTAATTCATTGACTATACGAACCAAGACTGTAGATTCAGTGTAGTTATGTTTTTATTGTCTGCAGACTATCAGTTATTTTAATATACTGTATAGAGAGCAGACTTGGCAGCAAAGACCCTTAATAATGATCAGCTGGTGTTCTGTAAAAGCATCAGGAACTGGTGGCCTGTTTTGATGTGTCATGACAAAATTATTAGCTTTGACTAAAATAATCTATCTATTATAGGGTTTTTAAAAAGGCATCATCAATCAATAACCAATTACTGATCACAATGTGTACATGTAGTAGTATATACTTACATAATATATACATGGTCATATATGAATAAATGCGTTTGTAATTGTCTTGCAATACATTTACTATGGAGTCCATTTGACAGATTTCCTCCATCATTTACTTATAACCAACTGCACCTGACTTCGCTTTTCTCCATTTCAAGGTGAGTTTAAATTATAGGTCATTATTCATCATACTCCAACCTGAATAAAGCTGTGCTGTTTCACATTATGCTTACATCTCTGGTCATCAATTGCAAAAATAATTTTGTTACACCTACATCCATCTACACCCCAAACTTGTACGTGCTGAATCATAAAATCAGACCCCCAAATGACAATTGTTACATGTTACAATGTAGGTAACCATTTGGGTGAGTTATCCAGGGGCCCATGACTGAAGGTGTTCAGATGTAAATGTCCATTAGGGAAAGTGATATAGTAGGAAAGTTTCTTTACTGCTACTGTATGTGGCTGTTTGGTTTTCTCTATGAATAGCTTTATCCCATAGCATTACAGTGTCAAGGTCCTGATCCTAAGACAGGAGAACATTTATCACAGAGGCGGCCCATTTATAAAATGACATTCCTAACTGGCCTGCTTCCAGCTAGGAGAACCGATCTGGCTTTACTGAACACTGTGGATAACAGGATCTAAGCTTAAAAGGCAAAAGGAGTATAAAGAGGTGAAACACATCCTTCCAGATCCTCCAGCTCTTTGCTTAAAGGTTACAGAAGAATTTACCCGGTGTACAGTTCCCTGGGATAAGAGGAAAAGTTCACCAAGGATATTGGTCAATAACAATCCAATTACCTCCACTCCACAGTACACAGCAATGTCTCTTTGCTGATGTCTCTATACACAGGATGCTGCATCAATTTCTGATCAAATAAGTCATTCAAAAGCACACAGAGTGTGACATTTACATTGTCATTTACCGAGACAGTAGAGTATTCATTATTAATCTAAAGCATTTTGAATTATTTAATATAGAGAATGTCTGAGATTATAATGTTGAAAAGTCTGAACATTTACGTTTGAATCAACTAATAAATCAAATTTTCTTCCCCTCCTGAAGGGCAGCGTATAAATGAAGCATTTAAAATGGCAATTGAAGTGGAATAAGAGTGAAGAATATGCATAAATGCTTGGAATGGTTTCCTATTCTCTGCTGCTGTTTTGGACATAAGCCATGAGGAAAACAGTTTTGCACAAAGAACAGTAGCCAAGTCTCTAAATGTAAGCATTAATTATATCTACACACTCATTACATGAATTTGTAGAGGAGTTAGTTTAAGTGCATGCTGTCTAAGAAACCAGAGAGCGAGTGTAATTTGTGCGATGACAGACAAAATGTCTGCAGATGATAAAATATGTACATGTCTGTTCACAGCGCTGAAGGACTCGCCTAAAACCTCCAGACGTATCAGACAGTACGGCCAGGCGTTGTCTCTCTATTAAGGTTAATAATTCACGGGGCAATTAGGCTGTGTGTGAAATGTTCTAGATTGGGGGAGGGGGATGCAAGACCAATGTGATGACCCTCCCCCATGTGCTCTCCCCCCTTTATGCCCTTGATCTCAAGGCCCAGAGATCAACAACGTGACAGTGACATTAACAAGCCTCCACCTAGGGGGCCAACTTAGTGGGTCTTATGAGCCTCTCGTTAGCCTCATTATAGGACATATGGTTTAAATCACAGCTCCAGGAGACACATTCCTGCCTCTTTTTTTTCAAGGGATCTCTAGTACCCCAAAACAAACAAGGTTCAAATGTTTCAGCATGATTCATGATCCAGTACTAATGTAAAATACATAGGGCACCGTACATGAATTCCTAAAATATGGAATACTAATTTCAACTTGTTGACATAAGACAGACATCTCAGTGGGATTACCTACTATTGCCAACTGGAAGGAAAATGCAAATTTTGCTCATTATTTATTTATTATGGTACTTATTGCTCATTAGAGGGTCTGTACTCGAGATAAATGCTAATGTAAACATACATGCTTAAAATGAAATGCTAACATACTGATGTTTCGCAGGCAATATTTACTTTGTTCACCATCTTGGTTTAGCATGTTAGCATGCTAACATTTTCTAATTGGCACTATACACAGCTGGAGGGAATGGATTTTGGCCACATACCAACGTGCTGAACAAAGTTATATTTTGACCTGATGATGGCGCTGGATGAAAAGTTAGGGATCACCAAAGTTACAATTCATCCTATGAGGTTCATAAATTTCATGACAATGCCTACGATAGTTGTGGAAATCTTTCACTTCACTCAAAACCACAAATGTGGCACTTGAGGAAATGTCAGTAGGATTCATTGTCTGGGAACCATGAATGGCTGAACAACATTTTGTGACAGTCTATCCAGTTGATGTACAGATATTTCACTCTGGATTATGTCTATAACCTACTGGTGGCACTAAATGCAAAGTCAAGAGTATCACCAAAGTCATTATGATCCATCCTCTGGGCTCCAGAAATGTCTGTACCACATTTAATAGCACTCATTTCAATAGTTTAGTGTAGACCAAAGTAGTAGACTGGGGTAGCTGTGTCTCAGCAGGTAGATTGGGTCGTCCATTAATAGCAAGACTAGAGTTTTGATCCCCGACTTCTCCTGTCCAAATGTCAAATTGTCCTAAATCCCAAGACACTGAGCCCCAGTAGCTCAGCCGATGGTTAGGCCAGTACCTTTCATAGTAGCTTACTCCATGAGTGTGTGTGAGAATGGGTGAATGAAATTACAATTTGTATAAAAGTGTTATATAAATGCAGTCAATGCAGTCCACTACCAACATTGCCATCAATAGAGCCACACTGGTAGCGTGCATGTAAAATTTGGCCTATATCTACAACAGATTTGTAAAGTTTTTGTTCCTTCTTTTGTCAGTATTAGATTTATCTAAAAGTGCATACAGCCATAAGTGAATTGGTAAGATGAACAGCTACAGGCAACCTCTCATGCCATGCTGGCATCACCAAAAGTACCAAGTACCCAATAGTACCCAAAGTAAAGAACCAGGCAAAACATTTTAATGGATATACCAACATGACAAAATGGATGGTTGGTGATTAATGTTTGCACCTGCACATTTCTGGGTTATCACCCAGCTTTAACAGCTCAAGAGCAACCCTTAAAACTAATCTGTGCAGCTTTCCACCTTGCTTGTCTATTCAACTCTAGCTACTGGAAGTGACAGAAATCTATTTTCAGTACTGCTGTGAATGTACCAAGCGAATGCTGTGACAGGCAGGAAATAAAATTAAAAAAAACAGAACTTCAGTATTTTTGAGGATTCCTGTCAGTGCAGACAGTCAAAAAAAAGGGTCAACAGATGTAACAGAGCGTACGCCTTGTCCACTTCATGCAACACTGAATAGCAGAGAGACATAATTAGTCCCCTAATTTATGCATTCCAGACAAAGCTATTTACAGACATGGGGTGATTTAGGGAGGAAATAGATTTGCTTATACAGCTGAGGGGGCCAGAAAAGTTGAGTCATCACTTCAGTCTTTAAACAAAACTGCTAAAACTTCCTATATGCTGGATGTTGTTGACATTTGAGTATGTGTACTGTAAAGGTTTAGTTGATGGTGGACAGTGTACCTGACACTGCACCTCATATATGGCACTGCTCCATACTTGAAAAGGGGTGTGAAACACAATCCCACTTTACTGTCATGGGTTTAATCTATTTTCACATTAACCCTTTGCTCCGATACTTGACCTGCGTGGTTTCCAGCGTAACACCATGGTGTCAAGAGACAGATTCATGTGTCAGCTGGCATCAGTGAAGCGAAGCAGGGCAATATTGTGCCGTTTGTCGATGTGACGTGGCTGCATGGCGTGACTCCTGTGGCCTGGTGAGACGGGCACGGCCAGGCCGTAAGGCCCCTAGCCAGGTAATAAATCACTGGGATGACAGGAATAGTGGCCTTTACATTATGACACACATTCGCACAACACATGTACAGCTCAACAACCAGTCATACACCACATTACACAAACGTGCAATTTCACATTGCCCTTTACATGTTAATGTACTAGACATGTAGGGGTTACTTTATTGATATAATCATCATCATAATGACTAGTGCCCCATCCCCATCATTCATCATCTTCATTTTTAATTGTATAAGATATGGTTTCATCTGTTTTGTCAATTAAAAGACAATAGCCTGATAGTTGATAAGAATTTAATCAGTCTGACATCCTTAATGTTGCAATATGTGGTTGGTGTCATGATTGATATCACACACAAAACAAATCAATAAGCCTAAGCATCATATTCCCTAAGATACCCCATCTAATCAAAACTATCAATCCTACATGTCTACCCTGTTCTGTAGTCATTACCATCCTGCAGAGCCCAAGGCTATTAGTGCTAGAGCTACCTAGCGAGCTGAGCAGAGTACCTTGAACATTAGTGTGGTCAAACACCCTCAACGCAGCAGGATGGATGAATGGCAGGGTTGTGGAGCCAGCAAAGCATGATCATACTAATGGGCCATGGTAAATGGACCAGCTATGGGTAGTATGGGCGGACTGGCCTGCTCTGTGATCCAGAGCCGTGCCCATTTCACGGTGTCTGCCTGAGACCTGGCCACACTCACTCACTGAGATGGAGAGCTCCATGTTGGAGCTCGAATTTCAAGAAGGGTTTGTCTGAGGTGCTGGGACAATCTTGGGAGACACGGAGGGAGCTGTCTGTACGTTTTAAGTTATGGGAGGACTGATACAGCTTTAAGATGTTAAGCAGTAAGAGGAAATCTGTCTTCACTGAGCCTTGAACACTTTAGCCTATTGCACTTCATCTTCTGCTCACATGCATAGACAGCTAGGGCTACAGATAGATTAATTGACAAATGTGATTAAAAGAAATGTGCAAAACATTTGTTGGAATTTATTAAAACCAAATGTTTACATAATTATGATTTATACAGTATTTGTATATAAATGTCTTTACTGTGTTTTTAACAGTTTTGGGATAATAATTAAGTTCTATGGCACAGATGCATAAGATACATGTACTGTATGTCAGGCTGTGGTTAAACAGATATTATTGCTGTACTTGTTAGCAGGATAAAATCACAGGTTTAGGTCTTTTTTATTCAATTTGTTGAGAATCGTAAAAAAAAAAAAAAAAAAAGAAATACAGCCTTGTCCTCAATCTGTCTATTGTTGTTATTAGCATATTAATCATTTAGCTTGCAATATGCCAAAATTAATGACAATGCCAAACCAACCCCAAAGTACAGTCTAACTGACAGACAAAGAAACAAATGTATCTACCAGAGATATAAAATTAAGAAAAGAAGACAAACCCAAGCACACAATTGTGATACATTTTCTCTCAATTTTCTCTTATTTATTCATTTCATTGAAAGATTGTTTCAGTATAGCTGTCAACATTGTATTATTTCAAATAAAATAAATAAGTGTTCTATTTGTTATCAAATGATTTACTATTCTCCAATATATATATAAATATTTTGTAAAATGCATGCCTCTGCCATAACAGTCGATTTGCTCCCAAGTTAGATATTTCGTGAGGCAAGAGTTGTTTTTTCTTCCATCAAATCCCAGAAGAAATACAAGAAAATAATGGGTGTAAATCATGCAGTGTCTCATTGTCGCCTGAAGCGGTGCCCCCAACACATGACACAAACTGCAGCTGACAAGTGCGGAAAGCTGAGCAAGCCTTCTTCTACTGTTAATGGCCAATAAAAAGATTCAGCTGAAGGAGGGAGAGGTCAGACGTCCTCTTCCTCCTTTAGTTGATCATGTTGTGCGGGGTCATTCCTCACATTAGGACACAATGTTGGACATTTTGTTTTCAACCCAGGTTTCTGCTTTGGAAAAAAAAAACAGCTCTCTGACAACATGGCAAGCGATACCCCATTTAATCTTAACTGCTCTCATTGGAAAAGCTGGAAATCTTGCCTATGTCTATCAGTCTATGCCTGATCTGAAAGTTGACTTTCAATGCCATGAAATTATGTATAGATGTTAATGTTCCCCTGATACTGAAGCCGACTAGAGCAATCCTCTGACCTTTCCTCTAATGCCACCATAAGGCTGAAATATCTTGACAATAGCCTAATCACTTTGATGACCCTCTGACTTTTTTTATTTTTATTTTGTCCAATGCTTTTTTAAAAATTTTTTTATTTATGACCCAATTCCTGCAAAACTAATGACAATCCCAGCCTCACCTCCTATACTTTGTGTTACTTATTAGCAAATTTTATCATCACAACATGCTGAACTAAAATGGTAATATTACCTGCTAAACATCAGCATGTTACCATAATCATTGTGAGCACAGCGTGTGAGCATGCTGACGTTAGCATTTAGCTCAAAGCACCCCTGTGGCTACAGCCTCACAGACCCGCTAGCATGGCTGTAGACTCTTTTTAGACTTTTTATGTGAGTTAATCTAGTTCTAGTAATCTATTTCTGACAACATATAACAATCTGTCTTGGGAATTGGGGCAAAAATAACTACTACTACTGCTTACTGTTCTACTTATATGGGTTACAAACAGTGCTGTGACAATCTGATTAGTTTTTCAAGTTTGCTCTTTAATACTTTTGAATTTGTAGGAATATATGTTGGCCATGCTAGTAAATTCCAACTACTGGACCTCTTTGGTCAAGCTATCCTGTCAATATAGTGTTTAAATGAGGTAAAGAGAAGTTCCCAGAAATGATCTCAATCATTACGCTGGTCAGAACTGTACTGTGGTCTGAAGGGGGAAATCAAAAAGATGAGAATCAAAGAGACACTTACAAAACATCACCAAAAACATGGCCCTTTCAGTATAGTCTTAAAAAGGGTCAGTACAAACGAAGCTGCATTAAAGATCAGTGGTTCACATCATCTTGTTAACACGTTTTTCAGTCAATTGTGCTGCAGCTGTGGAGATGACAACAGACTATACCTCTCAATGACAAGCCTGTGGGACTATAAGCCAATCAACTTAGGAAGCAAACATTTATGTAGGAGGGAAAAGGCCAAACTGTGAACCCTGTAAATGACAAATATCAATGCAGGGAAAAATGAATGCACAAGGAAACACTAAGTTATTGTACCATGAAGTCCATAAATCTATCAGAAAGGTCATAGGGGCCTTTAGCTGGCATTAATCACACTGAAAGGCAGATAAAAACACAAGGAACAGGGTGACAGTGAAAAGAGATTTTTCTTCTCGCTCTGTCTGAGTCTTCTGACTGAGGCTCTGAAATTGCACACATCTGTCCCTGTTACTCCCCAAAATACTTTTCAAAGAGATGTCTTTCACAGGGATGCAGCTCTTGCTCACAAAGTAAATCAAGGTGTTATTTTTCCATTTTCTGTGTGGGAGGTTTGATTACTTTTTCCCAGTGGCTTTGCCTCTTGTTTTGTGGGCAATTTTTGTTGTTTCCTCCTAAGACATGTAGCCCATTAAAGTGAATTTTAACTTAGTTTTGTTCGTCCCTTCACTGACAAACTTATCACCTCATCCAGTTCCTCTCATAATACCATTTCACATAGAGTTTGTGATTTCCCCCATTTTCCCAAATTGTAAACACATACAAACTCATAAGGTAGTATTCTTCAATGTGCATTTTCTCTTACTCACCAGTTACAAGAACAAAGTTCCTGCTGAAGCACCATTCTTTATATTATTCATAATGAGCAACCTTTAAATGGCACATGATTCACAATGTTGTTCAAACCCCCGACTATTATTATTATACCTATACTTTATACTTATTAAAAAAGATCTTATACCAACCCGGTGGGAGACTGAGGTTGTTGTGTATTTATGTTTGGTGCAGCTTGTGTGTGGCTGCAAGTGCTGCCTGCTCAGATTGGCTTTTAAGGAGGTGTAAAAACCAAGCCAGTTACCGCAGCACCAGTGCTGCAAGACGAGTATGGAAAGGGAGTAGTCGAGATTGAGCTGAGAACTGAGAGGGACAAAAAAGTTAGAGGCATAGCAGTGAAAATGTAGCTGTAAGAGACTGAGTTATAAAACTACTGTAAGAGCTGAATTTTCTTTGTTCATTACCTGTAGCCTAACTGAATGGTCATAAAAGAATTTGTCTTCGCTTCTTCAAACCCTGCACACCCCCACAGCTGGTCCTCTTATCATTATTTATTAGCATTGTTGATATGCAAGAGGAGGAATACAGCGGTATAAGGGCATAGGGGGTGCTACGCTCAGGTAAAGGCCATGGTCTCCTATCAGAAATGCTATCCATAATTTGAAAACAAAACAAATGATGCACCTTGGCTTTCCCATTGTTCTGATGCCCTTATCTTTCTCTGGCTCTAAGGAGGTGGAACAAGAGAGCTTGAACACAATGTCAGCAGAGACAGAAGCCCTGGTTAAGCAGACCAGATGATAATGATCCAGCCTGTCCATAGAATTGTGGGTTTCTGCATACCCAGCTGCAGACCTACAGCATCTCCTAATTACTTACAATTTAGTTTATCTGTTACAGATCCTGAAAAAAAAGCTAGTTTAACCCATTCACAATGTAATCAGAGGATTGCAAATATTTTAGCGCATGTTGCATGTACAACTGCAACTACAGTACAAGCTGTAGCCACAGGTTCTACTATGTGAATCACCCAGTGCTTTCTTATGTTTTTGATACAGAAAGTTATTAATCAAAGAGCCATAATCCATCAAGTGTTCTGTTCAGCTTGGAGCAAATCTATATCCCAGCATGCGCTATAATTACATATGGGGCAGTATTCATCTTTTCTGGCTTGTCTCATTTGTAAATATAAAACCTATGACATGTTTGTGTTCTTTATCCCAGCTTATTAATATTCTTACCGAATTACTGATGTGAATAGAACACCTGTTTGGCTGTCACATCTCTTTATGTTTTTAAATACATGAATACATTTCTGAGTTATTTGATTTTTTTATTTATTTTTTTTTTTTTCAAAGAACCGGTTGCCAAAACATGACAGCTGAATATTACAGTTAGCACTCTGTTTACGGACATGCACAGAGCCACTACAATGCAATAACAAAAACAAAATCTGACATATAAAGATGTGACCTTTGAAAAAATGTTTCCTGTTTATCTTTATTATTCATGCACGTCCTTCTAATCCGGTACAGCAGAATAGTGGACAGGACAGAGTATAACTAGAATGCTACTACTCTGCAAACAGTTATTTGCAATACTATAGCTAAATAAGATAAATAATTTAGCATCCTTGTGTAGGCGGTGTAATAAAGCCGATGTCTTTATACAGCCGGGGATCTGGCTAGCTGTGCAGTTTCTAAGTGAGATGGATGAGGCTAAGCCTAAACTGCTGAGGGGTGAAGTGAATTAGGCTCACATTAGGTCTTACATTTTACCATTACAATCAAAATGGAGGAGAGTGGGTAAACCTTATCCCTCTGCTGAAAAAAGCCAAGGCCATATAGCACAGACTCAGCTTAAAGGACATGATTAAAACTTTGAATGGAAGTTAAGATTTCATTTGTTCTGATAGAGCAATTAAAAATTTAGATAAGAATGTCAAGGGTTATCTAAAATATATGTTACCTGAAATATATGTGTGTGTGTGCGATTGTGTCTATGATTTTGTACACTAGGAGTGTGTAAGCTGGTATGAAATATAGAAATTAAGATAATTCACGTAATTATAATATGTAATATGCTTACTGCACATATTTGACAATTCTATTATCAGCCTTAAAGTAAATTAAACATCCTGTGAAAAAGGGAATTAATTTTTTTTTTTTTACCTTGCTGGAAGTGCTAGCTATTGTCTCTCCAAGTCTGTGTAATTATCTCTAAAATAGAGCAGTTATTTAGATCCGTATCTATTAAATCTGTCAGCAATTATGGAAACTGAAAACAAATTAACATCGATGTAAAACAGACAGAGCAAAACAGACGTTTTTTTTCTTTTCTGTGTGTTCAATTCATCTCATGAAGCTCTAATATGAAAAAAAATTACACAGTTCACTTGCAAATTCCTTTTGAATAATCAAACACCGTGGATTACGCCATGAAAGACAAAGGACGGAGAGCGAGATAAAGTCTTCTGACAGGCTTTCACCTTGGTAATAAAATGTCAGAATGTCAAGGCTTTCTACTTGGCTATACTTGCGGAAGCCTCATTTGATACCCAATAAATGTATGACAACATTTCAGTGGAGCAGTCAAGCCGAGGCCCGGGTCGCATTTTAAAAACATCTCCTGACCTTTCCGCGGTGGCAGTAATTGCTAATGCCAGACAAGGAGAGAATGTAAGTCTCTTATGAGCCACAGCATCGAGAAATGGACCCGGTGACGTCGTGATGGGTGAGAACTCGGGAGGGAATAACTAGACGGCCAGCCTCACCTTCCTTCCCTGAAAAACATTACACCGGCAGACTTCCACCAGGCTATAAGTGCAACCTAATCACCCCTCCCCACACTACACAGATACCTCAGCTGATAATGAAAATAAATCCTGCATCATATCCTTTTGAAAAGACACAATACTTTAGGTCTCAGAGGGATCCGGGTTTCATTTTCTTTACCTTACTTTCAGTGTCAAGGGGCTAAAAGTTGATGGCGGTGTGACAACAAATCCATTCCTCCTATTTCATTCCTCCACTGCTTCAGCTCAGTGCTGCTATGCTGTGGCAGAGACAGATCAGAGATGAAATTAGACACATAAAGATGACTCGGGGAGTTGAAAAAAATCCACTTGAACAGAAGTAATGGCTTCACTCCGGAGCACAGTCAGGAAACTTCTTCTACCTGCGCGTCTGTCAAGAGGAATTCATCACTGGGAATAAAAATAAAGCTTCTTTCATATCAAGTTATTAAGTCTCCGTCTTCCTGCAACAGTTATTCTTGCTGATGAAATACAGTATCCACTTCATATTATATCTAAATAAATAGAAGTCTAGAGCTCTTTTTTTAAAATAAATCTGTTTTTGATGAAACTCTCCAGGTTATAGGCATAGTTTTGTAGTAGTACGTTAAACATTTGTAACAGAAAATACAGTAATGGCTCGGTTGTCAGACATCTCACTAAACAAAATTTCACCGGCTCTGGTCAGCGAGAGCTAAATCAGAGATAAATACTAACAGGTGTACATTTCTCAAGCAGACCCATGTGTTTGCTAAAAGTATTATGTGGTTTCCCATTGTATGATCCCACCCATGGCTGCCACCAGTCATGGGTGGGTTTTCAACAGCCCCTCTGGCCAACAAAGCAGATACATTAATCTCATCACCTGGGTCCATTGTTGATCACACTAATCACAACCGGAGGAGACATTGGATAGATGGAAATATATGTGTTTACGGGGCCTGGAACAGGATTTAGGCAGGTGTTTGGTTTCTGTGCCATCGCCTGCGCCAGTGTTCACTCACTGCCCATTCGTATTATAGCCTTCAGCCAAAGAGACAGCTTGCGAGGCGCTGGCCCCTGATCCCAGCACATTAGTTTAATGCCTAGATCTGTGGAACTGTTCCTGACTCCCTCTCCGGCCTGGCACAGCAGCCTGCCAGACAGACAGACATGTACACACATTCGCATGCAAACACACACACACACACACAGTCTGGCCTAATCATACTGCAGCTCCGAAATGAAAGTAGCATCCTCAGAAAGCTGCTTGCTTTTACTTTCTGTGGCTTCTAACTGGCATTAACTGTGAACAGCTGTGTCACGTGGCAAAGACATTAGCATTCCAGCGTGTCGAAAAATACGGCGTTAAAATGGCAAAGGAATGTCTTTGTGTGTTTGAACTGCTGTCCTTTTTTTTCTGATGCGTGCGTAGCTACATGCTAGCAGGATTTATTTATTTGGCCCTCAACATAAGCACAGCATGTGCTCATGATTAGAAGTTATTTACCAAGAGTAAACATGATCTATGCAAGTTGATCACTGAGTAAATACACAGCAGGTTGTGAGATGACCAATTGTACCTTAAAATTAAGCCCATCCATCCTCGTAGACGCCATCTTACGGAGACTGGAGGGGGGGCAAGCAGCAACCCATCTGTCTGTGTGTCAGCACCTCAGTGTCAGTGCTAAGGAGGCACAATCTGTTCAAGATAACCTGCCAGAGGAAGAGAGCAAATAAACATCTGCATGTATATTTATACAGTATATCCAAGCCTCCACCCTAACGAGCTTTAGGCACACTAGTTGAGGATCTGGATTTGAGTCAGAGCCAGTATTAAAGCACATCATCTGCTGAGATGTTCTCGTCCCTCTTTTTCTTGGTTTCACCTGGACTCTAAGACATATTGACAGCTGCAGAAGCCCCTGGAGTGGAGATCTAGGAGCAAACATATGGGCTGTCAGTAGAATGGGAAAGACAAACTCTTGTCAGAGATTTTTCATTTGCCCGACAGTTGGTGAGGATGGAGAGGTTTTTTTTTTTTTTTCAGGAAAGTTGGCTTGCGGGGCTGTTTCTGACAACAGAACGCATGTGGTGGGCAACAAAAGTTAAATCATGGTGTACTTTAAAAACTTGGATGCAAAGAGCAGAAAATATTTACAAGTGACTCAAGAGTGCACTTTCAGTACACGCCAACAATGGATATCTGTCAGGATAGGCTTTATGATGGCTTTATGATGGCTTTATGATGGTTTATGTTAAAGACATTATGTGGGGAAACAAAAATGAAAATTGTTGTGGCCCAGATTATACCCCAGTTTAAACCATAAATGTGCCTGATTAACAAGGGCTTTTAATATAACTCTGTTTTTGCTCTGTCTGAGTGCCTGAAGAACATTTATTTTCTGTAACTACCATATTAATTTTGTCTCAAAATTGAACTGAAAAGTTAGCCATGGAAATGAATTATTGCACTTGTTCCAGTACAATTATCTCACAATTTTCTTGATCCTCACTATCTTGAAACAAAAAATATTCTCATTCTTTTACTGAAAAATAAGGTACTAAAGATGCACACATACACACACACACACACACACTCACACCTGTTGCTAAAGCCTTGTCAACACTTGCCTCCATCGCAGCCCCTCCCCATGATGTCTGATGTAGCAAGAATGTCAGTGTGTGTTTGAACGGCCGTTAAATTAGGAGCTGCAAATGTTTGCACAGTTTAACCTTGTGTAGGCGAGTGCTGATTGAGGAATACAGAAACAGACCAATGCATGTGTGTGTGTGTGTGTGTGTGTGCAAGAAGGAAAGATGGACCAACAGACAGATCTATATGCGCCTTCAGCCTCTCTACAGGCTCTAGTTTTTTTCAGCACTTTTTACTTCCAGCCTCTATGTTCCCTTAAGACAATTCAGTCTTTATGATCCCTCACCTTTAGATCCCCTTTATCCCTCAGTCGTGTGTTTCTTCCAAAACTACACCATTTTCAAAGGCGAGTGAACTGCTCCAAATTTTTTTTATCAAAGAAGAGTATGAGGAGAATCAAAAGAGTGAGAGCTCAACATGAACTAGATTATTTCAGCCATAACCCTTTTGGTATAAATGGTTGTCAGGAGTTTACTAGCAGCAGATCAACTGAAATAACAACCTTTTCACCACAACCATCATTTATGGAGATTTAAACTGGATCCATGCACGTTTAGAGGAAGACATTGTGAAACACTGAATGGACTTATCAGTTTACTGTGTTTTGCAGCTGTAAGGAAAATGTAAAAGCAAAGCCTTAATATTATACATTTTTGCAGCTTTAGTATATTTTGCATTGTTTTCTTTTATAAATATGTGGTGTTATGGCGTTAGATAAAAGAAAAAAAGAAAAATCATAGTGCACCATCTGTTGTTGTGACAGCTGAGTGACGTTAATACACTGTCCTGGGAAACATCCATATGTGAAATGTTTTCAACTTGTTCTCATAGAGAGTTTTTATATCACCTGGTCATGTTACAGCTCAAGGTAGCCACTGACAAAACTGCAATATGACACTAACAACTGCATAAATATTTCAAAACCATCAGAGTCTCGATATGCTTCAGAGCATTAGTTTTCTTTACATAGATAGCATTTTTTTTTATGTTGTTATGTTCTTTTTTATCAGCTTAGCTAGAAATGTCTCTTCCCCGATCTATCAAAGCACTCCAGCTTATTATGGTTGAAAAGAAGTTGACAGGGTCTCTAGGCTTTCAGTTTAGTTTGAGAAGTTGCCTTTAGGGTCCTGACAAGGACAACTGGCTTCACGCACCACCTGCCAATAATGTTAACAAGGACCCACAGCCCCCACGCTCATGTGGCCAGTTCCAGTACTCGAGGGATTGCTGGCAGTAATGGCCATATCTCCCCCACATGGTGTCCAGCTCTTAGGAATCCCCCCTGCAGCTTCCAGCGCTGCACGGTCTCCACACAGCCGCAGGAAGCAACACGCATGTCACACACGGCACAGCAACTATTACCAAAGCACCTGCACATACGCTCACATTAACACTAACATTAACTGTGCTGCTGTGTCCATGCTACATCATGCTTTTATATCATTTGAAGAAAAACAACACGGCTGGAATAATCTCTTGAACTAATTGGCTTTTGCGCCGTCAAATAAACGATAAGATACAACACAAACAAACAAACACCCAGGTGTTGTTTTCAAGGAATTCCAATCTTGGTAAGCGCTGTTTTATTTAGATTTGCTCTTACATTTGATTTAAAACTAGTGAGCAGAGGCAACATTTTAATCAGTGAAATCAGTGTTTCAAAAAAAAAAAAATACACAACAAAACACATGAGCGATCAGTATTATGGCTCCACAACATTTCTGCCTGATTATACACATTTAGAGATGGGTGAGTGGGGGAAACAAACCATGCAACATGCTTGAACAGAGCATTTCTGAACCAGAACAACTGGCTTGTTGTGTATTAGTAGTGTCATTTCACGGTGCTCAGGCGATTTAACCGCAGTCACTTCTCTTCCCCAACTGTTATGGCATGCATAATAAAGAGGTGGTGAAATCATTTGTCAGGCTATGATGGCAGTTGTGTAGTACCCAGGGGACGGCTTTTTCACTTTGTTTGTTCACTTGACTCAAAAGGCTCCAACATTTAATACTTAGAACAAAAATTATTATCAAAGCATTTTTGTGGACATGGGCTACCCCTCACATGAGAGCTAATCAGTTTTAATGGCTATATGTGCTGTAATCATGGTGCCAACACGGTCCCAAGACTCAGGGCCTATTACACTCTGTAAAATATTAATGACTCTCCAGTAAAAACCATTTAAAGCAACTCCCAGAAGACATGGGAGCCCAAACATCTCCCCCCTGCCGCTGAGCACACAGTTCAGCTGTCTGTGTGCCTCTCTTCATTTAAAGCTTTAAACACTGACCTTGATAAGAATGTGTCATTGCTGTTCTTAAAAAAACACATGTACGGAGGAAATAAAAGATTAACCACTGTGAAGGGACTTTTAAGAGGATGGAGGTCTAAAAGAAGTTTGGTAAATATCATTTTATGAGGTCTCTTAATGGGAATGCTCTGAATAGAAAAGCGTGCTTTCAAATCTGTCCACATGAAGTCCTAAATTGCATCATTTGGTTGCGAATGGGCTTCCACATTGTCTTCGCCGGTGTATTCATTTTGCGTACGCTCCTGCCAGCTGTGACGAGCCCTCAGCACGGGCAGCTGAGAGAATCTGGACGGCTATTCTGGGGCTCGTGCTGGACGGTTAGCTTGGGCTACAGCCCAGACATCGTGTTAAGATCCTTCTTGTCCTTAAATACACAAAAGAAAATGAGTGTGATATCTTTCCACTGGCGCTCATTATACATTATCATGGCACAGCGGCCAATCCATTAGCACATTCGCTGGCTTCATAGAACTCCTACATCTCATGAAAAACAGCCAGACGACTGAGCAAATAGTAGACACGAGGATGATAATAACTCAGATGACAGAGGATGGAATGATTGAATCCGAGGGAGATGAGCTGTTGAAAGCTCAGTCATAGAGGGGAAAAAAACAGGAGAATCAGAAAATATATGTATTTTTTACACTGGTTAAAAGTTTGGTGAAAATGTAAATCGTAGATTAGTAGAACTGAATACAAAAACCACACAAGCAGATGATGCTACTGGAAACAGATGGTGAGAGACGCCTCAGATTCAGCACCTGGACTCCACTTAGATCATAAAACCGTTTCAATCTCCTTTTATCATTTAGAACACTAGAGGGTAGACAGTTATTGTTCAGACAAGTGTATCTGGTCTATAATATGCCATAAACATATCATGGGGGCACGGTCTTCAGTATGGCAGTGGTAATAGCCCATAACATATAGGTAGAAGTAAAGGAAGATCTGCTAATGGGACTATTATCTGTGAAACACCAACGCTCTTGCAATGCCCTGCACGGCGAAAAGATGGTTCACGCGTGGATGACTGCGAAGAATCAGGCCAAATTCTCAGTACCATCATTCAAGTTAGGACCTGTGAGGGCCTTCAAACCATGTGGTAATTACAAATTATTTTTTCTAATTAATTTTGGGCTTCGTGTTCTATTAGCTTGCGGATACGCGGGTTACAGCTAATTGAAAATGATATTAAGCTAATAATGTTTACTTTGTCTTGTGTGGGTTGAACCCAGTGCTGGTAAAGTGCATCCCCCCCCCCCTCTCTCCCTTTCATTTCCAGGAGCTGTTTGCTTATTGTAATTGAAGATGGGAGAGTTTTTTTGCTCTCCAGGGCTACTTCAATCCCCTAATCCATATTGACACGGTGTCTCCAGGAGATGGGTAGAATGTTAACCTGCAGTGCTGCTGTGTCCCTCATTATGGAGTGGCAGGGACCGATGGACACAGGCCTGCCGAGCGGCTGCCTCCTCTCTCGCCTAAAACAATGCTCGTCTTTACTTTATATCACTGTCTCGGCACCCCAGAGGAACTAGATTATCCATGTGTTAAAAACACAATGCGTGCGCCCATGCATGCTTCACTGCAGTGTCTGAAGTAACATTATGACACATTTTTAGGTGATGAGTGTTTGCACTGTGCTTCACTTGCTTGGACATAATGCTGTTTGCTTCAAAGTTATTATATTTGGTGACAAACCAAACACATTTTCCATAATATTCAGTATTTATCTGCAGTGTTTATGATAATATAATGCATTGAAAGTATAGCTTATAAAAAAAGTGTAAGATTAATTTCCGCCTTCTGTGCTGATCTTTGTTATTCAGTGCAGTATTGCCATGTAACTGAGGACATCATGTCCTAAATCTAATTTTCTGCCTATACTATTCTGTCTTACTTAATCAGTTCTCAGCCTATCACATGGCTATAATTATTGAAGGTGGGTGTGACTATTAAAGCCAGCTATTAACACAGTGAGACATTTTTTAAATGGTTTGCAAACAAGATATTGCATGGTGCTATCTAAATCGGTGCTTAGTATCAGAGAAAGGCTCCTGCAATGCTACCTTAGAAGTAGTGGGTCATGTAAAAAGACAAAACATCTGCAATGTAACAAATGTTTTTCTATCTTTTGTTTAAAAATATAAGACATGTCAGAATTCTCAAAACATGTTACTGCACATAGTGTGTAGTATTTGCCAAATTCTCCTCATTATAAAATATTCAAATTGATGGTGAAACTTTTGAGCCATGTCAATTTAATTGGGAATTCTGAGCTTTAACTGAATAGCATGACAGGACAACATCCAAGAACCTTGAAGTGACAAGAACCAAGAAAAACAACAACCGCGGTGACTAACGCTTGCTAATTTTAGTAACACGGAAACGTCGGACGTCCTTGCCTTTGTTAAAATGATTATTCTCTCCATTCTGCCTCAGTTCAAGACAGCAGCACATGCATCTTGCGAGCAGTGACACGTTAAGTGTTTGGTTCACGATGCTTCGCTCTCAGATACCGGGATAATGACTCAGTCTCCAACCTATTCCCCACAATACAAGTAACTGCTTTAAAAATTACCTTTACCAAATCTTTGCTTCATTTCTAATTTCAAGCTTGCACTGGTTTCAGTTTCCAAGTGTGCACACCAGTTGATTGATACAAACCTTTGCTTTAAAATCCGGTGCCCTGGCTACTTAACCTCTCGGTGTTCTCACCTTGTTCCTGCCTTTTCAACAGCCTCACTATGGAGTGGAGGGAGCCAATTTCCCATCAGTCTGTTAAAGCTAGATTTGCATTAATGAGGCCCGCAGTGTTAAGCCTAAGGGGTGACTTTTGGTCGAATCACCAGCTGCTGCAAAATAAGCTACAAACTTTTACTGACACAAGCATTTAGCCAGACTGAGCGCTCAGGAGGATCTGAGGTAAAGGACGTTTGAAGGAGAGAGTGTCTTGATGACAGCCTTGTATCTTTTGAAATTCTCCAGGCTTACCATGAGGAGGAAAATACAGTTCATATTACATACAGAATACATTTTATTCTGCTAGATAACTAGATAAGTTGATGCTCCATACAATGCATTTTCATGATCTCCATACAATTCCTTTCAGGAGAAATCACAGTTCTTCCATGAATATTGACCAATTGACCTAACGTTTCAGTTAAACCCCTCAAAGAATGTTTGATTATCCATATTGTGTGTGTAAATTGATTACTGTTACACTACTATATTATGTATTATGCAGTCATTTCCAGTTCTCAGCTCATTGTTGCAAGATATCTAAAAAACTGCTGTGTTGCATAAGAAATTGACATACACAGTAGTAAAAAGAAATCAGTCATTCTGAAAAATCTACATTTCCACAAAGCCAGATCTCAGGCCCCATACGGCATACCCAGACACCATGGAGAGGCCTCGCAGGGCAGAGGATGTTAACAGCCTGTTTGTATTACTCGTCTTTAATTTATAGCAGACTGTTCCCATCCCAAGTGTGCTATATTGGCCACAGGGAGCTCAGACTTAATGCTGAAGGCCCAGATAGCTCTCAGCAGTAGTTCTCACCTCAAACAAAAATTGATGCTCTCCCCGGTGCTTCATATGCACAGTATGTGCACGCCTTGTGAAAATGCTTTATGGCTGCTGTCAAGCTGTTTCACATTGATGGAAAAACATAATTGATTTGGAACAATTTTGAATTGGTTCTGAATCCTGAATTTGTATAAAAATCCTTTTGTTGAGGGCTATCCACACACAGATATATGCAGGGCATCATTATTCCTCACCACATGCATTTCCCTTCAGAGCCTTCCAGTGATCAATCTGCAATCATGTTATTATTATGGAGCTATTTCCAACAATGAAAGTGAGATTGAAGCTCCAGTGACTTGTTGAATGAAACCCTAATGGATAGCTGTGGGAAACTGCCACAGAGACTGATTAATTAGACCTTCACCATGAGCTCTAAAGCCTCTCCTTTCCATCTCATTAGAACAAAAGCCCCCACATCTTGGCTACAATACTATTATCCTTTCAGAGTAGTGAAAACTGATATTCTCTGCATGAACAATTGTCTGATGATAAGATTTGAGTGTACTGTTGTTGCTGCCATGGATGGAGATGACATTTTGTTTGACTTCCCGCAGCACATCCCACAACTGTGTTTTCTCTCAACCTCAGTCCCCTCTGATTAATGCTGATCTGATATTCTACCAGGGAGAGCAGCACTGGAGTGTGACCAGGTGTGACAGGCCAGTAGGTCTCAACAGCAGGAGGTCATAATGATGATGGTCACTCCACACAAAAGGAAATGCCCACACAAATACAAAATCACTAACATAACGGTTATCAAAGGATAGCTCTGCTATGCAGTATCTTACATGATAAAAAAATCATGATTGAGACCTATTGTTGTTACTGTGTAACTAATCAAAAGATGTTTATGGTTGTGCAGTCATGCTTTAGTAGGAAAGACTCTTGGGTGTGCACCAGAGAATGTCTACAGCACTAACGGGAGCATCACTAGAGGCTGTGCTTAACATAAAGAAACAACCACTTAGTTGGTAGTTTGGAATTGAATCCTGAAACAGACAAATCAGGGTCAATACCTTGTCTTGCTGTGCTCACATATTCACAGTGAAATTGACAATTTCCATGCGTGCCAAAAGAAAGTATTATTTTGTTGACGGGTCACACATCTCCCTGACATGCTCATGCATAAATTGTACAATAATTCTAACCTATGTTATTAATTCACTCCCTCCATTCTCTTAAGGATCAAAAATACATCACCTTCTCCCATTCTGTGTCAATGCGCATTTAATGGGATGCAGTCAGGCAGGCTGTGGCAGTAAAATAGTATGCTGGCGAGCTGGCATAATGCCAGACCGGACCAGAAACATCTGTTCACATTATTAATGAATCAATTATATGTCACACATGTGCCAGGCCTGCAGGGGTGGAAGGGGGAGATGTGGTAAGGGGAGGAGAGAGAAATGCAGAGTCTCAGTATGCAAAGAGTTTGGTCTCCCCACAGGGGCATGGCCTTCAGCCACCGCCATTGCTCTTGTTTCTCTCACACATGACTCATGTACAACCTGTCAGGACTGCATGTCAGTCAGTATGCACACATAAAAACAGAAATCTTCGAAACAAGTGGCGACTGTGTGGAAAATAATGGAGAGCGGAAGAGGGGATGGAAAAATGAGAAAAGAGACATTAAAAGACATGACGGCATGGACTAAACCTCACCATCACTCCCTTTGCTGATAAGAGAGAGAATGGTAAAAAGTCAAGGATCCTGTTGCAAAAGTTGCCACAAAAATACTGCAAACACCTTGCAGTTTAGAAATATATGTACTGTTGCCACGAGTCTGTACATGTCCGCAGGCGCACACATACATGTAATTGTACGTCAACAGTGAGACAGGTAATACTTACTGTTTACCCGTGTGATTCATCATGCAAGCTGTGTGCTGGAATGCTATGTCAGCCAGCATCTACATCATTATAAAAGAGGTGAGGCCACTTTCTATGTGCTTAACATGGTGGCCATTGACTCTTAATGGGCTCCAGCATGTTTCATACCCCCCTAGAGAAAGCTGCTTGCCAAGGCAGCCGCACAGCACATCCCGGTGCTCTCCGGGGCGATGGCTGTGGAGGGTTTCCATCTTTGAAGCAAACTAGAGGAAATTTCTAGAGAAGAAACATGTGTCCTTTACTTGTAATGAAAAAACATCCTAATAATTTGATTACATTCACATTACGCCAGATGAGTCTAAAAATACAACCAGCATATTTTAAATTTTAATTATAGATTGTTCAGTTGGGATGAGATGATGGGATTTGTGTTTTTTAATCTTTTTTTATATATTTTGAGTTGACTGGATAGTTGTTTGTCTGCTCGTAGCAGATGTGGTTCGGGGGCAGCTGTTCAAAACTGTCAGAAGTGTTAAATTAACTCTGATGGGAATAAGCTTATATAAACATTGGCAAGATGTGATTTTTGCTCTCTCATATTTACATTAATATTGGCAGTAAACCATCTGAATTCTAAAATGAAATTACGGTGAAAAGATTTCACAATATGTGGGCAATAAAAAAAACGATGAGTGCACATTAAGACAAGGAGGCAGAATACTGCAATGTCATCAACATGCCAAGAGACAACAGTTCTGTTTGGACAAGTCTTTCTCCCAATGGTCTCTCCGGATTCAATATCTATGATTTTTGTTCCATTTTTCAAATGCTGTTCCTGCACAACTGTCAGAAGTAGTTATCTACAGCAGCGGATTGCTGATTTGTTTTAGACTGGTCTTGTCCTCAACTTTGAAACTATGAAACTTATCTGCAAAGAGAGATTTAACATGACGTCTTAATGCTATATTTTATTCTGTTTATCAGTTTATTAGTGTTAGTAGCAGTGGTAGTAATATCAGTCATTATAATTGTACTAACATAAAAAGTTGCATTTAATATTACAACATAAAGAAACCATTAAGCTCTGACACATGGAGCCAAGGTTATTGGCAACATATTTTTTTCCTCTTTCTTAATATCACACCATTCAATTTAATGTAATATTACCAGTGTAATCTCTAATGGAATAAATAGTGAATTGAAATATAAATATGCAAACATTTTGAAGGAAAAAAGTCTTCCATAGGCAGCAAATCAATTCAAGACATACCTGACTTCTGAAATACCCCTGCCACTGCAGAACAGAAAATCAAACTGAATAAGATTGAGGTTATTCAAACCGCTTCTACCTCCCCTGGGATTTGGATCGCTCAGCGCTTTTTCACAAAAGAACTGTCCTTTTACATTAAAATGAGTGACCCTCCTCTGTCATACAAAGTTCCACGCAGACCTATATTTTTGTTGATGCGGTTAGCGGCGCTTTAGGCAAAATGACAACTTGCTGTTTGACCAGAGCTGATGGCTTTTTTTCCCGTTTTTTGTTGAGACACAAGGGAAAAAAATTACTTCCATTTCAGTGCCCATTTGTTGCCCTTCCAGTGATGTGTGACCCTGTTTTATTTGATTTCATTTGTTCACTTTCATCACTGTTATTCACTTTGATTTACTGGAATGGCCATGCAGAGAAGTTAGACATCTATATGAAATGGCACTGAGAAACCTCTGTCATCATCTCCAAAAGTACTTGGAGAGACATTCTTAAACTCTCAGATATAAAGATTCAGAGAAATTTCTCATTTTTTATCTGCGTTATTGCTTTGAAGTTTGCTCTCTGCAACATGAGTGACCCTCATAACACTTTTATTTCCTTGTAGAATTTATGTAGCATATCTATATACAGTGAATATATTCTTTTTCATCCTCTCCTATCATTATAAATATGCCATTAAATTGGACGTTTTCCTCTAATTCCATTTCCCTTCAATGTGAATATTGGAAGTAAAGTGCTGCCAAGTAATCAGTCTCTGTGACATTGTGATTAACAACTGAGGTAGTTGGGGGGCAGAGGGCAGGACAGCTGGCATGGTCCACTGACCCTCCAGCTAATAAGCACGGAGCATAATTAGTAATTTAAGTCACCTTATAGGTTCTGTCTGTGCCCTTCACACTAGGATCCCCCTGAAAACAAGGTGGAATTGTAGCTCATGTTCCCTGACTGCTCATCAAGCAATTACTGACCTGCTCATCACCAAAGGAAAGGGGATTAGACATGGAGGTAAAGTGAACCAGAAATGAAGGGCAAACAGGAACCGGGTCTTGTGAAAAAAAAAAGAAAAAGAAAGAAAGAGTATCAGTGTCTCTCATTTTTTGCTTTTGAGAAGATATGTAGCTCTCATTGTAGTCTGACTTTTCATCCACCAAATTAATCCTCTGAGAGCTGTCGTTTAATAATTACAAATCACAGCGATAATTATGATAGCCTCACTAATCCAGTTAGTTTAAAGATTGGACAGCTGCTCCAGAAATTTCTAGGAATATTTCACAAATTCCAAGGGTTTGGTGACTGGCGGGATCAACTTTGTGACCAAAGAGTTAAATATGTTGGGAAGATCATTCATTTTTCAGCTGCAACAAAGCTTTGGCAGAGCTGTTTGAAGTCTAAAGAAGAGCCAGGAGTGCTGACCTGTATGGCTTTACCTCCATAATCATTAGACTGCAAACCCAATGAACAACCGTATAGGACCACAAGACAGTCTCTGGGATGCTCTAAGAGAAAACTGAAATAATATTTGTTTCTTCAAATCCTGCAAGAAGTTGTAGAATCAATGACAAAAAAAGGTGAAAGCTATGCACAGACATTTAGAGTTTCAGTAAACACTTTTTTTTTTTTTTACTTAAAGTGTACAGTATTTAGTGAGGAATTATGTAATCAAGTCCAAATGTTACATGGCTTAAAATGGATTATTTTTTTGTGGTTAAGTAAGAATTATAAGGTGAGGTTTTATTTTCGTTTTGGTTTCTTTTAGATAAACTTAGCTGTAGCTCATATTTTAAGTGTCCTCTTTTAGTTATATTTGTTTATTTGATTTGACCAGCACCCACCGGCCCTTTTGTCTTTGTGGTTTGTTTCTGTACTTAATATTAATAAATGTACTTAATTCCCCCGAGGAGACATTTGTCTATGTCTCATCCCATCCCATCTGGCCAAACAGATCATTACTATAGTGCAGAATTTTAAATACCTTGGTGTTTATCTCAATACCCACCTCACATTTGAAGAGCATATCCAGAGAATAATAAAATAATTTTAAAAAAGAAGATATATGTTTACAGCCAGATCAGGCCATATCTTACACTCTGTTTCTGATACATATCTTCATGTTGTCATACTTTCACTAAAATGTCTTATTATCTCCCAGTTCTGTCTCTTATTACCTGAGAACTCATTGAACCAGTAGCGAGACTCTACAATAGAGCTTATAACATTTATCTTAAGCTTTCTCATTGGACACATCACTGTGTAGTACTTTTGCAATCTAAATAGTTAAATTTTTATAATTATACAGTACTTAGTGGTATTCATTTGTACTATCAACTATACTATCACCTCCTCCCTTCTTCTATTCACACTTCTACTTTGCCAAGACATAACTCCATAAGACTTGGAAGAATAACCAGAGCTGTTACAAATGAACTGCACCCTATGCCCACTTTTAATAACAACTATGATTTAAAATCATTTTTCTGAACATACACTAAAATTTGGAACAAAATCCCACACCACAGCAAGTATTTCCTTCTTCTCAATCAAAATTGTAACCACTAACGTCTCAATAATCAACCTTATTGTTCCCTTAACTAAAATTTGTTTGCTCTTGTTATTCTGCGCTTAATGTTGTATTCTTTTATTGACAATCCACTCTTAAACATAGGTATGTTTATCTTCAGTATATATATATGAAGAATACTCTTTGTTCACTTTTATTATCTGCTTTTACTGTTTAATATTTTTGTTGCTTTTGTCCTCACTGCCGGAAACCTGCTGGAAAACAGTCTCTAAGCTGAGTCAAGCCCACAGCTGGTAATGGTTTTATATTGCTCTGCTGTTTTTTTTTTCCTTCTAAAATATAATTTAAAAAAAAGAAAGACAAATGATCTAAGTTCCTTGTAAATAAATAACGTCATTTTACCAACTACATTTGGTTTTATGTTGCTTCCTCTTCCCCTAGTGAGCTGGATCATAACACAAACACATCCCATCCATTATCTCCAAAAGTGGGCGGCAGAATTTTCTTGAGATGCATCGCTTGCAGTGAAATTACTTCTGTGTGGGTGAAAAAGCACATTCGGATGGCAATTGATGTAGAAAGACCACCACAATCACAGCTAGCAATGGTTATCAGAAATATTGGCTAGAAACGCCTGTCTCTTTGTGACTGGTTTAAAAAAGCAAAGAGTCTGTAATTTACAGGGTGTCTCTGTTGGTCTGGTGAGGGCCTGACAATCGGATGAGAGGAATTCATAGGAATGCCTGCGAGGAATGTTAATATTTAGTACTTTAAAGAGTGTGAAATCTGCCCTACTTGGATCTTTAACATGATTAAAAAAATGTGTGGTATTTATGTTGCCTTATTGTAGAAAAAAACAGTGACACTGTGGATTTAAAGATAAAAAATGAATACATATGCAGCCCTAACCTTTCAGAGGTTCAATTCTGAGCCATTATCATTCAAAAAGGTAAAAACCAAGGATTTTTGCAGTGTATGGATAGTCATAATTAGAAAAGTTATCATCACAATAGACAAGTAAATGGCAGTCTTACCAGCTAACCTCTTACCTATTGTTACCAAGGGTTCATCTCCCCATTGAACTAATTGCATTGTTATGCAAAAAAACTGAATAAATACCCCCCCAAAAAGAAAAGCCTTTGTCCCGTTTCTATAGAGAAAACAGGCTATACCCCGGTGGATAGAGTGTCATCACTGGCAGAGCAGTTTTGTCACTGATGCAGAGGGACACATGACCCTCTACACCCCCATCTCAGACCACGCTGATCCGACTGTACCAGATGGGAGTGACTTTTCCTCCGCCCCTCTCTGCAGGCCCTGTCACCCACAGCTGCAGGGACGACGCAGCGGGGAGAGCGGGGGCAGGCTGGTCAACCCACAGGATATACAGACACGAGGATATGAGCCACCAGAAAGTGGGATAAGACTCTGACCCTTACTGTTTATCTCCGTCACCCGTCTCTTCCGTGTTCCTTACTCCATGCGCCATAAATGATTTGAATGTTTAGGTGCTGGAACTCTGCTGGGGGTGTCGGGGTGTCAGATCTGCCTCAGGCTGTCCCTAGGTCGAGTCTGTGGCCTTCTACCCCTTGCCAAGGTTGTGGAAGTCATGCTTACACCCTTGGAGACATTTTTGTTCTATTTCACTCCGATTCTTTTTCTCTCATTTTCTCTCTAAGTCTCATAGCACATGTACAGTACCAGGCAGTGGATAAGGTCGAACTCCTACTGGCACTCGAGCAGGGGAGTTCATTTGTGGACTTAGAGTTGCCTGTGCCATGAAAAGGCAGCAGAAGTAATTTCAGCTCCAAGCCTAATAACACTTCATCTCCTCCAAGTCATTTTTCATACACTCCCCCATTCTGATAAATATTAACAAATGAATCAGAGTTAATGCTTTAAATTAAGTGTCTGTGACCAGTCATCATTAATAAGTTCTATGGGGTCCCTCTCTTGCAAGCTCATTACAGTATTGTTCATAATTTATTACTGTTGACTCCCTAATGGCTTCTTAAAGGACTATTACAGAAAGCCTGTGCTATTTTTTTCTATAATAGCCACAAGTCAATCTACTTAAGAGGCTGGAGTGCCAAATATAAAATATTCTTAGGAGTCCATTTAGGACCGAGTTCCTGTAAGGAGAAAGATAAAATACCAGTAAAACCACAATAGCTGGACGAGAAGCAATATGAAGCTTCCTCACCCCAGCACACACACACACACACACACACACACACACACACACACACACACACACACACACAGAGAGGGAGAACAAAGAATATAGAGAGAAACAGAGAAGAAAGAGAATACTTTGAATTTGCTCCTATCTGAAGTTTTAAGGATGTCCCCTATATTGCACCAATTCTATAGTGCACTATATATTTGTTAAAGTGGGCATATTATGCACATTCACAGATCTATATTTTTATTTTGGGGCTCTACTGGAATATCTTTGCATGATTTACAGGCAAAAAAAATATCTCATTTAACTAATACTGACCCTTTATGCAGCCCCTCAGTTCAGCCTTTGTCTCAAACAGGTAGTTTCAGCTCCTATCTCTTTAATCCCTCTCTCCCAGTGAGCCCACTCTGTTCTGATTGATTAGCTTCCGGAAACTTAGCTTCATGGCTGAGTTCCTCAAATACATCCGTACATGTTCAAGCCGGAATCTGATCTGAAATATGAGACTGGAAAACACAAACAACACATGGAAAAACTTTAGCAACAACCTTAGCAACCAAAGCTACGGAACAGACGGCTGTTTAAGGGCACGCACAACGAGCTGACGTTAGCTTGTCTGCAAGGTAGAACCATTGCAAACGAAGCGTTCAGAGCAGACTGAAGCCCTGACTTTTGACTTGCAGGGAACATTTCTACATACGTTCACTTCAAGTTTTGGAACTCTGACCATGTTTAACATATATATCCATCATCAGTATGTAAATAATAGAAAACCCTTTAATGCTGCAGCATGGTTAATACCATAACACAATCATGACAATCACAATCACGAGTCAAGTCAGGTCTTGTCAATTTCATTTATATAACGCCAAATCACAACAGAAGTTATCTCAGAGCACTTTTCACATAGAGCAGGTCTAGACTGTACTGTACAAGCACTTGGCGACAGCCATCTGCCTTGACTGGCTGGATGCAGAGAGAAAGAGGAAGGGGGTGAGAGGAGCGAGAGACACAGAGAAGTACAGCAACAACAACAATAACAATTACAACAATAACAATAATAATAATAGAAATATGATTAATAATAATAGTGGTAGCAGTGGGCAAATATGACTAGTGGTAGTTCTGGGCATCAAGCTGGAAAACATCTGAGTGCCTGTGAAAATCTGTAACCTTAAACAATTTTTGAAAGGAAAATTCGAAATTGAGTCAAAATTGCAGCAAATATTCAGCAAGCCAGCAATCAAAACATGAACTTCAGGATGAATGTGCAACCAAGAAGTCACTCAAATCAGAATATGTATAAGGGGGGGAAAAAAAGAATTAAAGCTAGAACCTGCGGTCCTGTTTTCAAAGAAGAGTCCGATTCATCATCCTGGAAGTTTCAAAGTGGGATTATAAAGAAACGCTGCAGAGAAAATCCAGTCTGTCCTGCTTCAGCAATCTCTGTCAACTGAAGAGAAAAACTAGATCAAGCAGAGAAGCGAAGGTGAACGTTTGTCCTTGCCTTCACTGTCAGTGAAAGAGGATGCCTTAGATAATGAGAGGAGATAAATGGCTTAGTGGAGCCAACCCCAAACTGAACATATGACTATTCAGTTTGTTTGCAGAAAGCTTTTTTACATAATAAAGCACAGACAGGAGATGTGTGTTCCATTTGTGGATTAGATAGCATCTGTATCACATTACTCAGCCTTGTGATATCTTTTCAATATTCCCACAACCTTTCTTTGTATGTATCACCATGGTTGAGTGAAAACCATGCATCTCCAAGTGCTGTGATTTTTTTTTATGATTTCAGATAAATTGGAAGTTGAAAAATCTTACACTTAAAATAGTCTTTTAAAACTCTTTAGATTACATCAAAAATGTAATGTTGTCATACTTTTTTTTCTCATGAAAAGTTGAAATTTCATACAATGTTCAAGGAACAACAGCAATATGTAAATGAGTCCAGTATCCCTAAGAATCCTCATTTACTGTAAGACATTGCAGCGTTGGTGTGGCATGTCTGGCTTTGATAAGTGTCTTGCTTTCCATCTATTCAGATATCACAACCCAACGCTCAATCAATCATTTTCATGGATCTCAGTCGTCGCCAAGGGGCAGGAAAAATGTTTAGAGGAGAGGAAAAAAAAAAATTGCAGCAGTCAGCAGTACCCATAAAATCCCATAACATATTGCGGTAAAATACAAAATGAAGCAGAAGAAAACTATAGATTACAGTTAGCCAACACAATTTTCATTTTTCTCTCAGCTGTTTGTCAAAGAACTGCGCAAACTGTTGTTCAGCTCCCATGCATCAGAACCTGGGCATGTCAATACATTATCTGGTGATGCCCCAGGCTGTTGTTATTTATAATTAACCAGTTGTGCTCACACCTTTCCATAAGGTAGACCAAGAGCTAAACAATGATGTGAGCGGGGCTACGAGACATACAGCTAGCCCCAGAGTCTGACAACATAACTGATGAGCAGCGAGCTTGAGCACATGAACCAGTTCGTCATGAGTGACATCTTCATTTTGCCATCAATTCCTTAAAGAATAACAGTGATGTCCTTAACTAAGACATTTGAAGCATGTCTGCTCATAACGGATTCCGCTGCTTTCTCTATCCTGTAAAGTTTCAGGGCTGAATTAGAAAATGATTCCACCAGGGTTTCTCAGGGGAGAGGAGTATACACAGGTCTGTCTTTGTTTAGAGACTTCCCATCCACGTAATGACTTTACATTATTATTTTCATCTTTCTCACAGCCAGTGAAGGGACTGTGATTGAATCCAAATCAATCTGTCAGATGGCTACGCTAGAAAAGCCAATTGCATTTTAGCAACACACAGAGGAGAGCTGCATTCACTCACCAGGCAAATCAGAGTCTTGAGCAGATTATAAATTGGGGAGAGCAATTGAGTCTGGAGCAAGATTTCCATTCAATTCTAGTTTAATTAGATCTCTAGCCTCTAATTGACTTTCTAATTTTTCAATTAGCAATCAACATTAGATTTTTTAATTTTTTTTTTTTTTTTGCTGAGACCACATCACATTCAGACTTGCTAATCTGCTTGAATGGGAGAGGAGACAGCAGTAACTGTAATGAGTGAAAGAGGAAAACATATGAGGATCCTTTAGAAATGTTTCAGTGTATGATCTTTGGGGTAATTATCAGTCACTCTGACAGTGTGACATGATTTATTAAATAAACGTCTTAGAGAGCGATGGTCCATGCAGCACTATCCAGCCATACATCAGTCATGAACTCTCCTCCACCGCCTGAGATGTATCGTTTGTTGCGGTGTAAACACTGGCTCTCAATTAAAATCTTTGAAGTCATTAACACATGTTAATTAACTCATGATTATGGAACGGAGAGATTTCAATCAACATCGGCTTTACCAGTACGACTGTGAATACCGGCAATTCTACAGCATCTGTTCGGAACCCATTTTGGATTTACGATGCACTGAAATCCAATGATTCCAGCAGGAATCTGTAGTAACTTTCTGACCTAGAGATAAATGGGACTGCTGCGGAGATAAAGTTAGACCTCAGCTGTGCAAAGGCCTCCACCTGTGCCTACAGAGCCGCCTTCAGTTGGACAAGCTGGAGCAGGGCACCTCCTATGGGAGTGGAGGGCCAATTACACCACATAATAATTCATAGCAAGCCGGTAATGAAGTCCCCATCCTCATCAGCTCCAATTAGAAAGAGTGGATCTCTGAAAAGAAAAAAAAAAAATGAAGAGGGAGCGGAAGAGAAACAGAGGGAAAGTGAGTGGATAATGTGGCAAACCAAAAGTATTTTCCTTATTAGCTCTGGGAAATGTTACTAGTCCAGAGGGCGATGGAGGCGCAGTATAATATTTCTTCTGATGGGGTCTTGCTGTCTCTTTGTGGCAAACCACCCACAGTGAGTAATACATGCTTAACAACCCCCCACATCGCTGATCTGGTGGTAGCGCTGAAGAAGGGCCCTCATTTGAATCGAGCTGAAGAATAATTTTAATTGGATTACTGAACAGTGGAATGATTTCACTTCTGTTGACAGAAAATTACCGACTTTGCAGATTCCTTGTGCTACATTCAAGGACATACAAATGGATTATGATCTCACCGTGGACAAAAACTATGCTAATACGGGGGCAGAAGTGGAGCTGGGATGTATGAGTTAAAAGGAAGGGAAGTAGATAAATCCCTCATTAGTCTGTTTGCATTTGGCTGGCCTGTGTTTGGAGAAGGCTTCCGCCCACAGGGGATTGAGGCAATGAGGAGCAGACACAGGTGGTGTGATCTCCTCAGGGAGTAGCAAGTTCTAAAATAACACAATTTAAATATTTTGGCTGGAATAAGAGTACAAATAATTATCCCAAAGTCACCATTAGGCCGGTCTAACCAATCCCCAAGGACGTTGGGCCTATGCTCACAATAGAAGTTAAAGGCAGCTCTCTCTATTTTCACATATAATACTAAGACTTCCACATCATATTGAGATGACAATATAAGTTACCTTCATGTATTAAGCTAATAAATAGGAGGTATGGAACAAAGGCTATTTGATGTAAGACTTTTGCTAACTGTTTTTTTTTGGTTTCTGTCAGCCGTTAGTGCATTTTATTTCTTCTTTGTCCTCCGTCCTCCACTGGACCAGGAGATCAATCTGATGCACCATCATTAAGGACATCTCAATTCTCTTAATGCCATTCAGAGGAGCAAGAAAGAGATTCAAGCAAGGGTACAGAGGAGACAAATAAAATGAAATAAGATGCACCAGCTATTCCCAAGAGTAATAGGTATGTATGAGTTGAATGAAAATTTCTGACTGGTGAATTTCGATATTAAAAGATTAGCCTAATTGATGAATTTTAATCTGATTCCAGTGGTTTATGTTAATCACAGTCAACTGTAAAATACAGTGGAGTGAGTTTAGTTGTTGTCAAGAAGCATATACACAGAGAAACTGAATTTCCAAGTAGAAATAATAGAAAACTTAGACCAGTTCATCAAATACTTTCTCAATTTGAACAACTTAGATTTCCTTCCGGGGCCAATTTAGGGCCTGCTTCGTTTAGAGAGAGATATTGCACAGCATTATTCATATACAGTAATTATATTGGAGCACCTTAACATGACAGTAATATGGGGAGGAGTGATGGTGATGTGTCCCAGTCATATCATTCTCAACAAACATATTCCCAGTTGGTCTAGTTAGATGCAGGAAAATTGCCTTGAAATTGTTACCTCATTGCAAATAACAGTAATAAGGTGGTGGAGATGAATAACTGTAGTGGCACTAAGGGTTCTAACTGTAAACAAAGCCATATATTACAGTAATGTTACTATGTGGGATTGCCACACAAGAGCACTGAGAATACCCAGACTGAGGTTATTATAGGGTGAACACTGTGCCTCTGCAACTTGGTCATAAGTGGGGAAACAATTATTTGCAGCATGTGGTCTACATGTTGTACATTACATTTAAGTCTTTGTTTGCTATTGGTAACGTCTCCTTTTAAGTGGATAAATGGCTGAGAAAACATAAATCAAATTGACTTTATTCACACTGTTTCATTTCAGTTGAACAGTGTTTTTAACATGCACTGTAAAGAAAAGTGGCAAAAACAAACCACTGACTATAATTTCAAAGTAACAGTATGCAACCTTTCTCTTCGTTCCTGTCAAACAGTTAACTCTGCTATCAAGGAGGCTATAATCTTGACACAGAGAGCTCCATGGTCATTTTGCTTGAATTCAGGCTTTCAGTGACTTTTACAGTCACTTTTACTTCAACCGCCACATAGATCTCGAGTGCCAGCGGGAGCCGAGGAAGTGCAATTAACATACAGTAACTACCTCCACGATGTCAGACTATGCTATAGCTTCTTTAATGTGCTGCGTAACTCTTTCGGTTGCCTAGGAACTGCTGATATAGTGAGGCAAATTGCAGAAAGTAAAATGACCAAGCAATGCTATTAAACAGACAACATTAGCTATAAAATGAACATCCCCTCACATCCAGGGCACATATAATGTTACAACAATAGAAAACCTAGGCCATTTACATAGGGTATTATTGGAGATTGTGGAGTTACCAGAAAAGGAGAATATACCTTTCATTCATATTCAGGGAAGAATAATATAAGTTTAAGAATTATATTTGATTTGTAACAAGGACATTTACTGATGGGTTCCCTTGCAGAAAGTCTATATATGACAGAATAATAAAGTAATCATGGAATCAAGGTTGACAGGAATGTAGACTTCAAGTCCAATACCCATACTTCTGATTCTCAAAAGCTTTTTTTTAAATCTCTTTTGCTGAAAAGAGAAAGTCAGGAGGGAAAGGCAGTGCTGCAGGTTTCTCCAGGAAACACAAGTGTGGGTTTGAAAAAGTTGATTTCAAAGCTGGGGGGGGGAGGGGGGAGGAATGCAAAGTACTATCTTTGTTCAGGCAAAATGATGCTGTGGGCTTTGAATAAACCCAAGAAAGAAGAAAATGAATTTCCTCATGTAGAAATGCATATAAATGTCCATGTTTTGTATATAATACTAAATTAAAAGATATATCTTATTTTACATTAGATCAGTTCTAGCCTATTTGAAGCCCAAATCATAAGCCTGACTCACTTTGTGCATGAAATGCAATGCAAGATCATCTACTGTATGCATCTCCGTAATTGCTAATGGTGAAGAACATGAGCTATAAGCTAAAACTTTCACACACCGTTGATGCTCAGCTGGTTTTATCCCATTTGACACGATTGACGTGATAGTGTTACCATGTTTACTACTCCAACACTCGAGGTCAACATTTCTCTACAGACCGTGACAACCACAGGTCACGACAAACCTAACAAGGATCTGAGCAGCAAAAGGTTACTGAGGGATGCTACGCTTCCTGCCTACATCTTTGAATAGATCACACCTCGCTCTCAGCCACATGACCTTTAAATATACGGGGAAGTTTCAGGCACACGACGGAGGTGCCTAAATCTCTTTTATGATCTTCAGAAATGTTTCACTTTTTTTCCAGCGGGTGTGCTGTTGAGGCTCTTGTGGGGGTGTTTCTCTAATTTGAATGCTGAACAGGAAACATCTGCCTGGAGTCAGGAAGATTCATCTCTCTGTCATTTTCAATCCCGCACAGCATCCAATCCAGCCCTCCTCCTCGCAAAGTGGGAGGGAGGTGGAGAGGAAAAAATTAAAAAACAACAAATATTAATGAGGTGTTACACTGAGAAATAACGATGTGTGCACTCCCTGATAGCATCTGTACTTCCTTAATGGCATGCGCAATTATGTGGGCTTCCATTAATATCAAGGCAGGAACTGTCACCGCTAAGGGCTTCACTTCAATCACTGTGCCTCTACTGTGTGCCTCTATAAGTACACAGAAAAGAAATAAATGAAAAAGAAATGTGAAATATAGTTACAGCGCCTGGCCATTAAGCCACATAAATAGCTGCTAGGGGGACCGTAGCCAACAGTGGCCCCGACAGATATTTGTAATGGTAAAAAATAAAAATTATTTAAATATACTGTAATGTTCTGGAATATCTTGGGGCATATCTTGTATTGGTAATTTCTGCAAAGCCAAAAACAAGGCATCTACAAAATACTAGCAGTAATGAGGACCAATGGGACCAGGCAGCTTTTAGGTTTTAAATATTATAATTGCATTTTTTTGGAGGAATTAAAAAAAAAAAAAAAGAAAATTGGAAAAGACAGAAGCAGAGATCTTTTACGCTGAGAGTTATCAATTTCAAGGTAGGCTATACAGTTCATATAAACAATCTCATAGCACTAGAGGTCACATGTGACAGTAATCACATCTCAGTAGGTGGAAAATATATACATTGTTTTCTGAAATATGTTAATTCAAACCATATATTGGAATTAATTTCAACACATATACTGTTGCCTTGTATGCTTAAAGGAAAAAATGACAGCTCGTGCAGTAATCAAGCTAACAATATGCATTAATTTCAGTCAGGGTTATCAGATAATGGTGTCACATTGAATATATACGCTATATCCAGCATTAACACATCCATCCACATTGTTGAGACAGCTGCATGATTACACCTCTAATGGTGAATTTGTTGCATGTCAGTCATACAGTGAACTTTATTTTGTTGTAAAACCTCAGATTAATATTTGGGTCCATTTTTTGTCCATAAACCACATTTATACAGCATAAATGTCCAGTCTGTAAATCTTCAAAATAGAAGATTAAACTTTTATCTGTCACTTGTGCAGTATGGAGTACTCCATGTTAATCAATATGTATTACTGTTGTGCAGATCTTTTACTTTTACTCATACTAAATGGCACATATGAGAAGGGACAGGCAGATAATAATAAAAATAATAATAATAATAATTTCAAAAAAAACATATTGATGGCTTTGTATGTCCGTCCATTTACTGCAAATGATGTGTTTATTACTACCTGCCATTTTTCACAGCAGAATGAGGTCTTAGACAGCATATATAGTTTTTTCCTGCTTGTCGGGCAGCCATTGGTTTGTACAATGTGAAAATCATTTTTCAGATACTCACTCACTGGGGTAATCACAGTGAACATCATGTTGCCTTTATGAGTTGTCATATTTACTATAAATATCATTGCATGGTAATGGAGTAGACAGCAGGACTGCTTTGAAAGATTTTTACTCGCTGTTGCATTCAAATGCTTGTGGGAAACCTTCGATATTTGACAGTCTGCTTAAAGTGTTGCATTCACACTCTGTCATAGAAACTCGGTGCACAAACTTGAAGAAAAAAAAACAAAACATGAATAATGTAAAAAGTGTAACATGAGTTAAAGATTTAAAAGGTTGCTGTTGACTCACTGACTGCCTGGAAGAGACAGAAATATGTATATGTTAGTCATTTGTCAGCAGTGATGTAACGTGTGCACAATCTTTAATGGGGAAAAATGTGCAAAAATGGTATGGTTGCGTTTTGAAAAAGTGATGCTTGTATGTGCATTTTTACAGTGAAAAAGACTTAATCTTACTACTTAATCTCTCCAATGTAACTACCTGTACCGAAATAGCAGTGTATTTTCTGTTCTATGCAACAAAAGTTAGGTAATAAATAGTTCTATAATGTTTGAAATTGAAAAATTTCTGTCTGAAACTGTCAAAGTCCTCCTATCAAATAGAACAAATATTATTGCAGAATTCAATGTAAATATTAGCAGGAGGTATTTTTCTCCAATTCCCCCCAAATGTTTTGGTATTATCCTTTCAAATAACTCCTTTAATTTACCAAAGGCATTGGCAAATGAATCATCAGATGCAATTAACTTGTGTAGGGGGATGAATAATTTGAAAATCCTGAATACAGCACATTTCCAACAGTTTCATTCTCAGTAAAAAAAAAACTGGTTTGAGATGATAAGTGATAATTGAAAAATTGTTTGTCCACTGACAGATCAGATATAACCCAAAGATATGAAACTAGAAAATTAACTCCGATATGGTGAAGGCTTATAAACACTGGTATGCGTTGATTTTCATAGTCTTACATTAACTCTGACTATTTTGCTGTGATATGCATTTGGCGATGATGAATTCAATTATTTCAATCAGATTACAATTATCTTCAAAAAGGGAGAAAATTCTTCTGATTAAAAAAAAAAAGTGTATTGTGTACACTGCAGTCAGCCCAAGGACTGCTACTCCACTCAAGCACAATATCTTTATGAGTAGCTAGAACCACATCCCTCACGATGATCTTAATTAACTTCTACTCTCCTGTGAGGACACCAGCTGAATAAATCTCAAGGACAATAGACGGGATTAATTCATTTATTTACCGAGCAAGTGCCGCTCATCAAATTCTGATATGGGCACGTCTCCTTCATGCAAATGGCTCTTTACTGGAAGAGTACCTCACTTCACCCCCGACACCATGATCCCTCTTTGGTCTTATGTTTATTTAAAAGAACTAATCAATCTGGGTGAGTATGGAGGAGATTTACTATTGTTTTCAACCTTATATCCCAAAACTACATTGGCGGAGCAGATATGAAGAAAAGTTGGTGAAGAAAACAGAAACAGGTCTCATAAAATCCATTCTTTATTGAAGTAGATGCCCAGGATACATATTGCACTTTAACTCAATAAAAAGCATAAATCTTTTTCTTAATATGTAAGCATTATCTGTGCTGTGTGGGTACATTTTTATATAAATGTTGCTTGCTTTTTTTATTTTTATTTCGAAGACCAGAATCTTAAACCTGCCTGAGAAAAATAAGATATTAATGTCTTCAATACTTCTTCTGCTTCCACAGTGCTGCTTATCCGTGTGTACAGTATATGCCACTCTGTTGTAATCAAACAACCAGTTAAAAATGCTTATCAAGGACAACCACAAAGTTTTATGTGAACAAATAACTCAGGATATATGAATATGCTAATAAGCCAATCCAAGGATTTGCTGTGGCTATGATTACATACCCCAGGGGTGTAAACCAAATAAAGAGTTTTAAAAAATGTCAGCCTCCTGAGTAATTTAATACTCCCCCAATCTGTTCTACCCTCTCTGTAAGCTTCAGCAGAAGTAGAGTCACTGCTGCTCTGTGTGCAGGAACATCAGAGAAATGTGTTATTTTCCTCTACATAGGAAATAGACATGGGCATGATGGAAATTGCCTCCTTCACAGACCCCTGTGAAGAGCATTTTCATATTTTCATGCCTTCATCATTTCCTTTGAAAACCGTGAAAAGAGGGGGGTATGGATCCTGCATGGCACGCGGCGTTTGATGCGTTCACCACCGCGTGTTAAAATGGATCAATGGAACAAGACAAGAAAGCTGTTGGCAGTGGCTGTGCTGTACCCCCAGAGTGAGATGACAGTTGGGTAGGCCAATGGGACAGGAGGTAGGTGGGGGTTAACAGCAAGAAAGAGTCTGTGGTGGTCCCCTTTATCTCCTCCCTTCTCTTCTTCCTCTTTCTCTTTGATTTCTGTTGACCAAAATCGACTTGGGGACATTTGCTCATTGATGGATCTTTTTATTCCCACTTTGCTCTAAAGTAAGATATGAGAAGTTGCCTCACAGCTATGGATTAGCTTTGATTATGTGACAGAAGTTATCAGTACACACAGCTGTCTCGGGGGACAACCTTTAGGGTCCAGACTATATATAATTACAGTTATTGTTATTATATAGGGGAAATGGATGAAATACTAATGTTATCAGCACTGTAGTCAATGGATATTTAACTGGAGTCATGAGTTGAAATTTGTCAAGTTGCTGATTTTTCAAACACTTGTATTCATACAACTACTATGAAACTGCACCGAAAGCAAAGAATAAAACAATAAATAAAGTAGGTGACAAAATCTTTGAATGAAAAAAACAAAACAAAACACTTGTTACTGGCATCGCCAAAAGGAGCCAACTGACCATGCTGTCTCAGCCCTCAGTCAGAGGGAGTGAGGTAAGCAGAGGGACACAGAGCCTAGAAAGTCTCTGAGGGTGTGAATGTGATTTAGAGATGGTGTGCGCTGTTTACACGGCCTGCCTAGAGGGATGCGCTTCTGTTGGCAGGAGAACATTGTTAGTATGGACGGCACGTCGCTCCGACCCCACTTCCCTCTCTGTGTCTCACTCACCCTCTTTCTCCAGCTGCTCAGGGGCATGCGATGGTCTGGGAAAGATTAATGCATCTTCAACGGCATGCCGTGAAATCAAATTAGTGTACTCTGATCCAGAGACGTGGAGGGCTTAGGCCAGGGCTGCAGCAGGGACAATTCCTCAATAACCTACAGCTTTTCATCACCCCATGAAAGCTACAGTCCGTTGATTATTCAAATAGACAAACATGCATTTGTTTTTTACTTTGTGTTTTTAACGTTACACAGTGTGTAACTGATTTACACGTTTATTATTATGACCTGTTAGGGTGTTTTTTTCTTAATCACATTGATTTCTAACTCAGCTATGGGTCATTAAATTATATCAGGAGAGAAATGTGGAAAACAAAGCCACTCGTGGCAATGTCACTTTGCATTATCTAAGGCATGCCCACATGTTGTTATTGCAGGTTTCCATCAAATTCAGTCAAGGATGAACACCTATCTTTCCACAATATGCTGTTAAAATTGGATTTGCTGGGGGAAATAAGTGGATTATTACTACTTCAGTGTTGTGTTTCTGTATACTGCTTTTTGTCACTCTTGTATTTGAACATGTAATCAGGCAAGGAAAGATGGAGTCATTCACAGAGCTTACAGAGTAATAACCTGAAGAGGTTTTCATTGCTGTGGTGTATGAGTGGAGAAAGTCTGTCCTTGAATATGGAAATTCACAATTATCCCATGTGAGCCGCTAAACACAGCTAGGTCACGTCGTCCACCTTTCCACCTGTACGCTCTGCACTGAATACTTTGCATAGCTCCACTCTTACTGGCTCATCTGTATTGATCATTGCCATTCTGTGTAGCTCCTGCTTACAACTGTATCCAACATTATTAGCCTTGTGATTAGTGTTACGTGACCTGTAGGCTCCCACTGAGAAACAGGTGAAGCGATGCCATTATTTAGTAAATTAGATTTATTCCCAAGGTACTCAGAAAATGTAATAATATCTGCCGCTCTTAGGAAGGGAAGACATATATAAGGGAGTTGAATTCATAAGAAGGTTGAGATTGTACAGTGAATCATCATAAAGGATGAACTTTTGACCTACAGAATGGGATTGGATTATGCCTAATTGATTTTACAGCTCAGAGGATAATCAAGACAAGATAAGCAATAATGACTATTGACATCCTGATAAAGTTAACAACCAGTCAATATAGAGGCGCTTTATGTTTAAACAATGAGGGGCAACTGGCGAATAATTTATCCAGATCTAATTGTTTCATTCAGTCTTTCAGAACTATAAATAACAGAGCCTCATATAGACATATAGTTGCTAAGTGAAATCTTTTTAACTCCAGTTCTCGTGTGTTTTAATTCAAAATTGCGTTTTAAATCATTTTGGTTTAAACAGAAACATCTGTCTTAATGCATTGAAGATTAACTAAAAATAAAGTTGTTCTTGGGTCCTCAAAGTTGGTATTTTGAAAGGCCAACAGTAAAACAGTAGGGATTACACACAAAGACTATGATTTTAAAAACGTCTCACTATTTGATTAGTGTTGTAAAAAATACTCAGAAAAGCCTTCTTCAGTACAACAATGGAAAGTTACTCTATTACAAATGAAGGTGTTACAAATAATAAGCCAATAAAAATCTACAATCAGATTATACTTCATTCAAATTAACTTTATTCATGTATTTAGGTAAACAAATGCACATACCACAAGTGTTAAAATAGTAACATAACATGTAAATAGTATGTGGTTCTGCACCGTAAGTGGTTGAGGTGGCACAACATGTACTGTTCTTTATGTACTTTTGTGCCACACTGTCTGAGCTTATCCATTATTTTGTTATTATTACATTATAAAATGTTATTCTGCAAAGTAGCAGTACACCTACAGCTAAATAATGCTCTGTTAAATAAAGTGGATGGAAATAGACATTTCCCACAGAAGATATTTTGGAAAAGCACAGATGTAAATACTAAAATTTATGATGGCTGAATGTTATTTATCTCCAGTTTCAGGATGTTGGTATTGTTCATGCTAGCTTACTGTCATGGCTTACTGGGGCACGTCAATAGAATTTGAAGCCATTGTTACTATGTCTACTGTGAAAGAGGCCTATCTAATGTAGTAAAATATAAAGTCTAACAAAGCTGAAATAGTCAATACCAGTTGTATAGTTGCACTTATGTACAGTACCTGAGTAAATGAACATCATAAATCTACCTACAAATATGAATTGCAGTGTATTTTGTGAAGGTGGAGGTTGCCACTATACACAAGAGACAGAGTTAAAGTGCCACTTGTGACGATTACAAAGTGCATGCGAATTGTTATATTAGCTGCAGCTGCACAGGCTGGTGAAGATGGTGGTAATCAGTCTTAGGCAAGGCAGGTGCGATAGGCCACGCAGCAGGCCTAACAAAGACAGATTGGGACCTGCAGGGCACATGGCTATAACCAGCAGATCCTCTCACACACTCAGCTTAAAGCTCTGAAATGTGACTGTGCATGGATCACCGCTGACAGGATAGAGATACCACACACATAAAAACACAGGGGACATGCACAAGGGAGTATATATATTTCTAAAAGTTCAGAAAGCCTGGCAAGGCATGGCAAGGAGTTGGTTGCAGTGGACAAAGATGAAGTTATTGTTATATTGTTTGAATGAATGTTAATTTAAAAGCATCTTTTTCAAGCTTCCTCCAGGCGGCATCTTTCAAAGTCTGAGATTCGAGGAGATGAAATTCTATAGAATTGGAAAAAAAAAAATCAAACTAGGGCCTTACTTACAAAACATATGTCAATCCCTCCTTCAATACCCTTCATTTGAGGTGAGCTCCAGTTTAAGATTCGGAGCATGTGCACTCGAACCAGCCTTTGGACACACATCCCTAGCACAAGCTTCTCTTTACCCTATTGACTGAGGATGAGTCTGTCACTGGATCCGGATTAAAGTCTTAAGACTATCTATAAAAAGGGGCCGGGCAATGAGGGGGACTTGTCAGAGATTTGTTTGCTGTCAGGGGCTTGTTAGTGCCAGGAGAAGGTATGGCTGCAGAATAGCAAAAGGCTCAGTTTCTTTTCCTGCTCCAAAGTCACTTCAAGATCAAACCTTTCTCTTGCCACAGTAATAATGAAAATCAAGTTCATAATTAATCATTAGCATCCTGTCATTATATTAACAAGCCAGGAACCTGGTGCCACCAGAGGCTTTATCAAATCTATAAAACCCATGAGTTCTAATTTAGCTGTCCCCCAGATGCTCCGTGTGCTGTTCTGCTCCTATGCAATTCACCACTTTTCAACACTGAGGCCAGACAATGTTTGAAAATTATAACCAAATGGGACAGGTATATTGTCTGGTAAACAGAGGGTTACCATACAAACTCTGCTGCATAAACCTACTGTGTATATACATCCCGCTGATAAGACAGACTCACTGTTTGTCTCCTATTTAAACTCAAATAGGTCTAAAACTTGTGTGGGTGCAGTTTTGCTGAGAGATGACAAACTATAATAAATGTTTAACAAAGTCTAGTCAAAAATCAAAGAAGCTGAGAAGTCATAGAATGTATTTGCCAGCCAAAGGTCTAATCTCCTTTAAAAGCAATTAGAAATTACATCTATTCTGTTTACCTTGATAAGAGATCAAACGTTACCTGCGTCTCTGTGCAAACAAAATGCTAATGGAAGGCCACCCAAATGGCTGCACACTGGGCAAGTATGCCTCTGGAACCCACATGCAGATTACCTGCCCGTCGACCTGTTCCTAATTATTATTCATGTTTACAAACTTTCATCTCTTGGGACGGGCCGCACAACCGGCTGCATACAAGATGAGCAAACAGAGGCTGCACCAGCGCACAGGAGTGGACATGAATTTATTCATGGTTAAAAGAGCCCATCCGAGCAAGGGCCCCCTCTCCTTCCCCAGAGAGCAGACATTTATGAAGACATTCCCTCAAAATCATTATAATAGCATTACTATTCCAAGCAGTCACTACCTGCGTCATGATTGCATTTGTTGCTCTGCCAACCCTCCACCCAACCACCCACTCCACCACCACTCCACACACCACCCCCCCATCTCCTATATCCTATGTATGTAACCAAGCAAGGTAAGGAAGAGTGCAGTGTCTGCTTTTCCCTTGGGATGTGTGGAGAGGCGCTTAGCAGCAGCACGTTTTACACCCCTTCTCCACAGTCAGAGTGCCTCCATCCGCCACCCACGAAGGTGGGGAGCAGCCAGCTGACTTGCAGCAATGGCACAGCAATCTGTACGGGGAAAAGGATGAATTGTTAAAAAGAAGGGAAGAAAAACGTCTAGTCTCGGTGGACCTCTCTCTTATTCACACATACACACATGAAGTGCATACTCAAAGGTACAAAGACGCATGGACACATATTCACAAAGACGCATAAATGTGGAGTACACATACAAAAGGCCAATGGTACTCACACACAGTAGCGCTCTATGTGTGAACCTGAGCTTTGAAATGACAATAAATTAAAAAATCTATATTCAAGCTACTGTATGTGTATTTACTGTATGTAGTTTCCGGTTTTCCTATACCTTTCTACGTGATGTGACATCTTTTAAGCGACTATGGTAAAGGATGGCTTGTTTTATGTGATTTTGTTTGATACACTTCAGGTGTCTTTGAATCTGTTCAGCCCGATGAACATGTAGACAATGTCGGTGGCTTCATAACTGACGGCAGCTGTATGTGCTGTCAGCTTTGCGTCAGTCAGCTCTATCAAAACATGAAGCTCGGTCCAAAATTACAGCGTGCTGTCACTGCTTGATGAGGCATTAAGACAACAGAACAAGATGTCAGATTGAAGCTTACGCTGCTCTGATATTGTCTACATGACATGAAATATATAACGCCTGCCTTTGCTTCCCTCATAAAGTACCGCACAGACCGCACATCTTGATGTGGAAAAAATAATAAAAGAAGTGAACATTTTGTGTGACAAATTGATCAACAATTATGTCGCTCCATATTAAATAGAAGCTGTTGTTATACTAAAGTTGTGAGGTGGTCTCATTGCTGAATTGTCCAACACAGACTGGAAAAGCCTTACACACCAGGGGAAAATGATTTTGTTTGCAGCTTCTATTAAAACAGAGAGGGTTATTCCCATTAGCTAAATGGGTGATTAATGCACTAATGAATCATTAGAGGAGATCACTCTGGGTTAGAGTATGCCATCTCATCGAAGTAATTGAGCTCAATTAAGCCAATCTTTGTGGGGCTTGCCTTGTTCTTCCAATGTCTGGCCACTGTCTGTCTGACCTCCAGCAAGCAGCTGAAATCATTGAGATGGGGCAACACCAGAGGGCCTGTAAGAGCAGATGAAAACCCCAAGAGAGAGAGGAGGGAAATGAAGGGATGAAGGGGAGTGTACGTCTCCAAAATAATCCTATGCTCCCAAAACAAATTGGCACTCGTCTCCAGTCTAAGTGCTACAAGGATGTACCACGGGGGAAAAGAATCAATTCCACCTGACCTTCCAACTTAATCACCACTCGCTCCACTGCTGCTCTGTTGAGACCTCCAGCGCTGTGAGATGATGCGGAGGGCAATGCCTGCGGTGGGCCAAAAGTCACTGGAGAAAGCTACAGTAAGCATTTTTGATTCATGTAAAAGTAACGTTCCCTAACAGATTTCCAGTCACTTTTATAGTGTTTAAAACACCAACTTTTATGCAGAGTAACTAATAAACTATTAAAAACACATATTGATGAATAGAATATTAATAAAGGATAGATATAGAAGTGTCGCAACATGGTCAGATTATGGCGTTTACTCAGGATCCTCATACAGTAGGTTTGAGGCAGCTGATGTAATAAGAAACACAACAGAGTGAGAAGTCTTTGTGGGCTGCAACGGACTAGAACAGTAGACTGGTTTGACACTGTAACTGTAGTGTGCTGATATTTTTACACATACAAATGCGCCTGTTTGCACCTGAACAGCTGAGTGCAGGAGAACGCCAGCCCTCGAGGATGGGGAGGAGAAAATTGGAGACAACAACGTGAGAGCTGGCACTTCATCTGGCTCTGTATAACACGCGTGTTCGGCTGATGATTAAAGCAAATTAATCCTTAAACATACCTTGGAACATGTTTCAGTGTTGAGTTTGTTAAAAACAGCATTTTGTTTTGGCAGACTAATTTCATTATTAGGTGTGAAAAAAAACGTGATAAATGATTCTGTTTTGTTTCTCGATCCTTTTGCATATTAATTTAATTTCCTCTCTCTCTGCCTGTAAAGCTACATGTACTTAAGAGTTAAAGTCCTACCTGTGCTGAAGGCTCTCCAGGTGCCCTTCATTGAAGGATAGGGGAAAATAGCTTCTCTCTTCTGCTTGCTGATAAGCACACCCAGGCGCAGGCAGGCCTCCTGAGACCACACAGCTTTTCTCCACAACACAGAGCAGCAGTCTGCCCTGCAGAAGGTCAGAGAGAGAGAGAAATCTGCCTCTGCCTGCCTGGGGACCAGGATGTAGGGAAGAGTCAATGACCTGACACCACAGACCACTAGGCTGCACTGGTCCAATGAGTTAAGGAAGTAAATTATGTATGATCTAGTTTGCAGAAAGCAAATTCATCCTTGTTTGGCTTCATACAGGTGTATAATGAAAGGACAGTGGACTTGTTAAGTCAAACATATGGCAAAAGAAATTGAAGAAATGCTGCGGATTGCCTCAGGAGCTTGCAGGCACTATGGCTTCCCAGAACATTTCACATGTCAATATTTGCTGGATGTATTGGCTTCAGTAAATACTGCAGTCCACACATACACACACACACACACACACACACACACACACACACACACAGTGCTCATTCCAGCAGATTCTGGGAATAGAGTTCTCAACCAGCTGTACAGTATGAAATTTGTTGTGTCCCAGTAATGACACAACACAAAGCCAGGCAGGTGGTTATAAAGATTCTCTTTCTGCAGTAGATGCCTCATACTCTCCCTCACCCTTAATTTATTCCCTGAGGTGCTATGAGTGATTTTGTCTGTTCTTTCCCTTATATTAAACATCGCACACTATTAGCTCTCAATAATCATTTGCTGCAGCCCAGGACACAATGATTTCCCATGACACATAAAACTGCAATAACGTCAACTCGGTTTCAGAAATAATATTGCCAACATTCTTTTTTTTATGTGTCTCCCCCGGCTGGAGAAAATGCCTCCGCATGACTCGCCCACTCTCATATGGAGAAAAGAGATTGCACAAACCATTTGTTACTTTCAGAAGTTACAAAAATCTAGTTTCTGCTCATTTCTCCAAAAATCCATATCTGAGTTTCAAAAGAAAAAAAAAAAAAGAAGAAATATTTCAGGAGTGAAAAAAGGCTACATGCTGAAAAAGACATTCAGTATACTGAAATAATTTCATCCATCAAAAAATGTATGAATGTATCTACAGTATTCTAACGGTTCACTGGCCCAAAGTAGTTACTACAAACATACTTAAATGAAGACACTTTTATGACTTATTGTGCAGCATTGTGGTGTCTCTATGTATTAAAGTTTACATTGAAAATATAGCAGATGATATTTCAAGTCTTTATTGTTTATTCATCTCACTTTCTCTGAATGAAGACTTGAAAGCTGTAATCTTTTCTGTTTGATGACAATAATAAGGAACCTCTGTCTGCCGCTGGTGGGAAATCACAGGGCTGGTTCACACTGTGTTCACACTCTGTGTCAAGTGTGTATTAGGATGAGTTAAAGAGCAAAATTAAATTAGATGTCAAAAAAAGGAAGAAATACTTGGAACCTATTAAACTGGGGCAGGGTAGGCTGCTCATTTCACATTTCTCCAGGCACGTATGACTGTGGACACACTATGAATTTCTATGGTAATCAAATAAGAGTTCTAGTGAGGCCACAGACAGTCTGGGTATGAAAGGTCCAGGAGAGTTTCTCACATTAAATCAGACAGAGTAGAAAGACAAATTTCAGAGAATGTCAGGTTTCAAAAAAAAAAGCTGTTGGCCCATCACAGTTTGATATCAACCGACTGTCTAGATTGAAAAAAGAAGGGAGAGTTATGGTTATACTCTCTTGTATAAGATACTTTATCAAACATATGAGCGGCTCTGTAGGGAAGATGGAAGACACACAATGAGTTTCTGGTGGTCGGTTAGTCCAGAATTGGTATAAAATTTCATCTTGAGAACACAATATTTGTTTAAAAAAAAAAAAAAGCTTAAAATGGGGATGTTGGACATCTTTTTCACAAGAGATCTGCAAACAACATTAACTAGGGATGATTATGCAAGGCTTGTCCATGTTCCCCTTTTAATTTTTTCAACCACATTTTTCCATTTTCACAACATGAAATGAAGTAGGAGAATACAAGATGGCACAAGATTGCAAATAAAAACTGAAGACTCACTACTGATATTGTCATATTAGATATATTAGACTAAACATCATTAGGAACTGTGGCATAGATTGTAATAATAACAACACCAAGAGCAACATCATGTTAACAGTAAAGTAGTTTCTTTTTTCAACTTGATTTTGTTTGAATTGCTTGTAGCAGTTTGCAAAAAAAATATCTTACAAATGTTGTTGTAGGGACTAAAAACAAAAACAAGAAAAAACAGAAAAAAGGAAAAGGAAACAATGGAAAATATAATAATGTAAATAATAATAGTAATAATAATAATAACATTAATTAATTAATGGATACATTGGGAAATAAAAGGTGATTAAAATAATATAAATTAGATGGATTCATAATAGAAACAGAAATTATTTGTGATAAGTGTAATAAGTAATAAGTGTGATTTTTTGAGTGTAAGAAATCTACATGTATCTACATCTACATCATGCAGTCTTGCCATTAATTGGCAAGAAAATCTCCCAAACATAATTTATAAAAGAAAAACAACAACAAACGTTTATCCCCCTGGGACATGACCAAAATACATATAAAAAGTTTGATGTTTGTTCTCCACATTTCCTTCAGCGTGCTCCTGTTTGAGGTTAGAAAATATCTGTTGATAATTTTTCCTTTGTGTTCTTTCGAGGTATTTGTATTTGAGTAACGGTGTTGACATTCTTATGTGCCATTCTCCGAGCTCAGACTCTTGATTTATTTTTAATTTTTCATAAAGCAGCCTTAAAAAAAAGTTACAGTATTCTTGCATTTCACCTCTATTGGAGTTCTGTCAATTGTGTGACAACACTGTGGCCTCTGGTGAATGTTTCTGCCCACTTATACTTCCCCCTCTGCTTCAGTAGATGGCGCACAAGTGTATTTTCAGTCTCCCAGTTTTCCAGGAAATACAAATACCTGATGATCTTCCTGCAGGTCATCAGTGTAGCTCTGCTGCTGGAGGGTGTTGTTGTCCATTTGAAACCCCCTTTAGTTTCTTTTTCCGGTTGATAAATTACATAACTTCAAGACCAAGTATTTTTCTTATTAAAGGACATTGCGGTCATGTTTGGCTAATTCAAGGATCTCTCCTTATCTTCAACATCAAGGCAGATAATGGTCAAGTGTTGCTGGTGTTAAAGCTTATCTATCCCGCCAAAATGAGGTTTCAAACTGTACACCATTATCAGGGACACCAATCCCACTAAGATGTATTGCACTGATGCATTTTGATGGAACTCACCACATAAAAGAGAGAGTCAAGAACTGCCTAACTGTTATCTACGCTTGAGGCAGGCGAACTGTATTACCTTTCCATTTCAAAGAAAATCTCACAACTGGATCACGTTTCACAGGCAGACAGGTCCAGTGACTTAACCAGAGCTGATCACAGAGGACGTGAAGCTTTACAAAGCTGCAGCTCATGTTGCCCTGTGTCAGCATCGTTCAGGAGAAAATAAAGGCATCCTCCACTCAGTCAAATCCCTGCAGTAACCTCAGTAGGATATTTCAGCGTGTGAGGAATGAGGGTGGAGGAGCAGCAGAAGTTTCATTTGTGAGTCAGCCTATAGTACATGTAGGGCTTTGTCTCAAGTCTTTGGTAAAACCTAAGTCCGCAAATTCTTTTTCCTCTCATCACAGCGGCATGCCATGAGTAATGTCTGTCATTTGTACTCAGAGATATGATATGAAACACTTGAGGAAACCAATCAGCACAGCAGCATGATGGTGTTGCATGTGAAGTTTTAGTCGAAGAAATTCCTAGCACTCTTCCTTCTTCCTTCTTCCTTCCTCTCTGGATTTATGCATCTGCCTTGCTTATATAGTTATTACAACATGTCCCAATGTGTGATTTACTATAACTTGTCATAACCAGGGGCTATATTCAAATAATGCACTTATGAATGACACTTAAAAATTTCAAAAGCATTGACTTCAGCCTACAATCCCTGACACTTCAATGTTTAATAATATGGAACTAATATACAACGTGTTCACTCGGTGGAAAGTGAACTTTAGTCAAGTTGTCTTTCCCTGAGCTAGTTCGCACAGGACATATTCTGCAGAGAGCGTGAGAACCACCGACATGCTCTGTCCTGTCAGCATTCCACAGATCTGCAGAAACACTTCTGGAAAATTCCTACCTGAGATATGGCAGAAGAAGAGAGGGGGGGGGGGGATGGAGAATTTAAAAGAACAGTAAGAAAGACAAAATGCATCTCTCAAATGCTTTGACTCACTGTGAAATACAACTTTTATTGATGGCTAATTATTTAGAAGCAAGCTTTACAAAATCTTAGTAGGTTTGACTTGCTGCGGGTCACAATAGAATGCAAAACCTTCACTGACTGCAAAAGCTTCCCCACACAAGAGAAATCCAAATCTCATGAATCTACAGCGCGTCTTGGGGCTGACCAGATAAATTCCCATTAATTCTGGGCTCCACAACAATTGAATAAAAAAGGCCACGGGATGAATATTTATCACAGATTAGATTGCCCCGCTTTCAATCAAATTCCAAACCCAGTACACTATTCTTATCCACATGTAAAATAGGAAGTATTTATTCTAGCTCTGCATACTTCAGCAGGATAAATAGGCACTTGCAGAGCTATACATCTGCCATCCTTGTTGCCCTCTCCTCATCTAGAGAGCTTGGCCTATGAAGAGGAATCAGCATTAGATGTTGATACATAATTTAGTTTCCCAGCTGCGTTATCCAACCTTTGCTACCAAATAAATATGTAAAGCCGGCGGCTGTGGCTCTTATTTTCAAAAGTCAGAAACTCATTCTGCTCCTCATGTTCTATTCAGATAAGCAGAGGCTGGAAAATAACCAATGCCAGATTACAAACTCTCAATTTAGTGCCAATGACTTCTAGAAATAGAACGATGTAGGAATCGTCTCTGGGCTAAATATCAACCACCTTCTGTCCATGTTTGACATTCAGAACAGTGTTGATGTCACTAGCAACCTTTTTTTTTCTTTAGTTTTTGGGATAATTCAATATCCTTACAGTAGTCTGAAAACTCTTTATTATCGTTAAAACATTTCAAACTTATCTTTCCTGCTGTGTACTTGTCAAACTTGATGGATTTACAACTGTACTGTGTAAAATATATAGATATTTATATTCGGTTATATGATAGCCATGAGGCATCCACTGCAGATATCCAAACCCATGAAATGATTACCAATTTAAACAAAAGAAGGGAAACACATACCAGCATGCACACACACAGAAATACACACCACACATGCACGTCCCCCTCTCCCACACATCTTCCCTTTTACAATACTTTTCCCTCCAACAGGAACCAAATATTCCCAGCATAATATTCTGAATGAAAGCACTTCTGTCACACCATCACGACAATTCACTCCTGTCCCCCCTGGGAACTGTTAGTTATGGGGACAAACACATTATTATCACCTGATCAGTTCTGGTAGCTTTGGTGTATAAATAAGTCCGCTTAAGCCTTTATGTCATTCTGTAGTAGCGCAACAATGAGCAAAGTGAGAGGATGTGAAAGAGGCATTTGATCTCATTTTGGATCATGGCCCTGATGAGGACGAGAATATCAAACCTGAAAAAGTGCTGTAAGAGGAAGCATCTGAAATGGAAGCCAAGTAATTCAGACGAACAGCGATGAAGGAAACCTTGCTGATAGCCCACTGATCTTAAACTTGCATTAATAGGCCTTTTTCACAGCAGACGTTTTGACTTGTCATAGCAGGAAAAGCACAGGTGTTACTAATAACATTAATGATGACTCCATTCTTTTCAAGGGTGCAAATGGAATTCAGTCACACATGTGAAAAGGGTCTGTTGCTTTCTTGACTTGGGTGCATCGCAGAAATCTGTAATCACAACATTGACTTGTTATCACCATATAAACTAACATTGATATGGCGAATGTGTCAGCAAACAGTGCTTTATTTGGACATCAAGCATTCATTGGCTCTCTCTCTCAAATGAGAGTCGATATTTACTTTCATTTTAGCTCTGTCTTGGTCTTCATCAACTCCAGAGGGGAATGTCTGGCTCTATAGCAGCTAAATGTTCCACTATCTTCACCAACTAGTGAACTAACTTTGTCTGTCTGCTGTTTGGTGCTGGGCAGTAGTGCACAATGGGTCCTTGATGAGAGCAGTCATAGTGAACAAAAACAGTAAAGTTGGCTGTAAAACCAAAACAATGAGCTGAAAGAGGCTAAAATGCTCTGCAGAGCTGAGGGGAACTGCAGAGTTGGGTGATAATTCTCTGTGGGTATGTCACTACATGTGACCCCTTTTACATTGCATTACATTCAGTCAATCCATTGTTAATATAAAATATGTTATGACTATCTATTGTTGAATGAAGTAAAACAATGGTGATTAAACCTATGGCCCACTGTTGAAAGCCCTTGCATTTGCAGTTTTACGAAGGGGGTGTAGGCGTTGACATTCCTGCGAAAAATCACAAGCGGTGCACAGTTAGTGACACATTTTCGGCACCCAGCAGTGGTTGGTCCGCCAGGGAGGGTAGGTGGAGTTAACGCAACAGATTTGCTCTTCAACTCGCATACTGTTTATTCCCCATCTCTGCTAGCGTTGCCAACTGCTAGGCGACAATGTGGATCTCTGAGAAGTGAGGTCCAAAAACACACTTGCAATTGCCGCTTATTGCCTTAAATGCCAGCGAAGAGAACGAAACAGAGATCTTCAAGATTGTTATGTTAAAATTGTAGTTTGTTACAGGCACAAATGAATAAAAGCCCATGGCCTGTAGTGTTAGTCTGTGACAAAGATGTGTTGGCCCAGAAACCCTTTGCAGTGTGAAAAGAAATGAGCCTGGCTTTAACTATGCTCAACATGAAGATATTTCTACTGACTCCTTGTCTTCAGTGATGACAGCACCTTCCCACTCACACCAGCCTGGTGAGCGAAGCACATACCCTGGGATAAGGCTCTGCAGCTGCAACAGCCCTAGACGTCAAAAGAAAAGAAAAAACATAAAAAGGTTACAATAAGAAAAACAACATCATGTGCCACAAAAATAACAAGTTCATTTTCAAGGTGCATGCCGACACCACATTCAACAACTCATAATCCACACATACAAATTTGCAGTGATAGCTGTTGGGGCACAACATGAACTTGAAACACACGCCGCTGTTTAGTTGTTACTGTGCAGATGATTAAATTAAACTAAAAACAAAATGATCACAATAAAGAAATGTTCCCATTTCTCTGAGTTATTGAGAATAGCAGTCCACCTCCACATGTTATTTCTGACTGATGTGGGATCATCTCGTCCTCACTGGCTTGACACTAAAAATTTGGTGTCAGTGTGTCACCACTAATGTGCTTTTGCTGACTTAGCCTGGATAATCCTGTAACTCTATATAGAGCTGAAATTTGGAGACTTTGAGGATAACAGCTCCATAAGGGCTGTTTTCAGCTCCGACATCCTAAAAGGTGTCCAGGTCCACCAATCCTTTAGAGATTATGAACAACAGAGTGACAGCAGGGATATTTTTTGTGTTCCAAGTTTACAGCTACTGCTGACCTTGGCCAAAAAATCTTTCTCAGGTTGTCAACATTTTTTTCGTAACTAAAGTATTTGAAGTCAGTTTTACTGTAATTGAACGTTCTCTAAATGTGGCCCTTGAACAGCAATTGTCCAATCATAGCTTAGCAACCACCACTAAGCACAGCAAGCCTGTCAAAGCTTTGGATTTGTCCACATGCCTAAACTATGTGTGTAGGGCTTTAATAAGAGAGTAAGAGATTTGGAGGGTGGTGTACTTTTTTTAGCCTTTAAAAAGCCAAAAACACAGGAGTGTTTAGGAAGTGTAAGGAATGGATTAAATCATGTGTTTTAATACTCTAAGAAAGCTGTCAACTGCAAACGTTAACATGCCCAGCTAACTGCTTACTACCTACATTAAGGCAAAGGGCTAGCCGTTAGGCCGTTAGCTAACTAGTTACAATCAAAATAAATAAAAATGTCTGTGTAGCCATCATGTGCATATTTAAGACCCTTTTACCGGTCTTGTTTAAAACAATAAAAGGTCCGCTGTTGAGAGTTTTAGGAATAACATTCGCTTTCGCTAGCTAGCTACAGCTGATTAAACCTGCTAGCAACAGTCATCATTTCAGCCAAAAAAATCCATAGTCTCTGGCTAGAGATGAGAAGCCTGCTTTTGTTTAGTTCTGTGTTAAATGGAAGATGAGTTGTTTCAAAAATTACTGTGAATTTTGAGGAGTAAATCTGTCACCATTATCATTGTGAACTGTAGAATGGAAATCAAAAGTAACAAGGAGGGTGGTGCTTAGTGAAGGTCAGTTGTGCTAACTGCATTGTAGAACATACATACTCAATAGGCGGATTCCGGTCCAGATCCGGACAGAATAACTATCAAATCCAGATCGGAAACAATATTTCACCGCAACTGACTCTAAGCCCTCACCTCAACTGTTATCATTCAGCTACCTGATAGTCAGTAACCGCAGTTAGCAAGGTTGGTGCTCCGGTTGATTAAGTAAAATGGCTTCATAAAATAAAACTTACAAATAACCAAACATTTAAGGATGAGTGGACTGGTATATGTATTCATTTGAAGAGTAATGTACAATGCCACTATGACTCCAAAAATGCCTGTTTTGAACAAAACTATCCCAAAACTACAGAGGTAAAAACCACGAAACTGAACCAGCTGGAACTGACATATTAAACTTCCAGCAGAATCAAACATTTTCAATAATACAGTGAAGAACTCATACCCCATAACACACCAGTGTCTCCGCCTGGCCATCACACCTTTTGACACTTAAGATTAAGGACTTGAGCAATTCCTGTACAGAGTTCTGGAGTTTGTGCACTTAAATATCATTATTTATTGTACTCTTAGGCTACTGGACCTTTGATCTGGTGGAAATTTAGTAACTTGACCTCTAAGACTTCAGTATCCCTTCTGTAGAACATTCAATTATCTGAGAAGGCAACTGACCTCTGTCTCTTGACAATTAAACCATCAACTTTCTCTTGCAAGAAGTACGATACTTTGATTTATTAGTACATTAAGGGTATACAGAAACCAGTTGTTGGCAAGGAGGATTACATATCAAGCATATTAGAGTGCTACAAGAGTTTTGTGTGATTTTTTCATTTTTAAACATAGGTCTGTAAAATCAGCCGACAACAGGTTAACAGTTTCTCACACTATATTTTCCTGCTGTTATATGAGAAAGCTTCAAGTATTTTGAGGTGAGATTGTGCTATAGTGTTTGAGAATAATCTGGTACTGTGTACTGTCTCTGCTTCTGTTCTGTGATGCCAGTTATGAAAAAAAAAATCTCACTGATGAGTTGTTTTGTGTGGTTTCACAATCACACCTCCCACACATTTCACAGAAACAGTCATGATTCAATTAAGAAAAATAATAGCCACCACAACTGTACAGTATCTATTGCTCATAATTAGCTCTCTTCTTTTCAACACAAATGAGTGTTTAAGTCTGTATAACTACAATTCTGCACATCAATATCTGGCAAGATGATGGAGTTAATGAGTGAAAATTTGATCAACATTGCACAGTTTTTTGTCAGCAAGGCGATTGCCAGTTTCTGTCAAATAGGATTGTCCTTATTGGCTGGCCATCCATGACAAACTTTGGCAAAAAGTTGAGTGATAAGGATTGTTTTTATTTTTATTATTATTATTACCAGCCAGAAATGGTGTTTGACAGTTCTGATAGTTTGACAGCTTGTGAAATATCTTAGTCACTTTGGGGAGTTAAATGCAAACATTGATACGTCTCTCATATCTGTGGGATAAATATGAAGCTACAACCAGTTTAGCTTAGTATGAAGACTGGAAACAAGGGGAAACAGCTAGCCCAGCTCCCTTTGATGGTGGAAGTTAGCCCAACAGTGGACTTTGCCACAAGAAACCGCTGTTTGTTTCCCATTTCTAACCGCAAGAGTCATATTTCCAACCGCGAGTCAGGACAGCGTTTTAAAAATCTTTGTATCCTTGCTAAAACCTAGCCCAACTGTGGTTATTATTTATGTCATCAGCAAAATTCGTAGCTTAGCAGTTTGACATAAACTTAAACATATATCAACTTTCCAATCCAGTATTTTAAAAAGCTTAACTACAGTCGTCCCCAAACCATAACCCTGTGGTTATTATTGTAGCCATGACAACAATGGACAAAGTGGTAATTTTAACCCACACCAAATGTTTCTCTAACCATAACAAATAAATCATTTTAACTCAAACCGTGATCTTTCCATAAATCTAACATAGTGGTTTTTGTGCCTAACCAGACCTGAACCATAGCATTGTCACATCAGAAAACAATTACTGTTTACCAGTGATTTGGAAAGCACAGACAAATTATGTTGTCCTGCCAATTACTTGATAGGGGTGCCAGATTAGAAAACGCTCTTATAAGTGTTGTTCTGGAGTGCACATGGTCAAACAATGTATTTGGTTGTTTAATTTGGATGACTTGTTTATACAGTGTGTTAATTAATGAGCTGTAGAGGTACTGGTTGAAAGATTTGCTGCCTTCAAATAGAGCCAGGCTATAGAGCATATATTTAACAGACAGATATGAAAGTGGTATCAGTTTTTTCATTTAACTCTCGGCAAGAAAGTAAATAAGCCCTAAATTTTAAGCACGTTTCAATTAACCACCTGCCAATCGCCATTATTTTAAATCTCACACTTTTATGCCTTACAACAAATTTAGAACCAGGGCTTTGTTGAAAGAGCACTTTGCTTTTAGATGCAGTTCAGACACATTGTTCATCAGGAACACCTCTATTCTTGGTGTAGTTTGTTGTCTGCTGCCTTCAGAATTTGACCAAATAACCTTTATAAAGAGACAACCAGTGCAGTGTGTACCCAATCACACCTTGCTCACTTTTTCTGATGGTTGTTTTGTCTCTGGATTAACTTTTGACTGTAGAGGCTGAAGAATCTAAATTGGCTCTCAGTGACCCCTTTCAGTCCCATAAGACAATGTATTGACTTTCTGCGTCAAGGTACCCAAACCCTGCGCTCTAAGGTTAGAAGGAAAAGAAAAAATCAATACATCTGTGAATCTGTGTATTTGAAAACAAGAATACAGGAAATACACCTTGAATAAACTTTGTTTTATTATATGAGTTGGGAATTCATGTCTCGAGTTAAAGCTCAATTGAAGAGTGAAGCTGCAGATTAATATTAGATATAAATTATTTCCATATTTGTCAGGCAACACATTTAAGTTCTTTAGAAAACAGTGCACAACACACACACACTGGTGTGCACACTCACAAATTCACAGAAGCCTGAATACTCGCAATTATCACCATCAGACCTTTTTAGAAGACGTAATTCCAGCAGTGTGATATTTGACCCAGGTGCTCCATGTCTGTCCTGTTATTTGACCAGGTTAACTAATGGACTAGCTAATCAAAGGGTGTTGGTCGTGTCTGTCTCACCTTTGTCAATAGATGAGTGTTGACCTCTCAACTACGCCTGCCCTCCGTCCCCTCCCACAACACAGACACAGAAGCCCATACACTCTCATTCAAAACAAACCAGGACTAATCAGCACTTCCAGCCAGCTGGAATGTCCCCAGTTTCTATAGAAGAAGAGGCTTAGTGAAAAACCAGACAGGTATTCTGAACAAAAACAAGCCCAGACTCATTCACTGAGGCTGCTGTACACCATTATAAAATGTGGGAGTGTTGGGAGCTTTTGTATTTGTGGTCTCACTTAGAGAAAACACATTTGGCATAGAAAATCCTGCAAAATGTGACTACGAATGCAAGTCAAACATAATGAAACAATGGCTCCTATTGCGACTTAATGTGTTAAATCCCCTTGGCAACAGGAGTGATGGGTTTTCTTGATGGTTCGGACACAAGCAAAGAACTGATCCAGTGTCTGTGGGGCCACGCACTGCAATAATGGCACTGACTAGCCATTCACGCTCCACTAATATTCAGATAATGCACAATGTTGCAGCAAAAGGGAGCATTTTCAATGATTCCCGCTGTGTTCCATCCCTCCACTGTTATTACTGCACGTTCCATTACACCATGTCAGTGAGAGAAGTACATAAACACAGGGTACTGACAGACCCCCTGTTTCTCACATGAATGGGAGAATTATCCAGCACCCTCCTGCCCCAACGCATTCATTTTAGGAAGCTACATTTGACATGTCGCACACAATGCTCCGTTTAAGAACTGTTTTAAAGCATTTAAGAGGTCTATGATGTGCAGTCACTCAGTAGTGGCGACTAATGTCACCAGAGAGCCCTGCAGCCTACACCCTAAATTTATGTTTAAGGACCCTAACCCTAACCCTTTTACTTAAAGTGACTATAATCAATATTTTTATAACAATGGATCAATGTGTAATGTGAAAGGGGTCGCTAAAAGTGATAAATCCACAGTTACTGCTCTACAGAGATTCACTTCCTTCAGCTCATTGTTTTGGTTTTGTAGCTAACACCATTAATGTTTTAATTCACTTTCCCTGCTCTCATATGTTATGTTTTCAGCCCCTCTAAAAGCCCACTGTATGCCTGCCCAGCACCTAACAGCAGACAAAATTAGCTAATGTTTTCTGTCTGCCATTTGTCTGCAAGCTATTAGTTAACCCCTACTAGCTACTCACTACCAGCTGGTAAACATAGTGGAGCATTTAGCAGCTATAGGAGCCAGATATTTCCAGAAGTAGAGGAGACTAAAAACAGAGCTAAAAGGAGAGTGTAACAGGACTTAAAATGATTGCCAATGTTACTCCATATTTGCTGAATGTGTAAATAAGTAACTGTATGCTAAGTTCGCCATATCAACTTAAAGCATGATGCCAGAAAATCAGTTATTGCAGGTTGACTTAAAGTAGCAAAACCATATTATAAAATACTCCAATTAAAGTAAAAGTCATATCTCTACTTAAGTAAGTAATTAGCAAAATGTACATAAAGTATCAAAAGTAATTAAGTACTCATTAGGAAACAGAATGGCCCCTGTAACTGATTTATTAGTTTTGATTCATTATTGTGTAAGCAGCATTTTAATGTTTTATTTGGTTGAAATGAAGCTAATTTTAACTAATTTGTGTACTGTTGGGAGTCCCAGTCTATGACAATACATATTTTTTAAGTTAATCATGGGATTTGTGTAAGATCTTAGTCTTCAAAATAACTAGTAACTATAGCTGTCAAATAAATATAGTGGAGTACAAAGTATATTATGTCCCTCTGGAATCTAGTGAAGTATAAGTATAAAGTAGCATAAAACATATAAAAGTACTCCAGTAAAGTACAAATACCTCAAAATAGTTACTTAGCTTTAGTATGGTATTTTAGCGAATTTACTTTCCACTTCTGTTCAATAGAATGTGTCTCATTGTAATCTGCAACAGTCAGTCAGTGCAATCTGATAGACTGCATGTTGAAATTACCCATTCATTCACAATAAGGGTATTTGTTAGACACACCATGACCAAGTGTCACTGAATACTGCACGACAGTCCAAATGTCAACAAAAGACTTGCTGAGGAATTCTCTGAGTTTATCCTTGCAGAAGTAAAAAGTTTACTGAAACAGCCTCAAGTGTTTGCTTTCAAGTTCTCTTCTCACTTGGCCTTGTTTTATCAATTTTAATGAAGACTAAAGTGAAAAGAATTACATTTAAAATGTGATTTTTGAAAAATTGCAAAAATGTTGGGCATTCAGGTAATTGCATCTCCTGGCTGCTGCCAATAGGTGAAATCCTGGAATTTGATTATGATTCAGACTTAATTATTTTTTTATTTTTTTTACAGTGACAGTGATTTTCAATAAGACCTAATCATATTGCACTATATCTGTCTAGAGTTCACACAAATCATATTCACACAGGGTCTCCGTTATTTTTCCACGGGAGAGACATCCCATTTGTATTCTTGATGTGACATCTCGAATCTGCATCCAAATGGGGAATGAAATATTTATGCTGCAAAATGATGGCACTCTTCATTGTCAATTTGCTTGAACATAAAAGCGCATTAGAAGGTAGGTGCATTCCTGCCCAGGCAAGTCAGAACAGAATCAGCCAATGAGGCGTCATAGAAGGAGAGAAAGAGATGAGGGGAGTATCAAGGTAGAGAGACAACCTCTGGGCGGCCTCGGGCTATAGAGCCTGCAGACAAGGCCGACACCCAGGAATCTCACACAAAAACATTCAAATCACCATAAATGTCAAAAGCCTGTGAAGCAAATACCATCATTTAAAAATGAAAAGCGCCTTTGTTTCATTATTCAAAGGCAGGTTTACTGTGTACATCGGTCTGAGGTACATTTAGTTTTGAAGGACGTAGAAGATTCAGAACATAAATATGAAGCTTGGACGGCACGTACGATATAGGTTCATAATGCAGTATGTTACATGAGACATATGTGAATAAACAATTGGCATCTGTGATATGTTTATGTAACATTTACGTTTGTCATTTGTGAACAAATTACGGAATTAAGTGTTTTAGTCCAACATAATTTGCATTTTAATGTTAATGCTGATGTACATTTCTCTAGTGATGTTACACTCCTACATCATACAGCAGTTTGTCTATAACATTTTTTCATATCTTTTTTTTATCAATAAGGCTGAATGGCTCAAGTGCAAAGTAGTGGAGACTACTAGGGTTATGACATAACACCCTAATCCTAACCCCATATTAGTAATTTTGTTTGAAATTCAGTTTGGGACCTCGTTAACCACATAATTGAGAAATGAATCTGTTTTACTGATTATTGTTTAGGTATGAATTTGCAAGAAAAGATGACATATAATAATACAGTGTTTCAGCCGTCGGTGGAAGAGCACAAGACACTTTCTACTCTGAATGTTGTGTTGAAGCTCGCATTCCTCACAGTGACGTGTCCCAACGAAGCCTTCACTCTGCCTGCTGCCTTCAGGGAGTGTAGTGCTGAAATACAGCACCTCTTCATTCAACAAATCTCTCTGTCTAAGGTTCAGCGCTTACCCCAAAACATCTCTCAATGACCGTGTTTCTTACTAGTTACGTTGCCTGTTCAGTCCAGCAAAACATGGAGGTGCAGGTTTTTAGAGAGCTCAGGACCGAATACTCTGTTGACCAACCTGTTGACTTTTGAGTTATATCACCCTCTGGGACAAAAATACAAGTTTAAGCCCATAACAACAAAATTCTTAGTTATATTATTCTGAACAATGGAACCCTTTGGGTGAACCTTGCTTTGAAAAATTAAGCAATTAAGAAACACTGATGGCCATCAAGTGTATAAAATAAGAAATTAAGTGTATGAACCTGATCTGATCTAAAGCATAAACCTGCAGAAATCAAATTTATACATTTTGTTGTTGTTCTGTGTTTGATGTTTGTATTTTTGCAATTTTGTTGTAGTAATATCAATAAAAGTGTTGTAAACACAATGTTTTTTGTCGATCAAAGCTGCTGTGTAATACCAGGGCTTCTGATCTAATCTTAGGCAGCTCCCCAAAAACAGCACACACATTTCTCAGGGACTTAGAGGTGACATAAACTGATGCGTTTGATACTCACTGATACATGCTGCCACTATTAAGTCTAGCTGTGAGAAGAAAAACAGGTTTTATTATGTATTTATTTGCATAAATTTTTTAAAGTATACAAGACTATTAGTTCAGACGGTCTACAGTGCGAGGCAACACAGCCAGTAGAGCTAACAAATTCTCCTGCAAAGTCTTTCTCAGTGTGGTTAGTAAGCCAGACGCAGTGCTGCCTTCGAGCGGAGTGTTTTTAGAGGCTCGTTTTTCAGCCTGTCACCTTCCAGTGGTCCAAAAGATTACCCTGAACAAGTCACACTGTCCAGAGCTATCTGGCCCACACAGAACACAGAAGTAAAGCACAGTCTGTCTCTAGAAATCAACAGCTCATAACTCAAAGATATTGGTGTCCTTGTCAATAAAATCACATATAAAGAAGATTGGGCTCAAATGAATGTGCTCTCCAGAGAAATATCTTGTCAGGTGAGGCTTGGTGCAGGTCTCTACCTCAGGAATGCGTCCGCGCTTTTCCTCCTCACCCATCCCCATCCCACCCCCCCTAACCCTGCCATTGTGAGGGGGAAGGAATGCTTTTCAAAAAGTTGGTCCTTTCACAGTGAGTGATGTCGGGTGTCGCCCTGTTTTTCATTTAAGGCTGAGAGGGGGATACGTACTTGTAGATAGAGAGCAGAGCTGCAAAGTTTCTTGCTAAGAAATATATGGGTGTATGTATGTGTTGTGTGCTTTTTCTGACAGAAAACAAAGTGCACTTGCTGTAATATGGCCTACATGAAAAATCAGTTAATTGCATGTTGAATTTGATAATATTTTACCATGTGGATTAAAGTGGTTTTAGGGATGAATGATACTCAGGAGGTGGAATATGCAGCAAGATATTTAAATGCAAAGGCTAATTTTTTTTTTCTTGTCACACTTGCAAATTATCTTTCAAATATTTTTTTATGGAAATGGGTTTGAAGGGTCTCTGAAACGCTTCAGAGATGCTCTAGTCTAATGAAGAATGTGGTTTACTCTAGAGAGTGAGACAAAGATGAGCAAATTACAGCAGAGACTCATCAAATAATGAACACCAGGCCCTTATTAGATGAGTATTACATGAAACTCCCTTTATTTCATTTGTACATTTCTGCCTTCCTTGGAGTCTTCTTTCAAACCCTTTGAAGTGGATGAGATGTTGTGTCTGTTATGTTAATAAGAGATGTAACATTTGATGATTTTACTAATATTTATGTATGGTCACAGTAGTTTAGGGAATATTACCTTTACTTTGATTCTCATATCCGTGTTTATTAGTTCTTTTTCTTCTTGGCAATAAACCCACGCCACATGGCAGGGTGTGGCAGCATTTTATGAAGTGGGTGGTCCTTCTCAGGTGCTTGTATCTTATTGGTCGGTGCAGTCCTCTAAAACACCAATACCTGAATCAGGTAGAGAAAAAAGTCAGAGACAAGACAGATCACACCTTGTCAGTTGTACCGTCAGTCCCTCATGAAGACTGCTTTGAGCATTTTTGTTGTTTGATTTACATCGCATTCGTAGAGTCACTGGGGAACTAAAGGAGCAAATAAGGTGAGTAATGCATTTTAAGAAAGGTAAGTCATTCATTTATTCACAGAAACATGCAAAAATTTAAATGCAAATACTTTAGACAGTAGATTTTTCTAGAGCTACAGCTATCATAACCAACAGTCTGCACTAAAAGTACTTGTAGTGAACTTATTAAAATGATAAGATCACCTGGAGAAATCATGTGCTTGGAAGCAGCATTTGCTTTTAAGATTCAGCAGAGATATTTCGTGTGTAGCAGTTGTGTGAAAGTGCATAAAAGATGGGATAGTATGGCTATCAGAAAGCTTCAGGTGTGGGGGAATAAGCAAAGTGTTGAGCTGGTGTTGTGTTTCCCCAGGAGCGGGACTCTGAGGAGGGCAGATAGCAAGGCTGGCCGTGGTGTCTGGTGGCAGTGGTGGGTTCAGGGAGGGCTGTGGTGGGGTTGCATCACTGATGACTAAACAGTCTTTTAGCTCAGGCCTGTGATAACGTGCCAGAGCCCAGGATTTCAACAGCAGCCTGAAACCCTGGAGCCACAGAGCAGGGCAGGCCTGGTCTCGCTCAGGCTCAGGCTCAAGCTCAAACTTAAACTCAAGAAAAGGGAGAGGCCAACATCCAGTTCCCGCTGCACTCACTGCCACCCCCTCAACCTCGGAGGCTTCTACATAAATCATACAGTCCCAATCCCTGGCTCTGCACCATCTTGAAAGTTATATTGAAAGTAAAGCTTGAGGCTTTGCTTAATGTAACTTAGTACACTCAGTCGTCCTGAAAAAAAAAAAAAACACACTTATTGTGGTGTATCACTTTGGGAAAACTGTGATGAATCAGAATGAAATACTGAGATTGGAGATGAACAAGACTGTGTTATTTTTGACATTCACATTTGATGTTCGTTTGTTTTTCTATTTCAGACACTTTCTGCAAGAATATTCCATGTGTTCTATCCTTCATTCCACCGGAGTCTGTATCTGTATTTAACCAGATTTCAGTGGTGTGAAGTGTAAGAGACATGGGGATACGGCTTCACAAGCTAACAGTCACAATACAAGGACTCATCCAAGTCACAAGTCAAAGAAGTAACTCAATTTGTTCCGACTATTCTATAGTTTTGAATACATTTTCAACGTCTGCAGCCATATGAAGTAATTGTTGACCTAGTTTTGAACACTGTCTCTCAAAAGATCCTGTTGTTTTGTATTGTATGTATTTTTCTTCTTATGTGTAGCACATTATATGTTATGCATGTTTTTTCATCAATAATATACTGTACTGAGCAACTCAGTAATATGGATACATTTCCTGACCTTGTGCCCGGTATTGTTTTTTTTTTTCAACAAGTTCAACATCTCAAATCATTACAGAGCCATTATACCACCCACTCCCAAGTTTCTGTGGTTCTCAGCCCCAAAGCATGATTTTTTTCATTAGCCAACACCGAGACTTTGAGACTCAGCCCACACAAACAACCTTTACTGTTTGGCAAATGAAACTTATTAACAATTTAAAACATGCCCTCACTGTAGCCCACACAATAATGTCATTAAACATGTTTCTCCCTGCAAGAGAGATGCATCTCAGCTATTCCCAGCACACTTCTCTCCAGTAGTGCACATCAAAGGGAAAGACAAACATAATAGTCTTGGCTGTTTTACCTTAACATACCTCGATGTTGCTACAATTTCATTTTCAACCCCACAATATATGCATTACCCACTCTGCAATTCAAGTGATACAGATTCCATATGCAGGATAAGCTTTGTAGTTTTTTATGAAGCTCAAAGTCTGCAAAGTCTGCAGGGTTTTTCAACCAGACCTGGTCTGGATAAAGCTTTTAAGTTCAATAGAATTTTGAATAAAACAGCATTGCATCTGGAGGTTTGTGAGCATGCCCCTTTACTGTCTGTTTTGTTTTTGGTTCCCTCACCATATTTGAAGACTGTTTTAAATGTGAAATAATAAAACTACAGAGCAAACCAACATATTTTTGGCCCATGGTTATGTATGTGGATACTCTCATGCACCTTCTTAGTCTCGTTGGTTAGAATGGACTTATTCCCCAAATGGTCTCTAACTATATTTCTATCTTAACAATGTTAGGCTTTTAAGTGCATTAATGCATCGCTACGAGCAATGTTAGTCTCTCAGACAAAACAAAAACACAGTTGGGAGGTAGACACCGTGTGAAAACTGAGATACAAAGAAGCTATCCCTATCTGTTTGGTCTAGTTAACCTGCAACCGGCATGCACATCACAGCATGAGCTCGGCTGTATTACCCAAAGCTGCCGTCGCACACACACTGATATAATAATTCTGTTCAATAAATAACACTTGATATTTTGCAGTCTATTTCATAAATATTCACATTACCACATTAATGAAAGTTTTATGATGCCTCGGCTCTTCTAACTTCTGGTTTCAAGAAGCAAATAAAACGACTGCTGGAAATCAATGAAAATTTTGATAATCAGTGTTTAATTCATTTAACAAATAAAATTCCAAACAGCCAATTGATTGCAAAAAATCACCCATAAGCCTTTTTTTCCTAAATTGAATTCAAGGAAGGCATACCTGTTTCTGTAACTTGTGAGCCAGTATCCTGGATACAAAGAACTTTAACACCTTCAACCTCCATCTCAACACCAGGGCACCTCCCAACAGTGTCTGGTCTTTGAACCTTTTCAGCACAGACTTCCTTAAATTCCAAACATAAGCTCGCTCCAGGTTCTTCAATGTGAACATTTGTTGTTTTTAACCATTTCATATCATTATAAATTCAACAGTATTCAGGTTTTTAGACTAAATGAGTTGTTTGTGATGAGAATTGGTTATGATTTTGGACATTTTGTTAATTAATTATTTCATTAATTAAACAATCAATTGACTAGTTAGTGAGGAGAATAATTGTTGCAGTAAATTCCATTCCAATGCTTCTCCTACCAGTCACAAATTGGAAAAAGTTGCTTGCATAAAACATATTTCTTGAATTTCATGAATGTTTTTTGCATGGTGACCCCGCTATTCCAAAAGAAAACAAACAAAACAAGCTGTTTCAAAACTCAATAAATTCTAGATCATTTGTCAATTTTGAAAATAAGCTTAATTGATTGTTAGCAGCATGTATTCAGTCTACACCACCTCCACTGACATGAAAGTCTGGAAATTCTCTCCCTTCCTGCTCTTTCTTCTTCTGAGTTCAACACTTGGAGAGGACACAGGTGAGAGCACATGTTCCCGTAGCAGGTGCAGTTACATCAGCAGTGAGCGTGCTAATAAGAATTAACCTGAAAAAAAAACATACTGTATGTATGAATTTGCTGGTTGCTCTGTTGATGATAGAAGTGTTGATTATGCAGTTTCTATTCTCTGCAGCTGAGGAGGGTAATATGACAGTTTCATGTCATCCAAGCTTGCACTTGCTAATTGAAAGAGCACAACCATGCTGCAGACATGTTGTGTAGTGTCAGCACCTTGCTTCATTAACTGGAATTGACATTGTACAGTCATGCCTTCATGATGTGACGGTTGTATACAAGCTATGGTCTTACTATCGGATCCTCTGGATAAATTGCTGCTCTTCCTGTAGTTTGTACATCACCTTTAATTTGTATGTGATCTGACTGTTCAGTGGCGGAAGACATCGGCGCCCATCAGTTGGAGCGTTTGGTGGAGCTGCTGACATCTAAGGAGTGCGAGGACCTTCTGTTTGCCCTCTCTCACCCAGAGGAGAACATCTTCCAGCATCTTGAACGCCTCTCACCAGAAAGAAATCAACTTGATCTCAAGCCTCGAGCCAAGAGAGACACCACTTCTGCTGCTGGTTAGCACTCACTGTCATCTGGCACACATCCTACCTGAGACCTTTTGCACTTTAGAGCACAAAAATAATAGATGTCTTATGTATGCATTAAGGTTAAAAGCTAAATTTTGATGACTATACAACGGCAAGTCTGTTATGAGCTGTAATAAGGAAATGAACTGAAGCCCACCCTGAGACCTGTCTGTTTCTCACACGTCCAGCTCAGCTTGGGGAGTTTCTGGCAGCAAGCTGACTGTCAGAGACCTGTCTGTCTGAGGACCATATGTTTTATGTTTACTAGATAGCGAGGCTCAGTGCCGGACGGCCCTGACAGACTGGCTGCTGAGGTACGGCGAGGAGACCTACTACGACAGGCTCTCTCGCGCCTTGCAGCACATCGGCAGAACAGACATTGCTATTGGTGAGAAAAAAAAACGCAGGCAGAGAGAATACATGACGTGATCCTGCCTGCAGTATCATTAAATTGTTTCTTTTTAAATAGAATACGTGTGGTGCGACTAATGTAATGGGTTTCAAATTAAAACGGTTAACTTTTTATGTACAGTACAGCGTGTTGTTCTCACGAGCAGACATCACAGCATGTCCCTTGACAAAAGGAAATTGGAACAAAGCCTCATTTGGGTACATGGCAGTGTATTTTCAAAATTGGTTTATTTCGGTCAAGAAGTCCTCCACAAGACTTTAACAACAGTGCCTAATTGCTTCATTACTTTGAGATACGTTTTAATTGGAACTTCAAAAGTGGCATATTTTGCACACTGCCAGTCTCTGGCATGTGTTGCAGTCCAGTGTGCACACAACTCCACAGCCGAGTGGCGTTGGATAGAAGGAGGTGTAAATGATCTGACAGAGGACTCAGTGGAGCTGACACCAGCCACAGAACAAACCATCTGCTCCTTTCATCAGCAGCTTTGGAGTAAAGAAAAAAAAAAAAAAAAGACAAGGAGAGGATGGGAAGAGATGAGTTATAAGACATGAAGGGGGGGGCAGTGTTGGCTTTGATGAAAAAGACTGTGTGGATGCAGAATGCAGCAATTATCGTACACTTGATTGCAGTTCTGAAGAGATCTACTCGTGTAGAAACTTGAGTGTTTCATTTTGTTTTATTCTGAACTGAAGGACAGCAGTTGCTCTCCTGCCAGAACTCATTATGTTCAGGGCAAGAAAACAACAATTAAATTCATATTTACAGCCTTTTGTTGGATGCCATACACACACTTTTGGTACTCGAGTTGACAGAGAAATACTTTTGATTGGCCTCATGCTCGTTTTTACACAGAAGTGGGGAAGAACATCAACCAGGATAAAGTCTTGAGCCTGAAACGCTACGTTGAAGACTATCACAAATATGTCAGCTCTTTAAACGTCCCACCGGTCCAACCAGATGCAAAAGACCACCAGCATTCAGAACACAGGGTCAGAAAAAGAAAAGGTATGATCATTTGTCCTAAAGCAGAGAGTCACTTTATTTTGGTACATTATAGAACAGAATTAATGATGGAGAACTTCACATGTGTTGTCATATCGAAGCCCAAATATGTTGGGATATTGATGTTAAGAGGAGATTTTTGGGTTATCCCTGTGGAGACTGTCTGAATGACAAACGATATAATGTTTCACTGAACCCCAAATCTATTAAGTGTTTAGATGAGATGCCGGATTAGATTTGGTGGCCGTGGGCATGCTTCCAACTCATTACTTTTCAACATCAACACTCTCACTATACGAGCAGTATTTCCCAGGACACCTAGAAATTCAAAAATGTAATTATCACCTGTCCATTTTTGTAATTCTCCCAAGAGCTTCATTCAAGTTAAAACTTGACTAAAATGGTCCCACAGTCCTTTGAGATAGTAAATGTTTCTGTCCTGTTCTGTGTGTGTGTGTGTGTTAGTGAGGGACCTGACATGGCGTGACCTGGATCTTATTGTGGAGCGGGCTCCTGTTCCACTGTACCAGAAGGGGCCTTTAGATGTAGCTCTGCCCCTGTTGTATGGCATCCTGCTGGGCTTCGGAGGTTCCTTGCTTGCAGGCGTCTCTATACTCCTCTTCATCATTCACATCTCCCGTAGAAACCAGAAGAGCAGTCACCCCACGGTCACCAGCAGTTCTAGCCATAAGCTCACGGTTGGAAATGTGATGTTGGAAGATGCAGTTCCTGGGGGGTCAGAGGCTGATAAATAGGCAGCTTATGGGTTTATACTGTCTAGGAAGGCATAAAAATAAAGTACATACATACATAGTTAAAGGCAAAATAGATCATGTTGTCCTATTTCTGTTTGTTTTTTTGGATAAGTATTTTTTATAGAAGATTTATGATGCCACAATTTTTTGCCCACGTTGATTGGCAGAACAAATAATGCAGCTCAATATCGATTCCACTGCACCACAACTAATTATGACAAATATGACAAGAATAATGCCATTTCAGATAAAGTAATTATCCATGCTGTGTATTGCTAGACTGGTAAGCATTATTGTCTTGCCAGTGGGTAGATGACTAGTGGTGTGACAGATGCGCTGGAACCCAGCCCTCACACCAAAGGTTGTTCCGGTGTTACTGTGATAGTGATGCCACTTTCCATTTCCCTTCCAAGTGACGGCAATGTGCCCGTCTGGCATCGAAGAACAACTAATTATCCAGCCTGGCGCCTGCTTCCCCGGAGCCTGCCGATACCTCCACAGGCAATCCAAAAGACTAATAACAATGACAATGCTAGCAGACAATGGAGCACTCTTGGTTGTGATGGCGGCTTCTGGCATATGACAGAAGCCAAATAGAAAACACAGCGCTATATTTTTTTTTTTTTTGAAGGTGTGAGGATTGTTAGCAAGCTGAAATAACTTGATATATGAGATGCTGCGGCAAGGTAAGTCCAGAAACTGGCCTTCCGAAACCACACGGAATAAAAATGTCCACATTAAAAGATTTGAAAAAGAATTTGCTCACAACAAGGCAATTTTCACATATTCTGCTGAAACAAACAGTTTCGTGATAACAAGACAGAAAACTCGCTTGTGGCACTCGAGTGCTTTCTAGCTTCATGTTCACAGTTTCTTATGCCATCCCTACTTTCTTCTTCGTAATTGAACTAATTACTTCATTATACAAATCTGGCCTAATGTGCTTCAGGAGGCAGACAGCTTGGATTAACAGTGGCACTAAGCAGCAATTACAGACAATTAGTTCATAAATCAACATTTAAACAAATTATAGTGCCAAGCAGAACTGTATGAGCAATGCACTAAAAGGCCAAGAGGGCATGGATTTGAGTTTTGACTTACACTTAAATAATGACCTAAATAATCTGACACACACTGCATATTCTTCTTCAATATTATATTGAATGCATTTTTGTCCTCTCTTCTCTCTGAATCTTTTAAAATAGAGTAAAAAAAAGTGAAGTGTCGAAAAACTAAAATCCTTAGTTATGATGGATTGTGTTTCTCACTATGTGTCTTATCGAGAACATTATGTTTCACCTTCATGACTAAGCTTCCCAGGCGGCACAGCAGCACTCTTCACGACAAAACTTCCTCTGTCCTTCAGTTTTCCCCTGCTAGCTGTTCAGATCCTGCAGGTGCTGACTATGACAGGTTCACCTGCTGTGGGCTCACCTGTATTTCTGTAACCAGTGGAGAGGAAAGCCAGAGTAGCTTATGCCTGAATGACTCCCAGAAACAACATGCCACATGGGGCCTGCATCATGGTTGTGACACTCCTTAGTATAGCCAACCGCCAGGAAGCTGCTCTTAGTGGATCAAGAAAACTATAGAAACACCTTGAGCCTGTTGAGGCATGCTGCATAACTTTGGAAATATACAGCGCGGTGCACAGTTTCATATTCTATAAAGCCGAGACTCATCATGTGATTGTCTGCGACCCGCTCCTTCAAGATGCATTTCATTCACAGAAGTCTGAGCTGCAGAATAGGCCAACGTTCATTTCAAGCCATTCTCATGCAAAGGGATGAAGCAATCACCAACGTCATGGATGAATAGAGAAAGAATCTGACATGAAATTGACATTTACAGGCAAGGCGCAGCCAACGTGTGTGGGTACGGTTTTCAGGCATATCCATTCTCATGTAAAATAGGGCTTTTTCTTTTTTTTTTTTTTCTTCATTCCTGTGATTTCTTTGGGTTATTTAATAGTTTGTGGAGCAGCAGCTTATCAAACTGGATTCTCTGAGGAGGGCACATCTGTCTCTTGTCATTGGCTCAGCTCGACACAAGTAGTCAAGTGTTTGTCTGGATGAAAATGTAGATGGACGGGATGTGATGCATGTCAAGGGGACGTTCAGAAAGGCTGTGTCCTTGATGCGCTGAGGCTGAGCGTTCTGCACCACGGCCTCTGGGGTGTGCTTAGTGTCACTAAAGGCTTTAACTTCCTCCTCCCTCCATTTGCATCTTCATTCATCTGCTGGGCCGCTGAGGTGCTGCAGTCCCCACTCTACCATCACTCTCCATTTGCTCAATATATATGGATCACAGAAAACAAGATCACAACACCAGCTCTTTTAAAGTCATACTTTCTTTTTAATCGCCTCAGCTCCAGCTTTCACAACTTCGTCTTTCATGGTTTCCTCGGGGGAATCTGAGACTTCTTCAAAGTTTTCAGTGCTGATCAGACAAATGCGGCTCTGTGGGTTTACAGATGAAGCCACAGTGCCACCTTGTGGTCATGACAGTTCATTACAGCAAACAATCAACAAAATAGTGAGCAGTTTAAATGTGTATAAAAATTTGATGTTTAATACAAAATATACTTGGTGAGTAACATTTTTACTTTTGCATAAATAACTTCAAAATCTCCATTATCCAGTATTGATAAACAATACTCTATGTTTTGTTTATTGCTTTACTGCAAAAAGCAGCTGTGGAGAAGTAGTTACACCATGAAGATTTGCAGTTGAAGTCAATTAAAATGCAAGAGAGAGGTGAGTAGATGGTCATAATGTGGTGCAGTTAGACAGCTGTTTTTAGAGAGCAGACACACTAAATCACTGAGCAGTGCTGTTGTCACAATAATGGGAAATGCTTCATATGCTTAAACATGCTAAACGGCCAAAGCTGTATGTGTAATGTCTTGGGTACTTGCATGCATGTGAATGTGCAACAAAAGAAACTTCCAGGGCAAATCACCGTTTTATTGTTGATGATTTTGTTACAGTTCACTTATGAAAAGTGACATACGTCTGACAGGGTTGTTCTACTGTATGGTTATATAGCACATTGTATTGAAATGTGTGTTTATGACTTCAAAATAGAAACAAGTAATCAAAGACTGATCAATATCATGTTTTATAATAACTGCGGACTAATAGTCTAATATCATGACACACAGTTTAAAGTTAAGCCTCTCGTCAATCTGCATGCATCTAATGGATGAATTTAATGTACTTCTCATCTAAAAGAGTTAATAAATCACCACCGATGTTAATTGATGAAGGTGAGTCATGACAGAGAGGTAAACAAAAGCAGTAAAGGCCTTTGGATAATGGCTGCCTAGCTTGTCTGTTTATTGAGATAAAAGCAGGACATTTCTCCTCTGAGCTTCAGACAGGTGTGTTTCCTCTGCACCACAGATAGTAACAGGCTCCCATGGGACGCCAAACAATAAGAGAGAATAAACTAAACAGGTCTGAACACAACCACGTTTTCGGTAAGAAATTCAAACCCACTGTGATGTGTTTCCCGTCTCTATTTTTTTTCCTTATTTTCAGTTTGTAAGCATTGTGTTTTGAGGTTAATGAGTACAATACGGAAAACTGTATGGAGCGCCTCCACGTAGAGCTCACTTGAAAGCTAATTTGCAAATGTTTGTGTTAATGATTCTGACATCTTGTATTATGCAGTTAAAGCGGGGCACGATTTCACTAATGCATGTGTGTTTAATGGTCTCCTTCAGCTCTGTCTGACAGACATTTGTAGACACTCAGACATGACTGTTCCTTGTTTCTAAACTCGAGTGTCAGGCTGAGCCACACTCATGTCGATTCGATTCTTCAAGCCTGACTTTAATACAGATTGTCACCATGTAAAGATGTAACTGCAGTGCAACCGATGGCTCTTGTAGACATTTGAAGTGGTCTGGTATGGTGTTTGCTGTGGATATGTACTTGTATATTCACAGCTATATGGACACCTTGTCAATATAGAGGCGTTAATTAAATTAAATACTGACGCAAGGAAAAAAAAAAACCCAAGCAAAATGAAATGACGCCCCCCCCCCCCCCTCCCGATATGTTAATTCAAAACACAAATAACCTTTTCTTGGCCTGTGAGTTTATCATGCAAGATTCTCAAATTTAATGAAGTAATTGTGCACAAGCTATCAAATTATGATTGCATAATAACACCTACAACACCCCGGGTGACATGTTGCAAAGCATCATGGGGCTTCTCCCCATGCTTTAGCGTTCTAATGAGTTCCCCTAGCGTTGCACCACACTGCGTTGTTTTGCATTGTCTTGTCTAATTTCCCCGCTGATACTGAACGGCTCAGTAAGGAACTAGTATCTGTAGTTATCGCACTGTGGTTTTTATCTAATAAGAAGACACGAGAGCAAATAGTACCTGCCGCTCCGTTTAATGAGTTGATGGGATGATAAAACCCTGCACTGATGGCACTCACTCGCGTATCTGTCCGACGTGATAGCTGCAAATCTGTCTTTGTCTTGATGGCATATTTTGTGGGAAGGTCAAATTTGTTTATCTTATTAACACTTTATCTTCTTGCTTCAGCTTCGGTTTGTGATACTGTTTATGAATTTTAAATTAATTCCTTCCTTCCTTTCCTACAAAAATCTATTAAGAAAAAAAAAAAAACAACACAGATATCTCGAACACTTTCAGGGTTTTCCGCAGCCTCAATTTCAGACTCTGGTGTTTGTATCTTTCCATAAAGGTCAATGTCTTTTGGAATAATTAACGTAGTGATTACTTTTAATGCAATAATGGTACCGTGAAATGAAAGAACTTATTACTTGTACAGGTTGCTAGAGAGAAACACAAAAATGGTAAGCAGGTTGAGCAGTATTTTCCATCAGACATGGGGTTGTGGCTTAATTTAACTATAAGTAATTAACCACCCCTCCCCGTAAGAGATGCAGACTCAATAATTTTATGCCATAATTAATCACCAGAGAACGTTCCATTGTTGGTGCATTTAATTGTGTTGAACTACTGGAATGAGACAATACACAACATTAATTAATACTAGCTATCAGTGGTCAGATTTGCCCTCAGTAACTCTGTAAACAAACCCTGTCCAAAGACAATTTGCTTACATTGCACAATCAAGATTTATGAATCTCTGGCTGCAAAGTGGTTTGTTAATGAAGCGGAATGGTCCTCCAAACATAGGTCTATAAAATGCATATGCAAAGCACCAACTGCTGTCTCTTGATCAATGTCAAACACCTATTATTTACATTTCCAATTATTTGGTTGCTCTGTTATTCCCTCAAACAATGACAAACCCTCAGCCTATTTGAGCAACCGCCCTTTTAATAAAATTTGGCTTCCTGCGTCTTTATTAAAGCGCTCCAAATTTAAATCTTTATTCCGAAAGGTCAGAGCTGAATATTTTCTCAGGGAAGGCTCTTCATAAAAGCAAGCGAGCGCTAAATGACAAGGTCCCATGACTCAACGAGGAGATACCCTCTGACACCATGCAATTAGTCTCAATAGTATGAAACCACTGGGCGTGTAAACAAATTTAATACATAAATCTCTCCGTCTCAAATTTCTAAAAGGGACCTTGTTAATTAAACCATCATGGTCAATGAATGTGCAAGGGGTGTAAAATTAATTTTTATGTGAACTTGTAATTACAGGGATTGAGAAGCTAGTCCATTATAAAAGTATCTCATTTGAAAAAGGATTTAGTTAGATGCATTTCATAGTTCATAGTAATCATCATTTGACCTCCAGAAAGGTTAGCGATTTTTCTACCTATGGCATCACCAATAAGGGGTAATTATATGGCACAGTATCAGGAAGGTCAAAAAAATAAAAAAATAAAAATTTTAAAAGAAGGTCAAATTATAAAGTAAAATAGGTCAAAGCTTATAATACATTTTGATAAATGAAAAGAGTGAAAGCAGCACCATAACTTTAAATGTATTGAGTGCAGGGAGAGGTAAAGAGGCAGGGCAAGTAGCAAATAGTTGCCCAGCACTGATGGGTGGGTGTATGCCAGATGTGAGCTGGCAACTAAAGGCTGGTGTTCAGTCTCTGTGAAGTGCCTTTGAGCAAGGCAACCACACAATTTCAAAAGTGCTTCACCCTGCTGTTCATGCACAGAGACGGTAACATGTGTCCCTGTGTAAAATTGATGGACGTAGCCAGCATTTTGAAGCCTTGAGTTTGGCATTTTGACTGTCGCCATCTTGGATTTTTGGAGCCAAAAGCATGGATATATTATAAGAGCTCTTATTACGACAGTGTGGAGCTGACCATAGCGCTAGCTGTTAGCCGGGTTAGCATGGTGCATTTACGGTCTATGGTGAACAGTGATAATGAAAATACTAATGCTAATTTCCGCTAACGGGTTTAAAACCATTAAAACAAAATGTACTTACCAGAAAAACTGAATATCCGACTCCTTAGAGGGTCTTTTAGTACAACCAAACGCCGAACAAGACTTTTTTAGGCAAACAAAATGTTTCAACTAACTTTCATGAACTGAAAGCACAGTGATTTCAGTGTGCTTATACTCTGTGAATCTAGTTACGCCATGGTTACGTTACGTAACCAACGTTGTCGCCGTGGTAGCGACATGTCAATCACAACGTAGCCACGCCGTAAAGCATACCCTGCTTTATCATCAAATTTATATTAAATGGGACCATAATTTACAAAATGAACATCATGATGTATTGAAGAAGACTTAAAACTAGCGATTGAGACCATAAATGCATTAGGAAAGTGTTTACTGGGGTAATAAATCAAGTGAGAAGTCATTTTCTCATAGACTTCTATACAATCTGACTTCTTTTTGGAGCCAGTGGAGTCGTCCACTGCTGGCCATTAGACTGCAGTGAGGTATGCAAAATGTTTTTCCAAAGATTTACTCATTTTTCTTCTTCCCAAAGACTTTTCTGTAGCTTACACACCCAAAAATATATATATTTTAGTATGTGCTCGGACTATTTTGAATATACTTGATTTTGTCACTTTTTCATTGTGAACACCACATATTTAAAACCTAAGCTAAGAAGTTTTACATAGATGCATTTGGGACACAGACATAATATGTGAAAAAAAAAGTCAGTTAATTTTTCTAATACGTTCAAACAATTAAAGACAAGAAAAGCAGGTCAGAATGATACAATGCCTTATAACCATGTGACAAACGATGTTCAAACTAATTATTTTTCAATCAGAAAATTTCCCTGATTAGAATTTATTTAATTTAGGAACAAGCAAATGGCTGCTACAATCAGCCTGAAAACAATGAGGGACAAAAGAAAGATAAGAGATGCAGGTAATGAAATTAAACACAAACACACAGGTACACACAAACACAAACAAACACACACACATTACGTGATGAGAGACTCTCCCAGAGCTCCAAATTAAAGCTGATGGCCATAGAAACCTTGTAATCACTTGTGGTGCCAAATTGCTGCAGAGAGGAAGGAGAGCAGAGGAGCAGATGTGTGCCAGAATACCTTAGGATGATTTCTTAATAGCTTCATAAATCCATTCATGCATCACAGGCATACCAGCACCACTGTCAGCCTGCTGCTAGGCTAGACACCACAGGCCTCTAAGCACCTGCTACACTTCACACAAGTTAGTTGGCCCACATATTTCCCTTTGTTACAGTTACCCTACCGTCGCAACTGGCAACAATTAGAATTGTTATTTTGGTTGTTGTAGCTTTATTCTGCCTTATGGAAAATGATTGAAACTCTGGACCTCAATAAAGTTTGTGAGACAACAAAGCGATGAAACTGCTGATGCTACGTATTTCTCCTTTCATTTGTGTTTGGCCTATCTCAGTGTCTTGCCTCCACAGGGACTTAGCCAGACTGCTCAGCTGGCTGTACCTCACAGCTGTGGCCATGCACACTCTCAGTTAATTACAGGACCACTTCTGTATGACTGCGCAGTCAGCAGGTTCACTCCACAGTTATTGTGAGGGGTGGGCGAACGGCCGCTGAGTTTCCCTCATTATCCGCTCAGTTCTGACTTCTTGTCGGTGGTCTTTTGTGCTGGTATTTACCACCCCCTGTCAGTGGAGTCAAGTACTGATTACTGTACTCAACCACAAAGTTAAACATTTATTTGGATAATTGATAGTCAGCAAAGAGATGCAATATCAAGCAATATTTGACAACAATAAATTTCCATAAATTACAGTGACATTGAAGATTATTGTTTGTATCTTCGTTATGTTTCTTCCGCACATCTTCACTTCAGCAGCTGCTGTTCAAAACATTTCCTGTAAAAGTAAAAACGACTCTTAGATATGGAATAATGGCTTCGTGATGAATACAGGTGAGTAAGAAAAGTTGTCATTTTGTATCAGCTTGTACAGGCAAACTTGTGTACCTGCTCCAGATCCTTCTCCTCATTAATGTTAAAGGCGAGTTCCTGCTTTGCTATCTCTGCCTGCAGCCAACAAAGTGAATACACAATACATGAAGTCAAACATGCATGTACACAATGTGATGTTATTAACACTGACATGATTTTGCTCCCTATGCGATAAAGTTAGTGGTAGTAGTGTACTTTCTGCTTTATCTGCTTGTTGCCAGGTATTAGAGGCATTTTATAGGTAAAGCAACTCTAAAGTGATCTTTAAAATAATCATGCTCTTGAGGATAAAGTATTCACCAAAAAAGTGTGACTTTATTTCCCATTTCATATCAGCAACACACACATAACATGCATTAAAGGATAGATTCATGTTCTATCAAGTCTATCTTAAAACAATAGTCAGGTGTCCATTTGTGCCTTTAAAGGGATAGTTCGGATTTTTTGAAGTGGGGTTGCATGAGGTACTCATCCATAGTCAGTGTATTACCTGCAGTAGATTTGGGTTGGCATCCCGCCAGTTTAGAGAAGCAGACAGGAGTACCAGCACTGAAGCTAATCAATGTACTGCTGTGGACAGGGCCAGCAGCAAAACGTATTTTAGCCACCTCAAAATATCAACATCAGTTTAAGTGTACGCTATATTTAGAATATTTTCACCACTTTACCTTGCTGTCAGACAGCCCTTTACTTTGGCACTTCAGTTTCCCAACCGTAGAACTTCCATATCCCGACACGTGTCACACACTGTGTTACGCCGCAGCAGCACTTTCTGACCCAAACAGCTGCCTGCTTCTCCAAACCGCGGGGGTGTCGACCCAAATCAACTGCAGGTGATACACTGACTATGGATAACTACCTCAACAATCCCTCTTCAAAAACTCTAAACTATCCCTTTAAACAGTTTTTGCTTGCTGTAATAATTCCTCCTGTTCATACCGGCCATAAAAAGATCCCTTCCTAACATGTTTTTATTTATTGAAGCTGAAGTTTGAAGTTTATTTACTGAAGCTGTCATATAGCTTGAAGCTAAGCTATATGAAGCTTCAGCAGTCTGAGTTTATTAAATGAAGTGGGGATCTTCCGAAAGTAACAGCCTACTTAGTACAAAATCCCCTCTTGATGTTTACACAGACAGTGTGTCTGCGCTGAGTTGCTGTGGAGGGATAGTAACACAAAGAGGGAATGTCTAAAAATACTAAAAAGACTTTAACTTTCACTCACTTGATTTGTCTAACTCAGACTGCTGAAGCCTCATAAACTCCCTCAACTAAAGTTTGTTTTTACACAGAACGAAGAGTATGAATTTAATTCCCTATCACTTACATTGCAAATGTATTTAAAGTGATCTTGTAATAGTCAGTATGAACAGGAGAAATGATTACAGCGAGTAAAACCTATTCCATTGTTCATATAGACACCTGCCTGTTGTTTTAAAACAGTCTTGTAAAAATGTGAATCTATCCTTTAATTAATATTATAGATTAAAGATGGTCTGTTTTGCAACCATGTTACGCATATTAACTGTTAAAAATCCTATTGAAGATGCTGTCGGTCCTCTCAGATAACTGAAAAAGTTGCCTATGCCCATTAGGCAGTGAATAGGCAGAATAAAAAAAGACAAAGTCAGACACACAGCATACAATACGCAATATGACCTTGGTGTTGGTTGTTTATTGTGGCACTTACTGTGTCACAAAAACCTGTGTGATATCTCTGTTTACCTTTGTTAAACCAGATAAGGTGACAAAAGCTGTGTTAAAAAGAGGAACTTATTACTCAGAAAATAAATCTTGCTTTTCTACTCCTCTTAATCTCTCCCTATATCCCTGACCTTAAAACCTTTAAACAGCAGGTTTGTATGTGATGTTATGAAAAGGATTTGTATGATAACGTTATTTTAAACAGTGGGGCCTACCTTTGCGGACACTCCCCTCTCTCCAGAGGTCTGCTGAGCAAACAGAACGGCATCGTGGACAGAAAGGAAGAGATTACTGCGGGCAATATTACCGTTATCGAAAGCTCCTCCGACCTCCAGTTCCTCATACACCTGGGCTGCAGGCGGCAAGACAACAAATATCACACAAGAGCATGTACACAATTATTTTACCAGTTTCTCATGTGGCATTTAAAAAGAAATACAATGATCATACTATATGCCAATAGAAGAACACATGCACCCTATGACTCTCTGTGTACGTTCTTTCTCCCAGCATCCTTCATAGACATTATGGACTCAATGTTGTGTGAATGACTAAGTCTCTGTTGCCATGCCAACTTTTCAGGAGAACCAACAAATGTGAAATGCACTTTAGTCAATATTTTACCTTGAACATTGGCCAAGTATAGTTTAATGCCCAGCATCTCATAGCTTGAGTTCATCTGTGTGTGAAATAAAGGAAAGAGGGCCATTAATGGACATGTTAGAAAAACTGTGAATGTATCTCCAATTCTCTCATTAAAAGGGTCAATAAGGGTCCCCCGGATTCAAACTCCCAAATCAAATAAACCTTTGCCACAAAAAGTTTCAACATAAGATTTGTCAGTTAAATGTTAAAGCTAACCATTAGCTAGCTCATTCTGAGATTTAACATCAACTGAAAATTTCAAGCTAATATTACATAAACTAGGTTTACTAAGTAGCATACGGTAAGTATCCTATAGTAATGAAGAAATGACTCCACAAGTATGCCTTCTGTCAGTTTAAATAAAATGTGTTTTAGTTCAAGATGGTAGGCTAACGTTAATGCCAGCTAACATTAGCTGTTTGGGTAAGCCAATGAAGCTAGTACGTGAGTATTCCCTCATTTTACTATGACACACGTTATTCAAAGTTGACTGAAAGGAATGAAACATGAAAACATAGCCTAGCCTAAATTATAGCCTATAAAATATGTAGCATTAAACAAAGGCATGGCTACATAACGTTAGATATTAGTCAGAATCCAAAATCTTTAACTTTTCAGTTCATGTGGCTCAGTTTTAGCCTAGCCATTTTATTTTAGTTTCTCTGTCTTTGTTTCTGAATGCTGCTCTTCTCTTGCTAACATTACCCCTCTTGTGGTCTTGAGAAGAAAATGTTCCTGTACTGTGTGTTATTAATCATAATTATTATTATTAATATTTAATTCGATGTTAACTTTTTCTGTTATCTAAAAGAAGAAAAGAAAATTGTCATGCTTATAAAGAACCCTGTAAAATGGTTCTATATTGATCCTTTTATGAGTGCCATGTATGTACCAAAAAATAGAGCCTAACAAAGTTCACTATAGAATCATTTGTTTTAAGAGCAAATCTAGAAGTGCTGCAAATAAGATTATAACCTTTATCAATACTTTGATGCTCATTAGGTCTATGAAGCAAACCCCTGCCAAGTCCAGGATGAGGGTGTGGAAGGGCATGGGCTGGGACTCCAGTGTGACAGCAGTGGGACTGGGTGGCTCTTCGTCAGGTGCCTGCTTGCCCAACTCAGTGTCACTACATTGGAAGTTGACATAGCTGGTGGGAGGTTCAGTTTTGTTGGCACTGCCATCGTTCATATCAAAGTCATTTTGCAGGTCAAGCTGTGATATGGTCTAGATTTAGAGGACATACAGAAGGTTTACAGAAAAGGTCACAAGTTGTATTTTCAGGAAATGTTTGTAGTGTAAAAATTAATAGGAAATATTGACAGTAGAATTATGAGTGACCTTTTTATTTACAGGCTGTTAACTATTAATCAATCAATCAATCAATTTTTATTTATATAGCGCCAAATCACAACAAAAGTCATCTCAAGGCACTTTTCACATAGAGCAGGTCAAGACTGTACTCTTTAATTTACAGAGACCCAACAATTCTCCCATGAGCAAGCACTTGGCAACAGCGGTAAGGAAAAACTCCCCTTTAACGGGTAGAAACCTCAAGCAGAACCCGGCTCTTGGTGGGCGGCCATCTGCTTTGACCGGTTGGGTTGAGAGAGAGAAAGAAGTAACTTTTATAACTACATTGTAATATGAAGAAATTACTTGGAAAAAACCAAGTGAAATTGATGGAACGGCAAGTTGTTGTAATGGCATGACTGAAAATTACTGTAAAGTATCTGGTAATTATTGAGTAAAATTAAAGCAGAGTTTTATTTGGCTGGTAGTTTTATGGTAATTAATAGTTATACTAACAGGTACAGGGTAAGACATGCAGGTTATTTATTGTATACAGACTACTGGAGGACCTAAAATAATTATTGGTAATTGCTGAGTATTAAGTATTTGCACCACTTGTTGGACAAGTTGTTAGCAGGTAATCCCATTAGTTGTGTGGCTTCATTTTTAATATTCAGCATGTCATTGTTGTTGTTGCCCAATATATATGTAGCAGTTGCAGTTCCTGTGATATAGCCAAGTAGCCCACTTTCAGTGTAATAAACCAACATCTTTGTAATTTCCACATTCCTTACCTTTCAATAAACCAAGAGGTGTGTTAGTCACCACAATAGATATTTCCCAAAAACAAATGGTAGCTGTGGCAACTGCTAGAAATGTCACCATAGTTAATCAATAGTTACCTTTCCACTACCTGTAAAGTGTAGTCAGCATCATTTCTTTGAAATAGATAGGTAGTTTCAACATAAATAGGGACATGGTGAATAAGTAATAAGAACTTTCACTGTATTACTTTCCCATGGCCTGTTAAATGTAGCGTGCCACATTTCTTTGAAATAAGCAATTATTATCCAAATATTAAATGAAGACAAAGTAAGTTCCTCAAAATGTCATCATAATTACTGGTTTTATTATTGATAGTGATGTTTCACTGTGGTTATGATTTGTGTAACGCACAAATAAGTCATTGTTTTAGACTTAAAAACACAGGTTATAAGTGTCCAAGTGCTATTGCCATCACTTAGTCATTTCATTATGTTTCACCTGTTTATGATTTTAAAGTTAAAATGTTGGCAGGGAAAATATTAAAATGGTAAAAAAAAAAAAAAAAAAAAACAATCAAAAAAACAGTTGAGCCATACAGTAGCTGTATGATTTTTGACATAATTTACTAGTTAATAAAGATGCAGGCTATAGGAAGGTAATACAGTGAGGTTTCTTGGTATTTCCCATGTTTATTGGTTATGAGGAAACTATTTAACAGAAACACAGTTTATTACACTTGACATTCAATGGTGAAGGTAATTATCGTCCTACCTGCCATGTTGTCCTTTATCATATCATATCATATGGAAATTACCTGTATGTTTATAAGACAGGGTGCAAACTACACTTTACAGGCAGTGGAGAGGTAATTATGATGACTTGTTGTTGGACCTGCATTGTTTTCATGTTGTATTTGGAAACTATTTACTTATTTCAAAGACATCGGCACACTACACTTAACAGGCCATGGGAAAGTAATATAGTGAAAAGTCTTACTACTTATTCACCATGTCCTTATTTATGTTGAAAGTACCCATCTGTTTCAAAGAAAAAATGCACGCTACACTTTACAGGCAGTGGAAAGGTAACTATGGGTTAACTATGGTGACATTTCTAGCAGTTGCCACAGCTACCATTTGTTTTTGGAAAACAACTATTGCTGTGACTATCACACCTTTTGGCTTATTGTAAGATAAGAAATTACAAAGATGTTGGTTTATTGCACTGAAAGTAGACTAGATGACGATATCACAGGAACTGTGGCTGCTACATTTATATTGGGCAACAATGACGAAGACATGCTGAACATTAACATGAAGCCAGAAAACACACAGGATTACCTGCTAACAATTTATAAGTGGTGCAAATGCTAAATATTCAGTAACTACCAATTATTGTTAGCTCCTCCAGTAGCCTATACACAATAAACAACCTGATTGTCTTATCTTGTACCTGTTTGGGCTATAAACACCACTTATTATAACTATTAATGACCAAACAATTACCTGTCAAACCTCTTCATTCTGTATTAATTTTAAGTAATTTCTTCACATTACTACATAGTTAACGGCCTGTAAATTAAAAGCTTACCCCTGATCCCACCTGAGCTTTCATGTTAAACAAAGAGCTGGGTTTCCTCCTCCTTGTCTCCTTGTCCTTCTTCTCCTCTTTCGCTTTTTCCTTCTGTTCTTTCTCTAAGAACTTCCGCCTGGCCACGATAAGTTTGCCAGGGTCCAGCCCGGTCTAGACACAAACACGCCTATGTAAACGCTCACATGCCACAGGAAAAAACATTCATTCAAACCTGGATAATCTTGAGTGGCAATAGAAGAGGTCATTTGTTCACTGTACCTTTTTGATGACCTTCTGGCGAAATATTTCAACATTTGCGAAATAAAGTGGTGAGCAGTAGTTCACAATTTTTACACCCTTTACTGATATGACCTGTGAAGTTATTACAAAATAATGAGATGCAGTTCCCTTTACATTAGGTGTAATAAGAAAAATACACACAAAATATTTCATTTTCATACCTTACTGTACACCTTGGGGTTTTTGTAGATATCTGTGTCCATGATCTGAGCCATTGCCGAACCATTACGACTATGTGGGACAAATTATTATAATGAGTAAAATGTTTATATATACTTTACAACTCTGCTGCATTGTCTTTTTTTATTTGTTGCCAATAGAGAAGCTCTACATTGAGTTTACTTACAATTGTGTCTTGAATATCACAACCAGGATGGAAAAGCCCACTCCGATAGCAACTCCATAAGGCAAGCTAAGAAAGAACGTGGCCAAGAATGACACAACCCACACACACTGGAAGAGAAAGTATAATAGAATAAGGAAATAAAATATGGACAAAAGACATTATAATGTGCTGTAATATTACATCCAAGGCACGGCTTTGACTTACACAGTCCAGTTTGCTCTTCTTCCATAAGTAATAGGGATCAGTGAGCTGTAGGAGAGTGTTCTTCAGGTTGACTGCAATCAGGGCTCCAAGCACTGACTAGAGAAAAAAAGATATCATATATTATTGATCATACCTATATTTTTCTCTTGCATCTACTTACATGTTTTGTATAATTTTTCAAAGTGTTAGTAACATACTCGTGTGTCCACCTACTTTGGGAAGTGGATTCAGGAAGGCTCCCAATGCAAGCATGGTAACCATGACAACCAGCATCACACATAGACTTGCAAACTATGAGAGGGCAGCAACAGAGGTGCAGTAGTTAGCGGTTTGAGGTATTATTTTCTTTTTCTTCATGACATTACATGTTAGATTGGATCCCAGTTACAGTTGCAGTAACTTGGCGAGGCGACACAGCACTCACCTGTGAGGTTCCCCCAGCATTGTCAACAGCCAGGGTTACAGACAGGGCACAGCAGATCACATGGATCTTAAAGAAAGACCCGAGGAAATTGCTGCAGCCAAGAGCCAACATTTCCTGTACAAGAACATGCATACAATGTTTACAAAAGGGAGTAAAATACATATTTCTAACTTTCAAAAGAGATGTAGTTTTTCTACCTGGTTGGGATCCACATCGTAGCCATGCTTGGCTGCCAGTGTCCTGCCCATGGCCAAGTTGATAACATACCCCACTATTGCCAAGGAGAAAGCTGTGCTCAACATGTCATCCCACTGACTAACTGTTGGTATGATTGGTGTTGGGAATCTGTAAAACAGAGACTAAATTAAATACTAAAAAATGCATTACATGAGTAATTTCAGTTAATAAAGCAGCCACCGATTCTCGGTTCACTGATGTATGCTTTACCCCAAAGGGATTTCTCCTACTATGTCCATATGATAGATCTTAGGAAGATCCAGAGGGCCTGATATGGCTGTGGCCACCACCACCTGTTTAGAACAGAGATCAATCGCTTGTGTTGACCTTATACTGTGCATGTTGACAAGAATAATCGACAAAATTAACAGCTACATCAAACAAGAAAAATAAAAGAATTGCCTTTTGTCACTTACAATGACGATCTCCATAGGAATAGGGAAGGGCAGCTTGTGGCGGTAGCGGGCACTCAGCTCCTTCACGACAATCAGAGCCACACTGCTGACCAGAGCAAATACTAACGAGGCTATGTTGGTATCAGGAAGGCCACATAAAATATCTACAAGAGTCTGTGACAAAGGATCAAAATTACACATTTTATTGGCAATTAATATTATCATAGTCTTTTGATGTTGTTTATTTTCTTTGATCACAATATGAAAGAGTCACTTACATATATAATGGCCAGCGGACCACTATAAGGTGGCACTTTAATGCCAAAGATGTACTTGAGCACTGAGATGAGGATCTGCAATCCTGCAGCAGTCATGAAGCCTCTGACGAAGGACTCCGACAGATAGATAGCTACAAACCCAAACTGCATGAAGCCAAGCCCAATCTGCACATATGTAAGTGTTGGCAAGAAAGCAAAAAGATGTCATAAACTAATTAAACTCACTTTTTCTTTCAAATTTAACTTTAAAAGACCAAAATTTAGTGCAACAAGAACCTGTATGATAGCAGTGAGGCAGGCCAGGGTTCCAGATATGCCCAGGCGAACCTCATTCATCTTGGCTGTGTCCACTTGTGTAGCATTAATAGTGTCATTGAAATGACTGAAGTCCGACTCCGGGGCCAGCCTAAGACACACGATTCCCACCATAATGCTGATGACAGCAAAAGTACCTGCGCATAGAAAGTAGTGCATCACATCTATTTTCCTCGCCATATTGCAAACTGGGCAGAGTCAGACTCGGTGCTGCTGATCTGCACTGTGTAGCTCTGGCAACTTATCACTGTCATCATACAAAACTGCTGTAGATAAATCACTCTGATTTACCTGGAACCATCTGGTGAGCAGTGCCCATGAGAAAATACGGAATGAGGGGGAAGAAAGACGAATAGAGACCGTTGACAGGAGGGAGGTTTGCCAGGAGGGCAAATGCCATGCCTGAAAAGAATAGACACCTTTTTTTAACTGTCAAATAAATCATATAAACATTTGGAAAAATGCAGACTATAAAAAACCATGTTGGAGCCAACGCTGCAGGAACTACTATCAGTCGGAGGGTATTCCAGAAAAGCATCAGAGAGAAGAGAGGATTGGCTGACCTTGGGGAACCTGAATGGTGCCGGCGCTGACCCCGCTGATGACATCACACAGCAGGTTTTCTTTCACTTTGTACTTAGGAAGCCAGCTCAGTACAGGCAGATGTCTGAATAACAAGCCCTTCAGTCTCGGTGCAGAGCACCTGACAGAAACAAACAAGAGAAAGCCTTTGAAGAGCTCAGGTTTTCTGGTAGTTACTTTGAGAAAGTCCATAACACATGCCCAAACTTTGTATTGAGTCATAGCTACAAGGCTCTCCACTGTTTGATCACAACACAGAGCTTGTCAAAGGAAGAAGTGTAGTTCATGTTGACTGTGTGGCGAGATTGTAATTCTTTACCTGAAGAGTTTCTTTACTTTCTCTCCAACAGGGAACTGTCGACTTTTTTTGTCAAACTCCTTGTTGAAGTCAGGGAGGTTATATGCCGGCCTGTCAATCACATAACGTGGGCGATCCTGGTGCATGGCTACAACATATTCAAACATATTAAGCCCATTTTAAAAAAATCTCTCTGTATGTACATAAAATGACAAATAATTCACCTTTACACAGTAGTCTGTAAAAGCTGTCCATCAGTTTAAGTCATTAAATCTTGTATTAAATCTCTGATAATACAGTCAAGGCAGAATCAATGTCATGTTACTTCAACAGCATACTTGAAACAAGTCTGCAAATTTGATGTTTCACCTTTAAACAAAACAAGATTTTAATATCAAATCTGGGCCCATTAATTGATGGAAACAAGAAGATCTTAAAGATTGTAATTATTGTTTCACATTTACCAGAAGTACCAGTCATAAGTTTTGACACACTCGCTCATTTATGGGAAAGGGAAGGCGTGTCCAAACTTTTGACCGGTACTGTACTTCAAGGTCCTAATCTAACCTTGGAGGATGAAGGATCAGCCAACAGGTAGGTGGACTTCAAAAATATTTGAACAGCACCAGATAAACAACAGCACATGCACAAGTTCACTTTGTCCTCCGTAGTCTTGAAGTCTGCATGCAGTGAAAAAAAATAGACAATTTTTTCATGTAAATCTACTACATTCCATGTTTTAGATTAAAATCTATATTAATAACAGTGTAATACTAGTGGCTAAAAGCATAGACATTTTACTATTAAGAGTGAACACATGGTCAAACTAGTACTTGGATGTCACACAGGGTGTCTAGCAACTAAAGCAAAAAGCATAATTGTTTCAGGAAAAAGTGTTTGTTACATTTTTAAGACTTAAGGCAGGACACAAGAACAAATAACTGGATATAAAACTGGAATAACAAAAGATTTAACTTCAGTAACAAAAGAACACCTGCTGAGAAAACATCACATATTATTTTCAGTGAGTCAACAATGTCCAAAAGTTCTGAACTGATGTTGAGAATTTAACACATCAAGTCCAATGTCAGTATGATTTGTTTAAAAGCACCAATTCTGTACTAGTTAACATTATCACAGCAACAGTACAAGTCAGAAGAAACACAGCACTTTACCTTCTTGTTGAAGCACGTCTGCAGGCCTTTGGCTCAGATATGTGCATTGCCTACTTGTTTGATTACTTATCAAGCACCTCTCTACAGAGAGACCCTCTACACCTTCTGGGTGGAGCTTAAAAAAAGCTGAAACACTTTAAAACTTTGGTACATGCAGCCTTGCTGGGAGACACAGCGGAAGCACTTAAATGATTGATTTGTGAGAGTTCTGCCATGTTTGTGTAGTGTAGAGCAAAGAGACGACATGATGTAATTAACAATAAATGCATCTTTAATGGGATCATTTTCTATATACATGTAGCATCCTCACATTCATTCTCTCATCAACAAAAAATACATTGTAACATGTTTTATGGTAAAAGGTAGACATAAGCTACAGCTGGAACCAAACCACTTACAAAGCCTAGTCACTTACAAAGCCTAATTAAACTTGACTTACACAAATCATACTGGCTAAAATAAATGATACATATAAATAGTGTATTTCAACATTAGAAAGGGTGAGACAGAGATTACAATGTGTAGAACATGATTTTCTTTCCCCCACTGTATTGGGATTAGTGTGCAAAACAATGGCATCAATATCAAAGACTAAAGTGCAAATATTTATCAAATCCATTTGTGTTTTCTCTAGAGAGGAATGTAACAATTTTCAAACGGACTCTTGACAGACAAAGCAAGTCTCCATCTGGTGGAACAAAAGATGAAAAGCACAAAATTGCACAGGACTGCCTTTTCTTCAAGCATGATAGACAACCAATCACTTTTTTTTTTTTACATAAAAAAAAGAGAGGGGAGAAATAGAAAACACTTTCATCCTTGGGATCTTCTCCAAGTACATTACATCTCTTTAAAAAAAAAAAATGTTTAAATGAGAGTGCATCTATTTAAATCTGTGATTTAATTTTTAAACATTTCCTGAAACTGCTTCACTGATAATGACGGGAACTAAACGACTGACTACACGGACGATAAGACAGCGACTGTCTGTGATTCAGTACTGCGACTATGAAGAAGCTCATTTGGGAAAAAAAAACAATCAAGCATTCCAACGAACAACGTCAGCTTCGTATTAGCGGAGTGGTTTCCAGTAAAAGGTTTTAGATTTGGTTCTGAGGATTATCAGCTCGGCGAGTATTTTCACTTTCATTTTAAAAACTAAGCATTGGATCAAAAGCCAGTTAAGGTGGGGGTTTCCAGTTACATATTAGTCGTTTTAAGATTAAACAATCCCAAGATAAAATCTGTCTGAAAAACCACCCGCACATTTCTTCATAAGTGTCTGTGAACAAACTTTTCAAAAGCAGTTCCAGTCTTCAGAGGTTTAGACTCATGACTACATACAGGAATATAATATGTGGGTCATTAAAAGTAGGAGAGCAGGTTACAATACAAATACAGAGCTTGTTAAGCAAGTGCAGCAAGTGCAACTCCATGTGTTAAAAGTCAGATGACTTTTTAAATCTATACATGTCTGCTTTTCCTCCTCTTTGTTGCAAAAGCTCTTTGACCAGCTCCTGCTGGCAGCCTAAACCCCTCAAAGTCCATCGCAGTCTATAAAATCAGTGCTGACTAGAAATCGCTGAGGATGCTGATGTCTGCAAACTCCTGGCGGTATCTGTACGAGTACAAGGCCAAGAGGAAGGACCATTTGAGAGTCATGAAGCTCCACACACACGAGAGGTAGAGGCTCCTTGGGTCAGTTGGAGCTGTGGGAAAGACAGGCAGGGTAATTAATACTTGCATTAATATTATATTTCATTGTGACACGTAAAAAAAAACACTAGTAAGTAGTAGAAGAAGTAGGAGTAGAAGGAGGGTTACATTGCTTCTGTGTGATGGCGAGAGTGAGGAAGGTGATGAAGGCAGCCACAGCCAAAACTGAGAAGACCACACCGACAGTGATGAAGAACTTGAGGCCTTTGAGCCAGGTACGCCAGTAGTCCTGCAGGTACATGATGTGTGTAACAAGAGCCCAGAGCGCCATCACTCCTGTCAAAAGAGACACACACACACACACGCCCTTATTTAGTATATATAGGTAGATAAATAGATAGATATACATGTGTGTGTCTGTTCTATGCAAGGTAGCTAAATGAGCAGCAGTTTTTCCTTAAAAGATGCTGTATGTCGTACAAATTGTAAAACCCCCTGAGGCAAATTTATGATTTGTGATATTGAGCTATATAAATAAAGATTGACTTGACTTGAATATTAAAAGTAGGCCAACACAGAGAATACATACAGATTAATGGACCATCACATTTAAAAGCCTATTAAATATATACATGCTAAAAAACAGTGGCATTCACTAATGCCTAAATATGATGCTGATGAAGGGGATAAGCTACAAATCTGGTCATATGCACAAGTGTGACTTTTATTAGGAGTATTTAGCTAGCTATCACAAAACATAAAATCATTCACACACACAAATGCTAACGATTTTCCTGTGCAGGCCTGTCTGGACTAGGATTAGGCAGCTTTAAATAAATGCTCCAGTCTCATGTGAAAAAGACAAAGCTGCACATCACAATAGTGATTAATATTCACAGTTAATGTTTAAGTGTGTTTACATACCTGACAGGCCTCCCATGGCCGCCGTCCATGGCTGTTTATAAGCTATATTCCAGACCAAGAAAGCCGAAAGTCCCACCAGTGTGCCAAAGGTAGCATATCCTATGCTAATGAAAATCCTGCTGATTCCCATTATAAAATATAACTACTGCTACTCAAACGTTAGTAATGGGCGTTAAGAGATAAAGGGCGTGTTTTTAAAATAAAACGGGCTAAGCTATATCACCAGCTTAGCGCCACATTATGCAATATCCTTGAACTAACGGCAGAAAAAACGAAAACATGCACTTCCCCTCGACTGTACAACCAGTCGCCTGTCGCTGTTAGCAAAAACTAGCTTTCGAAACAGCACAATAATAGCCAGGTGATGTGCCTGATAAAACTAACAAACACCGACGACACAATTTAACGTCAGATTTCTAGCTAAAAAAGCAGCAACAAAAATATCGACTGTTTATCTGGTAAGCACCGCAAAGATGATATGCTATCACCAAGAAAACACAACCATGGCGGTAGGAGTCTTCAGCCGATGACGAAACATATCGGAGAGGTCCAAATTTCTTCGGTGTTATTATCCTCTACATGTGCTTCACTGTTTCACCACACCAGAAATACCAAAATGTTGGTGTTTTCTGTGAATAAAAAACTAATATTTTGGGTGTGTGTCTAACAACTTGCCACAAAGTCATCTATCACTTGTACTTAAAATATCTTTGCACAGAAGAAACCTCGCACTCACCGACTTACCGCCCCTAGTGGTGCAAAGAGGGACAGCAAATAATAGACCTTGGAGCCTCTGCTAAAGCCATTATGATAATAATATAACTTGATCTGTAAGATGAAGATAAGATAAGACCATACATTGTTTGTTAAATAAAGGCTATTGATATCTCAGTGTGACATAATTTGTTGTTGTTGGGGTTTTTTTTGTTTAACCTATTAAATCTATAAACAAAGATGCTGCATGAGTCTACACGGTCATGAGGTCAGGCACACATGTTAAAGCATTCCCTGACCACATAATCATGTGATCAGTGTTATTGCAAACTGTCAGCTAGAAAGAAAGTAATGGTTAACAAATATTAAACAAAATACAGTATTTACCAAGCAAAAATAAAATAAAGTTGCATATACAAAGAAGATATTAACATGAAAAGTGACTTTCCCTGCAGGAAACATTAAATCAAATGTTGTGGTTTATTCTGTGTAATGCCTTTTATATCTGTTTACTTGTCTGACTGTAAGTCATACAGTTAATGCAAAGCAATGAAATCTGCACCAAAGATGAGCTTTGAAGCTTTCCTGTGGTTTTATGCATGCAGACAAGTATGTCACCTATAAAACCACATGTAGATGCGTATATACTTCTTCACACTCTCACACAGCCATGTCTCACTGCTCTAGCCCATGCCCTGGAGAACTCTCTTCATGACCAATCAGAGAGATATAGGAAACTGTGTCCAGCAACGCTTCCCACAGTTCGCATAACGACACAGACAGAGGAATCATCCTCGGACATATGAAAGGAGTACAGGCTAAAAAAGGAAGCACAGCAAACTCAAAATCTGTGAAAGCCATCGGACTGAAAAATCTCACAAGAGCCTGCCTTTGGTAAGTTATTGATCACTTATCAAAATTATATTTTGACTAACAGATTGTTTGATTTATTATATTATTTTATAATTATGGGACGTCCTCAGATGAAAAACTGCTTTATTCTTAAATAGTTTGCCATGGAAATGTATGATTATCTAATAAATTATTATTATATGTCTAACGAGCAGTTCTTGACGTATAATTTTACATCGCAGTTATTCCAAATTTCAAGACAAAGCAAGTTATTGAATCTCTAAAAAATATGTCAAAGTTATTTGTTGCTTTTCTGTATTTATAACTTAAAACCTGTGATAAATTCCACCGTATGATTGACAGCAGGGGGTAGATATGTGAGAACGCTGTTGACAAACTTGAGGTGTTGTGAGGTTTAGAATTATTGCCACCATCTGTTTTAATGCCTTCGCTCATGAATTACTGTCTGCCTCAGTTTCTGCTTCAGTCCTTATTTGATCTCGGGGTCAAACGAATAATATATGTCTCTCCCTGTCACTGCTAACTGGCCAGGGGTGAGGAAGGAAAGGTTTCTGTGTGTGTGTGTGTGTGTGTGTGTGTATGTACCACCAAGCAGGCACAACAAAGACAGTTGGCAAAGTACACATTCCATGGGCGTAGATTTGTTGCAGGAAATCCCACTCCCATTCCCAAGGGATCTAAATAGAAACAGGGCACATAACACATGAACACATAAATAAATACAGAAAAAGAAGGAGAGAGAGAGAGAAAGAAGGAGAGAAAGAAAGATGGACTTTCGCCTAAAAACACAGAAAACAACATTATTTTTCTAGTGTAATCAGATATAAAGGCATAAATATCCTGCCTAAGAACTCACAGTTATATAATTTTTGGATATTTATACAGATTCTTTCATCAGTTTATCACTTGATGAGTTTCTAAAAATCTCTGGGTCTAAAATCTACTCTAATTGCTTCATTTTGTGGTAGCTTTGTATTCCAGATGTATGTGAATTTGACTGAGGCTTGCTTTACACTCGATGCAGGTTGCAGAGCATCGGAGTTCTCAATAGAGGGTAGCATTTATTTTCAAAATGCCAGACACGGAAAGTTAACTGAGACCTTTGTAGCTGAGGAGTTCAAGGTCACAGCAGCCTAAATTTAATCTCTCCTGTGAGATGAATTTTTATGTTCGTTTTAACTGTGCTCTGAACCTAACAAGGTCATCCAACACTATAGTCCCAGGGTCACAAAGCAATTACCGTCTTTGAATTTTTTTTTTTCTGTCTTTACTTTTCAGAAAGTAGTGTAGCTCAGACAGAAAGCAGTTTGTTCCTTTCTCTGTGGGTGAAGCCCTTTTAAAGTCTGTACAAAACTACCATAAATCTTTCAAAACAGCAACAGTGCTCTATGCATACCTACCCTATGATGTGCTGCTGTACTGTGCACACAAGACAATCACAGTCACTTTGTCAGATACTATCAAACAGACTGTAGCAATGTGCTCTTCCTTATCAGCTAAACTATCCTGTCCCTCAGGAGGTCATAAGAAGCACAACTGGATTCTTTCATTGTGAGCATTCTTAATTTGGCATCTTCGAGTCCCTTAAAGGCATTTGGAAGAGACTGAGTCAGAGAACTTTAAGCAAGAGCACAGACAACTTTAGCGAGAGCACAGACAACTTAAAGCAGCACTTTCTGTGCGGTTTTAATCGCTTGTTTACTTTAATTCTTTCTTTTGGGACGGCTGTGATTGGAGCATCCTCATGACTCCACGGGAATCTATACTTGGTAAGAAGCAAGTTACTGTTTTTGATTTGTTACTGTTCTTGTTTCTGAGAGACTGTGGGAGATTCGCCTCACAGTAGCTTCATGGAAAAGGGACTGTTGTACAGTTGAACTGGGAGAGGTTGTGACTCATTGCGAGTTCTGTAGAATTTGTGATACATCACTCATTCACCGCACACGCTGATAAAGTAGGGCTCCAAGGAAGAGGCAGTAATGTCTAAACAGAGATAGCACGCAGGAGCAACAGGTGCTGGAGTTTTAATAATAATTCTTACAAGAGATTGTTCTAATACATTGCCGTCTTACAGCTTTCCAGCTAGAGGAAAAAACCCAGCAAAGCATGGAAAGCAGGGCAGTGTAGACGTTCTTGTGGGTGTATTATCTTGTGGGGAGCTTGTGGAAAGCCATGGCAAACTGATTCAGGCATTGAGGTCAGTACAGGAAGGGCAGCCCAGCACTGAAACAATAGCTGGGATTTAAACAAGTCTTACATAACGTGTCCAGCCTGCAGGATACAGTTGACCATGATCCAGTTATAACTGGAGGTGCATGGAAAATCAAGTTAAATAGAGGGTTCCCTTGTCCTTGTTTGACAGTCTGCAGATTTACATCACTTATCTCTGCTTTGCTTCAACTAATTGCTGATGATGGGACAGGCTTGACTATGCATTCTCATGTTTGTTTGTTTTTTTCCTGGCTGTTAAAGAAACTAATTCTTACCCTGTTTCTCCATGTTTCACATAGGTAGTATCCAAGCCATCTTCTCCATGGAGAACTTGGTCAAAACGATCTGTTCTCCACCTAGACGTCGTACACCAGACATAGGAGAAGTAAGTCATCTGCTTCTGTTCAACAACACAAATGAAGTCAATAAAATAACTTTGAACCACACACACTGGATCTAAACCAGAGGCACAGAGAATAATGTGGCTATCTAGCAAAGTGTATTCACAGCTGAAAACTACAGTAGACCTGTTGGTACAACATAAAGCAGTATGATTTGAGTTTTATGAATCCATAAACCATAGGTATGTAACAGTTTAACACCTGTGCAAAGGGCAAACACCTGTAAGCTAGAACTGGACACAACTACTTCTAATGTGAGACATCCAGTATTGTTCTCCAACATAAACCGCTTTCTGCCCTTGAAACAGTTTATCTGCGCGTCCATGCGCTTACAGACCCAGTTGAGCCAGACAGCTGGACAACCTGATAAGTGTGTATGCGGTGCTCTGCAGCTCATGTGGGCTGTTCTGAACGACTACACTGAACAAACTAGACCATGCAGCGCCCGCCTGGAACATTATGCCTCCTTTAATTTACCCTTGACTCAGTCTCCTGAACCTACAGTATCAGTTGAACAGCAAAACAAGTAGTTCACAAGTGTTTGTGTGCGGTTTTTTTTAATATATTTTCACCACAGGGATGTAGTTTAAGTTGAAGTGAAGTGAAGGATGTAAATTAATAACGTCATGATATGAGTTTTTTTTTTTTTTGCAAATCATGTTTTTGTTTGTTTGATATTTTTGCAAATTTTGTCTTTTTTAAAAAAAAAAAAACATATATACATCTGTGCATCTGCATCTGTGCCACCTCTGTATTTATAGTACGAGCCTGGTAAAAACAGACACATTTCATTTTCTATTTTAAGACGTGTTAAAAAAAAACGGACAAAATGCAACGTCTGCACCTGCCCACATGTGCACGGAGTACGTCGACGTCAGGCCTAATAAATCAAAGGCCATTAATTAGATGGTGAAATGCCAGAGGAGGCCGTCTCTCTGTGATGTTGACTTCCAGCCAGAGAGCATACACACACACACGCAACTCAGCAGCAGCAAAGTGCGCCTGTGCTACGAGGGATGGCTGAATATTACACAGCCCGACCTCTCTGAGAGGCAAACACGTCTAGCAGAAGTATCCAGCGTGGGTTTGAATGCAAGACCGACATACAGGATCCTGCCTGGATTCGGGGGACATAATGCGGGCTCCTGAAGCGGCAGTGTCGTTGTGCTGCGTGTACAGTAACGAGCAGCTGATCGACTGTGCTGTGAATAATGTCTGAAGGTGCTGACTCCGTGTTCAGATCTGACTGGGAAAGTTGTTTTTCGGTTGTTTTGGTCTGAGTCAAGATGCATCTGTTTCGGAGTTACAATTACCAAGTGTTCCCGGATCGCTACTCAGTGGAAAGAACGACCATAAGGGGCATCAGCTGGGTATGCTGCTTTTAATGATTTCTCCAGAGAAATAACTGTGGATTAGTTTATGTAACACAGACAAGAATTAGTATATGGTGTCACACAATGATGATGATGAGGAGAGATGATAGTGATGCGCCATTGTTTTGATTATTCACACTGTCTTCTTGAATTGTTGTGTGTCTTTTAAAAGTAATTAGATAGATTATGTTGTCTATGTGTGACTTTGCAAATCTTGAGTTGTAACACTAAATACCAGCCCCCTTTTTTCTAGAAATATCTGGAATTAGACAAGATAGCAGTGACTTGGTACAGAAAGACCAAGAACAGACTGAAAGACTGGTACAGTCATAATTTGTTGCAAAAATGGTAGTTGTTATTGTGTTTAGAGCTTAATAGCCTTAAAAAACCTAGTTTTTGTTCAAGTGGCACACCACCCAGCGATCAAAATGCGGCTAATTTTGTGCTGAAACTGAGGAAAAAAGTTGGAGGAGATGTGGATAAAGCGATAGCAACACTATTCATAGAGCTCCACTATGACACAGTTAGAGGGTCCCCAAAACAGAGGTTTAGCAGATATTTCAAGAATGCTTCCAGTAGACTGAAGCAGTTTTCTCTATTGTGTTAGCAGTTCGGGTGTGGGGACACAGGAAGGTAACAAAGCACAAAGTTTTTATTAAACTGGGGTTATAAATAGTGTATTGTTTATTGTCCAAGTCCACCATAACACCCCTGCTCGGTTTACAAAAGAGATTTAGAAGATTGCACAAAGGGGAAGTTTTTGTTTCCAGGTCACAGGAAGACACAGAACAGTGGTGAAGCTCTTAGGTTCTAAATTTACTTGACTTTTAAGCATCAATAGGTCAAAGACAACTGTAAATCTCTCCAGACTGTATCCTGGACTTCCTGCTCTTCCCAGCCAAATATGAAAGTCATATTTTATGTAAAGTAACACAAAAGATTCATATCTGACAATTATGTTTGGGTCTGTGACGTACAAGTATGACACCGGACACACTAAATTTAATAGTCTCTTGATCTAACATGCTACACATATTCTCAAATGTCACAGGAGTCGTTCAAGTGGTTGTCAGGGGAGTTTGTGTTTATTTAGGTTATCTTACATGTAATAAATTACACATGAACACTTTCACAGAGATGTCCTCGCCAGGCCAATACTTTAAAAAAGATTTACACACCCAAGTGTAAAGGTCAGGTTGACAACATACTAAAAGTACCCGAATCATTAATATATATGAACTTGACATTAAACACATGATTATCTTTTCAATGGGAACAGTGTTTGTACTATACTGGCACAAAGGCAGCGAGATCCGCCTTATGAACAATATTCATTTTATAAATGAGTGTTCATTTTTTCCCCCAAAATGATATCCAACCCCTTTTGTTTCTCATCGATGTATGATATGAACAGTGAGCTCAATTAAAATAGCGCTGAGGCATTAGCTAATTCCTTTTCTTAACACATCACCTTTAACAGGGGGAAAAATTGAGCTCATTTTGCTGTCATCATTAGGAGATGCCAGGGCATAGTCCCTCCTGTCTTTCCTGCTCCTGCATACCGGTGCTGATACATGGGGACAAAAGAGAACAAAATGCCTCACATTCACAAAGGTTCCTAATAGTATCTGCCTGTCTACAGACCTGGGAGAACACTGGTTTATCCACATTTTTTGTTTACTCAAGGGGCACATGTGTCACTCTGACCTGGTTATAACTGACAAAACAATGCCACACATATTATTTTATAAAGACATACACAGTGAAAAATTCTTTAATGATCAGTGAAAAAAGGTACTCTTTTTTTTTTCAAGCTTTTCTGCCACAGTGGGGGCTAATGAGCTAATGAGTTTTTCAAGTATGCAGTGTGCCATTCAGACAATCATGTGACGTACCATAGCTGGCTGCACAGCACACCAGACAAAACATGCCACAAAGTCTGCACAAGGAGTGGAGACATTTAACAGATTTATATCAGTGATTTAAAGAGTTGATCTCAACAATTAGGTCAGCTATACCTCATGCGTCAATTTCAGTCATGCCGTGTGGTTACTTCGCATGTGTTAAACTTCTTTTTTGCAATCTGTTCATACGATGCATCAGCAAAGTGCAAAGAAACAAACGTACATGTTATTAAAATTCATCCATATTCCATTCGGCTAATATTTTATCCTTGTAAACCTTACAACTCTATAGTGAGACTAAGTGAAATGTGCTGCCTATAAATCAGTTTTCCCTCATTCTGTGTGCGTGCAGACATAGCTCTAAGTACCCACAAGTTATCAGATCTGGAAGGAAAATGGGATCCCTATAATAGCCTTCATACGGCTCTGACACTTGAATTAAGAGCAAAAGCAAGTGCCTCGGGAATACAGGTACACCACAAGGCTGTCATAAAAACATAAAAACCAAGAAGCATAGAGGAAGTAAAACTTAGGCCGAAGTACGGACATAGCAATGCTGAATAATTGTACAAGGTAACAGGTTTAGGTTAGGGTTAATCTGACTCTCATAAGACCATGTTCTGGTAAAGGGAGTCACCAGAAATAATATGTGATTAAATGTATATATCTGTGGCAACTGCTGCAGTACATTTAATCTTTAAACACTTTCAAAAGCCTTCTCATGAGAAAGGATAGTCAGTAGCTAAAAGCAACCTTTTCACTCAACAAAATGTGTGGCAACAGGCTGTGTACTTTCCTTCAGCTCATGTCTGTGTACTTTTTCCTCCCACTTCATTACACACACTTGATACCCACCCACACCACGGTGGAGACAATAGTAACTCAGCGCAGGTTGAGTTAATGTATTTATGTTGACCTTCATCTCAATGAAAAGAAAATAATTATTCTTTCTATCTGGACAGTCCAGCTTGGTTATATTTGTTTATTTGGTGCAACCACAGTGAGATTATCATCAACGACCAGCTAGTTCCTGTGGAATGCCGTTCCAGAGCAAGTTATCTGCTTTATTTCAGAGGTTTTAGATATGGAGAAATGGCTCAGTGGTGATAATGTCTCTCCCTCTTTCCTTTAGACTCCGCTGCCAGAGGCCCTGAATTCAAAGGACACTATGAAGCAGGTGTGTATACCTCAGATGGTGAACTATGCTTTGGTACATCACCTCCTCACAGCTGAGAGTAATCTAATGTTCTCACAAGGAGCACAAGGAGAGACACAGTGACAGAGGAGAAGCATGCTTTCATCATGTTTTTGCTCTTAAGCAAACTAAATGGAAAATTTCAATAAGCTTGACTGTTAAAAATTAGATTTTTTTTTACATCGGTCATCAAGGTTAATTATTATTTAGCATCTTTTATGTCATATCCTCTCATTTAAGTGCTCCCAAACAGTTACATAATCAGGTTTGTAAGTGCATACGAGGCTTCTATCTTTCACTTTACTAATTAGCTGATAACAGTTATTGACTTTGGTTGGCATAGCATTTGAATGTGAGTCTTGAAATTATCAGCAGCCTGTATTGCTCTCTCTCTCTCTCCTGGTGACTTTAAGCTGCACTGACCTCTGCTATCATCTAGACTTGCAGCGCTTGCATCCTCTTAAAATGCTGAACTTGTTCTTTTGTTGTTATAATATCCTGCATTACTACTCAAGCGAGTCTTAAAAAACACATTCCTAACGTGACATGTAGTCACAAGGAGTCTAAAGGGCACTCCAGGGCCCACAGTTAATTGACCCTCCCCACCCTTCTGAGCCCTGCTTCACCCAGTCCAGGCCCCTCACACCGCTTTATCTCAGCTTCTTCAACAGCATGCCAACCAGAGAACCTTTTAAACACTGATAACAGGGTTTGACATGGAAAGGGAATTCTTTTGGTCTCCCCCAGAAAGAAGAAGTTGTCAGTGAGAGACAGTGTGAGAGAGAAACAGCATCTTTCAACACCCAAAGAATCAATGCCTGTGAATTTTGTTTTGTGTTGGAAAGAGAAGATAGAGAGGTAATCTACAGAGAGTCTGCAGGAGGCACGTGTTGCTAACCTCTTTCAGCTTTGTTTGGTTGCTTAGCAAGTGCTGGCTCCTGATCCTTGAAGTCACAAATGAGCATCATACATTCTGATAGCACTGTACAAGATGGATTGTTTTTAATAAGCTGTGTTTGATTGTGCTCCAACTTTTTTATCTGCAACATGTGTAGTTTTCCTCTTTAGACACACTGAACTAGAATTCACCATATTTGATCACAAGTTTAGTAGCTACTAATCTTTGGTCACATTTTAAAAATAAAATTTTCATCTATGAAACCAGAAGGCTACAGCCATGCTAGCGGATCTGTGAGACTGTAAGATAGGTAACCCTGTTAGACAGATAAACCAAAGTATTAGACAAACTGAAATGTTGGCCTGATGATAAATCGCATAGTAATCTATTCAGTATTTGGGTATTTGGGTAAAAAACAAAAATGTTAACCTCATGGTAGCGCTACAGGAAAAGTTGCCACAGTCAGTAGGCTTCATCTTCTGGTGACCGTGAATGTCTGTACACATTTTCATGGCAATCCATCCTACAGTTGTTGAGATATTTCAGTTTAGACCAAAGTAATGGAACAACAGAACAACAGATCAACATTGCAATCCCCAGAGCCCCGCCATCAGAATGGCTAAAATGTTTGACATGTTCCAAGCAGCTAATGGAAAGTGTGTAATATTTGTTTGCAAAACTTTTCACACTTTCCACTTGCCTTTTGTTGAGGTGTTTCTATTCTGCAGGTAGAGGACTTTGTAGGTTGGACAATGTGTTTGTGCAACGCATATAGTGTAGGTGAGAAGTGACATCAACCGCAGATGCAACTTGATAGATCTAAAAACTGATGCTGAATGATTTTGTCAGAGGTCGTGAAAATCATTTTACCCATCTTCTGGGGGGATTTTTCAGAATGGAAATGTTTCTGGTAGGTGTGTGGTCTTGTGTTTTTCTGATGTAGAGAGAGACGGGGGGAAAGTCAGGTATCTGTAGAGACCACACAGCGACATTAAGGCTCCTTTCCAACTCAGAGTGTTCATCTGCAGCTGCTTCTCAAACAACACTGCCCACCAAGGTCACAGTAAGAAACAGAGAAATGTCTCGCCTACAGATGAAACACACAGAGAATAACTGTACTGGTCATCATTCCACCCAACAAGATAAATGCATGCAACCAAATCACACACTACACACTTCTAGAGCAGATGACTAACAGCCACAAGCCACAAACAGATTTAAATGAATAAAGATAATGCACAGAAGTTATATGAATATGTAGTGATAAAGACAATTACAACCTGCGTCTGAGTAAACTGTACAAGCTGTAGAGCAGCCTTTCTGTAGGCGTGGTAATTTAGGATCATAAGTAGAGATAATATAACCTCGACAACTTAAGTCTATAACAATATGAAGTTATTTATATACTGTGGATCAGTGGTTTTAAGATACTTTTTGTATATATGCTCTTGACTGTAAAATGACCTCAACAGCAATATGGACCCAAGTCATAAAGTATGTTATAGCTGCCTTCCCAAACCTAACAGCTGGCCCATACATTACTACACACCAATACACAGTGTGCATTGTACTTTGAGTCATTGACTGGTGCACCTGTGGGAAAGGTGTTTACTCTGTAATTCGACTCAGTTGGAACAATTACCTACGTAACACATGGCTTATAGTTCCTAGACAAGATGATCAGATGACCTACATACAGACAATAAACAACGCGCAGTCGGACACAGACAATTGAACTGCAGCAATAGAAAACATCGCACGGAAGAAATTATTAACTTTTCTGCGTGTTTACATGATTGTCAGGTTCAGTAGCGAGAGCCAGGCTCCCTCAGTGAAATATGGCTTTTGATATTGTTTTTGTAAAGGCTGGCTTAGGTAATGGAAAATTGCCTCATCAAGAAAATAAGTTTTGGAGTTGACATGCCTGAGAATGTGACTTTGGCATTCCCATGGGGAAAAAATAGCCCCTGGGAATACTGGTGACCTCTAGACAACATAACTTCTATGGGGCACAGCAGATGTCTCAGGGCGTATTTACTCTGAAGATGTCAGGTCTGGGAACAGGCCGATGTGGGCATGATAGGTTGAAGTGTGTACTGTACAGCATTACCCACAGTAGTCCGTTATAGTTGTGCATCATAATTAGCAGGCCTGCGTGAACTTGGATCTAACAAATATGTGTTGTGGCCTCGAGTTCAGGTGAAAGAGCAAAGGTTGTGTCGGTGTCTTCGAGGCATGGGGTCAGTGGGGTCGTTTCTGTCCCCGGCTTCCTCGTTTTGCTGCAAGTCCGCTCAACAAAAAAAAATACTAATATAGGAAATGGTCATTGTTGGGTTCTGTGTGCATCTCAAGACCACCACCTTGGGCTAACAGCAGTGCCCAAAGAAGAATCTGCAGAACAAACAAATAACTGTCTGAGTCACTTGTTGAATCACAAGACTGGGAGCAGGAGAAGCAAGAGAGGAAGTCAAACAGGGAGAAGCAAATAACAAAGTCTACCTCTGTCAATCATTTAGATTGTAAATATTGTTGGGTGGTAGTTTGATCCAATTTGTTTACAAAAGAGAAGCAGTGCAGAAAGCATGAAAAAACCTGAATTAGGGCATCCGCATTACAGCACATTCTTGTTATATAAGCCTTGCTTCTGCATCAGTGGCTGACAGGTTTTGCACCCTGTCTGCAACCTCTCTGGTTTTTAGACCTGACCCAAGTGAGCCGTGTTTATGTGAGGGGGAAGTGAGGAGGAAATAAATCGAGACTTCAAAGGAAAAGCAGCACATTGAAGGAGGTGAGAGAGGGGAAAGTTTGTTGTCGCTGCGTGCCAGAGTGTGTGAGTTGTAGATACTCAGAACTCAGCGAGATGTAGGAAAGCTGAACAAAACATAGCCATTTATAAAACATTCCCACCTCCCTGCAACCCACCCACACACACACCACATTTCACTCCGATGCCCACAGAAATCTCCACTCACGTTGTTAGAAATACCTGCCATCGCACATGATCTCAACGCTGAGGGGAAATGCAAAGAAACTTGTCTCTCTTTCTTTCACTCTCTCTCTCTCACACTCATAAATAAGCACAGTGTTTCAGTTAACAAGACCGACTGTGTTGCATATCCTGGCTCCTTATGTACACAGAGCTCTCTCACTTGTTCTCACCCTATTTCATCACATCATAAAAGGGAGCATGACTTAGTCTTGGCAGATTTATCTCTATAATAGAAAGATGCTAATAGATTAGCTGCTTGATAATATTTTTTTTCATTGTCTATCAAGTTTCTCTCAGATCGTGTTGTGAAGGCAGCGAGGTCAGTGTACAGCGTCATGATCGAGAGGAACCCCGGTCTGATCCGAGATAGAAAGTATCACCTCAAATCATACAGGTACCCACACTGTACATTTCTTCTGTGTCAAAAAAAAAAAAAAAGTGACAAACTCTGCAAATTACATGCAAATTGACATGTGAAATTACTCTTACAGACAATGTTGTTCTGGTAAGGAGCTTGTTGATTGGCTGATGAAACAAAATGACTGCCTCCAATCAAGAAGCCAGGCTGTTGGAATGTGGCAGGTCTTGGTGGATGAAGGAATCCTTGTTCATGGTAAGAAATGAGGAAATACAGTATGTCTCGAGTAAAACGTACCAATTCCTCTTGTCTGTTTGCATGTGACACCAGCAACATTTGGCTGACAACCAAAGTAAAGAGTAATAAAACAATATTTATCAGGTGTTGCATGAGGTCACACCTCGGCACGGACTGTAGAAGATTATATAAGTATTTGACAGGAAATGCTGTCGTTTTCTGGCAATTTTTTAAAAATATATTCTGATAATGATGTCTCAATGTCTCAAGCAGCACTCAAGAATTTCCCCTTAGCATTTGAGTAGCTTGAGATCTGGTGACTTAGTCTGCCAGGGAACATGTTTAACAATGAGTTCTCACTCAGTCAAGTCTTCACTAACCACTTATGTTCTCTGGACGGGATATTGTCTTTCTGGAAGAGACCACTCCAATCAGAATAGAAATGCTTCATCATCAAATGAAGGGGATCGCTCAGAATAGATTTGCACTTATTTCCATTTATCTTGTCATTCTTGAGTTTTGTAAAGTTACTATGTGACAACAAAATTCTCTTCTAAGGTCAAAATGTACTTATTTGTTTCTGTCTTTTTTAACTAATCTGTGTATGAAAGAGTTGTGTTCTACTTTAAGTCCCGTTCCACTCAAAATTATTCAAAGCAAAGTATTTTTATTCATCAACAAAACATTTCTGGAGGGGATGTTTAAATGATAAATTTTATGTAATCACCATATCTCAAAAGGTCGTCACCCTTAGTTACATTAAGATCTCATGAATATTTTTCCTTTTCCTGTGTTCTGTCTCAATCAAGTGAAACATGAGGTGAACTTTCATGACAAGGACACCCAGTTCTACCGCTTCCAGGACTCCGAGTTTGGCCTGAACCACATGACAAACGAGAAAGACTCGGAGGATGAGCTGCAGGAAGCTCTGTCTCTGCTGTCTCAGCTGGGTCCTGATGCTTTGCTCACTATGATTCTGCGGAAATGGTTAGTATGTTAAGCCAATAAAACAACTGCATGCATGAAAACACTATCAGACTACATGATGATGATGTTGTTTTAGAGACATTGGACTTATTATCTCAACTATGCCCGATGCTTCTGTAGCTGCTGTATATGAAGCATTACCTAGTTAGTGAAGTCATTTATTTACAGTATGTCATGTATGACAGTCATATAAGGTTCATAAAACCACTCAAAGGAACCGGTACTGTTGGATTATGTCTTTATCAGCTGTTTTTATGGCTGATCACACCTGTTGCCCTCTCTGCGTCTAGCCCCAGTCAGAGGAGTGCTGAGGACCTGGAGGTCATCTATGAGGAGCTGCTCCATGTCAAGGCTGCTGCTCATCTCTCCACCTCTGTAAGTCACTATTACTGCCTGCTCTTGACATCAGTGTCCTTAAAACCACTATGTGTAAAATTTTTACATGACTATACAGTCTTTCAAATTATTTCGATGGCCCATGTTTTTGCTTGTAGAAATTGAGAGTCTTGCTATTAAACTTCACTTTGATGGTGATAGTATACCTTAAATTTAATCTTTAAAACTGTTAATCTGTCTTCTAGGCTAGTATTTTTCTTGCATATACAGAATCAAATTTTTTCATAATGTACTTTGACCAAAAAAAATATTGGAATATAACACAGTGGAAACAGGAGTTATCAATGGAGTCTCATTTCTTGCTCTTTTGTGCCTGTAGGTACGGAAGGAACTAGCAGCTGTGTTGGTCTTTGAATCACATGCCAAGGCCGGAACAGTCTGTGAGTGTGACAGCTTTGCTGACGTTTGAGCTTGGGTGGTAGAGAGCAGTGCTACATACACACGTGGACACACATAGACACACACGGTCTCATTGTAGAGCTGAACCTCACTATACTGTTGTTCTAACGTGCACAAATGTCCTCTTCTGCCCAACATGCCCTTCAGATATATTATCTCCACTAAACCACGTAAACCATCAGCAATATTTGAAAGTCCTCACGTCATGATTGATTCATCACTTAAATGAAGGCAGTCATGTGTCCTTTATACTCTTCTCATCTCTCTTTCCATTTAGTCTTGAATATGAAAGTCATACATACATAATAATGCCCATTGCATGAAAGTACCCTGTAAACATGATCTTCATGCAATTATGATGGTTATTCACACAGAGACACGTGTGAATAACCAGTGTTGTTGTCGACTGTCTTGTTTTGTTATGTAGTGTTCAGCCAGGGGGACAAAGGCACTTCCTGGTACATCATCTGGAAAGGCTCTGTAAATGTGATCACACATGGAAAGGTAAATCTATTTACTGGTTGCAAATAAACCCCTCAGAATTGTTACTAATAAATGCCTTCTTGCTTTTACACTAGTATATAATGATGAAACTACTGTGTGCAAACAGGGTCTGGTAACGACACTACATGAGGGTGAGGACTTCGGGCAGCTAGCGCTGCTGAACGATGCACCTCGTGCTGCCACCATCATCTTGAGAGAAGACAACTGCCATTTCCTCCGTGTTGATAAACAGGACTTCATACGCATTCTCAAGGTGTGTCTGATCACCTACTTACTGTATGTGCATCTCCATGGCTTCTTTGTCAGATGTCAAAAATGTTGCCATGCATTTAAGGCCATATGCGACGGTATTATAGCTGTAGGTCTCCATCTCCATACCCTTTAGGATGTGGAGGCAAATACGGTGCGACTGGAGGAGCATGGGACAGCTGTGCTGGTACTGGAGAAGAGTGCTGACTCAGCAGAACAGGGAGGAGCAGGGAACAACAGCAAGTGAGAAACTCTGACACACCCACCTCTCAGACAAAACAGTCACTTTACAAGCAGCTTTATAATCATTAAAATTCTTCACAGATACTTAACCTGGGTGTGTGCAGATACTGTATCATAAAAATTACACAAGCATTGCCATTGGTCATCATCACATAATGTGGGACAAGTATACAGATCTTTTTGTCAAACGTCGTTGAGATCTTACTAATGTATTTTTATCTAATACCCAGAAAAGAAATGGACTTCAACCCTGCCTTGTTGAATGACTTGTTATCAGTCTTGAAGTGTTTTAGCAAACATAAAAGTGAATTAACTCAATGATGACCTCCCTTTTAGTTGTTCACTTGTTTCCCTCTTTACTTCCACACCTACACACACTACATCCATCTTCTCTTGTTCTCTCCACTTTACTTCACAAGCTTTATTATCTGAAGAACCAAACAAGTATTGAATTTTTGGGCCTGATACCATTCAGCAAAGATCCCTCTAAATTTGGTTATGAAAGAGTTATGACGTAGACACAGTATATGGCTTTTTTAATTAAACAGCAAACTTTTGATCTGTAACTGACCCGACCGACACTGCTTTCCACTCAGGTGTGATATGTTTCTGACAAGTATTATAAACACTGGAGTCTTCTGGACAAACTATGCGATGATTACGTCATGGGCTTTTTTCTGCTTCTGCTTTTGTGGAGGGGTTATCAATCAATATATGCACACAAACGGACATACAGTAAACCTGATAAAACAATTCTAATTATATAATTATTCATGTAATGTGTGAGAGTTAGCCAAGAGACTATTTTCATCTATAGTCCCTGGACAGTTATGTTGTCACTCTTAATAAGACTTTAAATTAGTTAGTTATTAAAATAGGACATAAGCATGGAGAACAATTATAGTAAAAGGCATTAATTAAACACACACAAACACATAAGCTCAGTGCATGCATGCAGAGCAATACACATCAGATTTTAATGTTAGTATAAATGATCTGTTCCTCTTCTTTTTCTCTTCTGCAATGCTCTGTGCAGGTACACAGTAATGTCAGGAACACCTGAGAAAATACTGGAACACCTACTGGACACAGTGAAGTTGGACTCTAATGGAAATGATGCTATTGGTGAGAGCCTGCGGGCATCTTCTTGCCTTTTCCCTGTTTTACTGATGATGATTACCAGGGATGACTCAGTCAACTAGTTAATCAACTGTGTGTTGTTGTGATGTTTGTCTCCCTGCAGATCCCTGTGTGGGTGACTTTCTGCTCACCCATAAAGTCTTCATGCCCTCCAGTCAACTGTGTCCTGCACTACAGCACCAATATCCTGAATAGTAATGGCGCTTTAGCGAAAGTTCAGTCAGGAAGACTATCTTTTGCATGTATATGCCTGTAGTTATATTTCTCATTTCATAATGCCACTCACATCTCTCACACATGCTCAGTCATAATTTCCCTTGCTGTCATTGCCAGCTGTAATCAGCTGTCCAAATCTATCCAATAGCACAGCGACACACCTCCGTTGTTAGCCTATCATCCTGCTGTTGTCATTTAATAAGTTTCTGCCTTTCATGCGTTCATGCTGCTGTTAGACACACCCCCTCCACCTCCCCATCACCGCCTAGTGTTTGCAGATTCATCAGTTTTATCACTACATCAACCTCATCAGCCTTATCAATCTCAGCAGAAGTCATCAGCCACCACCACCTCCAGTGACTGTCTTGACCAAGACTTAATTACCACTACATCATCTGCAATAATAAACAATTATCTTTACTTCATTCACTATGTCTCTCCTGATTGAACTAATATCAGTGTCAATGATGATGATGATGATGATAAGGATAGTGTGTGTACTAAGTGGAAAAGAGTAACACCCACACATTTATTCCAACATGAGGACACAACAACATTTTGATCAACTTGGAATGAAACATTAGTGTGCAGGCTTTACTCTTTTCCTATTGGAGCTGTTTTTAATAGCCTTAAAACCCACATGATGTGCGTATAATTGCACCCCTTCAGTTAAAAAGGATAGCGTGTAACTGCCACTGCTACTGCTTCTGCTGCTTATGATCATGATGGACGCAGTTCAAATGAGCAATGTCAATGTAATGTGATTTTTTTTTCTCATCTCATCTCTTCTGATAGCCACAAGTACATAACTGTAATATTTAATTGTAATTGTGTCTTATAATAGTCTCAGATTCTTTGTTTGTAAAGCTTGTTGGGCCGTTATTCCTTAACGATCATTGCACCTACCAGGCAGAGCTCTCTGAGGGCTCAGATCAGGAGAAACTCTCCTACGTTCTCAACACCAAGCAGAAGGTAGTGAAGCTGATTGGCCAGTGGGTGGCTCTGTACGGCCTTCTGCTGAAAGAAGACCCCATTGCTTCAGACTTCCTGGAGGTGAAGTTGCAGGCTCAAGTTAATCACATTCATGCCCATTTCTCTTTGTACACTGTGAATTGGAATATTTGTTATCGAAGAGAATCAATAATTATGTTCTTGTTTTTTCAATTACCGTGTTTGGGCTGAAACAGAGGCTGAAGAAGGAGGTAGCAGCTGATTTCCGTCTGTGCAGCATGCTGAAAGAACAACTTAGGGACAGGAGGAGAACAAAAGTGTAAATTGTCTTTGTTATCTTATTACATCTGCTATTTCTATTAAAAGTCATAAGTCATAACTATGGCAGCATAGTATATGACACTATTTCTCATCTTTTAATATCTCAACAGGTTGGAGAACGGATATCAGTCACTGAGCAGGGTAAGCATCTTCACATAGATCACAGCAGGGCACAGAATATTAATATCAGAGATACATTTTAATGAGAAAACAGTTTGAATGTCATGTTGTTGTCATTTGTCCGTTTAATGTCACTGCTGAGTCACTCTGATGTTATTGACAGAACCAGCAGTTCGACTGGTTTTCTAACTGTGAGGAGCCGGTGGGGAGGTTACAGCCAATCAGAGCTCAAGATAAAGGTGTGTGAGACTTCATTACAATATTATTGCGTTTACCTCACATTAACTCATGTACAGCATCTGTGGGTGTTGCTTATGAGTAATAGATATTAACACACATCATTACTCATGACATCAATTATCAAATTAGCATATCTTGACATTTTGGCTTCTTTCCCTTCATTTTGCAGTGTTGTACGAGATCTACAGGCCCGACAACAAACCTCTCACTTTGATGCTCCCAGTGAACACGTCTGTACAGGATGTGATGTCAGCAATAGTCAAACCTGGAGGAGATCACGTCCTGGTCAAAATGAACTCTGCGGGAGGTGATTGATCATTCTGTCTTTTGAAGTGTGAACAGATATTTTTCATTTAAATTTGCAGTTCCTGTAAAATTGCCTATCTAAAGCTGCTTATTAATTCAGTTTCTGATCTAGTGCTAGTCTTGTTCATAGATTTTCTCTACTGTTCTTTGTCAGTTCATTAGGCTGAAAATTAGTTTTTGATGTATTAAATGTTCACAGAAAGAGCTCAGTTAAAGCTAGATGCGACTGCAGTTTACACCGCCATGGGACTCAACGAAAGACTGTTCATCTGCACAAGCAGTCAAGTGGAACAACTGGTGAGGAATAGGTGTTCTCCATACTCCATACTCGCAAAAGAAAAGATGAAATCTCATCGCGTTAGACATATGTTCATTAGGTTTATTATTTATTATGGTGCATACAGTTAAATTTCACATGCTGGATTTGTTCAGAGCAGCTTATCAGCCCAGAAAGCCATCAAACATACACTCCACCGCCTTCTCTCTGCTAATTTTCTTTCTCTCTCTGTCTGTCCCTCTCTTTGTCTTTATCCTAGACACCCCTGGCGGAGCAGCAGGGTCCAGAGCGAGGAACAACTGACATCCTCGAACAGATGAGCTCTAAAGACATCGCCAGTGAACTCGCCAACTACGATTGGGAACTGTTCACTGCCATGCATGAGGTGCAGATATGACATTAAAGGCAAAAATCAGAAAAAAGATCCGCACATTGTACTAGTAGCTCCTAGCAATTTTAATTGAGCAACGTTTCGATCTACCAGAGATCTTCATCAGGCATTGTCAAATCACCGTCACAGAGCAAGACAATCAATATGTAGGCACAAACATTCAGCACTCAGGTGATTGTGATCTGCATGATTGAGAGTGCAATCTGCTCCCAAGCTGAACCAATCAGGGCAGAGCTGAAGCAATGCCTCATGCCTCTATGAAAAGGGCAAAAACAACTTTAAACAACAACTTCAATATTATACAGGCACATATGAAATAGAACACTTCAAAAGTTGAATCAAATATAGATCACGAATCACATAAGTCATCCAAAAAGTTACCATAAAAACTATTGTATAGAAAAATACATAGGAAAACCAAAGAATAAATAATAAATGATACAGAGGAAAGAGGATATTCAGTTCTAAGGTACATAATGCTCTATTATGCATAAAGAAAAACAAAGCTGAAACCAGCACTCAGAGATTTCCTCATTTCAACAAAAAGCTGGTTATCTCTTTCTTGAAACTGTATCTGAGTCACACTGCTCTCCACCATTTATCTGACAGCAGCAGTCTGCTGATACAGTTCTTCCTTCATGCTTCACATGTTTCTGAAGCAAGTCACATTCATTAAGTCACCTGTAAAAACAGGCTTCTCATTGATTTTTACATTTCAGTGGTTTGTGACTCATTGTCCTCATCTCTCCAGGCGGAGCTTATCTACTACATATTTGGCCGTCACAAATTTCCAGGTGCCATCACAGCTAACCTGGAGCGGTTTATGCGTCGCTTCAATGAGGTGCAGTACTGGGTGGTGACTGAGCTGTGTCTCTGTGAAGACCTGGTGAAACGAGCCATTCTGCTCAAGAAGTTCATCAAGATCGCTGCAGTGTAAGAGTTAATTATATAACACCTCAACCATGTTTTAATGGCAAGGTCAATCGGTCAGTCCACCACTTGGTCCATACTTCAATATCTGAAATTTTGTGGAGACATTCATGGTCCCCAGAGGATGGTCCCCTACTGATTTTGGATTACCTTTTCTCTAGCATCACCATGAGGATTGCATTTCTGGTTTTTAGTGATATGTCTCAAAAACTATTGGATGGATTGCCATAAAATTTGGTTCAAACTTTGATGTTCCTCACAGAATGAGTTGTACTTTGGTGGTTATCTGACTTTTCCGCACCTGCATGTCAAAGTTTTAATTTAGCCAGTGAAATATCTTAACATCTGCTTGATGGATTACCATAAAATTTGGTACAGAAATCCATGGTGCTCAGACCATACATCATAATGACTTTGGTGATCTCCTGATCATTCCTCTGGCGCCACCATGAGGTTCACATTTGTGGTTCTGGTGAAATGTCTCAAATATTATTAGATGGATTGCCATGACATTTGGTACAAACATCCATATTCCACACAGCATGAATTGTAATTACTTTGGTGATCCCCTGACTTTTCCACCATCATCAGGTCAAATTTCACTTTGTCCAATACTTTGGACTAATGGCATTACCAACAGCCTCAGCTGTACTTTGTCTTTTGTGCAAATTAGCAAATGTTAGCATGTTATATGCTAACTAAAACGATAAACATGGTCAACATTAAATCTTGCTAAACATCACCATGTTAGCATTGTTATGGTAAGCATATTAGCGTGCTGATGTTAGCATTAAGCTGAATGCACTGCTGCACCTAACCACAACCCACACAGGCTGTAGACTTTCGTTTCCATATAAACCATCTTTTAAACCTGCACTCAAAACTCATTTTAAGAACAGCATTTTGCCGCTTTGAGACATATTTGTTTATTTCCATTTTTTCCTCTCTGCCACAGATTAAAGGAGCAGAAGAATCTCAATTCATTCTTTGCCGTGATGTTTGGTTTGAGCAACAGTGCAGTACAGAGGCTCTACAAGACCTGGGAGGTGAGAAACCCCTGAATGCAACAACCACAGTCATGATGATGATAAATGTTGTGGCACCATTTACTGAACAATAACTTTGGAAATGACTCATACAACATTTTTGCTTGTCATTGTCTGTTACAGAGAATACCCAGCAAGACAAAAAGAGTTTACTGTGCATACGAGAGGTTGATGGTAAGTTACAGTGTAAATTTCATAAATGTTCCAACATTATTACTGTACTATTCTCTATAGTTTTCTACTTCTTCACATTCAAAGGCAGCTTATAGTATGTCCTGTTAATTATGTGTACTAACATAAAGTGTTACTCTATTCTCTGCTTCTGGTAGGATCCTTCACGCAACCACAGGGCCTACAGATTGGCTGTGGCCAAACTCAGTCCTCCTTACATCCCCTTCATGCCTCTGCTGCTCAAAGGTAACAATAACCAGCAGTGTTGCCCATACAGCATTAGCCTACACATGAATACGATGTAAATTAAGTCACTTTTAGATAATCAATGACATAATTGACTAAAATCACCAGGATACTAATCACTTTTTCTGTTCCTGTCTATGCTCAGACATGACATTCATCCATGAGGGAAATCCAAACTGTATAGACAAATTGATCAATTTTGAGAAGATGGTAAGATAGTTACTCAATTATTCTCCTCGCACATCTTATCTTTAGTATGAGATTGATCTGTAATTCCTCCTTTTTCTCTCATTGTCACAGCGCATGATTGCCAAGACAGTGAAAATTGTAAGAGAATGCAGAAGCCAGCCTTACGGTAAGTGATCCAGATGAGCTTTTCATACAACTAGCAGACTTATAGCATTGGCAAAGATATACACTTTATACGATGGCTATGGATATGTATTCACACAAGGTCAAACAAATGCATATGCATGAAGTAAATGAATGATGCATGCAGTATATATCCTGTAGGTAATCTCCTGTATCTTCTCTACAGTGCCTTCATCTCCACAGAGGGGCCTGGCAGATCGGATGTTTCTGGAAGGGCCTGCTACTCGCATATCTACATGTAAGCTACATTTACCATATCATTAATTGTTGTGACCAGTTGTATTATCTGAAAGATGAAGAGTGTAATTTATGATAATCAGAGTTTTTTTTTATCAATATCTTTAACACTATGATCTCCGCAGCCTGATTACTGTTTCACCACTTCACTTGTTTTCACACTTGTCCTTTTTAAATTTCACATTCTGCCAAATGGTACCTGTGCATGCAACATAACCGTAACGTCCCTGGCTCGATTCCAGCCAGTAACCCTTGTTGTATGTCTTACTCATCTCTCTCCCCTTGTTTCCTGTCTTCCACCTCACTATCCTCTATCTTATAAAGGGAAAAAATGCCAGAAAAAAATAATTAAAAAAAAAAAAATGGGAAGATTTGCCAGTACAAACACTTAAATGTCTGCTGAGTCAAACATGATTTATCCCTCTCATCCAGACTCAGACCACGCCCTGCCTCTGCGTAGTCCCAGCAACATCCGACACTACATTCAGAACCTAAAGGTGATCGACAACCAGCGCAAGCTAACACAGCTATCGAGAACAGCAGAATGCTAGGACACCAACCTGCAAATGTACAAAGACTGTATAACTGTAGCCTAAATCTGAACCAGAGAACGGATTGTAGCTGGATGAACAAAACTTCCACACTTGTCTAAAAAAAAGATGGACCTCTGGAGGTGTTGCTTGAGTGACTGAGTGCCACAGATATTCAATCGAATTGAAGGGGCTTGGACATTCATGGAGAAGCTTTCTGCACAGCGATGAGAGAGAAAATAAGCAGTTTCCACAGTAATCACATCAAATACCAAACCAGAGAGTCCAATTCTGTGTCCATGAGTCTTCAGGGGACGCTTTTTATCCAAAAAGCCTTATAGCGCACTGGTATACATACATTTTGTTGTGTGTGTATCGCAGTGGGAACTGATCCAGTGGTGATGCCACTCAAATACATAAACCACACAATGTTACAACATGTACAGTTAAGCAAAGTATGCCTGTGTCTTGTGTCAAAAGTCATTTATGTGACATTTTATATACTGCTGTCTGTGAGATTGAATAATGCTGATGGTTTCACAAAAGGGTCATAAGAACACACACACAGATCTTTGCTATAGCTAATCACTTTAGGTCAGTTGTTGTTGTGCACTTGTATTTTAAAACTAATATATTGCAGATCATTTTTGGCAGCCAGGCCACTGACTGACATGCATATCATTTCATACAATGTTTGTTTTCTAAATAAATTATTTTCTCAGTAATGTGTATTCAATGAAAGCACCACAGTTTGTAAAAAGGGAAATATTTTATTTAAAGTACAAACCGTAACAGGTAAAAATTGACCTCCAAATAGCCCCCCCCCCCTTTTTCTTCCCTGTTAACAAAAATGTTCTCCCCAATATGGGGTGAGAAAAATTCACAACAAATCAGTTATCATTTGAATTCCAAAATACTCTCCTTGTCATAAATATATACAACTTCTTTTTGAAAGTCCTGGAGAGTGAAAATGGGCTAAGACATGTAAAAAATGGGGACGGGTGGGGGGGAGGGGGGTGCCTTCTCCTGATGTAACCACGGAGGATGTAGTAAAATGATCCCCTGTCATAAATTATGCATTGACATGTTCAGTAAAGAATTTTCATGTAAGCAATGTTAAAAGATTTAAATCAATTACCAGTGGGGATTTTGTAGACCATTTAACAAATAGTAAATCACTATCCATTGAGAGGGGGCACATGTAATGAAGCAAACAAATGTAACACATATGGTTAAGTGTAATGGTGGTGTTTAGACAGGTGCAACCATAACAGCACATAATTCATCAAACTATGTCAACATACTCAAGTTCAACTCAACGGATATGTTCTTGTGGTTTGTGTTTCTGTGTCAGTATGTGGCGTAAAAATCAGTACAATCAGAAAAGTGGTCCAGCAATGAAGTGGTGAATACATCTGAAGTAGAAACACACTTGAAGAATGCTTAGTGAGAAAGCAGGTGAAGGTGAAAAGCCAGAACACAACAAAAGATTTAGTCTATGTGCTCATCACATACTTTGACACGCATCACTACATGTTACAAAGTTCTGGGTTATCACAACGCAGTCACAAATAAAACATAAAACAAAAGAAAGCACTGTAATATATAAAAAAAAAAGAGTGAATATAAATATTGCACTTCCAAACATTTAGTTCCCAGTGCCTAGTTTGTTATCCCTTTGTTAGAGGTACAAGACATCCTGTAGGACGCCAACATCTGGACGGTAGACTTACACTCTTTGGGGGGAGATTTTCCACTGAGGTTGTAAGTATTTTAACTGCTGCTGTGCTGTTAAAAAAAAAAAAGTCATCCTGGCCAGTGGCTGTATTTATGCGATCATGATCAATATTATTGCAGAATGGCTTAACCTCAATGATCTTAAGCTACAGAGGTGATAGGGATAACCAGGACTAAGCAGTGGGAAAGGTAATAACCAATTCATACACAAAACAAACATTCATAAATATACCATTCACACAAATGCATGTATGCATGAAGTCACACATGTATACATGCAAGCAAACACAACTCCAACTCAGACATTGAGTATTTACATTTAAGGCACATAAAATCTATGTACATGACAAATAAAAGAAACCAACACTAAGCATTTTAATGTTCTGTCCCTGTAGCCTTTTGGTAGTGGGATGACTTCAGCCACTTCTCTTTCAAAACATGGGCTTTTTTTTTTTTTTTTACTCAAAAGACAATCAAAAATACAGTATATCACAGTAATACACACTGTAAGCTGAAAACGGATCCTTCACACTCACAAAGAGTGACGACCCTGCCTGCTCTCAGAGTAAAAGTCTCTGTCAAGGCTACAACATTGCTGATTGTCATGTCTTTGGTTCAAGACATCATTACGCTATGGCCATTACTTCTGTGGTTTCCATTAAGCGTCATTTGCTTGCACATGGTCTGAGTACAAAATGAGCCCAACACAAACCGAGCAGGAGTAAAAGACAGTAAAATGCTCTCTAGGAGAACACCACTTTTTTTTTTCTTTTTGTTTTTTTTTTTAACAGAGACACCACACTGCTTCAAGCCCAATGTGAGGTTTCAGGTCTGTGGTGCTTCCAGTCCCATCCCAGTCGACTACAATAACAATGACGATGCCAGCATTGGTAACTCTGCACACAAACAAACAGGATTTAAACAAAGTGATCAGTAGGAGTCAAAATCAGAACTCAAAGGAAGGTCAGTCAGTCTTTGGCGTCTTTGGAATTAAAATCAGTAGATTTCCTTTGAGTGCAAAAACAACTCAACCCAGCACTGTCCACCAACCTGAGGCAGAGAGAGATCATTTTCATGAACAGTTTACAAACATCCATCCATGCATTATCTATACCCGCTTATCCTGTTCAGGGTGGCGGGGTGCCGGTGCCTATCCCAGCATGCATTTGGCAAGAATCAGGGGAACACCCCGGACAGGTCAGGGCTCAAATTATATAAAATACTTAACTTCTGTAATAAAAATTGAGCTATTGAGAAGATTTAGTTTGCCCACGCTATAGTCAGGTTAATGTTTTCACCTGAAACCTGCTAACTGATCTACTGTCAATAAAAATATGTGTTCAGGAGATATCAGATGAATACTCTCCCTGACAGGCAGCATGATTCATACCTCCTGGCTGCCACAAGCAACATATGACCATATCCTGTTAGAGGCAATGAACACAAAAGATAATTAGCACCAAAATAAGGCAGTAAAAGGGGTATTACACAACTCTCATCCCAAGAATCCACAAAAGGGAACCCAACAGGCATCTTGCTGCATCCACAGGCTGAAGGCCGGCGCTTTTTGCAGTCACTTTCTTTTAGTTCAATCTGATGTTAGCCTTGAGGCATTGAGAAAAGTTCTATTTGGTAACAATCCCAACCTGCCGACAAACAATACATAAATTAAAGAAGAAAAAATAACATTCATTTGGCGTGGAGATCTTTGGATTTTTGTCTTCCTCTAGTGCAGCACAGTGGAGTTCCAGTGGTCTCTCTTTCGCCTAACTCTTCAACTGCTTTCTGATCCACTCTACATGTTCCTTCGGGTTTCTCAGTTGCAATCATATGGCCAGGTACTGTGGTTCTGGTAGCTCTGGTTGTCATTTAGGCCTCAGAAGCAGCCTGTGGTTTGAGTTGTGCTTTCTCCATGGCAGTGCCGTAAGGTAAAGATCGTTTAAAGAAGCCAAACTGCAAGAAAAGAATAAAAAGCAGAAATTAGAAATGACTATGCACCTAATCAGTTTAAACACATGTTCTTAACCCATCACCAGTATACTAGTGTTTTAAAATGCTTTGTTTAATGGCAGCACTGACCTTGTACAGGACGTAGATGAGTAGAGCCAGAAGCAGCAAACCAGCCAGAATGGCCAAGATGATGATCCACAGAGGAACTGAGTTCTCAATATCTGGCTTGTTCCACACCACTGGGGTCACCACCTGAGGATGAGGGCACAGTTCGTCTTTAGGGTTGCAACTAACAATCATTTGGCCAATGAAACATGAGAAAAAAATCACAACATCCTGGAGTCAAAGGTGATGTCCTCAGACCACCCCAAAATATTACAATTACAGTAATTAAAGACCAAGAAGAGCAACAAATTCTCCAAATTGAGAAAAATCATCTAATCCATTAATTGTTGCAGCTCTATTTGTCTTCATCTCAGTTTAATTCAACAAAGAAAATTAAGATGATACTCTGCATACAGTGGGCCTGTTGAAATGAACAGACCAATGAACGAATAAAGATCTTGAATACCTTTTTGTGTCCACTGGGAGACTGTTTGGGTAGGATGGCATAAGGCATTTTCTTCACACTGAATCTGGCCAGGCACTCCAGCACATATTGCTTGTAAGCTCTCTGAAGGGAGAAACACCAGAAGTTACTTAGTCTACATCAGATACAAAATGTATGCAATCCACAAGTTATACACTAGATGGCGACATAGACCATGTGTCGCTTCCAAAGAAAATCCTTTTTGCATACCTATCCTATGAGAAGTTGTGACTACCAGATAATGAATTTTCAATACATTCACATATATGCCTTGGGTTACAGCATGCAGGGGGTGATAAATAGTCTGTGTGTAGCTCTGACATGGCAAGTAGAGAGAAAAAGCTAGTACACTGGTAGAAATTGCAACCAGTCTGGAGCAATCTACATACTCAGCTAACAACTGTTGTCCCATTTGTTGAGGCAAATATGTGAGACTGCACATACTGACAGCCTTAAGAGTCGATCCAGAACCAAAGCTGATGCATAGTCAACACAAACAAATATGAGACTGACTACTGCAGCTATTCATCTTTGCCAGCCGCACATTTGAGGTTTTGACGTTCAATGTTTGCCTTTTTGATGCTTTAATGAGTAATGACTACGTACTTCCTGCCAAAGCCTGACATGAGAAAATACACAGGCACCGGTGGGAAAAGATTAATCTATAGTGCACAGCCTTTTCCTCTGCCATGCCTTTGTCATCTGGTGGAGACATGTGTTCATCAACGGTACATGTCTAGTGATTTTGTAAGGCAATGTTCATCTCCCACAAACCTCAATGAAGGTCTCAGCCCAGACGCGGGAGTACACTTTGAGGACAGCAGTAGTCCCCTTCTCCAGAAGACCCACATTGCACTGGAGCGTCCAGCACTCCACATTAGAGCAGGACTACGGAGGCAGAAAGAAAGGAGTTAGAAAGATGTTGATTCAGTGCTAAATAAGTGTTGTTCTCGTGTATAGATAGCATCTACAAAAATGTTTTTCTCCCAAATTATAGTTAAATTAAATGCAGGTGAAGGTCATACAGGCAAATGTGAAAACTGGTAGAACAGATATGAGAGACAAATATCATCCACATTAATGCTGCAGGTCCAATAAATATAACAAAGAGTCCAATGTTATGATCCCTATTCCACGTCTGCTTCGAATTAGATTGAAGGAATGTCATGAGACTGTAAAAATGCTGCATGCACCACTCTCCAAATTATTGCCCAACCACTAAAACCAGCCCATTTTTCTCAAGACTGTAGAATACACTATCTTAATTACATCCCCATAATGCAGCATAGTACATTTAACATTTTAAAACATGCACACACACTAGTGTTTTAGAGCTGATCCTGTAGCCAGACCACCCCCAGACTGAGAGGTTTCGGCGGTTTCCTGCGGGAGCGCATTAGTTTACTTATTATACCGAGTAGGGCAAACACAGGAGGAGAAGAGAGTACCCGCCTAGTTCCTTCAGGCTCAATCTTAGCCAGACTTAATGAGGGTATTCAGACAGACAGGGAGCATATCAGTCCACTTCCTCTTGGTAGACCTCCTTGATGCCCCAGGGCAGCGGGGCCACGAGGGTTTGTGGAAATGACATGAGCATGGTCCAGTGCCAAAGATGCCTCAGACCCAAGTCCCACATATCCTCCCCGGTGGGATTATGTGGTCAAGATCTGGAGCTTGGGGCATGGAGGCTGTTCCCACAACTTCATAAAATAACAGTCTGGGCTGACTACACAGCTGCTGTATGCACGGGCCCTGCATAGCTTGACATAGCTGGATGATTAGTCCATTAATCAGTTTGTTGATCAACAGAAAATGCATCTGCAGAAAATCTGATAAATGCAACATATCAAGCAAAAATGCCAAACAGTTGCTGGACCCAGACTCTAAAATCTGTGGATATTAATGTTCTATGTAATTTCAAATACTTACTACTCACAAATACTGGCAAAATTTTGTACGTGTCGAGTCCAAACTAGCTGTTCATCATGCACGCAATAATTGCAAAACAACTACCATGATATATGTATTTCAAATTAACTAAAGCACTACAACACAATGAAAATACTGAAGAAGTAATTAGGAAATGCCTTTTATTTTTCGATTATTAGTGCAATTACAGCCAATCCTTTGTTCTTAATGCATAGCTCAGCTCTTCAAAGACAAGGCAGGTCATCTTAAATTCTCACACTGTGACCTAGGCTGACAGCTTCAATCAAGCATTGCTAAACACTAACACACTTTCATCAAGAGACACTTTGAGACAGAGATGTCTGTCCTCTCGAGCGTAAAAAACAAAAGTGCCGACACAGGGGAAATGGGAGAATGGGTTCCTTCATACTAACGTGTCATTGGACATGCTTGATAAACGAGCACAGTTAGGAGCGACAGGCACAGACAAAGACCTCTTTGGTTTAGGCAGGTATCCACAGACGGAGGCAGAGAGAGCAGCTACCTGCGGCTGGGTGGATTAATGGGGCCAGTGTGGGGGGTTCAGGGGGCCTCACAACACCCAGAGCCGAAAATTACAGAGCAGTCTGTGAAGTAACCAGTGCATCACTGACAAAAAGTCTCCCATGTCCCGTGTCTTCTCGGCCTCTCCACCCCTCCACCACTACTAAAGGCTCTTTAATGTTAATCACCACAATGAGACAAGCCTGTGCCCTCTGACCCCTCCCTTTTAACGACATCATAACCTAATTACCCATTCCCAGGAGCCTTGTGTAAGAGCAGGACCGGTGTCAACAAAATAGATCCAGACCCGCACGCTTTACAATGCTGCTAAATATATTGTGTCAACTGTTTGACTGAGTCTTAATTTTTAGTCGTGACCTGCCGTGTAAGTGACACAAAAAGGTTTTAACTACGTAACCACATTTACTCTAAACTGTGAACTCAAGCTCCTCATTCTCTCACTTTCAAGTCACCAATCAGTCACCTTTTACATTAGAGTTCACCTTTTGGCCTGATGATGTTCACTCATACATACAATGCGTTGTATTTATAGAAAGTGACAATTCTGATCTAAGCTTCTTACCAGGTTAGTCAAATGACCGAGTTGATTCCTGTGGACGTCCCTCCTCTCGACACGGTGCTCATGGGCCTTCAGTGCCAGATGAGGTGGTTCTGTAGATGTCTGTTGCAGCTAAGGGAAACGAGAACACAAGTACAAACACCAACCATTAGCACAACACACACACTGACCTCACCATGCAGAAGAGCACACCATCAATATAAAACCTAATGTTAGCGTGACCCCAAGGCTTTATGTCATTAATCAGAAGCATGTGAGCTCTACTCCACATGGATTCCCGTGGAAATACACCCTACTTAGCAATTCACCAGGGGGAAAAAAAACATTCGATCACAGCTAAGACAGATGACCACTTAAAGCCTTGCTAAACATCTGTCAAGCTTCGAATGTCAACACAAACAACTGCAGTGAAATTTTTTGCCCACAAAATCCAAAAGCTATAACTTGGTCTAAGGGGGGCGTGTCGCTAGATGTCAAAGATGAGTGAGTGTAATGCTGGGTTGAGGTGGTTCATCAAGCTGTGCTGAGCATAGGGAAGAGCTAGAACTTCAAAGCAGTGGTAGGGTAAGTGTCCTGGGTGGGGCTGAGAAGCTGGGAGGAGAAGGTGGGTGTGGGCCAGCTAGCAGGACGACCTAACTGTTAATCATACATCTGACTGGGAATCGGTGGGAGATCTTCACAGTGTGATTTCGCCTCATTTGACCCTGAGAGGTATGTGTCTGTGTGCATTAGAGTCACTCACTTTTAGGTGCAGGTGGTTCATGTTTTTGTCTGAGGTGCAGTTGATAAGGCCTTCTGTGGAGAACTTCAGAGGATAAAGGAGATTTTGACCTTGAATACGGAGGGGGCAGCGCAGCTCAAGCACGGTTTGGCTGATCCGACTGGGCCCGTTGTTCACCAGCTGGAGAGAGGAAATGAAATAGGAAACTTTAGTATGTGAAGTATTAGAAAACTTCAAGTGCAGCTTGATCGTGTCATATTTTAGTTGTAGCAGCAGTGTAGCTGTGAGGTTGAAACAGATTTTTTCCCATGCTGAGTCTGACATATTTTTTAATCTACAAATAGGCCACTGAAAGTGGAGCACTGTTGAATCTCACCCACGTGAAAGTGGATCTGCACAGCCTGAGAATAAATCACACTGTGTAATCTGGGGTATGTTTCTTTGTTTTTCCCTCATTGCTGCCCTGGGGATTCGCCTCGCTTTATGAACAGTAAGATCTGCTTTCCAACCCAATCTGCTCAGCTCCAGTGAGTCTGCACAGCTATGGCCGGTTACCTCATAGATGTGTTCCACGGCAGGCCCAACGTCCTGCTCCACCCCGGGGCTTTTGGTAGCCTTCCAGTTGACTGGCGGGAAGAAGACCTTATCTGGTCGAGACACACTAAACAGAGAATGGAAGAGTGAGAATATGCGTGGGGACTCAGAAGAAACTTAATGAAGCTCCAAAAGTTCAAATGAGGGAATCGTAACACTGAACTCACCCTTGTAGAATGACATCAGCCTGAACAACCACCTCCAGCTTGTAGGGCACAACCTCACTGTGGGAATTATTCTCATTTTTACTGCGGACACGAAACGAAGAAGAAATAGATTTTGATTAGCTGATGTCATTTGAGAGCTGTGGAGAGCAGCGCTGCTAAATCAGAATCAGAACATTTTCCATAAACGGTAACTGTCTCAGTTGTGTGTGTTCACATCAAGTTGTACCTGCGAATCTGCAGCTCAAACTGAACAGTTTTGTGTGTGTCCTTCAGTCTTGGCACTGTGAAGCGCAAACCTGCCCAAAGCTGCAAAGAAAAAAAATTCATTCATCATCATCATTGTCATTTAGAGCAATAGTTTCCAAAACAGAACATTTTCCATTAAAAATGAGTGGATTCTATAAGAATCTTTTTTTTTTTTTTATGGAGAAGTCAGCCAATGTCTCACAATCTCTTCCACAGACTTATTAAAACATGCCAGCCTATGACTCAGTCATTAAAAAGGGAAACTCTGCCCAGCAAGGACCTGAGGGCACAGATGGAGTCTGTACTTCCTGTCACAAGATTTCCACATACTGACTTTTCCTGTGCTGTTCACACCCAACTTGGGGATGACATATAACCCTTTCCTGCAAAGAGCAGGAAACCATGATGCTATGTCAACTGTTTACCACTATTAAACAAGCATCTACTGTATCCTACAACCCTTAAATTCATCATGAAGGAAATAAAAGAACAGCCAAAAGACAGAGGTGTCCTTACACTGGTACCAGACTTCATCGGGTTTCCCAAATCACAGCTGAGGTATCTGGTCTGGTTCTCCGTCTCATAGCTACAGGTCAGCTGGGTTAGGCTCTGGGGACAAATAAGGACAAATTGGTCAAACCACAGCAAAGGACAACTGTAATCATGTCTTAAGGGACATATTAGCTCCTGGAAGTTGTTGGTTTTCACTGTGTTTTCAATCCCCTCTCACCTCATTATTGCGGGCAATACCACTGTAATCAGCTTCAGGGGGCAGCACCACGTACAGCTCTGACTCGTATGCCCCTCCCTCACCCTCATTCCTGGCGTTGAAAGTCAGGGTCAGCGAGTTGTCATCACCCAGGTAGACTTCCTTCCTGTCCCTGAGGACCCAACCATAGAAAAATGTGATTACTAATAAGGTCAACAGTTAGGTTAACTAGTGTCAGAACTCCTCAGACAAATAAATGAAGGGTAAAGTTGTGTTAGGATGTTGTAAGTAAAGAATGACTTGTGGTTGCTGGCAAAACAGAGTGGACAACATATTGTTGTTGCTTTAATGTAGCTAAGAAATATTACGGATTTGTATTTGGTATATATATTTTGTATTTTTGGTATATATTGGGCAGCAAAAAACAATCAAATTAATCTAACGAAGCCCCCCACCCATTGAATAAACACTTTTCCGATGTGGTAATAAAGTCATACATGCTGTACAACAGAGCACAGGCCTATAAAACACCTCCCCCTTAGCTGCTCTCTCTCTCCACATGCTGCTCCACAGCGAAGAACAATGAGAAATTCCATATGGAGGGCCACACAGACGCTTTTAATTACAAGCCACTCTCATAAAGCAAGGCAGGAGAGCAAGAGAGAGAAGATTTCTGAAGCTGATCCTCTGTCGGCCTGCAAGTCAACTATAGTCTGATTCTAACTGGCATCGCACTTTTTAAACCAAACAAAGGCTCAAAATTAGAAAACACCACAAAACCTAAAAGCTACCCTGAGGGACTCTCGGTCTAACAGGTTATGTGCTTTTGGCAGTGGAATAGAAGAAACAACACTGCAGGAATGATGGATACTTTTTTTTCTAAAATTCCACCAAATCATGGCCATCCCGTTAACCCTTCCAACTACTATTAGGCTTCCATAATTTACTATAGAGCAGACAAAAACATCAAGCTATTATTTTAATTGCACTAATCACACTTTATACAGCTCAATTTCTGGGGGTTGCACTTGGATGGAGCGCAGCACTAACACGCACTCACAGCAGGTTATTCCATATGTGATGGATCAGCCATACGTTGAAAAAAAATGGAGGCAGATGGTAGATAAATATAGGAATGTGAAATCAAAATGACAGAGCGGAGTAGGGAGTATCGGGGCGGCTGTTATTTTTGAGAAAAATGCTAACAGATTTCTCGAATCAAAGTGTAGAAGGCAGGGTGCTCCTGACAGCTTCAGAAGCAGGCGAGGTTGGGACTCTGGTGCACAGCTCTCATACTTTCTAAACAAATCCCTTTCATCTCCCCTGTCTTCTCCCCTTAACTGCTTGTCATAGCACCTATATAGCAGAGCTGCTTCCTGTTTTCAGAGGACGGTGTACCCGGACTCTCCTGCAACACTGTGGCTATTAACAGCCCCTCTCTGGTATGCTAAACCAAACAAAGTAGCGGAGCAACAAAAACAGCTGTATTTATGCTTTAGTACTCAAATCCAAGGTCGCATTTGCATAGTGGAGGTGAAGAGTTCAGCATCTATGACCCTGCTCATAGTTTACCATTTATTCTCCACCACATTTTAGTATATTTCCTGAAATCCACATGCTCTGGGATTTTTAGAAATATAAGGAAATGAAGAGACTCACCCATGGACTGCCAGCTTCAAGTCAGGAACGCAGATGTTGTCCTCTCCACAGTCCAACAGAATCTGAGCCTAAAAGACGCACAATGGGGGTGATAAAAGTTTTAATAGGGGCTGCAGTCCCATGGTGACCATACAATAGGTTCCGACTAAAAACACACATCTTTTACATGTGAAGTGAATTAGGCACACAAGATAAATCAAATATCTTTTTAAGGGAGACAACAGGATGAGTGTAGCGAGATGCGACATGTGGTATGACTAATACATTCCACTTCTGTCTCCCGACCACCATCCAACACCTAACACACACACCTGGACCGCAATCGTCCTTATTTACAAGGCATCATCACCGCACATCAGACAGTTAAAAACAGTGTTGTGGCTCAGGGGGACAATGGCTGACTCAGTGAGCTCATGACAGGCACAGACACAGTCCCCTGAACCAGCTGTCCTGGCACACACATGCTTTCTGTTTGCGACGTAAGAGGAGGAAATGATGAACGGAGGGGAAGAGGCCAGCCCGGAGAGACCGAGCCAGAGGAGATACTCCTGTGGAGCTGAGGACAACGCTGCCAGCTCCCAGCTCTCACCAGCGTCCCACATCACAGCGCCATGTGGCAAACCACGCTTTCACCACATGCTATGCCACCCAGCAAACCACAGCAGTATATGCTATATGATCATATGGAGAGGGAGGAGCCTAAGACCTAGAGTAACTTACTGAGACATAGGATATCTCTGTTGACCTGAAAACCAGAAGTGGGGGGGTTCAGAGATTACAGTGGAGGGAGAGACAAGAAAGGAACAGAAACACAGCATCTGACCGCTGAACGTGTGGCAGGGCAGCGGCAGGGAAAGCCTTGCGGATTGCTAAATTGCATCCCGCTGTGACCGTGACAGTGTGATGATGCTCATGACGATGAGGATAATAAATAGAAATGGAGGAGGAGATTAGAGAGAGCCAAGCGCCTCCCTTGTCATTACACCATCCAGGGGCTCTAATTATGGACACCATGGTAACCGCCATGCTAACTTAGCCACATGTGCTCCTGGGCCTGTATGTCTGTGTAGGTCGGGAAAACGACATTTGCAGTTTAACAACAACAACACTGACATCAGCATGTGACATAATGAGGGCAGGCGTCATGCAGTAAAATCAAAACTTGGCAAAATGAGTGGAATCCATTTATCAAAGTCATAATCATTTGATTTAAATGTTATTATTTTAAGAACAATGAGGGCATGGATGCGCAATTGCAGCCGTTTTCTAGTTCTTAAAAGGTGACAACAACTGATCTTTCCTGATTTTGCATAAATGTATGCCTTCGTTCACGATCTAAGAATGATACCAATTAACAGATCCATCATAATACCATAAATCTTCGCAGAGACATGTGGAATATGTTAAGATGAGAGCGAGAGTGAGGCTCAACCATTTCTCATTCTCACTCCAGTTTGAGGAGAGCAAGTACTTGGCAGAGTTGATGAAATGTTACATAGCCTGCCACACATTCTCAAAGCATATGTGGAAATAAATAGGGCATCATGTGTCTGATCAAGGCCAAGGCTGCAGTATAATAGTCACCCTTCACTGTTTATACACCGTTATATTCAAAGTCTAAAGCAAGATTAATGAAATATGTTGGCAGTTTGACATTACTCCCACTCCCATTTTACACATACGTATACATATCAGGTTTGCCCTCTTTGGATGTTTGGCAAAAAGGGGATTTTTTAGGTTTAAGGTTGATTTTTTTTTAGCTCAGGCTTGTCTCAAGGTCTCGGTTCAGCAATAGACCACATCTGTTGGAGGCCCAAACCGCTTTGATATCTAGTAAGGACATCGATGATAGGGTTCAGTCCTGATCCACCAGGAAAAAGATACACACCAGGATAGAGAGAGATATTGAGAAAGAGGGGATAAAACTACGCTCATTGCCGTCCCCTGAATGCTCCAATCTGGTGGCTATTGCTGAACTCACATATGGTGCACGCTGTGCCACGGCTGAAATGATGCCCAAGTGTTAACATGTTGAGCCAGCTCTACATGCTGCCAGAGGAAAACTGGCAAGACGAAGAGAGATTTCAACCAGATGGGCAAATAGCCCGGCACTGCCCCACCCTGAAATATCTACTAACCCTCTGTGCCTGTGCAGCTCTGGAACGAGTCACCTATGTACCTTAACGCAACCGAGCAGGCCAAGAGTTATTCCTGTGGGGACAGCTAAACACTCCACTCTACATGTGCCTCACATTTTCATTTTGAAAACAGCTTTCCAGACACGCTGGACTTCTTCCCAGCAGAGCACTTTAGAATTTACATTAAAAAGAACAGACTCACTCTTTCATCAGGGACAGGAGAGAGTCTGAGTAGCTGGCCCGTGAAAAGGAGAATAATTACTCAATGTGGCGGATATTCTTATCATCAGCTCAGAGAGAATGAGTCTAAGTAGTCTTAGAACCAGATGTACATTATTAGTGAACATTGCCCCACTATATGTTGATGCTAGAAGCCCTGTAGATCACTCCAGGATTAGTTAACTGAGCAGGATAAGAAATCAGGGAAGTGTAGTGCATGTCAAAGTACCTTCTGCTCAATTACGTTGGTGGCCTGATAGTTGAGGATGGGCCGCAGGCCGTGGGAGTCAGCTGCAGCTTTGGGATCCAAAGTGAAGTTCAAGGCCACATAAATGGAGGAGAGTTTATCTCTGAACTCTTTCTCATCCTGCAAAGAAACACATACCAGGGTTTTTTTTAGATGAAATTTGTACAAAAAGTAAGAATTTGTTGTTAAAAAATGTCCAATGGCTTAAGTTTGCATCATAATCACAGTTATCGCTTCATATTATTCTTTTCTTCTTTCTACTTATTTTTTTTTTTCATTAGTGAGAAAGGGGGCGTACTCTTAGGTAGATCTTTGTGTTGTTGCAGATGCGCTCGCCATGGCGCACCCTCACACTCCGCTGGAGCAAGGGCTGCTGGGAATCCAAGAACAGAGCTCTCTTCACTGCACCTTTCTGCTTGTGCTTATGACTATCGAGCTGCACCTCCACCTGGAAATCTGGAACACATAACACATATACGCACAAATGAGCATTCATAGCATGATGAATGTTCTTGAGTCACGTAATGACAGGTTTAAAAAAAGACCTCCATAAATACTCTGAAGCACACACAATGTAGTCAATGTAACTTAAACATAATGGCAGGGAGAACACTTGTATATAGAGGAAGGACTCATTAAAGGTAATAACTAGGGGTTGATAGGGAAAGGCACTGAGTACAGAAGAAGTTTGATCATTAAAGTTGGATCACAGAAAATATTTGGCACACTGCATTTCCTTTTTTGTCATAACAAAATCTAAAAAGCTACATCACCTGACAAAACCTACAGGCTGTTATGGATTTAAAACATTACCATTGGTGACTATCTGACAATTTCCTCACTTGTAATAAAGTGCAGATGTGGAAAATTGGCTCACCTAGGATGCCTGGTAGGTGCTTCCCATCAGCGGATATGCAGAAACTCAGGTTGACACTGTTTTGGACAGAAGGGACAAGGACATGATGAGGGAAGCATATTCTTTTATGGCAGAGATTCAGTATAAATATACTGTACACAGAAGATTCACCCTCACTTGTTCTCTCACTTTCTCTCATGGCCCACTTTTCTTGTGTCAGCTCCTTACATGGTTCACGTTACGAGGCAAGAGCCGTAATGGGAATACAATGAATAATATGAAAAAAATGCCAAATGTTTAGAGACATTCTGGCATCTGACTGCTTTCACCAGCCAGGCTGATAAATCGGTGTGTCTCTGTTTCCACCCTTAGCCCCCCACACACAAAGGAATAGCAGAGTTAAGAAGGGTGAAATTGGGCAACGACTCAGGTTTCAATGCTGACCAGTCAATGGCTGTCTATATAAGCCTGTAGCTCTCTCTCATGACATCAGCTGCACAACACAGTGCTGCTGTCCAAAAGTCTGCAACCCCAAAACCCCCAATCCTTTTACTAGTAAACCCACACTAGAGGGACGGAGCAGAAACTGTAAGAAGTGAGAAAGGAAAAAGGGAGAGTCTTTTGCAACAAAAAAAAACACAGGAAAGGGAAGAGAAGTGAAAAATGAGACAGAAAAAGACAGAGAATACAAGGATTTCTTTGGAGGTGTAGTAATAACTTCATGTATACGCTCCTGTGTCTGCCTGTTTCTGCAAGACTGTGTGCGCACGCTCACGGGAGTCTACGTGTCCTGATGTTTCCCAGCTGTGTTCCACCACCAAACAATATCTCATTCAAAGCAACTGCAAAAACCTTCCAGCCCCTCCCCTCCCACCCTCCTTCCCATTATCCCCTCTGTGCTCCCTTCACCCCCACAAAAAACTCCTCATCACCAGGCAACGTAGCGTAATCAAGACACATGTGTATACAAGAGTTTCCTTTATGGATCAGGATCTGGAGAGGGGGGGAAAGCAGACACATGAGTGCAGTGTCAACCATGTCGAGCAGCGATCAACCGTCGTCTGTTTCCTCTCCCCTTTTCTGGAACTGAATACTGTGCACATTTGGAGGAGGCCAAAAAAGGCTAACAATGCTGCTATTCAGCACATTATTTTTCTGTTCCTCAGCTGAAGCAGTGTGATATGAAGACATTTTGAATATGGGTCAGAGAACAGCAGCGCTCGGTACAAATGAATACCGTGACTGCTGATAGAGAGGATATTCCTTATCAGAGCTTCCTGTCAGGATAGGAGTGTTTATGCACGCAGGAGAATGGGGAAACCCATCTTTTTTGCAGTTGGGTCAAACAAATACCAATAGAACAGTCACAGGAAGCTGAGTGTTGGTAGTGGACCAGCTGAACACTCACCAGGAAACAGGAATGCTGGTGTTTCCATTAGTGACGATGCAGTTTTTCTCTTCAGGGTTGATCATGGTAGGGTAAACTGTCAGGGAGGCACTGGTGTTAACTATTGGCCGGGATCTGTGAGTGAGAAAAAGAAAGTAATTTCAAGACTCAATAAATTTCCATTTTTACAACATTTTGGGAAATACACGTATTCACTTCTCCAGAGCCAGGCTAACTGTTTCCGCCTGTTTATATTTTTCATGCTAAGCTAAGCTAACCGTCTCATGGCTCCAGCTTCATATTTATTCTACACACAAGCGGTATCATTCTTCTCATCTAACTCTTGGAAAAAGAAAGTGAATAAGGATATTTCCCAAAATGTCATACTATGCCTTTAAACAAATAGACTGCATGATTACATACAGTATATGATTCAAAAGAACATACCTATAGAGGACTGCCTTATTAACACCAAAGGCACCAACAATGAGATCTGAGAAAATAAAGGAAGAGAATTAGAAAACATACTAAAAAAAGATATTTATGCTAATGATTACATACTTTTAACCTCACTCACCTGGGTATCCATTCATGTCCAGGTCCTTAGCACCTCTGAGGGCAAATCCAAAGCTAGCAGGTATAGTCCCAGCAGCCCACTGGCCAGTGATCACCTGAGATGGCTTTTCCCTGAGTCCTTCTGAGTATCCATTATAGATGTAAACCAGTCCCTGCTTCTCATCCCCTCCAAATGGACAGCTGATAGCCACATCTGCCAAGGAGCAAAATGTCAGGAAAAGCATTAGATCAAAGAGATCCTTGGTGAGATATATTTGGCAGACTGTGGCTCAATTATTTTATACAATAATATCGTCTAGTGTCTGGCAAAAAACAGGTTAGGCTGTTGCCATGGTAGCCCAGAAAAACACATAGGGTAACAAAACTCATCATCTTGGCCTGTGCTGTAGCTGTCTAGTAGAATGAAACGGAAAAAAGAACTCATTGGAGAGTTGTTTTCAGAGTTCCTTCTTCGCCTTTGTTTGTTAGTTTGTTTCCTAGTTTGCACACATGATGTTTCATGTTCATGCAGTTAAGAAGAAGCGGAAGCAAAAATGAGTCATAATGTTCCGAATTCCCCCCTCCGCAATCACAATATTTACCATTGAAACCATCCTGGTTCAGATCTCCCAATGGTGCAATGGTGCTGCCAAATCTCCCAAACACCTGAGTGCCTGTAAGGTGAGGTAGGCTGAGCTCCAGGTTTAGGGGGCTTCGCTGCAGGTAAACATAGACCCGACCCATCTCTTCCAGACGGCCATCAGAGCCCCGGACCATGAACATGGGAGCTCCCACCAGCAGGTCAGTCATCCTGCAGACAAGAAAGGAAGATCACACAAACTCATTTAAGCTCAGACACATTGTCGCCTGAGGTTCCAGCTGTAATGGGTTGCTGGTGGCATCCAATCTAGATTCTGCCCAGTTATTAGGGGTCATAGCCTGGACCTGTTTTTTACGCTTTGTTTAAATATTGATTCTATTTGCTCTGAGGAGCTGCATGTTACTGACCATGAATGTGCTTTGTTCAACCTGTCTTCTAATTTAGATTCTCTGCCCAGTAAACATTAAATCACCTCTCAGCTGAGAGGTTTTCTACAGCTTTTGACCCAAGCGCAGTGTTGTCTTCTCACGATCATCATCCATGTGCACCGTCTCCATTACAAAGACCTTTTAACTGAGTTTAACAACATTGTTAAAGATGTGAGGGCTTCCTACTGTGACAACCTAATTTCCTCCAGTGAACGCAATCCTAAAGTCCTGTTTGATACCATCAACAACATTGTCTCTCCTGCACCTCCTGATGTGCCTGTATTTTGAAATAAGGATTACGGCAACTTTTTTCTTTGTGAATAAGATTAGAGATGCCAGGGCTAGCATCATCCCCTCCTCTACCCCCTTTTATGCCTATCCAACTCGGCCGTCAATTTTGGACTGCTTCTCTCATATTTCCCTGCAAGACCTCACTGATCTGGTGGGCTGAATTAACACTCCCTCAAGCCCTGTAGATGTTTTACCAAATTCCATGCTTAAAAATGTACTTGGGTCTATTGGTCCATGCCTGGTCTCTATTATAAATAGCTCCCTGCAATCTGGTTGTGTCCCAGCCTATTTTAAACATGCAGTTGTTAAGCCTCTTCTGAAAAAAAAAAAAAAACTAACCTTGACCATTCCTTTCCAAAAACTACAGGCCTTCAAAAGTCCTAGAGAAAGTTGTTGCCAAACAGCTCACTGCTGTCTTGACTGCTTGACTGCACACAACATCTTAGATGAATTCCAATCTGGTTTCAGTCAGAAGCATTCCACTGAAACAGTTCTTCTCAGAGTCTCCAATGACATAATGATGTGGGTGAATGCTCTGTTTTGGTGCTGCTGGATCTTAGTGCAGCTTTTGATACTGTAGAACACAGCATCCTGACTAAAGGGCTTAGGCAGTGGGCGGGTGTCTTCGGGAGCACCCTGGACTGGTTCTCCTCCTATCTCTTGGTCCCTACATGTCTGAAACTGCTGCTCTTTCCTGTGATGTGCCTCAGGGCTCTGTCTTGGGTCCTATGCTATTTGCTCTGTATATGCTTCCCTTAAGTCATATTATTAGCAAATTGAAAGGTATCTCTCACTGATGATATTCAGCTGTATGTCTCTTTTAAACTTGATGATACTGATAAACAAGCTGTTTAACACAATCGTCTGACTTCCATTAAAGACTGGATGGCTAACAATGTCCTCATCATTGCTTCAGATAGCATAGATTCCAAGGTTGCTCAGTGTATTGGGTCCCTTTCTTCAGTTGTACAGTCTAATCTTAGAAATCTTGGTGTTATATTTGATCAGGCTATGTACTTTGATCAACATGTCAAGTCACTAAGCCGTACATGTTTCTTCAATTTAAGAAATATTGCCAAACTGAGGTCTGTTGTATCACAACATGAGCTAGAGATGATGATTCATGCTTTTATATCATCCTGGCTGGACAACTGCAATTCCCTTTCCTCCTGCCTCAGCAAATCGTCCTTGGACCATCTACAAATGGTCCAGAGCGCTGCTGCAAGGATGTTGACCAGGTCCAGCAGGATGACTCACATCACAGCCATCTTATCATCTTTACATTGGCTTCCCATCAAGTTTAGGATTCATTTTAAGGTTCTTGTTTTCACATATAGAGCCCTGCATGGTCAGGCACCTGTCTACATCTTTGACCATCCTTATATCACCAGTAGGTCACCTAGGTCTTCTGACCAGGGTTCACTGGTTGTCCCTCATGCTCAACTGAAAACAAAAGGTGATCATGCCTTTAAAGTGGTGGCTCCACCACTGTGAAATGCTCCTCCTATGGACATACACATACAGTTGAAGACTCATTTGTTCAAACTGGCCTTTGTCTCACCTCATAGTGTCTAGTGTCTGTATTTTGTGCGTTTGTTGTGCTATTTTTCTGTCTTTCTGTCTTATTTATTTAACAATTTTACTCCTGTGAAGCACTTTGTGACCTGCTCTGTGAAAAGTGCTACAGTAAAAAAAACTTTACTTACTTACTATTACTTAGCAAGAAAGAGAAACAGAGGACGACGGAGAGGTTGAGAAAAACAGACAGGGAAAAAGCTACCACTCACCCATCACTGTTGATGTCAGTTGTCGCCACTGCATAGCCAAAATATGATCCCATCTGTAAACAAAAGTGTGTCCATGAGTTTGGCCATTGAAAATCTCATTGTCAAAAGCCATTAACATCATAAAGATTTAGTTGGTTCTTACTTAATACCAAACAGTCATGCTATTGCAAAATTCAAACTAGCTTTCAGCATTGATAGAATAAAGGGAGGCCTGAAGGAAACATGAAGGCTTGATGGGTTTTACAGGTTTGTTGCATGATAGGCCCAGTTTAGTTCCATTTCTGTTCCAGTTCTGTTTCATTTTCTAAATTTTCTGTCATGAAGCTCAGTCTGAAGACACGGTCTAAATTGCCAGAATGTAAGCAAATTCAATTGTGATTTTATTTATTCAGCTGAGTCAATCATCACTTTAAACGAGCTCAGTGCTTTTCTATTCCCAGAACCATTTGCACAAATTGCCACTGCACTTTCCCCTCAATAATTGAGCTTTACAGCAAACCACGAAAGAGACCAAAATCTAGTAAAGAGAACATTGGAAAGGAAATTATTTTTGCTTACACTGACTCAACAAATTAAGAGCTCACATAAGAGGCCAAGCCATGAACACACAGAGGAAGCATGAAGGATCTTTCTGTATAGAGGGCGGACATAGGACCTCTCTGACTCACCTGCTCGCCAGTGTAGTTAATCAAGGCCTTCAGATCTGTACCATTCAGAATGGACACCTGCAACACAGCAGCCACATATGGTGAACATCTTTTTATAAGGTCTAATATAAGCATAGTCTCTGGTATGGAATTCACTGAAAAAACAATCCCCGTTGTGACAATATCGCTAAGGCTATTTTTTTTCCTTTATTTTCCTGTGTTAGTCCCAAGTCTAAAGCCCAGGTCTCTCATTCTCAAAGCAACAAAACGAGAGCCAAAATGAAAGTGATGATTAAGCTTTCTTACCAAACCGTAAAGCATGAGTCCTTTTGGAACACCAGCCACAAAATCTGAGAGGTGCATAGAGAAATGAAGCAAAGATTTAGGGAGGGTAAAATATGCAGGTCAAGCACAGCAGGAGGATTCTATTGACAAGGTTTCCAGCTCAGTAATCATGTAAAATATATTAGCTGACTTGAGTTTATGTTCATTTCAGCTGTAGCCTTTGCATTTCTATGTGTCTGCCCTTATGTGTTTTACTTTACGCCTCACCTAACATTGGCCACATGGGTATATATTTGATGGACTTACCTTCCACCTGATCACCACTGAATTCCCCGACAGCAACAGAGTAGCCTGAAAGCAACACAAGAGTACAGACATTAGTCTAAGCTTGCATGGCTAACAAACTTAGAGTTTACATTTTAGTCAGCCTCCCTTACCCTGATAGCTGTCATCATGTTTAGCCTGGACCTGTTTGGTCTGGATCTGGCCACCCACAGACTGCATAAAATAGCCTGGGTAGTACGCTTTGATAATGTCCTCCTTAGCTGCAGAGATCACCTGACCTAAAATAAAAACAAAGAGAAAAACGGTAATGCGAATTAACTTGGAAGAACATTTTGAGGCTTGTTTTTTAGGATTTTTAACATGCTTGATTGGTATGTCCTAAATACCTTGCCAAAAGTAGCTGCCTGGCCCTCCCAACACCACTTTGCCATCCTGAAAGATAAAACCTGCGAATTACTACAATGAAAAAAGAAAAAATTAGCCCATAAATCTCTGGTTGTTCACTGACAGGAACATAGTTATTACCGTTGTGAAGTCAGCACTAAATCCTCCCTGGCAGTAGCCTTGTCCTGCCTCTTCACTGATCTCTGAAACAGAAGACAGAAGTGGAGTGGTGCATCATGAATGATTTAAGTTATAACTATTAATATTCAACTAATAATATTTGATGAAAATCATGGAAAAAGAAAATTTAACACTTATCTAACTCCCACATAGAGCTCAGCTGTCATATTAAGATAAGTCTATATAAAATAGATCAATGTTAACGTCACTGGAGATTTGAAGAGAGGTGACAGTTACCTGTGCGGCAGGGAGCATACTCCACGAATTTGGTGAAATTATGAACTGAGAGGTAGCAGGTTCCTGTAGCGTCAGAATGGGGAGTGTCCTTTTCAGTCCGCCAGGAATAGAGGGGAGCGCAAGCCTGGGGTAGAGAGGAGGTGGAGAAAGATGGGGATTGGTAGGGGGGCGGGGTGGGAGGGAGGAGATGTGTTGATGAATGGGGTGAGCTTTTAGGTTGGGAGATGTTTTTCCAGTTGCAACAACACCCGGGTGAACTCAGGAGGAGACCTGGGCTGAGGTCAGTGGTACATCTGGAGCAGGGTAACCACGTAACTCAACCCAGGTCACAACCCGTACTATCAGACCAAACAACAGGCGGCTCAACTTTGATGTCACAGGAAGGGCACAAAACATTTCTTTACGGTGTGTCGAGACTGGAAGTACAAAATTGGACCTGAATGACAACAACTTAATGGACAGTAATCTGGGAGACAAATTTCTGACAAAGAACATACACATTCCCCCTGAGTGAGACATCATTTGAAGAAGAAAGTTTCTCACAGTCATGTGGCCAGAACAGACTTCAGTGAAAGCCCTAATCATAACAGTGGAGAACACCAATGGAGAAAGGTAGGGCTGAAACTCTAGTCCTTCCCTGCCCAGCCCCCAAAATCATCTTTGAGTGGGTCACCTTACCAGAATTGTGTCACCGTGGGAACGCACGGTGGCGCCGAACCATTGGTGGGACTTGAAATCAACCTGATGTTCTGTGTTGTTGAGAATGGCAGTGCGATCCCCTGGGAAAAAGACACAAGAAAATGAAACTAAGTGATAGCATTATAAAAACATAACAAAACATTAATTCCTTCAGCTGGACCTCAAGTAGCCTTCCCCTCCCAGGCCTTTGGAAACATCTGGACAGCTGGCGGACAGCAGGCTTTAAGACTCCAGTTACACTATTTTTCATGCAAAGACGATCAGGGTGAGAATTTGAAAAGAATGGTATGTGCTACACGGCCACTGTTTAGGAGATCAGGAGATAGTAGTTCTCTTAGCCTGGCCGGGTATGGACTAGCCTGGCCTAACTTAACCTCATTGACCCTTGGCTCTGTTTGACCACCTGGCCATTGACGCTGATCTCCCACTTCAACACTTCACACTTGACAGCAGCAGGTGACGTGACAGATGGTCCGGGGAGTCAGATTTAAACACAACTTTATTGGAAGACAGATGTTACATCTGTGCTGCGATGGAGAATGAAATGCAAACAAATTGATTAGGCAAGGAAGTCACATCACCATCCTATAGCTCATAAACTGAACACTGACATTCCAGTGTATGAGTTGACATCTGTAACGGAAGTGCAAATGTGAGTTGAAGAACCACTCCGCCCTAATCCTTTACAGCCTTGGACTTATTTCCCCTCTATACTTCGTCAAACCACGGGCGTGTTGCAAAAGTGCAAAGCAGCATCTCTCCAGGAACTGGAGGACTGATAGATACTGCAAGAGATCATGACCTATGCGGATGTGAAGAAAGCAGGCTGTGTGTCAGGCCTCTCTATCCCATGCCTGTCCGCCCCTACTCTTTCTTCCCAGCCAACTAGGCAGCCTGGAGCTGGGGGTGAAGGCCTGCTCTGTGTCTTTGTGGAAACAGCGAAGGGGCCAGGGTCCAAGGAAAACATACACACTGTAGCCCGGCTTCCTCATAGCAACCTCCCAGTCATCTCTGTTTAGGCACACACTTCTCTCTCAGTTACTCTGTTTTCATTTTCAATATTATCTCCATCTTCCTATTCATTTTTCTTTACACTATCTCGTCCAAGTCTCCATGTCTATACCGCCCTTTCTCTCCTTTGCTTACAGGGAGTGCTGCCTCCCCTCACCCAAGACTGGAAGCAGAGAGATTAGAGTTTTTTAATAACCCAACTGTATTTCTGCTTAATCTCGATCACTGGGCTTTCCTGCTAACATAATTCATCATGGGCTGACAGAAGTCAACCCTGCCCCCACTGTGTTAAGTGTCCAGGAGTCTATGTGTGAAAAGAAGTGCTTTAGCCATACAGGCAATAACATGACCCACACTTCAAACAGCTCCTTATAAGCTTGTTACTTTAACTAATCTGCCTTAGCTGCATGTTCTTAAAGCATACACCTTCTTAATATTTTCATAACTCAGGGGTCTCTGTTTGGATAAGGCAAACGCAAAACCACGAGAGGACTGTAGAAGCTGAGCAGGATTGTGTATGTTTGAATCATGTTACCAAGGCAACCGGGAGTAAGAGCGAAAAAGTTTGCTTGTGCTTCATAGCGCATAATTGTGATCGGTTATCTGGGCATGTGAAAGAGAGAACGCACATCAACGTCACCGCTTTAAGAAGCCAAGTAAAGTTCTCACATGGCAGCATTCGTTCCACCATTAGTTCTGTGTCACTATAATGAGTGATGAAAAGTTCTGTTTGTTGTCTGTGAGGCGACTGAGGGCAGCCAGCTGGAGTCACGTGAAATGCTCTCAGATGAAAATAGGGGAGATTTAGAAGGGAGATAAGAGTGAAACCCGGAGACGGGCCACCACAACATGTCATCTGACCGAAGTCCCCCCTGGGAGGCCGGTTAGTGCTGTGTGCCCGGCCCAGTCTCTCCTGGGACCAGCAGAGGAGCGTGGAGGTCTGGAGTGCATCCATAGACTCGATTTTGCCTTTGAACTGTGTGTGAGAGGACAGCCATTAGTGGGGTTACAGCCTCTCACTGTGAGTGTGTCTGTGTGTATTTTTGTGTGTGTCAATGGGGCAGAAGACAAATGGCCAAATTCACTCATCACATCAGCTGTCCCTGTGGGAGTACAGACAGCAGGAGAACAGAGGGGGACAGAATGGAGGAACAGGGCTCTGGTTTCTCCCTCTTTCCTCCGTCGCCTCCCTCCCTTTGGCCTTCTCACCTCCCCTCCCTTCCTCCCATCCTGCATGTGCCCCTATCACACCCTCCCTGCTGCCCTTGCTCCCTTCTCCTCCTCACCGATCCATAGACAGGCTCTTATCTCAATGGAAGAGGAAGTGGATGGGAGGGTGCCTATGGCCACTTTGACCCAATTAGTTAGGCTTAATTAAGAGGGTCTGTGGCCTGTGGGTCAGGGCTCAAACACACCGAGAAACAGGGGAGACCTCTGACACCACTTTGTTATAGGAATACACTAGGTACCAATTATCTAGTGGAAGATAAAATATAATGTAGTAGCGCTCCTTTATTCAAGCATTCCCAGTGAAGAAAGTTATTAAAAAGAAAGGTTCCGACTGGCAGCATCACCACTGACTGCTTTTTTTTTTTATTGCTCTAGCTTTTACTATCAGAAGTGGCCAAGAAAACAGTCACAACTACAATAAATTAATTGCACCAGTAAATGTCATCAATGTAACAGCTGTTTGGCACAGACACATTTGCATACAGATGTCTATGTATCGGGTGTTCCTCCACTGTACGACGACTCCGCTGTGATCCAGATGTCGGAACCGGCTCTGGCACTCCTTCAAAGCCCCCTTCAAAATATGAAGGACACTCTCTGCTCAGGGGACTAACCTTCACGGTGAGGCCTCGCTGCTTGCACATGACATCACTCGCCGTGGCCTCCAGCCAGCACCCAGGGATGTGCAACACATTTTATGTTGCAAGAAAAACAGTGCAAAAATAGTGGAGAAAAGGGTACCAAGCAGCAGGGTCCAATAAAAGAATGTTGTTAAAACAGGCTTGTGAAACACTCAGTGGAATATTTCTCCCTATTGTGCATTATGGACGGTAAATTTAAGTTGGCTCACAGTGCTGAGCTTTGATTTCTCAGGAAAGAAGCCAAAGTGTTGTGGTAACTGTCCCTCTACATGTGTGATTCATCCTGTTTGTGTGTGTTTTCAGGTTTAATCTAAAAGCTAGTAACTACACATTCTTTTTACTCTGATTGTACCTTTCCTCACTTTGCTATGTCTCCATTGTGCAAAAAAAGGCTGGTGGGTCCTCTGTCAACACACCGAAAGTTGAATCCATTCATTAGACAACCTCATGGACTTCCTCGTGTTCTCCCAAACCACTTTACCTAATAACTGGAGTCCTTTTGTCACAACTGGTGGTGTCTGCTTTACCAGTCATACAAACAGGAGATTTCTTTGTCTGACTTATTTGTTTATTGGTTTCTTATCTCCCTATAACTCCTGGGGCAGGGCAACACAAACACGACTTGGAGGAAGGAAGGAGTATCCTTCAAAAACCTATTCAACACCCCATTATTCTTTTCATCCCCAAAGAAAGGACACAAACAGGAAAAAGAGATCATCCTGTGTCCAGGAACCAATGTAGCCGACAACAGTTCAGTGGAGTGGAACACTGACGCCTGATCCAGACCTGCTGCTGACAACAGGAGCAAAAAGGAAATGCTCTGCTGGCTTGAGAAGTGTACTGAGAAGCTTAAACATCATCTGCAGTCTCTCAACTTCTCAAACAACCACGCAGTAAGACAAAGGGCAGTATTGGTTAATCTGCACAGTTAAAATGAAAAAACAGAGCTTTTTTTTTTAGCATTTCTCCTCAAGCAAAATTATAAGTGAACACATTATTCTTTGGCAGCTAACTAAAAGTCCCAGATTTCAAGCCTTCCAAACAGCATGTGAACACACTGCTTGTATGCCAGTCATAAGGCTTACCTTCGGTATCAAACTCAATGGGGTGACAATCTGATTGGCCGAGGCTCCATGGACAGTAGAAGACAGATCCTCCCTGTTTAACATTGTTCTGCGTTGTGTTGGCCTTGGGAGCTCCTATCACCACACTCGCACTGCAAAGGAGAGAAAGAAAGAGACAACTTGCTGTAAATCAAATATTACAAGTTTACCAAACCACAGAATCCTTATGAACCTGAATCTCTTTACCAAACCGTTGTAAAAGGTTCGCAATCGTTAGCTCTTAGCCTGGCCTCAATTAAAATTAGCATTCTAGACCTCCCACTCGGCAGCTTTAATCATGATGCAGTACGCACATTTTACCGCTTAGCAAGCTGTATTCTGACTCAGGAGCAAAACATTTTAACAGGTTGCAGCACCGTTACATAATCCCATACAACCGGGGGAAATTGCTGCTACGACGTGTACACGTGATGTTCACAGACACGCTCACTGGGCTTGTGTGCAGTCAGACTCACAAGGAGAAACACTTGCACGGTCACACATGCACCCCTGTGGGACATATTCAATAGGAAAACAAGAAAGCAGACAGGCTAAGTGGAGTCACACTCTTGTTTCCACAGCTGTGACACCAAACATCCATGTCCTTGGAGCTACACTGTACAGCTACAGGAAGGGCAGCCGACCACTTCAATAAACATAAAGAATCGGTGAGTTTACAGGTGACTCCGACTAAGAACAGACCTCAGAGATGAAAGAGAGGAAGAAAAGGCGGAAACGATGATACATCAATGAGGAAAACCAGGAGTTAGGCAAGTTGGGAAAAAAATGAGTAGATAATGTGTCTTAAGTGGGTGGCTAAGCCATTACCTCATTCTGGACCCACTTGACCCGACAAGCATCACATCACAGTGTGCCGACATTGATGTGGGTAAAGGAGGCATGACACCACTGAGAGCTGATGGTGTCTAGGGGGTTCCAAATCAGGAAGAGCACACCCTTTCCTGCCCCAGATCTTCCAATAGTACATGAACGTTTACATTTTGGTTAAACTTAGCATCCTGCCCCCAAGGATAACTACTCAGCAGGGTCCAGTGGAAGACAGGAGATCCAGTATGAGTCAAAAAGCAGTTTAGCCGTGCAATATTCCAAGGCCTTGTTATCCATGCTAATTAATCCCACTGAACCTATCTATTACCTCAGATGACAAAACGCAAAAAGTTATGGGATGGCTTATGGAAAAACTCAGAAGTGGGCCAGCAGGGCGTGTTGGTGGTCAGAACAAAGTTATGGTTTTGAAAACACACAACTGTGGGAGAAGAAAGGGAAGGTCAGAGAGCAGACGTTTTGAGTTTAATATCTCAGCATTACTGGGTCTTAATACCTCAGAGGAGATACAGTACATCGCCAATTCCAAATGTGGAGCAGAAATTCCCAGTTTGTGTTGGAAGAGAGAAAAAGAAACAAACCAGTTCAACTTGGAGAGAAAGAAACCGTGCCCCCCTTTATTTCTGACCACATATGCAGACACAGGAATATCCCAGTAGAGCAGCAGAGCTCCACCTGTACAATAATCTAAATCACAGAGCCTTCCTGGTTACAGATTTTCACAATGAGACAGCTGAAGATCTCCCTGTCTTTATACTCACGCACAAAAATATGCAAGCAGTCAGTAAATATTTAACACAAGCTGACGACACTTCAGCGCACATCAACGAGTCAGTACGCCTGTCAGCTGCAAGCCCTCTAAATCTAATTGAGAAACATACATTTCAAAAGATAAACTTATGTTTCAGACAAATTCCCCAGAGGAACAAGGCTGAAAGTTTCTTTCAGACAGAAGAGCAGAGTTCAACTGATGTTTCTATGAAAAAAAAAAACCTTTTAGAAATAATGTGAATGCAAGCACATGTACGCAATAAACGACACCACTGGAGGAGCATGTACACAATAAAAAGGGCAAGGAAATTGGAAGCAGCAGCATCTTTTGTTGAATCAGATCTGAACACAGTCCAGCCATCATTGGTGGTGGCAGCTTTTCAAAGGGGAAAAAAAATACAGGAAATAACAAAACAGGCAGATCATGCTTTAATCAGCATTTTGGCAATTGAGGCAAGTTTTCACTACCTTGCACAGATACACCCAAATGTGCGGACATACATTTTAACACAAACACAGGTTGATAGTGATCTGAAAGTGCCGTAAATGAGGACGAATTAGCATTTAATGGGTCTTTATCTGGCAAGGATCAGTATTGTACTAACTGGCATTTACCCACCCCTACACTTTATCTGCTATGTGCTCTAAGGGTAGAGATTTTGTATCATTAGCATTTAATGTAGCTCTATCTGCAGCCGGCTGGGTGCTGCATTACAAATTCTTTTGTAAAGGTAGGGGAGTGTATTACCGGCTCTTGGGATGGGTATGCAAATATATGTAATTGGTTGAGGGCGAGCAACCGTCAGCTGTTCAGCAGACATGGACAAGGACAGACATGCTCATGTTGTTTTTGAGCCACAGTGACTGAGGTGAGTCTAAAGAAAAAACACTGTTCATTGTGGGATTGAAAGCAGCACCATCACAGGTTTGGTGGGGATCACAACATGCTGACAAATGTAGCTCAGCATGCATTTAAAAAGCCGTGACCAGTCTTTAGTGATGCTCACTGAAGTGTTTTGGCTACTGGAGAATTAAACCAATATTCACTTGCTCATTTGTCAGCTTCAAGTTGCATTGGACAAATAGCAAACCCATTTCATAATAGTGAGAGCTGAGATATTTCCTTGTGGTGGAGTAGGTGGATGAAAAGAATTAGCACCTTCACCATGTCTAGCATAGCCAACCCCACTAGCTGCCATACAGCAGCCACTAATGACCTCCACCTCCCGGCTGACAATTAAGCGTTAATTAAACTACTGTAAGGGAGTCGGGTTGCATGTGAGGAATGCATAAACAACAGCTTCACTTTAACCAAGGACAGGGGTTTGTCTCATTTGAAGCCCAAGCAATCAGAGGACATTCTACAAAAATATCTCACCATACCATAATTGCCAGACTGTAACCACTATTTTATGTGGGGTTGAAAAATTAGGGGCGATGCAGAGTGCTGGAACTTGCTGATGTGACACTATCATGCGTAGCCATGGCTAATGCAGTTTATGGTGAGGTTACAGAAGGAGGTTGTCAGAGGGTAAATTCCTCCATTGCTCCCTCCTTTTCAACCCAAACATTTTTCCCCGATTCCACATTTAATTGTCTTCTAGCCAGCTGCAAAGCTGATGTCACTTCAACACTATTATAACCGCTTTAAGCTAGAAAGAAGGGGGGGGGGGGGGAATCACAGTCGCATTTGTTAAGCCTGCCAGTGCCAGATGCAGTCACCATCTGCTGTCATAAACACGTCTCAACGAACACTATGGCAAAGACGCCCGGGGATCGGGTGGAGAGAGAAAAAGGAGCTGGTCTTCACAAGCCTCAGCAACACCTCAGAAAAACATGTACAGTGACCCGTGGAGTTTACACTGAGCTATCAACACATCCTTAAGCACTGGAGTGGTTCCATATCAGTAAAGGAACTCAAGCAGTGACCTGATTTGAGCTGGTGGCAACTCTTGACCTTCACTGCTCTCATTCCTGCAGTGGACAAATGGAGCATGTCAAAATACAAAAAAACAACCCCCCCCCCCAATTCTGAAGAATCACCTCACCAACATTAAATTACATCTGGATCGATAGGAACAGAAATATGGAGGTGGACAGTTCATGATCAGCAAATGAAATATGTAATTGTATGATGTCATACCACAGCAATATTTACTTTTCAAAACGTGCATAGGCACTTAAGAGTGAGATCAGCTGAATGACAAAAAAAGGAGAAGCACAAGTAGTGTGTGATGACTTATTCTAGACCACATGGAGCCATACAAATAGTCTCACGTCCTAGCCAAGGCCAGACAGTAGCTGTTTGAATCCTTACGGCTGCCATATGGACGATCGTCTATTCATTCACACACACACACACACACACACACACACATAACATACACACGTGTTCTCAGCGCTGCTGTCCAGGAGCTTGCAGATGATGAGAGTAGCAGTGCCTGCTGGGATGGTGTGTGTGCTGAGTACAGAGAGTCTACTGTGCTTTGCTGAAGCCACATTTTTTTGTTAACGGTCAGATGGTACCGTAAGTCACAGATAAAGGATTTGTATCTTGCTCTACAAGCCTGGAGAAAGTCATGTCTTTTATAGCAATTTATAGACATTTCCACATCCCAGGATAAACTTGAAAAAGAGCCACTAAGATCTGAACCCGCACCAACCAATGTTGATCAGATAAACAGTCCGGTCTGTCAAGGATCTGATCTCACCATCACCACAAAACCATTTCCTCACTATTCTCAAAAGGATAATAGTGAGGGGCAACAGGTGGCCTACAAATTACAAGTGCTGCTAGCCAAAGTAGCCAAACAATGTTGTTTATTGTCACGCAAAAAATTGTGTGGACATCCTAAGGCAACTTAAAATTACAGTTTATGATTTTACTTTGCAGATAGGTAGGAGTTACTAGTCTGGTAACTGAATCAGCAAGTCGACACCAAGCTGATTTAGCGATCATTGTTTTTAACTTCTGACCTCTCAGCAAGCAGCAGTCATTCTGAAACCATATTCTACCATCGTTATGGGGGTTTTTACACTTAATGTGTTAAAACCACCAGCTGTTTTGTCAAAACCACAGACCATGTCAACTCACTGAGTTATGGTAAGTGAGAATTTCGAAACATCCTGCCACTTAAAAAAACATCAAAATGACTTGTGGTCTAATCTATGCATTCTCTGATAGCAAACTGTTGCCCAACCCCACCCCCCCAAATACACCCCACCTCTTACCACCTTCATAGCCCAACTGCCCTAAAATCCCCCTGCAGAGAGTTTAACTGCCGGTGTTTCACACCTCTCCACAATGCCTACGCCAGGGGGTCCAGTCCTCTCACCTCAGGATAGAGAGGCTGTTGTATTAAACGTGGGGATGGGGGGTGAAGCAGCTGTTGAAACACTTTGTCTGTACACCCCCAACCCAGCCGCACCCACACATGCATACACACACAGAGAGATCCATACAGAGTAATGGCTGAAGATTACGTCTCATTTCCATCTCAAATATGAGAACTGAGGTTAATTTGAATTTCATCTAGTAGATTGTCATAAGATGGCGTCATGTGCTTATTGCTATATAAAGGATAGTCTTTATCAAGTTACCATAGATGTGAGTCATTTCGTGACCTGAGGGTTAAAACAAACCAAGCCTACTGGCAGTCAGAGATTAAATCTAGTAAAGTATGAGTCAGGATGACCCTGACCAATGGCCAACTCAACTCTAGAGTAGACATGACGTCGCGGGGGCATTCCTAACCTTACACAGCAGACGTGATAGGTCCATGGGCCCCCTGAACATATCACAGGAATTAAAGCAAGAAAAGATTTGTGAGCCTGAAAAATTGTCCCGGAGGAAATATGTACAGTGTATTGAATTAAGTATTATATGAATTTAAAACTGCTCCATGCCTGAAATCAGGCATTGTGCCTGAGAACGACATCTTTTTCCAGTGAAACACACACACAGGCTCATTATATGAATCCCCTTTTACCAACAGACCAGTAAAACCTAGACAGGCAGTTTATGTTTGAGACAGACTGCTGTGTAGCCAGGCTAAGTATATCCCAACAGACAATGATGTTCCCAACCTACTGGCCTGATTGTTGTAGGTGTATACAAAGTTTGACAACAGAAAATTAAAGCAGCTATTCTGAAGGCCAATAATTTAAGAAAGAAATGAGTCATACTGAGACTTCCTCCAATGGAAAACAGTAAACAATTTCTGCTGTCAGACAAAGAGCCCCATTGTCTGCACATGATGAAGAGAACCTGGATGAAGAAAAGTTTGGCAGCCCAAATATACAAGCTGTGCTCCTGCAAATCAAACACTGGTTTGATTTAGCAACAGGTCCATAGAAAGGGACACCAGTGAAAACATTAACAGAAATGAGAGTGATCATATATGGAGAGGGACGTCGGCGTAGACGCAGAGAAAACATTGCTGCTTTAGTGGCCACAAGAGAACTGCAGTCCAATGTCAATATTAGTTCAACTCTAACCCTGTTTGAGGTAAACTCCAGGAGAGTGACCTACATGGACCGGCTGACCTCTGCATATGTTCGTCATGGCCAAACCATCTGTGAGCTAATGCACATCACCGACACATCACTGAAGCTCATGCATGGACTGGAACACATTACTGTCTCCATCAGAGGGTCTTCCGTCATCGAACACTGACACTCAAGTCCAACTTGAGATACTTTTTTTTTTTTACAAACAGTCACTGACTTCACTTGTGGACATGCACCAGAAGCTGCTTTCATACACTCCAGGCTAGGTCTGTTATTATTTACAGCCCCTGACCTTTGACTCTTTCTATCTCTGTATGATCCACTCCCTTATCTCCGCCTGGCACCAGAAAAAGTCAACGAGGAGTCAGTTTCTGTTTGATTATTAAGTGTTGGAGGAAAGACTCATCCCTAAGAGGTCCTTCCCATGATGTATGCATGGGGTATGACATACACACACACTGCAGCCAGACTGAAGAGTTAATCTTCACTCAACATGGAATAACATACACACACACTCGCAACAGGGGACCATATATCCTCTTGCCCTTCCTGTGTGTATCTACAAGAGCTGTCACACACAGTTCACAGACACTATCCTCAGGCGTTCTTCCATGGTGGGCCGCCTGCATGTGTCCAAACCTAATTTTATTACACCAGGCTGAAGGGCACGACAGACCCGCATATATTAACTCTGCGTCAAACTGGGAGAAAGTAAGCCTTTGTGTCTGTTTGCAGGCCTGACAGCATCTTCTTCCCTCGTCTCTGCATCTACATCTACCATCATTTTCTACCGATGCACCGCTGTAGTCCTTGCACTGATGAACACCATTTGGCCAAAGTTCTTCAAAAGCAGCAATAATTTTACTCATAAGTTCCAAGCTGAGCTTTGTACAAGTCGTCCTGACAAGAAGAAACTCCCCGTGCAACCCTCGACTGACCTCACCTCGAGATTCCAGCTACTCCCCCGCTCCCCATGTCTCCAAAGCGTTGGCAAAGATGATGTGATGGCAAACACAAGAGATAAGAGAAACTCATTTCACGACTCCACTCATATGTTTTGATGTGTCGGCTTCTAAGAAACTGGTGGCATATACATGTGGTCTGCAGATAAATGCGAGGTCTTAAATCAGCTCTCTCATACTTTGTTTTCTTTGACATTTGACTTGTGAACACATATCCACAGGGAAATTACAGGGCAGTGAGGTTGTAAGAAGCTACACTTAAATATTATTCCTGCTCTGCACATACAAACTATTGTCTCGTCTCCTCCTCCATAAGCATGGTGTCTCAACTGGAGAAAGGTTCAGATTAAGTCATCAGTAAGATGACGTTTATTCTGTCTCATACTCAATGAAACAAGGAGGGATGATAGGGAGAGAGGCTAGACAGTGGGGGAAGGTCTAGGGAATGGATGAATTAAAAAACCCTGCAGAATGACATCAGCATTGGAGGAAGTAAGGAGGGGGATGTTGAAGAGAAACGAGGGGTCCATGCATACAAGCTTCACGTCCTAAATCATACCGCTCTCCTGAAGCCCCTGTTTCCCATGCAAGCAGAGAAATAAAGACCAATAGCAGTAGGCTTTTAAAGAGAGGGACGGGGGAAGAGGGGGGAAATCTCCCCATGTCTGACTGTCTGCCGTCCAGGGAAGTGGGGAGGAGAAACAGGGAAACTAGAGCTGCTGCTGGCGGCCCACTCGGCACAAAGCCCTTTCTCAAATCCCAGCATGCTGGCTGGTTGAACATTCGGCTGAGACACTGCTGGTGCTCAGCAGACACAGACTCAGCCAGGAAGTCTGATTATGTCTGAGTGAAACCTTGACTGCGGCTGCACAACCTTTTGTTAATGATTATTACGATTACAGGGTTGGGTACTAGGCTCACCAAAATGTACTGAATGGGTAGCAACTCAAATGCAGATCTGTCAGCAACTAAATTAACCCATGCCTTGCTTTTCGATGCACCCCAGTTGATACAAAGACTCCATGCTCCTAGGACAGTCAGGATGGCCCACATTATTATATTGTCCACAGACTACTGGGGTAGACTCAACCACAGGTATGTCATGCATGAGTTTAAGTCCCTCAAAATGACTGATGCCAAAAGCTCATCTGGAAGAATGCTGAGATAGTGGTAGCATGCCGAGTGTCACAGGGATCACGTCCCCACTGAGCCAAGAAGCATCACAATCAGCTGCAGCATTTCAGAGCAATATGATGTGATGGCTAAGCAGTTAACAGGCTTTTTCTGGCATTTAAAGGAGAAAGCAGATTAAAAGGTCAGAATTAAATGTCATTATGTAAGACAATGAGATTAGGATTTGTGGGTGATTCCAATGATTTTTTTATGATGAAATCGTTACTCTTATATTGGCACCATTCCCGGTTTAATACATAACAGTCATTTAGAGCACAAATGCGATTCCCTGATCAAATTCAATTACAGTGACTTGTATGTGCACTGAGGGCGTGCGCGCCGTGCGTAAAGCATGTGTCTAGAGAGCACAGAATAGACATAAAACCTTGATTTAATGTCTGAGCCAAAACAACATCCCACAAACGAAATGCGTGTCTTTCTCCTATTGGAAACTTACTGTGTAACTTTAACAGGGGAGTTGTAAGTGTTCTCAAGTTTGGCAAAAAAAACCCGATAAAGTGCAATGGAAAGTACACCCTGCGCGCAACATATTTGTGTACAACTGGGTTTTGTGAAGTGCCCAGATAAAATCATAAACAAATGTTTCAAACTTTGCACCGGAGCTTGTTGCTGAGAAGACAACCCTCTTTCTTTTCACTGTGAGAATTTCGGAAATTTGGATTATTTATCTGTTAAAGAAACTCACCTGGCAGAATCTGCCAAATAAAAGTCAACCGCATATCCGAAGTAGCTCCCTGTAGGTCCGCTGTAAACAGCTGGGTTCTCCACGTCCAAGTTAAACGCCTCGCAGACAGGCTGGGAAAAAGTGAGTAATAGCCCGAGAATACAAAGGAGTGAGCGGGCGAGAAGGGATACCGTCCCCGGCGTCTTTGCGCGAAATCGTTCCAAGCCCATTTTTTTTTTTACGAATAAATAAATCCACCAAAGTTTCTTTTAAATGGCGAAATCGTCCCAATTGTTCGTGATTTTCAAGTCCACAGAGCAAGCGTAAAGACAGTGGTGGAATATGGCTAAAACTGCATCCCTGTAACTCTAACCGGCCAGTATCTCATTAATGCTCCGTCAGCTCCTCTCTGCGTCCTCTCTCCTCTCTCTGCCTCTCTCCAGGCCCACGCCTTCTCTGCTCACCTAATCATGATACATGGAGCAGGGAGTTCCCACACCCGTGACAAAAGTTTTGGAAGAGGAGGAGCCTGTGATTCCCTAAAAGAAAAACTTTGGACAGGACTCTTCTCATCCACTAACCTATCTCTCAGTATTTGTTTACCAATGCGGTAAAAACGCGATCACTTTTGCGCTTTTGAGCTCTGAGACTCTCTTATCAACGATACTAATTAACCAAAAGAACAAAGGATCAAAAACCCTCCTTTGGATTTTTATCTCACAGTTATCTTCACCTTTTGAGGTTGAAGTTGCTGTCAGAGAAGACGACCTGATAGGTGGTGGAAGGGTCAATGAAACTTCAAATGTCCAGCTAATATAAGGTCTGCTGGTGGCATGTGTCTGCTCTCTATTACATGATAATCTCATTGATCTTTATCTGTTGAGGTTTTGCACAGATAAGCCAGCAATGCAAACTATTACAAAGCATTGTTTTCTCTCTGTTAAAGCCAAACTTTCTTTGGCAATAACCACAAACCTGTGTTCATAATTTTGACATTTCCCAACAATCTCTATAATTCTGTATTTTTCTTTTTGCAAAAACCAGAAATAAACACATCCACTGCTCCACTGGTCAAATAAACTTTCCCAAACATACAAGCAATAACTAACTTGCACAACCCCACACTAATTATACCTTTACCACACACCCTTGCAACTAAATGTGTGATCCATATGTATTTCTATCTTAATTACAGTGTGGATCTGATTTGGGCATATGATGTTTTCTAATGCTGTCTGGGGGGGTTGTGGGAAGATTTGGTATCACTGGTTCTGAGTCACACGAGAGCGAGGAAAGTGGTTAGGCTGCGAGAAGCAACTACTCACTGCAATGAGACCTTTAATAAACCTATCCGGGCAGGCTGGAATTAGTGACTGTTGGTTTAGCTGATTCACTCGAAGCCTCAGGGATTGAACACAGGGGCCAAATTTGGCTGTGTGGCAGTAGCAACATGAACTCTCTGTCAAGTGCTGCTCATATTTATAACTACTCTGAAGCACCCCGACACAGGGGGGGGCGAAGAGTAGACCATACAGACCGGTGAGGGTAATCCTGAGTGTCTGGTAGGGGGGCCCGTTCACAGCTGTTGGGGGCACTTGATGGTTCACAGCCCTAATCCTGGAGTGGTCTCATTCTCTCGCTCTGTTTTTAGGTCTAAAAGATGAAGATGAAGGAGAAACGGACTCCCAGGCGTGGTTAGGAGCCGTCAAAATGAGCCCAAACTTTCCCACCGGAATCGTGATTTGTTGTTTCGCAATAAACATGAGAAGATGTTTGTGCATCTGCCACAAACATACCAATGATTTTAAAATAGTGCGTCAGCTCATGCCAATTTGATTTGTGTATCTGGATATTCCAAAGGTCTGAAGCCATAGGTGGCCGTCATAGTCATGTACACAGAGAGCCATGACCTCATGTATGAGGTCAGTCAGAGGGGACAAACACATACTTTGGGAATAGATAATACTGGTATCAGCTGTTAGTCATTCTCTCCTTTACTGTCTGCCTTGAACTGAACAGCTCTTGCGTTATCTACACACACAATTATCTATTTGATCCCTTAAAGGATCATGATTTGACAAGAGAAATATTCCTTTCAAGTGTTTTGCCCCCTCTGTGTGTGTGTGTGTGTGTGCGCGTGTGTGTCATCCAGTAGCAACTTAACCTGCAAGCCAGCACATATAAAAGTGTATTCCAACCGTTTGCATATTTTGTGTGTGAAGCCAGAGCCTGATTCTGCTTTTGGTGATGCGTAATTGGGTCTGGCTAACTGAACAATATTTTCCATCTTGCTCTAACTGTGATTTCCGTTGAAAAAAGGGGGTGTGGTTTTATTCCAGTGCCTCAGCTTTGACATCATCACTTGGCCGCTATGGCAACAGATCTGAAGTGCAGCAAAACACTTATGGAACATTTCACAGGACTCTACACAGCTGGCCGACTATTTTAAATATAGACCTGACAGATTGGCACTTCTGCAAGGCCAGGCGCGTATATATTGTATGTACATGCACGTAGACACACACACAGTCCATGAACACACACATTCAGCGACTCCTATTCCTCCTCTCTGGTAACTGAGCATATGTTTTCCGATATATAGTGAGACAAATTATTAATAGAGTTACCGCAAGGCCTCTTAGTGTCGTCATCTTCACACAGTTATATCAAGATATGAGGGTGTGAACTTAGTGTGCTCACACTGCTTCTCAACTTTTTTTTATTTTACATATTTTTAACAGTTGACATGATAGGTGTTATAAGGTCTTCTTATCTAACTAACTAACAAGAAAAAATGAGGAACTATTCCTTTAAATAGTGGCAGACTGGTGACAAGTGATGTTTCCTTTCATATTTAATTAAATCTGTGTAATTGCCATATAATGATTTGTAATGTGTCACTGAAAGGAGAAGCAGCTGCTTGAGAACAGAGTTCACACCTTCATATTTTGATGACTGTGTGAAGATAATGACACTAAGAGAGGCCTTTGGGTGGTGCCCAGATGTTGAATGATTACTTTAAGTGTAAATCTAACTTTTACAACTCCTTCGCCTTCAGCAAGCAGTCACTATTTTTATCTTCCTCTTTCAAATGATCTTTATACCCGGAGTCCACAGCCTACACCCCCGTCCTCATCTCATTTCTCTTTCTGGCACAAACGGTGAGCTGACGTTGATGGGCTGCATGGGGGCGGGGTGGAAAGACACCCTGATGGCTGCCATTAGGCAACTGTTAGCCTTTTAAGTCGCAAAATAAACACCATTTTACCACTCGGGAACAGACAGTAAATAAAGACCACAACAAGCGACTCAGTAGTTTGTACACAGAAGCCACCAGTCACAACAATCAGGAGGATTTCACTTCTGTTTGTTCCTTTAAGCAGTTTGCCAGCTCCTTTTTGGGCTGTATTGGATTTGTGATTTAGTTGTGGATAAAAAGACTTGTTGAGTGAGGAAATTGGGGGGTAATGATGGAAAATGTGGTTGGTGAACAGAGGGCTATACTGTTGTGAGAGGTCAGCTCTGAATCATATAAATCTTTGATTCAAACCTGCTCTTCATCTAAACCTTGAGCCAGAAACCTGTACTGAAATGCCTTTCAAACACACAGTGAACATTTCGCTTCCTCCTCCTCCTTCCTCTCTCTCTCTCTCTCCGTCTCTCCTCAACTGTAGAAACGCTGTGATACACATCTTAAAGGCAGGAAATTCCTCCAATGTAAAAGCCTGCCTGGGCTTCCTGTTTCAACGAGTTCCTTCTCTTTGCGTCTCTGTTCAACTCGCACACAAACACACACACACGCTTAAATACACTTACAATCCCTATCCTCTTTTCTTTCCCCTCCTGTTACATTCCCCATATACAAGGAGGAAGGGTGGTGAGGTGCTGCTGATTGCTCCAGCCAGTCTGAGACATTGCATACTGGATGACAGATTTGTCATGAAGAGGTGGAAGTCTTGAGCTGGCCAATGTTGCTGAGTGGACCGTCCATTGTTTTCAATACAAGCTCTTAGCAACGTAGTGGCTGAGTGAATCATATGATTGTTTTAGATGGAGAAATCATCCCGGAGGCTCCTTACAAGGCAAAGATCACCCGCCCTCCTGCATTATGGTTTCCTCTTGTGAGCTTTTACTGTCAATCCAGACAAATTGAGACAACGTGTGTGGGGAGCAAGATGATCCAAACAGTGTCCATTGTTTAGTTACCTTGTTAAAACAGCCACAAAAACGCTTGAAAATGAGCAGTTGTGTTTTTTTTATGTACATCTGCTAATCAGTCTGAGGGAACAGAGCAGTAAAGCAGCAGCATACAAGCTGCTGGGGGGGGGGAACTACTGTGCTCCCAGCGCCTGCAGCCTCATCCTACACCCAATAACATACACAAGTATCCCGAAACAGTCAACATTTACTGCCAGCGATGCGCTTCATGCAGTGTTTAGTCTCTGTCCTACCTCACTGAACTTGTTTGCTTAAAAAACGCAACTTTTTAAGAGACTGCATAAAATGCTTGACATCATTTAATGAGAGGTCACTGAGGCAGAGTGGCAAACTAAGACTAGATGCGAGCACTCGACTGCAAAACATGTTACAAGGTGGGCTTATGAGAAAATCCTTTTTAAAAACCAGAATCAACAGTGAAACATAAAACTGGATCACAGCAGGCGATATTTGCAGGTTAGCATAATGAAACAATGAGAAATAAACCACAGGAGGATCCCGAAACCAGGTCAAACCCCCGTTATAGTGAACAGGAATGTTTGAACTGGAAGATAGCGTCGCACAAGACGTGCGTGCACAACCCGTGGTCCAGTTTCACGTTCAGGTCCCGTGTTCAGGGTGTCATGTTTTATTTGGATGGCCTATTTGTCTCTCAGAGTAATGGTGTGCCCCCTGACCCCCCTCCTGTGTTTTCCTATTGGGGCGGCCGTGCTGCAGGGCCGCCGACAGGCCTCGGAGTGAAGGAATGCGGCTGTAAAATGTGTGTATCTGGGGGTACAGCGGGAGAGGGCAGTGAATCAGTGTGATCACTGGAGAGCCTCGGGGTATTGTTTCACACACAAATATACTCACACACACACACACAAACACACACACACACACACACACACATATATAACCATTCACACATTCCCTCCAATTTGCTGCTGTTGCTTTCCCACACCCACACCGCTGGCAAAACATGTCTGACACAATACATATGGAAACAGTCGCACCCGGCTTCCCATGACAAAAACAAACTGCACTTAATGTGAAAATAGATAAGTATAGCTACTGCTTCTTCTTATATTCACAGACGTAAACATAAACATGTTCTTTTTTTATTTTTATAGCCTCGGGATAAAAGAAAACAGAATCAAGCGCATACATGTTTGTAGATGAAAGATTGAAGAGGGCACAACGCTCATAAAAAGGCCTTTGTATTCTGACTTGACGACAATCGTGCTATTTACAAATCAGGAATAGTTAAACCAATACTCCAAAAAAAACAGTTGTCCACACCACTTATCCACACCCTCGTTTCCTCTCGCCCAGACTACTCTAATTCTTCATTTACTTATCTGAGCAATGCAGCAGTTGCCCGACTACAGTTGGTACAAACACTAGACATAGAGAACATATCTCTGCAGTCCTGGCCAAAATACATTGGCTCACATTTGGCTTACATTTGTCTCAGAATTCAACTGAAGACTTCTCTATGTTTGACCACTCCTTGAAACTTCTTCTCTTATATATTCTATGATATTGTATTTTTCTGTGCAATTGTGAAGCACCTTTAAACTCTGGCGCTATAGAAATAAAGTTCACCCACATACTTACTTACTTGAGAAATCTCACGGTAAAGAATTGTTGATGGCACCAGTAGACACAACACCGCGGTGGTGCCTTTCAACATTTCATCAGCCGAATGGCGACATGTTTTTCCTGCACTGATGGAGACATTTCTGGATGAGACTGATGGAACAACAATGACGGCAGAAACAAAGGCTCCCTATGTCTCCGCCACATGTTTGTAATAAGACAGATGGACAATAGAGCATGTTATTTTTTCCTGCATGTATCATCTACATTATAACAGATTAGACTTGAGTTTCCTCAATCTTTCTGTTTAATACGTTCAAGTTGTCTCCTCCCTCTTATAGTGGAAGTCCACATTTATCACTTTGATTTTTTTCCATACACTCATGCAGCAACAAAGTACTCAACACAGCATGCCAAATGCTTATATACAGTACTTTGATTGTTTCCTTTTTGATTCATGTAGTAAAAACAGAATCCAAAACCTTTAACATGATGTGTTCTGGGGACTCATACTTTAAGAACTGCAATTATTTTTGCTTTATCTGTCATCTGACTTTACTTCCTGATGTATTGTGTGGTGCGTCCGGTCCAGACTACGCTCGAAAGAATGCACCCTACTTCAGCTGTGTCACATTCTGTAAACATTAAAAACAATGTTTGGGATGGTGAGTCACAATGTCCGTTAAAATGTTACACCTACCCCCCTGACTCCCCTTAATCTGTCTTGCTCCTCCTTATAAGTCAATGTTGATGTTAATGCTGTCCAGACCACCGAGGTGTCACACACGCTCGCACAGCCTTATATAGAAGCCATCAGGGGTTTATGATCAGTGCATTAGTCGTATCAGCTGGTGTGAACCAACATGCATGAGGGTATTCTGTCATGTTACTAATGTACAAGTCAGAGCGAGGTCACACAGTGGTGGTCTGGTGAAGCTGTTTAGTAAAAGCTCATACCCTTCCCTTATACAAGTCCTTCCCCCCCTGCTCAGCACAAGCGTTGGACGAGGGGTCCTGGGATTTGATTGGCATGGTAATATCAGTTTTTGTGGCGGGTTCAGATGAATTAGGGAGTCAGAGGAGACTTGGCACGTATAGCGTGTCCTCTATCTAGATAGGGTTACATCCCAAACAAACCAAAGCATGCACACAAGCAAACAGCACAGAGGGGAAGTGAAGTGTCCTCTCTAATGAAAGAGTGCGAGGTCAGCAGCGTTATTATGGTTCAACTGCAGGTTTTTACCTCCACTTGTGATCTGACTCACCCTTCAGGTCCATGTGTTAAATACCAATAAATCTCCACCTGTTTTCTGAGTCCACCTTTTAGTTTAAATAAAAAGAATTTATTTGTTCAACAGTATGATATATATTGTGAAAAGGTTGCTCCTCTCCTAATATTACTAGTGCTTGTGTTTGTGTGTTTGTCCAATATTTATATCTATTTATCATATATCTTATATTTATCAGTCATGCTGCACAAATAACAGAATGCAAGGTTCAGTTGAGTAATTTATGTTTCACAAATTTAAGTTATATTTGTAGAATTTCTCTGGGTTAATTTTTGCCCGTCCCATTAATATTTTTGTTGAACATCAGCGCTTTTCTGCTTCGTCAACATACCTTTTTTTATATATATAGTTTTCCAGTTCCAGACAACATCATCTGCCCTTTTATACACAGACACACACACACACACACATATACATATATCATACATACATACAGACATGAAGTTAAGAGGAGTTGATATGAACATAAATTCATTGTTGAAATTCTTAAAACAATAGCCAATAGAGTGAACAGGCAGGTATTTTTATTGTTGCTGAATCGAGCTCTGGCACATCTCCATGGAAAATCTTTTTAGTAGGCCGTTTGCTTTTGGGACAGTCGTTAATTCTGAATCTGCTACAGCTTGTACGACTGCTCTCCTGGCTATAAGGCATCCATAATTCAAACAGCCTGCTCTTGACTAAAAATAGCTTCTCCATCTTGCTTTTTTATTTTGCTCAGTATAGGTATCCAAACTCACATCCCAAGCACAGAGCGAGGTCCTGTTCACCTCTGTGTAACGCTGAATTGTAGAAATCGTATCGATTGGCCACTCTTTGGTATGCTTTTATCAGGGAACACATGCTGCATCATTAGGAGGTTGCCATGTTGCCACAGCTCAGGACTGCAGTCAAACAATCCTAGATTTCCTGCGTTTGTGTTCAGGAATGTTGTGTTTTGGTCCTGCTGATGAATCGCCAGCTCTTCAAAGGGAAAAGAGACTCATTTCACAGCTTATTTAACGTCACATGTTGTTCGGGGCAAAAATGTTGACATCTCTATGTGTGACTACTTTATCTGAGGCCATAACGAATGCTGCATTAATGCTGTCATTGGAAAAACATGACAGTCTCACCCACTTTTCTTTAATCCACCATTTGCGTAACGCTGCTATAATTATATTAAATGCATTATGGTTATTATGGGTATAGCATTGACAAAATGCATTTTCCTGACCACAAACCGTGTAACAGGCATAACTGGTAATGTAATATAAAATAGCTTAGGGCTCAGTGAAGGACCACCTACACACTGGAGCTACAGTAGTGTCTTCCCTGTGGGGAAAAGGACAAAATATACATTTTTAACAACAAAGCTTCCTCTTATTTCACTAAAAACAAATTTCAGGAGTGGAACACCCAGGTGGAAAACAACAGGAAGACATTATCTTGCTAGTAGATAACTTCCCATAAAACTACTACAGGAGACGGAAGGTTTATATCACATATTTCTTATTAGGGTCAGATGCAACCAATAAAACATTCAGTAAGTTAGAGGCTCTTCATTTAAACTTTTTGGATATATATAGAAATTCAGGTTCAGGTTCATTCCTATTTTTGACATATCATGTTTTTTTATGATTTTCTGTTATTTTTATACAGATACACATATGATGTTGGATGTCTATGTTAAACATGGTCAAAGTTCCAAAACTTGTGGAACTTTGAACGTGAACGTAAGTAAAAATGCTGCCTGAAGGTCAAAAGTCAGGGCTTCAGCCTGTGCTGAACACTTCGTCTGCAAAGTTACCTCCACTTCCTCCTCATGATAACATCAGATTTTCCATGCACGCCAATAAACGGCCATGCATTCGATAGCATTTGTTGCTAAGGTTGTTCCACAGGTTGTTCACGTTGTCCACTTGCATATTTCAGATCAGATTTGGGCTCCAACATATACAGATGTATTTGAGAAGTTTATACTTTGAGTAAAGAACAAGAGAAAGAGAAAGAGCTGTTGTTTGTTAACGTAGTCTCCAGAACTGCTGCAGAGAGCTGGAGAGACAGGCGCTAAAACTGCCTGTTTCAAGCAGAGGCTGATCTGAGGAGCTGCATAAAGAGCCAGTAAAAAGTAAATAAGGAGATTTTGCTAATCTTCCAAAGTCATACTAGTACAGCCTCGAGATATAAATATAGACCTGGAAATGAGTCACTTTGCAAGGCAGCTGGATGCGCGAGCTCACAACATCCCAATATCAAGAATCCATCTTGTCAGGTTTCAAGTTATGTGCTTGTTATGACCAATCAGCATCCTATGAGGATATCTCATGAGATTACAAGATCACGCAAACCCAGCTGCCTTGCAAGGTAATACAGCAATAGACAGCGATACACAGATGGTTCATCCAATCATTTGCCAGATATTTTTTGAAAGTGCCTGCTCTTTTCCAAACAGTTTCCATGGACGACTTCTCAGATGGTTCTGTGAAACAAACCATCTAACGCGTCAGATTAGGAAATGAGCATGACACGTCACCTTTAATGAGTTTCATGGACACAATAAAGCATTTATGAGCAACTTGCAGCTTTTTCCATATAATCATTTCATTGCAGTTTTTTTAAAAATGAAAATGAAATAATATGTAACGATCATTTTACCAGTTTTTAAGACTTATTCGGGAAGTGATGGCCCCTGCTCTGAATGCTGATTCATCTCTTCCAACTGGAGACTAAATGCCTCACTCCTAGCAGGAATTGACCATTCATGGTCATACCTATCTTATGTAAAGTCTGCAAAGCATAAATACCAACACCTAATGTTTGTACTAAAATGCTGATTCATTCTCCCTAACGAATTCCCTCGGGAGAGATTATGCTGCCGATGCCTTGTGACTCAAACCGCCATCCAAATGTGATTCTAAATAAGGCAGTGTACTTCTCGGTACCGTTTATCAGCGTGTTCCCCACTCACTAGCACTCACTGTCCCTGCTTATGACCTGACTAACAGTACAAGCAGGCAGAAAAAGACTGAAGTGGAGCCACTGTTCTTACACAGCGGATGCCTCACACATGACCAGCATGGAGCTTCTCCAGGAGGCAAAGGGAGAGGGGTAAGATTGTAGAAAATATGAAACGGAAGTCTGCTTTATACAGTAAAAAAGAGGAGAGGAGGAGAGGAGAGGAGAGGAGAGGAGAGGAGAGGAGAGGGGAAAGGCAGCTGTAAGGAGGGTAAAAGGTCTGGTGGTCTTGAGAAAACATCTGATTCACAAAATTACAATGATGAGTCATCTGATCTGATGTCCCAATGTCCCAAATTACACAAGTACTTAAATTCTTCCCCCTCTATTCCCATATCACACATAGTTTGTCTCATAAGAAAGCATGATTACACCATATTCAACTTTTCACATGTGCAGTGGTTATCTTCTACAATACTGATGGCTATGTTTCAATATTCTAGTAAGTTCAAAGTTGAAGAAGCTGGGTGGTTATTGTGTGTGTGTGTGTGCATGTGGTTGTAGTTAGGAGCTTTATCCGTTAAGCCAATCAAAAAGATGTCAAGTGGTGGAGTATTTTCTCACATATACAGTAGACAGAGTTTCAAAGAATTATCTCAGTTAAGTGCTTTGCTGGCTTCCTCCTTATCAGTCAGCAGTACTCATCTTGTGAGTGGATGGAGAAATCTCAGATACAAAAAAAAGGGAGTTAACGCTCCCGTCTCAGCCAGTCTCCGGGGGGTAAATGATAGTTGAAAGTTTGTTATCTGGTTCGGTTTCTTTCTTTCTTTCTTTCTTTGCCTCCTTGACTTACCCTTCCCACCTCCTCCTCCTCCTCCTCCTCCTCCTGTTCTCTTCCGTCACTCCTCCAGTGGTTCCCTCTGGAGCTGTGCAGTGAAAGCCTCACTCCTCATGCGCCATGCGTCTGGTTTCTATTAGTGATTTGGCGCAGGCCTCTGCGTGCGTTCTGCCTAGGTACGGGAGCTGTTAAGGCAGAAATTTCCCTTTTACAACACAGCCCCCATCCCTCGGTCTGTCTCTCTTAGTTTGTTTCACGCACATATGCACATACAGTATATATATACGATGCATAAATCCACATCTGCCCCCCCCCCCCCCCCCCGCTGTCCCACCCCTGCGACCAGTGGACAGGAACGACATGGAACATCTGAGTCTCCAAGTAAACTTGTGTCCATTGGTTTCCACTGGTAACAAGGAGGGGTGGACTCCCCGAGGAGCTGCTGTCATGGGCGCGCCCGGCTTTTTTGGACGGACCCTCTTCAACTTGTCATGATCTGGCCGAAACACGGCAACTGAGGAGTTGGGTTAGTCTTGGAAGAGGTACCTTGTTTTTTTGTAATACCCCATGTGATGTGAACGATAATGACCTCTGCCTGAAGGAAAAAAATAGTACTGATATGATGGGAGGATCTGAGAAAATGCTGGATAAGCCTGTGAGAAGTAAGTGGTGAAGAAAAATTATCGTCTGGATTCGGAAATGATTACATGGACTTTATGAGAATCAAAGTCGTTGGTGTGAATCCAAGAAACAAATAGTGATTTCAAGGACCATATCATTGGTCTTGCATTTTTTTAGCCCATTAAGAACAAATTGCGTATACTTGACATTACTGCTAACCATTTTCAAAGCGTACCATAAATTCCTAGATTGAAATGCTTTCCTCAAGTCGTTACATTATGAGTGGGACTTGGGGATTCAATCATTCATCATCATCATCATCATTCAGCTGCTTTAATTTGTCAACGTTAAAATATTGTTTCATGGCACTGAGAACTTTAGAAGGGACAGCTTTTAAAAAGTCTTTTTTGGCTGCTCTGACATCTCAGTCAGCGGCTTAAGACCATTGCACATGTTGCATTGGGAAATCAATCCAAGGAGAGATAAACAATGATGAAAACCTGTGAAAAAGATCGTGTTACTTTGTTCATTTCTTCCAATAAATTTTGGACATTGGACTATCCTTGAATTCAGTTTTTTTTAAATACTTCAGTATCAAATTTAAATTCTCTGTTGGCTCATGTTCATACTTTACTAGAATGAATAGAAGTCAATCAAAAAATGCATGAAGTGCTTTGGAAAAGCATTGAAGGTGATGTAAAGTATAGATAGTTTGTAGTTAATGGGATAAAACATGCAAAAAGTGGGATACTCCAGGAATGTATTGCTCTTTACTGTTTGGGGCCTTGCAAGAAACATTTACATTTACAAAAGATTCATCAAAATCAATGCAGCAGACACAGACTCCATTAGACAAAAGCGGGAAAGAGACTTAGAGCTTAAGTAACGAGGAATGATCTTTTTATGTTTAAAAACTCCTAATTGTTTCTATGATTTAAGGTAAAGTATGAACTCTCTCAAATCGAAACTGTACATAGAGGATATTACACAACAGAAAAAGCTCCATAGAATCAACTTTTATGTGTTGGCACTTTAAAAAGCAGAAGCAAATTTTTCCTTCAAATGTTGTAGCCCTGCAGTGTGTTACAACATTTCTTTATGTCGACATTTTGATATTCAAAAGTCACCTCGCCTTTGTCTATACTTGGCACAAGCAAGTCAGACCCTCGGGATAAGATTTTAAAAGAAATATATTGGTCTTTCACTTTTAGCTGCAAGAAAATGTATAACAATTAACTGGAAATCTGAATACCCACCTACAATCTCACATTGGCTAAATGAAGTTTTACACCCTTTGACAAAATTTATCATAACATTCATTGTAAAAAAAAACCTTTTTGAAAAACTGGCTCTCACATACAGAGTTAATGGCTAACAGAGCTGCTGGTATGAAAAGGTTCTGATTTGTGCTTTGCTGCTCATTTATATTGATATGCATATATACATGTAGGTATACTTTTTATTGTTATTTATTCATTTTTCTTTCTTTCTACTGTGTTGTTTGTGTCTGTCATAAGTCTTTGTATGGCATTTCTCCAGGGGTTGGGTCAAGTTTGAGGATGGGGAAAGAAGGACGGTGTCCATATTTGTTAGGTTTTTTTGAAAAACTTAAAAATAGGAAAGAAAAATCAGTGCAGCAGAGGCTGAGCTATCACTGACTTGTACTCTGTAAACTACACTTACTCTCTAAACTACACTTACCCAAAATGTAACTTGATAGCATCTTTCATTATACCTCCCTGTCTGGTAAATGCCCATGTCTTTTAAACTCCACGCCCCGGTTGGTAATGTAATTTTCCTTTCAAAATTGAAAGTCTCCAAGCCCAAGTTGAGATCACTTTGATTTCATCATCAGGGTTATTTTTATCACTATAACTTCTCAAAACTTCTGCAGAGCCACAGAAAACTATACAAGTTTTCACAGGCTGAGTATTTCCTCTGATAAATGACCTGATCCTCTTCAGTAAAATAGCTGCCCCGTTAACTAACATACGCTCAAATCCCTTTGTTTTCTTGGTACAAGACATTAACAAAAAGTAAGTTTTCCTTCTCCTAACACCACTTTTCCTGATAATTTTTCTTAGGTTGCTCAGATTTGACTTCACCCTGCCTATACTGTATGTTCCTGTGCCTGCTGCTATAATTGCTTCCATGTCTCTCAGTTGTGGTGCAGGCCATGCTGATGATGTTAGTGAGAGGTGGAGAGGGGAGGTTTTGGATGAGCACAGCAGAGCCCAGCTGGGTGGGGTCATTTACTGGCTGTGGAGAGCTTATTCTCTCAGCTGAGAGTCCTGCACGCTGATGACACAGCTATGGAGACCTCTCTGTGTGTGCTGTATGAGTAAGGCTTTCCTTTGCTCATAACGTGCTATTTCCATGGCAGTCATGTCGGGCGTCCTTACGTCTTGAACCGCAACCTCCTACAGCCAATTAAAGTCACCACACGCTTAGCCAAAGTGGAATGAAGTAAATTCAGCACATGAAAACCTCTTATAGTTTTTTTTTTTTTTTTTTTGTTGAAAGATCCTCAGATGTGAAGTGGAGATAGTTAGATTTGAAACACATTGAAAAGAATTTCTTTAGTATCATGCTTCCAGTTAAAGAACTCTTTTTGATCCGTGGAAATCTGCAGAAGCTTCTGAAGATTTTTTTTTTTTTCACTTATCAACACATGTCAGACTGATAAACCCGCAGACAGACAGACCGTCAAAGTCAGATATTTTTAGGGCAAACAGACTGAACTCAGTGTCCAGACTGTCTCCAGGTGTTTGGACGGACGCTCCACACCCCCTGACAGCAGGTGAGGAGGCTGAATTCCATCCGCAGGTGAGATCTGGTCGTCCGTCTGCCAGGTGTTCCCATTTCTCAGAAGATGCCCTTTGATAAGAGCAGACTTTGCGGTGATACCAGGACAAACATGTGTGCCTTTCTTGAGAAGCAAAAAGAAAAAGGCACTGACGATTGAAATGATTAACTGATACCAACCTAATTCTATTCCCACATCACAGAGAAACTCAAGCAAGTCAAGCTGTAACAGCAATTTCATGAGAACAACCAATTGTTCCCCACTCCTGGGATCTGTGTCTTTATCCACCACATTACCACCAATTTGAGGGTGGCCTGCACTTTCTTTTCCAATGTTTACCACATAAAAAAACACTCAGATCATCTGTTAATAACACAACTCAGTGTGTAGTTAAAGGGGTTTGGTCGCTGACAGAGTCTTACATATGAGAAAATGTTGCAGTACAGAGAAATAGGATCTCATCTGCGTCCTCAGTCTGTGACTCCACACCTACTCACTTCCACCGTCTGGGGGTCTGCTGACTCTTCCCGTGGTTGTTTTTCAAACATACTTGACAGAATGAATAACAGGATAGCTGTTAAAATTGTTTATTTGTTTGCTCACAGAGTGGTGTGAGAGAGAACAATTTCACAGTTGTTGAAATATGAACCAGACAGGAAAATAAATAATAAAATAAATAAATGAGATACATGAGAGAGACAGAGATCATCTGTGACCTGATTCGTGACTGTGATGGGCACAGATTACTTAGAAATCATTATAATGTGAAACCTTTAAAAAAGATTTTAAAGGAATAGTTCAACATTTTGATTTTGTTTTGTTTTTTATCTGCACAAAAATGTAAAAATGACAAGTTGTGGTTTTACAGGGAGTTATGCTGTAACTATCTGCGGGGTACAGGAAAGTATGTATTAAACAAACAAGATATATTGTGTTAAATTCTACATTTTAGAGGTGCTGGTAGGTGGATTTTTAAACTTTAGACAGAACCAGGCTTACTTTTGCTCCCTGCTTCCAGTCTTAATGCTAAGCTAAGCTAACCGTCTCCTGACTCCAGCTTCATTTATAACAGACAGACATGAGAGCAGTATCGATCCTGTCATCTAACTCTCAACAAGAAAGTGATTAAGAGATTTTCCAAAATGTGAAACTATTCTTTTAAACCATGAGGGGAAAAAGAAAGGTTCCCTATTTTACAAAGAACATTATACTGCACAAAGATATTTTATGTATTTTATGATGCAGCACCATTGCAAAGTATGGCAGTGCACAGCAATACAATTCAATCTGTACAGTAGGTGGATGAACATCAACAGAAAGACTAATAAAGTAATGTGCTGTAACACCATGACTGCAAAGCAACACTATGCAGAAGTTCAGGGTGTGTATCCTCCTGTATTTGACTAACACGTCTATGAGAAAGAAAGCAGTTTGAGGTCGTCACATTTGACACAATGACTAATTTTACTGGATAACTTGCAAAGGTTGTACAATTTGAACCGACCTTGAGGCGTCTTCGAGACAGTGCTGTCTTCACTGCGAGTCTGTGACTTTATTTTCCTTTCAAGGGATAAAAAAGACAGATTTAATGCACTACGCTAAAGGCTCTGTAAACTGGAATGAAAAAAGCAATAAAGCTTATCTTAAGAGTGCTATTCTAAGAACACAGACCGATGTATGACGCCAGTATTCCTCAGGCCTCCTATTTATGTAGATATGTACATACACAGTAGCTGAAGAAATCAAGGGTCAAACAAAAACAGAGATCAATGTAAAGGAATAGTGCAACATTTTGGGAAATATGCTTATACATTTTCCTGCCATGATTAAGCTAAGAAGATCAATACCTCACTCATGTCTGTTATATCAATCTAATGGTGGCAGCTGGTTATCTTAACTTAGCAAAAAGACTTGAAACAGGGGATACAGCTAGCCTGGTCGTTTCCCCTGGTTTCCAGTCTTTGTATTAAGCTAACCAGCTGCTGGCTGTACCTTCATATTCATAGCTGCGAAGCGTATTAAGTGTATTTCCCAAAATGTTGAACTATTCCTTTAAAAAATGAAGTGTTTAATGTTCATACACACTGTTATACAAACAGCTCAAAGTGTCCTTATGCTGACTTTCTATAAGACTGTGGAACATTTTTTTCTCAGTGCTTCTGGTAAAGAAATGATCCCTGCCCTGATCTTGTACACTTCCTCACACTACAGCTCAATTTTCCCGCAACCTCCTCCGCATGCAAGAGCACCCATGCTGAGTTAAGGCACCGGGTACCTTCATTAACACAGCATGGGGCTCCAGCTTCCTTATTCTCAAATAGGGGACACACCCTGCTCCAGCAGTGATTTAAAGCCAAGCGTTAACGACATGGGTTCCTAAACTTTCCACATTCATATATCACTTCTATTTCTTCTAACCTCTCATCACTCTTCACCCTCCCGCTTCCCCTCCATCACCATTCTCCCTTTATCCCTCTCCTCTATGTAATCTGACTCATTATTTTCTAATCTGCACTAACTTTTGTTCCATTCATCACTTTTTTTTTGAGGCATAAATTAAAGATGATACAGACAGAGAGAAACTGGAGCATTGCTTGGTTTGATTCTAAGCACGCAAGCATAGATGACCACAATAAATACAAGAACATGCCTCAGAAGAGTCCTCCCTTATGACAAAGAAAGAAAGGAAACATTAATGTAATGAATGAGCTGCAGCTGTTAGTTCAAACTCAACAAAGGTACTCTGACTCACCGGCTTTTACCCCATAATCAGCCAAAAAAAAAAAACAGACATTCAGGTGATTCGACAAAGAGTGCACTGATTCACCTGCCAGCTGCTGGTGAGGGGGGGTCTGGCTGCTCAGGAGGGGAGGCTGTGATTAGTTAAAGGCTGGGAGATGACCTCTCCTCCCTGGGTGAGTGGCCACACTCTGCAGGGGCCTAATGAAGGGGCCTGAATGCAAAGAATGGCCTGCAGGGTCAAAGTCTGATGTCAGTGAGAAACTACAGAACCCTCTAATCTAGTGACACCAAACACAGGGCGCAGAGGAACGGACACGTGTGTGTGTGTGTCTGTGTTTGTGTGTGTGTGTGTGTTTGTATGAACATATGATGTACCTGAAGGGTTCTTTAAACTGTTGGCTCACCCACAATGCAAAAACAATATTTTTCTCTCTCACTGCCATTATTTTTACTAATTTATGTGTCTTGTAATTAATACTCAAAATGTAAAAACAACAACAAGTAATTTTGCGGTGGGTTACAGTACGAGTTTGAACAATTTCTTTGCCAGGAAAAACACGCCAACAACACACAAAACCGTAGCAACAACATTGGCAACCAAGGCTACAGATCAGAGGGCTGTTTATGGGCATGTGTGAGCCAACATCAGCTCGTTTGCAAGGTAGAAAAAATCGTCACAAACGAAGTGGCTTTTAACTTGCAGGGAGCATTTCTACATACATTAACCTCAAGTTTTGTAACTTTGACCTTGTTTAACATAAGCATCTGACATCATAACAGCATATAAATAACAGAAAACCAGAAACGGCATAATATGCCCCCTTTAACGGTTTTTATTAGGTCTTTTTACTTCAGGAGAGAGCAGTTCCCATTAAAATTGGCTGATGGGGACACTGTTTCAACGTTATGAAAACCAAAAATAGAATTTCACTCACCTCACTTGTGTTGGAGGGGAGACAGAAATCTCTTGACAAAAATCTCTGGACAAATAAAACCAAAATTGTTTGTTGGCAGAAACAATTTCACCTCTTGGTCCATTTAACCCAATTATATTATATGATCTTCATCAGCAGAGTTTGCTAAATTGTCATGGAATTGTAGAATAACTACTCGTAGAAATCTTTCTGCACGTGTACAGCGCCGGAGGTAAGTGAAAAAATATGTTTTCGTAATTTGAGTGGACCAACCCTTTAAAGGGCACGAAAGGTTTCACATGGAAACCAGACCCTTTAAAGAGGAAATGTATTTTAATAGTGACTCAGTGGGAAAAAGTAATTCGGCTAAAGATGTGAAATACGGGGATTACCCATCACTCACTGGGATGTAAGCCACGGTGTCTGCTCAGAAAAGGATCAGTATAAAATAAGTGTATCCGCTAACACAGTCAAAACATCCCTAAGAAGTCTGTGCCCACCCCCTAAAGATCCACATTCCCCCAGGTCTTCCAACACCAAATATATACAAATTTTTCACTTTAGTGTTTCATCAGTCCAGAGGGAAAACGCTAATGGCGTCTATTTTTAAGCCCTTGTGCCACACCAAACAACGTCTTTTCAGCACTCGAGCTACAACATGATGGAAAAAAGTGGTGGCCTGTGGGAACCAACACCAGAGGGTGAAATGAGGCGTATCAGGACATATTCTAATCATTAACCATCTAGCTGCTCTCCAGTTCACATTACTTCTCCGAGAATTTATGGCAGTTTGAACTCCTCATCTCTCTCTCTCTCTCTCTCCATCGGTATCTCCGCTGGAGTTTAATCTCGGGGAGGTCGTTTTGGGTTTCTATTGAAATATTTTATCAGCTCCCAGGATGCTGTCTGACACGGGAGTCAAGTAAATCTGTACCAAGATCACAGCGGAGCCTTCTGATGTTTTTCAGGAACGCCTCGTCAGTCTCTGTTAACTCTTAAAACCCAGACAAATGAAGATCCCCCGGTAACCAGATTTCTTTTGCGATTCCCTTTGAGGCCCGGTGGGAAAACCATGAACCATGACGTTTTTTTCTGGGAGCAGCTGGGAGTGTCTGGTCAAGAAGAAGAAGGAGATCAAATTGACATTCAGCAGTGTCGTGACCCTCTTACTTTGCCCTCTTGCTGCCACATAATCTCCCCTCTTTACCACTTTACACAGCTCAGGTGACTCTGCGTGCCAGTACTGGTATCTTTCGAATCCTGCTGACATGGATACTTGCAACATCTTCTAGAGTGGGTGTTTTTTTTTCAAGCAAAGCACATTGTAAAGCAGGGAAATAGGATTTTTCTGTTCTGCCGTCTTTATTTTGCACCTGGTTTAGTTTTCACTGATTTATTCTGAACATAAACTTTAAAAATGATCCAGAACAGAGGAGCAGCGTAAACAGAAACCAACTCGCCATTCCAAAGCATTTAAGAGCTTAACCCCGTGTTCATTTGGTTGAACTGATCTGTTATCTGTTACTGATTGCTAACACTTAAAAATTGACATCAGCTCACAGATGCGGAGCAGATCTTTAAACAGCCCAACTCCGAATGACCTCACATTACTTTGTTAAGCCCACAAGTCGAAGGGATGTCACTCAGTGTCCGGATGAGCGGTTTATTCCTCATAGAGAGGCCTCCGATACTTCCATTCTCTCAGAGGGGATCTGCTTTCCACTAAAACCCTAGAGAGAGGCTATAAATAATCGCCTGAAGTCATCCCTGATGTGTAATTAATTTTCAGTAGTAGTCCCCTACTGACGAAGCGCTGCAGTGTTATGACAAGCCCCTCCATCAAGCCCATCACCTGTTGGACTCACGCTACGCCTGTTTTTCCAGCAGTAATCTGAGAGCAGGCCCTGATTCCCACTCAGCACAACTTGGCACCAATGAGACAGCAGGTAAAAAATAGCATTTGTGCATTTCCTGACATTAAGGACACAAAAATATATTTTTAGATATTGTTATATACCAGTTAAGATCTAATATGTAAAATTAGAATTACTAGCATTTTTGCTGGTGAATTTGAACCCGCTGCAAACTTTTACCACAAAAACCTAAAGTTTCCAAAGCAGGAACCATGTGGGAGTACTTTATAAACAAACCAGTGTGTAACACGGATGTGCAATTAGAATCCGTTCAGTAAACTTAAAGGGTTTACCAGAAATCTGTGATTAAAGTTTAAATTTTATCACATCACTTTAATCACCATTATCACCGCTTTTACGGGGAATAAGAAGCAGTCAGCCAAAATACAAGATTTCTTATCAGCTTCAAACTAAACTGCACCTGTAAGCTTAAGCGGCACGTTTCCTGAGTTAACTCTACCCTTTCAGGTTATTCCACGAATGGAAAACACCCTCCACCCTCCAACATCCCACACACACATAAACATACACATACACACACCTCTGCCTGCTCCTGTATACATGTTTCCATGACACCACAGGCAACGAGAGGGGAAAAAAAAGTGTTAGCCCAGGGCACACAGTATGGAAACTCTTACCCACAGAGACGACAGAGCAAAGCATTGTTTTTACAGGTATATCAGCGAACCCCTTTGTAACAGGAAATGAGGTCATTTGGATAAAACAATCAATATATAAGACCGCTACTGAAAACTGAGCTACCATAAATGCCAGCACAGTCTGACTCCTGCTGAGAGTGACTATGACTGACCAGTTTTATACCATGAGAGAACCAAAAAGTACTGCAGGAATATGGCATTAATTAAGGGGTGATTTGCCTGCCGTGATGGGGGGTTAGATATTTGCCACAAGCAGGGACTTTTACATGATTCACTTAATTGTCCATTAGGGAATAGGGCACATGGACAGGAAGTGATTCTGCTTCCTTTCCCAGATTTTCGCAAACACATATCCCACTTATTCCCACAACTTCTCCAACACAAAGTCTGACCCCCACAAACATGCCATTGATCATGTGAGCCTGAGGCGACAGCAGCGGGACAGAGTTACAACAGCACTGTTAGAAAATGTAAGTGCATTTAGACAAAGGCTCATCTGTTGTAACACAGTGTAAACACATTGTTTCCCCTTCTTTCTTTTTCATTCTCAGGCTTCAATGTTTTGAAGGAATTACTGTAAAAACAAGAGTACACAGCCACACTAACAGCTCTGTGAGGGTGCTCTTAGGCACAACGTGGCCTCAGTTTGGGCCTCTCGTTTATTACGTTACAACCACGTCACAGAGCTTAGCATCCATTTCTCTTAAAAATAAAGATTTTTCAAACATCACTGGATATTTAGAGGAACAGATGCTTAGCTCTGTAATTTGTATATAACACTACATGGGAGGCACAAACTGGAGCTAAACACAGCGTTGCTTTCAGCTAAATGCTACCATCTGCGTACTAATATCACCAAATATTTACCAGCTTAGTTTAGCATGTTAGCAAGTTAACATTTGCTAATTAGTACCAAACACAAAGTACAGCTGGGGCTGATGTATTTGGTCATTAACCAAAGTATTGGACAAATAATAATTTACATAACCAAAGTTATTACAATTCATCTTGAGGGCAACTTGAATTTGATGGTAATCCATGCAATAGCTGTCAAAACATTTCACACAAAACCACAAATGTCAGCCTAATGGTTGCACCAGAGAAACAGTCAGGGGATCAACAACTAAATCATGATATACTAACTTTTGTGGCACTCCAACCAGTAGATGTGGAGATATTTCACTGAAAAAGTTTAAACTTCGGTTGACTGACTGACATACCGACAGTTCCATCTCTACAGCCTCACTGCTAGTGTGGCTAAAATGTGGTTTGGAGTGTAAGAGCATGAATTACATTCTTATGTAATTTGCAACATCATGACATAACAATACCATACTAGGAGGATGATATCACACACCACCTATGAGTCCCTGAACCTTGAGATCTTTTGTCACATTACCGTCATTCGCTGTGACTGTTCACGTCCCATCTGACACCTTAAAAAACAAAACAAAAGTAACCATGAACAAATCCTCAAACAGGGAGACAATCAACAACCAAAATTACACACCGCTTTCATCAAATTCAAAAGAGACAATTTGTAAAGACTGTCTTTGTGTTTACACTGATTAAAAGCATCCTCAAGGCTTCACGGGTCAGACAAGACATGCGGATTCCTCTTTCTCCAGATACCTCTGATATGAAGTCATTTCTTTTCTGTCCTCGGGTAAGAAAGAAAACATTCAGATGAGGTTACCCACTGGTTGTTGTTAAGAGGCTATGTAAGCATATAGATATTTAAACTTCCACCTCGAGGAAAGCTGGGCACACAGCCAGTTGCTTAGCTAATGGGATGGTTTTTATTACAGGACTGAAAGGAAGCAAGAACATGTAACATTCAAAAAAAAAACAAAAAAAAACCACATACACAAGGAAACATGCATGGAACAGAAACTACATGCTGATTTTTTTTTTACAGTCACCTCCATTGTGTATGCTGTTTTACAGTCATTGTTGTTTATACTTTATTTTTTTCAAAACTAAACTCAAAACTATATTCATGACAAAGAAAATATGTAATCAAATGTGTTAAAATAAGCAAACAAAACAAACAACCAAAAAGTGGGAGATATGACCAACAGGTTTAACTTTTTGTAGGCTGTGTTAAATACATTCACATATAGGCTACATATATATATGTGTTTCCCATACATATACTTCTGTGTATGCACACCTGAGGATACACGCTAATTGTAGAAAGTGGTCAGATATTCAGTAACATAGTCGTCCATAGTAGAGAAGAGTTGTTGCTGTTGTTAGGGAACTTGGATGTAGCATGACGGACATGTCCTTGGGGACCAGCAGGCAGAGCAAGACACGCCATATTTCAAACAGCTGTGGACACACAGCTGTTTTTCTGGTTCGGCTGGGAGTCACTTGCCTGTGCTGCCGTGTTTTGTTTTCATTTTTTACTTGTTCTGGCAGTGCCATCTTATAGAGGCTGATGACATACAAGAAATCATCTGGTTTTGGCTTTACTTTTTCTCACACATTGAAATCCTTATTTAAAAACACACATTAGAACCTGGACTGCATTCATAGATATGGTGTCAGTTATCACAAATGAATTGTATACAATGTTTTGTTCTGTTACATGCACATAAAACGTATTTTCACTGGTGTTAATGATGATTCAGCATCTTTTGTACAGAATATTTTCTAGTTATACCTTATAAGTTTTTCATTATGACCACCTTCTCCCCTGTGATATGGAGGACCACAGGTGTCATGGCACAGTTTTAAAGCATTGTTTTAATTTATATCTATTTGAACAATAAAAACAAATTAATATTTCGATAAATTGATTGAATTATTTGATTCAATTGAATCAAACTCTCTGCAAGTAGTCAGTTGATCAGTGTACTTTATCTTCTGTTCCTCACTATCTCTAATCTGACGCACCAGATGGTTTGTTTCACAGAACCATCTGAGGAGTCGTCCATGGAAACTGTTTGGAAAAGGGAAGGCACTTTCAAAAAGTACTTGGCAGGTGATTGAATGAAGCATCTGTTTATCACTGGATTTGCAATGCTGATTGGTCCGAACCACTGGTGGTTTTGGACAATTTGGAGAAGCTCATAACTTCAAGCCGGCCAAAATGGATTCTCGTGTGTTGTTGTAATGTCGTGATCTTGCAAATCCATTGGCCTTGTAAGGTATGACTACAACATCCTGTTGTTCTATTAGTACAAGGTAGCAGTTAAATATACATTATGTGTCTATATGAGTGATGTAGCTATATTTCTATATGTATATGAGGATAAATGTATGTAATGTCAAATGTACTTATATGTTTTTTTCATTCAACTTGTTTAACATGCTTTCTTTTAGTTTATTTTTGCTTTGCCTTTTCTGTTATGAATACTTCTACTCCATGAGTTGTTGAAATTGGAAACGGCATGTATAAAAACAGCAAACAAATCAAAAAAACACATAAAACTATCTTCATGTCTAAAGCAACCCTTTAAGGCAATGGTTTCCAACATGGGGGGCCGTACCCTCTCAAGGGGCCGCAGGACAAATCTCACAAGTCATTAGATGACTAAGAGGATGTAAAAAAAAAGAGAGAGAAAAGAAAACATTCATGTTCCACAAAATTGATTATCTTTCTCCAATTTTTTGTTTTTACTTTGTGAAATACTGCTCATTTCACCTCTTCAGGCCTAAAAACGCCTAAAATGAAACAATCCGAGAGAAAAAAATCTAATCTCTAATGTCAACATGAAGATTATAACCTGTGATGAGGTATCGTCCTCTTTTTATGGGGTCACAAGGTCAAAAGGTTGGGACCACTGCTTTAAGGTTCCTTATAATATACGGTACATATTCAATAGGTACAATATGTACAGTACCAGTCAAACATCTGGACATGCTTCCTCATTCAAGTGAATGACTAGTACTGTATTAGAGAAACTGTAAAAGCATATATTTAGGGAAAGTTTAGGGATATATATATATATTGCCAAAGAGAAAGTTTAAGTAGCTACAGGTATTGTTGACATTTACTGCCCTCATTGTTTCCTTCTTCCTGGTTTCAGGAGAATATTTAGATCCTCCCTCCTGAGCACACAGAGTGAACTTTTGTGCTGGAGGGTCTGGATTTCCCTCCTCAGTTCAGCCAGCATGTGAAGAGCAGTGCAGACTAGTGAAAATACCACGGACCAGTTTTATGAATAGTGCCATTTAAAAGGGATTGGTTTCGGTGAAGGCCTAATGATGCCATAGTGCTGGCGTCACAGAGAGAGAGGGGGGAAAGAGAGAGCATTCTTTCCAGGCGCTGGAGCAGCACTTTCAGACTGGTAGACTGGAGTGAGGTGGTCTGGCAACTTTCCATTTCACATACGTCACTCCTAATGCCCAGTTGCTCTCTATGTCTCTGTCCAGTCACAACAGTAAAATTGAAGCCCAGATAAAGCTGGTGATTTTGCACATCTGTCAACACCGGAATTTCTGGTGAGCCTTGAGATGACTGTGGGAGCCATTCTGTCCCCTGATTATGATGTTTTTTTAATGTCCTCACAGAATATTTCCACAGTCTTGTGATGGGCTCTATCACCAGCCCTGAAACTATCAGACCCGCCTAAGTTCTTCCGGCCATTGGTAAGGTACAACAATAGAAAACCAGAGGCCGGAAAGGTTAAACAGATGATGCATAGTTCTCAGAGCTGTGGACCGCTGCCACAATTGTTCCATGGGGTTCCAGAGGTAATTTGTTTCTGCGTGTTTGTGGTGTTTGTGTGAGCCTATTCCCAGTCCACTGGCTAACTAGATAATGATGTACACACAAACACAAACATACGGTTACTGGCAAAGAAAGAAAGAGACGGGGAATTTTAACTTCAAGTATAGAGACCCTTAAAGAGTTACTTCAGCAATTTAGTGTTTCACTTCCACAAAACTTCCAGGAAACTTGCAAGAGGCATGTTGATAACAGAAAGGTCAAAATTAAAGCAGCACAGTCTGAGATATGCTGGTCCTATATTTCCCATAATGCAACTCAATAGCATCTTTTGTTAGACCTTGATAAATACCCACATCTTTCAAACTCCACAATCTCAGCTTGTAATATAGGTTTCTCTTATAAATTAAATAAGTATACCAACCTAAGATAACCCTAACAATGTCATCGGGTTTTTTGGGGGGGGCGCGGGGGGATTTGGTTATTTTTTGTTTATTTAGAAACCTCTTCCAGAGCCACAGAAGACATTATACAACAGGGATTTTACAGGGTGAGTAATACTTCTCAGGGTAAACACAATGAACTTCATGAGTAAAATTAGTGCAATTCCCTTTAATACGACAATATGATCTTCCTCTTTACGATAATAGCTGTCTCTGAGGAAGTCTCACAGTCACTGATGTTAATGTTATCTGTTCTAGGGTTATCAGTATTTATTTTGCAAAGCTAGTTTAAGGGAAGTAAATGAGTCACCCTGCGTACATCCTGCATCCCAGAGCAGAGACCTCACAGTTGTGTGGCACATTGGCAAAAGGCAGCGCATAGGAAGCCACTTCTGGCTCATGAGCATGGGTAATAAAGGGGAGACATTGTGTCACTTTACCCAGCTAGCAACTTCCTGCTATTGAGGAGAAAAAAAGAGCAGATATTTTGGCTTCTGCAATCAGTTTTTATACCCAGTGTATAAGCGAGAGGCTCCCCTATAAACTATCAAATAATGTGTAATCTGCTTGTACAGATGCTGAAAAAGGTGTTTACTTACAGACACTGATCATTTAGAAGAATTAAAGTCAGGCTAGTGAGGGTGGAAACTGGTTTGTAAAAGAGGCTGTCCTACTTTTACAAAGTTTGCATCACATAGATAAAGGAAACACTTTAAAGATGGACTATAACTGGATATGTTTATATCTCCAGTGGTACTATAAGTCAGTGGCATGGATAAGATGTAGAGCCTCAGATTTCAGAGGAACAACTGGACTGAATGAACACTGCATGCAGCTGCATGCAGAGAGCAGGTTGTGTTTAGTAGGAATTTGCTGAGTTTATGCTGCCATCTAGTGGTCAATAAGTGTGCTGCACCTGGCAGACAGTCATTGTCATGACCTCCAGAGTCTGAATGAGGACAAAGGCGTTTCATTTTCTGCTATGTTCCCCTCCCTTTAGTGTGACTAAACTTATCCTACAGATTTGACACATTATTAGGTCAATCACATCAGTTCCAGTGGAAATAATCTTTCCTTAGATGCACACTATCAAGGGAAGTTGATTAGATTCAAAGACTCCCTGTTAGTACAGTAATATTGAGAACAGTAAAAGCACAAAAATAGATCATCGTTATGGGAGTTACCCATTTTTGAATACATTTTATATATGTCATCTTCTACACACTTCAGAATAGTTTGTTTTACATATAGTTACAGTTACTTCTGTGTAATAGTAATCCTTCCAAATCCAGCTCATAGCAAAAGATGATCAAAGGCAGAATGACCCTGTAACCTTTCAGTTGTGATCACTCACCTACTGAAATCAACACACATGAATCTTTTTCCTTTTTGAAATGAGTACTTTATTGTTTTTATTTTGTATAAAAACCTTTTTGTCCACTTTAGGCAACAGTTAGCATGAGAGTACTTCTCACAGCTTTTAGATGAAGTCTAAACTTATCAGTCTTTTCAACAATCACACACACACACACCCCTTTCACACAGAGAAACACACAATCACATAGTGTACTGGAGTTAATTTGATGCAGTGATCCCAAACCTAAGTCTATTAGTAGAAAGCCGAGGACAATAGCTCAACGATAGGCAGCTTGTAATCATCATCACTTCAAAGATGGTACTATGTCAAGGCAAGTCACGCGAACACAAAGGGCCACAATCAATCTACAGCCTCACAACAACAACAGGAGACTGCTTTGTTAAAATCTGATGGATGAATGCATCGTTTCATTAGGTTTGAAACCACTGCTTTGGTGCAACTCTTAAGCGGGTTTATATTAAGACAATAACACAAAAAAAGAAAAGAAAAGAAAAAAAAAAAGGCAAAGAAATACATCAGACATCTCATACACAGCAGCACATCCCCTGTTAGGCAAGCTGTTGCAAAAAAAAAAAAAAAAAAGCAACAGCTGTAATTGTAGGCAACAAAACAAAGGACTGGTTTTGTGTAAGAAGAGTCGGCACACTTACGCAGATCAGTATTAATCAGACATAGCTTAAAAAAGACATTTAATGACCAGAAATGTTATACGATTGCATTTTACATACTCAATGACAAAAAACACCTCATTCCATAATCACCGTGTTAATGATTTGCAGTGCAGTAGCTATTGCGTTCCTACGAAGAGGCTCTCCAACCCTTTCGCTTCTTTAACGTCAGTCATCGAGAAACATATCTCCTTATTCGTTATCATAATATTTCTCGTGATGGTAGGGAGAAAAAGCAGTGAATTGTAAATCTGTAACATCAGCACCTTTCAGGAATAAAATATGTATCCTCACTAATATACTCCCCCCCCCACCCCCACCCCCATTCCCCTAATACAGTACATACACATGTACATGCACACACAGATGCATACACACCTTTCTCTCTCATACAGACACACACACACACATACAGATTGAACAAAAAAAATATACAAATTCAGGGTGTCATCAATCTGCTCCATAAATTAGTAACGTCACATCATGTCGTGTAACTACTTTCACGTTTTTTTCTTTGACTCTTTAAATGCTATTTTCTTCATATGAAATTTGACTCGGTTCAGAATTAGCTCTTCCTTCCGAGCGCAACTCGTCGAAAGAGGTGAAAGACTAGGAAGGTCTATTCTGGTGTTTTACCGTAACATGACATGACTGACTACATGGCATTACAGTCTAGGAGTATTAAAGAAATAACGTTTCCTTTCACTCGAAAAAAATAATAATAAAAGCAAAGACTGTGAGGACCTCAGCTTGCTCAAAACCAACAGTATCTAATCCACAAAAGACACGTTACTCAAAGAAATAATAAGTAATATCATAGGCATTGCAACTATTACAGGTAAACTAGTTTTTTTTTTTTTCTGACAAATCGACTGCATTTGCAGCCCAAGGTGAGCAAGAACATCAGCTAAGGCCAGTGCTCGTCTGCTGCTCTGTTTGGGTTTACCTTCATGTCTCATTGCAGCAGAGCCACAACGCTCGCTGCCCCCCCCCCTCTGTTCACAATGTGCATACAGATCAAAAAAAGCAGCAACCTCGGCTCTGTCTTGCACATTGTAAATGCATATACAGTACACAAAAACAAGTATTTCCAGGATTATTAGGTCTATTTTCAGCAGAGGATACTATCAGAGGCCTTCATTTGGCTTGACTACAGCACACGAGTTTGCTGTAATGGAAAGTGAGCCAGTAAGTATCTAACTACATCAGCTTCTTGCGCGCACTGCAAAACAATTTTGTGTTTAGTGTTGATAGCTTTATACATCACCAAACTAAAGGCTTATGTCAGCATTCACACACTGTGTTTTCTGTTTGCTTGCGTTTGGAAATTAACAAAGCACTACGAGCTGTACGGTCTCGTCGACAAATGACTCCTAAACACGAGTGTTTTTAATTTTTTCCATTAAGGCCGCATTCATCACCCCCGACAGAATCACATACGATGTTGCCCTGTAACTGCATCCATATTACTTCTGGGGAGTGATCTCTATGTGCTTTCAGCATCCCCCCCCCCTCCCCCCTCGCTCATGTATTGTAATACTCATTCTCCACATAACTCAATGACAGTCACTATTAGAGATTGCAACCTGTAGTCATTCTTGATGATAGCAGTAATAAATGTGAAATGTGTAATTTATTCATCTTAGATGAAGCTATTGTGCAAAATATCTGCAGAGACGCTAATACTAAACTTCAGGAGGCAGTGGATCCACTTCTCCCTCCAAGCAGGACTCCACGTGGCACTGCTCTTCGGGGAGGCTCTGCTGCAGACTCGAGGGCCTCTCCTCCACTACTTCCACGCATTCCTCTGAGCGCAGAATCACATTGGTCAAAGACTTGCCCAAACTCTGCCTGCAGGAGACCTCTTCAGGACTATCATCCTTCGACTTCTCTCCTCTTTCTAGTTTGCCCTCCACACACTCGCCTCCTCCTGCGTCTTGTTCTCTCGCCGAGCGCTCCTCCTGCTCCACCTCCGCTGCTCTGGGCAGGGTCTCAAAGGCTACAGGCTCTATGGGACTGAGCTGGTAGTAGAGCAGAGAAGAGGAGTCTTTAAGGAGGTCAGAGGGGCTCTCCTCCTGGTTGTCAGTGATGCAGAGCACTGTGGCGCCCGTGGGGAACGGCCCCTGCAGGAGGACCTGATCCACACCCGGCACCTCTGCTTGCTCGGGCAGCTCCCCTCCCAAAGCAGCGGGCAGGAGGCAGAGAGGCTGCTCGGCGAGACCTCTGGCGCCCAGCTCCTGCTGCACCGCTTCCCCGTCGGCCTCCTCCCTCTCCCTCCTCTCCTGCTCCTCGGCGCTCTGCAGGTGCAACACGGCTGTCTCGTTCTCTCGCTCCAGAATGTCCTGCTCCGCCAGGAGATCCTGAACCTCCATGACCGTCTGCACCTCGCTCTCCTCCAGCTCAGAGTCCAGGCCGGCGACTGAGGATAGGTCCGGCGATGTGGGGCAAGTGGAGGAAGGGGAGGACGTCGGGTCAGATTCAGCATACTGGTCCCCAGTCCCTTGTATCAGCATCCTCCTCTTCTCCAGGTCCAGCTTCATGATGGTGTGCAGGTAGTGAGTTCTGACACGGAGAGGGTTGAACTCGATACGGCCCGCCATGTTGCCACAGCCGTCCCTCGAGCATCCACACGGGAAAGACATTCGATCCACCTGAGGGAACAAAGCAGAAGTTATTTCAGTTTTACTTACAACATGACTTATAACAACTTCCATAACACAAGTGGCATGGAAGTTGCAGAAATGTTTATAGCTTGACAGATGACACGGTACATGTTGCGGTGGGGAAAAATAAATGAAACTGAGCGATTATCCGGTAACTGTGTAATAAGTCAGGTTGAGACAGATGTGCACTTTCTACTAACAAGTAAAAACAGAGTCATTTATAAAGTTAAACACTCCGATTTCTAACCTCAACTAACTAACTAATTAAGCTAACTGGAGAAGAAAAAGAGCAGCTCAGGCAAAATATATGTCAGTATGTCATAACCTGAGGGACCAAGCATAAAGAAACCGCCTTTGATGTTTTATTCTCCTTCTTTTTCAATGTGAAAATATTCATCTTTTAATAGTTTTATTCATTTTAACTACATACACACACAATCATAAACACTACTAATTGTTCAGTAGAAGGAACCAAATCATGCAGCAGCTCTGATCCTTCACTGTCAACACACTGACTCATACATTTACACACAAAAGGGTAAAATGATCTTAATATTCTGACTGTATCATTGTGTATCAATGCTATCTTGTCTTGAGGTTTTAGAGAGATGAGGTCAACAAGTAGATTGATTGATGATGGATTCCATACATCAGCGCATTGATTTAAAAATACTTCTGATCCCACTTTACTGATCAATAAACAACGGATGCATTTCAATCTCAATCCATCGATCTGGCGGCGAACCTGTATCATACGGAAATGCTTTGAATATAATATGCGTTTCTTGTCTGTATCTCTGCTACTGTTGCTATCGAATGAAAGCAAAAAGAATGAAAAACAAACAACAAAATGACACAGTAAAATCTGCCGTAACTACTCTGCACATGTGCGACGGGTGAACTACAGCACGGAAACTGGATTTCAATGCCAACGCAGACAGACAGACGGAGCGATCTGGACATTTTCAGTCGATGGCAAGCAGCACTGTGGTTTCCAAAAATATCACAGTCAACTATATATACATATGCAGTGTGTAAATTTAGCAAAATTACAATGAAGAACTGCAGGAACACATGTGATCTATGCGATCACTTTTTAAAGCGACACATGTTTTCATCTTTTCAAACAATATGAATAGTCTAAATGGAAAAAGTGAGCATATTTATTTCATGCATATCCAAAACTGGCTGATAATTCAAGCAAAACATTTGCTCTTCAGATGAAATAAATGTGAAAATAAATGCTGGTACATATGACTTTACTGAGCAGTGAAGACTGACTCATTCGGGTTTCTTCTTCCTTCACACGCACACGAGATAAGCCAGCAATCCTTACCTGGCACTTAATGCCAGCTTGGCTGCAGCCACAGTGGCGAGGGTCACAGTACAAGCGGCAGTCGCAGCCACATTCCTCCCGTGAAAGGCGGATCGCTCTGAGCTCAGCTTTCTCTCGCGCGTCTATGCGGGCGATGCCAGAGGCTCGCAGGAGGGCTCGGCGGCGTTTAGTGGGTAAAGGCTGGAGGAAGAAACAGTCGTCAACCTCCACCCCGTCCACGTCCAGGTCCTCGTCTGATACGTCCTCCAGAGTCAGCAGGTCTGCCTGAGCGCACTCCACGGTGCCGTTCCTCGTCAGCTGTGGATGACAGTCGGTGTAGAACCGTGAGCTGAAGACAATACGAGACTGATTCTCTATTCAGAGCACAAGTGGTTGATAATTATCCTCAACACTGATACTTCAAAAACAGCTTCATCTGCAGCTTCATATTAAAACTTTTAAACAGAAAACGTACTCAGATCCTTGATTTAAGTAAAAGTACCAGTACTAGATTGTAAAAATACTCCTTTATAAGTAAAAGTCCTGCATTTGAAATCCTACTTACATAAGTATAAGAGTATTATAAACAAAATGTACTTCAAGCATCAAAAGTAAAAATATTTGCTCTGCAGGAAATTTGCCCCTGTAGTTAACATATTATTATAAATGTATATTACATTATTAGATTGTTAATACTGTTGCCTTAATATATAAGCAGCATTTTACTGTTGCACTACTACTAGTACTACTACTACTACTTTACATATAATTTGGTTGCTTAGTTTCTAAACTGGGGTTCGGCTCCCTCTAAAGATAAACCTGAGTGGTGTTGAGATGATTAATGAAGTAGGAAAGGAGAAAAATGTTCTGCCACACAAATATTATTCATTTTTCTCTAATCTTTGTTATTTTTGTTAAATATTGGAGAGGTTCACCTCTATTGAGCTTCAAACAATAGGGGTATTGAATGAAAGGGAAGTTTAAATGGTGGAACTGCTAATAAATAATGTGACAAAGGGCCCAAAGTAGACGCTGCTTGTCAGGAGTCACAAGCCAGAAAGATTGGGATTACATGAAATCTTAATCTGAAGAGTAACTAGTAACTTCAGCTGGCAGATAAATGTAGTGGAATAAAAAGCATCTCAAAACTGTACTTGAGTAATTGTGCTTAATTACTTTGCACCGCTGCAAAAGGAAACATCTGCTTTTCAAAAGAGACCACTGATTGGGCCAGAAGTTTTGTCAAGACACTTGACCCAATTCCCGACTAAATCTATATTTACAGTTACAAATAGTAATGTACCCTCATTTTTTAAGATGTTCTACATGTCAAGTAAAACAAGACACAGGGCTCACTAACAAAAATTCTGATCAATAAAGGCTGCATAACATTTTGTAAGACATCATGTCATGCCGTATACTCGACCCAAAGAAAGAAAGGCACAAGATGTTATCATCAGACTCATCCCTTTAATCCACCGATCAGATGAAATGTCTTAAATCTACCTTCATCTTGCGGGCATTGAGCTTTTCTTGGCGCAGATGCTGGCGTAAAGTGTGGCGGTGGCTGGTTTCCTGTTCGCGGGCGAACTCGCCCAGCGTGTAGCGTCTGATGGAGGAGTGGTGACGGGCCATACCCAGGGAGCTGCCCCCTTGGCTGGGCACGCTGGTGAAGCCCTGCCGCCGGGGGAAGTAATACACCGTCACCACGTCGAAACGTACCCGTTTCCCCCCCGGTGACGGCTTGTGCTGTCTGAGGATGGAAGTGGCTGATGTTGTGGGGGGGCGGGAGATGAGGGAGAAGAGATTTGGGATGCGATGTTACACATGAGTAATTCAATACGTGTGCTAATTAACTGTTTGATTTCGAGTGGGTATATTGCCTTTAATGTGTGTCTTCTGTTGTTCCTTACGGGTAAATGCGGTGCTGGAGGGAGGGTTGAGGCTGTCACAGCTGTCAGCGCTGTCACTACTGGAGATGTCATCGTCAGAGTCCTTAGGTGTAGAGAATGGAGAGCTGTTGTCCACCTCTTCATATCTTCGTTTGAGGCTGAGGGACGAACCTGCCTCCATGGAAACTCGGTGTCTGAGGGGCACAGAGTCGAGCCACAGTCAGCATCGGGGTGTATGAATGTGATGAGGATGATGATAATTTGCATCAGAGAGAGACTGAGTGAATATTAATTTGTGGAGCTGTGTTTAATACTTGTTTACTAACTGAAAAGCTTAAACACAAACTGTTCCTGTCTAAGGTCACGGAGGAAAAAAAAAAAAAGTGACATCTTGACAGCTTTTGGCCCTGTCTCCTTTCATCTGTATTCCAGCTCCATCATTTCCTGTCTCTGTACCCCCCCCCTCCCCTTCCCCGCACCCCCCTCTCCACTTTGAAATCATCAAGTGAAGAAACGTCACCATGGCAACTAGGCAAGCACGGTTTATGCGAACAGCCTTGAAGCAAATTATCTGTATGGCTTCACAGTCATTTTTTTTCTTCTTCTCTTAATTCAGCTATAAACAGTGCGGGGAGGGGGGGGGGGGGGGGGGGGGAGTCAATATGAATGAATCTGAAAGCTAATCAATCACATCAGCGGGGGGGAGGTCAAACAAGGTGAATGAAAGCAACTGAATATATTATATCTTAGACTATATAACGTCCTGAAGGTTTGTGGTCGAACTGCATCTCGCAAAGTTTAGTATCTTAAAGATCAATCAATCCAGATGAATGAATACTCACACTGACTTTACATAAAAACTGTGCCTTAAGCTTATCTTCCTAGTATGAGTAAGATACTTCTAACTGTAATTAATGATTCACTACGTCTGCACACATCTTTACTGGGCCTGTGTTAACATGTCACACGCTTTATCTTCATTCCTACATGGGACATCAAATGAGCTGTTATCTGTTCTGGTTTCACAGTTATCAAAGAGAAAATGCAAACTTAAAGGAGAGGTTCACAATCTTTTCAAGTCTGCCCTTTAAAACAACAGTCAGGAACCCAAATGAACATTGAAATTCTTGCTGTAATCATTCCTCCTGTTCGTACTGACCGTTAGAAGATCCATTGTGAAATGTGCTTACGACGTAAGTGACGGTGGATAAAATCCACAGTCCTCGTCTTGAGCGAAAATGTATTTTAAAGTTTATCTGAAGATAATATGAGGCTTCGGCCATGTGAGTTATTCAAAAAAAAAAAAAGGGAAATGTTCCACAGTTAGTTATTTTAGTAACAAAAATTACCTCTTTGTGTTTCCTCAGACAGTGTTTTCCTGTTCAGCTGCAGTGGGAGGATTGTGACTAAAAAAGGGAATTTTGGCACTAAAAAGACTTTAACTTTACAAGATATTGACTTGATTTGCCTCATTTGGACAATTGAAGCATATTACCTTCGAATAAACTTTGAAATGCACTTTTGCACAGAAGGAGGCTTGTGGATTTTGTCTCCCATCACTTAAATTGTTAGCGCATCATGAGGCTGATCTGTTAATGGTCATTATGAACAGGAAGGAATGATTACAGCAAGAAAAAACATGTGTCAGTGTTCATCTGGGCTCCTGACTGTTGTTTTAGGACAGACTTGAACAATTGTGGATCTATCCTTTAAAAAGGTTATTACTATGATATTTTACTGTACAGTGAAGTTTGTCCTTAAGCCAAACAGCGAAGACAGACTGTAGCAATGATGTCACACAGAGCCAGATCCTGGAGCTGCTCTGTGGACAGCGAATGACGAAACACCTGCCGTCGTAGTAATATTACTGGGATATGAGGATGCTTTCTGTGGAAAAGATACAAACCTGATTTAATACCTCTAACACAGAATATGTGCTCTCTCTCACCGATTCATGTCTTCATGTTCGGAGAGATGCTGCAGCTGTCTGTTGTTTGACATGTTACTGTGCACAGTCACTGAAACAGCGCAGAAATTCAGTTTTTATGTGGATTTTCCCTTTTTGAATGAGGTTCTGAACTAAATTTAACCCCTGAAGAGGCTGTGACGAACATGGGTTGGTCTTAAAGGTTCCTGCAGATCCAAAAATGAATCGTTTTGCAACTGGGACTCCAGTATAAATAGAGCAAATAGAGCAAGAGGCTGAATTTTTGATAGTAGGTTCATTTCCCTTATGAAAATCAAGAATCACCCTCCTGTTCCTTTAAGGACTTACAGTAGTTGGACTGTTAAGAGTGTGGCTACAGTGTGTTTACAGACAATTGTGACTTGATGGTGTATTTACATGCAGTGTGGATGAGGTATTTGTATAACTGGGTACACCTTTGGTGGATGCAGCGACTGACCAGGCCAACTGTGTTGGGGGAGGTTGGATGTTTATCAGCCTGACAGGCAAAGACAACCGCCCTCTCTCTCTCTCTCTCTCTCTCTCTCCAGTATACTGCCCAGTTTTTACATACACACACACACACACACACACACACACATACACCTACAGGCACACAATGGCAAACCGCCCGGTTAATGTAATACTAAACCCTCTTACCTGGGGCAGAATCAGGGACCCTTTTTCCAACCAACTCGTAGGTCGTTTCCCTTTTCCAACGCGAGCTGCACATCAATCTTTTAACGCCCTATGAAGATGCCTTTTTTTGTGTGCCAAAACCGATATCCCTGAACCGAGTATCCACACTGCAACCGTGGAGCAATGGTAACCCGAAGTGATTCGCCTGAAAGCTTTCCTGATTGTCAATCTGCAACACTTAACATCTGACTATAGAATAGGCTACTTAAGCTCCATGCTCATTGTTCTGCACACTGAAAGATCACGAAGAGAGCAGGGGCTTTCTGTGAGACCTGCGGGTTTCATTTAAATGTTGCATGCCTATCCACTAAAAAAAAAAAAAAAGAAAAAAAAAAAAAAAAAGACAGACGAAAGGGGGAAGAAAAGAGGGACGTCATATGATTCGCTGCGATTTATTTCCCAACATTTTCGGTGCAACATGAATAATGTAAACAGTCGAATGTCTTATCTTCCTGATGTAAGCCTTGAATTGCTTGCAATGGAGAAATCCGCTGACATCTGTGTTCGTTTATCCTTTTTTTTTCTCACCGGGGCGGGTTCAGTCGGTTAGGCTTACTTCGTAGTCTTCTTGCATTAACGCGGATTTGGCCCCGTTTCGTTTAGTGTCAGAAATGTTGCAGTGTGGGTTTTTTTTTCCTAACGAGAAGACGCCTTTCTCCCCGTTTCGCCCCTGCCCCGTTTGTTACAATGTAACAATGGAGGAAGAAATTCTTCCCTGTAGCCGTATATATACTTATTGTGACATCACAGGCATGCCCGGCGCCGGGGCATGCTGGGAAATGAAGTGATTTTTTTTCTTTTTTTTTTCTTTCTTCTTCTTCTGTTTTGTTTTGCAGAAAGCAAAGCAGACATAAAATTTTTACAGTCTAACCACATGGATGGCATTTAACACAAAGCAGCATCTTCTTCACTCATCCTGATTTACAGTGACATGACATTATCATTATTATGTCTTGTCAAAACTAGTTTCCATGGCAACAAAATGACTGTGCATGTGTGTAGTAAGCCTCCACATTTGTCAAACAAAGGAAAATATTCTGTGTATATTAAATTATATCACCTTTGAACATTATCTGGGGAGCTTAATAACAATTAGGACGTTGTTAAAAACCACATTTTTTTTTTATTATTTTTGCAAATATTACCAGGACAGAGACAACAGATGGCGGCCGTTACATGGGTAAGTATTTTAATAAGGCTGATGAGATGGGGCAAAGATATCTAAAATGTCAAGCTATCGATTTCATGTAAGCAGTACAATGGATTGAACATAAACTAACCATATCTTTTCACATGCAGCTCTGGTGTGCCCGACAACTCATTACATGTAGTAGTATCTGGAAGTGGTATTATCCAAAAAAACAATGACGGAGAAACATAAGTATGTTAAAAAGATTATAAAATCTGCCAACATAATGCATGATTCATTGAAAAAAAAAAAAACTTTTAAAACAACGATCTACATAAAAAAAAAGTTGGAAAATACCAAAAAAAAAAACAAAACAAAACAAAAAAAACTTAATGAAATGCTGATGTGCTAAATAAGCTGATAGGAATAGGAAGGACAAGGACCGGAGACGATTTGCTGGTGTTGCCGTTGCGATCGCTAACATAGACAGTGTTTCATCGTCATTCAAGATTCATATGTAACAACCATGAGTGCCAATACTACACTAACTACAAGATCCTAACAGTGTTTGGGAGTCTGAAAAGACACAGTTAGCCTTCCAAAGGAATCACAGGACAGCTGGATTCATAACAGTTTCGCTTAACGTCCTGATTGTTGATGCCTCTTGTGGTGCTTTCGTATAACGGTGTGATTGTATGAGCTATACCTTGTTTCTTGCAGTCCGGCTTACGTGAATCCCAGTAAGGCCAAATTCTTGTCAGTTTAACTGTCTCTCTTTTGACGCTTTGACTTTTTTTTTTTCCCTTTTTGGTTATTGTTTTCATAAAAGAGACAACAAACTCGATTCTGAAGCACAGAGCTTTGGCACACCAGATGCTCAGCAAGCTAACAGCGATAGCAGCTGTAAGTGCCACTAACCTCTTTCATGAGACATAAGTGACAAGAGGGAAAATGCAACCGTTTTAAGGGAGACGATGGCGGGGGGCGAGAAGGAGAATGTGTTACATCGCTGTGGTAACAGGGTCACTCCCTCAAAAAAAGTAAGACAGTAAGTGAGGAGAGGCCAGAGGAGAGGCCAGGTGCTTCAGTCGCGTGTTCCTCCTAGCAGCCTCGAGAGGTGTCTTGGGGGCATCTCCACATATTCCAGGAACAGCAGGGAGTATGAAGCTCTAGAGGGGCTGACTGGATCGGGTCTAAGGAGAACAAGGCTACGCTATTGTCCTGCCCAGTATTCACTTCAAGATGATGTGGTAGCCGTCATTTGTCTCATCTGGCAAGAAAAGGAAAAATAATCAGTAATAAAAAAAAAACGTTCATTATGGGTCTGTGTTAAATATAGAAACAAGACAACGTTCAAATACCTTTCATTGTGTCCAAAACAAAACATACTTCATCTTGGAAGTTTTGAATCATCTATGAAGAGGAGAGCAAATGTTAAAATGCAGAAAAGAGACACTCAGTAGTCCATAATCTCATTATATATAGTATTAATTCACAATATGTATGCGTAATGACAACTAGTCTCTATAGGTGTCATCTCATATGTCAAAGTGTCGCCTTGGTGGAGGTAGAAAGCAGAGGCAGCAGGGTCTCACCTCATCACTAACGAGTACATGGATGCCGGTGGGGCCCTGTTTAAAGATCTGGTTAATCTGTCTGGGTGAGATGTTGAAGAGCTGAGCGATCTTTTCTGTCAGCTCAGCAGCTGTGAGGTCCTCCAGGTAAATGGCGTGATATACTGCGGGCAGGTAGAGAAACAGGTCATTACACAGCAAGTAATGCGTTTTACTTTTTAGAGCTACACCAACAGCAACTTGTTTGACATTAATTCATTATCCGGGGGGAGTAGTCATGAGCAAAAGCAGCAACTGCAGCTTAACAAAAAAGCCTAGAGATACACTCGAATGTAAAGGAATAGTTTAATATGTGGGAAAGATTGCTACCACTCTCGTGTCAGTATGCTGAATATATAGAGCCAGCAGGCCTGCTTAGCTTAGCATAAGTTAGCATAGACTGAAAGCAAGGGAAAACAGCTAGCCTGGTTCTGTCAAATGGTAAAAATATCCCTGTACCAGCACCACAATGAAGTGTAAAAAAAACAACAATTTGTGGTTTTGTTGATTTCTATTACTTGATTAATCTTTATACTTTATACAATGTAAGAAATTAGTGAAGAATGCCCATGACAATTACCATAAGCCTGAGTTGATGTCATCAAATCACTTGCTCTCCCTGAACAACTCTCCAAAACCCCAGAAATATTCAGTTTACTATGAAATAATAAGCAGCAGATTTTCAAAATTGAGAAGCTGGAACTGGAGATTAATCTGTTATCAAAACACTGTTGTAATATGATTATTGTAATATATCAACAAATAAGAATTCATGTTCCAACATTCTCCAATTCAAGCTTCTCAACTGTGAGAATCTGCTCTGAATAATCAACTGATTGTTTTTAGCTCTGTTGCATTTCAGCAAAGATGCTGCCAAAATTTAAATGAACATAATCCTCAAAGTACTTTATGTGGATTACCACTTTTATAACTTTTTATTCCAATGCAGTGATGTGCATAACAATGTCTGCTAGACAGACACCAACGCCGTGTATATCAAACATTCATTTATTCACTTTGCTACCCATGAACTATGAACATGCACTCACCAAAAAAAGTGTTGGCGGCAGCGTCTCCGTTTTCATGTTTCGGTTGCTGCTCGCGTGCCTGCTGAGACTCCTGGCATACGTAGATGGTCAGTCTCGGACGCACCACCCTGTACGCAGCATCCATGGAGACAAACAACAAAAACGCCTATAAATTCAGACTCGCTTGTTATGTTTCGTAAGTGACAGGACTATAAAAAAAAAGAAGACCCACCGTCCCTTCAGAGCGTTGAAGAGTCTAATACCGTCAGCTGGACCACAGATCTGAATGACATCCTCCCTGGTCAGCTTCAACAGGTCTGCCCCTGGTACACAAAACAAGATATTATTCCCAACATCTATATGGTAAAATCCTTCCCTCTAAATGTAAACCTGAATAATACAACAAGTTTGTTTTGGAGGAGTGAAATATTTTACTACATGTGCAGCAAAATTATAAAAAAAAGACGACAAACCACAGTCATAGGGGGCTGACAGGGATTCAGTGTCTTGCTGAAGGACACTTTAGCAGATTTGTGTCATGCAGGTTGAGGTCTCGATCCCCACTACGCTACCCTGCAACACCTAAATAATACCTGATTTCTTCTCTATGGCTCTTTAATCTCTAAAATGTTACACAGGACCAGCAGCACCAGCGAGGGCTTCGCTTAAGGAACACCACCACTGAAAATGAAAGTGCTGAATTTGTAATAATTCTGCATTCGGTGGGGGGGGGGGGTGTTTTACCTGAGAAGTTCGTGAAGAGACGACAGAAGGGTGAGAAGCGGTTTCTAAGAAGCCACTGTTGTGCATCCTGCGGTGTGGCTGTGGGTAACAAATTCTGAGAAAAAGAAAAAAAGACAAGAGTTCAAGTCAAAACAACAACAGTGTCAAAAGGTGAACGTTCTCACTGAAGTTGTGTTAAAATCAGCGGAGTGTTTTTACAGCCACTTTATGTCATACATGTCCTGAACTTGAAAAAAAACATTAAAATAGAAAAAAAAAATGTAGGATGCACAAAGATGATTAGCAGATTTGACTACAGTTTCATCCTGTTTCATTAAAATGGAGGAATTTTTGAATAGTCATAATCTTGTGATTAGACAAAAGAAACAATTACAGAAACTGACAGAACATTAGACTCTTGTTAACCAATCTTGCTGACCAATCTTTGTACCATTGATTTAACTTGGAGTTAATTTATAATGTGGGCAACAAATTAATTTGTGCAGAGCTTTATTAATGTTTAGTCATCCTACTTGGGTTACATAATCTTTCCATCATTTCTCAATAGGTCTATGTGGGTAAAGCATAAAAACATATCAGCCAGACAGCTGCCTAAAGTTTCACACCAGAAGCTTTGAATCATTGGCTAGTTTAAGATATAAAGAATTGCTCCAGGAAGTTGAATATGACCCTTGTATTTGTGATTTATCATTAACAAATGTTATCACTCACACCTTGAGGCAGGAAAGGCTTATTTTTTTGTTTGTTTTAGGTTTTCTTTCGGTGCTTCAGTGAATCTACCGGGAGGCAGAGGTTTAACATCGAGATGTCAGCTTTGCGTTTGTGAATATTAATACGCAGCGGTTCGGTGCAGGCAGGAGGTAGCCAGGCAATAAATCCAGAAAGTGAAAATACAGTTGTACTCACGTCTGCTACCTGAACGACAGGCTCCGGCTGGTGGCTTGGTGATCCGTTTCTAAAAATGGATGGAAATGTGACCGTGTTAGAAAATACTGAGATCATGATGGTTTCCTTCCTCGTGGTCATCTACATTAATAAGGAGAATCCAAAACATCACGTGTTTTCCTCACTAATTGCACACAACCACAATGTGGGTTTTATGGTAAATTACATTAACGTACTGCAGCCGGCATTCATCGTGAAGTATTGTTAAACACACATACCCTTCCGCGACTGGGAAGCTGTTTTGTGTGCTGTTGAAGCCGGGAGATGGGGAGTTGTTGACATATGTGATCTCAGGCCAGGGAGAGCACTGCGAAAGACCAACACTTGTTATTATGACATTTAAATAACCTCAGAAATGAATTTTTGCTGCTGCCAGTTATGAGCTGCAGTTTGCTCCTCCGTCTGTTTGTGTGTCATCCACACGGTGGTCGTTATTTGCAGCTCTAGATGGAATACATACAGACTTTTTGATGTTGACCCACTTCCTATCACACATACAGTATATTCTTCATTGGCGTTCATGGGTAAATAAAGCTATGTTTATCATTGACGACCCTTTAAAGTTTAAAGTAACATGCTAACCTCTGTAAGGATTGTGGTTTCATACGAGGGCTGATACTTCTCCTTTTCCTGCGGCGCTCTCTTCTCCATTTTCTCCCTGTCTGTCTTCTGCTTTCTGTCTGCACCTTTAGGCTGAAACAGATCATGTAGAGGTCATTGAGGTGGCACATCACCATCACCAGGGACAATTAAAACAAATGTTTCCAAGACTTTTTTTCCCTCATCCCTCTCACCTTAAAGACTTTGACCTGGCAGGAGGCTGAGTGGAGATGTTCTGTGTACTCTCCACTCTCGTTCTCTTTGAACGTGTCGATCTGAACGCGAAAAGGAACACCCTTTTCCCCTCCGTGCTTGCGCATGGTAAATTCTGTGCTGATGCAGTGAACCTAAAAAAAGAATAGCGATGTAAAATTAAAATATATACAGGAATGATGACATAACACCAAACATAGATCAGAAAAACCGGTAACTTAACAGGATTTTGGCAGAATTGTATTAGTAATTCTTGCCTGCAGAATGACATTCAGATTACTTGCCATTTTGCCAAACACAATAGATGAGTAAACTTAATATTGACAAGCTTAGCTCTAAAATGCCAGAATGCTCTAAATTACCTCAGATTACTGTCATTGCTTTTAATGAATCAAAGTAATTCAGGATCAGTGTTGTCCATCATGCTACCTGGATAAAAACTGAGGTTCTTTTTGATGGTTCCCAAAGGAACTCCACAGTGTTAAGCTGAGTAGGGTTAGCCCTGGGGTCGATTATGCCAACTGACATGGGGATATCTGCAATGGATCAATGTAAAACAGGCTGTTATCAAACGAGTTCTTAATGCACACCATCTTGTCCACAATATCAGCACTGTCATCTCAACCTTGTGTTTACATTAAAGGTTAACAGTCAATATCTGAAACTGATTTAATCCAAAAACTATTGGATGGTTAATATACATACAAGGCCACACAGCAACATACTTTCCACACACAAATCTAATACAACACATAAGAACCAGAACTTTCTGGAACAATCAAAGTAGACGAGACATTTTTTTCATCCAGTGCTCACCCAGGTCCAGGATACGATCACCAGGCCTGTTCCAGCGCCAGCCTTCCAGCTGCTGGTGCTCTGTGTACTGAAGTCGTCTGTCGTGAAACACCACACGGATAATGCTCTAAAATTAAGAAAAAAAATCATCTTTACAAAAGGATTTAAGGCAGATGTTAACGCTATTGAAGCTAACACATGTATGCTTGTCCTGTGTAAATATATTGTAACGTATGATTGAACCGGCGTGTCAGAATCTTACCTTTACCATTTTACCAGTGATTTCCGGAAGTTCCCCAATTTTCCGATTGTCAAGCATTATAATTTCATAGGACTGCCCTGCAATGACAAGTCCACATGTGAATAAATCACTTAATTCCTACAAGGCTGTCACAAATCACCAAATATTCACAGCTGATATCTAACCTTGGTAGTCTAACTAATCACAGTCATGCTAACACAGTAATAATTTGCTTGGTCATTTATTTCACCTCAGATGGGAGTCATATGATATGTTTCCCGTGGTAACCATGGCATTACTATATAGCTAATTTTAAAATACCACATACAGTACACTGCCAGCAGGTAATCATTTATGATACATCACAATATCTGTGCTACAGAGGAGGAAAAGATATCTTATAAACTATTTACAGGCTTAACTGCCAGACATGAAAGTATTGCTATATCGGTGCCAATGTATCAAAAAATATTCACAGTCATCCAGGTGATAAATTATCTATGAGTACCAGGTTTGCCTCAAGGCACTTTTGACTTGGTATAGATATCAATAGATTTACTGAGAAGTACACTGTGGCTGGGATCCACATGCTGACCTTGGTTGAGGTAGGTGAGTGTTTCATCATGCAGTTTAACGGCTGGCGAGGTAGCTGCACACAGAACATACTGGAAGGGAAGGATCTTGTTGTCGGTGTCTGGAGGCAGGTTGGACTCCTCCTGCTTGAAGATGGGGAGGGCGAGTACATCGCTGGAGAACAGGCAAAACAAAAACGACGCTGTTAATAAACTGCCAGAGCTGTGACAAATTCACTCTTTCCTTTTCATAAAACAATTCTACAGAAAATGAATGTTGACAGCTGAAAACTGTTAAATTAAAAAGGAGACTCTCACACTGCCCACCGTCACCAGTTACCACTCGAGGCTGAATGGCCGGTTATTGTGTTCTCTAGCTTTGCAGTTCATTAGTTATAATGGAGGCAACTAGGGCAACACTACCAAATACCAAGGTATCCAGTCTGGATCTCATTGCTCCTCTCAACAGAAGAATTTCAGGAACAAGTGGGCACTTTGCAGCTTGTACAGTATCATATAACAGAGCACTTAACCAGCCAGGAGAGGGACACAAAAGAGAAGGATCTTTCACTAGCTGAGCAATAAGTCAGCAAAAATCTAAATTGATTTTACATAACTTCCAATCTCTCTGCATGAGGACATTTCAAGCAACAGGGATCATTAATATCTGTTTGGACATGTAGTCTTGAATAAGTCCTCTTCAAATGAAAAAACACCTAAACGGAGAACAGCTCGAATCATATTTCATCTTTCATCTGACTATCAGAAGTGTATTGCTTTCCAATTCATATGCATTTGGTAATTAATTTTCCCTTCTGCTATTCATGTTCAAATCCAAAGTGTAAAGACATTTCTCTGCTCAAAAGGCACAGAGACATGGACACAAAGCCTAGCTCAGAGGGAATATTATTATTATTAGTAGTAGTATTAATAATAATAATATTAATAATAATAACAACAACAACAATAACAATAATAATAATAATATATATATATATATATATATATATATATACATATATATATATATATATATATATATATATATATATATATATATATATATATAACACCTTTAAAAACAGTTTACAAAGTGCTTTGACAGACAAGAAAAAAGCAGGATACCCAAAAGGTAATATAACTACAAAAAGCCAAACAGTAAGGCCAAACAAAAGGAACACAAATGAAAATAGTTCAGAAAAAGTTAAAACAAGAAGACAAAAGACACAAAAACACAGTAGAGAGAAGACAGTAGGATGATGAAAGAAAAGACGGGGAGAGATAAAAGACAATTAAAAGAACATTAAAAAATGTAAATATAAATAAATACAAATCAAAAGAATAAAAGCAATAAAAAAATACAACATCACATAAAAGCAAGTCTGTAAAAAAGGGTTTTTAGAGATGATTTAAAAGAAGTCACTGATTCTACGAGCCTCATCTCCTCAGGCAGGTTATTCCAAAGCCGAGAGGCCCTGATGGCAAAAGTACGGTCACTCCTGTAGATTTCAACCTTGACTTGAAATGAAACACGGCACGTGAATAAATTTGATAACTTATCTTTAAACGTGAGCAAATATCTTCATAAAACAGCTCATACCCACAAAAACATGTTCTGCAAATAATTTTGAAAATAAAAACGTAAGGAACAAACTACAAGTCGAGGTCAGAAGTCATAAAATTGTCCTGTTAAAGCTCCGGGTCAAGTGAAAGCACAAACTGCTGACATTTAAGGTCAAGCAGGTGAGACAGTTTCACTAACTTTAGAAAGTGTCAACAGAAAGAGATATATCACTTTGTGGGTCGCATTACTACCACTGCCTTTTACAACTACACCCCCTTGAAAACACATAAACAAACAAGTTTTGACTGTATTTAATTAAGTCACAAATACATATCAATGAGCAACAGAAGAAGAAGAACTCAGTCCAACAGTATTCTTGACACAGAGGGCTCGACTTATACTGTACCTCATGCTGTATGCCCCAGCACCAAGCTCCTGACCAATGCCCGACAGACTGGCATCAAAGTCCTGGACCAGTCCGGACTCAATCACTTCATCCGTGAGAGGCAACTTTAGAGCCCAAGCCATGGTGACGATCTTACGGAGTGCCTTTCCGGTTAAAACTGGAGCCAAGTTTCACCTGTTTCCCACCAACCTTCAGTGGAAAAAAGTGAAGGAATTAATGTGCCATCACTGAAATGTGGCTGCAACTTGATTCCAGTTAAAATAAAGCAACAACCAACTACGTCTTTAATCGACATACGCATCACAAACAAGACACAAGGATCAAATTAGCAGTTTATGTGCTTGTCAGTAACAGGTTATCATTTTGAACAATGCAGAGCTGTTGTGGTTAACGGTAACGATAGTCTGTACTCATGTTTTATGCAACCGTGCATTGCCGCACAGTTAAGATGCATACAACTTGAGTTAAGCCATATTATTATTATTATTATTATTATTACGCGTCTTTATTCTTTTTATTTGGTTAAGTCACGTTAAATAAGTAAAGACATATAGCTTACCTTTAGTGAAAGAAGTGCAGCCACTTGCTATCACTGCGACAGTTTCATGCCATCATGTCGCGCTCCTTCGCCCAGCACTAAAATAAACATGTCGAGCTAAACACTTAGCTATTTTAGCCTGCAAGCTAACTTAGCTAGTCTGATGTTAGCCCTTCTTTTTTACTGTTATTGGGGCTTCAAGGGAACATATTGTCCCCGATATACATGCTTTAAATAAAATAACGTCAATACATATCTCAGACTACGAAATAAATGTAATATAATATCTTGCTTTTGTTTGTTTATCTAGCTTCGTCAGGAAAAGGAGCTGCCGTAATTTCCGCTTCGTCTTCTTCGTGATGTTATTTAATAGTACTAATAATGAACACGCGGGCTCATTACCGCCATCTACCTCGTCTACTTGATAAAACATGAGGTTGGGTTGTGTTGTTACATTTTTCTTGAAAAAATAGCTTTTTCTCCCAGTTTCTCCATTTTATAATAACCATTGGACACTATCAGCTACTCTAAAGGATACAAATGAGTTGTATGAACACACAACAATACAAAGTAATTAATAAAGACAGGGTTTATTTTATTTATTTGACAAAAAAAATGACAAAAACTTATGTCCCCCTCCCCATCTCGCAAAGACCTGAACTTTGTATGTGCTTTGCAGAGTCAAATGACTAATAAATGATATCTTATTATTCTAATTTAGCTCTTCTTTACTCTAGTCATAACTTAGTATAGACTATTAAACAATATCATATATTGTCTTCCCATATTGAACATGAAAGTATAACACATGTTAAAGCAAGACCTTTGCAATATTAATTATTATTGTTAAGGTGTATGTCCACTGAAAAATAAGCCTACTCAAAAGGCAAATATGAGATGGACCATAAAATGCACCATTCAATGTGTCACTGACAAAACCAAAAATCTTTTAAAGATGTGATTAATGCATATTAGCTTTAATATTTCATCTGCATAAAAATTACATTAATCTTAATTATCGATGTTGCTTGTCATGTTGATGATTGCAATTTTGCCAGTACTGCTACATTTTGCAAAGCTTTTTGCTGTCCAAGAACATTGAAATACAGAAATTAAATTCTCTCCCAAACATGACTGGAAATTTGCACTGTACAAAACCATTCGTAACCCTTTTACTCCTCCTGCTGTCACTAAAGTGCAAAGAATTCTTGAAGAATTGCCAAAGGTAAAAATAACTGCCATTATATTGTTCCTACAGAAAATAACTCCATACTGCACATGCAAACACACTCATTCAACTTAAAAGTCATGACACATTAAACCACAATACCCCTTCCTTGGCTGAGCAGTTATTCAAATAAATGTAATTCTGTTAATCAATTTGATTCATATTAGGCTTATTAAGGATATCTAAAAAAAAATCTGGCACTACTGTATCAGGCAATGCAAGACTATTTTAAGTTGAATGGGCCAATTAAGCTCCTATTTTAAAATATATACTGGATCTGCCTTGGGGTGAAAATGCAGCAGAAGCAATGTCAGGCCATTAAGGGAACAGTTACAACAACGAACAACGAGAAAACACAGAATACTCTCAGAGTATCATAAGCACATTAAACAGAATGTGTAAAAACAGGACGGACTGTGGTGAATTCACAATCATTTGTGTAACCACATGTACAGTATGTGTCAGCAACTCACAAATGAAACAAACTATATAAAAAAAAATGAAATATGTTTACAGTTCTGGCATCATAGGCAATAGCCTAAACTACAACTTGATTTTAAAAAGAACCAATTGTCCATGGAACGTCAGAAATGATTCTCGATATGAACACATTTCACACTGCTGAAGAAATGTACGTATCAAAGCCAAACAAGAGGACATGACTACAGCTTTAACTTCACCTTAGTGATTATCAATAATATCAAAATGATGATTGTCCCAAAACAGTTATTGCAGAGTCAGGAGTCCATGGAGGGTAACATGATTTCTGATGTTCCTTAGACAACTAATTCTAATTAAAATATGGTTAGGTTAGAGGTTACTGCCTACATATTGCCTACAGAATCTCTGCTTAATTTAATATATTCTATGTTTGTTTTTGGAGAGCTGCTCCTGTAGTACAAATACCATGTGAGTATAAAATAAATGAGCAGCAAATATTCAAAAAAAAATCCATGGTGGCAAAAGCATATTATTCAAATATCAGGGTAATATCAGTCATTGTGCCAAAGTGACATTTATGTGACTAAAATCAATGTGACTTAATGTAAACCAGAGGGGTATCCTAGAAAACCACTTGTATAAAAGTTCAACAAATGTTTTTTTTATGTTATTATCAATGTATTATCACTGTATATGATAAGAGGACCATGCAGTTTGACTTAGTACCCACCACACACAAGTAGTGAACACATATACAGCCTTAAAACACAATAACTTATTTCAGTACTCTTGCATAAGGCTTGAAATATGTGTAATTTCCTTCATTTTCTCATATTCTTTAAATCTCAATGGAGTTTAAGTCATATTACAGACAGACTTCAAAGTTCAACTTCCCAAAAGGACAAAAGATTTGTAGCAAGCTCTGCCAGAACTAGGTCACTACTGGACCTGGAAGACATTGATCTTGCTTGTGTTTTTCAGCGTCTGTCGCCGGTTGCAGAACCATACTCGTACAACCTCTCGGTCATAGTTTAGCTCCCTTGCAATTTCTGTAATCTCTTGGCCTGTTGGCAGAGCGTTCTTCTCAAAGTAGGAGTTAAGGACTTCTATTGCCTGTGGTGTGAAACTGGTGCGCCGCTTGCGTTTTTTTGACGGTTCACCGCCAACAAACTCCATCAGGTTCTGCTGGCCTTTCTGGTTCCAATGCTCAGCTTCGGCCAACCACTTCTCCAACACCGGCTTCAACTTCTGAGCGCTCTTCGGGGTGATATCCAGCTTTTCAAACCTGTGAGACAAAAGATAGTTCAATCTGAACTACTTCGTAAGAACACATTGCATATAACTGAGAAATTAAATCAATCCCATCCATTCACATAGACCCATTTAGCCGAGAAGTACCTTATACTGGACATTTTGGGTACTAGTCCACCAAGCTTTAACCAGACTATTGACAAATGCCTCATTACTTAACCTACTTTATTACCACTATATAATGATGACTCCATTGCTGTCCATATTAAAATGCCACTTTAAGATCTTGAGCCATTTGGACAATTTTTCAATTCATTTTCACTGACTACTTTATTTCTATGTAGAATAAAGCCCAAGCAAGGAAAATGTTGAATGTTATTTTTATATTACCTAATCACATCCACATTTATGCATTCATTAAAAGAAACGGTTCGACATTTTGAGAAATACTCTTATTTGCTTTCTTGCTGAGATTTAAATGAGACCATCGATACCACTCTCATTTTTGTACACTTCATATAAAGCTACAGCTATCAGCCCGTTATCTTAACAGCTGTTGCCTGGCTTTGTATAAAGGTAACATAATCCGCCTAGCAGCCCCTCTATAGTTCAGTAATTAACACAATATATCTTGCTTGTTAAATCCACACAAAACAAAAAAGTGTAAAAATAACTGTTTCTTGGCTGGGTGCACTGACTTCCTTCGCAGTGAGTCCCACACCCTGTAAAAACATAACCTCATTTTTTACACTTTGGTTTTACAACTTGGTTTTAACTTTAGAGGTGCTGGTAGTATTTTGTTATTATTATATTTTCAGTTATTTTCAGTATTTTGTTACCTTCAGAAAAAGCCAAGCAAGCTGTTTCTTCCTGTTTCAAGTCTTTATGCTAAGCTAAGCAAACTGACTGCTGCTGACTGTAACCTCATATGTAACAAGACGTGAGAGTGGTATTGATCCTCTCATCTAACTCTTGGCAAGAAGGCAAATAAGCTTATTTCTAAAATGTCGAGCTATTGCTTTAAGGATTTAATACCATCATCTGTTACAAATGTCACACTTCTGTTACTGCGATTGCACTTAACCCACTAAGCATGACTGTACTAACTCAATCAGTATAGATAAGTAGATGTTTGCAAGGCTGCCTACATTAATATTTTACTTGTATTACAACTGCAATTTATTATAGGCAAACAAGGTCAATATATGCACAAATGCACTCTTTACACCCTGACAATGATGCATCACTGATGCTTTACAAAGAGAAATAAATAGATCTTTTACAGTAAATTACTGAAAAAAGCTTCCATATTAAGAGGCAACATGAACAAGCTTGTGATTTACCTGCAAATAGCAGACTGGCTATAGGCTGGACCCTCAGTTGCAGTCAGGGCCTGCCCTACTTGTGTCTGAGTAAGCCCCAAGGACAGCCGACGGATCTTGAAATTCTTGGCAAACTCTCGAATTTCCTCGAGATTAATGCCCTCCTCGCTGCTGACTACCTGTTGGGGTTCTATAATTGTGAAGAGTCTGGTTAAAAATATCTACCTGCTTAAAATGGATCTATGTTTTGATAGGAGAAGCAGGTGTACGTACTGCTGACAAGCTGGCCCACTTTTGCCACATCTCCACAGGTGATTGGTACTGTGGAGGAGAGCGTGGTGGCGGTCTTCAGTACAGACGGCTGCGGTGCGATGACAACCGGTGACTGAGTGACAGCTGTTACTGAGGCCTGCGAGGGAACAAATAAATCCCGAATAAATACATAATAATCTTAAAACTGTAATAATGAAAATGGCAAAATGTCATAATATTTAAATACCTTCAGGAATTAATTATCTGCCAATCAACTGAGTCTATTTAAGGATCATGCAGTAATTTTTTTTTGTCTGTTTCAGCTTTCAAGTGTAGCTGCGTCCTCTTTAATCCTAAAAAAAAATTTGGACAGATTTTTGTTTGTCTACCTGCGTGCTTGGTTTGGAAAGTGTTGGAGTAGCAGCAGCTTTGGGCAGAACTGAAGCAGAAGTCGTGACAGTGGTGGGTCCGTTCCCTACAGTGGCAATGATCTGGCCCTGGGTGTTGAAAAGCAGCTGTGGGGTGACAGTCTGGACCTGGAGACCCTGGAGGGGAAGGGTGGGAGTCGCAGCCCCTCCAGCCAGAGAGGCTGGGTTCACCAAGAGCGGGAGAGTTCCTATGACCTATAAACATATGATATATTTGAATGCAACCCTCGGTCATAGTATTTACTTACCAAACCCACTTCAAGAATATCAAAGGACCTGTCATGACAGTGTTTTTGTGTCTCCAAAATAATCCTATTAGCAATTCACTTGGAAGGAAATCATGTCTTTCTAGATTAAACACTGCACTACTAACCCCAATGAGCTGCAATAATGATAAGATTGAGTAATGGAACTGCTTGAGAGGACAATCAGTTTTCACAGAGACTGTCTTATGCTCCACTGATTTGAAAAAGCACTGCTGATCATCCAGATGTTAACTGGAGACTGGCGCTTGTTTTAAGAAAAACAGAAACTAAGCATGAAAACATTCTGATTGTCCTTAAAGAGGGTTTGATTATCTCCCTGTATGAACATTTGCAAAAATGTGAATGGCAATAGGGAAAACACATTTTCAGTGAATTACTTGTTCTTATACCTTTGTCATTTTGTTATGAAGTCTGTTATGTGTTCTAGTCAGACAAGGGTCAAAGATTTCTTTTCGGCTAATGATACACTACTACAAGGACAAGGATGATGTTTTTTCCAGATCATTCATTATATGTAAGGCACATTCCCTTTAGCTGGAAGTATACAGGAGAGAGACTGCGGGCAGTTGGGGGAAGGTGCACAAGAGATGGATCATAAGTCAAGTCCATATAATGTGATACAATACAATACAATTCAATAATTTTAGGTTACCCACCTGCCCCTGGGCATTTGTGATAATCTGGCTGGTGATGCCAGCCATGCTGGACATGGCACTGGTGATGATGGGAGTGGAGGTGAGGGAACTGAGGAACTGGGGCTGCGCTCCCAGGGAAGCCGCATTGATCTGAGCACAAAATCACAACATGAGCATAGAGCATAGGAAAATAAACGCACATGACTGACTTATCAGATGTAAACAGTGCAGAGTTGTAGGAACAGATTTAAATCTTTGACTTGGCACTCTTACAATGGCAGGATTGATGGAGAGTCCTGCAGTCTGAAGAGCTGCTATGGATATGTTGGACTGAGAGACGGGGGTGGTGATCGGGGTCGCCTGCGTTGCCGCAACCTGAGCAGCAGTAACTTGTGTATTGGTCACCTGTGTTGGCTGAGACGTCACTTGCTGCATAGCAGCCTGCACTTGCTGTAAAGAAGCTGCTTGAGGCTGGAACACCGTCTGCGCATTTGTCTGCAGCTGGGGCTGGACCGAGTTCAGGACTGTTGCAGCTGAGAGAAGATTTAAAAATATGCAACCTGTTATTGTTCTGTGGTGAAGTTATTCATCGTGAGAAAACATTTTAACAAATGCTCTGTGAGCTGCTAGTGTGACACAGGAAGCTGTACTGAGACACAGCAGTGCTTTGAGCTAAATGCTAACGTCACCATAGTGACATGTTCACAGTGACAATGTTTGTATGCTCATGTTTATCAGATATAATGTTTTCTATGTGCAACAACTTAGTTATGCATGTTAGCATTCTAACATTTGATAATCAGCACTAAACACAAAGAACAGCTGAGGCTGATAGGAATGTTATAAACCAAAGTATGGCACTAGAAGAAAAGTTAAGAGATCACAAAAATATTACAATTCATCCCAAGGGGGGCATGAATGTTTGAACCAAATTTCAAACATTTCCATGTCTACATTTCCAATTTCCACCCAATAGTTGTTGATACATTTTACTGAAAAACACATATGTGAACCTCATGGTGGTGGAAAAGTCAGGGGATTATCCAAATCGTTGCAATTCATGCTCTGGGAAACAATCTGAACTATCTTCCAAATGTAATACAATCCATCAAATAGCTGAGATATTTCAGTCTGGACCAAAGATGTGGACTGATCAACTGATACTGCCAACCTATTGTCAATGTAAATTGAGTGTGCATATTGTTTCTTTTATTTGTGATCAGTTTTTTATTGGTATTTAAACATGATTATATAGAGGTGGGGTTACAAGTTAGTAGATCCCAGATAAAGTAGATGAATAGAATCGCAAATGTCCATTAATCAGCACAGAACTGGCAAGCAACTAAAACAAAACAAAAGAGAAGAAATAAGAGCATTTGTTTTGCAAATCCCTCTCCCATATCCTTCCCTTTGGCTCCCTCCCACCCAACCCACCTTATGGACCAAGAGAACAGTTATATTAAGGATGTTATTATAGTAATCGCTTGTTTCCAGTGTGAAATATTTTCTGTTTTTGCCTGGTGCATGTTGGCAGCCCAGAGTTCCACGCTTGCTATGTCTATGAAGTCAAGAAGCCATCTCTGTATATTGACAGAATGAGGAGCTTTCCATCTACAAGCTATTAGTCACTTGGCAGCTGTAAGACCAGCTAGCCAGAGACGTCTCTGCTTAACACAGAGCTCCAAGTTGGAGCTGTCATTAAGCAACAGGACTTCTGGCAAGTAAGGAACTGTTTTGGACAATATGCTTGATAGCATCTCTGAAACCTTCTTCCAGAACTCCGCAACCCTTGGGCACTCCCACACCTTATGAAAAAATGTACCCAATGCATTTTGATTGCATAAGGTGCAGTTTGGTGATGGTAAAGCTTTCATTTTATGCAATGTGCAGGGAGTGAAGTATGTTCTGTGCATGACATTAAAATGAATAATTTGATGGTTGGGGTTCCTGGAAGATAGTTGCATGTTATGCCAGATTAGTTTCCAATTTGGGTTGGAGCTATGAGAGGAGAGGTCCACCTTCCACAGTTTGTCAATAGATAGGGGCTTACAGGAGGCCTTATGCAAGATGGAATATATTGTCGAGACCAGTCCGCTGAGGACGGTCAGAGCTGTATGAAATAGAAAGATGCACCAGGTAGACTGAAATGTTTCCGGATGTCTTGAAATACTCAGAGGCCCACAGGACCATAAATGTCAGCCCTTTACTGCTCCATTGAGGGAATGAAATTTGTTGGCTATTGGAGGTTATTGTTATGAAAAATGCATATTGCGTTTATGTACTACATATGCACAAACAGTTTGTGTTTTACCTTGGAGGCCAGCAAAGGGCAGCTTGAGGAGGCTTCCAGCTGTGTTAGCTGCTGCGAGCCCAGGGAGAGTGGCGACGTTGGTGGTAGGAAGGGTGAGAACAGCCAGACCGCCCTGGCCACCGATGGAGCCCGCCATGCTGATGGGGATGAGCAGGGGCTGGCCCAGTGACCCTGTCTGGGCCATCATACCAGTCATCAGAGTGGCCAGACTTTCCTGGGTCAGCACCTAATGTAATATAGTAAAATATACGTTTTACATCAACTTTTGTGGCTGTAATGAACAGTCAGGTGGTATTTTTACCTCTTTTATCTACTTTCACTGGCATTCTGGTGTTTTTGCAGGAGGAATTTCACTGAACTAAAGAGTAATACATTTTTAATTGCACATGTGCTTTGTGTTGTTTAATTTTGCATTATTGCATGTTTTAAATTTTGTTGAGGCAGCAGTATGTATTAGTTAGAATTTTCTCCAGTTGCTGACTTTGTTTTGCCAACAGTTTCTACAACCTCAGACTATGTATTCAGGTGTTTGGGATCAAATTTGTTCCATTTATCACGCTGACGGTGCACTAGAGACAACTGCCTCTGCCAGAGACTTCAGTAAATCACCTACCGTAGCCTGTGGCTGACAATAGTGATATTAATCCTTCTGACACATGAATATTGGACAAGAAATAATATGTGAACAAGGTGAAATGCACAAAGGGTACCCTATGAATTGAAGGATTTACTTTGGCTCCCTCATTTTTATTTTACAGATATTTCCTGCGATGTCAAGGCCGATGCAACGGTCCACAGCCCTTGTTAATTTCTGACTCGGAGACCACCAAACTAATGACCACAACTGTCTCTGATGGCTAAAGATGTATACAGAAAGAGCAGTGAATGTGTTGATTCACAGTCATACCTACCTGTGGACAGCCTTGTACAGAGATGGGCATGGCGGCCTGGGGCTGCGGCAAGGACACACTGATGGGAACAGCAGGAGTCAGCGTTTGGATAGCAGGGGCCGGAGCTTCTACAGAGACCACCTGCTGCTCACCCGGCACTGCAAGAGCACAGCCACGGTTGGTTCTTACTGACATTTGAAGTGTTTCTCACAGCTGTCATCCCTATTTGCATTACAGCCATGTGTCATGTATGTATGTGTAATAAGACATCTGCTATCCATTGTCATCATAGTTTAACCGTGGCTTACCTACTCCCCCGGTGTTCTGAGGTACGGTGTGGCCATCGTCAGGTTGCTCTGCGGCCCGAGCTACTCCCTCCTCAGCTTTGCCTTCACTCTTCCCATCAGGTATTGATGATGGCAGAGATGCATCGACCTCTACCTCTAGCACACGAATAGTCTCATGGCCAGACATCACAATCACCTGCATAGAAATCAGGAGTAAAAGCTGAGATGACTCAAATCAAAAAAAAGGAGCTGCCTACTATATTCTACTTCTTCAGTGCTCTGTTAAGATTATATAATAAATAAATCACCAGTTTAAGTAAATAAAACATTTAAAAAGTGGTAAAAGCCTCACTTGATCTACCACCTGAAGGGTCACAAAAAATAGCCAAATTTAGTATTTTTCCACCTCACTTCTCCCTCTAACTACATGCAGCTACATGTAGTAAATCTGACTTTTACTTGACAGATGATTCATGGTATGCAATAATGAAAGGCCTAGAGGAGAGGCAGCGAGACAACCTGGGCCGGAGGACAAGGTGCAGAGAGACAATGCAGGAAGAGAGAGGAAGATGCATACCTGGTTGTCTTTGGCAGGGAATTTCAAAGTGCAGGGTTTAAATGGCTGAAAAAAGACTTCTGCAGTCAGACAGTGAATGGCTAAGGAGAACAGAGAAGCCGAGCACATGTTAGGACACAATGACCCAAAACAAACAAACAAACAAACAAACACACAAAAAAAAAAGAGACACAAATGAAAAGAGCATGAGTACACAAAAACAATGACAAGAGCATCAGCCAACAAGCAGCTCAAGCAATGCTTTCTTCAAGCTGCCCTCTGTGCATCCGTGAAGAGCATTGCTTTTGTTTGCTGACTATGTCTACACAGCATGTTACTAGAGAGAGAAAAAACACAATTAATTATTAAGCATGGCATTTTAAAGATCGGTAACCCTCACAAGCATAGAGCAGCAGGTATTAATAGGTGGTAAAACACGAAAAAAAAAAGTGGGTCCTGATCTCAATGAACTGCTGTGTGGAGTTAATCGTTCCATTATGATATGGTATGTTGTCGGCACATGGAGGGTGACAGGAGCAAACAGCAGCAAAGAACTTCAAGACAACATAAGTTATAGAGGGGGGGGGGGTTCGGGTCAGCTCAGTGTGCTTATAGAAGGAAGAGAAAGTCCTTCACTGTGCTTTAACAGACAGGTGTTTGTTACCTGCTCATTGACAGTGAGTGGGGCATCTTTGGCAGGGAGATCCTGGGAGTTCATGGCTCGCTGCTGCACCACCACGGTCACTTTCTTCCTGGCATTCTGGGCAAACAAACACAGCTTAGATAAATTCTGAGAAACTTATCTCTGTGACTAGTCTGTTTGTGCAGCCATTTAAGGAATAAAAACATATATCCAGTGTCATGATTGTGTCCCACGTTACTCCCAGTTTAGAGACAAATGTTGGCTTAGACAGACCAACACATGCAGAGGACTGTTTTTTTTAATTCATGGCTATTTCTGTCATTGCAAGACCACACTATTTAGAGGGGCCTATAAACAGGCCACACTGTGTTGCACTTAAGCTGCAAGAAAACGTGATGAAACACGCTGATCGTAGACATGAAGTGTTTACAAATTCATCACAGAACCAAAAAAAGATCCAAGGTGATGCATTTCCTGCTGCAATGCCCCGTTAGAAATGAGGATCTGTCAAAACTTCAGCGGGTGTTGATGGGCTCCCCACCCCCATCCTGGCCAATAAAAGTCTCGCCGCGTCGGCCACTTTTGAACACAAGCTGTAACCACCGAGCGCAGGCGACAGAAATCATCTCACACCCGTGCCTAGAGACCGAATATTATGTATTTCCCTCTCTTTATCATAAATATATAAATTATGCTAATTACGAACATTGCATATTAACCAAAACTCATTTCCTCTCGCCATTTCGCTGCTATGCGCGAAGAGCAGGCTACAACAGTGTCCGGTTATTGAATTCAACTTACCGCGTAAATGCAGCTTATTTTCTGTAATCCCCCGCTCTTATAAAGGTCCTTGTCACAGTTTGTTTCAGTCACACATAATTAAAAATTCATCTCAGCTCCCAGACAGGCGCTGTGACTGCACACAAAAGAGGTATTTGCATTGATAAGGAGGGTTGCAATGTTAGGATCTCCTCTCTCTTAATATTTAATGACGATGCCCTTTCTGCAACAGTTCAGACAATCAAAAATCCTCGAGGTGTCTCACAAAATCCTATTTGAGCTGTAAAGTCGGACAAAATTGCCACAAAATTGGCCTTTTGCACTACGTCATGAACATAATTTATGCAAGAAAAAATCTTGCATTGAAAAATGTCTGCCTGGACTTGAGAGGTGCCATGGTTCTCTTAAAGGGGACGTACCTCCTAATAAAAGCTCAACACTGAAAGCAGCAATGAAGCACTGACACATCCACATAATAGATGAAAGATGTTGCCGTTACACGAACAGTTTACTTACGTCTGTTTATTTAACTAAATCTACGGCAGAATAAGAGTTCACACCTGTTTACTTCTGTTAATGAGTACAAAATTATGAAAATAACCAGGGTGCAATTCGCAGGGAGGGGTAGGGGTGGTGGTGGTGGGGGGGTTGGTCTACATAGCCCTGCTTCACTGAGTTATTTATAGGGACAAAAATGTATCCCCTTCATAGTGATTTATGCTGCCTCACCCAGAGACCATATAAAATATCCAAAATATAAACAGGCTATTTAAAAGAATCTAAGTGAAGCGCTGCAATGTGAGAACAGTCATTGGTGCAAACAACAATAAAATCAGAAATGGACTTGACAATGAGTGACAGTAAAGATGACACTGCGTCTAGGCTACGTGGTGACGCAGTGAATGGACCAGTGAGTTGTCTCCTTCTCCCAGCTTCCCTGAGATTTGCAGGGTAAAAGAGGGGCGACACGCCACGGATGACCCCTCCACAAGACAGCATAAAAAGAAGACAGAAGCCCGTCATCAAAGCAGAACTGTGTCTTTAGTCTGACAAGTAGACATCTACTGTAGCCTGTTTATTCATATGATGACAAAACGTTGTGCTATTACATGTTGTGATTATTTTCTATTCAGTATGGAAGTTTGCTGAGTGCTTCGCAGAGAGCTGAATTAGGGTACATTCACACTGCAAGCTTCAAGGCTGATTTATGGTAAGTCACTCGACACTTTTCAACAGAAAAACGTATGGGTCGACACTTTCCGTTCATGTTGCACATTTTCTTGCTCTATTTGATTGGGTAGTGTCACTAACGTCGCCATAGAGATTGTAGTTTTCACTTAACTTCCTTATGGATATTTTGGTCTGTAACTTAAGATAATTTGTGACTAGGGCTGGGCGATATGGACAAAACCAAATGTCACAATATTTTTGACCAAATACCTCGATATCGATATTATGACAATATTGTAGGGATCGGTGCTTTCACAAAATGTGTACACAATGATATTTTTGATAAATAATCATCAGTTTTGTGGATATAATGACTATGTGGGTAAAGGCAAATAATAGAACAGCTAGAACAATCTGGTAAGTTCAGAAAATTACATCACTTTACTGTGATGCAGCCTTTAAGACGAGGAAAAGACAACACTTATACCACGATATTACAATATCCAATATATCCAATCTAGTCTATCACGATATCGATATATTGGCCGGGCCCTACTTGTAGCGTCCATGTTTAATTAGTCTGGGTTGGGATGATAAGGCTAATGTAACTAAACAAGACGACTGGAGGATGGCGTCTGGTTACCATGGAGACAACTGAAACCCTTTGCCAAGTATAAATTGAAAACTCTTTGACTCTTTAATTTCTGTTGAGCAACACTTGTCAAAAGTGTCAAGCAACCTACCGCAAATCAACCTTTTGTGCTCAATTCAGAGCTCAGAACCGTTTTGGGTTTTTTTGCTTGGTTGTTCACAGTATTATTTTTTTAAATGTGGACAATATTAGGTTCCAGGGTGAAATGGTCACGGTCCTGAACTGACCCGCATGCGCAAAAGAACAATAACACCGACGTCACACGCAGCACGCTGTAGTACGGAAGTAAACATGGAGGCCGCTGAAGTCAGCGTTTACGGTTTAATTTATAAGTTGACGTGCAGTGGAAGCGAGCGAGTTTGTGAGCAGATGATAACGAGGATGAGGAGAAAGAGAGCCACATTTTTAATTATGGCTCTTTGTGGCGAAATGGCTGATATACTTCTGTACAGAGGTGTGTGTGTGTGTGTGTGTGGATGCGGAGTCGGAGGAATCGTGACGTGAATGGCATCATAGAAACAGATTTCATCCAAAATTTCAAGATGTTAAGGACTACTTTTAAGTCTCTCCTCAAGACACAAGACAATCAGTCTCAGGCTACCAATCTCCCTGAGAAAGCGTGTAGGAGTTGAGTTGTTTTGGGTGGAGTGACGTTAAGTAACATGAATTCCGATATGACATATGAAAGTGGCAAAAAGATCAGATTCCATGTGATTTATGCTGTTCACACTGTTCTGAAACAAATAGATCTGAGGGGGAATTGAGCCACTGTTGCCTACAGTCTGAACGTAGCCTTAAACAGTAGTATTGGTATGTAACAAGTATATTGGTATGTCTGGTTGAGTGGCGCCATCCACAGTACTGAAGGGAGGCTGAGGGTTAATTCTGGCATGTAAAATTAGCATTTAACCTTTTGTATATGATCACATCTGCTGTGTGTCCAGGAAGGGATGTGAGGAAAGGATAAGTCAGGAACATTACATCACATCCCTGAGAATGAAAATATCACACTACTTGATGAATTATTTAAATTAGTTTATAAATGCTATTGTGACAGCTGCAGTGTGATTCATAGTCTATATAGGCCCACTGTGGTTCTGATTTATTTTCATGAATAAAAACGTTTCAAAAACACACCCCTCTGATATGTTTTCATAAATCACACCCTGTAAACAACATCAGAGGATTCCTCAAAACCAAAAAAGTACTTCCGTATAAAATGGAGAGGGTTTGTTTTTTGTTTTGTTTTTTTTACTATTGCACTGCTAATATATGTATGTATTTTTATTTATTGAAAACTCAATAAATATAGTCCTATTCATGGACCTTCCTTCCTTCTACCTAAATTACAATCTGACTGTGTGTGTAGTTGTGTCATACCTGCTTTGTCTTTGTGTGTGCTTTGTTAAGTTAGTTAAAAGAAAATGTGTACTGTATGTATTTCTAATTGGATGAACGTATTTTAACTGTTAATACCACAAATAAATAAAAAATATGGAAGAAAAACTGATCATTATTGTAACCAGATTGCTCACATATTAATGTATGATAGCCTACTCTATATATTCACCTACTACAGTAGTTTCTTTGTCAAAGAAATTACAGTCTTACCATTTGAAAACTAAATATTTGTAAGCTGAAAAAAGTATATAGATCTATTCATAAGAACATTGTTATTTATAAATCTGAATTTCTACATAATACGTAAGTGAATCACTTTTATCCTTTAGCATTTGGGCATCCCTGCAGCATATGAGATCAGTATCTGTGAATGTTCAGTGATGGAAATTAAGTATACCACCTTTTAACAATTGTAAGTCAGTAAAACTTTATTTATATATTGCTCTTTTCAAAACCAGGGTTACAAAGTGCTTCACAGTTACAAATGGAGAATGTGAGTACAAACAGTAACAAAAAGCATATAAATAAATATTTTAGTAAAAGATGTGTAAATTAAAAAGTAATAGTGCTAAAAGGTTAATAATACCTTGACTGTCCAATCCTGCAAACGCAGAATTATATTTAATGTGTGACTGGATGTGCCAACCTTACTTCCAGTTAAATAATGATTAAACTCAAATCATTGTGTTTGGTGCCAAAGAAGAATGATTAACTTTCAATCCCCAATGTCAAAGACCACAGACCAAGCCAGAAATTTGGCGTTAAGTTAAGAACACTTACCTGAGTCTTTTCATCCACATTAAGACAGTTACACAAAATCAGGCTACATTACTTTTATCATTAGTAGGCTTGACTTTTGTAATGGTCTCTTTACACATCTCCCAGAGACAGCTAAAGCTTTCACTGTTGGAGCCAAGAAAGTGGAACACATTACTGCGGCTCTCAATTTGAATACTACTATTGATTTAGAAAGAACTTCACGGGCCAAATATATATTTCTGATCCGCTGCTACCTTTTTGGACCACAAACTTGAAGAAAACTTGGGGCCTGCTCTAAACCCTGACAAGACAATGGAACAGATTGACGAACTTATAATTGAAGGCTTCTTCTTCTTGATCTACTGTGGCCTGGCTTGTAACTAATTTGTACCTCACTTTTGACAAAGGCATCTGCCAAATGAATAAATGTAAGTGTAAATCTATGCCTTGTCTTTCATGTCTTAAGTAAAGTACCTTTAATTGCCTTGTGGTTGAAAGGTGATATACAATCTTGCCTTACCTTGCCACAAAAGGCCTTTTGTTTTCTGTTGTTGCTACATAGATATTATCACTATAAAACAACAATGAACCAATACATTGTGTGAGCAACACAGATATTTCACTATGCCTGCCTATGAACATTTGTTTGTGAATTTCAGCTCGTGTTCTAAAATATGTCTTTGTCCTGTGTATATTTTACTATTAGTTAGTTAGTTAGTTAGTTAGTGAAAATGTCTCCTAGAGTGAAGTGGCAGCCAGTAAGCGTGTTGTCCATCAAAGAGTAAAACAATTAATTGAACGATATAGTGTTTTGAGACTAGCATTTGTTTTACTTTTTAATAAAATCAATATGAGGCCTAAAAGAAAATTCAGAATCAATCCAAAGTCCCAAGTATTCAAATTTATCAACTTTATTAAGTAAAGATCCATCAGTAAAACTAATAGACAACTCAGCAGATGAATGATTAAGATTATACCTACCAAAAAACATACTACAATACTTCTGTTTGTTTAATATGAGATTGTTATTTAAAACATTTTTTTTATCAAAAGAACATTCTGACTGCAGAGAGCTTTGAATTTTAGTTATATCGGAGTCAGATGTGTATATAACCGTGTCATCTGTAACTGAATAGAGCAATTAAACCAAATTTTTGGAATCATTACTGGATCATTAATAAATATAGAGAAAAGTAAAGGTCCCAAAATAGATCCTTGTGGTACACTCCTTTCAACAATTAAATAATCTAATTGGCTGTGATGAAAAGAGACACACTGATGACGGTTGTGAGGGTAAGAATTAAACCAAAATAATGCCTGTTGAGAAACACCAATAGCATAAGGTTTATCAAGAAGAAGATAATGGTCAACCAAATTGAAAGTCTTGGTTAAATCAATAAAAACTGAACCTGTAAATTGACCTTTGTATAAAGATCATCACTGTATCATTGGTAAACTTTACAAGGGCAGTAGTAGTAGAAAAATTCGAACAAAAGCCGGACTGAAAGGGGGATAAAATATTGAGATTATTAATATACAGTGATAATTGATTAAAAATGAATTTCTCAAATATTTTAACTGTGGTGCAAATAATAGAAATTGGTTTATAATTATTAAGATCTAGTGGATCTCCTCCTTTATGAAGTGGAGTTATTTTAGCGCATTTCCAAATACATGGAAGACTACAAGTAGATAGGGACATATATATCCTGATACGCTATACTTCTATGCCATTGTTTCTCTGTGAACAGCCATTTTTATATTTATACAGCCAGTTATTTTAAACTTCTCTTAGAAACATATACATTCCTGATTATAATATAATTATATATTTTTTATTTTGCCTTTTCAAAAAAAGTCACTGTTGAACTCCCCTCCCGTTCCCGCTATGGGTGCATCCGTGATTCCGGCCTGTAGGGGGAGCACGTTGGTGAAACACGTAGCACGTACAACCACAGATAGAGAACGAGTGACGTCAACACTCGACAACAACAAGAAGCTGAAAAACAAGGAAGTGAATGATTGTAAACCGTAATAAGGCCGTGACAAGATACGCAGAGCTCAGTTTAATCCGAAATTCCTCAGCCTCCGGATCAGTCGAGAACAATGAACAACAAAGGTATTTATCCGGACATTATTTAGTCAGCTGTTCGCTACATGACGTTGACGTTAAAGCGAGACATGAAGAGCCTCCGTTATGGCCATCTGAAGCGGGCTTCACGTTTAGCTACGTACACGACAATAAACTGACGTTTTCTGCATAGCAATGTAGCATTCACGTTGAGCTTTTATTACCTTTTTTATGATCAAATACGGTAATTGTTAATAATAAACGCTTAAATTAACCGTCACTGTGTATTACTATTTGTGGCCAGGTCACTTTTCAGTTGGCTAAACATGACTAAATACAGTCAAGGTTTTAAAAGCGAAGCTAACATGATTTCACTGTTTTGGTTCACCGTTTCCTCATGTTTTGTAAGACTCAAGCAAGGGACTCCAAATCTATGTCAGTAATGTTAATAGCATTAATCCTTATAGTCCGTTTTTATTTGCTAATTTGCACGTTTATTTGCACGGTTATCTATATGTTTTATCTTTTTACTCTGCTACATGCATCTCATTTTTGCACCCGAGTTTTGATGCACCCGTACACTTCAGATGTAGGCCGGTGTTACACCGTATTTGGTGACCCATCAGATTATGTGACCTGCAGTGTTGGAAGATGTACTTAGAGCCTTTTACGTAAGTACAAGTGGCCTTATCAATACCACAATGTACAAATACTTCATTACAAGTAAAAATCCTGCCTTTAAAATCATACTTTAGTGAAAGTATAGAAGTGTTACCAGCTAAATTTACTTAAAGTACTATTTTTGCAGAAAATCGGGATAAGACTGATATATTAAAATGCTGCCTCCGCATTGACTCATCAGTATTAATGATGTACTTTGCTAAATATATTTAATATATCAGATACTTTTACTCAAGTAAAGGATCTGAGTACTTCTTCCAACACTGCAGGTCACAGAATCTGATGGGTCACCAAATACGGTGTAACACTGGCAATTAATAATTATTTTCAATATTGATTAATCTACCACTTATTTTCTCCATTAATCATTTGATCTATAGAATTTTAGCAAATAGATGGAAAAAAGGCCCATCACATGTTTACCAGAGCTCATTGTGTGTTCTTTTGTTCACCAGAAGACAAAGAAAACCAGAAATTAGTCACATTTAAGAAATTAGAACCAGAGATTTTTTGCCATTTTTGTTTGCAAATTACTTAAACAATTAATTGATCATTAAAATGGTTGCAGATTAAGTTTGCATCGATCAACTAATTAATTAATTGACTAATCGTTTAAGCTCTATATAGATATTTTATAATTTCATGTTTTTCTCTTTTTTTTTTTTTTTCCAGTTTTACAGACTGGTCCTAAATACACCACATTTGCATTTTTTATATTTGGATTTGACAAACTTCAACCTGAAGTTGTGTACAGTTCTGTCGTGTTAACATTAAAGGATTTATGAAATAATTTATCTTAGGGTCCCTTTTCTGTTTTTTTGTGGTGAAAATACATGTCACTTTAGACAATAAGTAATTTAACCGATTTAAAGAAACTTAATCGGCAACTATTTTGACAATCAATTAATCGATTCAGTAATTTTTTAAGCAAAAATGCCAAATGTTCATTAGTTCAAGCTTCTTAAATGTGACGATTTGCTGTTTTTCTTTGTCATATATTACAGTAAGTTGAATATCTTAAGGTTTTGGACTGTTAGTCTGGCAAAACAAGCAATTAAAGACATCACTATTTTGTAGCATTTCATTGACAAAACAATTAATTGATTAACCGAAAAAATAATCAGCAGATTAATCAACTGTGAAACTATCATTAATTACAGACCTATGTGGAAAAATTCCTCCTATAAGATTTTTCTATTACTGATGAAAATCTGGTATTCCTCGCTGTAGTCTGCCAGTAAACATGTCTTTGTCGTGTCCTCTTTAGCATATTTTGCTATTTCTGAAAAACAGGTCTGACCTCGAAAATTCTTGTTTTACCGCTGAAACGTTTCACAACTCTTTACCACAAAAAACGCCACCGCTCACTGAAAGTCAAATCTTGTTTTGCAGGTTCATATCCACAGCAGGCTGTGTACCCTCAGCAGAGCACTGCACCTGTATACCCTCCTGCTATGCAAATGTCTCCTCAGGCACCTCCTTACACAGACACACCACCTGCATACTCTGAGGTAACTATAGCATTTATAAGTCAAATGATAACACAAGCAACAAACACCACATGAACACCATTGTAAGAGTTAAAAATATTTTCAAACCTGTGTTTTTTTTTTTTCACCTCTGTCTCTGCAGATATACCAGCCCAGATATGTGCTTCCACCTCAGGTGCCTGGTCAGGTGCCTCAGATGTCCTCTCACTACCCTGGTGCTCAGATGTTTATGCCCATGCAGCCACACATGTCTGTTGGGCCAGTGGGTCAAAATGTCCCCATGGCTTACTATCCCATGGGAGCTGTGTACCCCGCTGGCTCAACAGTGATGGTGGACAGCGCCTATGATACTGGTGCTCGCTTCACAGCAGGCAGCAGTGTTTCCATCCCAGTGAGTATCCACCCAGTTAAGTGATTTAAAGGAGGCAGATTGATCGCAATTAGGATATTGTTGAGATTGCGGTTCTATCTTATCTAATGCCTGGAGGACAGAATAAGCCAAATTCGTAAAGTTGATCAGCTCTCTATCTCTTGTTTGTGCTTATTTCTAGCCCCCACCTCCTGGACATCCCCCAAACGCAGCTCAGTTGGCTGCCATGCAGGGTGCCAACGTTATGATGACACAGCGCAAGAACAACTTCTTCCTGGGTGGATCCAGTGGAGGTTATACCATCTGGTAACAGCAACTCCTCAACTCCTCCTTCATGCCTAAACCGTGTCCCCGTCCCAAATGATGCCCCGGTTCTTTCCCCATCCCATACGCCTCCCTCTTCAGGCTGCTTGGCCATGCCACAATACTGATATCACCTAACGGAATGTAATATTTTAGAGCCCTTGTGTAAGGTACAGTACTCCACTTCTGACGTAGAGATCAAACGATGAATGCCACTGCCTGGAGAGGACAAATGCAAATTTTTAATGTTGTTGAATTCATTCCATAATCCTTCATTGGGTCTAACCTTTTTGGTCATTCCAGATAGGACCTCTTTCAGGCATCTGTATTTGTTCAAGAGACCTGGTCTCCTTTTGATTGAATGGATCACAAATTTACATTGAGATGTTCTTGTATACCTGTAAAGCTACGTAAATGAAATGTTGACATATCAGACCCGCATTAACTAGTTTAGCAGCTTTATGGTGAAAGTGAAACGCAGTTACAAAGTGGCAGTTAAAACGCAAAAAAGAAGCCTCCACTTGTCTTTTTTGAAAACTTTTAGTGTAGTTAAATTACTAGATGTGTAATAGTTCCATGTAAATACCAGTATGATGATCATGAGAAAATTACTTCTCAGCTATACAAAAAAAAAAAGAAACTCAGCATCTTGGATGCTTTTTAGCTAGAATTGTCTTGTCTTTTGCACAGTATCCAAAATACCATGGCAAATTTGTTGCATAGTGAACTGTCTAACTGACAGATTATTACATTTAAATCACTTGTAAATTAAATAAATTAAATTAAAGCAAATAGTTCAAGAAAAGATTCCATGCAATATCCAAAGTGGTTTACTGTACCTTGTTGGGCAACTTGTAGATGAACATAGTCAAGTGCCAAAGAGCACTGGGGATAGCCCTAATTTAAAGCAAATTAACTTCAGTAAACTTAAAGGAAAGAAATTAAGTAAATCCAAATAGTAAGTTGAATGGGAAGGGGTGGTTGGTGTAACATTTTAGCTTTTTTTTTTTTTTTTTTGTCTCCTGTTTCTATTTCACAGTCGGATACCCAGAGTTTATACACTAAATGTTTTAATGTACATATTTCAAGAACTCACCACCATTGTTTCTCTTAGTCTTTACACAAAGTATAATTTGGTATCATCAAACAGAGTCTTAAAGTATTTATTCACTGTAGAAACATAGGATAGCGTTGTGATAGCAGTAGTTTCTAGTCAACATTTTCAAAGGTTGAGGAGACTTTAATAAATATTCCATTGTTTCTTTTTTTTTTTTCCTTCATTACTTTTCCACATTTAAGTGATTTACAGAAGTAGTTAGGGTAATAAATTTGTTAGTATAACCAATGAGCTGGTTGTACCAAAGATTTGGTCTACAATGCACTTGTGTTTAGTTGTGACTTGAAATTTTAAACTTCACAATTTAAAAGCAAACATATCATCGAATAAACAGTCATGAGGTTGTCGGTTAGACCTTCAGTCTGACACGACGGCAGTCGTTAGTTAACGTCACTTTAAGTGAGTCAATTGCATCTTTAAGTTGTTGCATACTTTTGCACCTTTGCTATGTACAAATTTGATTAAATACTTTTTATCTGAGATGCACTGCTAAAGCAAATCTTAAGAAGTTGCAGACAAGGGGCTACTCTCTTTTTTTATTCTGGTTTCATGTCTTTTTAAAGAAAGCTGTGAGATTTTTGAACATTTTTAGATTTTAAAGATGCTACTTACACATCAAATCTAGTCCATTTAAAAAAAAAAAAGAAAAAAAAAAAAGAAGTAACATCAAAACGCGTCATGTTGTTCAGAAGCCTGAACGTATATGCAGACTTTTTGCAATGAGGCTATATCACTGTCAGTATAATTCTTCATTTCCAGGACATTTGTGTGCTGCTAATGAAACTCCTTTTAGAATCTTTACATAATTACGTTATCTTACAAACTTAAAAGTATCTGAAAGTAGGTAAGTCCAAGTACGGATACCATCAACTGATGTTTGTAGATATTCTTCATTTTGGTGTCTGGTAGCGTCAATGTGTCACTGGGTATCCGACATACCATATCAAGTTTTAACAGCTGTGGCCCCCCCAGTAAAGACACGCTGTTGCTGTCAACCAACATTTAGTTATTTCAGTGTTATTGAGGTCAGAAAGACCAGCTGTCTGGGAAACCTGCTTCATTCATTGGATGAATCTCCTCTCAAGCAGCGCGTATGAAAAGCTACTCTACCAGACCGCGCATTTATTGTGCCATCATTCCACGCAACGCTCCTGGGGAAGAAGCCACAGCTATTAAAACTTTTTTAAAAAAATTTTGATTAAAACAAAAATATTTTCTTTTTTTTTTTCCTTCCATCTCTGCTCTGATTGTGTTTGTAAAGCAGCATAATGGTGGCTTTGTCCCAGCAATATGAAGTACTGTAAACTACAGCTGACCAGTAGATGCTATGCCAACCACAGCCAGCAAAAGGATTACTCTTTGTTGAAGGATTATGGACATTTATAGTTCAGGGATTCTCTTTACAATATTTTGTAAAATAGATGTATGTACTAAAGTGATGTGATGGACTTTGGTACACATTCTATCTTTTAAGATTACTAAAGGAGACGAGCGTCACTACAGTTTGCTGAGACATGTCAAAGATGGAATACTTTGAAAAAAAAAAAAAGAACTTAGGTGCACTTAACTTTTTTATACTAAACTTAAAATTTAAAATGTAAGTTTAGAATAAAGGTTATTTTGGAAATTTGAAAAGCTGCGAGTTTGTTTAATTTTATTCATATGTATGATGTATTAAAAAAAACGGGGGCAGATATGTTGTGATTTTTAGCTTATATGTTGTCTTTTCACGGTCAGATTGCATCACAGGTATTTCATTGTTCAAGGTGAGTAAGATGATGATGATGACTTCCACTTACTTGGCCTTCATATTAACATCCCTAAAGATTTGTTGTAATTTTAGTCTGTAACCTGTACGAACAAACCAACAGTCACACCTAAATTTTTTTCCACTTTGATATAAAAGGTATTGAGTCAAAAATATGGATGTTTTTTTTTTTTCCCCCCGACCTAGCTGACACTCAGTTGCCAGTTACTCGTGTCCACCTACACACATCTGTTGCTGTTTAATCCAACAGCTCACAATAAAGCACACCTTTTATAAGCCTCATTATATTCAGTTCTTGTTGACATTGTCAGAGAGGATTTGACTCACATCTATGCTAATCATTTTGCAGGTGTGGTGTGTTGTATTAGGATTAATAATACTGAGAGGTGTTCATATTTTGTCCACCTGAATTTATATCAGCTTAAAAAACTTAAGCTTCATAATTGTGAGTTTTTGTATGGGATTATATTGGGTGTACCTCTGTATTTACCAAGCTGGCGACTCAGTGTAACGTACAGCGTGTTCTCTTTGTCTATTCAAAGTCAAATTGTGGGCAGCGACGCACAATGTATAGTGACAGCAGTCTGAAAACAAGTTTTATTGCCTTCCATATTTATCTCAAACAAGGAAGTCATTAGTAACCATGTCTGGAACTATACAAAAACAAAGCCAGGTACAATATTCATCAAATACAAACACAAAGTTTAGCTGTCTGGGACTCAGAAAAACAAGATATTTTCTGGCAAGCTTATAAAAAGAATAGAAAAACTATCATTTTTAAAATCAATAAAAAAAAAAAGTAACTGCCCCAAACAGCACCAGAACATCTTATAGAAGGTGCGTGAGAGGGAGAAAAAAAAAAAAAAAAAAGCACTGAGAAATACAGTATCTCTGAATAAAACAACATAGTGCAGATACTTGAAGAGATAAACAAACATTGCTGATAAATAGTGTAGCGGATGATCTAGTCTTACATTTTATTGCTACCGGAGTATTCACTGATCCGAGCGACTTTGACATTTTCAAATCCCACCACCTGTTTTCATGCCTAACTCTGCTAATCTGTGCACACCTGTTGCTCGTCACCTGCTCCACATCCATCAATATACACTTTTCCCCATTAATAATCTCTTCTTTGGTTTTACTTTTGCATCTCTCTGTGTGTTTTTTAAGAATATAAAAATCTCAAGGTGTTTTCTCTGACCAGTGTGCAGCAAGTAGATAGTGAAAAAAAACATTACTTTTTCACTCTTCAACAGACATTTTTTTTTCCTTCCTTCCTTAAGTCCCCACATCCACCAGGTTCATATGAAGTATTCCTTCTTTTCGCTCACAGCCTGGTTATTAAACTCCTCATCGGGGTCCTCTCCTGGAGCCAGTTCCCCCGTTGTCCTGTAGTCTCCCTTGTTATGGCAGAGATACCGGTAAAGCAGGGCGCCCAAAGCAGCCACCGTCAGCAGAATGAGAACAATAACCACTGGAGAAAAAAAAAAAAGGCATAATTTAAGAAAAAAGAGACATAACTGCACAGTGGGACAACAAATAGATCAGAATAAAGTGTTACCTGCAATAACTGCAGAGTCTGTACTTGAGGGGACTGCTGTTGTTACCACTGAGAAACAAACATTAAAACAAGGTTATAACTGAGAGGAAGTGCCTCACTGGTGAGTGGACGTCTCAGATGAATCCAGGCAGAGACTGTTTTTTTTTGTTTGTTTTTTTTACACCAGTAATAGAAAACATAAAAAAAGTGTATAAGTTACCCTGAATCATAGTGGTGGCTGCTTGTGTGGGAAGTGATGTTAAAGGCTCCATATCTAATGCTGAAAGAAAAACAACAAGCAATACAATGTGTTGATAAAACAGCACAAACTATAAGGTCATGATATCAGAATACTTGGCTACGATTCAGCTTTTCAAAACCAATTCAGTACATTCAGAAAGAGATCTAAAAAAAAAAAAAACCACAGCGTACTTACCCTCTGTTGTGTTTATGCCTGGGGAGATTGTTGTTAAAGGCGCCGTATCTGGAGCCGAAAGATAAAAAAGCATGTTAAAAATGTCCCATGGCTCTATCTTCGACTTGTGTAACTGTGCATAGCTGCTGGTCTGGCTGCGGAGGGCAATATTAAGTGTTGTGACACAGTAAATCAGATTATTAAGGGCTGGGACTGAAACAAACCTGTCAACTTCTTATTTATGTCTGAATACCCTGTGATGCAATGATTTAATCAGAGAACACGTTGTGCACAAGCTGGTTATTTTTTTTTAATAATCAAAAAAATCAAGTGTGAAAGAAGCAGTGGTGGAAGAAGTATTCAGATCATTTACTGCAAGTAAAAGTACCAATATAGCAAAGTAAAAATACAACATTACAAGTAAAAGTCCTGCATGATGAATCCTACTTATCAGCAGCTGATATATTACTGTATATGACATCATTAGATATTTAATATTGAAGCATCAGTGTGTGAGCAGCATTTAACTCTTGAACTACTTTATATACAGTTCGCTAGTTTAGTCCAGTGGTTCCCAACCTAGGGGTCGGGCCCCTCTAAACCGTCACCAGATAAATATGAGGGGTCGTGAGATGATTAATGGGTTCTGATACACAAATCTGTTTTCAGTTTTTTGGACTTTTTCCTCTAATCTTTGATTTTTGGTGAAATATTGGATCATTTGTACATTTATTAAATGAAACTATGTGAGAAGTTTAGAGGGAAAAATCACTATTTGGTGGAGCTGTTAACAACTCATAGACATCTGAAATGTGACTCCGACGACACACTGCTTTTAGTAAGACGTCAAAAGCCACAAAAGGTTGGAAACCACTGGTTTCATCTTTAACAATGTGTATTTTAAAAGCTTGTTATATTATCCATTGTGTCAAATCTTCATCTGAAAAGTAACTAAAGCTGTCAGATAAACGTAGTGGAGTAGGAAGTAGGGCTGGGCGATATGGGCAAAATCAAATATCGGGATGAAACAATACACAACGAGATTTTTGATAAATGATCATCATTGATGTTGATATAATGACTAAGTCTGTAAAGGCAAATAATAGAACAGCTAGAACAGTCTGATAAGTCCAGAAAATTACATTACTTTACAGTCATGCAGCCTTTAAAACCAGGAAAAGACAACACCTATATCACATTACAATATCCAAAATCTAAGACCATATCTAGTCTCATATCACCATATCAATATAATTAAGATATACTGCCCAGCCCTAGTAGAAAGTACAATATCTCCCTCTGAAATGTGGTGGAGTGGAAGTATGAATAAGCACCAAATGGAAATAGTAAAGCGCCTAAAAACTGGACTTAAGTGCAGCACGTGAGTAAATGTATTTAGTTACTTTGCACCACTGGAAAGGAGACATTTGCAATGATACAAAATAAAAACGTAATTGAAGTGAAGAAGAAAGGGGAACTTACCATTCATGGTTAGTTACTAGCTGGATAACTCTGTGGCTACCTGTAAGAAACACGCAGCGTTGTGAAAACCAAGAAACAACCACATATTGTTGACATTTCCGCAAACTTCTAAATCACGTTCAAGTAGGCCTGCATGTTAGACATTTTACTAAAAATGGAAAATGCCGGCCGTTCAACAGGTTTTCCTCCATTATCACCCGACATCAAACTTCACTGATCAGCTGTTTCTTTCTTTGTCTCCTTAAAAAGTAAACTTCTGACCTTTTAAGGGAAGACAAACACATCTTCACCCTTCATGAACTTAGCTTGCTTTGACACAAACTAACCCGGAGACAAACTCCACATGTGACCTACATTTTCAGGTAACGTATCCGCGATTTGAAATGAAAGAAGAAAAAAAAAAAAGCACATTGAACAATCAAGACATCACAGCTGTGGAGGGAGCTTACCTGGGCGCAGCCGAGCGCGTCACAAACCAACGAATCAAACGTGCTCACAAACTGAACTTTGACGGTGGAGAAAAGAAACGCACACTTGTGTCTAAAAGCTGCCTGAAGTTTGACTTTTAGACGCTGACTGACTCTGTTTAAAAAAAAGGCGTCTGAAACTGCGTCGCTGAAATACGGTAAGCAGTTATACTTTTTTCTCTCAGCGCTCGTGAGTCATGCGGCGCACGCTCTCGATTTCCGCCCCTCCCTTTCCTCTCGGTCTTCTCCGCGCGCGTCGAAGATCGTCTATAAACCAAGATGAATCACTTCCGAGTCAAAAAATGTGGATTGTGGAGAAAAACTTTCCACTACTTTACTAGGAAATCTTTGTTTTTTGGGTTTTTTTTAAAAGATCCCCTTCAGGTTTGTTATAAGATGTATACAAATACTACTCTGCTTTGAATTATTGTTTGTGTCTTGTATTTTTCCACCGAAAAAAGTTAAATTACCTCATGAGAATCCTTCAATCCTTAATCCATATGTATTAAGACATAAAAAATACTCTGTTTGAAACAATAAGGTGTGTCTGATATGATCCCTCATTAAAAAAATTCCCCCAATCAATAAACATGCAAATATGTTTTATTTCAGAAGTTGAACTACTGAACACAAGATGTCCATTCTCAGTGTTTGTGCACTGTGGAGGCTTAAAGATTTCACATCACACCGGTGTAGGTTGATTATTGGACCACAGTTTGCTTCCAAAGTAGTTGCGAGGTCACAAATTATGCTTGTGGGTTCACCTTTTCAAATCTGATTTTCAGTGAGCACAGAGGAACTTTCCACTTTCAGCAGATGAGTGTGAAAACAGCCTTTAAATGTCAAACACTGCACAGTGAAGCACAAACATCCAAGTGAAGTAAACACATTCTTGAGTGGAGGGGGTTACCTCAGTAGGATGTTTGTTGACTGATTGTGACAAAAAAAAGAGGGAATTTGGCACTAAAAAGACAGTAACTTTGAAAGATATTGACTTGATATGACTAATTTGGATGACTGAAGCTTCATATTAGCTTAAAATAAACTTTAAATACATTTTTGCACTAAAGGAGGATCACTTACATTGAAAGTGTGTTATGCAAAAACAAAATTCGTCATTGTTCATTTGGGCACCTGACTGTAATTTTAAGACAGACTTGAAAATACAGGGACACTATCAATGTAATGTTTGTCATTGTAAATTTAGTGCTTTTACCACTATGACAAACTGTCTGCTGTGAAAAAAGCCTATGTGGCTGTGTCTGTGTGCTACTTGTTACATGGCAACAAGAGCAGAGAAACACATAGAAATGGAGCACAGGTGGCATCAGAGGTGGCAGATATGTTGTTAAATCTCTATCAGCTGATAATTGAACAAAAGCAGGTGATGGAGACACTATTGTAAACTTTAATCCAATCATATCACAGCATTTAAGTGTTGCTAGAGACAGTAAAGTACCTTTTCCATTTGGATTCAGCCACAAAAAATGCAAAAAAATATGTGTTTAGTCCTATTGTTAACAATGCTGTTGAGAAATGTGCAGCACAGTGCAGTCATTTCAGGTCAGAACAAGAGGCCTTTTTTGGGTCCCAAAATTAAAACAAAACATCTTTCATACTCCACACTCAAGCAGAGATGATATCTCTAATGACACCATCAGGGTTATACTCTCAGAGTTTATGAAGCTCCCTTGAAAGCCAAACGTGTTTTCACAGGCTGATGACAAATCAACTGATCTTTGTGTGTAAAAAAAAAAAAAAAACCAAGTGTATGTGCGATGATGTATGTCCACCATACTGGAGGAAGTCTGCAGACACTTGCCTGGCAGTGATGCCAGATAATAAAGTTAGGCATCATTCCAAAAACACAGCAAGAAGATGATGCATGGTTATACTGTATACTGACATTGCCCAGTCATAAAAGCAATGCTCCTTCTCTTCTGTTTTTGTGAACAAAAAAAAAACATCCTCCAGTCCGCCCACTCTCTGTTGTTGGCTTTAAACTAACTGTGTGACAAGTAATACAGAGCTCATGTCACAGAACAATAAACATCCGGATGTCTTGACAGTTAAAAGAAAGGGTTTTTGAAAGGGTTCACTGATTCAAATTTGCTTAAAACTACAAAGCAGAAATGAGCTTCATAGCTGTCATTTGATATTTTTTCTACTCTGTGGTTGTTGTTAGTCGGCTTAGTCAGTTGACTTCACATTTCACAGAGAAGCAGGTGTTTCACTGTCACCCACGTAATCTGAGGAAGCAGCAGAGTAGTACCATAATAAACATTTGTGTTGTTACAACTCAAGAAGTGAGAGATATTCGGGTCAGTTGACCACACCGAATTTCAGGAAGCTCACACCTGTTGTATTTCTTTTATAACAAATGAAGCATAAATAAAAACATACATTATGTTTTAACATATTGATCCAGTAGAGGCTAACCTCTCTTAGCCAGACTATTCCTGACATTTTAGCTCTGGAATTTGATATTACGCTCAGTCTTGTTTAGAGTTTAGTCCAAATAAACCTCAGAGTATTTAAAATGATGGATACTCGTTGCAAAAAGCCATAACTCCCAGCTTGTCCAGTAATGCAAGTTATGTTGTTGACATTTTTAGAGCAGTGGAATCCGGGCTGAGTGAGACCTCGTTTCTCATTTTGAATCTCAGTGAGCAGAGCAGCAACCACAGCTGTTGACAAGTTTGAAATTTAATGCATTTTTATTATTTAACTGAACATATTTCACAATAATTCCTACATATATGTATATATTAACCTTATATATGCGTATCAATCATTAATTCAAATAGAAAAAATAGAAAAAGCTTTAGTATAAACATGATTCAAAAAAGATAGAAAGAAAGTTACATGTGGATTTATCTTCCTAGTGTGCAGCTAGTTCATAGATTCCAATGTTGTGAGTAAAAGTGATCAAATATACATTTATTTCAAGCTAAAATGGCAACAGAAGTTTTTAAAAAATAATTAATCTTAAGTAAATCCCTGCTATCAACTGGTTAAAATGGCAACGTGACAGTGAAACGTAGCTTAGTTCCTTATGAAACTGACACCACAGCACAATACATCTGCATACAGTGACTATGCTGTAATCAGTAAGTGTTTGAATAATGTAAACCTAGTAGTGTGTTAACAAGTATTCAGCTCATAAGATAAGTACTCTGATATGTACCTGCTTAGTGCAGAATATGATGCAATGAGTGGGATAATCACCCTGCCGTAATGTATCCATATTTGAAAGGATAATTAAGATGAAACAGATAAAACAGATGAAAGATGAAATTAAGTTTTGCCCATAATGTATACTGTGTGTGCAACTAATTCTAATAAAAGATACATTAAAAAAAACAAACTAACAGCAACAAGTCAACACGCAACATGTATCTGTGAAGCTCTGACGCCACAGTTGGATACTTGAGTGCGGCTGTCTCCAGATTTTTTTTCTCTTTTGCAGCTGTCGGCTTCAATCTCTTCAGGGCTATCCTGTTCAAAACAACATAGGGCAGACGCAGATGCATGAAAAACATCAATTAAGAATCAATGGAACAAGATGAATTATATTATGTGATGGATTATATGCATTAAAATTGCACAAACCTGTGCAAAAAGTGTAAGAACTTTAAACCTCTGTGCTTTTTGAGTCATGTTTTTCTGCAGAAGCATCCTAGAGAGGGCACAAAAAAGAGTCATGACACAAAACAATGCATAGAGGAGGCCTGCACTGCAGATCACCACATCTCATCTTTGTGCCAATCAAAAGACAAACCTTCTGAGCGTCAGGGTTAAACCCAGAAACTTCACCGTTCTTCAGTCTGCTTGGTTTAGGAGTGCTGAGTGTTACTGAGCTGTCGTCCCCTTCTTCAATGTGCAGCGGGTTGTTGTCTGCTGCAGACAGCTGGAGCTCCAAGCTCTCTGAATCACAGGAGTTGTTCAGTTCAGAGCTGCTATAACTCGGTGGAGCTTTCTCAGCACTCTTATTATCAGATTCTGCAGGAGGCTTTGGCTCAGACTCTTCTTCTTTCAGGCCCTTTTCCCCCTCCACCTGATTGCTGTCTGTGTCTGGCTTCAGCTCATTTCCAGCCGCCCCCGCTGCGCTGTCATCTTGTGCAGCAGGATCGCTTCGACTGGATTCTGCGTCCAGATCCCTGGACATGGATTTTGGGGAGACTGCATGGAAGCTGCTCCCTCTGGGCAGTGAACTATGGCGAGGTTTGTCCGGGGACTTAAAACTAAATCTCCCAGTTTTAGGACTGAGGCTCCTGTGAAACTCAGAGAAGCTGGTCCTCCATTGCCTAGGTGACAGAGTTCGTCTCTTCAGGGAGCCATACCTGAAATATTTAGCGAGAGTAATATCAGATGAAAAGCAATGATTTGGATGTTTAGCTTCTCTTCCCAAATACAGACATGAGCTTATAAAAAGAATAATTCAACCCGGGATAGAAGCAAGTTCACCGGTATGCAATTTATCAGAGGACTCAGCTCAGTGCTGTGTGTGTACAGAAACCAAAGCATTGCGAATGGGGAAAAATATAACAAATTATGAAGTAAATATTGGAGCTTTGGAGCCACAGTGCAACTGTTCCGCTGCAAAACATTTGGAATATCAACATTAAATGCCTTTAAGAGTTGGAAAAAAACAACGTGTTAACATCAGTAGTTTGGGAGAGGGCTGAGAAGAGACTGTGGGAGGTAATCTGTGAAATTTAGTGGAGCTTTAACCGTCATGAGTAAATGACATAATTTTGCGGCAAACTATGTCTTTTAAATTGCCAGGCATTAAAATAAAATGACTTCAAAACTCAAAGCTAAAAAGAAGAAACTAACCGTTGCAGCCCTTTCAAAGTAAACACTTTGTCTGGATGCTGGGCCTGCAGCTCCTTCATCACATTGTGTAGATCAAGGTTGAGCTAGAAAAAAAAGGAGAAAACACACTTTTTAAAATTGAGTGCTGTGTGCCAACTGAATTTAGTTGCTCAGCCAACTAAGAGCAAAACATACCTTGCTCATTTCCTTATAGAAGATGTCTCGTACATTTGATACGGCTGAGAAGACCGACACATAGCATCCGATGCGGCTAAAAAAAAAAGAAAAACATCAAAACAAAACATTAGAAATGAGTATATCCACACTTATCATATGTTAACAGAAACTATTCTATCAGACCTGTCACTGAGTGCAGGGAGCTCGTCTTTTAGCTCGTTGTTGATGTCTTCATAAACACTTTTGGCAGCGTTCAGCTCTTCCTCTGCCTGCAAGCAAGTGAAAGGAATTCATTTTCATGTATATTTTTGAAGAAATGAAGGTTTAAATACACAGTGAAATGAATCATTTTTTTCATGACCTTGTTTATCTTGACATCATCCTTCTTCTTAGCAGTCTGCAGTGCCTCCAGGTGGTGACGGGCAGAGTCGTAGTCGACCAGCTTTCTTCCCCTCTTGGCAACTTTCTCCTACAGATCGGAAAAGGCAGAAGATCCGGATGCATTATCTGTGTGATAGTGATAGTGTGTGTGTGTGTGGGAGAACTGCATGCACGCCTTTGTTGGTTTTCTACGTGTTTGCTCTCGGGCCTTTTGTCTGTCTGTGTGTTCGCTTCTGTTTGTTTGCACACTTAAGTGTCTCTTAACTTACCCTGACATCTGGGAATTGGCTCACATATGACTCCATGGTTCGTGCGGCCTGGTCTAATAGCTTCACCTCGTAGTCATTCCACAAGAGGTCCTCCCCCTTATTAAAAGGCGCAGCACAAATATTGCATTAATTATGTATGAAGAGAGGAGAAGAAAGGGGTTTTTTGGTCCCCTGGCAGTGTATGAATCTTCCAGCTTTTGCACTTATAAAAGAAAAAATGTGCAGTGGTTCATACTGGCTTATCTTATTAGATTTTTACCTCAACAATGGCTCCTAAGTCATCCTCTCCGACCCAGTCAGATTCATAAGCATCAAACAAAGACTGGGAAAGACGTCTTGAAGCTTCCCGCATGTCTATAAAAAAGCAGAAGTGTCTATTTGAGACCTACAAGAAACACACGCAATCTACAGTTCTGCAGCACGAAAGGATTTTTCACCTCTGACTGCATTAATGTAGGCCCTCAGATCCTTGAATATTCGGTTCCCGTCAGTCTGCAAACAGACAGAAAGGTTTTCAGGATGATTCACTGAGTGTATTCAATAAATCATCACAGTATTCCCACACATGGTGAAACAGCACTGGAGGATTGTTTGTTTTGAACTGAAAGCAATTTTTCTATATATATACTGTAAATCTTTTTCAGTTGTTTAAACCTTTAAATCTGTTTTACTGTCCAAATAAACACAGAAAAGTGACGCCATACTCTATTCTGTTTATTAAGCAGGGGAATGATTACCTGCTGGTCAGTAAACTGTTGGATACAATGTTCAAACTGGTCATCTCTGGTCTCCACGGTCTTCCCCAGCTTTTGCAGTACCTACAATGAAAAAAAATAAGAGTACATATCTCAAAGCAACATCAATAAAAAGGTTATATCTTCTTCTCCTGTCATTTGGGAAACAAGAACTTGCAGAGTATTACCTTTTCTTTGCCTCTGCTCAGCTGTCTTTGGACTTTTTTAGTAAAGACGCCAGAGTTGCCCTTTTGACCAGCGCTGTCTGCCATTTTTTTTTGTCTGTCTTTGTGTTTATTCCTGAGATGAAGGCAAACAGAGAAGAAAGAGTACATTATAAACTCTGGCCTGTAACACCATGACTGTCAAGTACAGCTCTGAAGAATTTAAAGAACAAATACTTTCCTCCTGAAAGTAATGTCAACATTTTTGATTATATTTTATTATCTTAACAAAATTAAATAAAATGATCCATCCTCTCCAACCTCTCTGGCCTCTATAGTGATTTTTACATAAGGACATCATTAGATAAGTCAGCGTTCGGCTTTAATGATGCACTCTGCCCAGTTTTCACACCTTTGCACTGTTTGATTCCTGTTTACAGACCACAGAAACAGTTTCACCTGTATGCAGACAGACAGTCCTTTTGTATCTGAAGCTTGTTGTGTTGTTCTTTTGTGTAAGAACATTGAGAGCCACTAAACCAGAGTCAGATTCCTTGTATGTATCAACATAGTTGGCCAATAAAGATGATTCTGATTGAAAAACACCTGTGCTTTATCCTCAATTATATATTTCTACTATTATTTTTATTATTACTATATGAGTAGAAATATAAGTGGTGGCAACATATCTAACTCTACATTGCAATGCATAATGTCATATAAGTACTATTATACCGTAACTTATACTATTATTATTGTACTTTTAAATTATATGCTACAAATCATGGTACTCTGTTATGGATATTTCATAGTATTGTATTATTATTGTATGGTGTATATCACTTGTACTGCACAGACTGGATTTGGGTTTGTCATTACAGGATTTAAATCTAATTACATTAGATAAGGACGCAACAATTGGGAGAGTGACGAATATGAGAGTAATGTCTCTGTGGTCTCCTCAGTGAGCAAAGTGAAAGTAGCAATACTACACAGTAAAAAATACTCCATTACAAGTAAAAGTCCAGCATTTAAAACTTGAGAATTGGTAAGTGTTATCAGAAATGTGTGCATAAAGGACGGATTCACAATTTTTCAAGTCTGCCTTCGAACAACAGTCAGGTGCTTAAATGAACACTGAATGAGGTGTTTCTTACTGTAATCATTCCTCCTGTTCATACTGGCTATTAAAAGATCTCCTTCAAATGTGCTTTCAATGTAAGTGAATCTAGAGTCCTTGTTTTAAGCAAAAATATATTTAAAGATTTGTCCGAGGATAATATGAAGCTTCATCCATTTGAGTTAGTCAAATAAAGTGAATATCTTCCTCATTTACAGTCTTTTTAGTAAAAAATTCCCTCTTTGTGTCATGGCGGACAGTGTTTTACTGTTCAGCTGCAGCGGAGGGATAGTAACAAAATGAGGAAATTTGGCACCAAAAAGACTGCGTGATATGTAAAATTATTATGTAAAATTAGTATTAAGTAACTAGCAGCCTAACTATAGCTGTCAGATAACTGTAATGGAATAAAATAATCTCTCTGAAATGGATGGCTGAATAGCTAGAATATGAAGTAACAGTAATGGTAAGTAAGTACCTCATAATTGTGATAAAAGTCCAGTACTTAATTAAAAAAAGTACTTAGTTACATTCCTCCACTGGCCATGTTGATACAGATGACATTGGTTATTGTTGAGGAATGTCAAGTAATAAAATAATGATAATAAAGAAAGAAGAATACAACAATAAATAAATAGATAAATAAATTGACAAAAAAGTAAGACATCTAATTCAAATCTCTTTTAAAAAATCTTGGAGCAAACTGCACATTTCTTATTATTAATAAAATTTAATAAAGTCAATATAATGTCCAAATTTAATGATGAAAAGTTAAAAAGATGGGCGAGCTTTAGAAAAAATTTGGGATTTATGGTTGTGAAACTTTCCATCACTGCCTCTCAATGACCAACGAAGGCTCCCTGCTGCTCTTAGTCTGCTGCTGCTCTAATAACTACAATACCCAGCGTCCCTTGCGGTGAAGCCATTCCTAGCAGTAGTATGGCAGCGGTGGACTTTAAACAGACGGTTTATTTTTCTTTGGGTGTTGGGGGAGTGGTCTTATGACAAACTTTCATATTCCTGAGCTGCTCTCCGGCCTGCAGGACGTGATCATGGGCAGCACTCTCGCCAAATGTGCCGTCACAGACCTGAGCATCCAGTGGGCCGGCTGGGCTCTGGCTGCAGCCTTCAAAACAGAGAAGTTCTACGATTTGGCAGGTAAAGCTAAAAAACAGGCGATCATTTCGATTCGCTGCCACGTGCTGACTAGTTTTGCAGGCTGGTTTGTTATTCAGCTGAATTAATTGGTGTAAACTCGACTCGACAGAAAAGCGATTCACATTTAAGCCTTTGTCAGCAAATTAAACCGTAAGTGAGCTGTTGATTTTAAAAAGAAAGAAGTGTTTTTGCCTCTGCGATTACAGGTTGAAGGGTCATCATTATAAAACCTGTGTTATCTAAAATAGATTTGTTGTGAAACAGCCCCAGAGCTCCTCCTTCAGCTTAACAAACGGCATATTGATCCAATCAGCTTAAAGCTTTAACTTAATGGTCCCGTGTCAGCAGAGGCGTGGAGAGGAAAAAAGGGGGCTTTTTGGGAGCCCAATCAAGAAGTGACACCCCAATATTGATTACACTGGTATGCTGGTAACCGAACAAATCATAATGCATCTTTGTCACTACCTGGTCTCACTTTTTCATTGCTAAAAAAAACTATTTCACCTCCAATTCAAACAGTCTAAACAGTAGTAAAAAGTAAGTAATGTCATAATTAACACAGCTGTTAACAATATTGATCAAATAAGAATTAGTATGTGCTCAAATTAATTCTTAATTTTTTCGTGCTTTCATTCTTTCACCATCTCTGTAACATTCAGCAAGTTTTATTTAACATTTGTGGCAACTTCTGAGCATAAAAAGCTGCAGCCAATGAGGAAGTCACAGATTTCTGATTAATTAGGTCAAATATCTAAATACACCTAAATAAAGTCAATTCTCAAATCATTTGTTGCATGTAGAACAGCGTAGCTTACCTGTCGACACCGTTGACCTGATTTCTTTTTAAATTTGGCAAACGGATCACCTTGGCGCTTCTTATACGTCCTCTTGTGGTGCTCCACTGTGCGCTGTGGCTGTGTTTTTACCCTTGAACTTTGGAACCAATCATCTGCAGTTACCCGGGTAGAAGATTTATCGAACACGCCTTACTCTGTGACAAGTAGAGCCATCTGCCATGCCCATGTCCCAACCGCCCTGAGTCTGCAGTTTTATCACCGTCTCTTGTTTTTTTTTTTTCCTCCAGGATCTGGCACATTTATACTACTTGCCCACCTGAGTCGGATCTGGGGAGGAGCCAAGCATATCCGTCAGAATGTGCAGACAGGGCTGGTGACAGCATGGGGACTCAGGTGAGTTGGCAGTATTGACCCCTCAGTATTATACATCCAGCGAGACCACTGAAACACAGTCACATAAAACTCCAGCAGATGCATGCAGAGATACCTCGTATATCTACTTGTTGCATTAAAACCCACAGAGTTTTGTATCAGTCCAGTCATGGAGGGTCACTGGCGAGGTCAGAGGAGGAACTAATGAATGTAAAACCTTACAGGCAAGTTAATGAATAATGCCTTGGTTAATGTGAACGGACGTTAACCTTGTTCTTTCTGCAGGCTGGGGACATTCCTCTTCATGCGGATCTTGAAGGACGGCCATGACCGCAGGTTCAACAATGTCAGAGACAGCCCAGGGACTTTCTTTGTATATTGGACCATTCAAGGTAATTGGAAGTGAGGTAAACGCTTTCCTCGCTGAAATTCTCATTACCATAGTCCTTGACCAACTGTTCGAAGGGAGGGGGGGGGGCGGGTCCTGTATAAATCATTGTCTAGTTTAAAGCTTTTTATATGCATTTATTCTAGCTAGGAGCTGTTGGTTATGTTGGAGTTAAAGTAAGCTTACTGTATTTAGTACGTGCAGTATCAAGGCAGTCATTTTTTCCCTGTTTCTTTCAGCTCTCTGGGTATTTATGACCCTCCTGCCCACCCTCATGCTAAACAGTGAGAAGCGAGACGTGCCTCTGGGAACGAGGGACTACATTGGCTGGGCTGTATGGGGCCTTGGCTTTGCTACTGAGGCTATTGCTGACCAGCAGAAACTGCTTTTCAAGCGTGACCCAGATAATGCTGTAAGTTAAACAGACTTCATGAGTTGTTTCTCCAGACTGCATCAGAGTATAACAACTGTAGCGCCCAATTTACTTTTCTGCCTCCAGGGGAAGTTCATCCAGAGTGGGCTCTGGGCCTACAGCAGACACCCAAACTATTTTGGAGAGATCCTGCAGTGGTCGGGTCTGTGGCTCTCAGCTTCGTCGGTAATGCAGGGTCACCAGTACCTGAGCGTGGCGTCACCTCTCTTCGTTTGGTTCTTGCTACGTTACGTCAGCGGCGTCCCTATCCTGGAGAAGCAGGCCATGAAGAAATGGGGATCAGACCCAGCCTTCCAGGACTACATCAAGAACACTCCTCTTCTCTGGCCATGGCCTAGATTTTGATGTTAGACATTTGTTATAACATTTAAAACACTTTCTCAACTGTTATCTACCAATAATTACCTCACAGAGTACATTATACACACTCAAGTCCAACAGAAATCACATTTAGCCATTCCTTTTTGCAGTCAAACATAATGTCAGTGTGTTTTTCAAAGGTACTGTTAATAGTTTTTCATTATTAAAAAGGAAGAAACAAAAGATCTTTGGGAAACTATCAGAAATGCCCCTTTTTATATTATCCGGCTGGAGGTGTGTCTGTTCGATTAACAGCAGCTGGCAGGCTGAGCTACAGCAGGAGGAGGGACAAAGTAAACAAATTTGTGCCATAACTACAAGTCACGGGTATGCAGTGTGTTATTATCAGTGATGCTGAAGAGAAAAGGACCACACCAGCATCTAAACGGACCAAAATAACATTTGCACCTACATTTACATGCTGTTTAATGGGCTGCAGCTAATTAGCAATCTAGCCTGCGAACTGACATTAGCAAGGGGGTTTTTTTCACCAGTAAATGTTTGTCTGGTGACTCATTCAACGAGCTACAGTGGAGGACAAGACATATGTTCATGTTTGTAGGTTAGATAAGGAGACTTAAGCGGGAAAGATAATGTGGGTTGTTCAGTCTGTGGTTCTATATGTTGAGTAGCAGGATGCTATCAGGCTCAGTGTGACCGTTTGCTCTCCCTACACATAAACAGATAACTGTTCTGGTGAATTAATGCAGAAATGTACTCATTTCTCCCTTTTGAGTTTCCTCTCAATGTCTCAGGACATGATTTACAGAACAGATATGTGTGCTGTAGCAGACAAAACATGCAATCTAATTTCAGTTGGACTTTTGAGTGTTATGAATAAAACTCAACTATTTTAAAATGAGTATGTAGTTATAATTCACATTTGCTGTCACTTTGTAAGTATTCTTTTAAATAAATTCATATGTATCACTACTGGTTTCCACAAATTATCTTCCTGTGTAAGATAAATAAATGCATTTTATTGGATGGAGCAGGACTGAACTATACAACTAACTTTATTTTGCCTTTTAGTCTCTACAGATTGAGAATCTCTACAATGAAGATGTCTGTTAAGATTCTCAATCATGTGAGATGTTGAATCATTAAACTGGTGGTTTTAAGGCGGAGTGTAGGAGGCCATCTTGGTCAAACTGGAACACCCATCAGTCCACATGATAATACACCACTTTCATTATGGTCTTGACATCCTCCCAGGCACTTTAAAGACCGATTCACACCGTGACTCATGTGATTACAGCAAATTTTATGACAGCTGAGTGAACTGATGACCCAGATGTGACTTTAACCACTCCCAAGGTGTGAATGAACATTTAGAGGTTAAATACCCAACTGCCAATTAAAACTGAAGAAGCTTTTTGAATGACAGGCGAAACATCCAATACAAATTGTACCTCAACAGGACATTTAAGTACATGTTTCTTATCTCGTTTCAGCCTCCAACTCAGGATTCAAAAAGTTAAATAAACAGCACTCAACATTCAAACAGAAAGGACACCAGACATTTTTTGTAAATGTTAGAAATGTATTTTATAAGTTACATGAATTTTAGAGTGTGTTTGTGTACAAAATTTGTGCCATGAGTTAATGAAATAATGCCACGGTAACTGAACTGGCTAATTTTACAAAGCAACTGCCTTTTGCACAGAGTTTCTCATGAGCAACCTCCCACAGTACAAACATTATACAGTGCAATAAACACAGAGGGAGCTAAACTATCCAACCAAGAGCCAAGATTACAGCCTGACATAAACCAGTGGACAATGTTCCTGATGATCACTGGCAGTGCAGGATATACTGTAAAAAACACAAGGACAGTTAAGACTCTTTGTCCCCTTTCACAAACAATAGCACCCATGAGTCATGCTTGCAGGTGACGATTCAAAGAATTAGTTGATGTGAAAGGTCCTAAAACTACTGTTTGTAGTTGAAGTATAAAAGGATTATAAACATTTACAGCACAATTCTCTGGGGGTGAGGAGGGGGGTGAAGACAATCGAACTTGAATAGAGATAAAAATGAAATACAAACATCAAAACTAGAAGATCTTACAAGCACACAAACATTCAATTACAACCTAGATTGAAATGCCAAAGAATCAGCTCTTCAACTTCTGAGTGACACATGAGTTGAAAAGCGAGAGAAATGATTAAATTTAGAAGCGGCGAACGATAAAAACTGTGCATATACAGTAATATTTTCAACTATGCGCACATTTCTCTAAAAGATTACAAAGTAAGTACATTCTCATTTGTTAAAGAGGTGAAATGAGAATGTCGTGTTAAACATTTAGCAAAAATTGCAGCTCTAAAGACACACAAGTGTGCCCATAGATGAGGAAACCTGCTATTTGGTTCAAAAAAAGAATCCTTTTACAAACATGTAAAATTGTCAAAATACAACTCTTACCATTGTGAAATATTAAAAATGATTATAAGTATATGAAGGAAGACTAAGATGGAGGTGTTTATAGTTATTATCAAAGCAGTACCATGTTGTGTATTATGCATAGATGCAAAAACGCTTTGCTCGTTTGTTATTGCAGTTTTAATGAAGGGTTAAGTGTAGCTGCTTTGGATTACTTCAGAAGTGGAGATGCAAAGAATTTCCCTTGGCGATTAAATCCGACTGCTGATTTGCTCTTGCTCCCAAATCTGCAACAAAGAGTGCACATAATGACGTTTAATGGAATTAGGAGTCAGTCAATAAAAGGGAGTCAATGAAGGATAATGAGATATTGTACAGTAGATTAACTTCAACGAAGATGTTTGAAGGAGTCAGCTACTCTTTAAATTTTAAAAAAACGTTACAGCTTTTCAGTACACATCAGCGCCGAATAATCTTTACATTATGGTTTGTAAAAAAAGAGTTAAAAAGCAGGGGCAGAGGCGGACTGTGCTTGTGTGTTTACCTGGGTGTCAGAGAGGATTTCATGCGCTGAGACAAGGAGCTGGAGGAGGGAGTTTTATTGAGCTGGTGCTCTGGAGTGGTCAGAGGTCCCAGCATGCTCACTGCAACAGATCAAACAGTCAATAATGCGATCTCAACCGTGCTCAGACTCATATTAAGTGCACTTCAGAACAACACACACACACACACACACACAAAAAAAAGTTTTGTGAGCCCGTACTTCTTTCAGGGGTGGCGTAGCAGTTTGCGTTCTCGATGATCAGGTGATCCAGGTTCGGATGCTCGTTTTCTGCCATCACAAACTGGCCCCAGTAATCCGCAGGCAGAGCCAACAGACGCTCCACAACCTGAACAGAAAGGGATTAGTAAAAAAAATGCAAAAGGATCAAGGGCATTTCAGTGTGTTGCCTCATCCTCTTCCAACAATGGCGAGCTGGTTATGAAGATGCCTCGGGCAAGACGGAGGGGGATTACTGAAATTGGGATGATTTTCTGAAGTGTAACATACAGTTAAGAGCTTTTTAGTGGTGTCCATCTTTTGTAATAGTTCAGTCTCATACATTACATAATTTAAATAAATACATTTTGCTTGATATTGTGAGCTGTTGATCACAGTTTCTGTTAATCTACATTGTAAATAACTTTAGTATAAAGTCAGGAAGTTGTGATATGTAGCACAACAAGCTAACAAACACTGGAAAATGAACTACATTCCTGCACATGCCACAGGGAACAACTCTCGGGAGACTAAAAACTGGCACAACATGGGGAAGCATTTACTGTGTAGCAGTCACCAAATCAACCAGGTCTGAAATCTTAAGGATTCTAACTTTAAAGCTTTGTGCAGAGGTTATTATATTATATGACTTAGAATTGAAGAAACATGATATACAGTTACACATGATCAATCATTCAGGTGTACCCTGGGTTGTCGTTTGGTGTCCTGTAGGATCGTCATGGGGTCGGGGTTGGGGACGGTGTGACCCACAATAGTCGGACCAAAGACCCGAGCCAGGTTGCTGATGTCCATCTTAGTGTCCAGACTCTCTGCAACTCTGAAAGATTTTATAAAGATCCAGTTTAGATTATTCAGTCTCTTTAATGATGGATATCTTTTTTTTTTCAAATTGATCAAAGTTTCTTTCATATTAAAATAAACTTTATTTCTCCAAGAAAACAAATCATTGCCTTGTTTAAAATTCAGGAAATTAGATACAGTTGATGTGCTTGGAACACATTTTTGCCTAAAGCAAAACAATTAAATTTAGATGGTACAGCAAAATTCAAAAAAGGTCAGACAGACTGGAGTGTTGTGTGAATATCAACATATCCCAAAACTGCTTTGATGGCTTGCATATTTCTGCTACAAATTCAGATCAAATACTTTTTAATTAGCTGTGTCGTGACATGCATGGCTCAGTTAGGTTTCCTAGTATTGTATTCAGAAGCTGCTGACCTCTGAAGGTGACAGACTAAGAAAGCCAGCGTGTCTCTGTTGGGCTGCGGCAGGTCACCGATGGTTTGGTACATCAGAGCTATGCTGTTGTCGTCATCTGAAACCTCTGAGAGAGAGAGAACAAAGAAAACAGTTTTGTCAGCAGGGATAAAAACCTAGAGGTTGTGTGGATTTATGAACAACTTGAAAGAAAACTTATCAGACTCCAGCAACAAAACAAATACAAAAAAAGGCTAACAAAGAGAAAGATCAATCTGTTTTTTTGTTCCAGGCTACTGCCCACCTGAAGTTTCCATCACTGCTCTGAAGAAATTGCAAAAACAAAGTAGACGCACTTATGAGACCTGCATTTAATGGGTCTGTTGGGGACATTTCTGCTGTTACAAAGGTTGCATTATTTAAAGGGGACCCATTGTATTTTTCCTTATTTTCAGTCATATATATATAATGTTACAATGTCGGATGTTTATATTCAACGTGGCCAAAGTTTCAAACAATGAGGTAAATGTATGTAAAAGTAACCCCTGAGGCTTCAGACTACTCTGAATACTAGGCTCCCAACGTGTTTTTTTTTTCTACATTCAAGACGAACTGACGGATCTTGTGATCATGACCGATTTCCTTATATGGTCATCTGCTCCAGGCAAAGTGTGCCCACAAGTGCTGCAGTGTGTGTTGGCGGGCTGCTCTCACAAGTGAGTTATATACAAATTGACATACAGTTGACAAGCACGGGGAAATTAGCTATAGAGACCAAAACCGTTTTTTTGTACCAGGCTGTAAACATGTTGCTGCTGTTAAGTTGGGCATTTTAACATGGGGGTCTATGGGGATTGACTTGCTTTTGGAGCCAGCCTCAAGTGGCCGTTTGGGGAACTGCAGTTTTTGGCACTTGCGCATTGGCTTTATTTTTCAGCCCTGGAAGTTGCCACCTGGCTGCCAGTACAAGATAAATAAGGATTCTTTTGAACTATGAATCATGCAAAGCTACTCTAGTGGAGTCCCAGAATAAAAATATAGAACAGAAAATTAGCATAACAACAGGTCCCCTTTAAGGTCCTGCTATAAATTTCTTTTATTTAGTCACACACACATACCGGCTGCCTCCATGAAGGGACGGTTGAGGCGGAAGGTGAGAAGAGGCTCCTTGAGGTTCCTCAGAAAGTCCTTGAGGAGGCCAGTGATGGCATGGATATCGTCCACCTTGCTGAGCACAGGAACAGTTTTGCTACGGAGGAACTTCTCCTTCAGGTCCTTCACTGTGCGATCAGCACCAGACAAACGGTACAGTCCAGCCTAAAAAGGGAATAAAGGCAATTAGTCACTATTCACTGTTGAATTTTTTTCCATAGAACTTTGGGATGTCGCTGCAGCCAGCCACTAGCCACCAAGAAATGGCTCTTCTGGCTCTAGCTTCATATTTCGCAAGAAAGCAAATAAGTATATTTTGCAAGATGTCAAACTATTCCTGTATGTTCTGCCTTTCCCACTATTTAAAAAGGAACAAATAACCAACATGCAAATTACCCACTTCCCTTAAAATCCCCCTTAAAAAATTGTCAGGTTTGGCTATGGAGCTAAGATATTTTATTGCAAAAGCAAAAAAAGAGAGAGAAAGAAGAGAATGTGAGACAGAAACAAAACAGTAAATTACAAAGAAGAGACAGCGACACAGTCACACAACAATCAGCCAAAGTTAAGTCATTTTAAGTAGATTTGGAGCCGTAACACCACCCAATTACAATTTTAATCTCCCAGGAACACATTGTAAAATCTTATGTGAGACGGAAACAAAACAGTAAACAAGAAAGAAGAGACAGCGACACAGCCACACAAGCAATCAGCCGGAGTTAAGTCATTTTAAATAGATTTGGAGCCCTACCACCGCCCAATTACAATTTTAATCTCCCAGGAACAAATTGTAAAATCTTAGTTACAGCTCTCCGTCTCAGCTCAAGGGTACGCAATTAAAGATAACAACTGTTATGTGCGACTTAACTACCTTTTACATTTCTGCATGACATTAGGACAAGAGAACATCACTCACCTCGTGCAGCCCCCTTTGCTCGATCTCACTGATACAGTGGACTACGAGAGGAGGAATCATGGGCGACGTGTCAGAGACGTAGTCTGCAAGCACGCCCTGAAAACAGACAAGAAATGGGGTGAACTGTCAGTACTATGTACCCGCACATCAAGAGAGAAATCAGGTATAAAAAAAAAGAAATAAAATATTACACACCTCCCCGATTTTGACCGGTGTACCACCCAGGTTGGGAATGCACGGCAGAGGGCAACGCTCGCGACACTCGGGGTGCGAGACCACCCTGCAGTCACGGCACTTCAGAGCAATCTTGCCAAACTTGATCCTCTTTCCACAGGGGACGCAGGATTCAGGCTTAATGACCTGTAAAAGACAACAGATGGCACTTAGGAGGGCTGGTAAAGATAGTGGGGCAACAGACACATTTATGTTCAGCTAAAGCTAAAAAACTGAACCTTGTTTTGGCAAAAAACTCAAGTAATATATACTGAATACATAAGGACAAGGAGCATTTTGAAATCTTTCCAATACTGGTGCCAATGAGGTGCTGCACAGTCACCAAAATAAGCCTATAAAAGTACAATTTAAGAAATTAATTATACTACAATGCAAGAACCAGATGATGGACAAATAAGTAAACTTATTGCCATAATGGAAAAAGGAAGCAATAAAATAACTAGGTTGAAAATAACCAGAATACCAGAACCTGAATATAGCAGAAAATTATCTTTTCTTGTCCTTTTAAAGCACTCAATTCTCACAATTTTCTCACACAAATGGCATTCTTACAGTTTTGGAGACAAACTCGTGATGACGGACACCTCCGTGGCTCTGAGGAGTGCTGGGCTCAGCTTTTCTCTGTTCCTCAGGGTTGCAAGGCTGCTTGAAGATATCCTCAGACTTGACAGATTCAGAGTCCCACTCCATGGCAGCTGAACAGGAGAGATAAAAAAAAATAAATACCTGCGTGTTATATACCATGACCATTCTGCAGTTATGAGAAAATATACAGTTGAATCACTGCTGCAGCACATTTAAAGTATATTCAGACTCAAGGAACCCATCAAAATAAGAGCATTGTGATTAATATGCAGATGAGCACAATCAGCTTTAATTAAGTTGTCATTTGATGTTTATCTGCATCACAACGGGGTCCTGATCGTATCTCGGTAATTGAGTTACGGTAAATTGATTTTGTGGTTGATAATTTGAAAGGAGCCTAAATTTTTCAGTTCCTCCAGCATGACTCAAAGTTTATAATGTTGCCATAATTTCATAACAGCCATATGCATTTAATAAATTTCATCAAATATTAATAGATTAATCTAGAGCGGAGTGACAACAATTTCACACTGATTTTCACTGCAAAAAGTATTGTATAATTATCCCCAAAAGGCTGAAAGAAAATTAGTCTCTTTGCCCTAAATTGATTTTTCAGTCTTACCAGTCTTTCTCCTGCTGCGAGTCCAATAGGGAACGGTCTCAATGGTAGAAACTGCCTCAACGGTCCCTCCATTCAGAGGCACAGTCACTGTGGTCTTTGTCAGAAGAGTCTCATTTCCCTGTCAGAACAACCACATACAACCATGTCAGAGCCCAACAATTATTCTTAAGACAAATTGTTTCCCAATAGCACAACATATTTCAGATTTCAGTCATGACAAAGTGATAAAGATATCCAGTCTGGAGCAAAGATCTTACCCTCTCTGAGGTTCTGCCTGTCGATCGGGACCTTTTGGAGGCCAGTGGAGGACCATCGACATGATTTCTGGAGGAGCGCTGAAATCCAGATAGCAGAAATTACATCTAAACCTCCAGAGAAGATAAAGCTATTCCTTCAAAAACAAATGTTTGAAAGAGGAAAAAGTGCACAAGTACTTAACATACCCTCTTTTCTCGTTTCTTGAGTCGCACCGTCCTCACAGTGGAGGAGTCCCAATCCTGTCACAAATCAAGCGTGCAAGAACGTCATTTAAAAATTACAGTTAAAGGAGAGTCTTTTAAATTGTAAAATATGTATTAAAACGTGACACTGAAAATCAAAGTACTTACAAGAGAGTCATCAGTTTTATCATAGCTGATATCTGATAAGATGGAGGCAGACTCATCTATCGTCATCAGTCTATAAGGAGCAAAAGAAAACGTGTGTTAGAGCTAGTCCGCAGTGTTCTCCACATGTAGAATTTATTTGAGCTGCCAACACATTTTTACTAATTGTTTTAATTATCATTTCATCCTTTAAAAAAATCTAAATGGAAATGCAGTTGAAAGATTTGGAATAATTAACTGGATGCAAATGAGAGCAGTTGGAAATAACTCCCCAGTTTAAAGTTAGCTTGTGAAAACAATCTCGTATTGCATCTCAAATCTAAGTGTCAGATGTTCCCACGTGCAAATTATCCCCCCACTGGGTTAACCAGCAGGAATACTGACGCCTGTATTATATCATGTGGCTCGAACATCAGCTATTGTAGCAGACACAGCACTGATAAGGCAGGTTTCCAAAATAGAAACTCTGTTGGCCACAGACAAGAACTATAAAACATGTCTACACTATATAACTGTATGAGAGTTTCTTACCTTCGGCTGGTATTCAGGTTGGCTGCTGCCTGACAGTTTGTGTTCAGGAAGGCCAGAGCTGAGCGCTGCTCCGCACTCAGCTGAATGCTGTTTGTGGATCCCTCGGTGGTCAGGAGGTCCCTGATCAACTGAATTTGACGGTCCTGCATTATAGAAACACAAGCAGAGCACAAATGAAAAACTACTTGAACCAGATGATAAACTAACAAGAGTAGACTTACTACATCAAGATACGTTAGCAAACAAGGGTTGACATTTGCTCCGACATACCAACTTCTCACAATCAGCCTCGGCCTTTTGTCTGCGCCGGATCTCCACATCGACTTGATTGCGGGCATGTTTCAGTTTGACCTCCAAGGCTCCCCTCTCCGTTTCGGCTTTGGTGAGAATCTCTTTGCAAGAGTCAAGCTCCTGCTCTGACCTCAGCCATTTGCGACGGCAGTCATCAAAGTTTTGTGCCATCTGAATGAAGTCTGGGAAAGAGGATGGACATAGTAAGGTGGCAGGCATCCGTATAGGGACCTAAGGCATCTGTGTCAAATGATATATTGTAAAGATAAATAAAGAACCATAAACTACTCACTGGGTTCAATGTTCTCGTTCAGAATATCAGCTTGCATCCTCAGCTTATCATATAAGCTCTGGAGGCTCAGCACAGCCTCCATGATGTTCTATAGGTTCAGACCCTGAAAGGGAATACTTTACAGGTTAATTACATTTAAATCATAGGATAACATGAGTTATATAGACAGAGTTGGTGTATGGTTGTAATGTAGCTATATTAAGACATCTGACAAATTAAGAGGAAATCAGACATAAACTTACAGCAAGTTACCGGTCAAAAGTTTGGACACACCTTCCCATTCACTTCAATGAAAAGGTGTGTCCAAACTTTTGACTGGTTACTGTAACTGCAATGAAAACAATGCATTAAAGTATCCAACACCCCCAAGTGTACGCACATGTTGATATCTAGATCTACAACGATTAATTAGTCGCTTGAGTTAATCGATTAGCTGCCGACTATTTAATTAATCTGCGACTATTTTGATATTCAATCAACGTTAATCGTTTTGAGTCATTTTTTTGACAGTAAACTGAATATTTTTGGGTTGTGGACAAAACAAGACATTTGATGTTGCATCATTGGCTTTGGGAAACAGCGATCACGTTTTCACCATTTTCTGACATTTTATGGATCAAACAACTAGTTAATGGATGAATCGAGAAAATAATCGATAATGAATATAATCGTTAGTTGAAGCTCTATTGAAATAACGTTATATTACAAAATTTCATCTTCGAAAATAGAACTATTTTGATTCTATCCTACTACTTCTCCGGGGAATAACGTTACACACACTAAACCCTTTGATTGAAAAATAACACGGCGGTTACGTTGAGTCTGACGTTAGCGGTTAACGTTAACTTTTGTTTTCAATCCCACGTAAGCAAAAAAAGATACCCAGCAGTTACTTACCGTTTCTGAGAAAACGTTGGACAGCAAAACCCTTTCGGTGAGGTTTATCAAACCGCTTATTTCCTGTTCTTTTTCTTAGCGATCACCAGCGTTGCACCTTTGTCCGCATCCTGAGCGCGTTGCATTTCAAATTTTGCCTTTGGCCAATGAGCTGCGACCTCACCGCGCTGCTGCGTCACTGCAGACAGAGAGGGAGGAGAAGTGACTTCCGTGTTCGTACTTTCAAATGTAAACCCCTGTGTACTGCACTCACACAACATCCAGAAACGACAAAAATCGATAATTAAATGTTAGTTAAAATATATAAGGTTATCAATTGGTTATCAATCTGTCACAATCAAAAAAAGAGAAAAAAAATAGAGAATCAAGAAGAAGAAAAATATTACACTTCCGGTCGCAACTTTCAAAATAAAATCCATACCAGCCATCTAGTCTATTACAGTAGTTCTCAAAGTGGGGTCCGGGGATCCCCAGGAGACCTTGAGGGAGTATTAAAGGGTCCCCAGCAAAAAGGGGAATAATTGATTTTCACCATAACTCCTCCATAAGTAGCACAATGACAGAATGTACGACTATTCTGGTCACAGGTTTCATACACTTTCTCTAATAAAACATATAAAAACAAAAATCTTATCAAATGGGAGTCTATGGTCTAATTTGTGTCAGTTTAGGGGTCCTTGATATGAAAAAGTTTGACCACTGGTCTATGATATTAGCAAAGGGACCTTTCATGCAGCATGTAAGTGGAAAAATAACGACCACAGAAAGTCTGCCTAAGAGCTACTGCATGCAGTTGAGCTGGCAATGTTTGTATGCCACGCCTGTGAGGGAAAGGTGTCCTGCATCTATGGCTCTGTGTCAAAAACTGTTTTTCAAAAAAAAAATTTCAAATGAGTCCATCCCTACAGCCATGTGTGGTTTGTCAAAGTGCCTGAATTTCTGTGGTGGAAGAAGAAGTACTCAGATACATAAGTAAAAGTAGCAATACCACAATGAAAAGATACTCAATTACAACATTCACCTTACTTCATCATATCTTACATAGGTAAAAGTCGGCTACATAAGTATAATCATCAAAATGTACTTAAAGTATCAAAAGTGAAGGTACTAATTTTTCAAAATGGTCACATCTAGCACATCTAGAGTGTTATATTTGTTATACATGTATGTATAAAATATGAATATTAAAACTCAGTTAATGTGTGCATGTAGGAAGCATTTTAACGTTGAGTTAGAGCAACACCTTACACCTAGTGTTGAATCTATATGAATCTCTATAACATGTTGTTATATATAACAAACTGATCATATATTTACATATAAAATATTGATCTGAGAAGTAACTACTAACTACAGCTGTGACATAAATGTAGTGGAGTACAAAGTACAATATTTCCCTCTGAAATGTAGTGGAGTAGATGTCTAAAGTAGCACAAAATCGAAATACTCTAGTAAAGTACAAGTACCTCAAAATTGTACTTAAGTTTGACCAAGACACCTACCCCAATTACCCCTCTTTTAAATAAGTTATATTTATAGCCTGTATTTGAACGCCATTGTGTTCATCTGTGGATATGAAATACTCTTAATTTGTGCTAAAATGTCTTTAAAGGTCTTTGAGCAATTAAAACACTGCAGCATTTCTCCAATTAAACGTATTCTATCGTGTTCTACTCTACATTATTGTATCATCAAACACACTACTAGCTTAGATGATGAGCTTATGATCATTATAATAATTGAACTGACACATTATTTTTAATTAGCAAGGATCCAATTGGGTTATAGAAGCAACATATAAAATGCGTATCAATAAAATTGGCTGTTGATGGTTCACTAAATATTATATTGTCTTATAATTACTGAATTTCGACTGTTAGGAATGCTGAAGCAGCTGAAGTCGCACGGTAGTCTATACCATCACACTGTCATGATTAATTTCTGAGCCAATCAATAGCCTATAAGGAGATTGGAAGAGGGCGAATTAACGAAGAGAGTGAGAGAGAGAGAGACAGAGAGAGAGAGAGAGAGAGAGAGAGAGAGAGAGAGAGAGAGAGAGACCACTAACCCAGTGAGGACAAACTTGAAAGAAGCGGGGCATGCAGAAAAAGCTCCGCAAGACAACAGTGCAGCTGCTCGGCGGGTTTTGAGGCTACAGAGGCAGCGGAGCTTGTTGCGGATTACAATGATTGCCACAACTCAACAAAACATGACCACGGAGCTGGTATGTGTGTGTTCATTTTTATTATTATCATTAATAATATTATTATTATTGTTTTATCCTCACTTCCTCAGATTCCTCAGATGTGTGAGTGTGTGCGCGCAGTGTGTGTGTGCGTGTGTGTGTGTGAAGAAGGGAGATCCTCTGGTGTGCAATGGGGAATTCCTCGTGTATGGTCACTATGCATGCATGCAATAACCATCGATTAGTATTTTAGCCTTTTCGCACATTCAGAGTTTTTCCCACATCAATATCCGTCTCACTCTGTGCACTGCGGTGCAGGCTGCTGTAGTAACTCGACGTCCAGTCCTGCTTACTCTGTTGTCTCTCTGTCCCATGCAGACTTTTTATAGCATAATATCTGCATCAGTAACATGCTCATTTTTCAAATATTCAGACATAAGTCTCAGCAGACTTTTCCCCCTACAGCTTGGACCTGCACAGGGTCTCAAAACTACAGCCTGCACTGTATGATTGATTATCCCTCTGCTGTGTAGGTGTATTGTCATTGAACAAAGACTATAATCCAACATCTTCTATTTTCTGATCACATACTATGCATTTACTACTGCATTTAGTCAAATATCTTTTATGATTTGTAAATTATTATTTAATGCAGCTCTGCTATTCAATTGTAACATACATGTCAGCTCCAATGTGACTTTGAGACTTTCTCTGGTTTATTTATAAAGCAGTTCATCTTTGTTTGTATGTCAGAACTTGTGAGCACACAGTGGATTTCACACATTACAGAGATTCATTGTTCGGATTTCATTCATTGGATTTTACATAATTCATAAGGCTTTTTATTGGCTTAAAGTGTATAGAATTCTTTAAAATATCAGTTAAATTTTTGATAGTGTTAAATGTTTGTATCTGAGTAATCATTACACTAAGATTTCATTGCATGACTAATATCTCTGCATAACAAATATGCTTTATTTCCTTCTTTGTATAAAACTTTCTTATTCTGTATTATCAGTCAATGTCCAGAAATCTTACTGTGGTGCTTCTGTTTCTGCACAGTGCAGTGCACAGTGCAAAAGCTTGCCAAGTTGACTAATTAACAAATCTAATCAAACTGTCACCCCTCTTGGGAAAGAGTTTCAATCATGAGATCATTAGTACACAGTTGCCCTGGTGGAGAAAGTGTTGTGTGAGAGAGTAGATAGGAGTAGTAAAAAATTATTAGTTTAATTATGTTTAATTGGTATGTAATATGATGCTGAGCACAGTGATGTTTGACGTGAAGTGACACACCGACCATTAGTTCTGTTACTCACATGCTAATGCGATGAAATCTTGGTGAAACACGCCTGAAGCGTCTGTGTGATAATCCTGCAGCATTGTTGTCTCCCCGAGGGGGCCACACATAGGGCTGCGGGGCGTACAGACAATCCATTACCTACAAATGTCGCAACATCTCATGTCACAGCCCCCAATCAATATGCTTTACACAGTGAAGCGATTAATGAGCTAAACCAGGTTTTGTTCATTTTGGGTTACAGTGTCTCACATGTGTCTCTGCTGAGTAAATGCAACGGTTAAGGGGATATCTCTGGGTGCTACTTATGTTTGTGTGTTGTAATATTAGACACATTGTGATACAGTGGGTGCAAAGTGCATTGCGGAGACCTTATAAATGTCTAATGATATCACACATTACCACATCCAACTAAAAAAGCAATGTCACAATTTCGTGCTAGAAAAACATAATACTTTTTGTTCTGGTTCAGTTAATCTAAAGGGGAAAATCACAGTGATTTAATTACTTTTTTTTATTAAGGCAAATATGTTTTCATTCTTGACACTGATAATGTGACAATATCTCATAGTAAATACATAGACTGTAAATCTTGAGCATATCATTTACTGATAGAGTATTTCTGTAGAGTCTCAGCTACCTGCAATACATATTCTGTCTCATATTCTACTATAACTGTACATCATGTCACACGCAGCTCTCCCGCATGTGTTTTACTGTCACTGCTCGTTTCCTAAGGCAGGAACACAGCCGCTATGAGTGGCCGGACATGCTGAGGAAAAGCTCCCTATACAGGACCCTTTTGTATAGTAATATTCTTATGCATGATGGGGAGCATGAAAAGAATAAGACAGTAGGGCAGCCTTGCAGCAGTAGAGGCTAAAGCGGCAGGTCTTTTATTTCACTAAGGCTTGTGCTGCATTGTCAGGCAATAGCCTCGAGGCCAAAAAAAATCTGCCCAGTTAGTCCCATATGGTGTCTATACCACCTACTACTTTTTTTTTTTTTTTAAAGATAAAAAACACCAGAAAGGAAGAAACGGTGGCGCAGTGAGTAGCAGCACAGATATTACTCTGGATGTGATGAAATATAGCCTGGATAGGAATCAATATCAAGCTGTAGTGTCTCATTACTTCAGCGGGTTGGTTACCATTTATTCCAAACTGGCTAAAGTTACAGCTTGCTCTAATGATGACCTTCATTCTAAATGAGGCAGTGAGAGATATTGACAAGGTAATACATACGTGGGTTACTTGCTAATCTACAGCTTTCCCTTGTGAGCAATTACAATGAATCATTAAAATCAGGTGCATGTAGGCTATATTGAGGGTTGTATGTGTCTGCCAATAGACCCCCCACCCCCCACCCCCCACCCCTTTTTATGGTGGCGGTTATATCTTTGATGCCTCTGCCAATGTCATGTATGTAATAAATATCATTCCCTGATGTTAAATTGGGGTTTAGAGGTATGTAAATCCACAGCCGGTATCCACAAACAGCCCACATTCGTTCCCTCATTCCTCTGCATGTGATTTATTGTTGGATTCTGTGCGCCTCAAAGACACAGAAGATGGAGTTAAGGAGGTCTCCTGAGCCTAATTTATGAATTCTTAGCACCGCCTGGATTCTGCAACCTAGTTGTGGTACATGCTGTGCAGATTGAGTAAATGTGTTTGGCGTGGTTTGCTCTTTGAGGCTGCATTCTCAATCAATACAATTGGAATTGTTTGATTTTGTTTGCAGCGCTCTGAGAAAAAGGCGCCAGTTAGCTGGAATCTGTTTGTGCACAGTTTAATAAACGGCTCCAATCCGACAGGTATGATTTTTAAGTTGAAACGGTGGAAAGGTCAGAATAGGTCTAGGTATTCCACATGGATATGTCACACTTTGCAAGAAACAGTGCTTAACAGAGCTCGCCTATCTAAAAGTCTGCTTTACGGCTGTATCCCCTCTATTAATTGTTTCCCTCTGGACCTTGTGCAACTGTACACCTTATCGATTCCCTTATTTGGTTGAGTGAAAATCCCCGAGCTCTGCTGGCAAAAGTAAAAGCTCTCTTTTCTCTAATGCAGTTCTGCATGGTCGGCCAAAAAGCCATCTCAAGGGGATTCCTTCAGGAGAGTTATCCATAAACATAAGGACCTTTGATTTGCATTCTAGCACTCTTAGGTGTTTGACTGACACCTCATCTTGGCTTCCACTCTGACGCCCACGGGATCACGCCAGCTGAATAAAATAGATGGCTCACTGAGGAAGGTCTACGTGTGATTCATGTTTGATCAGCAGAAAACCTGCTCTGAGATATATTTGCTTGTCCATCAGGGTACTGACTGAAGTCCGGTCTGTCACCCGGCCCAGCTCATCATCTGTTCACCTGTGCCAGCAGTTTGTACTATATTAGATTTCCTCGTACATTGTGACCAGCAGCCAGTCGTCACTATCAGCTTTGCCAGTGTTCACTCTGGGATTCTGCTCAGCGCGTCGGTACCCCATTTGCAAGTGTGACAAAACTCCTCGTTCACCCAAATGTGTGATACTCCCTGTCTGTCTTAACAACTATACAACCTTAATTGGAAGTGTGCTCTAATGTCTGGGCTCAAGGGAATGATAGGAGCTGTGCATTACATTAGGAGGATGTTTCAGCTCTCACGTTGCACAGAGTAATTAGAGAGAGGACTTGGAAATGAAAACACAATGTGATGGAATCAGTCAAGGGGAGAAATTTAATTTAAAGCGACATTTTCTACTATGAGATCTTGGAATCACTATATAATTCATTATATGTTTAAATGATATGTAACCATGATACAAAACCATTGCTATTCATGCAGTTTTATACAGTATAGGCCCAGTTTGCTATGTTAAAATTCAGTCATACAGAAAGTGCTGAAGTTGCAGTATGATTCAGTATTGACTGTATACTCCCAAAGCCCCTGTAGACTACTGTAGGTTTCATTTCTGATGGAAGGATAATGATGGTTCACTGAGAGATTGCGTGCCGCGAGGGCAAGAGAATAAGATAAAAACAGTGTTAGAAAGGCTAGTAGATACAGAGCCTTGGACATCAATCACCTAGCTCTGGCCTACACCGAGGGTTCAAATATCACTTAAAAGTTATCCCTTCAGGTGCAACTGGTAGTGGTTTTTAATTTGAACATGTTATTATACTGCACCCAAGGAGATCTATTAAAGATGAGACCTTGGCAGGAGTCCTACGCTGGCAACCGGTCGAGATAAAGCAGACCTCATATGTCTTCCATTCATCTCAGAATAAAGTAAACCTGCTTCCTTACAGTGAGGTGAAAGCTCCTGAAATGAATTCTGTGATTAAAAATGTGCATCAAGGATTTTACGCTATAATGAATTAGATGCCATATGGAGCCATAAAGGGAGTAAAGAAATCCCACTGATTCAGGTTCAACCGCAACAATCTTTAATCTTCTTGCAGAATTCATCATGTTGGACTACTCTGAAATGGGTTTTAAGACATTTTGACTCGAGTTATGTAAGTACACTATCAGTTTTTTTAGCACTTTAATACACCAAGTGCCAGATGTTCAAGGAAGATAAAGAGATGTATGTTTGTGTGTGTGAAGAGGAAGTGCAGGTGGGGGTATTAAGGCAAGTGTGGCCGATATCACAGATTCAGGGGAAACTGGTGTCACCCAGGGAGCACGGAGGAGTAGCAATCTGTCGACCAGTGAACCGCTTAGATGCCCTCCTTCCACTGCCCGCCTCCCCATGGCCTGGAGGAAGGTGATCGGGACAGGCGAGGCTGTGAGGGTTAAGCTAAAGGGGTGGCCAGCCATCAGGAAGGCTGAGTTTTATGGCTGCTCTGTGATTGAACTCTCACACTCCAGCAGGCATGTGGCTCCAGCAGCACCAGCCTCTCATTATGAGGGAGTGGAGCGCAGCCTGGGAACGGTACGCAATTGTGTTTAATTGTGACCGATACTTATGCTGGCTCAATCCATCAGTTCCCCCTGATCGCATATAGAGGGTACACAAGGACTTGAGTCTAAACTTTTTGTTTTGTTGGTTTTTTTTCTAAGTTTTGCGCTCTTGGTAGCTTTATTCATAACTCACCATATAGTTATACAGTCCCATCTTATTTTATTGCCTCATTAACAACTTCATCCAATGCTGTTGAATAAATCCTGATGTTCTGAAGTACCTCTTTGCAGATGAAGTAGCTTTTTCTTGAAAGCACACTATATTTTAAGACACCACACATTTCACGACAACTCTGCCACCAACTCCCCCCCCCCATATTTTAACCATACCACATGCCCCATCAGTCATGTAGCAGGTGAAATGAGGCGATAGTGAGGAGAAATTATGGTGTGGCCAAAATTGCTACCACAATTATAGTCTAATTTTTCATATGCGACAATTTAATGCAGTTCTCATATGGAAAATTTGTGTAATTCAGCAAGATCTCTGTGAAGCTGAAGACTGGTCTCAATCCCCCCGAGGCTCACTGTACTGATATGCCTGTCGGGGAGAAATTTCTGTGAGACTGTGGAAATGAAGCAGCACTAATGTCCTCCCCCTCTTCGGCTGTGCTTGCATTCATCACTGTGTTTGTGTGGGTGTGTGTGTGTGTTTTTTTCATGTCAGGACCTGGGGAGTTCAGACGGTCCTCCGCGGAACTGGAAGGGCATAGGAATCGCCATGGTGGTGATCCTGGCTGTCATGTCTTTGGTTATTCTCTCCGTCATCGTCCTCACGCCTGGTAAGAATGTTGAAAAAAGACATGACAAAAAGGGTGTGAAGAGATGAGGGGAAGAGTAGCAGAGTTAAAGGATAGGGCTTGCAATTTTTTCTACATTTTTCTTATTGTCAACAAATCTCATGTGCAGAGCCGAACCAAACAATGGACTGATCTACTTATAAATATTGTGTGTGTATCCAAAGCCTGATATATTGTATTCCTCCATGCCATAGACCTCCTTTATGATCCAAAAACTATCAAAAACACAATGAGACATGTTCCTTCATGATGAAGAGTTTTGGGCACGTGAGTTTGTTTAGAAAAGTTTCAAAAGACTATCGATCATGTTTTCAGTCACCAGAGAGTAGCTCCATGTAAGGCACTATGCATTTTGACTGTGTACTAAAGTTCTTTGAGGAATTTACAATGTAGTACAAAGTCAAGATTGTGATATGTAGCACAACAAGCTAGCAAAGCTCTGTAAACAGAACCACCTTCCTGCTCATGCTCAGTGGCCTTACACAGAACTTCTCTCCGGAGACTCTGAATCTGATCTGATGTCTTTTGAACCATTTCTAAACAAACATATGTGCCCTTCCCAACTGAAAACATGTCACCCAGTGCAACGTTGAGGCTCATTGACATGTTTTTAATTGCTGGTTTGGCTCCGCACTCTGAGAATAAAAATATAGAAAATCACCAGTCACATCCTTTACGTTGTAATGTGGAGATTAGAGGAAGGCGTAATGCATAAACATATCAATAGTGACATTGAAAATGCAAAAACTGAATCCAAGACTTATGCAGAAAGCCAGGATGTAAGCCAGGCTGCAGACATGCTTAGAATTCACTTTTCTGTAAACAGGAGAGACTTTCTGATGAGATAACTAACTCTGCCTGTTTACTTTTGAAGATGAATCTCACATGTTACTCCGTTCCCATCTCACCATGGAGGATCTGGAGAGTGAAGATTTCAAAGTTCATGACCCCAGTGTGGCATGGTTGAATGGTAAGACTCCTGACTGACAAAGTGCTCTTGACAGCTTATAACCACTTTAGTTATCTAGTGTGAAACTGAGCCACTAGTTTGCAAAAAAAAAGCAATTGTTGCTGCCTCTGTGGATTTCTGTCATCACTCTAATAACACAGGACCCTCTTCCCTGAACTGTCTTAACCCTGTCAGAACACGAAGTGGCTCTCCGCACCAGAGAGGGACACGTCCTGTCATTCAGCCTCAACAGCAATCTCACCACTACCCTGTTGGACAACAGCTCCCTGGTGAGTTGTAGCCATACAGCTTATGAGGACAGAGGACAGATTTCAGTATTGATTGGCTCATATCCACGGACAGCTGGACAAATTAACTGGCCAATAGAGAGGTGCTCCCAGATTGAGAGAGAGTGGCTTTAGAGCCCCACTGGTTCATGTTCCACAGTTGAGACAAAAAAAGATTTGGCTGACAATATCAGCTCATTTCTCCCCCAATCTGGCTTTTCTGTGAGCCCCTTCAAAGAGAATTTTCCAAGCAAGGGCATCATTTTGAACACCGCCTCTGCACGACACTGACAGACTTATATGGGTCATCACTGCGGAGCTTAAAGCAGGGTTGTGTTGTCAGGTTGAGAAGAAGTCTCTACGTGGTGTTGTGATATGGTGTGTCATCTCTGCTGCTCTTGTTAGTTCCAGAAAAAGATATTTGCTTGTGTGAACGCCAGCTGTTGGATTTCCCTACATAAATGAATAGCTGAGGCAATTTTAGCTAAATATAGTGTCAAAATACGAGATTAAGATTCACAGTGCACAAACAAAACTTTTTGTATATAGCACTTTTTAAAACCAGGGTTTCAACATGCTTTACAGTCACAAAAAAAGATAATAAAATTCATCTGAATGAATATTTAAATCAAAGACAAGCAAAAAATGTTAAAGAATAAGAGCAAATTAGGGCAAGGAAGCATTAATAAATGAGAAGGATTTTGAATTCTGTCCTGAATCTTAAAGAGAGCCAGTGTAGTCAAGCCATCAGGGGTTAATATGGGAAAATTAGGGAGTTTTAGATAGTAATCCTGCAGCAGAATTTTGAAGTGATTGTAATCATGCTACAGCTTCATGGTTTCAACAAGTTTACAATTCATTATAACAGTCAAAACGTGAGGAGATGAAACAATAGATGATGCATTTAAGCTGGTGGAAAGACAAGAAGGGGCTTAGTTTGAAGTGTTGCCAGATGTTAAAGTGTTGTACCAGAGGTTTAATATTATCATAATTTTCTTAAAAATATGAGTCATAATCAAGAGAACAAATAGGTGTAAATGTGTAATTTCAGAAAACACATTTATTGAGACAAACACATTTTTGACACCACCTACAAATCTAGACACATTGTTAAAAAAAAATAAAAAATTGCTGACATAGTTGTATGATGCGTGGAAGGGGGTAGTCTAGAGTTGTAGCCTATTCAGCATCTACATGGAAATTAAATAAGTAAAATGTTTACCTTATTAGCTCAAGTTTCACATAGCCTACCGTTGTGCAATCTTCAAATAGGCTACTCTATATGTCCATAACTCCATCGGTCTGATTCAGCACTCATTTTCTTCATTTTTTTCACATGGATGCAGTAGTAAATTATCTGGAATGACGTAGGATCCATATTTTGCTACCCTGATCGTGTCGGGAAATTAATTAAAATGAGATAGCCTAGACTGTTTGTACACTGTTGGATATTATAAAACATATTATAAAGGCAGCAAGTTAAATGATGAAACTGATGCCAGAAAGAATTCACTGTGAGAAGTGGGGGTGATCATTCCTCGTTCCCATGTTCACAACAGTCATTAATTAAGGTTTCAGCAACTCTTGTCTGAATAAAGCCGTAGGGAACATGAGAAAAAACCATCACTTTAACAAATAGATGAAGCCAGTGATGCTACTTATTCCATGCCTGAATCAGCATAGCAATGATAAGAGACACAGTTAAACTGACAGATAAGCCTGTTAAGGGAGAATAACAGTGGACCCAAGATTGACCCTTGGGGAACTCCTCAGGTGAGAGCAGCACAATCTGATACTTAATCAGCAATGGATACAAAGAAGTTATGATTAGATTAATAGGAATAAAACCCTTCAAGTGCTATACCAGATATCCTGACCCATTTCCCCCACAAGAGAGCAAATGAAAGTTGCTGATTATCTAATTTTGCTCTTGTTTCCTACAGGACCTGACCACTACTAAATTCCAGGTGTCTGCAGACAAGAGGTTTGTCCTCTTGTCATATAACATTAGACTGGTAAGTTTTCTCTTTATGCCAAGTTGACTATTCCAAAAAGCACCATCAAGATTTTTACCTTCAGGGAATATTCAGATCCATAAATTATCCACTAATATCAAAGACAAGCTGTTATTCATGACAAACCGCTGCATGTCTAGCAGGCCACTAGTGACTGTGAAACAACGGTGACATGCATCTTAATCAGGGCCCCTCAGAAACAACAGAGAGAAGGAGTGTGAACATGAAGGAGGAGGTTGAGGAGAAGGGGTGTGTGTTTGTGTGTAAGTGTGCTGATTCTTTTGCTGCAGTAGTCCTTAGCTCCAAAACGCAGCCCGCCAAATGACTGGGATAACATATGGGGAGTTGAATATTTAAACTGGCTGATGGAGGAAGGTGCAGGGGGTTGAGGAAAGCTTTGAGTGAGTGATCAGCGTGAATTGGATGGTGGAAAGGCGGGGGAGGGGAGATCAAGGAGAGGAGGTAAAGTTGGAGTTGCGGTAATGAAATCGCCCCAGTAGTTCGGTGGGGAATTTTAATGAGAAGCTGGCGAGAATCACAACTGCAGGTGGTTTCAGATAAGTGCCAGGGTTAGACACAAAACACAAATCTTTCACTTTACTTTAGCACCATATAGCCCCATTCCTCCACCCGCCCCACCAGCCGTCACACTCTGTAAATACCCGCACCATTAATAAATAGTTGACTCTTTCCTCAAAGGGCAGGCAAGTTGTGTAATGTGCTAGTAATCGCTGAGGGAAGAAAACAGAATTAGAAGGAAATAGAGCCCTCAGCACATTTCCCTCGCATTTTTATTAAAAATCTGAAAACAGATTTTACTGTTGTTTGGCTCTCTCGTACTCTCATTCGTTCAGTCCCTTCTCCCTCTCTGGGTTTCCTCTAAAGATCTGCTTCTGCTCTAATCACTGTGTGTCATATTTTCTGTGTGTGGGGGGAATGAGCCTGTTGCTGTGTTACGGCATTCGTCACACACACAGTGCATCCATTCTAACTGAATTATTGAGTGTTTAACATACGTTCCATCAGTTTTCAGTTATCTCGGTAGAGAAAGGGCTCAGCTCTTTGCCCAGTTTATGGGTTGCTTTGGTAGATTTATGCCATTTCATTAGCATACTTCCTTTGATATCTGCAGGCATTGTCTATTCTCATTTGTATGCTCAGTGTGTACGCACACTCAAAGAAATCAGCGACAGTGGGAATGCCACCTTGAATCATGTGAATATTTAGAAATGTGTATATGTGTGAGCATGGTTGTCATTTTATGCGTGGGGGCTATTCCTCCATTCTCCCCTTCTTTCTAGCTCCCTCCTTCTCTCTCCTGCTTCATCTTCATCGCCCTCACTCACTTTATTCTGTCTATCTCTGGGGGGATTTGTGCTGACTGAAGCAGTTTGCACCAGGCACCAGCTTTGCTGTTCGGAAGAGGAGCTGCTGAGAGTGGCAGAGAACCAGAGAGAAAAACAGGGAGAGCAGCAGGGAAAGCCACATGCAATGGAGGAGGGGGAGAAAAATGGGATATGTACAATTTGCCCAAATACACTGCCCAGTTAAAATCAATCAGAATGGCTATCAAAGAATAACAGAGATGCTATAAGACGAGTACTGCATTGGAGAGAAATGGATGAGCAGGCTGTGGGTAAAGTTAAAAGGCTTCTCTGGATTTTGTATTAGCTCTGGAGGCTTTAGGGAGGGTTTTGTGCCTGGTGGGTGAAAATAAATGGATTTTGATAAGGGGTTATACATAGAAGTGACTTAGGGATTTGACCATATAGGGACAACAGAAAGCAGATTCCCTACAAGAAAATGTCTTTTCTCAAAGCCTGTGTAAATTCAGCAGGATTGTGTGTGTGCATGAGAGAGGGGAGAAGGAGAAAGAGAAGACATACATATTTTTAAAAGAGCGATAGTTTAGAGGAGATGGAGGTTTTTGGGATTGATGAGCTCAGTTGAACTGACTGGTGCCTGCCAAGACAGTGCAGTTTAGGGACAAATAAAATGCCAAGAGAGTCGTGTCTGCACTCTGCAGCAAACGCTGATGGGTGCTGGTATCAAAGGCAGCGCATTGTGGGGCTGCTAAGAAATGCTTGTAAGGCAGGAACAATGTTGAGAAGGAAAGATACTGCTATCTCTGTATTGTCTGTCTTGCAGCGCACACTAGATCCCAATAGCTGCGCTCATGCAAAGGGTGTTTTAATCACTGTGTTTTCTTTTGTCATTCGAGATTCAAGAGATTTATTTGTCACATGCATAGTTGCACATGTACAACAGCAGTGAAATAAAATTCCAACAAATGTGCAAATAACAAACCATGTAAATAGCAATTGTGCAAATAGCAAATGTAAAGCTATATAGCCATATAAAAAATTCAATTAAAAAATATAAAGCTACACACAGGGAAAAGTAAAGGACTATAATAATATAAATATAAAGCTATATACAGGAGAAAATAACACATTATCCCAGAATCTATATTTACATAATAAAAATAAGGTAAAAATAAAATAAGTAAGAAATATGGCAAGTTATAAACAATCTACAGTGTGTAGGGGACAATGGGCAAAACGCAAAGTGGTAAGGTAACGAAGGTGCTGAGCTGCAAAAAAATACAGAGTGCAAAATACGTGCAGATGTGTGTTGTGTAGGTTTTAAGTGTTTATGGACTGTATGGCCTGGGGGAAGAAGCTCCTTCTCAACCGCAGTCTTGGCCATTAGGGAGGGGAGAGGCTTGCCAGAGGGTAACTACTGAAATAGTTTGTGACTGGGGTGGTGAATCTCCTTAATGATCCAGTTTGCCCCAGACCTGCACTGCCTGGTGTAGATGTCCTGGAGGCAGGGAAGTGCTGTCCTGGTGATGCGTTCGACACACCGGATCACTCTGTGAAAGGCTTTGCTATTCTGAGAGCTGTAATTACCGTACCAGGCAGTGATGCTTCCAGAGAGTACAGACCCTACTGTTGCGGTGTACAAGGATTTCTGGAGCACTGTGGAAATCTTGGATTCCCTCAGCTGCCTGAGGTGATACAAGCCTTGCCTTGCCTTTTTCACCAGGGTGGTGATGTGTGTAGACCGTGTCAGGTCCTCAGAGATGTGAACTCCAAGGTACCTGCAGGTGGTCACTTTCTCCACCGGAGTCCTGTAGATCCTGAGTGGTGTGTAATGGATCCCCTGCTTCTCCCTCCTGAAGTCTACCACCATCTCCTTGGTCTTGGAGACATTCAGGTCCAAGTTGTCCTTACACCATGATGACAGCACCTCCACCTCATGCAGATAGGCTGTCTCGTTGTTGTTTGAGATCAGGCCTACCACCACATCCATTCATGAATCTCACAATGATGGTGGAGCTGTGCAATCATAGGAGTAAACAGAGTAGAGCAGAGGACTCAGGACACAGCCTTGGGGGCTGCCAGTGTTGAGGATTCAGATATTGGAGGTGCAGGTTTCAACCGTCACCACCTGTGGTCTGTCAGTCAGGAAGCTCTGGACCCCAGAGTGAGGAGCTCAACCCCAGGTCCCTGAGCTCGGTGACCAGTCTGGCGGTGGGAGGAACTATAGTATTAAACGCTGAACTGTAATCAATGAACAGCGAGCACGCATAATTCCTATTGTCATGTTATCCCACGCTATTTTCTGAGTGTTTAATCTGTGTGTTGTGCCCCCCACCCCCGGTTTTGGCGGCATGGATTGGAGAACAGGCGGATAGTGAAAGGGGATGACAAGCAGAGCGATCTGGAGGATTTATGACATACTACTGGCAGCTACATTAGAATTCACTCTGCCGCTCTCTGACTGTTTATCACACCGACACACAATAACGTACGGTCTGTGCCGCCGGCTTCATGATGTTAAATCACGATCAGAATCACTGCGTTCCTTAACAAATCATAAACAGCTGATTGAACATGGTGCTCATGGCAATGCTGCCCCCTTTGGTCTCGAAGAGTGAGAGCCCTGCTCTCTCTAAAACTCAAAATACTGTCAACTCTGGCTGTCAGCCAGTGCCGCTCCCCTCTCTGCATCCTTTCCTTTCCTTCCTGTCTTTGTTTCTTTCTCTCTATCACCTTCCCTCACTTTTCCCTTCAGTGTTTGGTCAATCCATCCCTTCCTCTTCCTGTTCTTGCTGTTATATTTTGTTGTAACGCAGCTGTTTCCCTGTACACTGCCTTCCCCTCATGCTCACCGCAATCAGATTTCAATTTCATTTAGATAGCTTTAGAATTTATTTCCCCTCTTTTATCCCTGCAGCTTTAACCCTGCGTCACTCCACCCATGCATTTTCCAACAACAGACAAACAACACGGAAAGAAATCCAATTTCACTGCTAAGTGTGCTGTATAGAGGATGTGACATTTAATTTCTTTAGGGACTGCTTTTCTAGGAGGCTCAGGCTTTCAGAGGCCAGTGGGCAAATAGCCTGCTTCCAACCCTTTGTTTGTAAAAAAAAAAAAAAAAGAATGGTAGAAATCAATATATTACATAGAATTCATCAGGTAATGCTTTGATCAATTGCGGTTAACACATACACACATACACACACACACAGTCATTGATTCTGGTCCTTAGTCTTCTTCGGCGTGTTAATTTAATTATTCATCGAGCTGCTGATGCTTTTGTCAGGGTTGAGACAGACTTGTCAGCCACAATAGATCTCAGTGGGAAGGATATTAGCTGTAATGATGCTATTTAATAAGAATGTCTGTCTTACTTTCTATACTTTCCTTTCTAATCTCATGTCTCGTTGTCTCTTTTACTAAGTCTTAAGGGTCAAAGTGATACAAATTTTTATTATTCAGATATGATCTCAGTAATGATGTAATATGGATGAAATTGTTACCAGGGGTTTAATAACTGATATAAATCAAGTCTGGTAATTTCAGTAACAATCAAAGCAATATTGAAACACTTAATGTGCTAAAAATGACCACAGATAATTACAGTAAGAGGCTGTTTTTTTTAGATAAAAGAAAAACTCTAAATTATCATATATATAACTATTATCAACTAAATTATTTAATGTTTGTTGAACATTTTTCTTTCTAATTTTGTAGCTTTATCATGTGTTGCTGCCATTTTATAAAAGCAATAAGCCACTTGATGCAGTGCTTTGCAGTGATTGTAGAAGAACCTAGAAAATGCAAACACAGCTTCCTGTTGCTTATTGTTCATGTTAAAGATTGGCCTCAGCAGTGTCCTTCATAACCTCTGTTTCATTTTCATTTAACCTTATTTATACATGTGTACGTATGAGCATGTGTGAGCACTAAAATGTGTGTGTTGTCATCTTAAGTGTGGCACACCTGTATGCATGATATCCTCTACCTCTTTCAGGTGTTCTCTCAGTCCTTCACAGCCTCCTATGCTATCTACAATGTGGCTAATGGGTAGGTGGAATCATGAATGCTAATGCATGGGCTGCACTGGGCATGAGCGTTACCAATGCAAGCAGACCTGAGGATTGAAAAAAAGTACTTCGTTCAAGTGTGTCTCATCCAATCAGAGCCTCGTGTTTCTGTCAGACATGCATTCATTCATCAGTGATCCTTCCAGGTTCCATTTCCCAACATGAGGTTTGTACTGTACTTCAGATTTCACTGCTTGAGATTCATATACAGCATTAAATCAGTGATGAAACTCTGTGGTAGCTATGTGGATGATCCCTGGAACTTCTGAGGAATGGTTCTGCAAAGGATTTCAGGAGAGAGCTACAAAATTGATCATTGCCTGAGTATGCCTTGGAAGAAAAAGTGCAGCTAGAAATATGGGAAAAGAAATGTTGCACTCTTGCATGAATCAACCCTGTTCTCTGTTTGGTTTTCCCTCTCTGCATCTTGCTCTCTTGTCCTCACAGTGCAGTCTCTCTCTCTCGAGCAAAGCTCAAGGGCATGGATGGACCTCAGAGGGCTTTAAACAGGACAGTTGTCTCCTAATGGAAGGCTTATGTCTGAGCTGTGTGTGTGTTCCAGGGATCTGATGGAGCTTAACCCACCAGATATGGAGAAGGCAGTGCTACAATATGCCTCCTGGGGGCCACAGGGGAACCAGCTGGTAAGCCAGGCACTTCCTCATTCACCTGATCAATCTGTTTTTGTTTGTTGTCTGCATCTACTAACCTGTCAAAATGATTTAAAAACCCCTGCAGTCTATAATACTGTAGTCTGTCTATGAATGGAACCTCCTTTTGACATCATTTTCATAATGATAACATCAATGATACTGTGTCTTTGTGATTATGAGATGAACTCCAGCTGGGAGGTTATTGCAGAGACCGCTTTGCTATAATGGGTTTGTTTTACACTGATAATAAAATTCATCTACTTTCCCTGTATCGTAATTGGCGTCTGCTGCTATGTCGGTGCTCATCTGCAGCATATTAACTGGCAAGTAAAGATGTATTGGCTCTCACCCATGTGTGTGGGCCAATGATTCATTCATTCTTGGATGGCATCCGACGCTCGATTCATGCAGCCATCGATGAAGGCTGCAACCAAACTGTCTTTGATAATGGATTGGCACTGTCTGTCTGTGCTGCTCGTTCCAGGTTTATGTGTTTGACGGAGATATCTATTACAAGCCGAGTGTGACCAGCAAACCCCTACGTCTCACATCTACTGACCAGGAGCAGAATGTGGTGAACGGGCTCTCTGACTGGACTTATGAGGGTAGGATTTAGTCCAGATTCATGAAAGAGTTGAAAAATCAGCCAAACCAATTTGACAGCAATAGTCATGAAACACAGGTGTATGCTTTGAGTTTAAAAATGCTTTCTATCTTTTAAAACAGAGGAGGTTCTCTTGACATATGTTGCCCACTGGTGGTCTATGGACGGAGCCCGGCTGGCGTACCTCACCATCAACAACTCTGCCACACCTGTGATGGAAATACCCCACTTCTTAGGTGGTCTCTACCCCTCCAATGTGTTCTTCCCCTACCCCAAGGTGAAAACTAGTTCAAATAAAACTAATGCTGTGTCACAATTCTATACTACTTATTCAGTGCGTTTACATGCACACAAATATCCTGGTTTTGATCACATTCTGGATATGGCATTAACATGAAACATGAGAAACCTGGTTATTCGTAACAGTTGCAGGTTTTTAATTAATCATCTGTGTCCAGTTGTGTCTTTATTCTGCAAAATCTCAGCCACTCATTTCTCTACCTACAGAGAATATGGAGAAACCTGGATGAGGTGTTTATGTGACAAGGTATCCTGGTTTCTATTGGAGTACTCTAAGTGGCATATCCAGGTTTCTCAAAGTCAGAATAAGGTTTCTAAAACCTGGATAAGAGGTGCAACACATAACCGGAATACTCCAAAAACCTGATCATAACCAGGATAATGGTGCACATGTAAACACACTCACTGATTCTGAGCAGGTATTTAGAATTAAGTGTGTTTACACTGAAAATATTAAATATAATCAAAACAGACAGAATGGATACTAAATACGGTGGATTTGTGGGTGTGCTGTTGATTCACACTATTCTCCCGCATTGCAATGCACAAAGGAAATGGAGGGAGCGCATACTGTATGGATTTGGGATGCAGCTTTAAGGATCACAATTTTTCAAGTCTGTCTTAAAACAATAGGGAGGTGCCCAAATGAACACCGAAACAGGTTGTGCTCGCTGTAATCCTTCCTCCTGTTAATACTGACCATTACATTCCTAATGAGCTTTCAATGCATGGGATGGGGTACAAAATCCACAGTCCTCCTTCCATGCAAAACTACTTCAGCCATCCAGATTAGTCAGATCAAATGGATATATTTCAAAGTTACCGTCTTTTTTTTTTTACTAAATTCCTTCTTCTCTTCTCAATCTTCTCAATCTTCTCAACTCCTGTTGAGCTGAGGTATAAGGATTGTAGCTGTCCAGGGAAAGACCAAGAGGGAATCTTGTATTGAAAAGATATCCACTTAATTTTCTTAACTCGCCCTGCTGAAGCTTCATATTAGCTTCAGATACACTTTTAATCACCCTTTAATGGCTAGTATGAACACGAGGAATGATTACAGCAAGCAAAACATCTTTCAGCGTTGTAATAGGCACCTGACTGTTGTTTTAAGACAGACTTGAAAAATTGTGAATCTCTCCTTTAAGTCTCCACAGCCATGCTAGCGACTCTGTGAGGATGCACTGAGGTGGCACAGCAGTGCTGCATGCTAATACCAGCATGCTAACATGCACACAATACTAACATGGTGATGTTTAACAAATATAATGTCACCATCTTAGTTTAGCGTGTTAGCATGGTAGCATTTCCCAATTAGCACTACAGAAAGTATTACCATAAAGTACAGTTGAGGCTGATGGGGATGACATTGGTTTTACAGGTATTTGTTTGAGCCTAATTTCATGGAAATCCATTTCATATTTATTGAGTGGAAAAGAAAGGGGATCATTGGGATTCGTCGTTTGGGATCCATGTATGTCTGTACCAAATTTTGTGCCAATTCATCTAATAGTTGTTAGGATATTTCAGTCTGGATCAAAGCAGTGGAAGAACAAACCGACCCACATTGCCATCCCTAGGCCCACACTGCTAGCATGTCTAATAAGATTTACAAAACTTACACATAACATTATTCATGAGTTCATTTGATCATGAGCATATTGATTTTTTTTTTTTCTTTTACTTGTGCTCACAGGCCGGCTCAAGTATCCCATCAGTCAGTCTGTTTGTGGTGAATCTGTATGGTCCAGCTCACACTCTGGAGATGATGCCTCCTGACTCCCTCAGGACCAGGTAGTGCACATCTTTGTGAATAAAAGACCGAATAAACCTTTAGGACCTTAGGAGCTGCCTGTCATAAATGATTACATACTGTAGGTCCAGGTTCCTCTCCTCCTCATCACTGCTTCTTTTTTCCTTTGCACCACTTTCCAATCCTCATTTATTATTTTCTGCATCAACTCTTCAGAGACAGCTACATCTCCATGGTGACTTGGATCAGCAGCACCCGCCTTGCGGTTCGTTGGCTGAATCGTGCCCAGAACCAATCAGTGCTCTGCGTGTGTGAGGCCACCACAGGGGCATGCTCAGAGGTGAGCGGTCATCAGTCGTTCCACATTAGTAATCCGAAGCGCCTTGGCTGCAATGTACAGCTTTAATAGAATTTCACTTCTTTTACACAGTGTTGGGAGTTAGGATTGATTTCCTTAAGCTCTCAAATCTCTGCTGGCAGGATTAATATTTAAGGTCATTTGCTGCATGAGAAGAATTTTCAGTGATGTACTGCAGTATTTTATTTCTTGTTCCCTTTCTGTAAACCCACACAGATTTCAGTTTACCCATTGCCAATTACCTATTAATGCCATATTTAATAATTAATAAACATAATAAGCTTTGTTTATGCAATGCTGTTAATATCAGCCTTAGATGTTCATGTGAGTGTGTTTTAAATAGTGTGACTAAGACATTTATCTATATTGTGTGATTTTAAATCCACAGAAACACAAAATGGCCATGGACATAATGCAAAACCAGCGGCAGGTACGCATTGCTCATGTTATTTATCATTATTTATTGTCTGCTTTATTTCTCTCAACTCAATATTTTCCTCTGGCTCAACAGGACGTGCCGTTGTTTTCTGCAGACGGCTCTGTGTTTTATACGATCCTGCCAGCAAAACAGGGCGCTCGTGGAGAGTTTCACCACATCGCCGGTCTGTCAGCCCAGGTCAGTTCGAGGGTAGTTAACTTTTACTCCCTCCTGTCATCCTCGAATAATTTCTGACAAAACTGGTCGTTAACATTTCAGTAGGAGGTCACATTAAACAGAGTGTGATTACAGATCTCCGCAGCACAGAGCCAATGCCTTCCTCCTCCTCCTCCTCCTCCTCCTCCTCCTCCTCCTTCTCCCTCACTATCGAAGCAATTTGTTTGCATTTATTTTCTCCCTAATTATGCAAACAATTACTGAAACGCCATTTTATCTTAGGAGTTATTTCTCTCGTTAATACTTTCATGGTCGTTTGCCCTTTCCCTTTTCGAAGGAATTCAGTTCATTTCAATTAAATAACTCATCCCCCACAGGGCAAATTAAGAAAGTTTAATGATGCTTTTTTTTTTTTTAGAAACATAAGCAATGAAGGAGGAAATTACATCTGCTCTCTTTTTTCTTTCTCATTGAAGTATTAAGTTGTTTGAGTCCCACACCTTTAGGCCTAGAATTCACTCCCAATGTCAAAATAAACAATAATTAAAAAGTACTTCTCTGAACTCTCTCTGTAGCCATCAGTGTCTTCATTCGGTTTATGAACCTATCTTTCCCATCTTGTGACAGGCACTCGCTGTATCGCTGCACCTATTTTTATTCTGTATATGTGCCTGCTCCTACATTCATCTCTGTATTTCTCTGTAACGCAGCCTGCCATCCCTTCTGTCCCTCCTCGCTTCTTGACATCAGGGATCTGGGACGTCACCCTGCTCTGCGCCCTAGACGAGAAGGCTGGAAAGATGTACGTGAGAGCCACAGTGTGTGGAACGGGGTTGAATCATCCTTTATATCGCCTCACGCCTTCGTCAGCTCACAGCTCCTTACTATGAATGTACAAGTGACAAGAAGGGAGAGCAGAATAGCAACCACCATCATTAAAATAATCATTTCTTGCTGTAAGCTTAGAGCAAAGTCTAGATGCGTCAACTGCTGGGGAGCAAACTTCTTCATTTGGTGGGATTCTGGGAATGGTACACATCATTTAAGACAGTACAGTATAGTGTATAGCATTGATCTTGGTGAAACTGGCAAAAGAAATGTGTTTTCTTGAGGCATTTTAAGGGGACAAAGGATTACTTGCATTTGACCAGAACACATTATTGCTGAAATCTGTCTTTATCCTACTGGGGACAGAAACCCCTCATGAACACATTAACTGCAGTGTGAACGTCACGGAGAAGTAAACATAGTCAGTCGAAGATCTTTCCAGTCGTCTTCAGTCCCAGACATCACAAACAAGTCATTCTCCTCTGCAATACTCTTTTTACATTAACAAAGAAGTGGTCAGCATAATGTACACTGATGTATATCCACTGTTCAAATAATTTAATCCAACATCTCTAGCGGTGCTTTAGAAATTAAATGGGATACGCTGACTTCATCAACACATTGAAATATGTAAATATATGCAGATAGATTCCTGTCATGAATAATTGATAACCTGGATAATTATGATGAAGTAAAGACACCCAAAGGTGATCAGCAGTTTTCAAATAGTGTTAATTAACTTGCTGTGTCTGAGGTTCATTTTTCTCATCAACAGTTATTTCCTGAGCACAGAAGAATCCAGACAAAGCAGACACCTCTACAGGTAAGCACACTTTCCTGTGGGAAATGCTCTAACTTTGACTTAATACTGATTCTATACAACGCTATAAACAGATACAATACTGTCATTACTGTAAGATACAATGTCTTGTGGAGACTTATGTGTTCTTATTTGTTGAGTTTTGAGACTCCCTTTTATTCAGTCAAGCTGAGGATTATGGGAATGCCATTCATTTTGAAAGTGTTTGGTCATAAACCTGTTTTGTTTTTTTTTTAAATGACCTGAATGTGGCTCTGGAGAGAAAGTGAACGGATCACAAAAGTTATTACGATTCACCCTGAGGTGATCAGAGTCAGCTTTATTGGCCAAATATGTTTGAACCCAAAAAAATTTGATTCCAGTTTCTAGTGGAAACTCTCTCAGTGCACTCAGATACAATGTACTGAAAGATACATACATACAGAAGACATGCAGCTAAACAAGTACAGCAGGCTAACAGAGATAAGCAGTATAAACATATAGCTGTTATGTACAGGCATGTAGGTGAAAAAGAAGAAAATGGACAACAACATACATGCAATGTCTATACGGTCAAACTGTCACTGTAAACTTTGTACAGTAGTGCAAATAATATGGGTGATGTAATACGTTACATTAGGTGCATACACTGGGTTACGTACAGTATATGCATGTAGATATATACACATTTTTGTCCAGCATGTACAGTCATTTACAACAATTTGTACATGTTTATTGCACAATTTGAATCTAAACTGATTTGCATATATGATTAGTCGATGTAATCAGTTAGTGGTCAATTTATAGTACAGGGTTATTGCACAGAGAAACTTTGTTGTCAATCCATCTCGTAGATGTTTCAAAGGATAAGTGAAAACTTAGATGTTCTGGTGGCGTCAAATGTTGAAGTCATTATTCGTCATCCTCTGGGGTCCTTGAATGTCTTTTCAAAATTTCCTGGCAATTCATTCAAGAGTTGTTGAGATATTTCAGTCTGAACCAAAACAAACTGCAACCATGCTGCTAGCATGGCTAAACATTCAAAGTACTCATTTTGTTCACACTCATTTTGTTGATGTGTGAAGTCTTTATTCTTGTGTGCTGTAGATGCTCAAGGCCAACAGCTGAATTCACGCATTTATAACAGAAAAAAACCCACTCAGATGACAAGGAAGATCCTCTGTGCTGCTGAGGCCCGAGTCATTGACACTTATGGTCCTACCTGTCTGTGATAAACACACTTGTCTGTACCCTCATCAACCTCCAAGGTTTCATATGTTTTATTGGCTTACATAGCTTTGGGCTTCAGGAGACAGATCAGTATTATGGAGGAGGGAAGTTGTCTTGTTGAAACTGCCTGTGTGATTAATCCAGTATGAAATCTATAAGCAGCGGTGTGTAGAGGGACATCTAGAGACTGGGCACCGCCCAACAGGGCAATCAGTGTAACGGCTTTTATGTCTTACCTTACTGAACCCCATTTGTTCCCGAAAAGTCAGCTGCCTGACTAGTTTGTCTCTAGACACTGACACTTTTGCTTAATATCTTAGCAATCAATCGCCCCTCTCCCGGAGCAAATCAAACCGCTTTAGACTATCCAGTTCCTCTTAAGTGTTGTCAATAACCCTCCTCTCTTATTTCCAAGTGTGGACCTTGATGGAGTGTTTCAGCGCCAGTGCATCTCCTGTAACCTCATAGATGGGTGTCGCTTCTTTAAAGCTGAATTCAGCCCCAATCAAACCCACTTTATCCTCTACTGCTTAGGTAAATGAGACATACACTTACATGGGATGTGAAAGCTTCACACAGCTCTGACAGTTGGTTTTATAATGTTGTCATTTGAAAAACTCCCCAGGCCCGGGAATCCCTAAAGTGACACTTCACAGTACAAAGGACCCCTCCAGTGAGTGTTACATCTGCTTGTCTGACTAATGATGCAATTACACACATACACAGACACAAAAACACACACACACACATACACATAGGCTGTCAGCAGCTTCACATGACAGCCTGAAGAGGGCGCTATATTCAAGCAGACCAGAATAGAGATTCATTAATGTCATGTTTGTGAACACTGCCCTCTGTCCGTGGCTCTCAGTTAGAGACATTTCTGCAGACATAATCTAGATTTGAGCCACAACCTCATGGGTTTCTGTGTCTATCTTAATGTTCAGGATAAAAAATATGACACACTGGTGTTTTATCTCTTGTAGGATACGTTGTCTTGGAGGATAACGACGCTCTGTCTAAGGCCCTGGAGGACAAGAGCCTCCCTGAGACTCTGTTCAGGACACTTCCAGCTGACAACCATGGTACAGCAAGAAAAACATTGGCTATATTTTTTTTTGTTTTGACTCTCACCTTATTAAATAACCAGTCTGCTCTCTAAACAAGAGGGTTGTGGTTAGATATACTAGATATTGGTTACACAAATACAACCACAAAGCAGTCACATAAACCATTTATTGCCTTTCTCGAGCAATTAAGCGGTCGGACTAAATTCAGCAGTGACAATTGAGCTCTGGCTGCTAGTATCTCAGCCTGGAAGGGACAAATATAATTAAATACCAACCAAAGCGGTAATTTCTTCTATTTGGTGATTAGATAATTAGTGTGAGTCATGCCCACCCTCCAGCACCAGCGCCAAGTGTTCCTTCAGAGAACAACTGTGTATATTTGTTCATGTTTTGTTCAAATTAAGATTGTCTTTTTTTAGAGGTTCAGATGAGGCCCGAAATTCTTGTAGTTATCCTGATATGTAAACAGACATATGACCTTGTTCAACCCGTTTGCTCTCCTCAGATCTGCACCTGAAATTATCTCTACCTCAGGGTTACGAGGCCAACCTGCACCCTCTCCTCATCATTGTGTAAGTGTCATTGAACAAGTACGCTACGAGCTATTTTGTGTCACCTGTTTTGCAACCTATGATCCTTTAGCCCTTCCTTTACTCCTCCGAGCCGAACACCTGTCACCATACTAGCTGATCTTGTTCGTCTTGTCACTCAGAGACGGCCTCCCCGGCAGTCAATCGGTGACGGAGGAATTTGCCCTCGACTGGCCTCATGTCCTCTCCAGCACGCACAATGTGGCCTTGGCCTGGGTGGACGGCAGGAGTGGGGTGGGCCGTGGGCAGAAGACCACCGCTGTGGATCCACGCAAGCTTGGCTCACTTAAAGTCAAAGATCATCTGGATGTTGTAGAGTCAGTACAGTTATGCAACAACATGACAGACAGACATGTCAGAGTATGTGAGACTAACAGGCTTTTATGATGTTCCCACAGGTTGTTGATGCAGCTGCCTTATATTGATGATCGTCGGATGGCCCTCTATGGCAAGGTTACAATATTTTCTAAATTTGGCAACTCAATATTCCAAATAACTCTTTCTACAAAGCTGTAGCATGCTTTGTGTTTTTTAGCACTTTTCTATTTCTATCTACAGGCATTTGGTGGTTACTTGACTCTCAAGATGTTAGCTGCAACAGATAAGCTCTTCCAATGCACCGCCGCTGTGGCGCCGATAACTGACTTTAGGCTTTATAGTGAGTTGAGATCATGTCATTGACTATTTGTACAATGAGGTCATGGAAATTGCGATAAAACTCTGAAACAGTTCATGTTCTAAAGTAAAAGTTATTCCACTGTTTTCAGGTGCTGCCTTCTCAGAGAGATATCTAGGCCTTCCAGCAAAGGAGGAGCACGTTTATTCGGTGAGGCTCTGAAACCAATGCTCTGAACTGTGGATATACACTATCTTGCAAGTTTATTACCCAAAACATTATCTTCACAATGAGTATAATACTCCATTTTTGTTGTCTAATATTTTGTCCACCCCATTTATATCAATGAGGGTAGATTTAATAATATAAACATCTCTCAGTATAACACAATACAATTCAACTGCACCACAACAGCCTCCAAAATAACCATAAAGTTCACTAAAACAACAAAAACATTAAAGCCTTTATGACGGTGAGATTTATTTCAGGAATGTTGTAATAGACTGCATTACTTTTAGCCAGGTAGTGTTATCTCATAAACCACTTATATTGCGATGATATCTTTTCAGACTGCCTCTTTGCTGGAGGAGGTTAACAAGCTGAAAGATGAGAACTTCCTTATATTACATGGAACTGCAGATGGTAAGAGTTCATTCAATTTTATATGAACTTTTATATATTTTGAGTTTTCCTACTCCAGTTTATATGTTTGTGTATCTTTGTGCCAAAGCGAGGGTACACTTCCAGCACAGCGCTGAGCTCCTGAGCCGACTGGTGAAGGTGGAAGCCAACTACTCGCTGCAGCTGTACCCCGACGAGGGCCACATCCTGAGAGAGCCGCGTAGCATCCAGCACTTCCAGCGGACAGTGGTGAACTACCTCCAAAGCTGCTTGAAGCACAGCGTCCTCTTAGATCCCGTAGATGACGAGGAGGAGGAAGATGACTGAGCCCAGAGTTCCCCTTCCCTTCTTCTGGAAGGACTCTTTTCAGACTGTATGCCATCTTACCTTGGGTCAGATTACCAGGCACAAGAGCACAGGAGTGGGGACCAAACACATCAGATCACCTCCTACAACTTCTGGAAAATTTGATGTACTGTATACCTTGTTGCACACAATTATTTCTGCTGTTATACTGTATGTTTTGAGGCCCTGTTTGTTTACAAAATTCACATGAGATGATGTGTTTTAGTAGGCTACTGATTCTGCCAAAAGTTTACAAAGTTTAGACATGCATGTCGTAATGGCTGCATGATGTGGAGTAGTTTACATTGCATTTTCTGTGTTTTGCAGGTCTAAATCTCACCCATCAGGGTTAAAAGTGCAAAATCTGCCAACAGCTGGGAACACACTAGAAGACTTACAGTACCAGTCAAAACCAGTTTGGACACACCTTCCCATTCACTTGAATGAGAGGGTGTGGCCAAACCCTTTGACTTGTACTGTAAATAATCCTTGTTGATGCTTTGAGAAGACTCAGCATCAGTGTTACACTTTTAATGGCTGCATAAAATGACTGAAGTTCCTTACAGGTTTCTGAATAAACCAGCTCAGACTATCACATTCAGATTTGTGCAGATTCCAGTCATACAAATCAAGCAACTGGGACAACTCCGATGTAAGAGATTTGAATCCTAAACTTTAAGATAAAGCTGTCCATCACAACCAGCCCTACTGGTCACAGGCCAGCCCTACTGGTCACAAGCCAGTACATAATCTCCACAATCTTCAAGATGTCATTGTAAATTATTACAGGTATTTTGTACAGTGTGTTCCCAGCTTAGATAAAGTTAGATGAAGCTAGTTAGATTCTAAATGTGCCAAAAACATTTTGTGGACTTTATCCACATGTTTTATTAGCGTTACTTGCATTACTGTGATTAAGAATGATTATGCAACTGAGATTATTTACACCACAAGCTCCGATTCAAGAATGACTGCAACAACAAACAAGCATAAATTTCTGTCTATGTACGTAGGTCTGTTTATCAACTGTATATGTAAGAACGGTATGTTTCTGTTTTGATACATCTCTGCATTTGAATCATTTCTTGTACTGTATATTGCAGAATTAAATTTCATTGGACAAACTGTTGAGCAATTGCTTTACAGTCCACAAAGGCCTGACCATAAAACTATCAACCAAACCATAACGGTGAGCTGCATGCAGATGTTTTAGAAATGAATGCCCTTGACTCTAAACAACAGGCTACTCCTTTTTTTTCCAACAATCCTTGACAATAAAGATTGAACTTATGGTTTTACAGCAAAAATGTACTTTGGTTTCATTAACCTTCATGGCTATATTCTAAACTGAGCCATTTGGGAGGATAATTTAAAAAAAAGTATCATGTACTAACCAACTTTGATCCCTGAAAAGTACAGCTCTGGCATTCACAGCAAATATTATCTGCAATTATTACTCTAAAGGGCTACAAAGATCAGCGGCCGCTGATATTCATTTAAAGTGTCTGCCAATACTGATAATCGTCAGAGATTAGAGGATCATTAAATTCAGAAAATCAGGTCACTTGGTCTCCATTGTAATGTCCCTCATTGACCTTGTTACCACATTTTGATACTGGAGAGACATTTACATTTTTAGGTCTATTGGAGCCACATGTAAGATGCACCTGTGAAGAGAGAAGACTTTAAAAGACGGGTTCACAATTTTTCAAGTCTGTCGTAAAACAACAGTCAGGTGTCCAAATGAACATTAAAATAAGTTTTTCTTGTTATAATCATCCCTCCTGTTGATACTGGCCATTAGAAGATCTCTTCATAATGCACTTACAATGTAAGTGATGGGGGCCAAAATCCACAAACCTCCTTCTGAGCAAAAATGTATTTAAAAGTTTATCGAAGCTAATGTGAAGCTTCAGCCGTCCAAATGAGTCAAATCAAATAGATATCATTTTTAGCATTACAGTCTTTTTAATGCCAAAGTCCTTCTTTTTGTTACTATACTTCCACCGCAGCTCAACAGGGAAACACTGTCCGAGGAAACACAAACAGGGAATTTGATGCTAAAAAGACTGTAAATGTGGCAGATATCCGCTTAATATGATTAACTCAGACTGATGAATTGTCATATAAGCTTCAGATAAACTTTTAAATGTATTTAATGTATTTAATGTATTATATTTTTGCACTAAATGACTGTGTGGACACACTGTGGATTTTGGCCACCATCACTTACTTTGAGAGCACAATTGAAGGGGATCTTTTAACAGCCAGTATGAACAGGAGGAATGATTACAGCGAGGAAAACCTCTTCACTGTTCATATGAGAACCTGACTGTTGTTTTAAGACAGACTTGAAAAATTGTGAATCTATCCTTTAAATAATGGATTGTTGGAAAGGGATCGTTGGACCGGGTACTTTATCAACAGTAGTCAGTATCATATTAGTTTTGCTGTAACCATATGGAACAATAGTATGAGACTCATTCATTTTTTTATAAACAGCTTTATAGAAACAAATACACAACAAGTTAATAGTATCTTGTGTCTACAAACACACCAGGGGGTGAAAAAAATAAGAAACACTTAATTAAATATCTTGTAAAGCTTACAATAGTTATACATTTTAACAGCTTTTTTGCCTCAGATATTGAATAAATGTGTTGTTTGATATTGACAGTCAGCTCTGAAAATTTTGGCTTTTGCTTAAGAATACTGATTTGTGAATATAAAATTTGGTCAAAATAGAAAGTGAATTAATCAAATAGAATTGCGAACAGAGATTCTCGTCATATTCAGTGAATTCAAACAATACATTTTCCCAAAGTAATGTGAAGTGAGGGTAGATATGATCAGCAATAAACCGTGTCAATTTACTCCACAGTTGTTTTGTATGCCGGCAATGTTCCAGCGTTTCTCTGAGCTTCCCACAAAAGGTTCAACTTTCATCAATGTCTGAGTTTCTGCAAATAATGATTAGTTGGATAAAACCTGTGAAGCATTTTAAAAGACATCTCTTTGACTCATGATAATAGCAAAACTCAAATGTGGACCAATATGATAAAGCAGAGGGTGTACTTATGATGTCTCGTTGAAAAAATTGACAGATCATCTTATTTATACTCTCAGTTTGCCATGAAAAACAAGTTTTCCCAGCAATTGTTTCAGTTATATCTAACAGTGTAGGGTGATTGCCATTTCCCTTAAAACCTTTAAAAAGCTGAACAATACTCAAGGGGACAACATCAAAGACAACTGTGAAATCCTTTGGAGAAACAGAGATTTCATAGTGTTGAATAAGTTGAGTATAATTATAGAGTTGACCATGTTGGTTGACTGACTTTCACTCATTACTGCATATTTGAACAGACTGCAGACACTGTACACAACCACCTATTATATGTATATAAAGTAACATGTCTTACTTTTACCATTTAATAGTTTTCTCATCACTCCATGCACTCTTCACTTCTTTGCACTATTTGTATGCTGTTCAGTCATTCCTTGTGTATATTTCTGGAGATTGTTGTGTAATTATTCTGTGTAAGTAGATTGAGAGCCACTAAACTGGAATCAAATTCTTTGCATGTGTAAACATACTGTACTTGGCCAATAAAAATGATTCTGATTCTGAGACTTGTTCTTTTGTTCCTGTTTTTTCTCAATTTTATTGGTCAGAATATGACATACAAAACACACACAAATAATACACAAATACAGGAAATCATCACACAAAATAAACAGTCGAACAAATTCATAAAGGACAAAGAACAACATAAAAATCACAGGAATAAAATCATATATACAGTATGTATAAAAACAACAACAACAAAAACCCCAAAAGAAATAAGAGAACTGAAGACAATAAATAAGTAAATTACATGTTTACATAAGTTCTGAGTGTCAAGACAGTAGTCAGGCACTTATGTGGTTCTTCATATTGCTTAAGGATTGCAAGAAAACACAGAAAACTAGGGAGGGGATTTAGAAAATTTACGCTTGTGGATATAAAATTTAGCCATCAAAATATAAAAACTGACAATCTATAAGGAATTATGGATTATAGATCTATAAGGAAATGTTCTCATGTCAGAAAAATATAAAAACATCTTACAAAATAAAAGTATAAGGCTTATCAATGAAGCTGAAAATATGGGTAGCAAGTTCTTGCCAACAGGTTTATATATAAGACTTGTTCTTTTTCTCAGTTTTCAATATTCTAGCTCTTTGTTTCTTGACATAGATGATATCTTTTTTTCATCTCTTTATATATAGAAACCGTCACTTACAGCATGTGACATTAATTAAGACAATAACAGAAAACACTTAGGCATCATAATGAAATAAAGATCACATAATAGGCATGCCTTCACTTTCAATTGGTTGATAGATTCAACATGGTAACAGGACATAGGGTAAAAGTAATAATAGTAAAATTGAATAAAAAATAACATAAACAGAAATTAACAGATTTCTTTTTTAAAAAAATCTTTGGAGCTTACTGGCTGTATGTACGCTTTTCTTTTCGTTTATGAGTTGAATAGACTCAAAATAAAAAGTTAAAACGATGGGCGAGACGTCGAGAACTTGGATTCCTAAATGTGAAATTTTCCAAGTAAAATTAATAAATTGGCAGTCTGGTTTTTCTGGTTTTTGTTTTATTTGAGACTTGTTCTTGAACAGACCCTGGTCATCAGCTGTCGTCATACACAGCAGGGGGGCTTCTGTCCAATCAGCACACAGCCGATGGCGCTTTAGCCAATGAAATCTGTCTACGCTATTGTAACGATCCGACCCATCGTCCAATCAACAGCGCTGCTACTTGCGGGCCTGAATCCCTCTTCAACCTTCTGCTTTCCGGAGGGGCACCTTCAACCAGCTCCGCGGTGCACCGGCAGCGGCTTACTTAGTTGTAAAGAAGAAGTGGAAATAACACTTTGACACAGACACAATGTCTTTTCTGTCGGTCAGCAGGCTAGCGCCTAAACTCCTCAATTCAAAGGTAAGAGGGCAAGAAACGGCCGCGATGTCACTTTTCTCAGTCAAAGCCGTTGACGTTACTCTGAAAGCTAACGGAAGGTTAGCCGGCTAACGACGTAATGGCAAGCTAGTTAACAGTTAGCTCGCTTAGCTCTGTCAGCCACATTGTGAAATGCCAAGAGCGTGGCTAATATTAGCAGCGTAGCAGCATAAAACAGCGTTAAGAGTTTTATTAATAGTATATCTTGCTTGTTGCACATTGTTTATATAATATGTTAAAGCTTTTTAACACATGTGTCTTGTTAGCTACCGTTAGCTTCGTTGCTCTTCATGCTGGCCTGGTATTGTCACAGCCTGAACATGTTCAGTAGTGACCGTGTTAACTTGGTTTGATGGTAGTGACTCGCCTGTCCCGTTTCTTTTGTTATCAGAATTGCAAATAATAATTATTTTTAAGCCACTTACAGACACTGTGATTGCTTTTAGACTCGGCATCAACTTTGCGTCTCTTCACCACCACCCCGTTGACCTTCAAGTTAAGATTTCAGCCCAATTAATCTAATGTCTGATTATATGGTGAAGTCCTCAAAATATGTCTTATGTTCTTTAACATTTAAAAGTCACTCAGCACTGTGGAAGAAGGTGTGCATTCAGACATCTAACACCAGGCTGAAACATCTATTCTCAGTTGGCAGATTTGGCCATTTTAGAAGATGAGTTGGAAATGGGAACGGCTTTAATAGCTGAGTATGTTGTAATTATACCTCCTCAATTCTTAATATGCTTTTGCCTGCCAATTAGTCATCAAGTAAGCTTTGCCTTTCCATGCTGATTGTAACCTTCCCGTGACTATAACCTACTGTCTTACTCCACTGACCTCTCAACCCAGACAACTTACATTTAATGACCCTCATATCAACTTTTGTCACACACTACTGAAGAATTCATAACAACTTACTAGATATTCCTCGCCTCAAGGAAATTATCAGTGACTAGATAACTTCCTTCCTTGAACTCTGTACAAACTAGGGGGAAATGTGTCCGTTATCAGTCTTGTAATTAGGAGTATGTACAGCTAACCTTTGTCACACTCACCCCTTCCTCTCTTATCAGTTGTAATCTTTGCTCAGGAGATTTATTAGTGTGCATTTTTTGTGTGGTTATTACATAACATTCTTTGATCATAACATTTTTTTCTCTGAAAATCATATGATTCACATTTTGAGAGCAAGGACAGCATTCATGTGAAGGTCTCATAAAATTTTTCTTGCTTCAGATCACTTCAGTTCTTCAAAGGAGAAAGTAGACTTTCATGTATCTCTAGATTTTTATGTCACAAAAATTTTAAATGTCAAAACCTGTTCCCCTTATTTTAAAAAGTGCAGGAAAGAAATGAGTGGAGATGTGGATTCAACTAATTCTTAATTTTTCTGAACTTTGACTATTGATGTTAGAATAAATGCAGAGTTTCTCTGTTGTGTAGAAGTTAAAGTGTCACTAACAGATACAAAACACGCCAGGGTTTTAATCTCAACAATGGTTCATCCTCAAGTCAGGTTTCATGTTTAGTTTTGTTAACCTAAGAGAAGATTTAGATTTACAGAACATTTAGTTGTTTCTTTTACACACAGCCTCTGCCTTGCCTCCTATATCCTTCTTTTAGGTGTAGTTGCTCTAACCTTTCTCCCAGGCAGGTGGAAGCTGGGAGTGACTGAGAGAAACTGGCGCTCTATATTTAAGACCCTGAGCTGTTACATAACCTCTCTCTCAGCTGTGTAGTGACGCAAGGTCCTACCTTTTTGTTGCGGTGATCCTTGTCTGTCCTTTACTCCTCCCACCCATTGTGGTCATGGGAAGGAGAGCCTAGCGGGACCAGAGCCAGCTGTCCCCTGTCCCCCCCAGACTCCTCCCTCACCCATTGAAATTTTAAATAAGCTGACAGAGGAGTCCTGTTTCGGTGGTGAGCAGCAGCAGGCTCGACTTCTTGCTACTGTCACTGAGCTTCCAACAAGATTACTAGCCTCCAAACACTTTCATAACCTGGGCTGGCCTCAACTATGAGTCAGTGTGTGTTTTTTTTTTTTTTTTTTTTAATCTCTCTTATATCCCCTAGTCTTGTCCCAGTTGTAGCAACAGTTCATAGCTATTTTTTCCATTGCAGAGTTAATCTGAACATGGCAGCAGAAAACCCTTCAGAATATCCTGTATTTGATCAACTAGCATGAAATTCATAATAAGTTGTGATTTGTTAGGCTGACACAGTCCAAATTTGAGCCTGGAATGCCTTGAAGGGTATGCCTGTACTTTACTAAAGGTTAAATCTAAAAGTAAAATAAAAAGACTAGGAGCATTTATAACTGTGTCCACAATGCTATAAATGGCAAATGTTCATAAAGTATCTAAAAGAATTAGGGGATGCTTTGGATAAGAAATGAGAAAATCTGAAAATTCTCTGGATTTGAAAATATAGTTTGATTGTTTCACACTAGCTAGAATTATGGGAAAGAGAAAACCAAATGAACACATAAATCAATGAACATGTTGACATATTGTGGACTGGTGGTGTGATCATGATGTGGCATGTTGTTGGGTGTGTTTTTTTTTTTTTTTATTGGCACCCACAAATGTTGCTCCAGAAGTGGATATTGCTCCAGAAGTGGAGCAATATGTGTGCAACTCAGAACATCTTTACATCATTGTCAATCAGTTGCAAGCCTTCAGTTTGTGAACATATTTTTTTGGGGGGCAGGATAATTCTCCTTATGTCATGAGAGGAATGTCCAGCAATAGTCATCACCACATGTTACTTGTTGCAGCTGTTTGTACTAATCTGACCAATCACCTCATCTAAGTGTAAATTTTGGATAAGGTGGAGTAGAAATGAACCACTAATCAACTACAATGGAAACAAGATGGTCAAGCATCCTGATTGGACACTTGATAAAGATGAGGAGTTGAGGCTTCATACAGACAAGAAATGAAATGCTTGTCAATATAAGAGAGGAAGGATTAAAAATTTAGATCCTTGATTAATTTCTAGCATTCACATTGTTTAGGAGTTTATGATGATCCAATTACTTAAGGAGGATTGATTTAAAACCTATTGAGTTACTGAGTTCATAGATGTTTGAACTGGGAGACCGTTAAAAGAAAGAGCTGCAGTTCTTCATGTTTGACACAGTTGCAAGATCATCTGACTTGTGAACTAACAAGAAGTCATAACAGTATGATGTTATTGTCCAAAATATTTAGAGTTTTCAAACACGATGTAACTTTTAAGCTGCTGCAAGGTTGTCTCAGTTCATATGTGAGGAGCTTTAGTCATCTAGAAATGCAGCTGTGTCCACTAAATTATTTGTTAGGGTTTTTCATTGTGCTACTAATACCAATTCTTTGTCTGCTCCACAGAATGCCACTTACTTCCTTGTGGCTGCCAGAAATGCCAGCGCATCAACAACAGTAAGTTCACTACAAGGTCGTCTGCTTTATTTTTTTCCCCAGGTTGCCCTTCTTTTAGTATAAGAGGTAATCTGTGTGCATTATTTGGGGAAGATGTTGCATTTCATACTGTATTCTCAACACACTGACCTCTGTGGAGCTACAGATCAATTTTTTTGGTCCTGAAATGTTTACATAAACTGTTTGATTAACCCTTGTTCATATTAGAGGAATGAGTTTTATTTTAAGACTAGATGTTTATTTTAATGTTGTGTTTTTACAGAATTTGAAGGATGTTCTGGCAGACCTCATCCCTAAAGAACAGTCCAGGATCAAGAACTTTAAACAGCAGTATGGCAAAACCAACATAGGACAAATCACTGTTGACATGGTGAGTAACTCTTCAGCTCTGAAACCGCAAATAAATAAGTTTGCTCGTTTCCTGTGTGACACGTTAATATAGGAAGGAGCAGCATGTAGGCGTCAACCGTGATGCAAATTAGACATGGCATGTTAGTCTACTTAATCCGTCTGGGCCTGCCCAGCCTTATTTACTGTGTCAGGTATCACTGCCCGGTCATCTTCCAGAGGTCACAATATGAAACCACACTGCTCTCTAACATCAGAGACATTTTTAGCTGAGTCACTCAAACCTTTACTCTACATTGCCAGTCTCAAACTCGTAACAATGTCGTCCTCTTCTGTTTATCATCCGTTTCACCTCTGACCTCTGGATAGTTGCCACAGGGATTTTAGTCGAATTTCTTGGGTCACTGGGTCTGTTTCACTTTCACACAATGAATAGGCATCAATAAACAACACGTATTTCAGTTAGAGCTGCAATGATGAGGCGACTGTTGACTAGGACAATTTTGATAATAGATTAATTGTTGTAAGTCATTTTTATTAAGAAATCGTGCCAAAATTATCTGGTTTCAGATTCTTAAATGTGAATATTTTCTGGTTTCTTTAGTCTTCTATGATAGTAAACTGAATAATTTGGGTTTTGAACTGTTGGTTGAGACAAAACTTTACATTTGCAGTTGCACCTTGGGCTTTGAGAAACAATAATCAACATTTTTCACCATTTTATAGGCCAAGTTAAATACGTAAATTTAATTTTTCTAAAATTCCTGTTAACATGACAGGAAGAAGTTGATAACTCCTTACTGTCATTACTAACCAAAATTGGCAACTGTTGAGTTTCAAGAGTATGATGTAATAGTAAAACAGTCAGATCTTGCCTTAAAAGGTGTAGTGTTAAATAACCGCAGTTACTACAAATGTACAGCTGTATATATGAAATGTCTGTATAGGCTTATGTTTTCTATGTTCTGATCCACAGGTCTATGGAGGTATGAGGGGGATGAAGGGTCTGGTGTATGAGACCTCTGTGTTGGATCCTGAGGAGGTCAGTATACTGATAGTTGAAAGTAGCACAAAGCATTAAGATGGTAGACATTCTTGCAGTGGTTTTATATTTTGAACACCCTTGGTGCCTTTGAGATTAGCCTTCCTTTTAGGCACTTATCTTGATTGCTCTCTTACTTAACCTGAGAGCTTTCAGTGGCAGAATGGCACAGTTGTCGTATATCTTCCTTTTTTTTTTTTTTTTTTTTTTTTAAATCACAACATCTATTCAGTTTGCGTCTTTTCCTCTTTCTCCATTGATACACAGGGTATCCGTTTCCGGGGCTACAGCATTCCAGAGTGTCAGAAGTTGCTGCCCAAAGCTCCAGGAGGCGAGGAGCCGCTGCCTGAGGGCCTCTTCTGGCTGCTGGTCACAGGACAGGTGCCCACTGAGGAGCAGGTGAGTGGGAGAGGGGCGTTGCTGCTGCAAAGACCATTTTACACTATAATAATAAGAAAGAGGAGGGGCTGTGCAGATTCTGGCAGAAAATCCTCGTGTGTCATCATCCCTGTATTTTAGCATTTTCAGCATATTGCTGCAATGAAATGTCAGACAAGGTGACATTCATATACATTTATAAACATGGGAAGGTGGATCACAAGACGTTTGGCAGCCAAATGATTGTATATGACTTGTCTATCTATGACTTCAGACAGCTGTCTTATATGAGCTAGAGATTGTTTTATAACTGGGATAACAAGACGCAATCTGTACCTTTTACATAGGCCTTTTTAGTGCAGCCGGCTATCTCCTTAAAGGGTGATATGAGGATAACCTTACTGATAAGCCTTCTCGTTTTAGCTTACCACAAGTTTTCACTTAAAGAAATGCTTTCACCTCTTTGTCCTTTTGATAGTGTAATTTTTATAAATGAATCTGCTGTTGACTTAAAGGATTTGGCTGATCATTTTCCATTTTTTTCTTATTGTCACAAATTTCATGTGCCAAGTCAAACCATTAATGAACTCATCCTACATGTATCCAAAGCCTGATATATCTTATTCCTCTAAGCTGTAGACTTCTGTTGTTGTCCAAAAACTATTAAAAACATGTCAATGAGTCACACCGTTGCACTGGGTGACATGTTCCTTCATCCCTGAAAACCACAGTTACCGTAACTTGTTTAGAAACGGTTCCAAATACAATATATCAGACATAATACTTGTTAGTAGATAAATTCATTGTTGGTTTGACTCTGCATATGAGATTTGTTGACAGTAAGAAAAATAAAAAGTATAAAAAATCAGCAGCCAAATCCTTTAAAGAAGTCAGCTAAGGAGGATAGGTCATATTCATCTTTTTCTTCCATAACCTAAAAGTTTGGTCTCCTTGGCTTTGTGGTTGTACATGGTGAGAAAATAAATGAACGACTTAACCTCCCAACTCGTGTCTGTATCATGCTCTGTAAACAACATGTAAGCTTTATATAGAAAGGGCAGAAAAGCAAGTATTAAGGTCACTTACATTGTGTGCTCCTGTTTCCCAGGTGAACTGGGTGTCCAAAGAGTGGGCGAAGAGAGCAGCGCTTCCCTCTCACGTCGTCACCATGTTGGATAATTTCCCCACAAACCTACACCCCATGTCTCAGTTCAGCGCTGCCATCACAGCTCTGAACAGCGAGAGCAGCTTTGCACGGGCCTACTCTGAGGGTGTCCACAAGACCAAGTACTGGGAGGTGAGTTTACAGTTACACACACAGGAAACCTATCTTATCTGAAACCAAGTTGGTGACTTGGCACTAACGGAAATGTGAAATATCTTGACAGCCAGTAGATGAATTGTCAAGGAATTCGGTACAGTGTGTAAATCACATTACAGCGTTGCTAGCATGACTGTAGCCTGGTTTTATCTTCTGCTTCCTAAACCTTGACAGTGAATTACATACATAAAAATGTAATCCAACTTATTGTTTATGCTTGCTGCTTACACACGATCGTTCCTCTGTTTTCACATTGATTCTCTTAGTTTGTCTATGAAGACTCCATGGACTTGATTGCAAAGCTGCCCTGCATTGCCGCCAAGATCTACCGCAACCTGTATCGTGAAGGCAGCAGCATCGGAGCCATCGACTCCAACCTGGACTGGTCCCACAACTTCACCAACATGCTGGGCTACAGTGAAGCCCAGTTCACTGAGCTGATGAGGCTCTACCTCACCATCCACAGGTGCAACTTGAAACACATCCCACTAGATTATAAACCTTCATTTCTGTTTCTAGTCCCACTTTGATCAAAGTCACTCAGTTTTAATGTCGAGCTTGTAACAAACTCAAAGTGTTTTAAGAATTGGAAACCACTTCAAACAGAGCAAAACATAAGGTTGATAATGGTATATAATATACACAGTGTCATAATAGGATAAAAAAAAAAGTGAAAACATTTTGTCTAGTAACTGTAACCGAAATAACTGTCCAACATTAAGCTAATATACAACTAAATACTAAAATAATGAGCATAATGTGGTGACTCAGGATTGCTCCTTTTGTTAAAACTTGTCATCTTAAGAGCCCCAAAGATGAGCCTAAACCTAACCTGTAAAAGTCCTCTAGATTTAGACAACTTGACATGTAATTTGAGATTGTTCACTACATATTATCTCAAGGCACCTTACCTGATTGCATACTGGTTGTGATGGTTTACCGATGCCACATGTAGCTACATGAGGAGGTTTTCAGAAGCCTCCTCAGTAATGCAGCCGTTTGTGTGGTACAACTTCTTCTGTTTCTACCCCGAGCTACACTAACAACAGTCCTATCCTGTATTTCCTGTTACTCACACGAGTTCAAAGAGGTGAATTTACTAAAAACTGTAGCTTGTTTGGACATCAAACTGGTCCACCAAGCAGAACAGGTGCAATCAAAGTTGACATTATCAGAGTAAAGTGTACATTTGTGCACATGCCCATTTCAGATAGCAGCATCCAGATAGCAGCATTGCTGTCACCTAGTGTTGACATGGGCAGAACAACAGTATAATGAGACAATTTTAATCTTATGCTGCTGTAGAAATTATGCTTTTTTTTTTTAATTGCTTGATTTGTATATTTTTATTATTCTGTGATGTTACAGTGACCATGAAGGAGGCAACGTCAGTGCCCACACCAGCCACTTGGTGGGTAGCGCCCTGTCTGACCCCTACTTGTCCTTCAGCGCTGCCATGAATGGTCTGGCTGGTCCTCTGCACGGCCTGGCCAATCAGGTTTGTACCAAACAGCTCTTTTTTTTCACATACAGAAAATGCAACACTGCTGGCTATTTTCACACATGAAATGACATGAAATGAGTTTTTTTTCTTTTTCTCCTCACCACGATGTAGTTTTTTATTATTAGTTAATTAGTGTAATTAATGACTCTGCTGCCCATTTTAAACATCTGACAGCCCCCAAGCCCCTACAGTTTAAACAAGATGTCAGTTTTTGGCTCTCATTTTATTCTCAGTTTGGTCACATACTAATGAGTTTTACAGTAAAATGGCTTTGGGCTTCTGTCAAATATGATGCCAACATTTTAAATTGCCAGAACACCTACAGCATGGTACCATATGGTGGGAGGTGTGAAACAGGCTTTACTAGTTTCTGCTACACCCCCCTGCAGTGGTATTTGTACTGAAAAGCAGCATAAGCTTCATATCAAGTAAATGTATAATCATATACTTTGTGTTATTTAGGATGATGTATGATTATTGCACAGAATGACTGTATAGACTGATGACTGCAGACACACAAATTCAGTTATAACTCATCCATGTTTATCTTTCTCCTGCATTTCACAGGAGGTGCTGGTCTGGCTGACTGCCCTGCAGAAGGAGATGGGAGGAGAGGTGTCTGATGAGAGGATGAGGGATTACATCTGGAACACACTCAAGTCTGGAAGGGTAAAGACACACCCTGTTCACAACCAGTTCTAGTTGTCAATATGAACTGACATTCAGCAATATCAGGATACGCCTGGTAGTTTGGCAGATAAGGCCCTATCATCTCCTGTCATTGTTTCTGTGGAACTTATTAAGCCCTGTTTCAACCAGAAGTTCCAGGTACTTTGGAACAAGATGATCTAATCTCAGGAACTAAACTTGGAACTTTAAGTCCCTGTTGTGCAATCCTGTTTGTGTTTCCACCGTATCTGAGGAACCAGGTAGATCATGAGTAGACCCATGTGGGATTTAAAAAATTATGGCGGCGTTGAAATGTAGCTTTCACATATGAGGGAAAAACACAGATTTGTCCGGTTCTTTGTATTTTCTGTTGTATGAGGTTTATGTAATGAATGAATGAATGAGTGAATGAAAAGGAGAAATGCAAACGAGGAAATGAAACAGAAACTAAGAGCGTTTGTCACCACAGTAAATCATCTGTTGAGTGTCTGATGGTTATTTATTTCTGCTTTAGAACGTAACCGCCATGAAACAACCACAAAATAACGTTTTATTTCTCTCATTCACTGGCTTTGTTCTCACTACTGACACTCCCTCTCTTCATTTACTCTCCAGCTCGCTCAACCACCGCAGTGCTCTCTCTCTCTCTCTCTTTCTCTTGCTGGCTCATGTTCTGAGCTCACTCATACTCTCTCTTTTAAACGAGTCAGGAAGCCGACAACAAAACCCAACATTACTTTTAACGTTAACAAACACAAAGAGAAATGTCCTCCACTTGTCATAAATTGATACTAGAACACTTCCTTAGTTTGTGAATGAAGCGGTACACAAGGTGAAGCAGCCACGCTGTGTGTGTTTGACCAATCATCAATGGTCATCCCTGCAAACCCCACCCCCAAAGTTCCTGTTCTTTTGGAAAATACTAACCCCCCCAGCAGGGACTCTTTAAAACTTTTTTTTTTTTTTTTTATAGATTTGTCTATAACTTGCCTCACTTAGCTTGTTCCTTGTTGTTGCTTAGCTTATCCCATCAATTATTAACTGTTTGAAAAAAATGCTTTGCATAGATTACAAGCAATAGGAGGATTGTCAGTATGTTGGCAGAGTTCAAAAGTTGAGGAAAATTTCTCCTCTCTCTTGGCTGTAGGTGGTGCCCGGCTATGGCCATGCTGTCCTGAGGAAGACTGACCCACGTTACACCTGCCAGCGTGAGTTTGCCCTGAAGCACCTGCCCAACGACCCCATGTTCAAGTTGGTCGCCCAGCTTTACAAGATTGTTCCCAACGTGCTCCTGGAGCAGGGTAAGGCCAAGAACCCCTGGCCCAATGTGGACGCCCACAGCGGAGTGCTGCTGCAGGTAAGACACGCGGCGATGGCTTTTAATCATACATGTATGTCGTCTTACGGAAAATATAGATCCTGATGTGTCTTTGTTCACTCTGTGCAGTACTACGGCATGACTGAGATGAATTACTACACTGTGCTGTTCGGTGTGTCCCGAGCCCTCGGCGTGCTGGCTCAGCTGGTGTGGAGTAGAGCCCTCGGCTTCCCCTTGGAGCGCCCCAAGTCCATGAGCACAGAGGGACTGATGACACTGGTGGGAGCAAAGTCAGGCTGAAGAATAACCTGAGAGGAGTTGGGGGTTAGTGTAAAGGGTGGGAGGAGGTGGAGATATCAAAAGGCAGACATAAGTTGACCCCCTGTCATTCCCGACCCCAGGGATTCAATGGGATTCAAAGAGACAGTACGCTTTTAATGTCATTTCACAAAAGAAGGGCCTTTTAAATCGTCACACCATTAGTGTTTGAGTGTGTTTAGTTAACCACTGACAAGTTTTCCCGTCATGTCTCCATATTTGGAGCATGTGAGGTGAAAACTTAAAGACACACATACATGTAACCCATTGTAGGCTCAAATTACGAACCATTATAAGTCTGCTAGCATCGCTAAGATTTTCCCCCTGAGACATTTGTGCAGTGCCTGCCTGTTTGTCATTGGGCGCACTGGGTCTGAACTATGAATAGGCAGTGGCATTCAAAGGGAATTGTGGAAGTGAATTACACTTCCTTTGTATTTGTTTTAAAGATCTAAAGTTAAATACCTGACTGAACCTTTGCTGCTTTCGGCTAATGCTGTGATTCTTTTTGTTTTAGAGGACATCCCCAAGCAAAAGAACTTTTTTTTCCCCAAATTAAGACTTAACTTAGTTTCTTCTATGCAACGTTCCCAGATGTTATCCCACCCAGTCTATCCATGCGTTTCACTCCCATTAATGAACACTCCAGTTTAGAAAATAAAAACGGTCCTCACCAGTGAAATTAGCAAACTTTTCAAGTCATACATTAAAAACAACATGAAAATCGGTTAAAAGATACTGCCCCTTTAAATCTTTGGTCTCCCCTTTTTCTCCAACTTATAGTTCTTTTTTTTTTCTTTTTAATGATGACATGTCTTACCTCTATGATCAAAATAACTGTCTTGTCTATATAGAGATTACTTTCTTTACACTTTTTCATTAACATGCTTTACTATTTTTAATGGGGCTCTCTGCTCAAAAGGGTCTTCTGAATGGTAGAGAATCAAGAATAATGTACAGTAACAGAATCACTTTGAGCAAAGGGTGTTGTAATTGGCAGCCTGTCGTAAATCCTTAAGAGCAAGCTTGAATAAAAAAAGTGGGAAAGGGGGGGCTTTGTATTTGTTGAAGTCCTGTCTTATTTGAGTGTTATGTTTGTTAATTTATCCCCACAGGAGAGCGCTTTAAACATCAACTACTCCAAAATGAGCACTTGCTTGATTGGATTTCCTAATTTGTAGCGGTAGAAACCCCCAGATTGATTGTATCCCTTTTTACAGAGGTTTTTGGTGTTGAATATGTATAAAACTATAATCTTTGGGTTCTCATTTTGTGGTTTTATTTATACTTTGTGTACATAGGTATATATATGTATAGCTTGAATGTATGAGCTCAGTGCGACCATTTGCTTGTAATAACCACAATGATTACCATAGTTTACCAACAGCGTAGTAGTGTCCAGTCTCACTGTAGTGTTCAGTCTCACTGGTCACTGTGAAAATTTTAACAACGAACAAAAAGAAAAAACTTGCAGCTATCTTGTATATACACGATTTCTTGCCTAGCTCTGTCTGTTTTTTCAAGTGTTTCACTTGAATGTTTCAAGCTTGCTCTTAAGTCCTGCAGCAACTTTACCCGCTGCCCCTGGCTTTGTCAGCACTCCATTTTTGTGTAGTTTAAGTTGCATCTTGGATCTTTTCCCCCGACCCCCCCCCCCAAAAAAAACAAATACTCTTGCTGTGTTAGTCAGTAGTTCACTCAGATGTTTGGATCTCTCTGCTCTGCTTACCATCTTCCTTCTGGCTTCATCAGGTGTGTTTTGTGTTTTACTGTAGTGTTCGTTCCATGTGGTGGGTTGTTCAAGATGTGTGGTTATTTTGATCGTAGAGGAGCATAAAGGTTGTACATGATAACTGGGAGGATTCATCAGAGAAACACTTGGGGGATGGGGCTGGATGGGTCAAACGGGCAAGAAAATCTTGAAGAGCAAATATTGGAAAACCTAAGAAAAACTGAAAAACAATAAAGGTTTTTATTAACACTTGTTTGGTGTCTTTTGTTTCATGATTTGAGTGTAAAATAAAGCAGGTCACAGGCCTTTTTCACAGAAGATATTTTGAAATATCAGTAGAAAAGGCACAGGTGGCCTACAGAGCCATTAATATTTTAGTAACTGCTTTACTCTGCTGTGAAAAAGACACATGTTGTCTCACTTTAGGATACAGTAGTCACTGCATCTATCTGATATTTCTAATGAATAGAGCTGAAAACGGTCACTGAAGTCGAAGGTCGCAGTCGTGTCTACCTGATTGATGGACGACCTCGTCCCCTCTGGCTTTTCTGAGAATTCCAGTCATATCTGCATGCGGATGACATTCGAAACTGAAAACACACTTGCCTTGTTAAAGAGCAAATTCTTACTCTGCAGACTGTCAAAGAGTTCAAACATCTGTCATCAGACAGTCGAATTTTTGGGGACAAGTATTGTTTTCAATGCAATACCCAAAGTGAAAAGCCAGTATTTCTAGTAATAACATTCACATATCAAGACGACTGGTGCAGAACTTAAATATAAATATAAATATATGCTTCAGCTGCTCTGTGTCGTCTGATGTGATAAGAGAAGTGTGGAGAAGCCTGACTTTTACGTGACAAACGCGATCGACATGATCAAGGAAAGGATGGTCTAAATGCCCACCTCTCCCGTGTGCTGTTATTAATAACTGGCCCACATACCAGCACTCCACTCTGGTTTCTGTGGGTCAGCTGCTTTTTTGGAGCGCTGCGTCCGGCCTCCGTTACAGTTACCTATGACGACTCCCTCCTCTCTGCCTGTGTGTCTGTGCCTCTGACTCACTTGAAGCCCACGGACAGAAAGGAATAAAGAGCAAAAAAAAAGAGAAACCGCACACACACACAGATAAATAACACCTGTTTTTTTTATTTAAATAACAGCTCTGAAATGCACCCACAATATTTACAAAGATACATTTTAGCCTGCAACATAAAATAAGGTGATTGGACTGCGAAATGATGGCAATATTTTCTATTGTAGCAACTCTTCAGCCAGTGATAATAATAATACGTCTCCGTGTATAAATACTAGACTATCATTATTAAACAGTCAATCCTACACCTGCAACTTGACAATTACTGTGGAAATACACTGAGCAGGTGGAGGAAAAGGTGCTTATATACTTTAAAATATTTATTCTGTTTACACTGTCCTCTCTTAAAATATTTTCTCGATGTTTCTGCTGTGTATTAGCACCAACAATGATACAGATTGAAACTCGGAAGAAGTGAAGATGCATTCTTACATGATTACTGACAATGTGAACACCATGTCTGACCACTGAATAGTAGATTATATATTTTATTGTTTAAAAATATAACAATCTTCTGATAAGTTATAGGTTATAAGTTGTTGTTTTCTTTAAAATCAGTATGTAACAGTAATTCACAGACCCACTTTGATTTAATACACATTCTTCATGCATTGATGATCAACTGTCCCTTCATTTCCAATCACCTCACTAATGGATCAAATTAAGCCACATCAACATTGAAGCCAAAAATCCTGCTTTAAAAACCACTCAGCCATATTTCAGTTATATCAGAGTATGAGACTTGGAGCATGTGGACACAAAACCGTTAAGTTACCTAATATAAAGGAAGGACAAACACTTCTTTCATTGACCTTTTGGCAACATGAACAGGCCAGTCACCTCTAGAAATATGGCAAATACAATCAGTTAACTTTATGAGCCCTCTATCGTGGAATAAAGCAAAGGGCTACTTTTACATCAAATATAAATCCCAACAAAATGTAGTCATGCCCTAACAATGTAACACGGAAACACTACAGGATGCAGTAACTAGATTTGCTTCTGTGTTTGTTACATCCATGCATAATGTATTTAAATAAAAGCTAAAACTTCCCAAAATAAGCATGAAACCCATAGACAATGATAAATGATTGATAATGTTTTATTCTACAGCCCACCAGTATATTTAATACTAATAATGTACATGACAGAAGAGTTAACATGCTCCCCTGGTGTTCTTCAGAGGATGAACCACAAAATACAAAACAGCAGAGTTTGGGAAACTTTTTACAACATCTGTTACAATATCGGTTGCTATCACTCTAGTGATTGGTTGGATTATTATAACTGGGACATAATCAGACGACAATTAGTGAGTTTGCCACAGAATGACTATTTGGCAACCGGTTTAGCAGTGAGATAAGTTGATCAACCGAAGATTTATTGTCATGTCAAAAAGCAAAAAAAGTTAAAAATCCAGTGGTTCCAGCTTCTCAAATGTGAATATTTGATGGTTTCTTTAGTCTTCTGTGATGGTAAAAAAAAAAAAAAACATAGACAAAACAAATGACTAATTGAAAAAGAAAGAAAAAATTGGCAGATTAACTGATCATGAAACTAATCTCTAGTTGCTGAACTGTTTTATTTTCCATCTGTTACAACACTTAACCATGATTTAAAGCAGCACTCAATGTGATCATCTGAAATACCATCAGAAATGCAGTTTTTACCTACTTATTTTCAGCTATAAGTTTGCACAATCAAACAAAATATTTATCAAATATAAAGTTGCAGTTATCATATCACATTTTTTTCTTGTTGTCCCTTTAAGAGAATTCCCTCTAAACTGCAGATGGATTCATTCAAGTGACCTTGGTTTTGCAAAGTTACATTCCACCATGTTAATCTTTTGCTAGTTTCTACTGCTGGGCTGTAAAATAAGACATTATTAAAATTGGCAGGCCAAGTCTCAAGTGTCCAAAAACACAATCTTCACAGCACAACAAAAGCCAAATTAAAGCTAAATGTCCCAAACCTCAAAGTCAACTGAGGTCACAAGCTGGCTAATGAAAAAAAAAGAAGACCTTTTTCCCCCCTTTGAAAAATGTTGCACTTCAGTGAAATTGTCACAATATACAGTGACAACAATCTGTCAATGTCCCAAACATGGCACATTTAATTTGAAACCCAATATAACATTTAATTTGCATAAACCACTGCTGAATAAATTAAAAACGATCGAATAAACAAAGTTTTGCTCCAAGCTCACTACTACATGTCAAACAATATATTAAAACCTAAATTTGAAATAAAAGTAAAGGCAAAGAATACACTTGCCCACATACAGTATAATCAGCTGATCCAAGTGCTGAAGTGAAACTGACTTGATAACGTGTCAGCGAGGTCACATTGAACTATAAAGACTTCACCCAGAGCAAAAGTCTGGATCAAAGGGCCTCTGTGCCTTTTGTACAAAAGAAAAAAAGTGTGTTTTGTTCAGTGTCACTGTGCTGTTTGTTTAAAATAATAGTCGACTTTCTATCATTGGTAACATGATATTGCAATCATTTACTGTTTTGTTTACATAAATACAGCTGATAACTGCCATGGAGCGAGAGCAATGGCGGGTTCCTCCTGCTAAATGTGGATCCCTTCGGTGGAGGTAGAAAGTGGACTGACGTAACACGAAAAAAAGGAGGGAGATGAGCAAGAATTTGTTGAGGCTGGAATAAGAATGATCAATACTCCAAGATAATGCTTACAAGGGTTGGATGTCTAACATCTTCAGGAGCCGCTACGATGTCAGTGTAGCGGTGAAGACTCGGAAGGGATGGGCGACTAAGCAGCATCATGCAGGTTGGTGGGGAGAGAGGGAATAAAGGTTGGTGTGGTGCTATGGGTTTAAGGCCAGATGAGGACATACAGCAGTTGAGATCACGTCTGATGCACCTCGTGGAACATCAGCTCTCGGGGGATACGAGTCTCTGGGCCGTAGAGCTTACAGGCTCGACGCTCAAACGCAGCAACGTTCTGCTTTACAACCTCATCGAAGAACATGGTGGCTAACTGGGAGTGCAGCAAAGAGCGGAACTCAAAGGATATCTGGTAAAAAATACAAAAAATACGATTTCTTTTCAGTATATGCCACACGGAGTAGATGAGTCATAAAAAGTGGAAATAATAGAAAGCAGATGCAGAAGAAAGCTACTGGCTACTTACAGAAAAGTCTACTGTGCAGGTGCGAGGGTAACCAGGAATGCCAGGACTAAAGCGCCATATTGTCTCCAGGTGATTGAACAGCTTTCCATCCGTGCACACTGCCTAAAAATCAACCAAAAGAGAAACTCTGTGGTTACAAATGGGAGTTTGGGGAAAAGAGTACTGGCTGACATTCCAAACACTACTCTTGCTTCGACTAAAATTTGCTAAAAATTTGTTACATTCAACATTTAACATCATCCACACAACTGACAGACTCAGTGAGGCTACTGGCACTTACTTTGACTAGATGGGGTCGGACACTAGTGATCATAGATGTGTATCTCTCCACCACTGGAGGGAATCCCACTTCAAGATGAGCTTTGGAGTGGCCTGCTCTTCTCATGATGGTCTGGGACTTCTTACACCAGGGCACAAAATGCTTGTAATCATCGACATTGGCCACCACATCATACATCTCCTGCATAGAATACCTAAGACAGCAAGTATCACAAGTTTAAGGAATAATAATAATTTTAAAAAAACACTCAGAAATACAGTAATTGCTCATAATGTACTGGAAAATTACCCGAGTATCCTACGCTCCGAGTACTCCTTCCTTTTGTTGGTGAGGCTGATGAAGTTTCTGCTTTGAGGAACAGCCATTGTCATTGTGTCCCAGTCTTGAAGGCAAAGCACTCTGGGAGTTCTTGTCATTAATATGCCACATGATGACAAGTGTCTAAAAGGTAAGAGGAAATGTCCTGTAAGCCACATTCTGGAAAGAGTGCAACCTGCCACAGGCACAGTACACAACAAAACAGGCCCACTACATTCCAGTTTCCAGCTACCAGTGTCAATAAGTACACCTGTATTATGCTGGACCATGACATGTTGTGAGTTTGCTGGTAATTTCTGAGATGGTCCTTTAATATGAATAGAAAAAAGAATAGTAGTGTGACACCCACTCACTCTTGTTGCACCATTTCACAATGTGTTTTCTGGTAGGTGATTACAGGCTGACACATGTGACTAGAAAAATACATGATAACTTACTGAGGATCAGTACATAAATCTATCTCTATCAGCGGATACAAGGTTAAACAAGCAATACTGTAAGGGTCCAATAATTAGGTATTCCTTATAATTAGCTGATTATTTTAATAGTAGTGTGCCAGTATTGCATCTGTCAAATGATATTAAAACTGTTGAGGTCTTTTTATTTAGGAAAAGCAATAAACTGCCTTATGATACTACGCTCAAATATAAAAAATACATTCGCAATATTGACCAATATTGTGTTTGCTACCTCAAACTTAAACAAGCCATACTGTGTGGGTCCAACATTAATTAGTTTTTCTTTATAATTAGCTGATTGTTTTTAATATAAACATGTCAGTATTACATCTGTTTTCTTTTTACATCTTTTTATTTAGGAAAAGCAATAAGCCACTTGTGCTGGTGCGTTCAAACATAAATACGTTCTCGACCAATAATGGTAAGACAGTACTGGATATTGATCATGGCTTCAATAGCATATTTTGTTACATCCATGAGGTGTTAAGTGTTTGTTACTTAAATCTTGAAGTGTAAACTGTGACATTAGCCACCAGGGTTTAAAAGTCACAGAGCTCTTACCCTGGTGCAGGACTGTCACACTGTTTACATAAGAAAACATAAGTACGACTACCCTGATAACGTTACCTGATGACCTTTTCCTCTCTACACCATTTGATCCACGGGAACACACAGTGTCGGTCACTACGCACTGAAGGACTAGCTGTGTGTCATTATAATAATAGAGCCAGTGTTTCCGTGACAGGCTCACCTGATGTTTTGTCGCATGCATCCTCTTGGCACCGCTGTACGACCCGAGCGAGAGGAGCCCACAGCGGCAATCTGCAGATAGTCACTGAACGTCCGCACACCCATGGGTAACCTCCGGGCACTGGCCGTGGCTGCCATCAACCCAGCCACTCCGTTCAAATGGGTTAGGTCCTGGCTGGGTCTTTGAGGCTGACACCGGGGTTTCAGTCCCTGCTTACGCCCGTAACGTTACGACTTGTCAGAATAACCAGCTTTCACCGGTTGTCAACGTAACTAACGTTAGTTACGGCAGTTAACTGCTAGCTAACGTTAGCTAGCTAGCAGGGTTTCATAACGAGTCCGAACAAACGCGACGTACAGCCGCGTTCCTCTATTTTTTCAGCAATACTCACATCACTCCACCTCTCAGGACCCAAACGTGCTGCAAAGTTATACTATTTGTGTTAGTTTCGGTTTTAAGTTTCGTCAAATACGGCCCAGCTGCCGACGACCTTCTCCTGCTAAATAAAACGCCGGTGGGACAAACTGTTCCTTTCTTCTGGCCGTTGGTCTTCGGTTTAGCTTAACGGCTCTGTGGTGAAATGCTGCCCCCTCCTGTGCTGGAGGCTGAATGAAGCTTTTATATCTATTATATTTTAGTTCTATTTTTTATTTCTATTATATTGTTTTATTATATTTTATTTTGAGCAGTAGTGGAAGAAGTATTTATATCCTTTACTTAGGTAAAAGTACCAATAAAGCAATGTAAAAATACTCCATTAAAGTAAAAGTCCTCCATGAAAAATCCTACTTAAGTAACTGACTGATATATTATTATTTATGACATCATTAGATCATTAATACTGAGGTATAAGTGTGTAAGCAGCTGTTGTAGCTGCTGGAGGTGGAGCTAGTTGAACTACTTTATATACAGTTAGCTAGTTTAGTCCAGTGGTTCCCGATCTAGGGGTCGGGTCCCTCCAAAAGGTCACCAGATAAATCTGAGGTGTCGTGAGATGATTAATGGGAGAGGAAAGAAGAAAAAACAGAGTTCTGATACACAAATCACTTTTTGGACCTTTTCTCTAATCTTTGATTTTTGGTGAAATATTGGATCATTTGAACATTTATTGAAATGAAACCATGTGAGAAGTTTAGAGGGAAAAGTCCCTATTTGGTGGAGCTGTTCTCAACTCATAGACATCTGAAATGTGACTCAACTACACACTACTTTTTGTAAGACATCAAAAGCCAAAAAGTTTGGAAACCACTGGTTTCATCTTTAACAATGTGTTGTATTTTAAAAGCTTGTTATATTATCCATTGTGTCAAATCTTCATCTGAAAAGTAACTAAAGCTGTCAAATAAATGTAGTGGAGTAGAAAGTACAATATTTCCCTCTGAAATGTAGTGGAATGGAAGTATAAGAGCATAAAATGGAAATGCTCAAGCAAAGTACAACTACCTCTAAATTGTACTTAAGTACTTTGAGAGTAAGGCACGTCCCAACTTCAACAACTGACCATCAGGAGTTGTAGTCTACAATATTGACAACTGATCCATCTCCATGACAACAGAGCAAGTCCATGAAAAACATGAGATGCCGTTGAGAGCACCAGAAAAAGCTATTAAGTAGATATTATGTCAAACCTAAAGAGCCAAGTACGATTAAATTCTGGTAATAAATGTATAGGAAAATTTACCTTGTCATAATTTGGTAACCTGTGACCAAAATCATATCAAGTGGATATCTGCCACATTTACATGTCTTTTTAGCATCAAAGTCCCTCTTTGTGTTTCTTGGAGAGTGTTTCCCTGTTGAGCTGCAGTATAATAGCTGAAGTATAGTAACAAAAAGAGAGACTTTGGCACAAAAAGACTAACATTGAAAGATATATACTTGAATTGACTCATTTGGATGGCTGAAACTTCATATTAGCTTCAGATAAACTTTTAAATACATTTTGGCACAGAAGGAGCCTTGTGGATTTTGGCCCCCATCACTTATATTGTAAGTGCATTATGAAGGGATCTTCTAATAGCCAGTATGAACAGGAGGAATGATTATGATTATCACAGGCCCCAAAAGTTTCACCTCAGAGAAAATTGGTGCTATCATCACATCATATGTTTAGTTCTCTCAATCTTTAGCGGTGTATTAGGAGGTGTACGATGGAGTATTAGGGCCAGACTGAGAGGAAAGAAATTGTGAGATTTCGAGAAAAAAGTCATAATTTACGAGCATAAAGTTGTAATTCATGAGAATAAAGTTGTAATATTACAAAAATAAAGTATTAATTTGACAACAAAAAAGTTGTAATTTTATGAGAATAAACAGTCGCCTGCGTTAAAATGAGGAATGTGAAGCATTTTGTGAAGTTATACTTTAGGTTTCACAAATAACCAAATGATTTGGCACATCAACACCAGATTATTATGAGTATCAGACTTTTAAATGACTGTGTGTTTATTCCGAAGAAAGAAGCATACAGACTTGAAAGAACTTACCTCTTTTTGTGGAAAAGGAAATGACTGAAAGTGGTCGAATGCAAGACTACCAGTGGTTACATCTGATATTAGCACTTTTTTCTCATATAATTATGACTGTCTTCTTGTAAAATTATGACTTTTTTCTTGCAACTGTATACTTGTAATATTATGACCTTTTTCTTGTAGAATTACAACAGTATTCTTGTACTATTATGACTTTTTTCTTGTACAATTATGACTGTATTCTTGTAATATTATGACTTTTTACTTGTAGAATTATAACATTATTCTTATAATATTATGACTTTTTTCTTGAAGAATTACAACTTTATTCTTGTAATATTGTGACTTTTTACTTGTAGACTTATAACATTATTCTTATAATATTATGACATTTCATCTTGCAGAATTACAACTTTATTCTTGTGATATTATCACTCTTGTAGAATTATGACTGTATTCTTACCATATGACTTTTTTCTTGTAGAATTACGACTTTGTTTTCGTAATCTGAAAAAAAAATCTATATTTTCTCTCAGTGTGGCTTTAATACTCCGTCTTAGTGGAAGAGAACATTGTAACTTTTTTTTCTTTTTTTATGTCAATGAGCAGTGGAGCAGTGGAGCAGCAGCGTGCTCTGCGGGTGTCTGCCGCACGGTGTCGCCTTTTCACCCGAGAAGGCGCGAGCAGCCGCCACGCCTGTAGGCGGAGCGGCACAGTCGTAGCCAGGATCGTCAGACCAGACATAGGATACAGACAACAACAGTGACAGATCAAGACCGCATTTCTGACAGTTTGCAACCAGCTATGGGTGCAGTCTGAAAAGTGGACACAGTAGCGCACCGCAATATACCTCGAAGTTTTATCCTCATGAAGGAGCTCCGTCCTGGCTGAGTTTGGGAGATGGGAGTACTCAACATTGCAGACCAGGTACGCTGAAAAGAAAGCGCTCCGTGTTTGTGCTGTGGCGCAGTCTATTTGCTGGGAGATTCCTGCTCTTGTGCGCAGCATATTACGTCTTATCGGCCGAACGGCTTGTTTTCGTTTTTAGCTTATTGGCGGTGCATGTTTATTTGATTGGATATCGGCATCATAATGATATATCCCCTTACAATTAGCGATCCTCGGCGTTCATTACGTTGCTCTTGCCCAGGCCCAGTTCTGGGTCGCGGCCAGCTCTGGAGCAGAATTAGCTAACGTGAGCTAGAGCCGATGAGCTAGCTGACGTAAGACAACGGCCTGTAGTGCAGGCCTCAGCCAGGGCTCTGTGTATTTACTGGAGGGAAATAAGAATCGCATTCGGTTATTTACAGTAAACGCATTAAATACAACAACTAACATCACTATTAACCATGTCACTGAATTGTTAACGACTATAACGAAGATAAAGACGTGCTCAGAGGAATCAGACATAGTGGTGATGGTTATATCCGACTCGTCGCTGCGGGATCAGCTTTAACGTTATTTAATGCAGCGTTAACTGACCAGATTTTTCTATATTGCAGCCTCCTCTGGTCCAGGCCATCTTCAATCGTAATGCTGAAGAAGTTCAACTATTATTGCACAAAAAGGAGGATGTCAATGCACTGGTATGTATGTTGTGCAGTAAGTTTCAATGCAAAACGGGTCCAGATCATGAAGGGCCCCAGTACTATCAGTTAAACATGAAAATTAAAGATTGATTGATTGTATTTTTTAAATCCTACAGGACCAAGAGCGCCGTACGCCACTTCATGCTGCTGCCTGTGTGGGTGACGTCCATATAATGGACCTCCTCATTGAATCAGGTGAATGATTAAATGCATGCATTCCTGACACCTGGCTATGTGTTGATAATATAGGCTCTTCTGTGTTAAAGAAGTGTGGTGCATACTTAATTCTTTGTCACTATGCCAGCAGATATCCCCCCCCCTTCATTGTTAGTTCACCCTGCAGAAGCATTGCTCTTTCACCTGTAAGATCCTTGTTATTCTTTTGAATAATAGTTGCTTTCTTTGTCTTCCAGGTGCCAGTGTAAATGCTAAAGACCATGTATGGTTGACCCCGTTGCACAGGGCGGCTGCTTCCAGGAATGAAGTGAGCAATAAACTCTTCCCCTTTTGCCATTTTGAAGAGTCTAATTATCTCTCAGTCTGATGACTTCATTCTCTAATTCTATTATGTATTCCTCCATGGTGATTATAGATCTCATTTAGATTTATGCACCAAAATATTGCGCTGACTGAGGGAAATGCAGCAAACTGCAGATATGATATATGCTTAAAGCTCTTGCGATTGCTTCCCTCTCCCCAGAGGGCAGTGGGTCTGCTGCTGAGGCGCGGAGCAGAGGCAAATGCACGAGACAAGTTTTGGCAGACACCACTGCATGTGGCTGCTGCCAACCGTGCCACACGCTGCGCAGAGGCCCTGCTAACCCAGCTGAGCAACCTGAACATGGCAGATCGCACCGGTCGAACTGCCCTGCACCACGCTGCTCAGAGTGGGTTCCAGGAGGTAAGACATGGCACAATCTTTTTTTTGTTTGATTTATTGCCTTCCTTTTTTTAGACTCCTTAAAAGAGTTGTTCCTACAGTTTTATTTCATGTCTTACAGATGGTGAAGCTGCTGCTGAACAAAGGGGCCAACCTGAGTGCCATCGATAAGAGGGAGAGACAGCCTATCCATTGTGCTGCTTACTTGGGTAAGCGAGTTTCGCTCTCCAGCCACTGCTGCACAACACAAATTCCCATTGTCAAATAGCAGTAAAAGCTCCTATTGTTCATGGTGAGTTTTACTTAAACGAGAAGCAATAACATGGAGAAGTCCTTGTGTCACAGTCTGGGGGTGAAAAACGCCACAATAACCGTTTACTTAAACCTCTCTATATGTGGCTTTTATTGCATTGAATCCGTCAAAATAAATAGAATTTATGTTAGAGATAATCCTGAAATGTTTTCTCTGGTTTTGTGTTGTATCCTGTAGGGTATGTGGAAGTTGTGAAGTTGCTGGTGTCCCGCAGTGCAGACAAGAGCTGCAAGGATAAGCAGGGCTACACACCTCTCCATGCTGCTGCTGCAAGTGGTCACATCGAAATTGTAAAGTACCTACTGAGGATGGGGGCAGAGGTGAGTGATTCTGTATTCATTTAAAAAAAAAAAAAAAAAAAGATTTCGAAACTAACTAAATTAGTCTGCCCCTTTGCTTGTTTTTATTAAATGTCACGGGGTATAACCAGTAGCCTTTCAGTATGAGCAAGCAGCTGAAATCTGATCAAAGGGCTTTTATTTTAAGATTTCAGGCTCAAGGCACAGACTGAACTTGCGTCATGTTTGTCTTTTTTCTCTGTCAGATTGATGAACCCAATGGCTTTGGAAACACTGCACTCCATGTGGCTTGCTACATGGGACAGGAAGCTGTGGCTACCGAGCTGGTGAACCACGGAGCTAATGTTAACCAGCCCAACAAGTGCGGCTACACCCCTCTGCACCTGGCCGCCGTCTCCACCAACGGTGCCCTCTGTCTGGAGTTGCTGGTCAACAATGGGGCAGATGTCAACCAGCAGGTATGTAACAGGCTGAAAGGTCTCAATTCACTGTGCTGTTATTAATAATTAGATGATCTGGTGATAATTAAATCAGTCACTCTGGAGGAAGATTGTGTTCGAGCCACTTTGTTTGTTTCTCATTTACAGAGCCAGTGCTGTGTGTGAAGTAGAGCTAGTGGAGCGTGAGGAGATATTAGCTAGATTTGACAATCTGCCACCAGAATCACTGACTCTACCTTCTTAAGTCTTTATTATGTTACACTACAGACATGGCAGCGTAGTACATTTTGTATTTGTTTACTTCAATCTTTGTTAAAGTTGAAGATCATTTAGACACAGTTTGGTTTGTCCAACAAATTTCAAACCAAAGATTTAACAAAAATATTGTTTTAGGATTGGTCCTGTAGTCCAAAGTGGTTAAATCAACATATGGGGGTGGATATGGAGAAAGAATAAAGATAATACACATTTTATTCCTGCCTATAGAAACACTTTTTGTAAAACTGCCTAAAATTCAAACATTGCACACACACCAGTACATTTTTAAGGATTCATGTGCTATTGCTTACTCCCTCTGTGCATAGCTTACAAGGCCTTCAAATTATCTTATTGCCCAATTCCAATAACACTGTCACAGAAAAAAATATTGGTTTGTGGTTAAGACAACCATTCAGCTCCAGCCAAAAAAACTTACCACTTCAAGTATAATTTTCTAAATAGATCTTGTGAGCAGTTGAGTAAGAGTGGAAACAGACTATCTGCTGCTACCTACAAAAATGTAAAAAAGCAGATGTGCATGATCGTTATTTTGGTCTTATTTGTAAACTGGACATGTGGATCTGCTTTTGTTCACTGTGGTCGTAGCAGTTTTTCTGAAGCTTGTTCAAAAAAGTGAATTGTGATTTTTTTGTTTTAATGATCTCTGAACTACACTTCAAATGAAATATCCTGATTTTTATATTGTGTTTTTCTTTCACCCTATACAGAGCAAAGAAGGGAAGAGCCCCCTGCACATGGCAGCCATTCACGGACGCTTCACACGCTCTCAGATCCTCATCCAAAACGGTAACCATGACTATGCTGTCTAACTGATCAGTAAGAGTTTGGTGGTGCAGGATTTCTCTCTCCTCCATAATGGCTTTTCTTTTTAATTCACTCCCTCTTCCCTTACTTCCCATCAGGTGGGGAAATTGATTGTGTGGATAAGTATGGCAATACTCCTCTCCACGTTGCTGCTAAGTACGGCCATGAACTTCTGATCAGCACTCTGATGACCAACGGAGCAGACACAGCCAGGTCGGAGAAGCTTTAAGTGGTGTTGCTTAATGCTATGAGATGGTTTGGTTTAAGTGGGCTTGTGTTTTTGATATTGACCGCTCGGCTTCTAACGAACTCTTTGTGCTTTTTCCAGACGTGGGATCCACGGAATGTTCCCTTTGCACTTAGCTGTGCTGTACGGGTTTTCAGACTGTTGTCGCAAGTTACTCTCCTCAGGTTTGTCTTTGCTCCATCAACGTGTGCGCTCTGATTCATTTACACTTTTACAAAGCCGTTACCATCAGCTGTTTCTTCGTCTCCCTACAGGTCAGCTGTATAGTATAGTTTCATCCATGAGTAAGGAGCACATACTATCTGCTGGGTTTGACATAAACACCCCTGACAACTTTGGGAGGACCTGTCTACACGCTGCTGCCTCTGGAGGGTAGGACGCAGAATCTGCTTTGCATTTGCTTAAAATGTTCCGCTATTAAATGGCATCTGTTACTCCAAGTTAATTTCCTCTCTGTGTGCATCTTTCTTTTACAGAAATGTTGAATGTCTGAACTTGCTCTTAAGTAGCGGTACCGACTTGAATAAGAGGGACATAATGGGAAGGTGAGTTTCGTCCTCGTCTTTGTAAGATGTGCTAATTTTACTGATGCTGCAACATGTCTGTGCAGCTGACTGAAGCGTCGACTCACTGTATTCTCCCTCCTTGCCTTAGGACACCGTTGCACTATGCGGCTGCTAATGGGAGGTACCAGTGCACTGTGACCCTGGTGAGCGCTGGCGCTGAGGTCAACGAGCCTGACCAGACAGGCTGTACTCCCCTGCACTACTCTGCCGCCTCCCAAGCCTTCAGCAGGTTGGAAAAACAAAAAAAAAAAATCTCTCTCCTTCTGTGTTCTCTCAGTAACAGGAGAAGCAACACAAAACCACCAAATGTTCGAAGTCCAAGACCGTTCCAAGTCTGGCAGAAAGTCAACCATTGTTCCAGAACACTGATTGACTGGTTAAACTGTCAGATCGGTCGGTGGATTTTGAAATTTGTGTGTCTTTACTGTTTTGCTGTGGTTATTCCTCAATTCTCACACCCATTTAGTTCAATAAATGTAAAGTTTCATGAAGGCATAAATGCTCTAAATGCTTGGTTTCATAGTCAAGTCACACGCCCAGCGATTTCTCAACTTTTTCAGAGTTGATCGTCATTTTTCTGGGAACCATCAGAATGATGAGGATGAGGCGAAGGAGTCGTACTTGTGAGTTTTTTCCCCTGACTAACGTGATTAAGGCGTAAAATTCAATAAACTGAAACAATGTTTGTTTGTGGGAAAACAAATTTATCGCCACTTCCTCTTTCTTTCTCCGCATCCTTCATCGTCCTCTAATCACAGCTGCTTGGAGCATCTTTTGGACAATGGTGCTGATCCATCGATGGTCAACTCAAAGGGTTACAGCGCTGTTCACTATGCAGCTTACCATGGCAACAAACAGAACCTGGAGCTGGTGCGTTCCTCCGTCATATCATGTCACACTTTAAACATCTAGTAAAGGACTTCTTGATTGATATTAACATGTGCGGTTTGTTTTTTCAGCTCCTGGAGATGTCCTTTAATGCACTAGGAGACATAGAGAGCAGTATTCCAGTCAGTCCTCTGCATCTTGCTGTAAGTGTTTCACATTTCGCCAACTTTCTGGTTCGACAGCGATTCAAATCGGCCTCTTAATCTCAACTAAATGCAAAGTTGTGACCGTCTTCCTCTGCTCCCTCAGGCTGATAAGGGTCACTGGCAGGCTCTGCGTGTGCTGACAGAAACTGCAGCCTATGTGGATATGCAGGACGCTGCAGGCCGTTCTGTGCTCTACTTGGCCGCCCAGAAAGGCTACGCCCGCTGTGTGGAGGTGCTCTTGGCTCAGGGGGCCTCCTGTCTCCTCAATGACAACCGCCTCATGTGGACTCCAATTCATGTTGCAGGTACGCTGCACCCCCGCTGGAAGATTTCATAGCAAACCACCCACATAGAGTAAATATTATGTTATATATGAATGCATATTTAAAAAAAGACAATCTTTGTTTCATATCAGCTGCCAATGGTCACTCTGACTGCCTGCGCATGATGATTGACTACGGGGAGGAGGGGGATCTCACCAACGTCGCAGACAAATTTGGCCAGTGAGTGCTTCTCTTTGTTGTTTACTCTGAAAAGAATGGCTTCACTTTGTATATCCAGCTGTTTTGATCAATGAGCTCACAGTGGGAGGAAGAAAAAAAAAAACACTTCTTTATTGTTACTTCTGTCCCCCCTTCAGGACCCCTCTGATGCTGGCTGTTCTGGGAGGTCACACTGACTGTGTCCACTACCTGTTGGAGAAGGGTGCCTTGCCAGATGCTAAGGACAAGAGGGGCAGCACAGCTTTGCACAGAGGGGTGAGTCGAACACACTCGACCACACTGTGTGGCTGTACGTTCATGACATATAATCCATACAAGACTAATTGGTGGGTAAAGTGCAAGTGGTACGTTAATCAGTAGAAATCATACAAGCACTGTTGGTATGAAAACCATGGACTACTATAATAGACAACCTTCGTTCTCACTTCAAAATAAAATAGTTTAGAAAATATGTTTAAAACAGGGACCTGAATGTAAAGCTGCATCATTAAAGGAGTAAAATATTAACAGAGAGGAATGAAATGATGGTTGAAACTTCTTTTAAATCCCTTAGCACGATGTTATTGGCACCTAATCGGCATCAGCTGATAAAGGCTTAAAAATGAATGTCGGTCATATCAGCCTGAAATGAACATTTCTGTTGTTATGACAGGCTGATCAGATGCTTTAATTATGCGTACGTGTTGCGAATTGTTGACTAAATGCTCGATAAACTGTTTATCTGTTTGTCCCGTAAACACACTTCATGCAGGTGGGTGTTGTCACCATGTCGGGTATTTAAAAAGCAGTGAAATGAGGCAACCGAAGGATTTTTTTTTTAGTGATGCTGTTCTCTTTAAGTGTGTTAGGGATACATGTTTGGGGATGTAGCTGCAAGGCGAAGAGGAAAAGGGTTTAATGGATGAAGTTAAACTGCAACATTAATCTATAAGGCTTATATTTCTCTCTGCTGGTCCTGCATAACGTCCTGAGAAGGATGTCTCAGTGCTTGATGTAGTTTAAGTTTTTAAGTAAAAGTAGTGATTTGGTTCCTCTGACTGATACAGTTGTAAGCAAAAGTTTGGGCACCTCTTGACAAACAACATATTTTGAGGATTTTTTTCACTCTCTCTAGGATTTGGAACATAAAACACAATATTTTCAGCAACATTAATGCAGTTAATGTCATAAAAAATAATAATGAAAACATCATTGTGGCATTGGCAAAAGTTTGGTCCCCCTACATAATCAGTACTTAGTAACAACCCCTCTGGCAGAAATCACAGCTTACAAACACTTTTTGTTGCCAGATAAAAGTCTTTCAGTTCTTGTATTTGGGATTTTCTCCCAGTCCTCCTTGCAAAATGCTTCTAGTTCTGCAATATTCTTGGGCCGTCTTGCTCTCAGCTCTTTTGAGACCTAACCACAGATTTTTTTCAGTTATGTTCAAGTCAGTGGACTGTGGTAGAAGCCATCCTGTTTTCAGCTTCAGCTTTTTTTTTTTTTTACAGACGGTGTGATGTTTGTTTCCAGAATTTGCTGGTATTTAGCAGAATCCATTCATCCCCTCCGCCCGTGCAATGTTTCCTGTGCCTCTAGCTGCAACACAGCCCCAAAGCATGATAGATCCACCTCCATGTTTAACAGTTTGCAAGGTGTTCTTTTCATGAAATGCTGCTCCTTTTTATCTCTAAACATACCTTTGCTGATTGTGGCTGAAGATTTCTATTTTAACTTCATCAGTCAACAGCATTTGTTTCCAAAACACATCTTCTGTAGATGTTCTGTTGCATATTTGTGACGTTGGATTTTATAATGAAGATGCAGGTATGGTTTTCTTCTACCGACTCTTCCATGAAGGTCGTTGGTGTAAGCATCACTGCTAGTGTGACCCAAGTACTTTAAAGCTTCGTACGATGCCATGGTATTCCAATGGTGAAATAGGTCTACCCGCAAAACCTTTTTTTTTTTTTTTTTACACTCTGCCTGGCGAGCAAATATCACCCGTGCACTGACACCTGTCAAGGTAATGGGTAATACCAGTAGACAGACATATTGTGTAACCAATCAGAGAGCTAGAGTAAGTGGCCACGCTGTGACTCACAGTAAGTGACGCAGCAAGGTTGGTTGACAGCACTCTGTATACTGCTCATACTATGATGCTGTTGAGAAGTAAAACCACTTGTTCTGAGTGCAAATACGCTGTCAGCAGGCAGTTTATTTGACGATAAGTAGCCACAATGACATACTGGACAAAATACGTAGGGACATGGAGAAGTGCTCCGTGCTCAGTTTGTTGTTTTAGGGTTTCTGCAGACGTGGTGAAGCTTACAGCTGTGTGCGGTGAAGGTAAGCGGAGCTGTGTGTGCTAGCTAGTGGTGTGTGACCGGCAGCGAGCCCCTGTGTTGGGTGTGTGCTCAGAAAGACGTTGTTGTGCAGATATAAAGAAGTCACACAGCTGACACCAAAAGAAGCCCAAATGAAGGTACTAACGGTGTACCATCACTCCTATGTCTGCTAAATCTTCCTGCAGGTTTTTGCAGTCATATGGTGGTTTTGATTTGCCTTTCTGTGCAGCACACGAGCAGTTCTCTCTGAGTTTTCTTGGCCTTTCAGATCTCATCTTGACTTTCACAGTTCCCCTAAACTGCCAAACTGTGGAAACTGCAAGCTGACAACACTTTGCTATCTTCTTCTAGTCCTCTCCTGCACTGTGGACATCAATCACTTTCAATTTCAGAGTCTTACACAGCTGCTTAGAGGAACCCGTGGCTGCTGAGCGTTCGTACAAGGTTTGAACAGTCAGAGTATCTGTAAAGCTTTGAAATTGACATCAGCTGATGTTTCCTAATGACAGTTGTTGACATGCTCAGGCCTAACAAGTTGATTAAGGTTTCTGAGACTTGGGAACTCTTTGAGTGCCTGAACTTTTGCACATGCCACAGTGATCTTTTTATTTTTGTTCAGTTTATAACATTAAAAGTAATTATGCATTAATGAAAATATTGTTTTTTTTTATGTTCCCTATCTTAGAGATGCGGTGTTTACATCTTATTAATTAATAAAATCACCAAAATACAGTATGTTATTTGTCAAGAGGTGCCCAAACATTTGCATACAACTGTATATTATTATAAATGACATCATTAGAGTACATCATGTCTATTTATCTTCTTTTAGTTGGCTTTAATTGCAGTACACAGCCAACAGTTTCAGTTGGTTTTGCACTTACTCTCACATGATTCCTGTAGACAGAGATTACATTTACTTACTTGTTTTGCAACTTGTAAATGGGTCCGATTTGCTCTGGTTGTGGCTCTTGTCAGGATATTCTTAGGGAGAGCATCATCCGAGCCTGTTAAAGTAGGATGAATCTTAAAGTTTTGTTTGAAAATGTTACATAAAATGAAATATGGCGTGTTTTACACGTAACCTGTGAATGTGTACATTTTGAAAAGCATTGTATTTTATGTCTTCATCTGCCAGTGGGCCATCATGATAAGAGTAGAGATAATAATATGTTAATTCCACTACAAGAGAGACTTGTTGTTCTCTGTGATTAGCTGGTAAAAACATGTGCATATATCTGTATCGGCATCAGCAGTCAGACAAAATGAGTTGGTACAAAATTAACTTTTTTGTCCACCGGCTAAACGACTAGTGAGTGTTGAAATTTTACCATCTGCTCAATAGATTACCATTGGGGGGTTTTTTTGGCTGGTGAGTGAAGCAGATCTACCAGCCACTTGCATATTTAACCAGCATTTGGCTGTTGCCTGGTGCTAATTTTGTGCTCTGGTTGGAAAATATCAGCAAAAATCCAATATCATGCCTTCTTATAATGCCTGATAGCACCATCTGTTCAAGTCTTAATGTTCAAATCAAGTCCAGGGATACTAGGTGACCAGTTTCCTTGATGGGTATTTGTCATGGTCCTAGATTTTAAGAAGTGCCAATTAGCATCTATTGAATAACATTTTTAATCTAGGAATAGACTCAATCCTTGTCCAGGAAAGTAGTGTAGATGTAATTAATACTGCTGTGATCCAAGAGCAAAATACATAACAGAGAAAAGTGAAGGAAAATGACTAATAGGTAAAGAATTTGTGGTCATATTTTTCACAATCACAAAGTCTTTGTTGTTTATGTCGGTGGAGATTGTCTCATCGCTCCTCGCTGGTGTCTGTTTAGGCGGTGTTGGGCCATGATGACTGTGTTACAGCCCTGCTGGAGCACAAAGCTTCTGCACTGTGTCGGGACATCCAGGGTAGGACACCGCTGCACTACGCAGCATCCAGAGGCCACACGGAGATCCTGGCCAGTCTGGTGCAGGCCGCCATGGCAACAGACCCACAAGATAAACTGCTGGACAACAAACAATACACCCCATTACACTGGGCTGCTTACAAAGGTTTGCTCAGTTTGATTGACTGGAAATGGCTAATCCCCCAAAGCCTAAATGTTGTAATTAATCACTGTAACATCTGTCGTCTCTAATGCTGAGTGTGTTTGTTCTCAGGGCATGAAGACTGTTTGGAGGTTTTACTTGAATTTAAAACATTTATCCATGAAGAGGGAAACCCTTTCACCCCCCTGCACTGTGCTCTGTGAGTATTAACTTCTTGTCTTGTGTGTCACTGTGCCAAAACTAATAACCTTTACTCAAAAAAAAAAAACCCACATTCTGTAGGTTTAGATGAAATCATCATTTCATTAACAAGCTTGTTTTGCTGGTAGGATGAATGGCCACAGCGGTGCTGCAGAGAGGCTGCTTGAATCTGCTGGGGTCCACATGATTAACACCAGAGATGCCAAAGGAAGGTGAGACTGCAGAACGCTTGTAATGATCTTAAAGAAACAGGCAGTTATTAATGCTTTTCTCATCATAGTAGAGTTAGATTCATTATCAGCATCTGTTCCTTCTTCCGTTTTGTCAACTGTTGGGTCGTAAAGGCCCCACAGACACTAAACTGTAACACTGATCATATAGTAATTGGTTGGACTGTCCTGGTCTCTGCCTGTAGGACCCCACTGCATGCTGCTGCATTTGCTGAGGATGTTGCAGGACTTCAGCTGGTGCTTCGCCATGGGACAGAGATCAATGCAGTGGACAAAAGCGGACGCTCTGCTCTGATGGTAGCTGCTGATAAGGGACACAGTGGCACCGTGGGTAAGTCCGCTCAGGGAGATCATGTAAATGCGTCGATCCAACGTTTTCTCTGGTGACATTTTGATCTGTTATTCTCATGAGATTCTTACGAGCTGAGTGTTTTTCCTAAGAACACATAACTGCATGTCACACATTAGTCTTAAATAGGTCTGTTGTGCATCTCCTCTGACTATAATTGTCAGATAGGAACATATTTAGTCTCTCAGGAAATAAATAGTTTGTGTTGATGTCGTTCAGCCATCCTTCTTCACCGGGCCAAGGCTGACCTGACACTGCTGGATGAGAACAGGAACACTGCCCTGCACCTGGCCTGCAGCAAGGTACGCATCACAATCATAAAGCTCCACCGTACTTCAGCAAATACACTTTCTCTTCGTGTAATACGGTAGAAACACTTGCATTTTCTTTATGCTTCTTTTGTGTTTTGTCCTTTTTTAGGCTCATGAGATGTGTGCCCTGCTGATTCTGGGGGAGATCCACAGTCCCACTCTCATAAATGCCACCAACAGTGCTCTGCAAATGTGAGAATTTTTAAATTCTAAATTTTTACAAAAGCACAAAAAAGGCCAACAGCATTGAAATACTAACGCTGAATTGGAAGGGCGCCATTCTTAATGTTATTAGTAACACCCGTGCTTTTCCTGCTATGACCAATCAAAATGTCTGTGCTGTGATAAAGGCCTTTTGGTTTATATCTGGTCACTACTCCTCAGCTGGATCTTACGTTTAGTGTGTTTTTCACATAGTAAATTAGTTGGTGAACAGTTTGCCGGCTGTCTCTCAGACTCTCCCTCGTTCTCCTGCAGGCCCCTCCATCTTGCAGCACGTAATGGCCTGGCTACGGTGGTGCAGGCACTGCTGAGTAGAGGAGCCACTGTGCTGGCTGTGGATGAGGAAGGTGAGGAAGGCTCTGTTCATATGCACTTTTTCTACTCACCATTCTCCACAACACACCATACTGTAGTGTTTAGATTTTGGAAAAAAAATATATTTTCCTAGCTTCTAGACAGCCATTTATTGTGAAAATGAACTTATGAAGACCTGAAACTTGTCAGGATAAACGATCAATCACAAATGAAAATCATGACGGCTTTTAAGTCAACACTGTGTGGGAGTAAAGCTGAAAGCACAGATTAATGTTAAGTCATCTGTGTTCATGTGCTTGGTACATTTTTTTGGAGTTGATTACTGAAGCAACCATAGTTGTATCGCCGTCTAATCTTTTAGTTAGATTTCTGAGCGTGTGAGTGTGGTAGCTGACTCACCTCTTAGATGTTGAAGCTTTATTTGTGGTAAAAAGATTAAACAAGCAAAAACCTTTTTAAAAGTTGTAATTCACATGTGATTTTCAAGCGTTATATGTGTGCACTAACGTGACTTTGCCCGTCGACCAGGCCACACTCCAGCTCTGGCCTGTGCTCCCAACAAGGACGTGGCTGACTGCCTGGCTCTGATCCTCTCTACCATGAAGCCTTTCCCCCAGCGGGACCCTTCCTCCTGCTCCTGCTCCTCTCCCACCGTCTCCCCCTCCCCGGGTCTCAACTTGCTGAAGCACTGCGGCATCACCGCCGCCTGCGCCCCCTTGCCCAGCAACGGCCTCCACAACGGCTACGTCAAAGACCGTCACGGTGCACCGGTTGGCCTGGACGGGTGTCTGTCTGAGTGAGAGGTCTTTGTGCCCCCCCTGCCCCCCTCCGCCCCCCCGCCCCCCTCCCTCCTCCCTCTCCCCCCGCTCAGTCAGCTGCTATCACCATCATCACCACCAGGGGGCGACTCCCTTTAACATGGCCCAGAGGACCAGGAGAGCACCCGCCCACATGTCTGTTCTCTGTGTATGTATGTGTTTGTGCGTCTGTGTGTGCGTGAGTGTTTGGTCTTCTCTTGAGGTGCAGTCAAACCTAATATGCAATTAGATCCCATTCCTCCATCTCCTAGTAGTGCTTAATACATAGAGGCTGATTGCTCTACAAGGTCACTCAAGATGAAGTGTGGCATCCAAAACAAACACTAGCAATCTGGCCATCTCGAAAATCATTTAACCCTTTAAAACCATGTCGACATAATTATATAACCGACATTTAAGAGCATGGAAATCTCTGTATCCTCTACTGTCTTTCTCTTCATATCATTCAATATAAACGTCATATCATGTTTAATCAGTCGCCGGTGACCTTGTAGAGGAACAGCCTTCCCAAAAGAATGATCAAAGAGTTTCTTTGTTTGTTGAGATTTTTTTTTTTTTTTTTCTTTTTTCTTTTTTTGTTTTTTTTTTTTGTTTTTAAATGTCCGTTAGCATAGATTTTTATGAAGGAACCACACAAGGGAAAAAAAAATCTAAATTTTTTGCTTAAGAGTGCAATGCTTGTGTACTACAGTACAATCCGAAAATTTGGAAAAGGGTCACAAAGATGTTAATTCCATAGTGTACTTTAAATGTAACGGCCTAGAATTGTTTGGCATTTTAAGATAATTTGGATAATGCTGCTGAATACATTAGCATGTCTCCTTCTAAAAGGAGGGCCATGCGCCATGGTCAGCGTTGTAACATCAATTTGTTCTTAATGCTGACTTAATGTTTTAAAGATGCTAAATAAGTGTTTGTTAAGCTAGAATGTTTCTAAGCATATAAGTTATGACCAAAGTTGATCAACACTACTATGGCTATAAATTATTTATTTGAGATGAACTGTACTGTATAGAGAAAGACAATAGATCTTGATATACCTCGTCAACTCGTTTAGCAGCTGCTTCATCTTCACCCAGGGTCCGTAGGCCTAATGTTCTCTTTTTGTAGGACTAGAGAACTACTGTAGGATAGTGACTGACTGAGGCCTTGTTTATTTCTAGATGAAGGCTTTACTAGTAATATCTGCCAACAACACCTCATCAAAGCATCATATATCTGAGCACATAAATGAACAAGCCATTTCAATTTATTTCCCATCTCTTTAACAGTGGTTTTTTTTTTCTTCTTCTTCTTCTTCTTTTTTTTTTTTTTTTTTTTTTTGGAAAACGATTTCAGAATTAGGGGTGGCCTAATGATCGAAAAAGGGAGCGATCCCTTTTCGTTCCTTTTTAGGCACGTTTTTTTTGTTCTTTTGTGTTTTTTTTTTTTTTTCTGAAGTTGAACTGGCCATCAGCGTTGTGGTTTTAACGAGCTCTTACTAAAAAAAGGAGTATCTCTCGTAGCTGGTGAACTAGTCTTAAACATCTAATAGCTATATATATATATATCTCAACTTCTCGGTGGTCATCAATTTGAACAGTTAAAGAGTATCGTCTGCTATTTTTATTGGGCAGTTTTCAAGCAATATTTTCTTTTTTGGCCTTTTTTTTTGTTTAACGTTATTGAATAGACAATCACTGTCACAAGGGCTTTTGTTTCCCTGGAATGTGTTTATTTGTTTTTGTTTTTTTTTCTTTCTTCTTTTTAATATTTCATGAAAAAAAATTTACCTAAAGACTAAACGAATGGCTCTGTGTGTGCCGGGCATTTTACTGTCAGTGTCAACACAAATGCACTGGATTGCCTTTATGGCATCTCATGAAATGCCTTTTGACCCATGCCTTCCGTAACACATCATTTCAGTTGGATAGCGTTAATGGCAGAGTATGAGGAGCCCTGAGACTGATTATGTTTCCACCCATTTGAAAGCAACAGCATTGAACCACAGTTGCACCAGTAGTATCTAGTGGGGAATAAAAAAAAAAGAAAAAACATTGCCCGGCATATAATACCTTATATGTTTCGGCGCTATCGATGACCAGGGAGTTGATATCCCTTACAGAAGTAAATAGGGCTAAGAGGAAAAAGGAGAGGGATCTTTGCTTAGGCCAATACCTGTTGTTTAGATTTCAGGAATAGCAGAAATCCAAATATGTGCTTTTTTGGTGTTCATTTTGTTGTCTCCTCATCCCATTTCTGGTACTAAGCATACTAAAGATGATTGTATCGGACCACTAGAGCTGTTTGTGACTTTTCGATGTTATATCTATGCTATTTTGTCGTTTTTTTTTTTTTTTTTGGTTTTTTTTTTGACCATCCGCCGATGGTTAAATTACACTGAGTCAGATTGTTTTCATTGGCGTGATAACTTCATATCCACTGGTAATGAAGTGGCACAATTGCACACATTAGTTGACTGGATGAGAGATGAGGACCTAGACTAGGCTTTGTCGTTAATTACCCCCCTACAAAAAAGTCTTTCATGTTGGTTTTTTTTTTTTTTTTTTTTTTTTTTGGATATACTAAAACCGGCACAAACGCCGTTTCAGAGCAGTGATTTGATGTCGTAGATTCAGAGTTTGCATTTCAATTGACCTCCATAACTGACTGAATTGAAATGGAACTAATTGGTGACCCCCCAGCCTTCGTTCTCTTGATGGATTTTTATGTTTTTCAGGAGAACAGTTATATTATTAATATTAGGGATAGGTACATATTTTTCTTTGTAATCTCAGGATCTGTGCTGAAGCAGCAGGCAGAATTTATTACTCCAATCAGATCTCAGCAGGATAATTATGTCTATTTCTTTTTTTTTTTTCTTTTTTTTTTTTCTTTGGGATGGGATGTTCCATAATTTAATTCCTTTTTAACCCGAATCCCACAGCACTTAATTAGATAGTCAAGCACGCACTTTAGTACATTCAGGTTCTAAGTGTGCAAAATAGAGCAGATGTAATGTATGTACTTATGTTTACATGCATGTGTGTTGCTGCTGAATACAGGAAGGGGAGGGTTGCAAAAGACAAGCAAAGGCTGCAACAAAATTGTACTCAATGCATTAATTTAAACAAACAAACAAACAAAAAAAAAAAAAAAACAAGTGTCTCTAAGCACTTCGGGACAGTGTCCACTGCCCACTGACTTTTTTTGTGCTTTCTATTTCTGGGCGGCCGGCCCAACAAAAGTGACAAGGTTACATTACCCAGCCTACTGTGTTAACAATACAGACTCTGGCCTAAGTCACTTAAAGTCAGTCCAGTGATTCAACAGACACCTCAGGCAGGCTCCTAAAAATACTCTACATACTCACTCTGCCATCTGTAGGTGCTGTCAGACCAGTCTGTTCAGGCAGGGATTTTTTTTTTTTTTTTTTTTCTTCTCTCTCTTGTGATGTCCTTATCTGACCAGTAAATGGAGCCATTGCCCCCCTTTCAACTATACAAGTTGTAACTGAATCCTTTTGTTGTATCACAGTATTCTTATACATGCTTTTTTTTTGTGTGTGTGTGCGCGCGCGTGCGTGTATGTATGTGTGTGTGTACCAGTGATAACTTGAGTGATTGTGCATGGAGCTACATCACAATTTTGACATAGTAACGATGAAAACAAGTGGAGCATATAAAAAAAAAATATATATCTGGAGTCAGAAACGGAAAGCAATGAAAGGTCCAATTGTAGCAATAGAGAGTGTGTGTAATCGTGTGCAGCACAAATATTGCACTGCCATCCATTTAGGCCAATTCAGTAAATCATAGCATAAATGCCAATGGAAGATTTTAAAATGCGGGTTAGATGTTATAATCTTTGGTCACAAATAAGGCCTGTTTTTGCCAAAATGTGTGGCAAGAGGAGGGGGAAACCTCTTTAGTAAAGCAGCAATGGATTTATGCATATGTTCAAGCAGTTTACAGTCTGACCATCAAATCTGAGCCATGAATTTTCTGACTGAAATGAATGTAGGGTCAGTTTGGAGCAGGACAAATTTGCTTTCTCCTGACTTAAAACTGTTGCTCTTCATTTGTCTTGCATAGATACGATTATACAGGTAGCATGTAATAACCTAATTCTCTACATATTATACAGTATGTGTAGTAGTCTTCCTGCATTGAGAGACTGGATAGGGTTTTTTTGTTTTTTTTGGCATTATTGTTGGAGTATAGGCCTGCTGTTGTATAATATCGCTCTTCTTTCTCTATACATATACATATTTGTGTGGAGTGTAGCCTACAAGGTAAAACAGAGGACAAGAGTTCAGATGAATTTTAACATACACGTTCATCCATTTCATTGAGATTGCCTTACAGCACAGTAAAACAAGAGGGACAAAAAGGTCTACAAGTAGATATGATCACACATACTCGTAAATAGCCTATATTTGACAAAAATGCACCTAAGCTACACCCATTTAGTGCCATAGAAACCTTTATTTGCCTTTAGACATAAATCATATTACTTGGTCAGTAACTTCTTCAGACGTAGGCAGGATTATTACAGTTTTTGTGTTCGGAGCTGCATGTCCGCTCGCCAATTATACTAGTCAAAGAAAAACTATAAATATTTGCATGGAATATTATTACTCAAATGCAAGTATTCTGTTCAAATTTGGTGTTGGTAGAAGTCTATTTTATAATTGGACATTTTTGAATAACATAGTTAGTCCCTTTGGTATTGGCAAAGCAATCCCTAGGTTGTGTGTTTGTTTAACAAGATGGTTTATAGTGTGTGTGTGCGTGTGTGTTACCAGGAAAAAAAAAATAATACGTTTTTGATGTCCAAAAAAAAAAAAGAAAAAAAAAGCATGGTATATACAGTATAGAATTGATTTGCCTCAATGGATGTCTTGGTTCTTACTTGAAGTAACGCTGATAAATGGCAAATTTCAATTCAACTCTCTGATCCACTGTTGAGCCTTTTGCCTTAAAAGCTGAAAAAAAGGAAATGATACCTGGCAGTACCTGATAAGTCGCATCACCTGTAGAGTTATGCTACTTGGTTGGATTGCTTAAAAAACAAAAAACAAACAAAAAAAATATACAATTTTGGCTAATTTTGTTCTTACAGACATCCGTGGGTGTCGAGAAGCACACGAATCAATTGAGGTAGCACATAGCTCAAGGTTGCCATGGTGCAGAGATTGTTCTGAGAGGTTAGGATATCGCCATATTTGCCACTGTGAATGAATGAATTCAGAATTCACTCGTAAACAATCAACTTTGGCTTCTCTGTTATCCAGAGCCAAATGACACTGGGGATTAAAGTGGTGTACCTCAAAAAAAAAAAAAAAAAAAAAAAAAATTATTCAGACGGAAAGGAAATTCTTATGAAAAACGCTTGTACAGCTATGCTAACAAAGAGTTAAAATCTCGTGATCCATCTTGTCGTGGGGTAGTGTAAATCTGCTTAAACCAGCCTAAATCAGAAGTGTATCTACGCTGAAGTGTTAGATTAGTGTCGGCGGATATCTCATGTTTCCTACCTTACAAAGGGGCAGCCAACTGCACCTTGTACTTTTTATTGGACCTGCAGTTTTACCTCATCAGTGATCTTTTGTGTGACGACGCTGACATTGATCCTCTGTGATTTCTTCTTGTTTTTCCTGATGCCAGTCGTGTAGATTTCTCTCGTATTGTGCGTGTGTGTGTGCGTGTGTGAGAGAGAGAGTGTGTGTGACTTTTCAATATATGCATGCCGATCCTAAACATGCACAAGTCCCTTTTTTAAGTCCATAAGAGCATAGTTACCTTGTTTGAACATGTTTCTCATTACTACAAGCAACAGACGAGTCTGTTATCTGGTGCAAGTCATATAAGGTACACACCGTACATACATGACTGTACCTTATATATACAGTACGTATAAGGTGCAGTCATAAAGGACACGGTCTAATTCAAGGTGGGAAATGAAGGTAGCTATTAAACTTTACCTCTGCAAGTGAAAACAATACAATTTTACTGTATGACTAATGCTAGTTTGACCGCCTTCCCTGCCTGAACACTTGGTTATTAATTTCCCCCCACCAATAGGACCTGTGTAATATCGAGCACAGTGGTGGCATGGTGCCTTTTATTTGTTACTACCGAAAGGTACGGTCTTCCATTTGTATTTCCCAGAAGCCTTATAATGGGAAAAAAGAAATTACACTGAACGACTACAGTAGATAGGCTCATATTCCCTCTGAGATGATTATTTCAACCCTACGTGATCTGAGTTTTTTTCTTCTTCTTTTTTTTTTTCTTTTTTAATTTTTTTCGGAAAAGCCTAAATAACTCCTCCTTCTGTATCTGGATTTCATGATGCATTTCCAGTGACTGAGTGCTCCCTTAGGGTGGCAGAATAAATTGCACATTACTGATGCGATTTTTTTAGGGCACATCAAACATTGAATGGATGGGGATCAATGGTATGAAAGCACAAATCCAAAGAAGGCACCGCGGGGCTCAGTTGGCTCTCCCAACACCACCGAGTGAAGGAGCCTATAGACCAAAATTTAGGCGCAGACGTGAGGAGCAAAAAAAAAAAACAACCATCAGACTCCTCTGAGTGCAGAAAACATGAGGTTTGATTGTCAGTAACACATTAACTGTAGAAAGACTATTGTCTGGAATTTCAGAGCTGCTTCTGATTGTTCTACTAAACTCTTTTTTGGGTATTCATCGACGATTAGTAACTTCACAATACGAACAGAGTTGTTGTGAAAAAAAACGACGCGGTACCTGCATTCAAGATCAAGTGATTACATTTAGGCAAGCTGTTTGTTGTGACTGTGTTGCAAAATTGATTGTGGAGATTGTTTTGTGTTATTTAGGGTAGACTGACCACAAGTAGGGTTGCAGTAGTAGCTGTGTGCAGTGTTAATAACGGTGTGATCATACTATAGAAGTGACGTAACATTTGTTGTCTTACTACGACATTAAGGCATGAATCATCTTCTCTCAAGCTGACCTCGTTTGAAATAGACAAAAGATAAAAAGTGCAATAACCTTTTGTTTATCATTGCTTCCTCAGTTGAAAAAAAAAATTATTTAATATGCTCTTTTTTTTTTTTCTTTTCTTTTTTTTTTTTTTTTTTGTTAACACCAAAAGTCACTCGTCTGTAGCAAATGAAGGATTTCAGTGGTCCTCTTGTTTGCATTCAGAGAGGTGGTGTTTGATAGTGGAGTGTGTGATATTCCATTCTTAAAAACTGTGATCAATATCCGACTTTAAAAAGCTGCCTGCTCAGAGAAAGGACCGTGCACAAGTTGACTGATAGATACGAGTAGGTGCTTTTGTTTCCTTCTTCTTATGGATGGACTTTTGATGGTATTGTAGTTTGGACTTTAGACCTAATTCCTTGAATTCTGGTTTATAGCCGGTAGACATGTTCATTTGCATGTGTAGATGTATATGCATCCTCTTCCTCCTTGAATGAAATGTTTTCTCAAAAATATTTAGACCTGCTGTCAGTGATGTATGCGGATAAAAGGAATTATGAAATGCCTTATATTTGTTTTCAATGTTAAGCATTAAGGGTTCTTACGTGTCCCTCCCGTTTTCAGCGTGTAGCCTAAAGCTTGTACAGTTAAGAAACTCATGAGATTTATATCTACTGTATAGCCTATGTGTTTTCAGAATTTGTTACTTGGAGGTCCTGTGATTGTGGTTTTAGAGAAACATTCCCCTTGAAAGTGCCGTTTGTTTTCACCAGCAGAGGATATGTCTGGGGGGGGGGAAATAATGTAGTATTTACACGAAGGAAAACAAATGAAATGTTTCAAAAAAAAGAAAAAACACTTTCCGGTGTTTTTTTTTTTTTTTTTTTTTTTTTGTTGAACTGAATGACACAAAGTATTTGTGCAGGTGAAGCAAGGCAGCAATCTTCTGATGGAGCACCTTATCGACTCGCTCCTTCCTTCTGTGAGCCCACGATGGAAGTAGTCTCACACCAAGCTTCATTACTCTAAAGCAGAGCCATATCAGAGAATTTGCCCATTAGGAGCCCCCTTGAATGTGCTATTTAGGAATAGCCTACTGTAGGAAAGGATGTATACTGCATGTTCTGTGACATTTTAGTAGTGATAGTCCCTTTCATGTTTTTATGTTTAGTCCGCTTCACTGTAGATGTTGCCACCTCATTGCAACTCACAAGCTATTAACAATCCTCTCACAACTGGACTTAAAGCAGGCATTGATCTGCTGCTGAGGCAGCCTTAATTCATCGCAAATTTAAAAAAAAAAGAAAAAGAAAAAAAGAAGAGATGATAGATAATGGGTTGCCTGTTTTACTTTGAGTGGCTTATCTGGGGAAATATAAAGGAGCCCTTATCATGAGTGGAAGGACTCTGAATCAGGGCATGTGATGAGTTACAATCAAATAGTTTCACAGCGCACCTTCACAAAAAAATAAGATAAAAACCTTTAAAAAAAAAAAAACAACAACGTTGGCTCGTCCACCCAACATTCCAAAGTTGATTTCATTTTCCACAGTCCTGTCCCGCTGATTGAGGAAATCTTTTTTTTTTTTTTTTTTTTTTTTTTTTGCTTTGCTAGTGAATGAAGTGGGCATGTGTGTCAATGACAGGGTTCCCTATTTAGCCTAACGCTGATTACCTCATTTACAAATCTGCAAATATACTATTCTACTGTGTGTAAAGGAGTCAATGCCATCACCAGCAGCGTGGTCTCAAGACCTGTGATGACAACAGGACCAATGAAGTTACTCTGTTGAACTTAGCCAATTTGATATATGACCAGTCTGGGGGATTTAAAGGGTTAAAGACACGATTCAAATTTTGTAAGGCCGAATGGGCTGCTAAGATTTCTTCAGTTAGTAAATCACCACAGCTGCTATCCCGGTTAGTGTCAGGAGCTATCAGAAAAAAGCAATGACACCATTTTTTTTTTGGAGATTTTTGTCTTAATTTGACTCGAAGTGGTCAAATCAATATTCCGTTTTACAAAATCAAGGTGAAAATCTTAAACGTTACAGTTGTCAACACGCCGCTCCTTGAAACGCCGGCTGGAGTAGCAACTGTGGGGTACTAGCATGGTTCAAGAAGTCAAGCCGAAGCCTGGTGTATCTCACAATTATTTAAGCAAACGATCATGTTAGCATCACTTACTGTTTTCAGTAGCATTTCTCCTACCTCCTTGTTTTGCAGCCTTGAGTATTGTTTGTCTCTCCACCTGTTCTGACAAAGAAAAAAAAAACAGATTTATCATAAGCAATGGTAGTTATACATTAAAAAAAAAAAAGTGTGCTTGGTTGTGCTGTATGTGTATATGTCTATTTGACGTTGAAAAAAAAAATATTTATGAGAAGCATTTATACGACAAAATACCACTGGAATGTGAAGCCAGACAATGTTATGATGCAGATTATGATGATAGTCTATCCCCTTTAACATTCAGTGGCGAATGGTCAGAGGAGTGTCATCTTTTAGAAAATGAATAACCACGCATTGGCTTTTTTTTTTTTTTCTTTTTTTTTTTTTGTTTAAATATATATACCATCTATCACTTCGGTTTCCTCGTGTGCATATACTTCCCTGTCTAGCCCTATAGTGTACAGTATTTCAACGTTTACAGCTTCATTCTGGGTCAGCCATTGATTGCCCTGCAGTTGGACTCGATACCACAGGTTGTCACAAGAAAGATGTAAGGTGGATTTGTTAATTCAGTACGAGGGCGAGTTTGAGCCCCTCGAGCCGTATGCCTTTTGAATCCATCTGTCCACTCTGAACCAAAATCTGCTACATAGGCGTCTGTTTCCACACTGCCCCGACATTTTACTTTCAGTTTGACTACAAGGGGTACAGGACAAGGTGAAAGGTTTGAGGTTTTCTGACCAGGGCCCTCTTCTCTCCCCCCCTCCCTCCCCCCCCACATACCCTCCACCTCCTGCCCCACCCATGCCTACTCCAGGACAGGACCAGCCCACTCCCCAATCCCCGCTCCACCCCCCCACCCCCACACCCCACCCCACCCCACCCCACCCACCCGCCGTCTCACCTAAACCTCAAGCCATTCATTTTTCTGTTTTGTTTCTTCGACAATGCAATCCTGAAAGCACTTTGCCTTGTTATTCCTTTGTGTGAACATGTGAATGATAATTTGTTACAAAAATGTTAAATATGTAAAAGATCATTCACTGTTTTGGAAAAACCTGCATCTGTCTTTCTGACGTTAAAAGAAAAAAAAAAAACAATTTAGTGACATTAAACCTGAATCTATTTTATAAAATGTTTGCTGCAGCCAATTGGTCTTGTCATTCAGTATTGTGGCTTAGGGTTGTTTGTGTTCAATAAAGTGCTATTGCTAAATATTTACTGTGTCTGGAGTTATTTCTTGCTAATTGATCAACATTTTTGGTCACATAGGTGTTGTTTTACAGTGATGGAAAGCAGTCAAGTACATTTACTTAAATACTGTACTTAAATAAAATTTGAGGTAGTTGTACTTTACTTGAGTATTTCCATTTTATGCTACTTTATACTTCCACTCCACTACATTTCAGAGGGAAATATTGTACTTTCTACTCCACTACATTTATTTGACAGCTTTAGTTACTTTTCAGATGAAGATTTGACACAATGGATAATATAACAAGCTTCTAAAATACAACACATTGTTAAAGATGAAACCAGTGGTTTCCAACCTTATTCGGCTTTTGATATCTTACAAAAAGCAGTGTGTAGTCGAGTCACATTTCAGTTGTCTATGAGTTGTTAACAGCTCCGCCAAATAGTGATTTTTCCCTCTAAACTTCTCACATGGTTTTATTTTAAAACATGTTCAAATGATCCAATATTTCAACAAAAAACAAAGATTATAGAAAAAGTCCAAAAACTGAAAAGAGATTTGTGTATCAGAACTTTGTTTTTTCTTCTTTCCTTTCCCATTAATCATCTCATGACCCCTCAGATTTATCTGGTGACCTTTTGGAGCCCTTGGTTGGGAACCATTGGACTCAACTAGCTAACTGTATATAAAGTAGTTGAAACTAGCTCCACCTCCAGCAGCTACAACAGTAACATGCTGCTCTAACACCGATGCTTCAGTATTAATAATGTAATGATGTCATATATAATAATATATCAGTCAGAGGGACCAAACCACTACTTTTACTATAATACTTTAACTACATTTTCTGCTAAAACTTATATACTTTTTTCTCCAGTATGATTTTTCACACAGGACTTTTACTTGTAATGAAGTATTTTTACACTGTATTGGTACTTTTACTTGAGTAAAGGATCTGAAAACCTCTCCCACCACTGTGATTTCATTATTTCCAACACATCAGGTTTGGTTCACCAAAACACATGATACATACTGTGTGTATATATATACATGTACATATAAAATGCATTTCTCAGCCACGGACTGCAGCAGTGCTCTGTGGGTGATAAGAGGCTAAACAGGAAGGAGAGGAACAGCAGCCAGCATGCAGAGTCTGTGGGATACGGTTTAACAGAGGGACACATTGAAAACATGAGTCATCACTCACTACCACTGTGATTACATGTTCCAACACCGCCAAAAACCAATGTCATCACATTGCATGAGTACTCTTAACAAATAATGTGGTTTTGTTAGTTTTAAAATATATTCTGCACACTCTGTACTGTAAGGACTTTTTTGTAAGCTCATCTGGGCTTGGTACCCTTTTGGTGTTTGACATTTGAAGAAAAATACTGATTCATTCATTGTACTCCATCATTATTTTCAGGTCTATTTGAGTATGGTTCAGTCTTTTTTATTCTTGTCTTTGTGGACTGTTCCATTTTGCAGGGATGGATGAGATATATTAAGGTACACTGAGAACAAAGGTGTGAGCTTCAAGTTCAAAGTGTTTTGGATATACATGTATGAATAAATACTATGCTGACGTGTGTAAATCCAAGTGTAAAATGGGAAAAACGATAGATGGATAGACAGATAGATAGATACTGATGACTGACCAATCAAAAGCGCTTAATTTACGTCATGACGTTTCCACCCGCTTGCGTACTGACGACGCAGGGAAGCGTAGGATGTAGCACAGGACGTGGCTAGCGAGCTAGTAGTCAGAGTAGGACGACCGAAAATACATTTAAAATCGTGACTAGGATCTGTTTTGCTACATGTTCAAGTAAGTCAATCACTCGGTTATGATGTTTTATTCCAACGTGGCTGATTGTAAACAGACATTAGTCGGTGTAGTTTGCCCAGACTGAGCTCTGTCTGGTTAGCTCGATGGCTAATATCCAGAGGAAACCAACGGTGCCGTAGAGCTAGCTAGTTAGCAAGGCTTTTCCATATTTATTACATGACGAGCAAAGTACACTGAAATCTGAACTTGATTATTTTTATTCAGTCAATATGGCACCAGGTTGGGCTCGCTTATGACATTGTGTTTTTTAGTGTAACGTTAACAACGACAGAGGAATCTGTCACATACACACACACATACACGTAGCTGACGTTAGCATGAAAGGTTCGCTTGTTTGCAAGGCATGCTGAATGCGATGGGAGGAAAGGGATCTGAAAATCGCCTCCAGACCGGTGTGTGCTGCCTCCAACTGAAATTAGGTCAGCCACCAGTCAACGGGGACAACAGGATCCTCTGCTCGGATGTGGGAGCTCCACATGTCGAGGATAACGATAGAAAACGTTACGGATCAAGGACGTCGCTTCGAGGATTTATTGAGTCATTCTGTCTTAATTAATTTATCAATATGTGACAAAAATGTGTAGATTAGATATCAACATTCTACTATTTCTTACCTTTTATAGGGATATCCTAGTATATATATTTGTCAGTTCATGATAAGGCAGGTTGGAAATCACTAATGCCTCAGCTATTTAAATATGTCTGCATTGATGTTGTGTTTATGATGTTGGTTAGGATGACAAAGCATAACTTAGCTTGATATAACCATCAGCCAAGCATCAATCTTTTAAAAACTAAATAGTCAGTGTGGATTTTTTTCTTCAATGTATTTTTATTTTTTGCAGGGAGTCTTTGTGTCTCTTCAGCCAGACAGATGACCTGTGCCAGATGTGACCTGTCAGCAACACATCCAGAGCTGAATGGAAGCATTTGAGGCCTTTTGTGAGTGAGGTAGGCTCTAAATATTTTCTCCCTCTATAACTGAGTTTGTGTGAAATATCTGCAGTCATGTCTTGTTGCAGTTAAGTCGTCTGAAAACCTAATTTGCTTGGTTGTGTGTTGCTCAGGAGGTTGCGGCTCCCAGTAATGTACCATGGGGTACGACGTTACGAGGTTCCAAGGGGAGGTGGATGAAGACCTGCTGTGTCCTATATGTAGTGGAGTGCTAGAAGAACCTGTGCAGGTGAGTCATCTTCTGATGAATCATAAGCTCTTAACCGTATCAGCGCTTTGTCAGATTTTTAAATTTTTTTGGTCTCATTATAATTTTCAGGCCCCACACTGCGAGCATGCCTTCTGCAATGCCTGTATAACACAGTGGTTCGCCCAGCAGCAGATTTGTCCTGTTGACCGCACAGTAGTGACACTAGCTCACCTCCGGCCTGTGCCACGCATCATGCGCAACATGCTGTCTAAACTACAGATCAGCTGTGACAATGCGAGCTTTGGCTGTGTAGCCACACTACGGCTGGACCAGCTGCAGTCACACCTCAAGGACTGTGAGCACAATCCCAAAAGGCCTGTCAACTGTGAGGACGGGTGTGGGTGAGTGACTTCCGTTTGTCAGGAGATAGTTAGAGTTGAGTGCACTGATTATTAATTTGTCTGTTCAACCTTCAGAACCTAAGTTTCTAAGGTGTGGGAGATCGTAACTCAGCAGCTGCTCAACAAAAAATACAATAATCATTAAATATTGTGTCAGAAAATATAAGTATATGATTTGTAAAAATGTTGTATCACTTTGTATGGTATTCAATTTTCTTTTTTCTCTCTTGTTTATCGTTTCTTCCTCTCTCGGGCAGCCTTGAGATGCCCAAAGATGAGCTCCCCAACCATAACTGTATCAAACACTTGCGAAGTGTCGTCCAGCAGCAACAGACTAAAATTTCAGATTTGGAGAAAACTGTGGCAGAACATAAACACCAGTTGGGGGAGCAAGTAAGAACATTTTTCCTGCTTATTGATATATTAACCACCTAATATTTAATCTGCCTATTCCTGAAAGATATTGTTTACAAATGTGTGTGGATCAGATTTAGAAACAGCCAGGAGCATATTTCTTTTCCATAACAACCACTTTATAATGACTGATTAAATTTTATACTAAAATAAGCTGCACTGCACTCTATCTCAGTTACTCTAATGCTTTTTGGGTTTGAAACATTTGGTTACATATGATCATTTGTAGGACGGGATCTATCAGTATTTGAGTGTGATATGTCTGTGTGGTGTAGCTATCGACAGAGGTCTGTGTGTATGATGTTTGTGTTTGGTACTGCATTGTTTTCTTCATGAACCTATTTCTAAAAGTGGTATTAACACGTGGTGGTGGGAGATGTGGAGAAAAATGTGACTATTATATTGCGACTGTGGTGAATTTTTTTTTTTTTTTTGGTACTGTTATATAACATACTGTATATTCCAAATAGATAATTTTGAATCTGCCCTCGCTGAAAGAGTTGAGAGTTAGTATTTGTCCAGAAAAAGTGATTTAAAGGCAGAATACTGGATCCAAAGAAATAAAAATATTTTACATCCTGGTATGTGCGACTTTTCAAGGTGACTAGACCAGACTAGTTATTACCAGTTATAAATTCCTTTCAAAGCTTTTAGAAAGTTTGAGATTTTTCACTGACTCTGGTGCTCTTACACTCCAGAAACGGGACATTCAGCTGCTAAAAGCCTATATGAGAGCAATCCGCAGTGCTAACCCTAACCTGCAAAACCTCGAGGAGAGCATCGAGTACAATGAGATCTTGGAGTAAGTGAACTTTTGTCTTCTTTCCCACTTGTGGTATTCAACTTCAGTCAACTTTGTCAAGCTGCTGCAGCTCACGTCCTAATTTTTTAATGTTTTTTTTTTTAAATCTTAATCTACAGGTGGGTCAACTCCATGCAGCCTGCCAGAGTGACACGCTGGGGCGGCATGATCTCCACTCCCGATGCCGTGCTCCAGGCAGTCATCAAACGCTCCCTCATCGACAGCGGCTGTCCTCTCTCAATTGTGAACGACCTGATCGAGAACGCCCATGAGCGTAACTGGCCGCAGGGACTGGCCACTCTGGAGACGCGGCAGATGAACAGGCGTTACTATGAGAACTACGTTGCCAAGCGTATCCCTGGCAAGCAAGCAGTAGTGGTGATGGCCTGTGAGAATCAGCATATGGGGGAGGATATGATCTTGGAGCCCGGGCTGGTCATGATCTTCGCGCACGGCGTGGAGGAGATCTTATAACTGTACTGCTAGCTGAGCTGATCCAGAGACAAGTGGGGACGTTTTGCTTGGGGGTTTGCTGTGACGAGTAGGTTTTTCCTCGCTGGAGTGAAACCTTCCGAACAAATCTGGCTTATTTAAAATAAAATCTTATCAGAGGCTCACTCCTAAGCTTGATACCTATGCCTTAAAGTAAGGACAAATACATTATGAACCTGGCAAATAGAAACTTAATCTGACTGATATCAAAGATAAAAGGTGAGATATGATGTTTACAAGGTTTATATTTAGTGCATTATATGATCTGATTGTTCTGCTCTGTGTCCTAAATATAGTGATAAGCTTGAACCCCCATTTAATGTCCTCAGTTGTATAAATGCTTGTAAATACAAATACTATATTGAATTATAAATGTCATTCTCTTATTCCTCTCACTGTAATTAGGTTGTGATTTTTTTGTTTATCTCGGTTCTGTTTAGTCGGCTTGTGTTAATGTTTGCAGGGATGTCAACTCGGAAGTTTTTTGGGGTTTCTTTTGCGTGCTTGCTTTAGTATTTAGTTTCCTGTGAATATTTCACAAGACATTGTGCTTCTCAGTTTAGATTGTCCAAACCTTCTGTGCCATTCGTTTTATTTATTGTGTTGCCTTTTACACAAACATGCTTGAAGATGTTACCATTTGATGTATGGAAATCTGCCTTTTTCGGTGCATTTGAAGTACGTTGCAGGAAGAAAAAAATGATTTTGTGTTTTCTCTGTTGCCTCAGTTGTATATAGTCTGTATGTTGGGTCCAGTTGAATCGTTAAATTTGAAGTTTAACATCTGGGATTTAACTATGTATAATTAATTTTATTTGACAAATCATAATGGTTCACGTTATATGTTAGGTGATCCTTATGTCATGTTTTGATGATTGAAATATAGACATTGATCTTATTCTTCACGGTTAGCAAACATCTGTTCTCTTACATGTCACTACAAAAACCACAGCTTGGAGATTGTAAAAAAATATTCGTAAAGTCACTCTTATGGCTTTTGAGAGGTAAAATGTTTCACCATTAGTCACTTATAACAAGATATCAGATATTCGGTATAAAAACCCAAAAGAGCAGTAAACATAATTTCGGATTGTGCCCTTTATTCTTTTCCCTGTTAATGTTTTTATTTGTTTTGTGTCTGTTATGTACTGTGTTGTACAGGCAAGAAAGTAATAAAATGTCAAACGTCATCCCAAAAGAATGTATTTTCTCATTGGGATAACAAGATTTTAAATTTAGCATCTTAAGTAGAGGAAAAAATGCAGTTCCTTCCTTTGCCACACCATGTCATCAGAGACCTGTAAGGAGCCACGTTTCTTAAGGGCACATCAATTGAAGCACATTATATAAAGTCTTGTCTAAAGGAAGTTATTGCTGCTTTTTACAGCAGCGAGGAGTTGATGTGGGATCTGAAATGGTGCTGATCCAGGTTAAGATAATGAGGAAACGTTTAACCACAAAACTCGGAGTGAGAGAGAGAGAGAGAGAGAGAGAGAGAGAGAGAGAGGGAGGGAGGTCTGACCGCTCTGACCTGACTCATCTCCTTTTCTGTCTAACCAGACACCCACATGTTTTCCATGTCTGTTATTCTCTCTTGCCAGCCTTGTCCTCATTGTGGAGCATAATCCCTCACCATTGTGGTCACTGGAATGTGAAATCATGTGCTTTACCAAATACTGTGGCTCTGTTATAGTCCTACACACATCATTATGTGATGTGATTGGTCTCTAAAATGCATACAGCGGTCCCCCATACTGAACATGTTACATGAATATGTTTCAACATATAAATTACATAAAAATGTGTCTACATGCAGCTTATTTATTGAAAATGTACTGCACACATACGTAAGGTTACTATGCAGTGTTGAAGGAAGTTCTTAGATCCTTTACTTAAGTAAAAGTTGCAACACTAAAAATATTCATCATAAGTGAAAGTCTGTCTGCAAATGTTACGTAAGTAAATATATGTGAGTATTATTAGCTAACTGAACTTAAAGTATCAAAAGAAAAAGTACTGTAGAATAATGGCCTCTGTGATTGTATGTTATATTGTCAAATCCTTAATGCTGCATTAATTGACATTGTTGACATTGTTTAGGTGGAACTTCTCTGAACTATTTTATATGTTGGATTGTTAAATCTATAACAAAGCATCATATTTTACAAGCCCATGATATGTTTTATTGTAAACTATTCAATTGTAAAGTAGCAATAGTTGTGAAATGTAGTGAGGTAAAAGTTACAATATTTTCCTCTGAAATAGTAGTATTGCAAGTTTTAAGCGGTATTAAATGGAAATAATGAAAGTACAAGTACCTCAAATTTGTACTTAAATGCAGTACCTCATTATGAATGCAAATAGTTATACTGCTGTGCTGTAAGACAGCGTCATTAAAAATAGTCGTTTCTGATTGGCTGCTGACCATTAACCTACTCAACAGTTTAATCACTGCGCAATACACGTTAAACGGCAGGTAACCGTTTCCACAGCAACAATATTCGTTGAATATGTGAAAATAGCTAAACCATTGTTTAAGTGAACAACTTTATTCTATTGTCAGTGTTTATTTATTTTTTGTTAGTGATCATGGTAGCTAACGTTAGCTATAGCCTAAACACTAAGGTATAACAATATGGGAAAATAATGGACAGTGTTTTTATTCATATTTTAGGAGGTTGTGGCAGTTATGGCAGCTAGCTTGATACCCAAACACGTAAGTTATGCATAATATATAAAATACTACAAAGAAAGTGAATTAACTTAGCTAAAACATCTTGTGTACAGGACTAGTGGTAAATTAAAGCTCTATGGCATCTGTGAGGGGTTTATAGATCATAGATGGAGCAATCAGTCTTTAATCTTAAAAACAAATCTCCTTATTTTATATCAATGTTTGGGATATAACAGAGTAAAACTGACTTATGGTGAGTTGACAAGTTTGACTTGTAGATGAAAAATGTGCATTTTGTGTTTGCTAATAGGCTCGGTGAAACTGAGGTCAACAACTCTTTAACAGCATAAGCAAACAATCATCTTAATACCTATATTCATATATCTGTCAATCATTTACAGCAGGTTTCAATGTTGTGCTTTGAATTTTATTAGTGGGGCTGTAGTTTACATTTGGATAAAGTTAACAGATTAAAAATATTCCAGTCATTCCTCCAGATACAGCTGTACGCTCCTTATCAGGGAAAAATGAGACATCCTGGTATGTGTTATTTTCATAACACATTCTTATCATTCATGGATCGTTCGTATCAGAAATTCTTATCAAATTTGTTCATGTCTTTCCATCACCTTTGCTAGTTACTTACTTTCTGGTCTTTTGTCTGTCTGACATATTGTTATTTTGCTCCCCTTCATGAATGTTAATGGAGTGAGCAAAATATTGGGAACTTTTCAATATTTTCAATATAATGCACTCCAGTAAACCACCACCACCCACTACGACCTCAATAATAAACAAAAAGTAGAATTTCTGGCAGAGCTGTTGTATTGGATTTCATTAGATTGCACAAGTGTTCCTAATAAAGTGCTGGAGGAGTGTTCATTTATTACCTGCAACAAAAACACTTTATGGCCCTTAGTTTGTTAAAAGCACAGTGATAGAAAGTATAGTATATTCCATTTAATGCTACTTTGTACTTCCACTCCACTACATTTCAGAGGGAAATATTGTACTTTCTACTCCACTACATTTATCTGACAGCTTTAGTTGCTTTTCAGATGAAGATTTGACACAACAGATAATATAACAAGCTTTTCAAATACAACACCTTGCTAAAGATGAAACCAGTGGTTTCTAACCTTTGTGGTTTTTGATATCTTACAACATGCAGTTTTAGTCAGGGTCGCATTTTCAGAAGTCTCGAGTTGTTAAGAGCTTCCCTCTAAACTTCCTGGTTTCATTACAGGAAATGTTCAAATAATCCAATATTCCACCAACAATCAAATATAAGAGAAAAAGTCCAAAAACTGAAACCAGATTTGTGTATCAGAACTTTGTTTTTTCTTCTTTCCTCTCCCATTAATCATCTCATGACCCCTCAGATTTATCTGGTGACCTTTTGGAGGGGCCAGACCCCTAGGTTAGGAACCACTGGACTAAACTAGCAAACTGTATATAAAGTAGTTCAAACTAGCTCCACCTCCAGCAGCTACAACAGTAACATGCTGCTCTAACACTGATGCTTCAGTATTAATAATCTAATGATGTCATATATATAATAATATATCAGTCAGAGGAACCAAACCACTACTTTTACTGCAATACTTTACATTTTGCTACTGATACTTGTACTACTTGATACTTATACCGTACTTTTACTTAAGTAGGATTTTTCATGCAGGAATTTCACTTATATTGGAGTATATTTACATTACTGTATTAGTACTTTCAGTTAAATAAATAATCTGAATACTTCTTCCACCACTGTAAAAGCTCTAGCAACATATAGCGCACGTTACATTGATTTTCTCTAAGTGGGCAGAATGATAATAGCTCAGCTAGCACAGCTGCATAAACCTAACGAGCATTATCTCACAACTTTGCAGATGTGTGCACGCTGGTGTAACGTGTGTGTATTGGTTAGCAAAGAGGGTGCAGAGCAGCTGAGGCGGTGCTTGACAGGAGGGATCTGCTCAGTCAGTCTCAGCACTGCACTACTTCACCGCTTCCAGTCCGTCGACCTGCTGCCGCCGCTGCTGCTGCTGCTGCTGCTGCCGCCTCCATTTAAAGTTAACGGCCACTTTCCTTCGCATCGGAAAGCAGGATTTTTGACCGGCTGTTGAGCTGCACCGAGACGGTTTCCATTAAGACTTAACGACGGAGCGGCGATAGGAAGGTAAATAAACCTACAAAAACAAACAGCAAGAGGCGTATTGATTGAAGTTTGCAGTGCAGCTCTGGACGGCTTTTTGCAGCCAGAGAACGGACAGTGAAATACGGAGAAGGGGGGGGTGGTGGTGGATAATTTTAGCCTCATATCTTTTGTGCTCTTGTCAAGAAATGTAAAAATCCGAGGAGATGCATGAGGTAATTGACGGCTTTCAATCTTTGCATGGGTTGTTTTGTTTTTTTGAAAGTGAGTGCTGCGGATAGTCGTGTGTTGATAACAGAGTCATACACTCAACCGGGTAATAACCAGCAGGGTTATTGCATTTAAATGCACACTTCTCTGCCTCCTCTTTAATCCTCATAAACATCCTTTCAGCTCCCTTTTTGCAGTTGTGTCATAACATTATAATGTCAGGCTACTTAAGTTACCTGCGAGGGAACCCTTCACTTAGTCTGGGCTATTTAGAGAATTGAGCAATTCATCTGTCAGAATAGAGACCCCGGAGCAGTAAGAGGCATTTAAACTATTTGGGGTGTCATATCTGAGGATACTGTGGTGTAAAGCACTAAACCACTATTTGTTTAATTTGTATAAACCCCAGGAAGAGTAGCTGCTACCTTTGTAGTGGCTAATGGGGATCCAAATAAACAGTTAATCAATGTTTAAACTTGTCAAGACAGCTTTGTACATTGAGCAGCAGTAGTGTTATCATTTTATCAGAGTGACTCCCATCTGAGATTGTTGCAGGACACGGTGGAGACAGTGAAAGCTCAATCAGAATAGGTGTAGATAACACATCAGAGAGGGGGTTTCCCTGTGTTTTTGTCAGTTCTGGGATAGTAAAATCCTTCATGGTGTGAAGGAGATGAGGGTGGGCGTTGGTGGGCACTGTCACTGCTGTGTGTGTGTGTGTGTGTGTGTGTGTGATCATTGTTTACTACAACACTTCCCTTTCACTGTCATCTCACTGCAAATGGTGACTTTCCGCTCTCATGCTAACTGGCAAAACAAAACATACAGGAAAGTCTTGATACTTAGTCAAATCTGCATTTCCTCCCCTTTTTCTTTTTTCTCTTTTTTGCCTGAAGTCTCAGTTTCAGAGGAGCTTATTTCCCATATATGTGTAGTCATCATGAGCTGGTTGTTTAAAAGCTGATCTCGTCTGGTCTCATTAGTATTTGTTTGTTTTGTAGCTGCGAGAGAGTTTTCAGTCACAGGCAATCAATACTGTAGTCAGGTCAGTTGGCTCATTGTTAATGTTTAGATCAGAAGCTAGAGGCTGTAAATGAACTAGAATTCAACCCATTTTGTGATATCAGATTAGTTTGTGTTATGTTAGCAGTTGCGTTATGGAGTGCTCAGAGAAATGGTATGACCGTTTGTTTATGAACTGTTTCACTTCTCTAAATACAGCAGTGCTATCTTCTATTTAGCCATCACTTCCTTTATTATATTATTGCCGTGAGTCTGTTTAAATCCTGTATGAATGACTATCATCTGCTAAACTTCCATAGCTGATTCAATACGTTATTATCACGTCATGGAAGTGATTGGACTTTTCCACAGGGCAGCTTGAATCACAAATCCTGGAATTTATAATCTCACTTGTTCTCCTTCTGTTAGTCTCATTCTTATTCTCGTAATTACTCACATTAGCCAATCTAATTATTTATATTTTCAGTCTTTCTGAAGAGCCCCAGATCCCTGGAGATTACTGGCATAATAGCCGAGATTACTACGTGATTGCATTTTTAGATCGCATCATCGAAAACACTGAAAAATGTGACATTTAATCTTTCATTTTCACTTGCGGATCGATCTGTGGCCAAACCAGTCGAGACTCCCTGATACATGCACACATTTACGCCATAAAAGCAATGTGGTTGTTGTATGGCAGCAGGCACCCTCACAAGTCTGGGCAGGTTTGAGGTTTTGTTGTGTTTTTTTTTTATTTTGGAGAGCAGCATGGTGTTCTACAAGGCTGCCTCCACAGGAAAGAAAAAAAAAAGCTATTATATAAGTCGCATTCAAGTCTGAACTCAGAGTGATGGGCAGTCCTCACTTTGAAGCCGCAGAGTGAAGAAAAAAAAAAAAAAAAGCCTCGCCTACATTTTCCAAGAAATCTGTGATTCATACCGTGGTGAATGTCTTTTGGTTTTTTTTTTATTTAAGTGCTTTTGTCTCATTTACAATCCATGTTTATTGTGTTCAATATCTCCAGTCTTCCTACACACTGGTGTAGTTTACATAGCATTCAATTCTTCCAGTATTACAATTAAACATTACATGAGACCTTCCTTTTTTACATTATTACGCAACAGTCTTATTCAACCGATAAATCTTACGCTATCCAGATCATCTATCCAAAGAAAAAAACCCTTTCATGGACTATATTACTGTATGCATAACCTCATTCTACTTGGCAGCGCCACACTGATACTATACTGAACTAAAGCGAAAAGGTGAAACAACCAGGGGAAGTAGTGGTTACAGACTGTAGCTCTAGGGATACATAAAAGTTAAAAAGTGCCCTTTTCCTTTTTTTCTCTTTGATAGTTCCACTAAGTCAGTAAAATATAACTTGCGGCTTGTAACTTCTGGCTCAGCCTGTAAAGTGACCCGTTGAGCAAACTGTGTATTTATAGTAAGGGAGTATTCCCCTGTTCAGGCAATGAGTCACAGTAGCATCTGCATGTAGAATGCAATTTAGAGCGTGGCCTCTGGCTCAGAAGGCCAAACGAGGCTCATGGCGTGGGTGGAGGTGGAGCTGGAGGGGAAAGACTCAACAGTTACAGACTGGGCTCCCCCCTTCCCTGTGCTGGCTGCCTCCCTCTCTGTGCCTCCTCCTACCTGTTAGTCACCCGTGGCAGCGCTCTGACGGGGGAGCAGCTGATGGAGGGAAACACTTTCCATAGCAACCGAGCATGTCCGTCCTCCCCCCTCTGTTAACCTAATGCAATCTGTACACACTTCAGTAAGAGAATTGTCATAGTTTCTGGAGAAAAACAAATGCTCAAGATTAGATGCAGACTTCACTCTCTGTTCAGAGAACCTACGCAGTGTTTTCCAACCACAGAATGACGGAGTCAATGGCTTGCACCCTGCAAATGTTGCAAAACAGCAGATTTCCTTGACACAAGGCGTGGGCGTTATGACAGCTTGCACAAACATTAGCCTGCATGGAAAAAGGTCATCCCCAAGTATACCTTGAAATGCTTCTTTTAAAGAGATTGTTTTATGAGTTGTTGACATTTTTATATCAAGAAATTAAAGGTACATAATAAAACACACAGCATGTGTGAACGAAAATGCCAACTGAGCTGTCCACTCTAATTTTTTTTTTTTTTCTAAAGCAGTTGTTGGTGCAGTTTTTGTTTGGTGTTTTTCATTTGAGTGGTCAGAAGCAAAAGCAGAGGTTCTTTTCAGAGGTTTATGGGGGAGTAGATGTTGCTTTCATAAGCTGTTGCTGCTTGAAGAACCACTTTTAACATTTAAATTGCTCTTTTCTCTTATTTGAAGAACCACTGGTGGCCCCACTTAGAGCCAGAAGGCTGTAGCTCTTGTGCGTTTCTGCTCAGAACACGTGCTGCACTATAAATTCTGCACTGAATATACGGAGCGACATTTTGTTCAAACAGAATTCTATCTCTTCTATCTTTCAGTGGAGCGAACCAAAGTAAATTACTCTGAATGATGGCTACGTGACTCCTGTTAGCTCACGTTTAAATCCCTCTCATGTCGACTCAACACGTCTCTACCGCATAAATGTTTCTCTAAAGCGACATAAACAGTTCCCTCATAAACCATCTACCTTTTAACTTCAGCGCAGCAATGTGACCTTATCGAGAATCAGGCCAGAAGCAGTCGGTCACATGGTTTGTATTAAGACTTAGAAGCCTCAGACATTCCTGAAACCTCCTGAAATATTCATACCTGCCTCAGTAAGCTCATTTAGATGGTGCCGTTGCTTTTTCAAAACTCCATCCAGTGTTTGAGAGTGGAGTCACGGGATATATTACTCTACTCCTATCTTTTCCTCTTAAGTGTAGGGAATGCCTCTTCCTGTGCTATGTGCTCTGACTGGTTCTGATTCCCACTCTGCGTCGTGCATGCAAATCATTATCTAATCAGGAAGCGAGGAATCAGATTACTCAGATTGGCTCGAGATCATGTTGGACCAGACAATAATGATGATGATACTCAGCTGGTGAGGAGACAAAATAGAAATGATGATGCTCAGGACATCACGCTCCTGTGGAAAGCAGAAAAAAAACAACACCCAGGAGTTATCTAAAATAATAGATGTGTTTTATGTGACACCTCTGAAGCCTATTTATAGGTGTTTGAAGAGGGAGTCATGAGATTTTTTTTTTTTTAGAATAAAGTGCTCTGGCTCCAATCAGGCGATCAGCAGCTTTTCTCTTTTCATGATTCCTTCATGTGTCACTTTGCTGTCGTGGCCCACCTGATCGGCTGCATAAACAAAACTGCTAGGCAACGCTGCTGACCTTTTGAGAGAATTAAGTGAGGACAGTGTGAACCTTTCACAGTCCATCGAAAGCAAGTAGGTGTTATTTCAGATGATTTAATTTCCTTTTCTCAGTTTGTTCTTTGTTCTTCTATGATTTTCTGTTCAGTGCAGGCAGCCGTCACAGATACCTGCACTGGCTGCACTCAAATGTGTGATAACACCTATGGACAATGGTGTGAACTATTACGGTAATGTCGTATTCATCATCCGGGACTGAAAACCACCACACAGTCTTTTATTTGCTGTAGTTTTGTGTTTCTATAGCTGATGAGAGAATAGTCCTCCACATGGAAGATTGGATTTACAGTGTTTAAGTCTTTAAAACTATTAAACCAGGTTCAATATGTTTATTTATTATATTTTAAACTCTTTCTTCTCGCAGTTTCCTCATTAACAATCATATTTTTAAGTGGGAAATTACCAGAATCACAAGATGATACTTGGTTTTAAGCCAAAAGTCTGCTATTGTGGGCCCTGAAAACATCTCATTTGACTTGTAACTATGAGCGATGTGGTCCTACATAAATATAAAATATACTTTCAAAGTTGGAACAGTTTTGTTTATTTATAGTTTTGTTCCTTATTTGTTGTTAGCCAATGCTAACAGCTTAGCTCCAGGTCTGGCAGTTTCAGTCCACCAATGTCCCTGGAGGAAATATTCTAACGGTGGCGGCGATGCTCTGATGTTGCCTCTAACGCCACCAGCAGGTCAAGGATTTCACTTATACTGCAACTTGCACAAAATTTGGTGCAGACATTCATGGTTCCCAGACAATATATTCTAACAACCTTGGTGATCCTCTGACTTTTACTCTAGCACCACCATGAGGTGACTATTTTGGTACTTTATTGAAATAAGATGCCTATTAGATTGCTGTGAAATTTGGTTCACACATTCATGGTCCTCAGAGAATGAATTGTAATAACTTTGATCTCGTGACTTTCCATCCAGTCAACCACGGTCAAAATTTCATTTTGTCTAATACTTTCGGTTATAACCAAATACCTGCAAAACTCATGATAATCCCTCCAGCCTCAGCTGTACTTTGTGTTCTATTTTGCAAATGTACATAAATATTAAGACAATAAATCAACACGGTGAACATGATAAACATTGAACTTGCTAAACGTGTTTGTATTATTGCTGTGAGCATGTCAGCACGATGATATATAGCCTCACAGAGCCGCTAGCACAGGCTGTGGACTCTTTGTTTTTCTTGTTTTCTTCTCGCTTGTTTGAAGTGGGTGGGGCTTCGCTGGAAATCGGTGATGTCACATACTTCTGTGCACCAATCAGCAACATTTGAATTAAAACTTTGATGTGAAGTTGTTTGTTTAAGTTGACAGCGCTGTCAATATAAATAGTAAAATATTGTGTACATAGTGTAATAGAGTCTTTAACATAAGTTTGCTTAAGTTTGCTTAACATGAGGCACCATAACTTACTGGTCATACCAGACCAAGTAAGACATTAGCAAAAAAAAAAAAAAACCTTGAGAATATGAAATAGATTATGGGTGGATTTCCTTTTTTATTAACTTAAATGTTTATTTGTAAGTGGGATAACTTATTTTATCTTCAAAATTACATGCTCTCTTTAACACAATTTTTACGCCTCCACACCGGCAACAGATGTGGCTGGAGCGATATCACAGGAACGCCTTGAGGGAATTTCCTCAAAGTTGACAGAAACGTCCGCTTGGACTCAATAATCACTCACTAATTAGAATTTGGTGGTCAAAGGTCAAACATAGCAAAACATGGCCATAACTCAAGAATTCATACGCTAATTATGACAAAGTTTCACACACATGTCTAATAAGGACAAAATGATGAAATGATGACATTTTATATCCAAAAGGTCAAATGTCAACTTCACTGTGACATCATAATGTTCTGCAAAAACATGTTTATGGCATTTATTCAACACCATTACTCAGGAACAGAAATGGAGATTGTGACCATATTTCACATTTAGTCAGATACTGAATCTTTGACACTAATCTTAGGTCTCTACCCTGAAACTGCAGTGATTGTTCAGATCTGTGCTGGCGGGTTGAAGATATGTGTGAAGCATCACACATTTTTTAGAATTTGTAGCCTCTTTGCAGAAGCGTCCATATCTGAGGCTTCATCTGCTGTCATTGCTTCAACTTTGTGCTCTATCACAATCAGCTTTATTGGCCAAACATGCAAACACATACAAGGAAAATAAACTTAATATCTTTTATTAAATTCCTCACTACAAATATTATATGAGTCTGGACAGACATGCATGTAAACTGCAACTTGACTGGTTGGCTTCATATGACTTCATACTGAGAATAAATTTATTGATGCTTGTTATACTACACTTATCTGGAAAGATCAAATTTCTTAGCTAACATAATTGCAAAACATATTGATTATCAACTGCATTAGGCATTCTTCAAATTCTGTATTGATCTATTGTTATACTTCCTATTGCACCATTGCATCGGCACGCATCTACCAAAGCAACATCACACAGGATGTCAGTATGGCAACGTTCTCCTCTCCATTAGGTAGTTCCTCCCCTTCCTTCAATGATTAATTAACCATACATTTGTCTGTTTGTTTTCCCGTCATTAAAGAATATCCTTCCATTATGTGATAACAGCATGTTTGCTTCTGATAAAAGTATTCCACCAAATGTTCGTCCAGACGCCATCCTTCTCTGTGTCAGGTTTAAATTTCATGCTCACTTTCAGCCGTGTATGACATTTAAGTCTCTTGCTTTTGTTTGGAGGGGAGGTCCCTTGACAGTCCAGTTTCTTTTTTTCAGCCTCCCCGAAAGTTCTTATTGTTTATCTCTGTAATTTAACACTTCGTCACGCCCTTTTGTTCAAAACTAAACTCTCTGTATCTTATTTTTTATTAATCAGATATGGGCCAGTGAGTATATGGAAAAAGATTTTGGGTGCAGAGAATCCCTTGAGTGGAAGTATCATGGGTACCTTTAGCCTGACATCATTTCTACCAGAGTTTTGGCCCAGTTTTGAATGTTAATGATGGTGAGAGATGTGAAACATAGATACAGTATACAAAAATGTTTGAGCATCTTGTCTTCAACAACTTTATCACTTTTAGACACGTTGAGTAAACATTGTGAGTTTATGAGCACGAGTCACCGTGTTATGATATATGATGGTTAGCTACAAACATCTTTAATTTCACATGTCCTGCAGATGTCCTGAATGTTCTTACTTGCTTCTGAGTCACTCAAAGTTTAGATGTTGAGATGATGAGTATGTATGCTCTCTGTCTACAATCATGGATTTTTTTTCGAGATGAAAGATGCTATCTTTCGCTCGCAGCCTTGCTTTTTATTCTTTTACTCAGAAGCAGGCTAATGTGCACCCACCTTCTCTTTTCTTTCCGTCTACATCTCACTGTTCCTCCTGTCTGTGCACAGGCAGTTCGTGCAGAAGCAGGCACCATGTCCACCCCCACAAACCCAGAGGTGAAGGAACTGAACCCTGTCGACTTTATCCAGCTACAGCAGTACATTGAATGTGAGTACAGACAAGGCGGGCAGGCGGGCAGGCAGGCGGGCAGGCAGCTTTCTCAGCGCTTAACGCCCCCCCCCCTCTCTCCACTTCCACTTCCACCCACACATACACATTCATTTACACTTGCTCATATTTCTCATATCTAGAAGAGGTGACAGTCTACCACATTCTGTTTTTTTGCAAATAAAGCACACACATATTCTGTCGTTCTTCAGATAAATCTATATTCATCGTGTAGTCGTGTTTCAGAAATGTCGGTATAGATTTATGTAAAAAAAAAATTAATGTTTGTGAATGACCCTCAAGTACATGTGTATCCCTGTGTGACCTGTGTGTCTTTGCTTCCAGACTGCAGCTTGAAGGTGAAAGACGTGCTGAGGGAATTTGATGCAGATGGCAGTCTGGCCCGGCACAGACACGGAGAGGTGAGGGGACGGTGTGTCCTGCTTTTTTCCACCATCAGGTCTTTGCTGCTCCAAAACTCACTCACAGTGATGTCAGCTACAAGGCACATAACTAAGCTGAATTATAGGTCTCACTGGAGCAGTTTAGTGAGAAATGAGCATGTGATTTATGCGTATTACGCAGTTATTAATTGTCCTACGCTGATTAATTAGATTCAAACCCATCGATCATGTTGACTAAGCCGTCCGCAAGAAATATCTTCAACGGCATCCAACCGAGGTTGCAAATGTAAATTATCTCCTTATTTTTGCCCACGCAGCAAGGCCTTGCTGAACAGTGTGCTGGCTGCCTCATGCAGTGTAAGCTCAAATGTGATTGAAAAAAGATCTTTACAATACTGTACATCAGTGACTGACTGCCAACTAATGGGTACAGGAAGCAATTGTAGTTATTTCTGATGGATTACTATGGCTATATACATTTTTGATTTGATAACTGGAGGGAAATGTTGGTTTTTATGATAAATACAAACACTGCCATAAAGAAACAGTTAATAGCTTGTAAAATACACAGGACATCGACAATATTTGCTGTAAATGCAGAATAATGATGCCGTTCCCTCACGCTCACTCTTGTTTGCCTCTTTTTTTTTCTTTTCTTTTGGTGGTCCGGCTGCCATGCATAGACATTATTTATTACTAGGGCAGCTCTGCAGGGTATCAAACAGAGAATGGAGTTATGTCAACAAGAAATGGGTTTGTGGTTCACCATTATCAAGGGAGTACTGCTTGTTAGCCCTACAGCATATAGTCATGTGAGAAGCACGGATACCAGGTCAGACAGATGGACTGAAATCTTGAACCAAGTGCTTGTTTTTTGTTGCATGTCATCGTCACAAGAAGCGTTGCAACTGCTCCAATTTTGGAGACAGATTTACAGTTGTTTATTCACTCGTAAATGATAGATTAAACGTCTCTTCACAGCCTGAGAAAAGTCTTTGGCCTTTGAAGTGTGTTTTTCTAAGTTAATGAGAAACACTCGTCAGATGCAAAATTTTCACACGGTTGCGACAATGTGATCTCCAATGCGTCATCTTCCTTTATTTTCACAGTAGGTGAATCTAAAAAATGCAGAAGTGCCTGTGTGCAATTGTTATGTATGCACCACATACTCAGACGCTGCAGATATTTAATTACACATTTCACAAAACCACTGCAAACCAAATACGTCTCTCCCATTCATTTCCTTTTCCAGTGCATCAATGAAGAAGGCTTTCGTCTGTTCCTGAAGACTTATTTAGACGTGGAGGACTTCCCTGTGGATCTCTGCCAGCGACTCTTCTGCTCCTTCCAAAACTCTGAACCCACCCAGGAAGACTGCGCCAGTGAGATTATACACCACGTATTAACACAACTCACTGCCTCCACGCTACTTTGCAGCAGACCTTTATCAATTTACACCATGGCCTATTTGGCATACATTCATTTATCACCACATGCCTGCGCAGTAGTGTTTGTGCAGATATAGTAACCATAGTATTCACAGCCCCCCCCCCCCCTCTCTCTCTCCTCCTTCTCTCCTGTAGAGGAGGTCTTTCTGAAGGATGTTTCATGTTACTTCTCTCTGCTGGAGGATGGCCAGCCCAGGGATAAACTGGAGTGTGAGTCCGTTGTTTCATTTCTGCTCAAAATAATTTGAGTGATGACTTGGTCCAGCACTTCCACTTTCATTTCCCCTCTCTTTAGTTGCTTTCAAGCTCTATGACAGAGACGGCAACGGAGTCCTCGACAGCTCTGTAAGTTGTAAAGAACATGTGATTGTAGAGTACAGTACGTATCATTGTCAAGCGCAATACTGAAGTGTTTTGTTACTTTTTACTAACAGGAAGTGGATAGGATTATTGCTCAGATGATGCATGCTGCAGAATACCTCGGATGGGATGTGTCAGAGCTCAGGCCGGTAAGTCCCAGAATGCTCTGCTCTGAAATATAAACTTTCTTGAAACACGTGAAAACCTGCCCTCAAACTGCACTTTAAATCATCAAGATATAGTAATCGTACATAAAAAACGACAAATTTGTTTGCACAAGATATGTTTTACGACGTTATGGACATTGTATGGCAGCACTTGTAACTCATTTGCCAGGGTTAGTAAAATGATAAGCATCTCTGCACCAGCAAAAGCCACAAATTCCCACGCATGAACAGCTTCAGAAAACATATGGCCTATATAGGTGAGAGAAATGTGCGCGCTGATTGGATAATAACAACCAAATGTCATTTCATCAGGTCCTGAAGGACATGATGACAGCAATTGATGCTGACAGCAGCGGCACGGTGTCTCTGGAGGAATGGGTGGAGGGAGGCATGAACAACGTTCCCTTGCTGGTCTTGCTGGGTCTGAAGGTACATTAAAGCAGCATTTATTTCACAGTTTCATCAAGTGTTGGCTCCAGAAGCCTCACTCAGATTATAGATATTTCATTTTTACAGCAGGTGTCTCACAAAGTGGTAAAACCTACTTTTACTGCTCTTGTGAAACTCTGGCCTTGCGTGCCTCTCCTGTCCTTTGCCTCCTCCTCATATATGCGGCCGTTTTGCCGACTCAGGATTACAGGGTGTGGTAATGTCATCTCCCCTCATGCAAGCTCCGCAGTGCTTTAGTGTTTTCCATTTACTCTGCACTATCTGTGCCCACATTTAACGAAGTGCTGGCACAAAATAGAAATCTTTGAGCTAATACACTATATTTATAGTGTAGAATATATTTATATACTAAAGAAATTAATAATATAAATATTGGTTGTACACATACCTGATCTGTTCTTGCCTGCATCAAGGACAGATCAGTTTTGTGTTATGGGTGTTGCCAGGAACGTAAAAGTCATTTATTGTCAGTAAGTCGCAATCTAAAACCACGAACTAAACTCTGTCACTGGGTTTGGCCTCTACAACAATGCTAGGGACTTCCCCTCAGGCTATTTACAGCCACCAATGGACATTTGAAGCCTGGGGTGCATGAATTCAGCCCCCTCACAGTTGCTGTGTGCTGCTGCTAGGGCTGCCCGCTATGTCTCGCGCAGTAAGCGACAGGATGATGCATCATGTTTGAAAGAAAGCTTTTCAGTCCGTAATCTGGACAAGAGTACTGATCGCCCCATTAAAGGATTGAAAGCAATCCTTAATAATCTTGAGTTGAGAATTTGAGATTATAGTCAGTGTTGATTTGAATATCCACGGTGCTGCACAGCATGTCATGATATGTAGAGCCACTACATACTGCATAATCAGCAATCTCATTAAGGCAAGGCTAGTCATGAGTGGGTGTTAAAAACAACTGTGAAATACTCGCCTTTGCCACAGTACGTTTTACGGGAAGGTCTGTGTTGTTTGATCCAAATTTAAATAAAAAAAAACAAAACAGATATAAGTCTACTAAACTACAAACATTTATCATAGAAAGGCCTTCCTGTATGCTTAACAACTCTCTGCTTTTCCAAATGCAAACATAGTTGCGCAATCACAAAGATCTTAGACCGTGATATACTTCTCTTTCTTGCATTGCCTCCCTGCACCAACCAGATGACCCAGAAGGACGGACAGCACCTTTGGAGGATGAAACATTTCAACAAGCCTGTTTACTGCAACGTTTGCCAGAGCATGCTGCTGGGTCTGAGGAAGCAGGGACTCTGCTGCACCTGTGAGTACCTGAACTCACCAGGAGAGGGAGATATTGCTGCGCAATTTAATCACTGAAATTATAAACTGCATTATACTGTAATTACTGTCATAACTGAGAATTAGAGGATCCTTTTTAGATTAATACTCATCTGTCAGCTTTTATTTTGAGAGGGAGATTTATATTAATGTATGGCAATGACATCATATGACAGCTGTGTTATGTGTTCCCATTGTTAAAGGTTGCAAATACACAGTCCACGGACGCTGCGCCAACAGGAACCCTGCGCCTTGCACCAAGACTTATGTGAAGTCAAAGAAAGAAACAGGGGTATGCCAGCGTCTACATGACAACATTAACCTTCATCCTGCGTGTACGTGCTGTATGTTGGTGTAAGACAGTTTTATCCCACATTTCAGGTTCCGACACACGACTGGGTGAGCGGGAACTGCGACTCTAGGAAGTGTGATAAATGCCAGAAGAAGATCAAGAGCCTCCAAGGTTTAACGGGCAAACACTGTGTGTGGTGCCATAGTATGGTGAGGAAACATTGTAGTTTGTGACTGACTTTAAGGGATATACAGTTATACTTTCAATTATATTTCTACTCATATGTATTCCAATCAAACTGCATCTACTGCTATCTAGTATGCCACTTTGATCTGGATTTAAGATAATTGCACTATTGATTTTGCACAAATGTTTATGCTCCACTGGTCAGGATAATGTACTGCATACAGCACTCTAACTTTGATCTGTTTTTGGTTATGTGTATAGTATATTTATATTACTATTATTACTTTTTCTCTCTTTATTTGTATCATGTTCATATCCACCTTTCTGGTTTCTTCTTGTGTTGCTGTAATGCTAAATTTCGCTCCTTGGATCAATATTATTTTATCTCATTTAGTTTCCAAGTATTGAGGAAGAATGTTTGTCTATAAGGCATTGTGGCCCAAGTATAAACCATGTACTCATGAAGCTATTGTTCTGGTTCTGGTTGGGGGATGTTTGATGTTCGACACCCTCCTCTCCTACTTGTCCTGTCTTGTTCCACTGTGAGCACTTAATGAAGCAGAAATACAAAAAAAAACTTTTAGAAAGATACATTTGGATCCTGTCAGTTGTCATCTCTGTTGTGCCGGACGTTTACGTAACGTGTCACTGTTGGTGTTTCACAGCGTCATGATGAATGCGCAGAACAAGAACCAACAGAGTGCTCATGTGGGCTGCTCAGAGACCATATCCTGCCTCCATGGGCAATATATCCTGTTATAAAGGTACAGAGTTATCCCCAGGCACATCTCAAGCACATGTACAGTACAAACACTGCCTGTCACGCCAACGCAAAACACAACATCAGCTCAGGGCTGTTTCTTGTTGTTGGTAAACCCTTCTCACCTGTGTGACATATTGACAGGTACAGTGTGTGGATATTTTTTTCTCTGTCCTCAAAAGGAAAGAAAACCTATTAGATTTTCTCAGGTTTACTCAATCTCTGCCTTTGTTTTATTCCCTAAAGGAGAGACCAAACAATGTGAAGAACGGCTGCTCAGGCTCAACAGACGAGAGCGAGCTCAATACTACTCCTGATGGACAAGTGCTGCAGGTACTTTCCTGCACAATGAAGGCTTTTTTTTTTTATCTCTGCTGAATATTTATAGCTTGAAATCTGAGTAGGCAGATTCCTTTGTTCAGAAAAATGTACAGTAAACTCAGTATAGATACTTGTTTTCATCTGTTACACAACTGTTTTATATATTTTTTTGTTTATCTTTGAACAGATCAGCCCTGTGCCAAGCACCCATCCTCTTCTAGTGTTTGTCAACCCTAAAAGTGGTGGCAAGCAGGGAGAAAGGTGAGTCCAAACACAGTTACACTCATGGAGAAATATATGTCTTACACATGCACATTTTTAGCCTGGTTTTATGTATTTCAGAGTCCTGCGTAAATTTCAGTATTTACTGAATCCACGGCAGGTATACAACCTTTCAAATGGCGGACCTGGACCAGGGTGAGTGATTTGGTACAAAGGGATCTGGTTAAAATACACTGATCTAAGATTATTTCAGACTAATTTGTCCTAAATATTTAGTTAGGCTCTGTATCATGCCCTGCTGTAATAGTTCATCCATCTTTTTTTTCCAGACTGAGTTTTTTCAGAAATCTGCAGGATTACAGGATCTTGGTGTGCGGGGGAGACGGCACAGTTGGCTGGATTCTAGATGCGATAGGTGAGACTGTTGGATCAAGTACCGTAAAAGACGCATTGGAGCGTCTACACGGTGTGATTCTGGTGAAAATCACTGACGCATTTCCTTTTTCCTCCCCTTTTTCCTCTTCGTGTGCTCAGACAAAGCCAATCTGTTGGTACGGCCACCTGTTGCTGTGCTTCCTCTGGGCACAGGAAATGACCTCGCAAGATGTCTGCGATGGGGAGGAGGTGAGAAATGAAGATAGGGGGATTGTTTCCCTATTTTGAGACAATACTGAAACAGTTTTTTGCATATCCTCTGATGCTGTTTCTGTATGTTTATTGCATTCATGCAGATGAAAATCATGTTTTATTTTTACATTTTGCCAGGATATGACGGCGTGGATCTGAGTCGTATTCTTAAAGACATTGAGGGGAGCTCCCAGGTGTTGATGGACCGCTGGAGTGTGCAGGTCATCACAGACGAGAATGAGGAGAAGGGCGACCCAGTGCCATATGAAATCATCAACAACTACTTCTCTATTGGAGTTGTGAGTTTCCCCAGAAATACATGATATCCTACCAGAGGAAATGTTTATTCTTCAGCTTTTGTGTCACTTTGACCTTTTGGATCATTGCTCTGTTTTTGTTATGTTGACAGGATGCCTCCATTGCCCACCGGTTTCACACAATGAGGGAGAAACATCCCCAGAAATTCAACAGCAGGTATACATGTAAAACACATGTAACAGCAAAGAATATCCCACTCTTAGTTATAACATACAGTATAGTTTCATTATCATAACTCTGACAGATTCACTCCAACGACAAAGTAGAAGCTGAGAAAAACTATTTCCTTTTTTTGTCTTCATTTTTACTTCAGTTGATGATTTTTTTTTTCATAGCTGAAAAAAACTGGATGCAGGTGGCGACAACAGATGTCTGTGGCAGCGAGTGTTGCGACTCTACTCCTCCTCCTTCTGATGAACTGTGTGTGCTAAAAAGAGAAAATGTCCTGTGAAAATGAAACATCACGTAAACCTTACAGACGTACTTTTTTTTTTTTTATGACTGCAGAATGAAGAACAAACTGTGGTATTTTGAATTCGCCACTTCAGAAACCATCTCTGCTTCCTGCAAGAAACTGAACGAAAGTCTAACGATTGAGGTGAGAAAAATCGTTACCAACATTGCATGTGTGCATTTTGTGTTTGAACAGTTTATGTATTGTGATGAAAGACTTTTTCACACATACAGCACTGATGCTACCTTTGTGTGTCTCTCTCTCTCTTCTGTCCTCAGTGCTGCGGTACTCCACTGGATCTCAGTGGCCTGTCTCTAGAGGGGGTTGCGGTCCTAAACATTCCCAGCATGCACGGCGGCTCAAACCTTTGGGGTGAGACCAAAAAAGGGGACACTAAGGGGCTGACGAGTCAGGAGGAGCCTGAGGTGATTGTCGACCCAGAAATCCTGAAAGTGACCTCCCAAGGTATATTGTCTTTAACCTTCAGACCGGTGTGTATGTGAGATTATCAGAAGTCTGATTTAAAGCTGCACTAATCAATATTTTTTTATATTAACAGTTGAACAAGTGACTATGTGTGATGTGAAAGGGGTCGCTTGTAATTATGGAGTTCCCCTAAGCACTACAGAGCCATTTAGCTTCCTTTATCTCACTTTTTTTTGTCTAGTCATCCCTGTTAAAAGCTCTGTTAAACCGACTTTACACTACCTGCCCAGCACCAAATGACTCACTGACAAAGTTAACAGTTAACTGGTGAACATAGTGTACTAGACTGTAACCCCATTAAACACATGGAAATAGACAAAATACAATAAAATGAAGAGAATCATCTTCATAACACATATGCAGCATGACCAAAAACTAGAAAACACAACCAAATACAGAAATGTGCACTAGGAAGTCCATTTCATTGTACTTCTGTATTCGGTTGTGTTGTCTGTACTTGCAAAGCATTTCATTTTACTGCATATGAGATGTCAAATTGGTGAATGTGTTTTCAACTTGAAGCTGCAATTTCAGTTTGTTTTGTTTTGTTCTATGTGCATGTTTCCTTAAATCTCTAAAAACTGATATTTTTTTGGCCACTTGAGGGCAGCGGAAACAAGTTATGAACACAACATTGAGAAAGAGTCACATCCAGCAGCTACAGATTAACATTATCATTTATTTGGAATCGTGTTTCTGTCAACCTGGTGAATTTAAGTTCAATATTCACTCTCCTTTAGCTCTGTTTTTGATTTCTATCAACTCCTGAGGGAAATATCTTTGTTCTTTAGTTGCTAAATGTTCCACTATGTTCACCAGCTAGTGACTAACTGTGTCTGTTTGCCATTTGGCGCTGATTTGGTGGTGTACAGTGTGTTTTTAGAGCTTTTCCTCTGAAAAACAGCTAACCACTGCAGCCAAAAACAACACTATCAGAGCCCTGAGAGAGCTGGACACCAAAACAATGAGCAGAAACTCTGTATAAAGCTCTGTAAAGCCAAGGGAAGCTGCAGAGAGAAGTCTCTGCAGGTTGATAGGTGACTGATGTTTGTGTTTTGTTCTGATCAATGTTCCCTCTCTGTGCGCTGGATGTTTACCTGTTCTTTTCAGATCTCTGCGACCGCCGATTAGAGGTGGTCGGCCTTGAAGGAGCCATGGAGATGGGACAGATTTACACGGGCCTCAAGAGTGCAGTGAGGCTAGCGAAAACATCACAGATCACCATCAGGTGAGAAAAAACCACCACACAGACAAGTTCAGACTTGTCGAGCCTTTGGGCTCTCAATTCCGACAACGGCTTGAAATTGACTCTGATCACCAGCTAAAGATGATGCTTAGCTGGCTCTTTACCTGACAGTAATTACATTCATTGGCTTTCCTTTTGGTATTTTAATTACACGAGGGTCATTGATGTTGTTACCTGATGCGTGTTGTTGATCCTGCACTACTTTACCCTCAGGACGAAGAAAGCATTACCGATGCAGATAGATGGAGAGCCGTGGATGCAGCCTCCCTGCACGGTAATTACCGCACAGACACTGAAACGAGACACCATGGCTGCCTCGGTGCAGACCAGTAATTAAATATTAAAGTTTCCTAAATGGCTCCCTAAAATGTGTGAAAAATGTTTTAATTTTACTATGTGGTATATTTTCTTTTCAGATTCAAATCACACACAAGAACCAGGCCAGTATGTTGATGGCTCCTCAGGCCAAATCTTCTGGCTTCTTCAACTACAAATGAAAACAACTGCTCAGAAGCATCTACGTGCACTTGTTTATTGTATAGACTGACACTTTTTTTTATATATTAAATCAGTTTGAATGTGTGTGTTGTAGAAATAACCGCATTGTAACAGTCAAAGTAAGGATAACTGCTTCAAGGCATCCCTATAACACATAACCGACGCATGGCAGTGTATGAAAACAAACTGTGTGGTAAGATATGTTTGTATCATGGCAAAAATGATTTTGACCAAATTTATTCAGTGTTTTTATCAAATACTCAACACTCGTTGTGTCAATGCTTCTGTAGGAACTTAAAATTAGGTTAAAGTAAAGTGAATATCACGCTAAAAGACAAACTGTAATCTTCGTGTGCCTTTACGATCTGTTCTTCATGGTTATGGCTTTGGTAGAAGACATACAGAGCGCTGTGTTAGGCGTGCACTTTGGACATAGACCATGTAGTATTGCTGTTTTGTTGTGGCTGTAAAGTTTTAGAGATGCTGCGATATACTATATGTGTTCTTGTCAGTTTGGGGGCGAAGGATGGATGAGATTAAATCTCAGATTGCGGCTGAAGTAATCTTACTTTTTTTTTTCTTACATTTCAGAGGATACTTGAAAGTGTTTTTGGGGAACAGTAACAGGAAAATCATTGCCAAAAAAGTGCTGCATGTTGATCAGGCTGCAGCAGTCTGTCTATTCTGCTGTTCCTGTGTGTGTGTGTATGTGTGCGTGCATGTGTGTGTGTGTGTGTGTGTGTGTGTGTGTGTACGTGTGTGAGGGCAGAAAGCCTCTGCTGTACCTTTTGTTTGGCATAGAAAGCTGAGGTGTTCACTTCTAACTTATAAATTAGTGATGAGTTGGATTTGAAATTATCGGTTCAGATGTGTTAAAATATATGTAATCCTTATTTAAATGTCATATCATGTCAGTATATCAGGAGGATGTTACGGTAAAATATGCCTGAGATAACACAATGTGTAAAGATTCTAATAAATCATCTGGACCTCAGTGTCTTGTATACTTTATTTCAACGTTCAGTCATGTTTCATATATTATGTGGTAGATTATTTTTCCATCACAAGGGGGCGTCATTCTCTTTTTAGTCTGTCGCCACAGACGGTTGCAACATGATCTGCTCCACTGACTCCATACAAGTCTTCCCTGCCTCTTTAAGACTTTACCTTACATTGAAATTAATAATATCTTAATAACTGAAATCTTCTAGTGATCAAAGTGGGTTTTTTTTAATCAGAGTTCCTTTTAACACGCACCACTTATTAGATTAGTTGGAGTATTTCTGACTAATTACAATAAAAGGTTAATGAAGTGCAACAAATGCTGCCTTCAAATGCCGTGGGACTATTCTCGAGTACTGACGTGATCACATTTTCGTCACCTTTTGAAACTTTGCATCAGCTTTTTGCACATGAAGTAAGATCCCTTTTTTTTTTTTTAAAATGTTGTCATATTTGTCAAATTTTGTGCAACAGTGCAGCTCGGTTCCTGTGAATTTTCACCATCCATTCTAGTTTTCTTAGTTTTACTTATTGTTGCTTCACTTTGGTGTTTGAGCTTCACTGTGTAGAATCATGCATGTGCAGAGTTTGACGTAAAAAGGCTGTTTTCGCGTTCATCCGCTTAAGGTAGAAGGTTTCTCTGTGGTCACCTTAAATCTGAGTTTATGATGCATGAGTTGTGACATAACAACTACTCTGGAAGCCAAACCTGGTCGAATATTCAACTTACACAAGTGTGATGTGGAAACTTGGACGCCTCCAGTGCACATACAGTGAGAATGGACTTTACAGTGAAGTAGGAGATGTATATTCACAGACTCTTTTCAAAGAGGGAAAAGGAGTAGATGTAATATTGAGGATTTAATAAGGTAATTTAACATTTTTTGTGGAAAAACCATGTCAGACACACTGTATTATTTAAAGCATAGTATTTTTATATATCTTAAAATATGTCTGGGGGCTTAAACCTGTCATTTCACTGAGAGAAAAGGTTTTCTTATACAAGGAAGAATTGTCATGAAAAATTATTATTATTACATTATATTATTACTTAGGATAAATTAGAGATGGAAATCCCATTTGGTTGTGGGAACTCAACAAAGTCTTTTATGTCTGTGGAGGGATTTCTGTTCACTGAACTCAACACAATCACATTTATACTTGACATGATTACATGCCTTGTGAGCATAATTTTGTAGCGGTCACCTATTTGTGGGACTTGCTGTCATTTCCCTGATCCAAATTCGTACAGCTGAATGTCGAGATCCCTCTGGGTTGATTGGAAGATTATTCAGACCCTCTTGACTCCAATTGTGTAAATCTGCACCTCTTATTCTATAATTTAAGCATTATTTTACTGCATATCAGTCGTGGAAAGTAACTAAGTACATTAACTCACATATAATTTTGAGGTACTTGTACTTGAGTATTTCCATTTGATGCTACTTTATACTACCACTCCACTACATTTCAGAGGGAAATATTGTATTTTCTACTCCACTACATTTATCTGACAGCTTTAGTTACTTTTCAGATGAAGATTTGATACAATGGATAATATAACAAACTTTTAAAATACAACACATTGTTAAAGATGAAATCTCCAACCTTTTTGGCTTTTGACGTCTCACAAAAAGTAGTGTGTAGTCGGAGTCACATTTCAGATGTCTATGAGTTGTTAACAGCTCCACCAAATAGTGATTTTTCCCTCTAAACTTCTCACATGGTTTCATTTCAATAAATGTTCAAATGATCCAATATTTCACCAACAATCAAAGATTAGAGAAAAAGTCCAAAAGCTGAAAACAGATTTATGTCTCAGAGCTTTGTTTTTTCTTCTTTTCTCTCCCATTAATCATCTCACGACCCCTCAGATTTATCTGGTGACCCTTTGGAGGGGCCCGACCCCTAAGTTGGGAACCACTGGACTAAACTAGCTAACTGTATATAAAGTAGTTCAAACTAGCTCCACCTTCAGCAGAAACAGTAACATGCTGCTCTAACACTGATGCTTCAGTATTAATAATCTAATGATGTCATATATAATAATATATAAGTCAAAGGGACCAAACCACTACTTTTACTTTAATACTTTCGGTACATTTTGCAGCTAATATGTACTTTTAGGAGGTAGGATTTTCTTTTACTTGTAATGGAGTATTTTTTACATTGCTTTATTTGTACTTTTACCTAAGTAAAGGATCTGCTGCGTGGGCGACACCAAAAACACTGCTTCCTACATTTGAAACAGGAACATCCGAGGTGTACGTGAATGCAGCACGGCTCTAATTTGTGTCTTTCACCACAGAGTCCCTGCCTCTCTCAGCCTATTCACAAGAAACACTGAGACTAAGTGGTTGTGCTCCACGTTGAAGCTCAGAACTCAGTGAGCATCTTCTGCGGGAGGACGACAACAACAACAACAACAACAACAACAAAAACACCAACAAGAAAACACTTTATATCATTTTTCAACAAGTGAAGTCAACATGACGTTCAGGAGGCTGAAGAAGGTGAACTCTAGCGGACCAGACAGCGGAGCAACATCTCAAGACAACGACATTTATTTCCCTTCGTCAAAGTCAGACAGCTGCAAGACTGCGGACCTACCGAGAAACTCCTCGGAGGTTTACAACTACAAGACTCTGGCTTACTCTGGCGGGACGCTGCCTAGAAACTTCAAGAAGGTGAGAAGTACATTTTCACACGTTTAACTTAAATTGTACCTGCAGCAGTGTTGCATGTTTCTGTCTTCTAACTCATTCACTGAGTCGTGTTTGAGGCTATTAATGTTTTTTTTTCTGTAAAATCCTGGAAACAAGAGAGAATAACTGCAGGCTTTAAAGCATTTATGTGATATCAACTTTAAGAGGCTTTTTAAAGTTACAAGTGTTCATACTGGACTCTTAGACCTGCTGAAATATAAAAGTTATCTACTCTTGCTCCTGAGGAAGCAGAATAATTTCATTTTTTATCTGCTTTATCAGCATCAAATCACGTCCAGTCCAGTTTCTGGTTCTGGATAGTGGATTCTTGCAACTTTTTCTGTTGAATTTCATGATTATTTCATCAGTTAGAAGGAGGAGACTTGCAGAGATCTCATAAACTGTGTATCTACTCGTGCAAAACAGCAAAAAAAATCTGCCTAGTTGAGGGTTTTTCTGTTTATTTTTCTGGGGATTTATTATCTGAAAATGTTTGGAAGCTTCTGCTGGAAGCTGTTTAAAGTGTGTTTACTGAGTTCATCTCACTGAAGGTTTACTGTGTGGACCACCCAAACACTGGATCTGATTTATGCTGTGTCAGTCAGGTACACCTGGACTCTGCTCCTCTTCCCTACATGCAGTTATCCAGATTGCTGTGTTGATTTTTTGACATAAAAACCTGCAAAATGTCACATTTACATTCACTGTTAGACTCTGTAGGATGAACCCTAAATATAAACTCACTTTCAGATGCAAATGACTCATTTCCTCAGAGGGATGATGCAAAATGTTGATAAGATTATGATTTTAGGTGAGACGAACACGTAGCTAATTGAGAAACTTTCACAATCTGTTCATGTAATTATCACAATAGAGGTAGCTAAACATGATATATTATACAACAAACTAGTAAGAAATACTAAAACTCATTTAAAAGTTTCTGATCAGCCTGAAAAAGAGTTTAACTAAAGCTTTACAGTTTGAAATTTGTAATTTGAACTTAAAATGTACTCGCACTTGTGTACAATTGGGCAGAAACACCTAATTAAGTTCAAGTTGGAGTATTTTTATCAATCAGATTTGACTTCTGAGCTTCACTTTGCTGAAAACTGGTCACACAGTACAATTTAATCCACTTTACGATGATTGTTTTTGACTCTGTACTCATGTTGCCTTTAAGAGCGCTCTGTTATTCAGTATAACTTCTAAGAAACTGACGTCTAAGGATCAAACTGGCTGCAGGAGAATGAACAGGATCATTTTAATCTGACATACTGGATCACTTAAACCACGTATGAAGAACAGGGTCCAGGATTGAGAGCCAGTGATGTCTCTAATGGACAGAATGACACCAGCTTTAGCTTCAGGTGTTGCATAATACTGACTCATGGGTCAGTCGACAACTTTTCCTGGCTGTTATGTCTCTCATGGAGCTCATTTGATTAAAAACAGCATGTTTTTTTTTTTTTTCTTCTTCTTCTTCTGGAGTCTTGCACAAGTGGACACATCAGTTGGAAGACTAGCTCAGAACAGACATGTGTAACACTGTACTGTAAAAGAGAGAGAGGCACAGTTATCCACAAAACCTAAACACTAGTGTGCAGTAACTTGGACTGAGGGGCTACAACAGTGCATTGTACACGCACAGGGGACGGAGATCCTGCTCGAGCCACCCCCGTCGGTCTCTGTGGGGATTTGAGAATAAATGCACTCATTGAGAAGGGGCGCGGGACAATTCTGTAAGTGTTGGGACATAAAGAAAGCAACATTTTACTACCCAGAGAGACTGTGGCCACAAAGCAGCCTTTCATAGGAGCAGCATTTGAAAATGATTGAGTTGGAACAGAGGCGGATTGATTGTAAGTGATTAAGTGTAGCCTTCTGGACAGATACCTTCCTTATTTACACATTCAGGTAGGGCAGGGTCCTGACCTGCTGTTGACTCCTGGGTTTTCCCTCAATGTCGTTATTGTGGCAGAAAGCTCAGTGTTCATGTCTTATTTGTTTCTTTAATAGGCTGGAATTTGCACAAACTGCCTTCAATAATCCTACATTTCAGATGGGCCAACAGTTTCAGCGCCTAAAGGCAGCGGATTTGGTGTGAAATTGCAGCTAAAATTAGCTGCTCTTCTGACGTCGTGAGCGCTTGAAGTAAACAAATAGCAGCAAGACAAGCATTTCTGGTTTCAGTGCCAATGTTTCCATACCGGCGTGAATCCTTCAGTAGCTTTAAAATACAAACATACTACATGGCACACGTGTGCGTGCGGCTTCTAGACTTGATGGACCAGTCGATACACGGATGTGTACAGTAGGTGTTGACTGAGAAGTACTAGGGGAACCCCTTATGTGTAGTCTTGCGTAAATCCCACGCAGGTGTCTGACACTCTTTGTTTTGTTTCATTTTCTCCTCACAGGGTGGCGGCGGGTCACAGAAATGGAAACCCCAAACAGAGTCACCAGAACCTCAAAGGTACAAACCTCCTGCATCATTTACAGGCGTTTATTCTCCCTTTACAGTAATCTTTTCATGGCAGCGTCTTCCTACGAAAAAAAAACTTACAAGCAAGCAGCCTCATCTCAGAGTGAAAGACCCTCATTCAAACCGTCAGGACGGCAGCTATTGTTATGTGTGACGGTCTTAAAGGTTGTCATGAATTTTCATGTATTTAACCGACCCTGCATGAAAGAGTTTGCCTTGACGTCCCTCCGTCTAACAGACCCTCGCACTGTATGTTGGGCTGTGACGTCCAGATGCTGCCGGACACAGAAGAAGTCCTGTACAGCTGGAAGAGATATCTTGTTAAGCAACTTAGATAAGCACCCACATGGAAGAGAAGATTCTAGCGTTAAATATCTTGTTTACCTCGTCTCGTCTGCTGTTTCATAAATGATTCTGAGAGTCATCATCATTAGAATACTGATGGATGGGCTACAAAGTTTAATATTTCTTTACTTTAATTCTAATATGACACTTGTGGGGGTTTTCGGTTTTTCTTTCAAAGTGATTTAATACATAAACATATCCCATCATACAACTATGCAACTAATTAATCTGCAGTTTATTTGTTGGTCTATAAAACATCAGAAAACTGTGAAAAATGCCCAGATGATGATATAAAATGTCTTCTTTTGTCCATCCAACAATCCAAAACCCCAAAATATTCACTTTATTATAATTTACGATCAAGAAAAGCAGTGAAGTCTCACATCTCAGAGCCTAAAACCATGAAATGTTTTGGCATTTTTGCTTGACAAACGACCTCTTGTCTCCACCTCTGCCTGAAAAATTGGGACGACTTAAATCAAATCGATCACATTACTTTTAAAGGAAAACTCAGTTGCCAAGAGGAAATCTGAGGATGTTGTGATGTAGAGCTGCAGCGATGAATCGATGAGTTGATCAACAGAAAATGAATTGCTAACTATTTTAATAATTGATTAATCTTTTGAGTAATTTTTTAAAAGAAAAAATGTCCAATTTTCTGGTTCCAGTTTCTCAGATGTGATTATTTTCTGGTTTCTTGAGTCATCTTTGATAGTAAACTGTATATCTTTGGTCTGAAGACCATCTGAGGAGCATTTGCGGATGTCACCTTGAGACATTTTTCACCATTTTCAGACATTTTATGGACCAAACGACCAATCGATAAATTCAGAAGTTGTTATACCTGCAGAAAAGAGTTCAATCAACAATGACACTTCCTTTTTTTTTCATATTTCCAGAAAGTTGGTGGTCCTGGAGAAGAAAGACGAGGAGACGTTTGGTTTCGAGATCCAGGTAAGGGGATTATCAGGGAGATGGGGGGTGGGGGGGCGGTTATGAGCCTCTTGAGCACCATTTAACAGGATTCCCCTGATCTCCCGCATCTCTGTCAACAGATGATGATACTTGAGTGACTGAAGCATTGTACATCTTACTCTGTAAATCTCTTAATCCGAGCATTTGCTTGCGCCGGAGGGGAGGGGAGGTGAAAGGTCACGCATCAGTCAAATAACCCGTTGATGTTAGTCCCATGACTGGCGAGAAGAGGAGATGTTTTTTCTCCCAGCGTCTGTATTTTAAGCCGTGTGGTTTGCTCACACGCTCCCCCATGTAATACCTGCTTCGCTTTCAGCCCGCTCAGCAGGCAGACGCCTCGCACATTTAACCTCAATATCTCTCTGATCTCTCTCGCCCTGCTCATGTGTCCCTGAAGCGCTGCCTCACAATGCCGGCTCTGTTTTACAGGCCTTCGGGTTGATGCCATTCTTTAAATAGTTTTCTGAAATGATTAAATGTTTATTCGGCTTGTTTGAATCTCCGTCTGCTTACAATAACGTGGCTCCTGTGAGGCTTTTAAGGTCAGTCGAAAGTCTCTGGAAGTGGAGCGCTACATCAAGGAAAGGATATATTGTTCTATTTACAGTTTCGATGGACGTTACCGCCCTTCCTGCCTGCCTGTGGCCAGGAGGAAGTGAGATCATGAGGGCCTGTTTGACGGTCAGTAGAGAGAGAGAGAGAGAGGGAGAGTCAGATGAATTTGGAGTCTTGGGTTTCCTGGTGGTTTTCCTCCCTTGGCATCTGTTATGTTAATACTGATGTGGGGCTGAGGATCCAGTATGTAAATGTAATATTTGCATTTCAATGATATTTGCATGGTTATATGTTTATCTATCAGGCAGCTGAGGAGGAAGCTCACAGCGAGCCGGCAGCAAACGCACAGGCAGATAGATCCTAATCATCGCAAATTTCCATAAGAGACACTCATCCAAGTTGGTTTCATGTTTTAATAGGAACACTTGCCTATAACCGATTTGAAACCTTGATAACTGGAGTGTCGTTTCATGAGACGCTGTCATGGTTCTGTCAGTCTCTCAAGCTGTCTGTTGAAGGGGAAAGGTCCTAAATTTCACACCGCTGCAGGGGAAGTGTAACTGTGGCCTGCAGCGCCCTGACCTTCTGCAGAGAAACTGTGGTGACTGAAACAAGGAAGAGCATGCAAATACATGTGGAAGTAACAAAAGCTGTTTCCAAGACAACAAAACGTTAACGCTGTCAGAGGTACAGATGTGGAACAAGATGCGTCAAATGCTGTAATAGCCAGATATAGAAGTCGTTTCCACATTTATTAAGGAGAGCTGCTGTTTTCTAACGAGAGCAGCAGGTTTATTGAGTGTCAGTTTTATGCTGGACGTTGCAAAAGTCCACCGGTGGTTTTGATTTTAATCAGACGAGAGAAAACAAACCTCTGACTTTGCATGTTTGCGCCACGTCTCTTCATGTCGAGCGATACGATCTGCTCTCCCTGCGTGCTCACTGCATTGTCCGTCATGGCTTCCTCGGCTTGTCATTCAACGGTTTATCAGTGTGTTGCATTGTATGGTGGCAACATTATCTGGAAACTGCTGACATCAATCACATTGTGTAAGACAATTCCTATACATGAAGAAGAAGGAAGCATTTCTGAGCCTTTTTTTTTTTTTCAGTTTTTCTTTCGTGCAGCATGATTGATTGTGTTTTCTGCCTCTTTTCAGACTTACGGCCTGCACCATCAGGACCAGAACTCAGTGGAGATGTGTACGTTCGTGTGTAAGGTGCACGATGACAGCGCAGCCCAGCAAGCAGGCCTTAAAGTTGGTGAGTCACACCCCCGCCCCCTTTTTTTTTTATAGACTAGTGTCTCACCTACCTTCTGTTTGTATTTGTCATGTTATTTGAACCATCTATGCCCTAAAATAACGTGGAAAACAATCAAAATAGACATGTAGGGAAGTAAGCGTGACAGGAGGTTTTGCCTCAGCTCTCATCCTCTTTTGTGTTTGCCGGCTGACATTGTGCATCAACAAAAGCACTCATGAGTTTCAGCAGGTTGTTCAGGGAAGTACAAATATGAGCGTCATTATCCAGTCAACAAACAGTAATGAGCAGCTGTTTCAGCCAACACGTATTTGCCAGCTCCTCTCACCGAGGCGCCAGATAGAGTAAAAGCAAAGACAGCCAGGTTTAAAGCAAGTGTTATTTTTATTTGGCAAACACATCTTGTTTCCTTTTGGGTGCTTTTAAAATAGAAGTAGAGCTGCAAATAATTATTATTATTTTCATTATTAATTAATCAGTCGTTTATTTTCTCGATTATGGTCTACAAAGAGTTTTCCTAAAGTTGACATCTTCAGATTGACTGTTTTGATCGACCAACAGTCCAAAACCCAAAGATGCTCAATTTACAGATATAAGACCAAGAAAAGCAACAAATCCTCACAAACTACTGGCTGGAACTGAGGAATGTTTGACATTTCTGCTTTAAAAGCAACTGAAATGATTAATCGATTATCAAAATAGTTGACGATTACTTTTCTGTTGATTAATCGACAAATCGTTGCAGCTCTAGATAGAAGCAGCTCCCGTCGATAAACCAGCATGTTTATCCGGAGAGGATCAGTGAAAGTGATTCTGAATGAGAAAACATTTGTAAGAAAATGTTTTTTAAAGTAAGACGAGGAGAAGAAGAAGAAGAAGAAGAAGAAGAAGAAGAAGCTCTGTGCTGAGCGTCATGCTAAAGAGCACTGCAGCGCTTCATTTTGCTTCTATAAATTCTTCCTGGTTTTTCTAACTCGTGACCGCTCAGTCACAAGCTGGCTGCTCTCAGCGTTACGTTAATGTGTCAAACCCACTCCTTCCTTCATCCACTCGGCGTATGTCACTTCAGTTTCGCTTCCTACATTCCTGTCATGCCTGGCCTATTGTTCCCTGAGTCTTGCTTCGAACACAGTGACTTCATCGCATAAAGCAGATCAGGCGGTGGTTTTTGAAAGAGGAAAATAGGCTTTTTTGTGTGAAGCCTCACAAAGGCCACTGTCACGCATGAGAGTTCACACCACACACCACATCTAGAAGTAGAACAGTGTGACTTTCGTAGATAAGTATAAATTTATGGCTTTGACACGTTGAAATAAACAGTTTCTTTTCGCATGAGGTGACCTCAGCTCAGCGACGAGCCGTATGCCACGACTGCACATGCACGGCCTTCCACATTTGTGTTGCACATGTGTCAAAGATTCATTTTGGAATCAAACAAGCTTCAGTTAATTGAAGCCACAGCATCCTGGCGGCTGCTGGTTAACACACATTGGTTTTTTTGTTTTTGTGTGTGTGTGTGTGTGTAGGGGACACCATCGCAAGTGTGAACGAGGCCACAGTGGAGGGATTTCGGCACAAGGAGATTGTTCAGCTCATCAGGGCCTGCGGTAACACACTCAGGTATACAGATTTAGAGAAAAACAGCAGCAGCAGCTGTTGTATTACAATCAAAACACTGTTATAAGTGTTTCTCTGGTATTAAATTCATCAGTAAATATATTAAATTTATTCCAGCACTGAAGCAGTTTGTGGATTTGATTGAAAATTTGCATTTTTTTTTAATAATCAATTAGTCTTTAAACTCGGTGAAAGTTACAAAGTTTGGACTCATGTGGCTACAAGAACTCTTGTCTTGCTAACAAGGCTCAGAACTCAGGTTAGTTAGAATTAGTCAAGGACGTCATTAGTCATGACGTAAATTACAAGAGGAGCAAATCTGACAAAAGAAAAAGAAGTTATACTTAATGAGAAAACACGTCAGTCACATTCAAAATATGAAGTCTATCTTCCTTTTTTTTTTGTCTGAATTCTGCAAAGTCATTTGCACAACAGTAACTCAACAGGTTGTTATGTCAGTACAAGTAACAGTTACAAGTTTGTCCATTACATGCAAGGGGGATTTTTTTTTACAATATGCATGACATAAAAAGTTTTGTGCCTGATATGACTTTCACAAACAAAGTATAATTATTACTTTAACATCCTTAACATGACCTCTTCTCCTTCTCACTCATCAAAAAGTCCAGAATCTACGAACACGCAAATACTGTTCATTTCACAAGTTTAACTCCTCCTTCACTGTAAAGTCTGTTCTCAGTCCATTCAACTAGTTGTGATGTCACAAATCCTGCTCGTAGGCCCGCCCCTTAAAAATCAGATATTTAATGAGCACAGAGAAACTTTCCACTTTGAGCAGATAAATGTGAAAACAGCCTTCTAGTGTCAAACTCTGCACATACTTCATTCTGCACAGTGAAGCTCAAACATTCAACTGAAGGAACAAGAAGAAAAACATGTTTTTGAGTGGAAGGGGACTTTAACTTATTAACCTAGCGAAAAAAAAACTATAAAAATGCTGATCCCAGCTTTTCAGATGTTAAGATCTGCTGCTATTTAAATCTTATATCACTATCAGTTGCATATATTTGGGTTTTTGTCTGTTAGTTGGGCAAAACAAGCAATATTTAGTCACCTCAAGCTCTAGGATATTGATTTCTAACATTTCATAGATTAGAGGAGGAGAAATAATCAAAGGATTTAAACAAAAAATGACCTATTATACTCCATTTTATTCAGTTAACTCATAGCTGGAGAGTGTTGCACACCACTGTCAGGGTTTGATATCTGGCATTTTGCTGAGTGGGTGTTTAATTTGAACCACACTCTCTTCCTCACCCTCCTTCTCTGCTTGTAAAAGATTAAAAGGACAATTAGTGAGGCCCCGTCTGTCAGCTCTGAGTGCTGAAGCAAAAAAAAAAGAAAGAGGTAAACCGCATCAGAGTGCCAGATTTTATAGACTGACATCATCAAATTATACTTACAAGTCAAGTCCATATAAACTCCATACGTCGGCCGCCCCCCCACCCCCGCTCGCTCATATGATTCAAAGGATTTGCAACTCTGAAGTGTCTTGAGTGGAAACTGTATTTGTTCCTGATCCCACCCTCCCTCTTATAAACTGTTGACACCATGACACCAGACTAATTCCCGCCACCGTCTTATGAAAAGAGCCTTTCATATGGTCGAGCTTTTTTTTTTTTTTTTTTTTTTAAATCACTGTTTTCTGGTCTTGTAGTTTTTAGAAGTACTTCCTGTAACGCCTGTTAATTTTGATGCCATCTGGTTTTTCACTTAAAGGCTGGAGACGATTTACAGCGACTCCATCCGAAAAGCGGAGCTGGACGCCCGGCTGCAGTATCTGAAGGTGAGTTTTTTTTCTGTTTAGTCTTACTGCTGCTGCTTTCTTATCCTACAATGACTGTTTGTCAGCAGTGAGTCGGCCTGATTGTGTGTCCGGCAGCTTCTCACACACACACACACACACACACACACACACACATTATGTTACATGCTAGATATAGACACCACCACCCCCTCCCTCCACACCTGTCTCCCCGATAGCACCACCTGTTGCATCGGCGGTTTCTCCAGCATGCTCGCTGCTGGCTGCAGACATTCTTGACTAGTGGCTGTTTTAAAAAGCTGCCTGTGAAGTGGCTCAAGAGAGCGAGCTTTTCCCCAAGATTACAGCAGCTGTCCGGCTCTAATCCACGAGTGTCTGAGAGCTGCCTGCAGCACAGCCGGCTTTCTGAGATACTAATCCAACATTTTAAAGATTAAGCGCATAACCTGCATGCTGAACACTCTGCATTTAAAAATGTTGATAGATCTTTCTATTATTATGATATACATGCTAACTCATTTATGTTGGAAGTACTGGAAAAGCACTACCTAAATCCCCATGACAAACACTGATACAGTCATATGTTTCATGTCAGTTAGAAATGTTAGGGAAAATCCCTCTTCCTGTTTTTGCCTGTTAATCCTGTTATTTGTTTTTCTGTTTCCCACATCACTGTGTTTTTAGAATATTCCCCCTGAGTTCCCTTGAAGTAATTTGGTTTAACAAGTTACGTGAGAGTTAAAGTCCCTTTTCGTGAGTTGTTTTCAAAGCGTGTATGTCTTGGGTTTTTCTTGTCACAAGAATTTAAAATATCTTCTTTTGTCTTCTTTTATAGCAAACTCTTCATGAGAAATGGGATGAATACCGGTCGTTGATGGTGCAGGAGCAGAGGCTCGTTCATGGTAGGTCACCTGTCTTGTCAGTTCAGTCTGTCTATGAATAGATTGTTTTGTGTGTTTTTTTCACATTTAGGATTTACAACAAACATTATAAAAACAAAAATGTACTCAGTCCTAGTTTCATGCATCTTGTGTGTCCAGGAATATGCTGTAGTTAGATTCCTATCCTCACTGCCTTTCTTGTCTTGTAGGTATAGTAATGAGTGATGCTGCAGTGTACGAGTCCCTGGAGTCAGCAGGCATTTACGGCAGCCTCGGCGTCCCCAGCCCTGCCGCTCAGAGAGCCCTCCGCTGCACCGGCAGCACCAGCAGCAGCGCCAGCTTTCTCAGCACAGCCACCGAAGACGACCCTCTCTACCAGACCTGCCTGTACCAGGCGGACGGCAGCGCAGACTCGGACAACACCAGCGCAGACAAACAGAAAGAAAAGCTGCAGCCGCCGCAGAGGCTGCAACGTCTCCGACCGGCCAGCGAGTTCTTCACTACGGCCAAGACGCAGCTGACCCGCAGCGCCAGCACACGCAGCTACATGAGGGGGTCTTCGTCGTCGTCGTCGTCCACCTCGGGGGAGAAGCAGGGAGGATTCAACTCGCTGCAGAGGAAGCCCAAACAGAAAAGCTTCCGCAGGCGCCTCCTCAAATTCATCCCGGGTTTAAACCGGCCGCTGGAGGAGGAGGAGAGCAAACTGTGAGCAGCAGACAGAGCTGTTCATCAGACCCAAAGACTTAAATCTCCAGTGACTTTCAAACTAAACTTCCAAAGAGTGCAAGCAGCCCCAAAGAGTGAAGAGATCGAGACCAAAGTGTGATGGTTCTGTAGTTGCACCTCTCCATGTTTAAATGGGTAGACCAATGAACATTTGGCCACGTTCTGTAGCCTCCAGTGTTTCCAAGCTGTACATAACTTTTGTTTTCTTTTGTTTTGTTCTTTAAGTTATTTATTTATTTTAACGAGTCTGCTTTATGTACAGAATGAAGGATTTTTCAGTTTTTACTGCATGCACCAACTTAGTTTGACAGCTGAATAAATGACCCGTCATGACTGTGATTGTGCAACGCAACATTTTATAAGAGACAAGTTTGATATCTGCTTTAGATAACTCAGATTGATCCTGTTTTATTTTTTTCTGCCAAAATCACGGTTCCTAAAAATAAAATGTGTGGCATATTTCAGATTATACGCTCGTTATTTTGTGCAGAACTTGCAAGAAAAGCTATTTTGTTCCACAAGCCACAACTGTTTGTGGGAATTGTAGCTGCCAAACTTAAATTAGCGCCCAGACCTCGAGTGTACACACAATCTGTTTGTAATTTCCCCCAGTGGAGATGTGTCTTATTCCATGTGATACTGTTAAATATAGCAAGCCTTTATAGTTCCACAACTCTTCTTCCGTTCAGGAATGTTATCACCCGAGTTTTAGAGGTTAGCGTGTGGTTTTGGATGGTTTAAGGCTTTTTTATGTTGCGAGGTGTCCAGAATGGAGGCTGTTGTATCAGCTCTGACACAGTTTATTGTTGGGAAAATAGTGAGGAATGTGCAGAGAAAGGCATGACCCAAAATTCCAAACACAACCACTTTCTTTCAGCTCCTGCAGACGAATGCTGATTCCTCCTCTTCCACGCTTCCATATTCCCATGGCGGCTTTCAGTTGTCCGAGGGCTAGCTGGGTGTGTGTGTGTGTGTGTTGGGCGGGGGTTGCTTGGAGTCTTTTCATTCCTGGTTCCCAGCTGACCCATGAGGTCATGGTGGTCACTCTCTCCGTTCACTCTATGCAGTTGATCCCTTTTGTCCTCCGCCGCTCAATTCACAGATGCGTCAGGAGTGTTGATGGTGGTGAGCGATGGTATGCGACCATGTGTTAGAGCCGGACGCTCTTCATTCCCTCTTCTGACTGTTGTTGAGCACATTAAAAGAGGGAAGAAGAAGGAGGTGGGGGTGGATGGGACGCTGACATAAGGGATTTGTTATGCAAGCTTGCTGGTGCTTGAAACATGAGTTTAGAGAGAATGGGCTGAATGCATAACGAGGGGATGATTAGTCAAGATGATGGTACACTAAAAACAATGCGTGAAAGGGCCATTTAACATAGAGACCAAACAAGGAGCAGGCAGTTGCTCTGCAATTAACACAGCTGGAGTTTTGGGGCGGGGGGCAGTCAAGATTGTTGCATTTGTTTAAATGTCACCACATTGCTAAAAACACGACTGTTGACTCAAGACTAATGAATTTGTTTTGTCTGTGTACCAGTATTGGACTGGGTTTGAGTAAATGTTTCCAGTTGCTGCATCCTCCTGTAAAAATACAGTTATCTAACTTCTGAAGTTTTAACTTGGTTACCATCTCAACATTGTTACTGGAACATGTGTTGAAAGAGGCTGATTTATAAGTTTTTCTCCATTGTTTTGATGAAATATTAGAAACTAAAAGTCCCGGTTTAAGAATAGATGACAAACACACCAAAACTGAAAGTGCACACTCCAATTGCTGTCTTCATATTGTCACCAAAATCAGATACTGGTGTTGAAAAAGAAAACACTTAATTTGGTCAGTGAAAGTGCCCATCACAATATCCTAGAGCCCAAGGTGAAAACACCAAAATATTCCATTTACTATAAGACCAAATCTTTGCGGTTCTAGTGGAAATAAACAAAACTAAAAATAAAACTAACTAAATATTTTTGGTTGTACGTCACACCTACTGTAATATTCCCTGTAAAATTCCCTGGTCAGATAAAAATGCCTTGCGTGACAAATCCGGCCTTGGCATGACCGCGGTGATGTCATCGCAGGCCGAATTCATGTCCTCTGTGTGTGACCTTGACATTAGATTCCAGTTTGAAAATTTTCCAACTGTACACAGACAATAAAAATCTCACTTTCATTGAGGAACAGAGACCATTGATGTTGTTGACATGTCTGCTGAAGTGCTGCACTGCAGTCTGTCAAAAAACTTTTGTCTCCATATATTTTAGCACCTTACATTTGTGCTTCCCTCCATTCATGGACTGATTATGAGATGATGGGCCCTCAGTATGTACTGTGCAGCTGTATTATATGTAGGAAAAAAACAGTAAAACAAAAATATAGTAGAAATAAATAACAGATTACACTTTTTATAGACAGGATACCTCATATTAAAGGACTTGGCTCGAGATCAGGAGGAAAAAAACATGACTAAGACTGAGCTCCAGGACATTCCAACAAGAAATGTCACTTTACTTGGTCAATTTTTCCATTTTTTTTTTTTTTTTGCAAACACCAGGTAACCAAACTGGTGTGTCTCTTTACATGTGACTTCATACTAATTACAGTGTTAAAAGTTTTCAGCAAATGAGGCGACAGACGCAACAGAAACAGATTTTTCACCACTGAGAACAAGATTGAGACTATAAGAGCAGAGGAGTCTCATTCAAACCTGCATTTATGTTAAAGTCTCTGGAAACCAGGCTGTCAATCTGATAGTTGTGTGAAAAGAGCTAGGAATCATCTAAAGTTACGCCTGTTTGTAAAGTATACATTTAAAGTTGTGGCCACTGCATCGCTGAATTCGTAGTTGGCAGATGTACATTAAATCAATGTAGAGAAACTTTATTAGGGCCGGCATTTAAATAAAACAAACAACAAAAAAAAAACATTTGCCTAGTGGTCCAGTCCTGTTGCCGCCTGTCAGTAATGATAGATGAACTTTGAGAAGAGGAAGCAGAAGAGCCTCTAGGACAAAGTTTAGCCTCTGTGGTCAAACAGCTCACACTAAAATGCTGTTTCTCAAGCATGACATGCGTCACAGTCCTCTGAAGAGACGTTAGTGTCTCTGGTCAAATCAATGGATATGTTCAGATGTTCCTCTGGTTAAAAATAAGGAAGCAGTTGGATGTTTGTTCTCAGCACTCGTGTTTTTATACCGTTGCTTAAGTACACAGAAAAGACAAATGGAGAAAACACACGTTTTAATCTCACACAGGAAATTAACCCGTTTGAAGCAGAAATTAACTAATCTGAAGCAGAAATTAAGCCATTTGTAGCAGAAATTTCACTCAATAGGGGAAGTTTTGATGTCATAAAGCGTGGGTGGCCTGTATGGCATTTTGGAGTGTTGTCTAATGTAGGGAAAGGAGCTTGTGTGGGCTGTCAAGGCACAGGATGTGGGTGACAAATGTGCCGGAAATCCACCATAAAGATAAGATAATACAACTGAAAAAAGAAACCATTACACGCATGTGCCTATTTGCCTGTGCCATATTTGTCTTTCTGTCAGTACGTGTTTAACAAAGAGAGTGAGAGAACAGGTAACGTGCTATAAAATGAGTAAGCACCACATCAGAAGGGACGCCTGCCTTTTCGGAGGTGACAGGTGTGAATTAAAGAGTTCAGGGTCAGACAATATAAAGACGTCCTTCCCTTTCTAACATGTCTACAAAGCAGTTAGTTCAGCACACGTGGCCAACAAGTGGAAACAAAGATGTCTGGCGTGATTTGGACGAATCAGCTTAACTGAAGAACCGTCACATTTATCTTAACACTTTAATGAATGCAAACGTTATTCACTATCACTATGTGAGATAAAGATTCTGCATTTTGGTTTCCCAGCAGCAGCAGCAGCAGCGGCAGCAGAGATATGATACCTTGAAGCTTGTGTTGTCTCTTTGTGGCTTCAACAGCCTCTTTCCTGGAGCTGCTGCTCATAATTTCCACCTAACAGCTTGTTAATGGACAGCTCAGCTATACAGTCAGAAACTCTACTGTAGGAAATGGACAGCAGCTGTGTGTTTTATCAACCCCTAGATACAGTCCAGAAAAAAGTTGCTAGTAGCTGTGCTGGTCTAACAGATCCAAAAAAAACCACATTTTAATGTACAGTTACTAGCACCAGATAATAAAAAGATTCATTAAGATATAAAAATATCTTTAAGTCCCATAAAACCAATCAGTTTTTATTATGAGCTATGAGGTTGTACACCAGTGGTGTAATATAAATAAGTACATTTACTCAAGTACTGTACTTAAGTACAATTTTGAGGTATTTCCACTTGATGCTACTTTATACTTCCACTACATTTCAGAGTTAAATATTGTACTTTCTACTCCACTACATTTATTTGACAGCTTTAGATACTTTTCAGATGAAGATTTGACACAACAGATAATATACGAGGCTTTTCGAATACAACACATTGTTGAAACCAGTGGTTTCCAACCATTGTGGCTTTTGACGTCTTACAACAAGCAGTGTGTAGGCGGGGTCACATTTCACATGTCTATGAGTCGTTAACAGCTCCACCAAATAGTGTTTTTTTCCCTCCAAGCTTCTCACATGGTTTCATTTCAATAAATGTTCAAATGATCCAATATTTCACATGCTGCGTACACACTGATGCTTCAGTATTAATAATCCAATGATGTCATATATAATAATATATTAGTCAGAGGGACAGAATGAGTACTTTAACTTTAATACTTTAACTATGTTTTGCAGCTAATATGTACTTTTACTTAGTAAGATTATTCATGCAGGACTTTTACTTGTAATGGAGTATTTTTACATTGCTGTACTGGTACTTTTACTGAAGTAAAGGGTCTGAATACTTCTTTCAACACTGTTGTACACGAACACAGTTTTCTGCCAACAGTTTTGGTCATTTTACTTGAGAGATTTCTGTACAGTATTTGTCATTTTTCCAATACTTTCCTCTGTGGTTTGATGTAGGCGGACCTCAAAAATGGTGATGTCACATATTTCTGTGCACCAACCAGCAACATTTGAATCAAAATTTGATGACACTTGAGGAGTTATTTGCTTATGTTGCCAGGCACTGCCAACAACACAGTCCTTTCTTTGAGTAACAATACTAACTTTGACTTTACTTTTTTGTTCATTTAGTTGTGAATATTTAATGTTTTAGAGTAATACTTAAGAATTGAAACCAGGTTTTCAGGGGCTTCAATATGCACAAATTTGCAAATGAAAACCAATATGTTACTGGGATCTATTGGACTTCATTACTGAAAAATCATGATGTTTTTCTGGCCTGCATCTAAAAGCAACTAATAGATCTGAAGTCTGTCTAACAAAACTGACAGATTGATGCATAATAAAAACATTTCTGGCAGATGCTTATAACAACAAATGTTGGACTGCACTGAAAATTGTGATCTGGTGGAGTTTTGGACTGGAAATGTAGAATTTATTATCTAATATAAATGCTTGATTTTCTCAATTTTATTTTAGTTCTATGAGATATTAACAGATCTTTTGACCAAGTTAAAGGGGCACGCCACCAAGTTTACACATGAAAAAGTTTAACACTTCTCAGCCTGTGAAAACAGTTGTATAACATCTTTGGTGGCTCTGAGTCTGACAAAATAACCGAGATGAAACAAATTTTTAACGGAGATCAAAACTCCAGCAACGCTTTTAGTATAAAGAACAACCTTATTGTGTTGTATGATGATTCTGATTAAGGCCACAAGCTGAATTGTGTTGATCTAATAAAGTTATTCTGTATTCTAAACGTGTTGCTGAAGTTTTGACCTCGTCAGACTTTTTTCCTTTCTCTACACACTTTAGAAGTAGGTGAAGTCCAGAAATCTCCACAGAAAGTCTGCATTATCAACATGGGCATTTACCAGGCAGGGAGCATCTAATGAAAGACACTAGTGAGTTGCATTATGGGAATTGTAGGCTCTGATATATTTGGAGTTTTTTTAGAAATCTGTCTCAAAACCTAATGAAAACACTGTGCTAAATGGCATGGAGTACCCCTTAAAGGATGAATACAAAAAGCAATTAAAATTTGGTTTTACTCATTGACTGTATACAAAGATAGACGTAGCGAGCTGTGGCGTTGCCCATTGGTTTAGAGCTGGTTTGAAGCCCAGCGTTGCTGCTTATGGTCGGCGCCACCTTTTCCATTTGGAGCCAAGACCTTCCAAAAAAGCAGTGCAGGGTGTTGCCTTTCACACTCTGGAAACATGCCTCGCTACCTTGAAACAGGCACACGCTAGCTTACTGGGAGAACACTTTGGCTAACATTAGCTACTTTTGCTAAATTGTGCTAATAGGGCAGGTATCGTAATCAAGTAACATTAGTGCGAGTCCTGGAGCCGGGGAGAGCAGCAGATGAGCCAACTGTCAATCACAGCTGTCAATCAACGCCCACACAGCAGACATCAAAGCTACTACAAGTCTTCAAATCTTATTAACGGAGCAATAATTTCCAAAATGACCACCAGCACACTTATTAGAGGGCCTGAATTTAGCGATTGAGACCATAATGACTTGTTGAAAAAAATGATTGACTTAGTTTTTCTAGAGAGAAGTTGATGCATTTTGAACGGGAGTCAGTTGGTGCATCCAGTGGCTGCTGGTGGTGTTGCACTTTAAGATACTGCTACACTGATTTCAGCCACAAGCCACAGTAGTTCCCACCAGGTATTTACCGGGCAGGGAGCATCTGAGTTGCATTATAGGAATACTTGACTCATACCTGCGATTTACGTAAGCCCCAAAAACTAATGAGAGTTCAATACTAAGTGACTGGAGTGCCCCTTTAAAATTTGGTTTCACTGAACAGATCTCTCATTATAAAGCAGAACTGTTTTTAAGTCACATGGGGCAAGGACGTCACTCTGGGTTCTGTTAGGCCCTAGATGACTAGTCTATGTTTTATTACAGGAGAGCAGGTAGGTATTTGCGAAAGTAACACTGTCCACAGCTATAAAAGAGAGCTGTGTTCAGTTACTGCGGCAACACTTCCTATTCATCATCATGCGCCTACAAAGTAAGACCTCAAATGACTTCATCCATCACCCACCCACCCACACACATGCGCGAACACACGTACATATATATATATTTATTGGCCGTTTAAGGAAGTGACAGGTGTGAAAGTCTGTCATTGAATATGCTTTTATTTCCCATTACGACTCGTATGTCAGACAGACCGTGACCATTTAGCTCTAATGCCAACACAGGAAACACAACAGCTGCAAGTGGCTAATCTCAGTATCATTTTAAGGGGTGAATGAATGAATCATTTGTTGTTTGATATTTTTTCCACATATTAGTAGGTAGTAAAAACATCCTGAAGTGGTGTATCATAGACTTTAGTTTTAATACAATACACATGTGCATGAGTTTCTCTTTTCTGCCCTGCTTACAAAAGCATCAGTAATACAGCAGGTCTGGAATAAATCTGGACATCTGGAAGGTTAAATCTGGTTTAAACTTTCTTATTTGCAGTTTATTTTCTCAACTTGGGGCATTGGGGATGCTTCTCCTCAGGATGTGAAACATGTAGTACTTGGTGTGTGTACAGATGGTGTACAATAGGCCTTATGTTGAAAGTTCGGTTAATAAACCAGTTCCTCTTTTTCATGGTGGTTTTACGATGTTTGAGAACACAGAATTAGATAAGGAACCACCTGCCAATATTTGTTCACTGCCCCCACCCCTCCCCCCTATCTCAAATTCAAATTCAAATTCAAAATAGCTTTATTGGCATGTATGTCACAACAACAATATTGCCGAAGCATCAAGAGTCAATGAAACAAAATAACATTAACATAACATTAGGATTGATATATATTAATTATATATAGTATATCTATGTATTTGTGTATATTTATATATATATACACAGTATATCCTATGTATGTATTTGTGTGTGTGTCTAGGTAGGTCACACACACACACAGAGTTAATCTAGCATCAGTTTTTTCTGTTGATAATGAATTTATGCTTCTCTTTCTAATTTTGCTAATGTTTATGTAAAACTGTCCTGTGTTTTACTATGTGTTCCTGTATTGGGAGGTACATTTGTAATGTATATTTGTATTTTTTATCATCTAAAATGTTTACCTCTCAAGTCTCCAAGTATTTAGTTGAACAGAAAAATCTCCACAACTCTCTCTCTCTCTTTTCAAGGGGAATTACCTATCTGTACTTAGAGGAGTGTTTTACTGTACTTTTACTTTCTTCTGTATTTTATTTTACCACAGACTTTGGCCTGTGGGGTTTCCTGGTGCTCTCTGTAGGCTATTGCTCATAGACTGTATATCTTGCTAGCTAGCTAGCTAACTAGCTACGTTATGGCAGCATGGATGTATTATAAGAGCTGGATACCAGACCAAATATGGCGCCCATTCAGTCTAATAAGAATTGCTTGCCTGGTGCATACATCAAAAAAAGTTTCTAGCTTCCGGGTTTGCTTCTACATTGTGTGGCCCACTATATATATATATATAATAAGCAGTGGTGTTTCCCTCGCTGGCCCCGTCCACAGGTTCCAGCTTGGCCCATAGGCTTTACATTGTGATGACATAACAGACTTTGAAATAGCTTCTCTCGGCTCGAGGAAAGTTTTAAATATATAAAACCTCCATGGATCAAAAATTCATAATAGAGATAGTCATAATTGACCTTGTTTGTAGTTCGAGGTGTCCTGTTAACAGTTTTACAGACGTCTCTTTTACAATGGTGGCTTATGGGGAAAATGCTTTTTGGGCTGCAGAGGTATTTTTTGCTGCAATACTGCAAATGACCACTGGGAAAAATTGGCTGCAAGGCCAAGCGGCGGAGCCCTAACCAGCTCTTATTATAAATCCATGTATGGCAGTTACATCCACAAATCCCGTAATGTTAGCTTGCTAGCTAATTTTAGCTAACTAAGTGGTAACAGATACGTTCATATAATTGTAATCAAAGTGTAAATGTTTTGTAAAACAGTTATACTGTACATTTCGTAAATGTATAAAATGTTATTTTACACAGAATTTTCTTGCTGTGTAAAATAATGTAACGTATATATGATGTGTAACTAGTGATGTTATGGCAGTTACATCCACACCTACAGTAATGTTAGGTAGCTACAAAGTAGCCTAGTTTGATTAATAGCAGATATTCTTCCATAGTTATGATCAAAGTGTAATTTTTTATAAAATACTTTTATAATATCACATGTACAATAATTTTAGATACATAGCTACAGTTAACTAGCTATAAAGTAGGCTATTTTGAGTATAATGGCAGATACTATTTCACATAATTGTAATCAAAGTGTAAATGTTTTTTAAAACAGTTGTACGTTTCGTAATATCAAATGTATAATATGTTATCTTACACAGCATTTTTGTAACATAATGTAACATTAGTGGAGTGGTTATACTAGCTAGCTAACTAGCGACATTATGGCAGTTACACCCACAACTACAGTAATGTTAGCTAGCTATAAAGTAGGCTAGTTTGACTATAATAGCAGATACTCTTTTGCAATTGTGATCAAAGTGTAGAGTTCGTGTAAAATAGTTATAAATTTCATAATATGATGTATAAAATACACATAAAACTTAATTTTACACAATATTTTCTTGCTGTGTAAAATAATGAAACGTTAGCGTAGTGGTGATTCATGAGACGGTTATCTATCTGTTTGCTCATAGACTGTTGGTAGCTAGCTAACTAGCTATGCTATGGCAGTTACATCCACAACTACAGTAATTTTAGCTACATAGCTGATGTTAGCTAGCTATAAAGAAGGCTAGTTTAATTATAATAACAGATACTCTCACATGATTGTAATTAAAGTGTAATTTTTTGTAACAGAGTTATACATTTTGTAATAGCACATGTATAAAATGCAATTTTACACAGTATTTTGTTGAGATGTGGTTCACAGTGAGGCTTTTGTAAATCTGACAGAGACCAATAAAGACAAAAGATTCCTTCAAATTTCAATACTATACATATCAGTCATTTTCCACTCACTTATAGAAAGGCATCATAATAATAGCCCAAAGCAAAATCTAATTTTCTTAGGAAGTATATGGAATAAAAACAAATGGTAACACTTTATTTTAAGTTCCCCTATAAGCAGAATATAAACAGGTACACTAATGTGGTTGTAAGCAGATTTCAGCGTATTCATGTACTTGTCAATAACTAAAACTATATTAGTAACAGTTGTAATAAAATAAAATACATCTTCATAGGAGAAGTTATAGTTGACAAATACTGTACATAAATAAACTTAGAACAGCTGTGTGTGGTAAACCATTTATTACATGTTTACTGCTTATATAGTAAATAATAAATACAGGGACTTAAAATGTGTTCCCGTACAAGTGAATGGGGAAAACAAGACATTTGACGAATAGCTGGAATACAAAAGATTTTTGATATGCAGCCAGGTCATTTTTGACCCACCCATGCATGTGAGGGTTAAGGACTGAGCCCCTGTTATATAAAACCTCTGACAGCTGTGAGTGTGAGGGCAGAGTGTGCACACAAAGACAGAGAAAGTCCTCAAATACAATTGCAGGAAGTGTCATGGGGTTATAAACACTATGGCCTCAGTTTGAAATCTTTTCCCAGAAACAAAAATGTTCAGTTAGATTATTTGCTAAATCCATCACTTTTTTCCCCCCACAGAAATAAAGCCCCAAAACTATAGATTTGAGCCACCACTACTGTCTTGAGCAACATGCACTCTTGTGTTGAAAGAGAACGGCGACAGTAACTTCTTCCTGTCTCCAAACAGAGGAAGTGGTGGGGATCAGCCTGTTCTGGATGTCTTTTTTTCTTTCCAGGGGATGCCAAACAAACAGAATGACCACGTTCACATTGTGCAGTACAGCAGACAAGGGTACAGCACATTGTCCTCATCTCCCACCATGTCTGAGCAAATGAAATCAGCATGGCAGCCTGAAAGCTCAGGCTGTGGATGGAGCAGGAGCGTCTGGGCTTCAGGAATGCTGTAAGCTGCGGTGTTTGTCCAAGAGGAGAGAGGATGTTGACTCACCGGGGCTTTTTCAAGAGCCAGCTCCCGGAAAACAGAGAGGATGGAGCTCAGATATACTGTACCGTGTTCCCAGAAAACATTATGATTGCAATTAGATGGAATTCTCTGTTATTAGGTAGATGACATTATGTTTTTGTTTGATTAAAATGTTCAAAGAAGTCACAAACAGACCTGAAATTGATATGAGCCCTGGTCCGAATTAACTCGGAATATCCACAAAGCTCAATAAAATTTATACATTATGTGGGTACACAGTGTACAAGTGCTTTTTATCCGAGGTGTTAAGAATATTCTCACTTTTTGCCCACACACACTCTAAGAAGGTATAACTGACTCATCTGCGGTAATGATGATACACAGACACACTTCATATTGAAATTATTACATTTTCTTTTGAGGGGGATAGTGACATGTGAATGACGACTGTGAGAGAAGACACTCTGTAAGCTGTAATATCATACCGCTAAAAACCACTGTAGCTGATTAACATATAGATACTTTTATAAAAGTAAGGAAGGAAGTATGTCTGTCTAGTCTACTTTGTGGTTTCTTTGCTGCTTCTTCTTTCTTTTTTTTTCCATTGCGCTTTAGATCCCATGATTACTAGAATGCATCTTACAGCATGTTCTTTTTCTTTTCTTTTTTTTTTCTCAGCAATCATTTAACAGCTAAGGTTTTTTCATTGTTGAAGTCTGAATGTCAAAAAACTCTTTTAATTCTTGACACCTACAGATCTGTAGTTTTCACCTGACTCACTGTTGCGTTGTTTGGTTTTCCAGTATAGAGTGAGGGTAATTTCTTGGGCCGAATTTAGTACCAAAACAGACAGTGACTGTACTCTGCACGCCAATGAGGGCGGGGAATTCACTGTGATTTGAAAAGAGACCAAACATAAACACATTGGGACAAAGCTATTATCCATTTCCAGCTGAATGGCAGCTGTGCTTGTGACGTCTGACATTTCTCCTCCACCCGCTACAAGTTTCTCCAATCCCTGTCTAATGCTCACAAGCAAGGCTTTGTATTGTTTGGGGATTTCTCTTGCATCAGTGCGATCAACCCCCGGTGTGCACACAAACTTTTCATGAAGTCCCCTTGCTTACTCTTAAACAACTGGCTCCTGACCTTGAACAGGTCCAGGAAATTTTGAGACAATAACACCGCTATTTCATCCACAGACTGTATCTGGAAAAACAAGAGGAAATTCATTGAAGAAAAAAAAAAAAAAAGAAGAAGAAAAAAAAAGTTGAAGATGAAAAGGAGCCAAAGTCAGCCAAGAGCCAATATGTGAGTCACTGATGGCGACTGTCCCAGGCTTGGAAAGGAATCAAAACAAAAGCAGCAGCAGCAGCCCAACACGCTGGCCGTGCAGTCCTGCGAGGAGATAGTGGTTAGAGGGAGTTCCTGGAGGTGTTTGGCGCTGTCTCTCTCTCTCTGGCTTGACCAAGTGTTTGGGGCCTCATGTAACACTTCCTGTAACTCTTTTCCTGTGGGATCTGGGAAAACATTCTCCACCCTCGTCCACGCCTCTGCTCAGAGACAGCAGAGATGACCACAACCTCGACGACATCTCCTTAAAATCCAGAAGGAAAGAGACACAAAACCGAGGTGTGAATAAAAGCTATGGTGTTTCCTGTCTGAGACTGACCTGGTTGTTTTTCCATGAACTGTACTTTAGTAGACTTTTGAGGCACTTGTACTTTACTATATCACATATTTCAAAGCTCATGCTACTTTATAAAGGTGAATATTATACTTTTTACTGCTTTACATTTATCCAACAGCTATAGTTACTTTTTAGATTAAGATTTTAAATTAAAAACATAAAATAAGCTAATAAAACACCATTTAATTAATAATACATTGCACATTAAATTAATAAAACACACAGAACTCATTGTTAAAGATTAATGATTCCCAGCCTTTTGGTTTGTGACACACAGAAAAACAGTATCTAATTTTAGGTCCCTTGACACGTTTCAGATGTCTATGTGTTTGCAGTTTAACCAAATTGTGATTTTCCTTCTAAAGCTCTCAGATGGTGCCACTTAAATAACTGTTTGAAGTATTCCATATTTTACCAAAAAAGCAAAGAAAATTTCTAAAAATGAATACAAAGTTGTGTAGCAGGACTACTTTATTCATCTGGTGACCTTTTTTTGTCCACCCCTGTGATGGAAACCACTAGTATTTACAACTAGCTCTACCAATAACAACAGTAAAATGCTACTTATGAAGTTGCATCAGTAACAATCAAATAATTGGGGCCGTTTTTTCTGAGTGCTTTTTCCTCTGATTAGATGAGAGGATTGATATCTCATATCTGTCCTTTTTTTTAAGGTTAAAGTCAGCAGCTGGTTAGCTTAGATTAGCTTATCTTTAAGACGGAAAATGTGGGAAAGCTAGCCTGGCTCTGTCCAGAAGTGACAAATTCACTAATAAACATGTTATATCTTGTTTGTTTAATCTATTTAAAGTGTAAAACTGACAATTTTGCATTTTACAGTGGGGTTATTGGCTTGACTATATCTTAGCTCTGAGCAGTTGCTGTGCCTGCCCAAGAATAACTGCAATAAACGCATAAAATGATGAATTGTCGCTTTTACACTTTATATGGATTAAAGTCATAACATGTTAATCAGTGAGTTTGTAGGTGGATTTTGTTACCGTTGGACAGTGCCAGGCTAGCTGTTAGCCCCTGTTCTCGGTCTTTATGCTAATCTAAGCTAACTAGCTGCTGACTCTAGCTCTCAGTTTTTGTACAGATTAAACAAACAAAATATAAACCTTTAAATTAATGAGCTTTAGAGGTTCTGGGATGCAGATTTCTTTTAACCTTTTCCCCCTGTTTCCAGTCTTTATGCTAAACAAAGCCAACCACCCATTGGCTTTCCAGTAGCTTAGCATAGAGATATGAGAGTGGTATCAAAGTGCATTAGCATATTTCCCAAATTGTCAAACTATTCCTTTAAGTGGAGGATCTGGGTACATCTTCCACTGTTTTCTTATGTGATCAGCTACTCGTAATCCACACCTGCTAACCCTGTGTTGAGCCCCAGTGACATCAACAGATCTGTCCTAAAGAATGAACCCAGTGCTGGACCAGTCCAGTGTGTGTGGCCCAGCATATGTGGGCAGTCGATGAGGGAAGAATGTGAGAGTGGGAAGGCTCAAAGGGGGACATTCTTGTGACCTACAAATGGACGACAGAAAAGATTTTGTCTCCCGGCGTGACAGAGACCAGCATGAAGACAGAGCTCATTATTCAAAGTGTGTGATGAAACGTCTCTGATGACAGCACAGACGAGCCTTGCGTCATTTTGACTTAATGTAAGCTGGAAGGAAAATTACTGTTCAATATTGACAACCAAATGGCAAATTAAGCATGAGATTGTGAAATAATTCATGTTTTCATTCCAACACATCAGTATCTGCAGTATGTGCCTACAACATGAAATTGATTTTTAATAGAAATTCTTTGAGACAAATTTAGTAATATAACACCAGACATGAAAATAATTTGTATCTTCCAAGATTTAGAACAAATATCCTTTAATTCAGAGGATCTCAGCGGAGTAATAATCATATCTGCAGCACAATCTTCTGTTAAATTCAAGCTTAAAGCTTGTTTCATGAGCCAAACTACTTGACTTTTGTATGTTGTGGCCTTGTCACTCCTTGTACCATTTCTATGCTATACCTTAGCAGCGATTGTCATATTTGTGTCCACATACAATTATCAGCTATTCTTTATTTTCTCCTGTTCATATTATGTTTTTTGTGTTGTGTTACCTGTGCATGATACATAAATAACTCACTAAGTACAACTAATATTGCCTAATATACTGCTACTGATATTGATGTTGTTCCACAGCTGTTGATCACCCAGCGAACACCAAGAAGACAGTCAGTCACTGAAATACAAGTTTTCTCCTTTAAATGGCCAAACATTCTTGAAAAACAGAAAAATAGAGCCACAGTGTCTTGTCAGCTCAGTTCATATGACACTGAGCATTACATTAAATGAGGTTACTCAGTTCATGTTAGGACGCTGCCCTCCAGTGGCGATTTATTTCACACACTTTTCGCATGATTTTGAGGGTGTTCATTTAATTTAAATGGTGAATGTAAAGTGGAGCACATCAGGTTATGACCTTTGATTTCAGAAGATACAAACACTTATTTCTTTAATTTCTTTAATTTAGTTTACTTTTCAGATTTGAGACAAATATTGAAAAGTTTTATTTGTCACATGCTCAGTGTGTATGTAGTGTGTTGTGCAATTTGTCCAGTACAAAAATGTAAAATATACTATATCACAGCTTTAAGGCGATTTTGTACATACTGGAGTGCAAATATGCAAATATGCATGGAACTGCAGAGGATTCACAGAGGACAATGTGCTGACAAGGCCGAGGATATACAGAGGTCAGAGTTCAACATACTAATGACCTGAAAGAAGAAGCATTTTCTGAGTCTCTCTGTGTTGGATTTATGGCTACAGAGGCGTCAGTAACATGTACTGTAAGTACTGTAAGTAACATGTGAATAATTGTCATTGGGGTACTCAGACATGCACAGTATATATATATATATACATACATACATACACATAATTTACACATATACATATACTCATACTGTATGTAGTCTCAGTTCCAGTTATTCCATACAATTAGGCTGCTTTTATTTCCATTTAAAAACATTTCTATTCTTTTAATCAACATTTTAATGTTTTTAAATTGTTTTTCTTTTTTAATGTTTTTAATGCATTATATAAAGCATTTTGAATCGCTCTTGTGTATGAAATGTGCTATACAAATAATCTTGCCTTGCCTTGTTTGACATCCTGAGTCATGCAAATGGTTCAATTTCTGTCAAAAATATTTTATTTAAAAAGTAGTTCTCCTCCCACAAATTTTTTTTCTTTATTTCATTTATTTTATATTATTGTCATACAAAAACAGTTAAAAACATTATAGATTTAAGTCCAATCATTGTAAGTCCTTTTAGAGTTCAAATAAAATGTACTTCATTTAAAGTATTGAAAGTCTTCTCAGCTTTTTTGTTCTTCACATCTTGGATTAAGGTGCAATACTGGCTGAATTCAACAATAAACTGAGGAAAGCAGGTTTGGAGCCAGACCATTTAGATGAGTGGATGTGAAATTTACTGAGAATGATCAGCAGGTGAATTATATACTGTATGTAATATCGCTATCCATCCCACTGACCACAAAATACAGCATCACATCATATACACCAATCCCCAGATAAGTACCAATTTTCCTATTTATAAAATTCTACCAATTCTATTAAATAAAGTTGAATGAGTACATTGGAAGAACAAATAATATATTGTTTCCATAATTACATATAATCTATATTTAGCCTAAATCTTTTCAACACTTCCCTTACATGGTAAAATCTGATATAAAATCTTGAAAGTGGGTCATTTTTTTCCGTTAAGTACATTTCCTGGACAATATGAAAGCATTTCCCTTTTGAATACGAGGAAAAAAGGCCTTTTCACAACAAACATTTTGACTTGTCATAAAAGGAAAAGTATGGGTGTTACTAATAACATTAATGATTGCTCAGTTCTTTAAAGTGTTACAGTAAACAATGACAGTGTGACAGAGAGCCAACAAAAACTGAGAAAACTGAGAAATTTATTATTTACACCTGTGCTTTTCCTACTGTGACATGTCAAAATGTCTGCTTTGAAACAGGCCTACCAGTCGAGGATTTATCTCTTACTTGTATCATCTCTTATGTGTCCTAACATCACTATTACTCATTCACTATTACTGTTAATTGTTAGTCCATTCATAGCTGTTCTGGAGCTTTTGCATCACATGAACTTCATCAGAAAATGATGTTTGCTCAGCTGTCATGCAATTGTAGATGTTCAAATTTAAATTTTTCTGAGCACTTACTGGATGCTGAAATTGCTGAAATTGAGAGTGAAAGTTGATTCTTCGCCTTTGAAACAGCAGTTCACAAAACAATCTCACCTCAAGGTCTATTGGTGGCTGTTCTGGAGCTTTTGATTGTATCACACTATCTTGCTCAGCAGAAGGAGTTTGTGGTGAGTTTGTTTTGTTACCAAGGCCGAGAATGAATTTTAAAAATGTTAATATATCGAATTGTTTGCACCTCAGCACAAGATTAAACTCCAATATATCAAACACCCGCTCTGGTCTTATTTATCTTCCACTTCCAGAATCCAAGTGTGATTTCTTGTCAAATCCACACGTCTATTTTTGCAACAAATGTGCAGTAAAGATCAAACAAACTACATGGGATTTACACTTGAATGTCATATTCCCACACTGTACCACCAGATGGAGCATGAACAGTATGTGATACATCCTCTGGTTGGTGCAAATGTCAGCAAAAGTTGAGAACGCATATGAGATGTCTATAAAGTGTGATGTGTGATCCTCTTTTCATTTGAGCCTGGAAAGTGGAACCTGATAAGGACAGTGGTGACTTAAGCTTCCTGGAGGAATGTGGGAGCGATAGAAAACTGCCTCACGTGTTTGATCAAAAAAAAAAAAAAAAAAAAAAAAAAGGGGAAGAGTCACAGTAGACCTAGTCATGTTTTCGTCATGGGTACAACAGCTTCTCAGAATATGTAAATTTCAAGGTCTGTGTTTTCTGTTTTTTTTGCAACATTTTCCATATGTGATGTTGATGGATTGTATGTGTGGAAATGTGGAGATACAGATGACCAGAATTGAAAATTAGACAAATCCTTCCTGTCTTACAGGTATTAACAAAAAAGTCTCTTCCTACTTATCTTGTACAAGTATGACTGTGAGATCATATCTGCCCAAGATATATCTCAACAATAATATGCTGTTATTGATATGATCAACTTTATTTCTCCCATTTGGGAAATACAAATCAGTCACAAATTAAAGGAACAACTTATAAAACTTATAAATGAGGAGATCAAGAAATACTGGCTGGGAGCTAAATTAGCTGAGCGTGCTTGATCTGCTATACCCAGTGGGACCAAAGGAGACCACAGCCTTGACTCGAGCTTTGCTGGAGAGGAAATATTGAAAGCGGCGCGACAGGACGCGGAAGCTGGGCAAGCAAGGAGGAGTGCAAGCTAGGCTAACTGTTAACTTATACAAACCAGCAGTTCCAACAGTCATGCTGCCTAATGTTTGTTCTCTGGACAGCAAAATGGATTATATAACTCGCCCATCAGTGCTGGTCACTCGTTTACATACAAGAACTTTCTACATCACACTAAGACATGTACTTTATTTATCCTTTCTGTTGTTGTTGCACTGCTGTGGGCTGGGAGGAACAGCATTTTGGGGGTTTTGTCTGTATGTGTGTATGCAAATACACAAGAAAATGACAATAAACTAAATCTTGAATCTTGAATCTTGAATAATGAATGCAACTGAACATTTGTGGGAGACTTTGCAGCGTGACGGTGCTCTCCACCACCATCATCAAAACAACAAAGGAGCAAAAATGTTTTGAAAGAATGGTCTTCATCCCTCTAGTAGAGTTATTTATTGTACCAAGACGTTTTAGTCATGCTATCGACGTGGCTCTAGTAAAGGCGACGTTGGCCGGTCAGTCAGTCCACCACTTTGGTTCAGATTGAAATATCTCAACAACTATTGGATAGATTGACCTGAAGTTTTGTGCAGACATTCATGGTCCCCAGAGGATGAATCCTAATGACTTTAGTGATCCCCTGACTTTTATAGCGCCACCATAAAGGTTGATATTTGTGGGTTTAAGAGAAAAATATTGACAACTGCTGGATGGATTGCAATGAAATTTGGAACAGATATGTATGGTGCCCAGAGGATGTATCCTAATTACTTTGGTGATCCCCAAACTTTTCATGTAGCTCCACCAGCAGGTCCTCTTATCAAATGAAATATCTCAACTGCTATGGATTAGCTACAGTAGCTACAGTAATCAGTCTCTTCATAATGAAGGAATATGTCACCCAGTACAGCAGTGTGGCTCACTGACCTGTTTGTAATAGTTGGCAATGGAGAGCAATAGAGGTCTATGACACAGATGGATAAGATATAACAGACTTTAGATACACACACAATAAAATAAGCAGGATGAGTTCATTATTAGTTTGGCTCTGCACGTGGCATTTGTTGACAATAAGAAGAATATAGAAAATTGCCAGCCAAGGAAATAGGCCACAAGCGCACACGTACACAAACATGACTCCATATCATGTTGCAAAGATCCAAACAATCCATACCTTGCACACCCCATAAAGCCATTTATGTCACTGCTTAGCATGAAGAGGCCAGTAGGCACAAAGGCATGTTTGAACCCGGTCACTGAGAGTTCCCGATGTTCTGCCTGCTGGGAGAAGCTGATATTTTGAGTGCAGAATATGAGCTGTGTCAGACACAAATGTATCTGCTGGTCCTAAAAGAGACAGGTGTTGCTTTACTCGTGTCGCGTACTGGCAGTGTGTTGTCACTCTGAGTAAATGCTGACACTCATTATTATACAATCTGGAAAGGACAGGGGGGATGACACATCCCTGGAGCGTGTTTATACACTGACCTGCTGGGTATAGCTGGTCAGGAATTAATGACACTTCACAATAAAGACTTAAAACTCTATTAACCTCCAAATCAATGAATGAAGCTGCAATGTCTTACAGGCAGAGCTAAAATCAACAATTGTGCATATGCAGTGGAATCCTCTAAAGTTTGGAAAAAGATGCAAAGCACTACTGATAGCATCATCTCTGCCTCATTTACATTTGTATGCAAATTATCACGGATCTAATAGATAACTGACTTCAACAGCTCTAACAGCCTTTTCTCCAGCTATAAAAGTTGGAGCTCAAGTCAGTCTATCTGATGAAACACTTTGTGTGCAGCGCTCTCATCTGTTATCAGTCTTGTCACAATGCTTAACTCCCTCATGGAACCCCTGATAGTTCTCCTGGCAGCCTGTAGATTTGAAATGAGATGTTAAACAGCTGAAATCCCACCAGACGATGTTTTCATGGCACGACAAGTTTGGACTGAAGAACTAGAGGATTTCTCCACAATGACAAACATCTTCTCGACACAAAAATAGCTCCCTGAAGGAGCAACAGGTGGTGGGTGGAGCTCTGGCCATGCACACGTGATAATACATAACAAGTATGTGATGTGTGAGTATGTGTGTGTGTGTGAACAGTTGCACATATATTTGTATGCAAAAGTTTGGGCACCCCTTGACAAATAACATATTTTGATTTTTTTTTTAAATTGAAAAGATGTAAACACAGCCTCTCTAAGACATGGAACACAAAACACAATATTTTCAGCAAACATTAATGCAGTTACTTTTTATGTCATAAATTGGACAAAAATAAATAAATAAATGAAAACATTGTGGCATGTGCAAAAGTCCGGGCACCCTAAGAGATCTCAGATTCTTTTTACAACGTCTCAGACCTTAATCAGCTCATTAGGCCTGAGGCAAGTCAACAATTGTCATTAGGAAATGTCAGCTAATGCCAGTTTCAAAACTCTACAAATCCTCTGACTCTTCAAACATTGTGCAAACACTCAGCAACAATGGATTCCTCTAAGCAATTGTGTAAGAAAATGAAAGTCGATGCCCACACTGCAGGGGGAGGCTACAAGAAGATAGCAAGGTGTTGCCAGCTTGAAGTTTCCACAGTGTAACTGTGAAACAGAAAGTATCAGTTAAAATGTCCAGCTGCAAGTACAACATGAGAAATGCTTTACGCCTACAGCTTGTAGCCCATATTTTATGTTCCATTTAAAGCCTGCATGCTCACCTCTTTCAACAGCTTCAAAACTAAAATGTTGACGTTTCATCACCCCCAAAACACATGAACTTTCTAATAAACAACACACGGTGTGCATTGTCTTCCCCCCCACCCACCTTTGATTGGTCCACTGAAATTTGATCTCCTTGTTGCTGGCCTCAGTCATACACGTCCATAAAAAAATATGGACGTAGCCACTGTGAGACCACCCACTGGTTTTTGAAGAGCGGTTTTGAAGCTCAAAGTGGGCGGCTCCGGCTGTCGCCATCTTGGCAGTGCCTGACTCCATCTAACTCCCAGCTAATCCAAAATGGACAAAGAGGTGGAGCTGAAGCAGGCCAAATGAAGCCTGGTTGCTGAAACAAGCCACCTAGCGGCTAGCGACCTGTCACTCAAAGCAGCCATGTCCTTAACTATTCATAACTTTACGTCTTAATAAAATTTAAAGAGGAAATTAGCTACAGAGACAAAAACTGTTTTTTGTATCAGGCTGTAAACATTACTTCTGTTGTAAAGTTTGGTATTTTAACATGGGGGTCTATGCGGATTGACTCGCTTTTGGAGCCAGCCTCAAGTGGCCATTCAAGGAACTGCAGTTTTTGGCACCTCTGTCTATTGGCTTCATTTTTCAGCCCCGGAGGTTGCCGTTTGGGCTCAGCACGGCCTGTCAATCTTTTTTTTTTCTAGTAGCTCCATTTATCAAAAAACACAATATTACGTTAATTACGCTGTCATATTGCTTATTATTAATGCAATACAAGTTGGAATTAGCACCGTCAGCAAAAGTTGCTGATGTAGGCTACTTTTTAATTTGCCAGAATGTCTGATAATGACAAATGCCGGTTCACTCGGTTTGCATATAATCATACCAGTTTAAGCTTGTATACTAGACAGAATTGGCAAAACCGGAAACCGACCCAACCCTACAAGCAGCAAAGGTATGTTTGGAGAAAAAAAGGTGCAGCATTTCATGAAATGAACACCTTGCCAACTGTTACGCATGGAGGTGGATCTATCATGATTCGGGGTTGAGTTGCAGCCAGTTGCACAGGAAACATTACACCAATGCATTAATGACTGCTGAACATGTTGTGTTTTATGTTCCATATCCTAGAGAGGCTGTGTTTACATCTTTTCAATTAAAAAAATCACCAAAATATGTTATTTGTCGAGGGGTGCCCACACTTTTGCATACAACTGTAAAGGCTGCATTTCTCTCTCATATCACATTGTAGGCGTGCTTTTCTAGGAGGAGTAGAGGAATGACAATACCTACTTAGCTTACCTGGAACATTTATTTAACAGTAATACTGAACATGGTACCACAAAATCTCCCTTAGGCCAAATAGTTTCAGATAGGTTCAGTTTATTAGTCAGTTCAGGTCTTGTTTTTTTTCCTCTCATGCTATCCTTTAAGTTGGCAAACTTAGTGTCTTTTCTTTGCCCTTTCAACCAACCCGAGAAAACAAACGAAATAAACAATTCAGAGCTCTGAGAAAATAACAAACCAAATCAAACAAAACCAATGTTCATCTACCCAGGTAGTGTGTTTTTTCCTTTAAATGATGTGTGGTGAGATCTCAGTGCTTATCTGCACAATATGAAAATGGCAAATACTCATCAAACACTCATGGGAGAATGGAATATACAATCATTAATCATGGCAGAATTTCAACCAGTTACTCCTTGTAACCCAGTTTGGGACAGATTTCATTCAGAAGAACCTTTAAAGAACTAATGTGTAAGATTTAGGGAATCTATTGACATAAATATTGTCAGAAATGGAATATAATATTCATAAGTATGTTTTAATTAGTGTATAATCACCTGAAAATAAGAATTGTGTTTTTGTTAGCTTAGACTGAGCCCTTTATATACATAAGGAGCAGGTCCTCTTCCACGGAGCTGCCGTGTTGCACCGCCATGTTTCTACAGTAGCCCAGAATGGACAAACCAAAAACTGGCTCTAGAGAGGGCCTTTCACATTGTTCATGAGTTTTTGCAGCCGCCATAGGTTCTCCTACATGCTTGGAAAGGGAGTCATGGGTAATTTCCCCTCAGCTTTAGCTTGCTACTGTTCTGTTGTCTACTCTCTCTCTAACCCATGGATGTATGAAGAGAACTGGATACAGCGTCGGAGACGGGGCCTCGTTCATTCTTATGAAAGTTGCTCAGTTGCACATGAGGCCAAAAGAGTTGGACTTCTTACACATAGCTTCTGCATCTATGGGGCCCATAGATCATGTGCACTAGTGACTTGTGGTTTAGTCCTCTGGCTAACCTGAATGGGGATAAAACTATTCAATTGTGTGGCTCTTCTAGACTTTCCAAATGTTATCAGACCGAATGGATCAAATTCTGACAGTGAAACAAATCATTTTGTGGGGGTTGTGACGCTCATGAAAATGTATCCGCTGATTTACAGACATCTCTTTCACAATGTAAGTCTATGGGAAAAAGTCTTTTTGGGCCCAATAGCATCATGTGACGTTGTAATTACACAGTTTGGCCACTATGTCAAATTGGCTTCAAAGCCCATTGCTGTTCCTGGGGACTCGCTCTAACTGGGAAACCCTGTTGATATTTCCTCCCTGCAGCGCCACCACTACTGTCTGCTGGACTAAAATAGCTACTGCAGATGGGAAAAAGACTCACCCTGGTTATAGGCTATTTTGAGTGGGTTACAACTTTACAACCTACATACTGGTACACACACAGATACAGTAAATTCAGCAATATAGCTGAACTGTTTGTACTGGCAACAACTTTGTCCGTCCACTAAATAACTTGAAGTTGTTCTCTGACATCTGAGTAAAAGATCCAAAGAAAGGATCCTGTTGATGTCACAAAATGATTGTCATTTTTGGCAGGAAGAGGCTGTGTCTGATAATCCAGATCAGATAACCAGTGAAATCAGTTTCTGTGCAGCAGGGAGGTCCAGCCTGTACTGGCATGACATCACAGGTGCCCAGTCATTCACAGGAAAAAAAAAAGACTCCAATGGGAGGATGATTAGTTTCCACCACAGGCTGCACAGACAAAATGTGTACTGTCCCAAAATTTCTTCCTGAAGCTGATCGCACCTGTCTCTTTTTACGAGAACAGCCTTGAACAAGGATGAGGATTCCCTTTATTAAAGCGTGCAGCATTTCCATAATGACAAGGTCAGCTTGATTTGTCTCCAGACGCGTGTGTCCTACTTCCTCTCTCGCACCAGCTTGTGACAAAGCTCTTCCTCCCAACAGGAGTTTATGAATGACATTCAGGGGCAGTTAACACATCATTAGTGAAACCGCTGGGGGTTCAAAAATGCTTTTACAAAACTAAAAGTCCAGGTGGGAAGAGAGGTAAAGGTCAGAGATGCACAGAGAGATCTCAGAGAAGGCCTGAAAAAAGTATATTTGTGTACGTTTTCTAAGTATTCAAAATTTCATGCTTTGTTTTATTGTAGTTTCTGACAGGAGCATGAGAAACATATAGACACCTTTAAAAGAACATACTACAGTATATGCTGGTATACAACTTTACAAAAGATTAACTATTAAAGGTAGCATGTTGAAGTAGCATGTCTGACAGTCTCAAATAATTCAACATTATAAGCTGTGGAAAGATGATTATCATCATGAGTACAATAATTGTCTTTGTTTTACATTTGGTATTGTGTCTTGTTCATGCCTGGAATAAGTAACCTGCTGGGCTCCTGGTCTCCCTACTCTCAGTGTAATACTAGTAATACTACCTGACCCCAGATTAGCTGTGTGGTAATTTAATTAAACAAAAATGAAATTAGGAATATGCTAAATAGAAGCACTATGCTACGGTGGCCTGGAGGTGCAAAACACAACAACATTTCATAAAACACAAATGTTGGCCTCTAAGTAACTAGTAGTCAAAAGTTCATGATTTGTTTTATTGTGGTTTCTGACAGGACCGTATCTACTTTACATGACATATATAAACATAAATTATTACCCTTAAATGTCACATAGAAGTAGCATGTGACAATCTCAAATAAGTCAACATTATAAGCTCCATGGAGTCAGTGTTGTACAAGTGGTTTTGTGTCCAACTCATGTATATGTACGGAAAAATAGTGTACAATAAACTGTCTTTATATAGCACTTTTCTTAACAAAGTTACAAAGTGCTTAACAGAAAAGAAGAAACAACTAACAAACAGTAGTTAAAAACAAACAACAGATCATGAAACAACAGGGAATAAAAATGAAATTACACAAAAATACACTCACTGTCTGTGCAATATTACCTGACTACTGCCAGATTTGCCCTGTGGTAACTTGGTTAAACACAAGCTAATTTAGGAATATGCTAAATAGAAGCTCTAAACTGAATGTCTTACAGTTATATTTAGACACAGGAACTCTCTTCAGCATAGTTAGGTAATAAAACATGACCCAACTAAAGTCTCTCGTGCAAGTGGATATTGTGCTTTTACTGGAGCATATACCCAAACAAATTTTTAATTGAATTGGCACAAACCAGTTCACACACACTAAACCTAGAGCTTTTTGGGCTCTTGTACTTACAGGCACCTGGCTTAGGCAGCTGCTGGTAGTTTGTAAGGTAATATCAATTCTATGGTAGGCTACACACCACATAATCTTTTTTTTTTTTTTTTCAATTAATTCTCTCTCTCTCTCCACAAAAGACAAAGATAGCCCTTTCTCTTAGAAAAACCTCTAAGTTACTGTGACTTCCTGTTTATAAATGATGAAATCATGTTTCCATTTTATCAACGAGACATACTGTTACCATATAACAAAGACACTCTTGTGGTTAGTTGCACAATTTATTTGTGACTATGTAATCAGCCTTCCTAATCAGCCCCTTCCTGCTCACAATATCGAAGTTTTATTCAGCTTTATCGAGTTTTTATTTAGCAGAGACTGTGTGTGTGTGTGTGTATGCGTGTGTGTATGTGTGTGTGTGTGTATGTGCCTGTGTGTATGTGTGTGAGCGTGTGTGTGTGTGTGTCAGTGTCTGTCAGGAGGACAATGCTGCGGTTCTTCGCTGTACGCGCGTCAACGGAATCCCGGAGTGCGTCATCAAGCGACTATTCTCTCGAAGACGTGCGCTGATTGGCTGGAGGTTGGAAATCTCCCCGCCCACCGCGCAACCATGTATGGAAACCTTTCTCTGACGTCATGGATACAATAACGCTCAAGCTATAAAAGTGTTGAAAAGACGAGCGCGGAGGGACTGCTGCTCAGCTGGGAAACACTGAAGATGACTGACTGTTGTTTGTGGAGTACAGACAGTTAAACACATTTTTAGACGGGCCTAACAGGTAAGAAATATTTACGAAATATTACGATTTTTTAATACTGTATACTTATTTTTAAATGTTTATGTTATTACAACTGCAGCGATATGGACACCTGGGCATCAGAAAGACTTTAAAGCGGACGGAAAGCAGCCGCCCCCTTCTCATTTATAGAGAAGAAAACCAAAAGTTATATGTACGAGTGCTATATCCAAAGCTCCTGCATGTCTCAAAGCTCAATGGATATACAAACTGAAACTGTTTTTGCAATAGAAAAATAGCTTAGTTTAGATTTAAAAGTGAGGCTACTTTGCACAAATCGATTTTCAGATTTTTAAAAAAATTTGTTTCATAGCTGTGCAGCAATGAACTTAAGTTGTAGAATTAAGTTTAATGTGTACCAGAGAGTGTTTTCCATGCAGTATGTGACATGTGCCCCTGTCTGAAAGTCAATCCTACACTCCAGTCATGTGCACCTGACTATATATAGGCTACTACACATTAATATTTGAGAAGATATATGACTATTGCTATTAAGAGCAAATAACTTTCCAGGTTTTCTCATTAAATGTCAGATGCTGATTCATTTATATGCAGTTTGTCAACTAACCTCAGGTTCTCAGACCCATTGGCTTATTGGTTTATTATAACTGAATTTAGGTTAAATATATTTTAATTTAACTTTATTTGGGAATGTGCATTACTAATGCACATTACACACTGATATTATAAGGATCTAAAGGAGGGATCTGCATTATTTTCTAATCTTCAGGCCCTGTTGAAAAATTTATTTCAGTTGATATTGTGCTTACATGAGGATACTGTAATGTTAATTTGATTTGTACTTAATCAAACTACCACACAGCAAAGGCCCATCATTTTTGACCTCTTGCAGGTTATTTGGCCATGGCTTGAAGGTTTAAGATAAAGTTTCAGAAAAACAAGCTCTAATATTTGTGATCTTTTTCAGTCTTGCAGCCATGACTTGCATACACCCCCAGCATGGATCCCAGCCTTATGACAACAGCCTCGGCAGCTCGGAACTCCAGAACACAGACTTCATCTCCAGGCTGGCTGTGGATATGAGCAGCCCACGGGACCACCTCTCTGCTCCATCTTTGCCAAGCATTAGCTCCCTGGTGGGCACTCAGGGGGGCGACTTTGACGCATATTCATGCCAGTTCACTACGACCCCTGCCCACATCACGCCATCATCAGGCCCAGAGACCCCATTCAAGTTAGATGACCTCCAGGTTTACGGCTGCTACCCTGGAGCGTTCACGCTGAGTTACCCGGATGAGGCCGTGTCTCCCGGTGGGTCTGATTATTTCGGCAGCCCAGCATCAGCCTCGTCTCCTTCAACCCCCGGTTTCCAGAGTCAACATGCACCCACCTGGGACTCAGCTTTCGGTCCATACTCACCCAGTCCAGGATACTGGGCAGCTGAGGAGACCTCAGTGCCACATGCGCCCTCTTTCTTTACATTTAGTTCAGGGTCTGTGGAAGACATGTCTCATTTGGGTCAGCCCCACTTAAGAGAGCAGGACCCTTTCACTTTGACCCATCCTCACGCATCCACACTCACCTTCCCCGCCTTGGCGATGGAGCAGGCATGTAGCCAAGATGGCACTGACCAGCTGGACGGGAGCTTATCACCCAAATTAAAAAGTCCGAATGGAAACGAGGGCTGCTGTGCTGTGTGTGGGGACAACGCCTCCTGTCAGCACTATGGGGTCCGCACCTGTGAGGGATGCAAGGGTTTTTTCAAGGTAATCAGATCTGCCTGTGCAGCCAGTTTAGAAACATATAACTTTGCAATGCAAAAATGTGTTACCCTAACTGAATTTGCCAGTCTTTTACAGTCTTTTTCAGCAATTCTTCTTTTTATTTCACAGCGTACAGTACAAAAGAATTCCAAGTATGTCTGCCTTGCCAACAAAGACTGTCCTGTGGACAAGAGGAGGCGGAATCGATGCCAGTTCTGCCGTTTCCAGAAGTGTCTAGCCGTGGGCATGGTGAGGGAAGGTGAGTTCAGTGGAAACACCAATGAATCAGGGTAGAATTTGCAATTTTCCAATTTCACATCAAAAGGAAACACGGGGTGATTTCCCAGTTAACATCGGTGTCACCATTTTTCCAGTTGTAAGGACGGATAGCCTGAAAGGACGGAGAGGTCGCCTGCCTTCCAAGCCTAAAGTTGTCCAGGATGTGGCAACCACGGTGTCTCCAGTGAGCATGATTGCTTCACTTGTGAGGGCCCACATCGACTCAAACCCCAGTGTTGGGAAAATGGACTATTCCAAGGTAGGCAAAAAACACAATCCCTTTTTTTTTCAGTTTATTTGGAGTAGTTTAATTGGCCACTTACATGAGGAAACTGTCTATAATTTCAGTATGATGAGACAGAAGTCAGTCCAAACCAGAAAGAGGATGCTAATGACATCAAGCAGTTCTACGACTTACTCACGGCCTCCATGGAGGTGATCAGGAAGTGGTCAAAGAGCATCCCAGGTTTCTCTGATTTCTGCTCAGAAGACCAGGAACTGCTGCTGGAGTCTGCGTTTGTTGAACTCTTCATCCTCCGTCTTGCATATCGGTGAGTCCAACTGAAGACAATGATGACAAACTGACATGTATTTTTGCACAGTTGAATTTCAAAATATTTATACATATATATACAACCTAAATGTAAAGTCAATCAAATCGTTGATCAAATCAACAACATGTATTGTTTTGTCTTTTGAAGGTCCAATGCTGAAATGGACAAGCTCATCTTCTGCAACGGGGCCGTGCTTCACAAGACGCAATGTGTCCGAGGGTTCGGGGACTGGATTGACTCTATTTTGGAGTTTTCTCAAAGCCTCCATCGCATGAAGCTGGACGTCTCCTCTTTCTCCTGCCTAACAGCCCTGGTCATAATCACCGGTAAGAGCCTTTGACACACCGAGCAGAAGAGGAAATATCAAGAGTTACTTTTATAGAGGCAGAGCAACAGTTTGCTTGAGGAATCTGGTTTCATTGGTGTGGACAAAACAAGGCAGTTATGTAACACAAGGATTGGCACAACAGGTGTATGACAAAATGTAACACGACCTCACATATAACACAGAGAAGTAGCAATATATCACAGCAGACTAAACATAACCACAACACAGGTTTACATTTAAAGCAAGGAATTGTTCCACTGTAGCCGCAGTAACAACACTAATGCAAGTCCATTTTAGTGGTGCAATAGTCCACTAAATAACGTTCATGTATCGTATAAAGATTTTCCAAATACAATACTTAGTTGTGCTCTTTTTTAATCTGATTAAAATCAAATGAGCAAATGGGAAACAGATTAGTCAGTGCATGATTTAAAAGTTTGGAGTGTGTATTATTTGGTTGCAGTCATAATAATGAAGCATAAAGCTCATTCTCAACATGTATCTTATTTTCCTCTGCAGACCGACATGGTCTCAAGGAGTCCAAACGTGTGGAGGACCTGCAGAACCAGCTCATCACCTGCCTGAAAGATCATGTCTCTGGTTGCGCCTCTGACTCCTTGCGGCCCAATTATCTGTCCAGGCTGCTGGGGAAGTTGCCCGAGCTCAGGACACTGTGCACTCAAGGCCTCCAACGCATCTTTTACCTTAAATTAGAAGATTTAGTTCCTCCACCACCGATTGTGGAAAAAATCTTCATGGATACGCTTCCGTTTTGAGTGTGCGATGTGAGACTGACCATCTGTGGTATAAAATCTGGAGTGAACCTGCAACAGCCTAAGAAGAATAATGAAGGATTATTCATCTCCAGGGGAAAAGGGCTACTTCTGAAATATAAAATGAATGAATTATAAAACTTATGGGAAAAAAACATGTATGTCGGGCATCACCAGGAAATTGTGTACTCTCCAGATGAAATTAGACAGGCCAGCTCATGGACCAAAAGGTGACTGTTTACATACAACAAGATGCCATGAATGGAAACATTTCTGATGGAGGGAAGATGATCACACTTTCCAAACAGTAACAAAGTGAATACAAATAATATTTGCGCCATCATTTCAAGGCTGTAATGAGCACAATTGTTTTTTTCTTTTGGTTTTTTTTTTGTTACAATCTTTTCTGTGATTTGGATGACTGTAAATTGCACATAAAATATCAGACAAAGCATTATTGTGGTATCCTTTGCTGAGTTATTAAAAAATGGTCAACATAGAAGCATCAGTCACTCAGAGCTCCAGGTTGCTTTATATTCAATACCACCATATATTTTTGGTGATAATCGAATAAGTTAAACCTACAGAATTATTCAGTAGTATCATTCATGTATCATGAATAGACATTGAGCAGCTAACATATTGTTTATCATCCAGTACAGTCTTATACACTGGTCTTCTTTGTAAATTATTTCAAATTTGTTTTAAACCTGCTGGTGTTATTGCCTCATGAACTGTATTTGACAGTGTGGGGAAATGTATTGTTGTTTTGTGCCTGTTATTTTTACATACTAAGAGATGATCTTTTATTGCAGCAAAACATGAAATAAAATGTAGAACTGCATATACCAACTGCTTTTCTTATCTTTACGCTGAACAAGTCTGCATTAAAACAATACTCAAGTGTCCAGATGAACACTGAAATAGGTTTTTCTTGTCATAATCATTCCCCCCGTCCAGTCACTAATCTGGGTGTTAGGTTTGACCCTCACCTGACTTTTGATGACCATGTAAGACATCTATGCAAAACCACTTTCTACCATCTCAAAAACATCTCTAAAGCAGAGAAGCAGAGAAATTTGTCCATGCATTTATCTCCTCAAGACTGGACTACTGCTCTTCACAGGGATCCCTGGCAGGGGCATCCAACTCCTGATGAGAGTGCAAAAACACAAACATATAACACCAATTCTGTTTTCATTGTCCTGGCTCCCTGTCTCATTCAGGGTTGACTACAAATGGACATGTGAGTCCCTATCTAAGTAACTGCTCATACCACAATCCTCCGCACCCTCAGATCTGCCAGGGGCTTGCTCAGCTGGGTCCCCAGTACCAAGCTCATCACAATGGGGGATCGAGCTTTCTGCTCTGATGCACCACGCTTGGAGTGGATGTGTGAGGCCAGAGAGAAGGAGTTGCTCAGTCCCCTGGCCAGGGAATAATAATAATAATAATAATAATAATAATAATAATAATAATAATAATAATAATAATAATAATAATAATAATACTGAGAAGAAGACAAATGAAGTGGGATGACATTTAAACAAGCCAGAAGTATTTTTTGTTAGCTGCTGTTAGCTGTTGAAGCTAAAACTGTCTCAATCAGCATATATTTGAAAATGAGCATGGGCGACTTCACAGATTCACACGCAAGGGTGGAGGCTGGGGGAGGTGGGTGTTAACATTCTACCATTTATATAAATTTCGACAGTCGACACTGCGTCAGCAGTGGCCCTGTCTTTTCAAGGCTATATTTCTTTCTCTATATTAAAGGACCAGTGTGTAAGATTTAGTGGTAGAAACATGGCGGGGCAACATGGTGGTCTCCGTGGAGGAGGATCCGCTCCCTATGTAGATATAGAGGGCTCATTCTAAGCTAACGAAAACACAACAATTCTTATTTTCATGAAATTATACACTAATTAAAACATACTTATGAACATTATATTCAATTTCTGCCAAGTCCGTTCTGCTAGATGCCACTAAATTCTACAGACTGCTCCTTTAAGTAAGTTTATCTTCTGTTTATTCTTCCATTGTGTGGCTGTGCTGAGTATCATACTGTGCCAGCTGCCTGTAAGCCTGAGTCAAGTGTATCTTCTTCTTTGGCAACAGATCAGAAAATACTGCTGAAAAATGTTCCCCCTTCCACCTCCCTCCCAGTTATGTACTGGTCTCTTTTTAGATGGCGGTGGAATTCCCTGTCCGGTCTCAAGTGACTCAGACTACTTCATCATTGTGTAGTGCTGCATTCACACATGCATGTGTGTGTGTGTGTGTGTGTGTGTGTGTGTGTGAGTGTGTATGAATTTATATCTTGTAATGCATGAAGTAAATATTATGGAAATTCTGCTACACATCGGGGCTATAAAGGACTCATACATTATACAGATTATAAATTACAGATTACTCAGGTGCACCTGTTCATAGCATGTGGGCATCTTTCGTCCACTATTAAAGGACAGGTTCATAATTTTTCAAGTGAGTCTTAAAACAATAGTCATTGAAATAGGTTTTTGTTGCTGTAATCATCCCTCCTGTTCATACTGGCCATTAGAAGATCCCTTCATAATGCACTTACAATGTAAATGATGGGGGACAAAATCCACAAGCCTCTCTCTGTGCAAAAATGTATTTTAAAATTTATCTGAAGTGCATTTGAAGGGGATCTTTTAATAGCCAGTATGAACAGGAGGAATGATTACAGCAAGGTAATGATGCTCAGGAATGATGAGGGGGACTGACTGAGCCAACAGAAAACGCTGCAGTTTACCTGATGATGGCGCTCGGTGAAAGGTCAGCAGATCACAAAGGTTATTACAAATCATTCTGAGCGAGACGTGTATATCTATCATATTTCATAGCAATCCATCCTATAGTTGCTAAGATATTTTACTCAAAACCAAAAATGTCAAACTCATGGTGGCGTTAGTGGAGAAATCAGGGGATCACCAAAGTCATTAGGTTTCATCTCCTAGGAACCATGAAAACATGGTTTATGGTCACTAAGCCCACCCCCACATCAAAACAGGGTCAGCAGTGAGAACGAGCAAATTGAACAGAGAACAAAACATGAGAGCTTATGAACAAAGGAGGAAAAGACACATAAAAGCAGAGAAACGCTCCAAGAATGAAAGTTTCTGCTCTATGTTGTACATGCTTCGCTCTTAGTTTACCCTACAACTTTTACCCACCTGAGAAAGATCATTGCACTCACTGCCCAATGGGGAGGTAGTTACCCCCTATAAAGCTCCAGTGCACTCGCCGCTCATCTCCCTTTGAAATTCAGCCACCTTTGAGAATGAATCATCTGCAAACTTCAAACATGTCTGTTAGCAAGTCCTGCGTCTCGTGTGTCTTTCCTGTGCTACCAGCGGATTCACACAAATCCTGCTTCTGCTGTCTGGGTTGGCAGCACTAGGCTGAGGCCAACTCCTGCTCCACCTTTCTCACACTCACCTGGGAGGAAGGCGAGCAGCGATGCAAGTTCACTGAGTCAATCCGCTCCCTCCACGCTAGTCTGGTGCCTGCAGAGAGTGCGATGGCTCGGTCCAAGCTGTGGGACGAGTACGATGAGGAGGACAATCATCACATCTTCATGGAGGAAGACTCAACACCCAACTGTTACCCATAGGCTGAGCACACTTCAGCTAATGGTTAGGCTACTGTCACTCAAGTTGTGTCAATAGCTACACTAGCTGGTTAGCCTGTAAAAGTAATGAAAGACCAAAGGATTGTCTTATCATTTTAATATACAAATATAAAATGAGATCATTACATTTTCTCTGTAACTCTGTGTTTGCCTTTGGACAGACATGTTCTTTTGTTATTGTTGAGAGGCCCACTGGCCTTCTCCATTGTGTTTCATCCTCAAGAAGGTAAATCTTTGTGTCTTGGGGTAAACAAGATATGTTAAGGGGTCAAAGGCCACATATGGCTTTGGGATCTTCCCTTTCTGTGTCTTTAGGAGATGTGGCTCTTATCTAACATACTTGTGCATGTAAATGTATCTCGTGGCTGTTTGCCATTGACAATTTCCACGACAAGCCCTTACCATATCATGACCTGCTGGCACTGCTATCTGGCTCAGCACTAGCTAGCAACAAAGCAAAGGGGTATGAAGCGAAGGATGCAGCGATGTCTTTGCCGGCCTTAGCTGCTTCCCAGCTCTCTCTGCTGGGCTCCCCTGTATGTTCCCTCCCAAGATGGGAGGGTCACCTGGTGTGGGTGCAGCTCTGAGGCCCTCTCTCTGCCTGGCTGGACATGACTCTGCAGAGGGACTACGCGTTACAATTCTGCAGCCAACCCTTCTTGGTGCCCAAGAAATTGGGGGGCATGAGACCCATACTGGACCTGTGTGTTCTGAACGGCCACGTTGCGCAGAGGGCTTTTCACATGCTGACGGTCAGACAGCTTTTGGAGTGCATCCAGCCAGGCAAGTGGATGACATCTATAGACCTGACCGATGCATACTTCCACGTCCCCATACTGCTACGCTATAAGAAGTACCTGCACTTCGTGATGGATGGACGGAGCTTCTAATACTGCTGCCTCCTGTTCAGATACAGGCACTGGCACCGCTCAGGGAAAAAGGCATGAGAATCTTGACCTACATAGATAACTGGCTGATTCTCACCTGGCTGCCACCTTAAAGGGGCGCGGCCAGGGTTTTTCCCTCATCACGTCCAGGTCTTCATGGACGCCTCCCTGGCTGGTTGGGACAGAACCCTCGGCCAGGACAGTGTGGGAGGCAGATGGTAGACTCCCCCTGCCACATCGACCTGCTGGAGCTCACAGCAGTCCAGATGGTTTTGCAACCCTATCTCGCATCTGAGTGGGAAGCACATCATAGTGAGGTCAGACAACACCACATTGGTGGCCTACCTCAACAGACAGGGGGGAGCAGCTGCTCCACAGGGTCCAGATACAGCATCTATTTGTGGTAGTTGTGGTACCACAGAGTCCGGGTGCCAGGTAGTTCCCAGACCTGGTGCACGTGCCTCATCCACCTCCAGGGCTTACACAGCTCGATGTGGGGTGTTTGCGGACTGGTGTGAGGCCAGGATCGCTATGTACGTGGCTCCTGCTGGGTATCTCAGATTTTCTGCAGGGCCCGTGTGTCCTCTGTGGTGCTTCTCAGGGGTGTCTCAGTGAGGGACATCTGTTTGGCCGCTTCTTCGTCCTCTACTTTGACCTTTGTGGAGTCATATCTCAGGGATAAGACCGCTGGTTCTGTGTCTCACTCAGTGCTTGGTGCATTGTCTGGGGGGACCTCGTTTGGAGCACGCTAAGGTGTTTTTTGATAACATCCAGCTTATTGCGGGCTTTTTGCAGTCTGGTGCGAGACCCTCAAGCAGGCGGTGCCTGACCACTGGATTGCTGTTGTTTCTTGGTTGTGGTTGGGTTTGGACTAGTGTTGGTTCAGGTCAAGCTTGGAGTACATCTCATCCCTAAGGGCCTCCTTAGGTTTTAACAGATAGCAAAGCCCATTAGTGGGTGGAGCATGTATGACATAGGAACAGTTGTTACCTGGATGTAACTCCAGTTCTATGAGTACTTGTGTAGCCCTCTAACCACAAGCCCAGCTGGCCCCAGTTGTTTGTTCCTGAGTTTCAAAGGGAGATGAGCAGTAAGTGCACTGGAGCTTTAAAGGGGGACGGTGCTGCGCAGTAGCTACCTGATTGGGCTGTGAGTGCAAAGATTTTTCTCAGGTGCCGAGGCAGAGGCTCGTAGGGTAAACCCATAGCGAAGCCCGTTAGTCTTACTCGTAAAAAACATATGTTTTTTACATTTACAATAAGCTCACCTTGTTTTGATTCCGTAGCTATCTCCTAAGCTACACTGAGCCACAACCTAATACACATGTTGGAGGACTTCATAACCTTGCAAATGTTGAACTTATGCAACAAGAGCAACCGGATAAAGTCAGCATCACTCTGATTATAGAACGTATGTGGGTGATGGTGTACTGACAACGAGTGCAGATTGGGCAGCTCTTGTACGATCTACCCATCATGTCTCACTGGAAACTGGGGAAAGTGAGAACAACTTGAATGCAGCTTGTTTGAGTGGAGCGTGATATGTCAGTGATAATAGAGGATCACAAGCTTCAGACAGAGTTACAGGATTAGACACCGGCTCCGGAGCTCAAACTTCCCACTGCACATTGTGCAGGACTCTTGTGTCTGTGAGAATATGAGAATGTCACATTTATAAAACAAGACAGATAGAGAGGCTTCAGTTTCACTTGCAGGCGACAAGCCTGGGATGCGTGCCTGAAACTTGTTTGCAGAGTGTCCAGCAGTCAGCGTGAGCATGATAAGTTTCATAAGGGTCACGACTAAATGAGGCCAGCAATGTGACATACAGTCACCACTCTGTAACAAGTGAACAAGATCATCAACTCAAACAAGGTAACCAGCAGGTAACTGGAATTATACTACAATATAATTTCAAGTGAAAAGGTCAGATATTAAACCATCAAGAGACATACTGGGGTCAAATCTGTCCCCCAAAAATGCCAGACTATAAAAACATGATTCATTTAATTACACTTTTACGGAAATTACACATACACAAATCTCAAAAAGGTGAAGACATGGAAGACATCGAGCAGCCAAACATCACAAGTCTTTGTAGCTCAATATTTAAAAATAAGATTTATCTTTTACTTGTTATTCTTTATATTTCTCTTATTTCATTACTATAATTTTGTCATGTTTATCTGGTATTTTGCTAACGTGCTCATAGTGCCGATGCTAACATCCTGATGTTTAGCAGGTATAATGTTTAGCATATTAACCATCTTAGTTTAGTGTGTTAGCATGTTAAATTAACAACATTTACATGCATTGTCAACAGCAGTCAACAAGTTAAATAGTTAAAGGTGACAACTTGAAGAAAATAAGACTAAATGTTGTGTGATTAACAGTCCAAAACCAAAGATATTCAGTTTACAATCATGTATAAAAAAGAAAAGCATTAAATATTCACATTTGAGAAGCCGGATTCTTTTGGTATTCTAAATTGTAAAAAATAACAAAAACAATTATTAGATTATCAAAATATTTGCAGATTAAGTTTCTTAATCTTCGGTGCGGCTCTGAAAATGTCCTGATATTGTGAGGTTTTTTTGCCATCCATAAACAATGTCAATGTTTTCTGGTTCCTGCTATAATTTCAGACTCATCAACCAACAAAATAACAGAACGTACAGTTCTCTCTGAGGGATAAAGGAAATATACACCCTAATCATTCCATATTTAGAACTGTACTTTAATCAAGCCAAATAACACGATGAGAAGAAGTTTGCCTTGTGACTGACAAGAAGCTATTTTCTTTGCTCCAGTAGACTGGACTGATAGTACTAGTACTCCCACTGGCAGTGTCTTCTGCCTGTACTGGGCACTCGGTCTGGAACAGGTTGTACTAAAGCTATTCAGTTTCATTTTATGTTGCTGGTTGGCAGGAGTGTAAATATGGATTTGGCATTGCATGTCTAGCCAAAAAGGGGAAAAGGTTTTTAATTAATGATGCTTTATCACTGATCAATAGCAACAACAAAATGATTTCAGAAGAACACTGTTTAGTCTAGCATCTTGATACATTGATCGACCCCCACTGCATTTTCATTAGAGACCTCCAACTTAGGATGAAACTGTATAATAAGGACATTGAAACTAGTAGTAGAAAGTCATTGAGTTCATTAACTCAAGTTCTGCACTCAAGTCAAATTTTGGGGTACTTGTACCTACATATTACCATTTTACGCTACTTTATACTCCTACTCCGCTACATTTTAGAGACAAATACTATACACTTTACCATTAATTCAACAGGTATAAAGTTCTTTTCATGTTAAGATTTTCTCACAAAACATAGACTCATGAAATATGATTCATTGTTATAGATTTAACTACCCAACAGTGTATAAAGCAGTGAACATGAGCTTCACCATTGAAATGATGCAAATATTAATGTAGCAAAAATAACTTTCAAATAATATAGTAATACAACATTTACAGGGGCCATTTGGCATGATGAGTGCTTTAACTTTAAAATACTTTAAGTACATTTTATTGCTGTTTCTGTTCTTTTACATAACAAAAAGTTTGAAAGCAGGACTTTTATATGTGAAATTGTGAAACATAACATACCCTCCTCTGAGTTCCTTAAATGTTTTAACATATAAGCACACTCAGCACTCAAATTCTCAATATCTTAAAGTTTTACATTTATATTTATAAATTTACATTGGATTCAGAAAACATTCAGACCCCTTCACTTTTTGCACACTTTATGTCGTAGATTTAATTTTTGTCATTATGACCCATAATGACAAAGAGAAAACATGCTTTTATAGCTTTTTTTTGCAAATTTATTAAATATTAAAAACTGAAATCTCTCATTTTACAAAAGTATTCAGACCCTTTGCTGTGGTACAGTAAGTCGAGGCCATGTGCATCCTGTTTGCTTTAATTATCCTTGAGATGGGTCTTGGAGATTGGAGTCCACCTGTGGTAAATTGAATTGATTGGACACAGTTTAGAAATGTACACACAAAAACCAAGCCAGTAGTCCAAGGAACTCTCTGCAGACCTCCGTGATAAAACTGTGGTTACAGAATATATTCATATTCGTATTGTTTTCTATATTTAGTCAATGTTTTTGTATTTCTATGATGTGTTCACATGCTTTGTGTTTTTATCCTGTTTTCCTGCTGCACAACCAAATTACCCTTTGTGGACAAACTGAGTCATTGATTAAAGGCCTCGCCTATGTCTGCCAAGATGCCAGCAGACTGGATGAAATACATTTCTGCCCGTTTCTCCATGTTGAGATACTCAAAAAATATTCTAAAAATATTCCCAGGATGGATTCCAGAGATGAACACCCACTGACTGTATATAGAAATCAGAGAACATCTTCAGAGCTATTTATATCACTGGCTCCATGACAGCTGGAGTCCTTCTCCCATATTCAATTGGCTGCATCAGATCTTACTGGCATTTTCTCACAGGTATGACCCAGGTGTGGGCTCGGCTGAGTGCCAAATAACATCACTGGGTTCGTTTTTTATAGAGGAAGATCTGACATTTAAGCCTCATCCATGACAAGTTCAAAAGTTCAAAACTAAAACAAGCTCCTGTATGTCATACAGTAAACTCTCTGTATAGTAACAGATATAGAGCACATCTGAGCGGAAGTGGTTCCTCGATAGACCTGAGGAACCCGTATATAGGCTATAGAGGTTGCACGTACTCTGAAGAATCATATCTCATCCTTACAGATGGTGACAGGGCAGCACAGTGTCTGTCTGAACACTTCCAATAATAGCCACAACAAAAATAGACAGTCATCACATGAAATCAATAATGCCACTTAGATATGACAGTGCGCTGGCAGGCGGCCCTCACACTGGAGTTATCCTGACACTAGTCCCTCTGAGCCTCTACTCCTGCAGCTTTCACCTGGGGCGTTTCCTGAACATAACATAAAAGTTAATGGAAATGTTTGTACTTTGTGCATGAAAAGCTCCCACATTAAAAATGTTTGATAACCAGAGGAGCTGCGTAAATCAAAATGAGATAATCCAATGAAAGGTATTGAGTTTCAAGAGTTCTGGGAGGTTGAGATAGCGGTTATGTCAGAGCAGAGTTTAGGCTGCACCACAAGTAAAAAAAACTAGCCAGTACTGCCATCCAGAGGCCAAACGACGACACAGCTAACATCTTTACACAGCTGCTTCCTTGTTCTGGGATAACGTCCTGAAGATTAACTTTACTCAAAGACATGTTTATTATAAAATATAAGAATCTGACACCTAATTCATTGATTATTATCACTGATATTGCATGTTTTTTCCTACCTTCCTCTCTATTTTCTTCTCTTTTTTCTCCTTCATGGTTTTCTATTAAAATGTTTCATTTATTCTTCATTAGTATACTTTTTATTTTTTAAAAATGATTTTCTCAAGCATTTCTAGTGTTTCTCCAGTGTATTTCTTTATTTTACACATATGCCATCATTAACTAGTGTATGAACTGTAGTTTCCACACTGTATCTTATTGCAAAGTAGAACATTTCAGTCTTATTAGTGTTCATGAAAGATCCTTGATCATATATATTTATGGGCTGAGTGTGCAGTCACTATAACAAATACTTGTGCTTTACTTGTGTACACAGCTATAAAGTCTACATTTACAAAGCTTATGCATTTTGTTGACATTGTCAGAAAGGTGATAATTCTGCTATGTTTATTGTTGAAGTCATAGTGGGTGTACTGGAGTGCATTAAGTTCAAGTGTTCCTAATATTTTGCCCACCTGGGATGGACAAGAGGTAGAATTATCACCTTTCTGACAATATCAACAAAAACTAAAAACTAAACTAAACAGGACCAAAGCAACATCAGCCGATACTGTATGCAGTGCTTAAGTACCGATTGTAACCTGCACTTCCAAAAACTACATCGGTGCCTCGATCCAAAAAGGTGTCAACACGCAAAATTATTTCAAAACTTTTAATATAAACAAGCAAGCCATGTTCAACTGATGCCATTTGTTGTTGCGACCGGGGAAATGCGAGATAATACAGAACAAATAGAGGTGCATGTGTATTTGCCACTTAACTGTTGTTATTCTCTGCAAGACACAGTGCCAGGTGACTAAAAATGAGGGGGCGGGGAGATTTTAGATACAATTGCAAATTTAAAACTTAAAAAAGTGGTCGGCACCTATTAAGAACACTTTTAAAAAGAAGTAAATAAAATACAGCAGGCTCAGATAAAGCTTCTATTAGGATGTACAATGTGAGCCAATTATGGGTTATAACCCGACCATGGGAGGGTATTGGGCGTTCTAAAACTGGGACTGAGATGGTTGGTGGGCCTTGCCTCGGGTCTGCAGGAGAAACAAGACAAAGCAAGAGTTAAAACAACAAAGAAAACGTGCACAGGTGAGTGATGAAGAGCTGAGGCAGACTGGTGGTGGAGCAGAGACCACTTACTTCTGATTCAAGACCGTATTTATACCCCACACAAACGGAACAGCGCTATCATCAGCCTCTGCAAGACAAAAAAAAAAAAAAACTCTGTTACCTTTACAGACACTGCAGTGGAAATCAGTGTGTTCAAAGTACATCATGGAAGATGAATGTTAAATATTGTGAGTATATCGCTTTGGATATTTTGCTTTAGTATGGTAAATATGAAGCTACGGCCAGCAGCCAGTTAGCTTAGCTTAGCATAAAGACCGGCAACAGCTGACCTGGCTCTGTCTAATGTTCATTCATGTTTCAGGTGTCCTCCTCGTTGAAAAGGTATTTCCATTTTTATATACAGTATTTTTGGAATTTTGCGATTTCATCCTCATCATGTCTATTTTGTCTAATATTTAAAGAAATACTTTAACATTTTGGGAAATACGCTTGTTTACTTTCTTGCTGAGAGTTAAGAGTTAAAAGAAGATCGATACCACTCTCATGTCAGTCAGTTGAATATGAATCCAACACCGGCAGCCGGTTATCTTAGCATAAAGACTGGAAACAAGTGGAAAACCGCTTGTCTACAGGTAACAAAACACGCCTACCAGCACCTCTGAAGCTCACTAATCAAACACATTATATTTTGTTAAAGCATGAAGCAGGAGAAAAAAGAAAATCAAATCAACACATCAACATTTTACGGGAAGTTATGTGCTGGAACAAAATCTCCGTGACTTTCTGAGTTTCTACTTGTTGCCAGACAAAAGTCAAAGACTCCAGGGAGTCACTGAACCTGACCGAGAAACAGTCATGCAACACAAGCCAGTTTAAAACCACAACTTGTAGTTTTTTCCTTTTGGTATTTGACAAGATGAAACAAATGAGATAGAACATGTAAATTTGTGAACTTTAGAGGTGCTGCTAGGTCGAAAAAAAAGAAACATTTAGACTGATTGCAGGACTATTCAGCCCACAAGCAGACAGTATTTTCATTACTTTTACCCCAACATCCTGTTTCAACTTTTAAAAAAACATTGCAAAACATGCCGATACTTAGTGCGAGTAAGCACATTCAAGTGTTTGTGTACAGAATCTTCAAATATTCAGTGGATGAACATTTGACAATCTGTGCTGGAAAAAAACAACTGTTTAATAAATCTGAATACTGAAATGCAACAACTTATTTCCGTTTAAAAGCTTGAACTACCTTCACACTTTTCCTGTTGAAGTTTATAATCTCACCTTTGTCCCAGTCCTCAGTCATGTCCGGGTTGACCCAGGTGCTGACTGGGACCTGCCTGAGTCCATTTGTGCTTTGACCTGTAAAAAAACAGAACATAACCCAACTCAAGAAACACAGATCATCATTTATAATCCGCGAGGTAAACAAAGGCAATCCGGTGATAATCTCACCGTGCTCAGTGTCCACAGATATTCTGTCCTCGCAGGTTTCGGTGTGGTGTGTCAGCTCGTGCTTGGGGACCAGGTGGCGAGCGTTGAAAGGGCAGGTTTTCAGCTCACTGGCCAGTTTTGGATGATTCTACGTCAGCGAGACACAAATTCAACATTTAAACTGACAGTCAGTCGAGCCAAGAGGGTGATTATATTCAGAGGGTTTCTAAAAATCAGCACCAAGTCGTCCGTTTGACCTGTTACAACACACTAAGATATCTGTCAGAAAGGAGCTTAGTAGTGGGTGAAAGAATCTGGACAGTGAGCAGTTACTGCTGCGAAAGTCACCCAGCGACGTTTGTTTTCTGTGGCTACATCAGATCTGACTAACAACCAGAAACATATATAACACAATCAAGACAGCAAAACTATCATCAAACTTTGACGCTGATGTTGCTCCAAGACAGTTTTCAATTGCCTGGAAATTACGTTTTTGGAAAAAGATGGTTCTTATAATCACACAACAGCAGATATTCTTTTTGAATAGAGAGTCTAGGTGTTGCGTTATGGATTGTTTGGAGTCTCAACCTTGCCATGTTAGCCAGTTTCTTCAAGTCTGTTTATAGTGTGTCTTTTAGAGTTTGTCAGTGTTTAGTAAACCCAGTTAGTTGTACTGGAGTTTGACGGCTCATATAAAGTGTTTTGCAGGACGTATTTCTGACAAGTGAGAACAAATCGATACCGTGTCTTTTCTACACAATCGGGACCAAATCATCTGTAAAATCCTTGTGAATTGCCACTGTCACAGAAGGTCATGATGAAGAGCTCAAAACATCTGAAAACTCAGAGAAAATCATTCTGACTGCTTCAAGCGCCCGACAGGAGAGCGTGAGAGTAGGTGACGGTTATATAAGCTCCACAAATGTGAGCTTTACATTCAAGTTGAAGTGTTTCACTTTTAGGATATGAAAAGGCTTCAAGGTTGAAGACTCTCCTCCTTGGACACAGTATCAAGTCTTAGTTTCAAAAAGTCTTTTTGAGTCAAAATAGACAAGAAGTCCTTGAGGTGTCTCAATAGTTACCGCAGGCAGCACACAGATGAATTTGTGAGCCTACTGACTGTGAATAAATGTATCTTAAAAAAAGAAAATCAACACATTCAGTGATTTTGGGTCGATTTTTAATTATGGAGAATAAAGACATTTATTTTCATAAAAGCAGAGCCCCAAACTGAATTTCAAGGCAGAAGAGGAACACTGGTTTCTTCTTATGAAGTCCTCTGAAACATTTCTACATTTCCATGACAACTGAGCAAACTTTACTTACTGAGGAAGATCAGGTGATATGACTGAAAGCTTCAAAAAAAGCTACTAAACTGACTTTGTGGTGATTGTTTTTTACTATTTACAAGGTCAAGAATCAACTTTCAATCTCAACATGACAAACAGCTATGAACAGCAATAATGACAAAGGCAGAAAATACAGACATACAATCAGCAGCCAGTTTATTAGATACAGCTAAATGAAATAAACTTATTGCAGTGCTGCTGTGTTAGACGGCAATAATTTTAGCTATGTGTACTTAAACTTAATACTGGACTGTATAAAAAGCACCAAAGTTTATTTTAACTAACTAACTTCTGACTAATTTTAACTAATGCATGATACTAGGGCTGCAACTAACACTTATTTTCATCAATTAATCTGTCACTGTTGTTGTTATTGTCACCGTTTTCCAGAGCCTAACGTGACGTCTTAAAATGTCTTGTTTTGTCCACAACAGCCCACAACCCAAAGATATTCAGTTTTCTGTTATAGAAGACTAAAGAAACCAGAAAATAGTCACATTTGAGAAGCTGGAAACAGAGAATTTGGAAAAAAAAAGAAAAAGAAAAAAAGGCTCAAAACGATTGACCGATATCAAAATAGTTTGTGATTAATTAATAGTTGGCACCTAATTGATTAATCAACTAATCGTTGCAGCTCTACATCAGTGTTTTTTCAATCCTGGTCCTGGGGCATCCCTGCCCTACATGTTTTAGATGATTCAAATGATCAGCGTGTCGTCAAGCTCTGCAGAAGTCTGATAACAATCAATTCATTTGAATCAGGTGTGTTGGAGCAGGAAAACCTGCAGGGCAGTGGTGCCCCAGGACCAGGACTGAAAAACACTGCTCTACATGTTACACACACGTCCCTAACACTCCGATTCAATGTAATTCTCTAGCTGTTAATTTCACAATATTTTTCCATAACTTCTAGTGTAAGCTACAATAAACAAGCGCTCAACTCACCTTCCTGCACTTAATAAGATGGTAAGGGAAGCGGCAGGCCCGGATCTGGTGGTTCTTGTCAAAGGGGCATTGCAGAAGTTTGTCAGGGTCACAGTTCCCTTTTCCATCTTTAAAATTAGAGAACAACAAATAAATACATCCTGTCCATAATAACCTTTGTTGTTGAAAATGAGGAAGAATAACTTCAGTTTACCCATTTCCTCTGCCAACTGTGCTCGCTCTGCAGCAGCGGTGGTGCAAGGACTACTGGTGGTTCCAAATCTGATGGTGGTCGCCATCTCTAGCTGGGATTTAATGAGCGACACACCAGCTGGTCAACTGGGAATGTCAAAGATACAAATATGGTTAAAATGGAATGCAAAAAAACAATATAGTACATAAAATATAGCAACAACTTATGACAGGTTGCTAGATGCACATACAGCATTTAAAAGATGCAGAGCCACGACAATCCATCACATCATGTGTGTGCAGGATTAATTACAAACTCTGCAGGTAACATCACAGGTGTCTCACATTTTGTGTCACCTAAAAAAGGTGTTTGCGCGCTGATGTAGGCACCAGAAAAAACCACAAAACAAACAAACAAAAAAAACATTGTCTACTTATTTTCAGACGTTTTTAGAGAGAATGAATTAGAAAATAATCTAGAAACGTGTTTTGAGCACCCTGGCCTGAGAGAAAACTAATAAGAAGTTAAGAAATGGTAGCAGTCTAAATTTATTTTAAGATTTCGCAACAATTCATTAACTACATTTTGTAGTTAAATGTTGACGCCGCCGTCTATGAATCAACTTCAAAATGTGAATTAAGAAGCACATTATTGTTTTGTTTTTTACTCCACAATGCAATCAACTTTTTTTAAGTTTCCAACACAGCATGCGGTCCAGTTTCACCTGGATGGCATTAGGCCCAAAGGAACACGTTTACATTTAAATTTCAGCTACATTTTAAGGCGATTCACGGGTAACAAAAGGCACAATTTCTAACAACACTCCTCGAACTAACTGTCAAAATGAAGCAGTCAAACATGCCCTAAAGTAGCGCGTACAGGTAAAGTTGGCCTGCAGCCAAGTGTTTTTTTTTTTTCCACTTTTGGCCTGCAGCCAAGTTAGCTAGCAAAAATTTGGCAAGTCGCCTGAAAACAAAGCTAAGTAACATCTTCAAAAGACTACAGTTTGACAGCTCTGAAGTTTTTAACAAGTGCTTTAAATGCATTTTGTAAAAATGTAGTGTTATCACAAGAATTAGCGTTTTCATGGACCTTCGGTGCCCCGTCTGCTTTTTGCTCGTGACCAGCGAATGACCACTTCTTCTTCTGTGGTTCGATGGCGGCTGAAAACTAGCGTTTAAAGTGCGATACTTCTTCGTAGCTCCGCCCCCTCACCGTCTTCGCGCGAAATCACGTGACTCCCTGTTCGAACCACTGTTCTCTTTATACATCCATGGTTCGAACAACGAATTTCTCTTTATCCGCTTTTTCTTAATTAAAATCGGTGAAATAATACGTATTATTCAAGTTGACCTTTAGTTTACATTTCCCGTGTGAAAAAAGTGTTTGATATAGGCAGGAAAAATATTCATAATGTGAAACTGCAAGTAGCTAAATAAGCTAATAATGATCTGTTCTAAATTACTGTTACTGCCTATATATCTTGACCACGATACCCTTTAAAAAGAAATAAAAGTTTAAAAAACAAAAAAAACTGCTAATGGAAATTAGCTAGTAGCTAAATCTGGTACAATATATTTCTTCTCCTTGTATGACATTAATGTTTTTTGTACATTGTGGTACATGACACATAAATGTAGGCTAATAGACTAAAAAAAATTCAACCAAAACAATAACATAACTGCAACTAACAATTATTTTCATTATTGATTAGTCTGTTGTTTATTTTTTCAATTCATCAGTTAGTTGTTTGGTCCATAAAAATGTCAGAAAATGGTGAAAAATGATGATTGCTGTTTCCAAAATCCAGTTATGCAACATCAAATGTTTTGTAAGATAGATAGAAAGATAGATATACTTAAAGACCAGTGTGTAAGATTTAAGGGGATCTATTTGCAGAAATGCAATATAATATTCACAAGTATGTTCACATTAGTGTACAATCACCTGAAAATAGGAATCATTGTGTTTTTGTTACCTTAGAATGAGCCCTTTATATCCATTATATCAACATGAGGAGCAGGTCCCCTTTCAATGGAGCCTGCCATGTTGCAACGTCATGTTTTTACAATAGCCCAGAACGGACAAACCAAACACTGGCTTAAGAGAGGGCCTCACAGGTTTGTCACGAGTATTGTGGCCACTGTAGGTTCTCCTACATACTTGGACGGGGAGGGTTAGGGTGAGGGGTTGCAAACTGCACCTATACACTCGTCCTTTAACTTTTTACCATGCATTTATATTTTCTACTCTGTGTGGTTCATATCCTTTCTGCCTGCTACCATTCCTCTGTCTCATTCTACTCTCTCAACGAGAGGTGCTCTTGATGTTTTTTTGCATTTACGAGAGTTCGCCACCACTGCCCTCTGCTGGATTAAAATAGCTATTGCAGTTGAGAAAAAGACTGGAAATAGGCTCACCCCTGATTATAAGCTATTTTGAGTGGGTTACAACTATATAACCTACATACTGGTACACACAGATACACAGTAAATTCAACAATATAACATAACTGTTTTTATACTGACAACAACTTTGTCCGTCCACTAAATAACGAAGTTGTTCTCTGACATCTGGTTTATGCACACAGCAGGTATTACGGTAACAGGTCGGCTATTGGTTTTGCGGTACATGCGCGTCATTACGGTAACTAGGCGGAAACATGGCGCTGTCCTGTTCCAGCCTGTGCAGCCGTTTGTCTTTGATCCGACTATGTGGTCTCAGGGCGAACAGAATAACAAATGGCCTTTATTCTCCCTGCGTGTCCCGTCAGTCCAGGTATGTCTAAAACTCTCTGAGGTTCATTCGTCCGCGAGTTGTCACGTTGTTTTGCTCGCATCTCTCTTGAATCCTTGCTAAGCTAAGCTAGCTGTTGATCTAGATAACTGCTTCAACTTATCTTTACGTTTTATTAAAAAATAAAGTAAACTAACACATGATTTAACAGGAGTTGTCCAGTTTATAGGCTACTTAAATTATGGTATTTTGCACTGCCGTTTCGAAACACGCTCAGTATAAATCTGTCTAGTGTTTGTGTCTTTAATAAATATATCCAAACAACAGGGCGCTGACGTTAACGTCTGATTAAGGCGTAATAAGGGGAAAGTCAAGGGAAGCATGAAGAATGATATTTAGTGTCTAATTCTCATTTAATTTTACCACTTACACGTGTGAAAAGTGTTAGACATCGTAGCAAAAGCCTTCACACTGTTTAAACCCATTTTCAGATTTGTGAATCTTGTATTTTGCTTATGATAACAGAAAAAAGGGCGATTTCACTGCTTTTCCCCACCCAGATTACATCAAACCAGGTCCAGATCAAAATCCCACTATACTTAGACATGTTAAATCTGGAGGTCAACTTGCAAGCCAGTGTTCACCTGTTATAAATATGGCTGTGTCTCAAGTTTCCAGCAGATCATTGCGTACTAAGTAGCATTGTGATACATGGCATCCATATATGGTGGCTTTCTCAGCGTCAAATCATGACTAGACAAAAGGTTTCTAAGTGGGCAGTGCATGGCACACTAAAGCACTTTGCAGAAACTGGATAATATATATCGAAAGCACAATCAGGCAGACCAAAAGTGATTACACCATCAGAAGATCAATACATCAAGCTTAGTTCCCTGAGAGATAGAAAAGCAACTTCTTCACAGATACAGAATTTGCTAAATAATGAACGCAAGACTCCAATCAGCAAAAGAAGTTTGCCTTATAGTGGTCTCAGAGGATGAGTAGCAGTTTCTAAACCACTTCTTAGGAGGGGAAACAAGGCCAAACGCTTGGGGTGGACTAAGAAATACCAGCATGTCAAAATCCATGTTTGAGATTTATGGCAGTAACAGAAGGGTGTATGTAAGGAGACGAACAGGAGAGAGAATGAAACCGGAGTGTATCAAACCCACAGTGAAACATGGTGGTGGGGATATTAAAGTCTGAAGGCCTGTTTTGCCTACTCTGAAGATGGACACCTGCACCGAATTGACTCCATCTTGACCAAGGAGAAGTACCACTTCATTCTTCAGAGACATGCTCTGCTTTGCGTTTTTGTGGAGAAGGATTCATACTGCAGCAGGATAATGACCCCAAACACACCTCAAAGCTTTGCAAGAACTACTGAAAGACCAGAGAAGACTAAGGAGTCCTGACTGTCATGGACTTTCCTCCAAAGTCGCCTGACCTCAAGCCCACTGAACATTTAAGGAGGCACCTGAAGACTGAGAAAGCCAATCATTCTGTGATATCTCAGGAAGCTCTTTGGAGCACTGTCAAAAATAATATTACATTTGAAACAAATGCAAGATAGAAGTATCTTTTGTCTTTTATCTTTTGGACCCTACTGTACATTACAACACGAAACTCAACAACAAAGCAACACAAACAACTCACAAACAAACGTAGCATAAAAGTTTCATAAAACAACAAGCACCAGGTCGCTCATGACTACATGACTGATCCCTCTTTAAAAACTGTTTCAGTTTGAGTTTAAAATGTTCACAGTCATGATCTATTTTGAATTGACCACATGTTGAGCTGCCTGTCCAAGTGGATTTACAAAAGGGCACCTTACATTTTCTCAGTAGACACTCCTCACTTACTGACCCAGAAACCTTGAGATGTACCACCAGGTCATGAAATATGGCCCAATGAGCTCTTACAGCCTGATCTTATCTCAGTAGTTTCCAGACCTTTTGTCCCAGACTTGTCAAACCAGCTTTCTTTCATCTGGGCCTCCTCCCACTACATACACAACCCCCAGTTTTTAGATAGGTTTCATGCAATATGACCCATCTCTTGTAGTAAAATATAAGTTATTGAGAATTAACTGGGCTGAATTTCTTAATATCCAACATCAAGCTGTCTATACCATGGTCAGGGGACAGAGGTGTAAAGATGATTTCAAACCTGGATATTTTAAAGATAGAATTCATGTTATGAGGAGTTAAGTTATTCATATTCACCTCTTCTTTTTTACAGTTTGTCCCTGTGTAGACACTACTCATCGTCCAAAGTTAGGCGAGGTATCGGTCGATATGTCGCCTCCAGGCTCCAGTGGGCAAATGTCAAATATGAAGGTTTCCTCAAAAGAAGATTTCCCCGCTTTTATCAGCTCTACCACACTTTTGTTGAAGGTAGGAACACTAATATCTTTGATACTCTATTGCTTTGTACTGTAGATATTTTGTAAAGGTTTCAGCTTGCATTAGATATTTTTATTTCCTTAAAACTGGGCACTGATTATTTTATAACTACAGTTTTTTTATCAGTTCAATTTTAAAGTGAATGTAAATGTATTTCAGGATGTAGAAAGATTGGATTTAATTTTAGAAACACAAGCACAATGCCAACTTTGAAGTTCAGGAGTCCAACTCCTCAAGTTTCAAAGAATGATCATGTTGACGGTACAGATACAGACACAGATACGGTACATATGGAGCACTTAAAGAGTAGAGTTACTTTCTCAGCTACTGTACATCATATTTTCCATTTAATTGAATTGTATTAACTTCATTAAAAGAAAGATATGTTTCCTGTGAATTTGGTGTAAAGGAAATGTATGTCGATGTTCTGTTTTAATACACACAGTGAGGTGCAGACCAGTGTGAGCTTCAATGCAAGTCCATCAGAATTAAAACAAGTCACACAACTCATCTCCAGCACACTATGATTTATTTATTCACCAAACGTCTTCAGCTAACTCGCCTTCATCAGGGTGGTGCCAGAGACCGCTTCCATTTCCCTTATATACATTTCGCTGATTCATCATATGACCAATAAATCACCATATATATAAAAATCACACTTCAAAATTATAATTAACAAAATTGAGATAAATGTAGATTTAACAGAGCATCTAATCTTTTCACAATATCATCCAGAAAATGTACTTTTTCATCTCAAGCTATCAATCAGTAAAAAAGTAAATATTCATCTTCGAATTCAGGTAATCAAATTCTGTATTCAAACCAGTATTTCAAGCCACAGTGTATTAATGCACTGTTGTATTTATTTTCCATTTTTTTAATATTAATGAATAATCCTAGTTCATTTTTACATTGAAGTCAATTCATCCATCTATGAACAGAATTTCCACTTGTTTCCAAAAAACATGTTTTAATTTGAAAACAAATATGACCGAGTAGACTCTACAAAAATGGCACTCTGTGTGATTTTTTTTTAAAATTCTGATGTAAATGCAATGTATAACTCAGATCAAATTTTAGTTAAATGAACCAAATTGAATTAATTTCATCATTTTGTGGCATCACACACTGTACAAAAACTCAAAGAGTGTCCAAACCTTTACATAGGACTCTACAGGACGAGACGGCTGTGGCTCAGGAGGGGGGTCGCTGGTTAAATTCCCCGACTCCCCCTGTTCACCTTTTTAGGAGTTCTTGAGCCTGAACCTTAATCGTTCCTGCTGGCAGGCCGGCATATAGCATGGCAGCTCCTCTGTCATTGGTGCGTGCGTGGGCGTGTGTGTGTGTGCGTGGCACTTTGTCCTACGGATGTAAGTGCATCTTCAAAATTTTAACTTCATTAACATTATTTTTAACATTGAGTCACTCTAGGATTCAAGCTACTTTTCCAAGACGCCAAAGATGTGAAGAGGATAAAAATAAAAATGGCCAGTGAAAGACTGCGGGTCCAGGATTTACCCTACAGGGACATGGAGAAACTCAGACAGGTGAGTCTCCTCACACACACACAGGACGGGTATTTGACACACATATGAGCTTGTTTCAAAAGTTACTTGTCTTTTTATAGCTGAGTGAAATATAACATGCCTCTGCTGCTTGGCGTAACATATTTATTATTAATGGTTCTCACAAACTATATACTCACTCTTAGTGTAACTGTAAGAAACCATATCCTATTATACCATCATATAAGTCAAATTTTATCACATTCATATCCAGATATTGAGGCAAAAAATTACATTTTATGTTTTTAAGACACACTGAGATGATAACAAAGTTTCCAAAACACTCTGAGCAGTTTATCATCAAAACATTATTCTCTCAATCATTCTGAAACACAAATAAAATGATCTGGTAGCATCTGCTGTGTACACCAGGTCAGGTTATAGAAGGCCTCTAACAGTTTTTCAAGTTGAATTTCATACTGGAAAGACTGTGACTGTGAAGACACCCGTTGACGCCTTATATTAGCTTCGGCTGAACTTAAAGTCCATTGTTGCACAAAACAACAACACATTGAACTTGTGCTGATGAGGGATTGCTTCATATATAAAGAGGATTAATGATTACAGTGACCAATAACTCTTTCAATTTACTGCTTTTAGATTTTGTGAGGGTTGTATTAAGAAAGACTGAACCTGAAAACCTGAACCTGTACTTGTTCATTTATGATTAATTTTTCAATCACTAAAGTGTCGACTTCCTACACCAAAGTCCATGCCTAATAAGAGTCCAACATTTAACAAAAGATTTGAGGATGTTAATATATAACAGACATAAAGGAAGGTTTTTATTTCAGGGTAAAACAAGACAGCAGGTTCTACATTTTTCACAGCAGTGACACCTTGAACATATCAATCACATCCACAGTAAAGCAAAAGAGAAAGAGGAAACTTTGACTTGGAAAAAAAGAAATATCCTCTTAGCAACAGACCGTACGGTAAATTAGGCTTAATTTGTCCGATAAATTTGCACTTCCAATTCTATTTTTGTAAGATAAAGGTGACCAATCGGATTGACTGAGGTCTTATCTGTTAATGACAATCATACTAAAGTATAATAATTAATTTCATAATGTCTTGATGTTTAAAACTACATGTAACATCTTTTAAATGCAGGAATGAACAGTGCATCTCCAGATCGGGACATAATCCTCAACACTTCTGCAGAATTGTTCATTACTGATTAAAGATCACATACATAACAGATTAAATCTAATTAATTAGTGCCTTTGTGGGAGTTATTTTTAATCTAATACCTTGCCGTTGTTTCATTTCTGGTCTGTTAAGTTTGTTATTTGATATCAGCTTTACTTTAACATTTACTTCACAGTTTCGCAGAGACGTGATTAAGGCCATTCCTCTGGTGATGATCTCTATCCCTCCCTTCGCCAACTACCTGGTCTTTGTCTTGATGTGAGTTACTTTAAAATAACCATCTTTGATTCATATCCAGCAAAGCGTTCTGAAACGATTGATAGCCTCACTGATACATATTTTTCCCCATCACTCCATGTGTCTCTCCTCTCTCTCTGTTACCATCTTTCCCTGTTCACCGCCAGGTACTTTTTCCCCCGCCAGCTCCTGATCCGTCATTTCTGGACTCCCAGGCAGCAGGTGGAGTTTCGGGGTGTGTATCATTCCTTCAGGGCGAAGCAGCACAGGCCGGTGCTCAAAGGGCTCGAGTATACGAGCGGCCGGGTCGAAGACGGTCAGCTGCAGGGTCGCCTTAAGGACTTGTGTGCTAAGGTAAGAATAGTGTATTATGAGGAGGTAAATACTCAGCGGTGTTATTTTTAGTTTTCTCCTTTTACACTGTTTGCCATCTGTTCTAGTCCTCTCAGCTATAAATCTCACTCCTCAATCATAAATCATCAACGATGCATTTTGCATGAGGTATCCACACCTCATGCACGATCTATTATTAGAGTATTTATTTACGAACAGGATCAGATATACAATGTTTGACATGAACAGATGCATGTGTAGTATTTGTTTTGTTTGGGTTGTGTTTGTTTAAATTTGTATATTATGTTTGTGTTCGAGGGGGCTGTGGTTGTTTTATTTCTATTGTTCTATTGTTATCTTGTGTGTAGGCTTTTCATATTTGGATGATGTAAATGTGTTGTGTTGTTAGATGCTGGTGAGTCTAAATGCTGGGACATTTGGTTTGTTGTTGATTAATGTGTCTGAATAATTTCCTCCATGAGGGATGGATGTAAACGGCCAGACACAAAAATAAAACTCATTCATTTGTTCATATAAACAGGACGGCAACTGATGATTGTTTTCATTGTTGATTAATCTGATTATTTTCCAGATTTGATTGATTGATCTCTGTATAAAATGTTTAAAAATGGTGATCAAATTGCATAATTTCCATGATCTCTCAGAGCCCGCCGTGATGTCTTTAAGAGTCCAGAACCTAGAGATTTTTAATTTACTGTCAGATATGACAAAGAAAAGCAGCAATTCCTCACATCTGAGAAGCTGAAACCAGAGAATATTTGTCTTTTTTGCCTGAAAAATCACAGAAACAATTATTCGATTATCAAAATAGTTGCCAATTAATTTTCTGTTGATCGACCAATCAATTAATTGACTAAACGTTGCAGCTCTACATATAAATAACCCAAATTTATGAATTACCTGACAGACACCAGGGGCTGTATTCAAAGTATCCTATCTTACAGCAATGAGTCCTAAATGATGTTTTATGGATCACATCTTGTTTCCTGAATAAAATCACTATCCGTCTGTAACAGCGAATGTGAGATAAAATATTAACCAATATATATAGAGATAAAATAATAATAAAAAATATTATATTGACTTGTCAAGTTTATTGACCAAACAAATCATCATGCTGTGATATTTATTTATTGCAGTTGCTGAGACTTTTAGGGCTGCGACTAATGATAACTTCATTAATGATTAATCCGCTGATTATTCTCAATGAAACAATTAATCATTTGGTCCAATAAATTTCAAAAATAGTAAAAGATGGCTGTTATAATTTACTAAAGTCAAAGCTGATGTCTTCAGACTTCCTGTTTTGTCCGACCCACAGTCTAAAACTCAAAGATATCAGTTTATTATCATGCTTGACAAAGACAAAAAAACATCAAATCAACACATTCAGAAGCTGAAACCAGCAAATTTCATGTATTTTTTCTTAAATAATGACTATAATGTTTAATCCACTATCAAAATAGTTCCCAATTCATTTACTGTTGATCAACTAATCAACCAATCTTTGTGGCTCTAGATTATTTAATGTACACTGTGTGGGCTCTTCAGAGTGCATGTTGGTTTGAATGACTCTCACAGCGTTGTTGGCCTCAGGTCTTCTGCCTCTTCCACTATGTTGAATCTTCAGTGTAAAGTGACTTAAGCAAAGATATACCACACGTCTATACAGTCGTGGCTGTATAGAACTGTATTTGCACAGCTGGATCTTGTGTGAAACCAGTATTTATCTGTGATCAGTAGTCTAGTATAAGTGGTCAAACCTGTATCCAGTGTTGCAATAAGCTGCTTTCTGTGTATATTCAGGTGCAAAGTGGAGGAAACCCTCAAGTGTCTGAAATCCTTGCTGTTCGACACGTGTTTGCTGGACCCCCTCTGGGTGTAAAGAGGATGAGAGTGAATCACATGGTCAGTAAAAGTCTTCCACTCGTCACTAACAAACAAACGCTGCTCATTCACCTGATATGAAATGCAGAAAAAGCTCGGTGAACTTGGCTCTTCATTCTTTCTTTTCTTCCACCAGAGACACATCAGCCCCCTGCTCTTCCTGACGCCTCGCCTCCCGGGTTTCCTGATTCGCCATCGGCTGAACAGCCACGCCCTGGAGCTGCTCTGGCTGGACCGCGCCCTCAGCCGGCTGGGCGCTCACCAGCTGAGTGACTCTGAACTCAAACATGTCAGTTGCTCTGCACGATTTCATATGTTGTGATGATTTATGATGAACCCACATTTCTCTGTGTTTACAAATGCATCATATTTTCCTCTTTCTAGGCTTGTTATCTGAGGGGTCTCAATTCTGATAGTCTTAGCCCTAACCAGTGCCGTGAGTGGTTATCCCAGTGGCTTCAGGTGTCCTCCTCTTTAAAAGGTATTTTCATTTTGATGTACAGTAATTTTGTGACTTCATATCCTGCTCACATGACTGTTTTGTCTAACATTTAAAGAACTTCAACATTTTGAAAAATATCCTTATTTGATTTCTTGCTGAGAGTTAGATGAGAAGATCAATATCACTCTTATGTCTGTTAAATATGAATCCACAGCTAGCAGCCGGTTAGCTTAGCTTAGACTGGAAATAGGGGTAAACAACTCGCCCAGCTCTGCCCAAAGGTAACAAATTCAGTCTACCAGCTATTGTACAGCTCACTAATTAACATGTTATATCTTGTCTGTTTAATTTGTACCAAAAACAAAGTTTAAAAAGTACAATTTGTGGTTTTCCCAGGTGGTAATTGCAGATGTCCAGTCTTTATGCTAAGCTAAGTGGCTGCTAGGTGTTGCTTCATATTCATCTTACACACATGAAGTATTGATCTTCTCCTCTGATTCTCACCATGAAAGTGACAAAACGTATTCGCTAAAGTGTTAAACTATCTTCATGCCTTCTTTTGCAGAATCTGAGGTGTCACTGCTCCTGCACAGCATTGTATTGCTCTCTGCCAACTACCCCAACGGTCCCAACCGCCACTGACAGGAAGCCTGAAGCAATGTGCTTTTGCGATTATGTTCTGTTTCGTGCACTGCGCAGCACAACTTCCTATAAGTTGTCAACATCTTTTTTGCTAAGGAAAAAACATTTTAGAGCTGTTCTTGGCAAGATTTTCAGGTTTAGACTTAAGAACCTAAAACTCAAAGCAGGTCTGCAGTAAAGAAAAAAGATCTCATCCATTGTTAAAAAAAACAAAAAAAACAAAAAAAAATCTCCTTTTGCCAATTAAAGCTCTCGTGTTAGCTGCAAACATCCTCACTAATATGAAGTGACTGATACCACTGACTAAACACTAAGTTAACAGATTTCATTTGCAAATATAATGTGAACAGTGTCTTAATTAGATGGATAGAACTCCGCTTCATACATCAGGTTGATAAAACACTGTTAGAAGATGTTATAACTTAGAAAACTTGCTCGGTGTAGTTCTCATATCTAGCAGCATAAAGCTCCAACCCTCCTGAGGGATTTAAATTGTGATGCACTGGACAATATTTAGTGGTGACGTCGAGGTAATTTCATTATTGCCTGTCGCTGTATCTCAAGCTTGTTACCACTTTAAAAAACAAAAAAAGGCACAGACTGGTCATCTGTTTACTTCTAAGCTAGCACAACATTACACAGCTAATAAAGACAAGCAGGGAAACAAAGAGGATATTCTTTAGTCAGAGTTCAGCGGTAGTTCATGGTCTGTTCATATCTTGCTCGAGGAATGGTGCAATTGTTCCGACACATTCCATTCATGAAAAAAAAAAAAAATACAGATAAAAGAGCTTTTACATGGGTGTGTTAATGTGTTAATTAACATGTTCTCATCAAACACGTACTGTATTTTCTTGTACTTGAAACCTCACTTTGTATTCTGCACTTATTTCTTTTAACATCAACGATGCCGGATCATGCAGAAAGAATTGTAGATAACGTGTGAAGGAGGAATTTTGTGGCAACTGTCTAGAGGGAAGGAAATAGTTTAGTAAAATGCTGAACAGCTGGTCGTCATTGAAAAAAAAAAACAACAAATCAGTAGTGAAAGCACCTTTTTTAAAAGAAAGAAAAAATGTTGATTGATCCTAAATAGATTGAAAAAAAATTATTTAATTGCAAAGACATTCAATCTTGTGTGTGGTGAGAAGCTGAACTTTCTGCAAATGATGATTATTATCCTCATAAACCTGTTTGGGATGCAGCACAGCAGGTACAAGCTGTCTGAAGAGAGTCGTGATGGCACTTTACGTTATTGTTTACTTGATGTTTTCTTGCTTTGGGAGCTTAAAAATGACATGAACTTATCCCAGTTCAGACCATACCGCAGCACGAAATTTCATTCAAGCTTTTTCTTTTTGTTTTCCTGCTGCAGGTCGATGCTACAGAAAGGAACTGCGCATCCCTTGCGCTGTCATTTGTGTTGTAAAGTGTAAAATAGGAAATGTCATAAGCTTCCTGTGCCTTTCGCAAGGAGAGGCACGTAACGTTGGAGATATGAGTTGCAAAATTATATTCTGTTTAAGATTTTTCTTTTTTATATATATAATTTTTTTTTGCTCAACAGGCTTTGAATGTGTTGCTGTGCCATATTATATACACTGTAATGGGACTGTGTCTGAAATAAATACCTAATGGTGAGTTTCTTTTCCCTGATTTTTATGAACAATTCACGCAAATTCAAATGTAATTTAAAGAGTCTTTAATAAAAATAGAGACTTGGGAACCAGCAAGACATTAAAACTCAGCGTCAAAAGAGATCCAGCAAAGTAAAAAGATGTTAGAACTCCTCACAACCAACGAGAAAATATGTGATAAAAGTGGACGTTAATCTCTACTAAGTCTAACATTGTATTCCTACACACATACAGTATTAAAGTAGAAACATACTGCTCACCTATGAAAATATATCCAAAAATCAATGAGGGAAAAATATATTGTTCTGTGCATTATAGTTGAAGTATAAGAATATTTAACGTTTCCGAATTAAGCTCCCAAACTTGACCTGAACAAACAACTCCTACTCAGGTGTGAAGCTGAATCACATGACTTCGTAGCCGCTGCGGATGCCTCTCATCAGCAGGCAGGAGAACACGATGCCCATAATCTGGAAGAAAAGCAGTGGATATAAGCATTATTGTTTCTGAGATATGTGTCTTTGTTTATCTTTTCTTAACCTGCCTGCTATAAAATTTAGATTTTTCTTTACATGCAAAAAAAAGTTTTTAAAAAAAGTGCTTTTCGTGGCAGAAAAACAATGAAACTACTAGACATCAGAACAAGTCTCGGTGTTTAGAGGGTTACTGGAGTAAGGAAGTCGTAAGTCTGAGTCATTCTTTGCCAATTCAACATGTCTTTTGTTTATTGATGATACATACCTGCAGGAAAGCAATTACGAGAGCTGCAACTATCACCCACTGGATGTGTTTCTTCAGTAAAGCCTCAACAGCATCTTGACAACCCTGGAACAGAGAGAGAAAAGTTTTAATCTGCACGTTTCACTGGTTGACTTCTTTAAGAGACACGATGTTTCAGGGTTAAACATTGACTTTTTAACCCTCGTGTTTTGTTGAAGTTGACTTTACTTCCTCATCGTTCGAGGAACCACACAACTCAGTGCCGTTTTTGTAATAATAAATGTTGAGTTTTAGTTTTATGTTATATATGGGCTCCGCATGAACACATTTAGAGCTGCAACCATAAGTTGACTTAAAGAAACTTAATTGTCAACCGTTTCGTTAATCAATTAATCATTTTGAGTCATTTTTTTAAGAAAAATGTCCAAATTCTCTTGTTCCAGTTGCTCAAGAGAGAATATTTTCTGGTTTCTTTAGTCTTCTATTCATCTAACATCATGACATTTGAGGACGTCACCCTGGGGTTTGGGAAAGTCAGAAAGGCCTAATTCACATGCACCTGTGTGGTGATCCTGTCACACATATACTGTATGTGTGTGTATATATACACGTATTTGGCACAGAAACATTTAAGGGATCCTCATGTTTATTTTATGTGTTTATGTAAAAGATATGTACTCTCATATATCAGCTAGGTTCCTCTTCAGTCATTTGTTTGACTTATTTATTATGTTTTGGGACATTTTATTCCTTTATTTGACAGCAGACAGTAAACGATGTAATCCAGCGCTCCAATAATCAGCCTCACTGCTCACACTCCCACGGCTGCATCAGAGCTGCGTTAAATTACTGCTGATGCAAACTTTCATTGTGAAAACGCCACTGAAGACACAATGTATTTGTCACATATACAGTCTACGATTTGTCACTGTGGTTTGTGCTACACAACAATCGTTCCGCAAAAGTGCATCTACAAAACAGAAGATCACAAGGTTGACGGAAGGATCAATTTAAAGGTGCAGTGTGAAGGATTTAACGGCATCTAGCAGTGAGGTTGCAGATTGCAACCAACTGAATACCCTTCACCCTCCCCTTCCAAGCGTGTAGGAGAAGTACGGTGGCCGCGAAATGCAAAAGGCCCTCTCTAGAGCCAGTGTTTGGTTTGTCCATTCTGGGCTACTGTTGAAAGATGGCGGTGCAACATGGCGGGCTATGTGGAAGAAGACCTGCTCCCTATGTAGATATAAAGAGCTCATTCTAAGGTAACAAAAACACTACAATTCTTATTTTCATGGGATTATACACTAATTAAAACATACTTATGAATATTATATTCCATTTCTGCCAAGTTGTCGCAACCTGTTGTGTGGAAAACTACTCGTCATGTCCAGCATGAATCGAGGTTTCTCATGGCATGATGAAAAGAGGCTGATTACTGACTCACTTCCACTACATAAACCACATGACTTTGTGTTATCAGATACACCAGTTGCTCTTCTGTTGTATTTCTGACTAAGTAGCTGCTGAGGAAGTGTTAGACCGCACTCGCTGTTACCACCAGTAATCACAAGTGTCACCAAATCAACCAGGACCATGAATATAGTAAATCTCATGTTCATTTGACTTTGCAACAAACTGCAGGTTTACCTTCTGGTGCACTTTGGCAGGATCTGTCATGGTCCCGATTCCACAGCCGGCGGTGACATTCACACAGCACGAGTCAGGCACTGAGTTCCCATTAGGTCTGTAGTTTTTCCAGTCGGCGGAGCTGTTCACGCCACAGCATTTCAACTGGAAAAAGAACATGAGTCAAAACATTTCATAAGGAAGTGCCAGCTGTAAGGCTTGGCAGTAATCACATGATCAACATATAGTAAGAGGACAGAACGTGTCAAGAAGGTGCGAAGTGAAACAATGTAATGTCATGCAGCAGCGACCAACAGGATGCAGCACTGTTATGTGAAGGTGTAGTCAGACTAAGTAAACAGTGTGTCTACACTGAACTCACATCCTCCTGCAGATTATCCACAGCCTTTTTGAAATCATCTGTGCTGTTGTTGTAGTTGGTGATCATTTCGGTGAGACTATCCTGGACGACATTTGAGATCTATATGGGATGGGAAACACAACATGGAAGTTAAGACACTCGTTCTGCAGGGTGTTACTTAAAAAGGATGGGTTCACAGTTATTCAAGTCAGACCTGAAACAATTAAGTCGGATGCCCAAATGAATATTGATACGTCTTACTTGGTGTAATCCTCCGTACCCGCCATTAGAAGAGCCCTTCATATGTAATTAAAATGTAAGTGATGGGGGACAAAATCCACAGTCCGCCTTCTGTTCAAAAATGTATTTAAAAGTTTATCTGAAGCTAAAATGAAGCTTCAGCCGTCCAAATGAGTCAAATCAAGTAGATATCTAGACGTTACAGTCTTTAGTGCCACATTCCTTATTTTTGTTATGATCCTCCAACTGCAGCTGGACAGGAAAACACTGTCTGTCAAAACACTAAGAGGGATTTTTTTTTTTTACTAAAAAAAGACTGCAACTGTGGAAGATATCCACTTTATTAGACTAACTCAGACTGCTGAAGCCTCATAAGTTTCAGATAAACTTTTAAATACGTTTTTGCTCAAATTAACGCCTGTGGATTTTGTCCGTTGTCTTTTCCATTGTAAGTGCATTATGAAGAGATCTTCTAATGGTCAGTATGAACAGGAGGGATGATTACAGCAAGCAAAACCTGTTTCAGTCTTCATTTGGGCTCCTGACTGTTGTTTTACTCATCCTTTAACACACAAAACAGTGACTCACTTTGTTCCTGAAGATGTATCCGGCAATTGCTGCAGCAATCTCAACAATGATGATAAGAGAGATAAGGATGGCAAACTGGGGGGAAAAAATAAAAAAAAATTAAAGCTTTTTCAGTGAATTACATCAACTTAAACACATTATACAGGTTTTGCACACACATTATTCATTAATCTGGTCCATTAACATTCAACACAGCAAAACAAATGAAATCTTTTTATTGTTTTGTGATTTAACAGAAACCAAACTATATGAATTACCGTGGTGACCATGCAGTAGTTCTCTTTCCAGGCACCACAGCAGCCAAAGAAGGCGATGAAGAAAATCACCACACCGATTCCGATGAGGACGATGGGAGCTCCGGAGGCTGACGGATCACGGATCATGAAGGTCTTGTGCAAATTAATCTGAACCAGGATTCCCACGACGATCAACGCTAGGCCGCATAACTGCAGGAAAAAAAAAGGGAGATCAGCTCAGGGATGTATTCATGTACTACAAGCTTGTTTCTTTTATCTGAGCCTTTTAGTGGAAACTTTAATTGTTTTATTTGATTATCTGGTAGCAAAGAAAGGCTGTAATAATTAGAATTATATAAGCAACTGAATACGTACTTGTGAAATTGAGAAAACCACAACTAAATACTTTGACACCATTAATCTGAATGTGTGCCTTTTGAATTCCCCTCTTTGACAATTTCAGGTAATTTTTTAAGTTTTGTTGTTTCAGAAACTTTTTTCCAGGGTTCAGAAATGTTGTTTTTAAGAGTTTTAAGCCGCTCATCTGGATTTCTGTTTCTCAGATAATTTAGCTGACAGGACGTAACCTGATAGTGCGCAGGTCTGACTGCATTCAGGGTTGAGAGTTTAAGTACAGTGCAGTCCGGACGGTGAATTCTTCCTGAATTTTGGTGTCTGAATGTAATCAATCTAGGGCTAAAACTAATGATTATTTTACTTAATTAATCGTTTTGTTTATAAAATGTTAGTAAAGACTTATTTGATTTTTGGTGAAAAAGCCAAAGTTGACGTCTTCAAATGTTTTTGTTCAACCAACAGTCAAAAAACCCAAAGATATGCAGTTTACTGTCATGTATGAGGAAGAAAAGCATCAAATTATCATCATTTGATCAGCAGGAACCAGCAAATATTTAGCATTTTTGCTTAAAAAAAAAAAAAAAAAAGCTTAAGAAAAATTATAATTCGATTATTAAAATAGCCAATTCATTTTCTGTCAAAGAATTAATCAACTAATCCTTGCAGGTCTAAACCAATCCAGTTTGAGCATCTTGATTTGGACTTGACGTGAATTTTTAGATCCAAAATTGACCCAATATTCAAGTATTAATTATGAAGAAATTACTAAAAATTCACTTGATAATAACTGTCAAACCTGTCTTTGCTTACACATTAACGCCTCATTGCAGGCTAAATGAATAAGCACTAATGTTTAACAGATGGAAGGAAGTTGTGACAGTCTTTGGTTCCTGTATGCAGATGTAAAATGATACGAGATAAACAGAGATATTCATGTGTCACTGTTCAGGGTGGAGTGATCCTTTACAAACACTATGTGGGTGAAGTGTTTGACCATCATCAGCTGGGATCAAGCAGCTCTAAAGGCAAACATTACAGAGAAATACACGTCCTTCACTCTGACGGTACTTTATCGAAGGAGAGGCAGTCCAGTCAGGGTAGACGCAGGTGTGATGGGGTTCAGGCTGAAGTCAGGAGGGGAATTTAAATTCACTAAAACTGCAAATGTTCATCAGTCGACAGAAAATTGATCAGCAACTCTCAAATGCAAAGATCTTCTCTATTTATATAATAGCACACTGATTATTTTGGGGGATTTTGACTGTAGGGCAAAACAAGGCATGTCAAGTCACTATTCTGGGCAGCAGGAAATTATAACTTTAACTGATTAATCGAGAAAATAATCGGCAGATGAATCAGTAATGACGATAATCGTTAGTTGCAGCCGTAGAGATAGAAATAAGATAATTGTGAGCAGGAAAAAAGTAGTTTTTAACACACTAATCACCAGTATTATCATATGCCAATATAGAACTATGTGATTATGTGCATAGTGTAAAAAAAAACCCCATTCAATGTGTAGTTCAACTTTTAATAATTTTTCAATTACTTAAATAACTTTTAAGTACTTAAAATCAACACACTCAGTTGTAAAGATTGTCTGCTCTTTTTGTCTTTTGTGATAATAAACTAAATATCTTAAGGTTTTGAGTGTTGGTTAGACAAAACAAGCAATTAGTTGGCATCACTTTGGGCTTTTGAATATTGTGATTTCAAATTTTACAAGCCACAGTTAATCAATAAATTGCAAAAAATTTCAGATAATACAAGTGTACTTTTTTCCCCCCTTGTAGGAACCAAATAGTTTAAAAAAGGTTTCTGAACTGTCGGACAAACAGTAAGTCAGTCATTAGTGTCAGCACTTTAGGTTCATCTCAAAAAGCAGAAGTATAAAAAAAGTGTTGAAAAAAATAAGCGGCTTATTGCTCCCATATTTTATGCAGATAAGCTGCAGCAAACTAACACGTACGCATTGGTGCCAGTAACTCAGTTCTTTCAGTGTTATCGTAAATTTGTACCTTCTCATAAATACTGACAGGCTACGTCTTAAAATATCCATTTATCTGATGATGTATCGATGAGGATGTGAGGAAACGGAAGACATCATCGGTCAAGTCAAAGATAAAAATAGAATATAGGGCAGAAAAAAACTGACCACAAAGCAAAAGGTTATATAAAAACTAATAATGGAAAATCCAGTGACTCTGACTGAGGTTTGACTCAGAGTCAGAGTCATTGTTGGTGACTATAATGTTACAATGATTTAAAAAAAAAAAAAAAAAAAGCTGCAACTAATGATTCTTTTCATTATTGTGACATTATTAATCTAATCTGCCTTTTATTCAATTGATCTTTAAGTTTATAAAATGTCAGATAAGTCTGAATAAACCAATTACACCAATTCAAACAAACTGTTGTCCAACCTACAGTCCAAAATATGAATGTAAAAATATTAATTTTATCATCATAAAATTAAGAAAACCTGCAAATATTCACATTTGAGAAACTGAAACCAGCAAATTCTGTTGCATCATCGCTGTAAAATACTTAAATGGTTAATTGAGTGTTTAAAAGTTGTAAAAAGTTATCTTTTCATCGACTAATCGCTTTATTGTTTCAGCTCTAATGATCAGGGGAAAAAACAAACAAAAAGATGTTGTTATAATCTTATAATGCTTATGCATAACTTGAGAGTCAAGCTGACATTTATTGACCCTTTATTACTCTTAATATACTTGGCATCAGGCAAAAACAAACATCCAACATAAATTCAGCTTATGGTTATCAGAAAAGGTTTAGTGAGAACTCTCCGTTTTAAAATCGAGGTCAATCGTCTACAGCGGGTCTTTCTTATCTATTAAAAAGCAGCATAGTCGAGTCGCTATAAACAAATGAACAAATGCTCCAGGAACAACATTTCCCAGCCAAACTGGTCTTTCTACTCTTCAATGCTTTCAATTTCCTTTTAAGCAAGTCAAGTAAAAATTCACAGAAATGTTTGTGCCAGTATAAAAACCGACTACTTCAGTCACACGGGACATCTGTCGGTAGCTTTTATCTCATGCGACCCAGCTTGTTATGTTATCCATGTTAAGCCGTAGCTGCAGCTGACGACCTCTCCTTGCTGGCACCACCAATGTAAATATTTGAGCTGGAGTCAAATAAGTGGCTAATGGTTGACATAGGAAAACATAAAGGAGTGAACAGAACAAGCAAACAGAGCAAAGAGGAGTGCATTAATGCCAGAATACAATAAAAGTAGAATAAAGTAATAAAGTCTTTATTCTGGCCGCTGTTAATGGATTAATCACTTGGCATCATTTTTTAAGAAAAAATGTCCAAATTCTCTGATTCCAGCTTCTCAAATATGAATATCTTTGAGTTGTGGATTGCTGATTGGGACAAAACAAGACATTCAAGGACGACTTCTTGGGTTTTGGGAACAGTGATCGAGATTTTTGACCATTTTCTGACATTTTATGGACCAAAAAACGAATTAATCAAGAAAATAAACGACGGATTTATCCATAATGAAAATCATCATCAGTTGCAGCCCTACAGTTAATCATTCAAATCCATTTTTAAGCAAAAATAACTCAAATTCACTCATTCCAGCTTCCCTAATGTAAATGTTTTCTGGATTTATTAGTTTTTTGTTATATGATAATGGACTGAATATCTTTGGATGTTGGTCTGGCAAAAAAAAAAAACATTTGAAGACTTGATTCGAGCCACGTTGGACTCTTTTTTCTAACTCATCTAACTGAAAATAAAGAAAATAAATGTTGGTTGCAGCCGGCCCTAAAAAATGCGGATAAAATCAGCTTTGTCATTCAGTGCTTCCTCTTCCCCTGTGTGAGATTGTTATCTGAGTGTTACTCAGTAAAAACAAAGTTCGCTGTAAAGTTTTAAGTGGCAGTGTGTCAGTGAAGGGGAGGAAAAAAAAAAGAAAAAAAAGAAGGAAAACACTGGACGAGTCACATGATGCTGTTACACTTAAATCTGGTCATAAGATTCAAATTCCATCATCATCGACTCTCCCTCCAAAACTCCCAAACACACAGCGAGACAGAACTGCAAACACGTAACATCCAGGAAACAGGTTGGCCAGGATATGTGAGATAAATGCTTCGTCCTTGTGTTCGTGTTCTGCTATGCTTTGGTTCATTTGATATTAACCAAACATGTGAGTCAAGCAGAAAGTGTCCAGGAAGAATAAATCAAGAGGGGATGTCATAAGTTGTGTGAGTATGTGTTTGCTCATCAGCTGATTTTTTTTTTTCCCCCACATATGATGACCTTAAAGTAAGGTAACAAGACCAGAATTCATGCTCAAAGTCAAAGACAGGGTTATAAAATGAGTCCAGAGCTGCAAATATTTCCACCAGCCAAAAAGAGATAAGCTGATTTATCTCGATAACACAAATCACCAGTGGTGGAAGAAGTATTCAGATCCTTTACTTAAGTAAAAGTTCTAATACAGCAATGTAAGAGTACTCCATTATAAGTAATAAAAGTCCTGCACGAAAGATCCCACTTAAATAAAAATACAGTATGTAAGTATTATTAGCAAAATGTTCTTAATGGTAAAGTATTGCAGTAAAAGTAGTGGTTTGGTTCCTCTGACTGATATATTATTATATATGACATCATTAGATTATTAACACTGACGCATCAGTGTTAGAGCAGCATGTTACTGTTGTAGCTGCTGGAGGTGGAGCTAGTTTCAACTACTTTATATACAGTTTGCTAGTTTAGTCCAGTGGTTCCCAACCTAGGGGTCAGGCCCCTCCAAAGGGTCACCAGATAAATCTGAGGGGTCATGAGATGATTAATGGGAGAGAAAAGAAGAAAAAACAGAGTTCTGATACACAAATCTGTTTTTAGTTTTTCTCTAATCTTTGATTTTTAGTGAAATATTGGATCATTTGAACATTTATTGAAATGAAACCATGTGAGAAGTTTAGAGGGAAAAATCACTATTTGGTGGAGCTGTTAACAACTCATAGACATCTGAAACGTGACTCGACTACACACTGCTTTTTGTGAGACGTCAAAAGCCAAAAAGATTGGAAACCACTGGTTTCATCTTTAACAATGTGTTGCATTTTAACAGCTTGTTATATTGTCCATTGTGTCAAATCTTCATCTGAAAAGTAACTGAAGCTGTTAAGAGTAGAAAGTACAATATTTCCCTCTGAAATGTAGTGAAGTGGAAGTAAAGTAAATAAAGTAGCAGATAATGTAAATACTCAAATAAAGTAAAAGTACTTGAGGTAATGTGCTCTTTACTTTCCATCACGGGGAATCACACTGGACACCATAACCTGGTTTTATTTCCTGTTTGCTCTCTGGCAGAATAAAAACTTCTTTTTTGGGAGGGAAGAGGGGTTTTTTTTTTTAGGCCAGCACAAACCACCTTCACTTCTCAACATGTTTGTGTTTACGTGTTTTTGTTAGTAATCATTTGCTTCTACTCACCCAGAAAATAAAGTTGAAAAAGAAAAGCAGGAACTTGACACATTTCATTCCCCCCTCTACACCCATGGCTGCTGATGAGGATTGATTTCCTGGATCCAAAACAAACAAACAAATAAACATTAAAAATAAAATGAGTTGCATTTCATGAACTTTCTTTTTTAAAGGTTGAACTATGTGACCATTACATCAGCTGTAACATGAGCAGCAACAAGCAGCACACTGGAGGATCTGAGTCACTTTAAAAAGGAAGGTGATTAAGCTTTTAGCATTAACAGATATGTTAGGTCAATGGACTACAAATGTTCCTATTGTTTGGCTGAATTTATTGCTAGTCCACACATATTATACCACGACATATCCATTTAAAAAGTTTAGTACCAGTTTATAATCAGTCTGTGTTGAGCTGTGCCACAAACAAGGGCAGGGCTGCTCTTTCAGATTCATCAGACAAAGTGTTTAAAGCTGTACAGGCTGAAAAACAACACATCATCTAAGCCATAAAGGGATCAAAAGTGTCCTTTTTTTTTTTTTTTTAAGGAAGAAGCCCGTCTAGCCCTGCCCGAGTAACCCGGGGACCGTTAATCACCGCCAGGCAACAATACCAGCTTTGTCAACGGCTAAATTAAGTTACCACATTATCGACCAAAGCGGAGTTGTCTTATTGAATTAGCTCAGAGTTTTAACAGATAAATTAGTCGAAGATAAACACAGATACGCGGATTCAGCAAGATGTTTATCGAAAACTGAAAAACACATCCTCTTCTCTTCTTTTAAAAATTTCTTTTAACAACTTTTTTTTAGGTGAAGATATACGTCTTTAAACGCCACATTCCAACCACGGTTAACGGAAAACGGTTGATGAAAAGAGTACTTTCGACAGTTTTTTGAGGCCTACCTTAGTGGAGAAGTTTGTGTAACCCTGCGATGAGAGACGAAGACGACGAAATGTTGAAATTTTACACTAACGCTAGTTTATAGTCCCTCCCTCTGCTCCCCTGCTCTTCGGCTCCCCACCACCCCTTCTCCTTTTATTAGCATGGTGCCTTCACGGTCTGCTCGTTAAACACACAGCCTCAATTGCTGGGTGTAGTCGCTGTTAGTTAACACAAGACAAATCCGGGTGTTGTTTGTTGTCCAGTTTTGTTGTTGTTGTTGTTGTTGTTGTTGTTGTTGTTGTTGTTTTAGATTAGCCACCTAAATCACCTAAACAACATGTAAGTAACAATTAAAGGATGGGTTCACAATTTTTTGAATATGTCTTAAAAAAAATAGCCAGGTGCCCAAATGAACATTGAATAGGTTTTTTCTTGCTATAATCAGACACGTACACACAAGACTAGGTTTTCGCCATACACTCCAAAAAAAATAATGGACGTAGCCACCGTGACGTCACCCGTTGGTTTGTGGACTCGTGTTTTGAAGACTTTAGTTTGCATTTTGACTGTTGCCATCTTGGATTTTTATAACCAGAAGTGACCATATTTGGACCATGGAGGTGTAACAAGAGCTGGATACTCGAGGAAAGCTTTACAAATATAAAACCTCCATGGACCAAAGGTTCATAATAAAAGTCATAACTAACCTTGTTTGCTTTTTGAGGTGTCCTGTCAGCAGTTTTACAGATGTCTCTTTTACAGTGGTGGTCTATAGTGAAAATGCTTTTTGGGCCGCATGGGGATTTTTTGCTGCAATACGACAAGTGGCCACTGGGAAAAATTGGCTGCAAGGCTCAGCAGCGGCGCTCTATCCAGCTCTATTATACATCCATGATTTGGACTTGAGGGTGGAGCTGACCTTAATGCTAGTTCCTAGCTTGGTTAGCACAGTACATTTACAGCATGGAGGTATTATAGGAGCTGGATACCGGACCGAAAATGGCTGCCATTCAGTCCAATAAGAATTGTTCGGCTGGCGCATAAGCCAAAAAAAGCTTCCACGTTGTGCAGCCCACTGAATATGTGCAGTAGTGTTTCTCCCGCTGGCCCTGTCCGCGAGTTCCCACTTGGCCCATAGACGTAACATTGTGATGACATCATAGATTTTTAAATCGCTTTTCTCGGCTCAAGGAAAGTTTTACAAACAAACCTCCATGGATGAAAAGTTCATAATAGAAAGTCATAACTGACCTTGTTTGCAGTTCGAGGTGTCCTGTCAGCAGTTTTACAGATGTCTCTTTTACAATGGTGGCCTATGGGGAAAATGCTTTTTGGACCATAAGGGTTTTTTTCGCTGCCATACCATTGGGAAAAATTGGCTGCAAGGCTGAGTGGCGGCGCCCCATCCAGTTCTTATAATACATCAATGGCCCTATCCAGCTCTTATTATACATCCATGTTTTGAAGCCTCGAGTTTGCATTTTGACTGCGGCCATTTTGGATTTTTGGAGCCAGAAGTGACCATATTTTGACTTGAGGGTGGAGCTGACCCTAATGTTAGCTGCTAGCTTGGTTAGTATGGTGCATAATACACCTATGATTTACAGTCCATGGTTAACTGCTATGCTAATGCTAATTTTCGCCAGCTAAAAACAGGCTTAAAACTATTAAAACAAAATTTACTTACTTACACTGGCCACCCGACCACACCTTTAAAACTGTGCATGACAGTGACACAATAAGGAGGAGAAGCAGCAGACGAGCTGTGGATGTATTAACTGGTTTATAACAAATGTCAATAATGAATGTAAAGTCAACAAAGCTGCACTATGCTTAATATTTGAATATAATGTGTACCAATGCTATATACAGCTGAAAAAGGAAAAAGAAAGAAATTGTATGATAATGTATATATTGTACTGTTGTTGATGACTAACTAACTAAATAAATAAAAAAATAGTAAAAAAATAAAACCAGGCTGCACTAAACATTATTTCAGACTAAACAGACACTGTCTCATTACAAAAGGGACTGAAGGAAGAAATGTAAAAGTGGAGTCAACAGTTGTACTTCAGACTGAATGCCAATTGACATGTTTTTATAGCATAAATGATTAACACAGCTTAACTTCAAAGCTCATAATAATTAAATATAAAACAGCGCTGGGAGACATGGTGAAATATATCAATGAGATTATCTCCACATATTCTCAGTCAGATTCTCTCTCATCTGTTAAAACAGAATAATTTTCAATGGTGATTCAGATTCAGATGTTGCATTCATGGGAAATGAATCATTGTGTCAAAGGCTGATTTGTAAGAAACCCAATTCTTGAAATATTTCCTGTTCTACAGAATAACACCCTCCGACCGCTGAATAACTGCCTCCTTGAGCAATATTTTCAAAGATTTCAAATGACACTGTGACCACGCAATTTGTGTCAAAATGCAATAACTAATTTATATAAGCTTTCGGAGGGAATCGAGATTAAATTAAATCTAAAATTAATGTGCAAATCAAATTCGACAAAGTAAGCATCGTTACTGAGGGGCAAACTATGAGGAAATGACTAGTGTGTAAGACTGAACAAAGTGAACTTGTTGCTTAAAGTTATGGTCATGTGGGGAAAGTCACAAGTCTTTGTGAATGTTGTGGGAGAATTCATGACTGAAAACTGACATTCTCTATGGTGTCAACGCTTTGTTCCATCTCCAACCAATTATCTATTTAGATTTAAGAGTTAAAAACAAAGTCTCTTTTAATTAAGATGAGTTTTTTGTTTTTCAAGTTCCCTCTAATTCCCGATGATATAATATAAGTGGAGACTTCTGACTCATGTTGCGTGTTTTCACACATAAATGCTGTTAAGGAGCGGACAAAATCATTGACCTCAGTTAGTCTCACTGTGACCTGTATGCTTTTTGTACAACAAGCGTATCAAAAAGCAAACACCTGAGTGGCCTGTATAGCTATGCAGACCATAATGAACTGATAATACCAGCTTGACCTGGTTTAGTGCTTTCATATACAGGAACTGTATTAGTCTTTATGTAAATAAAGCTATAACGTATTCATTTTACTGGTTTATGAACAAGTCGTGGTCGGTTATTTTGACATATTATATTTAGCAGAAGGGTTAATCTTTATTTCTCTTTAATACTCCAGCTTTTATTGTTGTGCTGGTGCAGACAGATTTGAAAGTTTGCACCCTCTGTAAGCTGTAGGCCTACAGTAATAAGAAAAATGGAAATGCAGCGTCATGTGGTTGAGCCAGACAGTACAATAAGAGTAGGAGTAGGTCTGTCAGAAGACTGGTTCATTGTCTCAGTCTGAGGGTTATCAAGCCAACTAAGCCGGAGACATTTTTCCTTGTAAACTTCATTGCATGAATTTGAATTTAAATGTGCATTTGTCAGTGACGCAGCAAGTTTAATCTCTCCAGTTCTGATGTGTGTTATCTGTTTTATTTGGTTATTGCACTCTTTATCTTATTTTCTGTACTTTCGTCTGATTTCACGTAATTGTACTGCTGAAATGTTTTCATCTTGATTATCCTGTGTAAAGCCACCTGTAATTTTGTTTTCAACAGTCCTTTTCAACCTCATTGCATGAATTTGAATTAAATGTGCGGAGGGCCATGCAGCAAAAGATTAGAGGCTTTTTATTCAAAAAGCCTTCAAGTAATGAGAGCCCAAAGTTTTATCTTCCCAGTTCTGATGTGTGTTATCTGTTTTATTTTCCTATCTCATCTTTTATCTTAATCCTGTGGTGTATTTATTGTATTTTGATTTCTATACTTTTATTTGCCAGTTAATTGTACTGCTGACATGTTTTAACTTTGATTATCTCATGCAAAGCATCTTGTAATTTTGTTTTCAAGGTGCTGTATAAATAAACTTATTTATTATTATTAATATTAAAAAGAAGAATGAAGAGTAAAAATATACTCCATTTACTTGATTGTTACATGATCATTGTATCTGATGTAAAATTATTAAATCACTTGCTTATTAAACATTATTACAACAGAAAATATCACAAATGAATCACTTGCAACAAACTAATTGCTCACAAGTGACATTTTTCTTAGTAATCAATGATCACTATCAGGCTATCTGTTTGGACCCATGTTAAAATGTTTAGACTCTCCTATTAAAGACAAGTTTTTTCACAGAGGACACTTTGAGCAGTTATAGCAGGAAAAGGCACAGATGTAGATAATAATACAAACAGTGGCTGCCTCCCATTACATGTCCCAGTAAGACATCACAGTGAGTGTGCATAATACAGATTCACTGAAACTGAGACATGTGAATGGAAAACATATATCTGCTGTGAAAATACTCTATTGGTTTCTGTTACAATAGCTGTCATTGTCCTCAGGTTGATGGCGTTTCTTCTGACTGTCCACAGGAGGGAGCCATGATGTTTAGTCAGCGTTGTGTTTACTTTTACATTGTACATTTATTATCTTGTGGAGAATCTGTCAAATACAGCCACTCCTTAAAATGCAGAAGATAAATTGTTTTGAACCTACATTCTTCTAAAAGGCTTTTGGCAAATCTGCAAAATATCTTCAATTTGATCCAGTCAAAGTCTTGAAAGTTGAAACTAATTGGCAGTAAATCCAAAATGTTGTGCTTTTTCAAACCTAAGACTGCTGCCAATTCAACCAGTCATAACGTTTGATTGCTCCCCTGCTGAATTTCTTTCCTTATTTAAATACATTGACATTCAGCTGACATTTGGTCTTTTAAGGCCCATATTAACAATCTCTTAAAAAAAAGGGCTGACGCTGAATAACTAGGACAAAGTTGGCAGTGGCTACCTTTAATTAGATTATGAAGATGTGATGCTTCTGTATATGTTAAATTTTCTTACCATGACCCTTCAGATTTATTACTGTCCCCAGTGTTTACATCTATCACAGTGTTTTTAGTGGCCAAATCCACTGTTACACCTTCATTTATGATGGTAGTTAATCCTCCAGCAGCTTGTGTATCTCTCCTTGTATTTACTGACTCCACCAATGTCAAACTACAGCCTCTTACTGTCTTGTGGTGGTGATGTATTATATAGTGTTCCTATTATTTTGCCCATCCCATTCACATACATTATTACCTTTCTGACAATGTCAACAAAAACTGAAAATGTATAAGCTTCATAAAAGTTGAATTTATGGCAGAGCTGTTGTATTGGATTGCATTATATTGCACAGGTGTTCCTAATAAAGTGCTGGGTGAGTGTAAAGTAATTAGACCGGAGCTATAATATGAAAATATATATATTTGGCCATGAAAAAAATAAAGAAATACATTATGTGTATATATTATATTTCACAGAAATGTATTGTTTAATATAAATATAAGATTTCATTGCCTACTTGACACAACACTTTTTTTCATGATTTCTTTAGTACAAATTTTTGTTACTTTAAAAAAAAAGAGGCGCAATACAAGAGTGCTGAACAACAACAAAAATTGTGTGTATAAATTTTAAAAAACGAAGGATGAAAACAAAATAATTCAATGCAATGAGAGACAAATAAATATTCAAAATAAGTTAAAATTAAATTTTACTTTATAAAATTAAATGATGATAAGAATAATATATATTTTCTTAAATCTTTAAAAAAAAAAAAAAAAAAAAAAAAAGGAAATACATTGGAAAATTGCAATTTTACCTTAATCAAATATATTTCTGTAATATTCTAAAAACTTGTTGCTTTTTTAAAATTGTTTGTAAGAGCAAGATAGTTAAGATTGAGTTAAACTCAATCCAAAAAAAGAGAGAGAAACAAGGTTGGGAACCTAAAAACTTCTGCTGTTACTCATATTGTCATAGTAACAAATGATATCTTTAAGATTAAATCAGTGGTATTGAAAACATGAGAATCAGACTAAAATGTCATTGTTATTTCACACTGAGAGAATGAATTGACAGAAGTTTCATTAACATGTCAACAAAAAAAGAACAACACTGATGACGACATCCAGCCTGGCTGCTGTGATTGGCTGGACGGCCTGTAACTCAACATGGCGGGTAGAGGAGGAAGGGGCGGGGCTAAAACGTAAGAGGAGGGATATGGTGCTATCATCATGGCGGGATGCATGAAAATGACAAACGCTTTCATTTCTGCAAGTGCTAAGTCAGTGGTTTTCATGGCGCTGCTTATCTGCTTACCTCGAACCTCACACCAGGATACGGGTAAGATGAAGTGTTACGTGGCAGCAACGGACACCTTAGTTTAATCGATACGTATTTTAAACAACAGAGTATTACCGGCTAACTCATGTTAGCTTGTCTTAACGTCTCTGATGCAGTGAGACTGTAACGTTACAGAAGTTAGTTTATGCTTAGACTTTGTGTCACTTTTCACATAACGCGGTCACTGCTGGCAGTTTCTCTGATTCTATCACTATATTGGAGAGAAATATCATTTAAATTAATCATTTATTGTGCTGTTGAAGATTTGCTGAGTATAAATCTGACAAATCTTAACGTTTCTCGACCTTAGAAACCCGCCCCACCCTCACGTCTCTCATAACGACCTAAATATGAAACTACTGCGTCACTGATCATAAACCTGTTTTATACAGAAGTGGAAGAAGCACTCCGATCCTTTACTTAAGCGAAAGTATCAATACCACAATGTAAAAACACTTCATTACAAGTAAAAGTCCTGCATTTCAGATTTTAAAACAATCAGGAGACCAAATGAACATTGAAACTGGTTTTCGTTGCTGTAATCATTCCTCCTGTTCATACTGACCATTAGAAGATCCTTTCATAATGCACTTACAATGTAAATGATTGGGGACAAAATCCACAGTCCTCCTTCTGTGAAAAAAATGTATTTAAAAGTTTATCTGAAGCTATTATGAAGCTTGAGTAATCCAAATGAGTCAAATCAGGTAGATATCTTTCAATGTTACAGTGTTTTTAGTCCCTCTTTTTGTTACTATACTTCCACTGCAGCTCAACAGGGACTGTCCGAGGAAACACAAAGAGGGAATTTGATGCTAAAAAGAGGCAGATATCCACTTGATATGACTAACTCAGACTGATGAAGCCTCATATAAGCTTCAGATAAACTTTTAAATGTTGACATCTGTGGACACACTGTGGATTTTGGCCCCTATCACTTACATTAAAAGTGCATTTGAAGGGGATCTTTTAATGGCCATTATGAACAGTAGGAATGATTACAGCAAGGAAAACCTCTTTCTCTGTTCATATGGACACCTGACCGTTGTTTCAAGACAGACTCAATACTCTAAGTAAAAGCATTGAAGTATTACCAGCTAAATATACTCAAAGTACTATAGTAAAAGTACTATTTAGCAGAAAATCGGGCTGTGACTGATATCTTAAATAAATTTAACAGTCAGTGCATAAGCAGCGTTTTATTATTGTAGCTGGTCAAGGTGGAGCTAGTTTGCTTTATAAGGGTCACAAGATGAATCTGAGGGGTCATGAGATGATAGATTGAGTAGGAAAGAAGAAAAAACATAGTTCTGTTTCATAAATATGTTTGTTTTGTTTTTTTTCTTTTCTGTAATATTTGTTTTTTGGTGAAATATTGGAAAGTTTTACTTCTTTAGGCCTCAAACTTTTATTTATTTGAAACCATGTGTCGGAAAAGTCTAGGAAAGGTTTGTCAAATCCTCACATATGAGAAACTGGAACCAGCAAGTGTGAAATGTTGGCATTTTTGCTTAACAAAATGACTAAACTATTAAATTGATTATCATAATTGCTTTCAATTGACTAAACAAGTAATTGACTTGTTGCACGTATAATTGCCACCAAATACAATCACCCTGCAAAGAGCACCACCCTCGTATAGCTCATAAAGTTCATTTTAGGGTTGAGCTTATGATTCTTTCAATTTGCTTAATCTGTCAGTTAGTTCTTAGATTAATCGTTTGGTGTATGAAATGTCAGAAAAAAAGTGAAAACTTCCCCTCACATTTTTTCAGAGTTCAAGGTGATGTCTTAAACTTGTTCTAGTCCGATAAACAGTCCAGAGAAAAGCAGTACATTTGTCATTTTCAACAATTTTACACTTTGTTGTCTTAATAATGTTCCTTCTATATAGTCACATAATGTTGTTGCTGCTGCTGATATTCACTATTTTTCTTACTATCATCAATCAATCCAACAACAACAATCCTTTTCCTACAAATATGAAATATCTAAAGCCTGATATAGTTTATTCCTCTGTACCATAGATCTCTATTGTTGTCCAAAAACTTAAATGAGCCACATGTCGCTGTGGGTGATCTTACATACACCATCCTGCTGCTGTAGATACTCACCACAGCACAACATATGCATTATTTACAGCTGAAAATAGTCACAAATGCACTATTAACTCTTGTTTTAATCATGTTTTCTAAAACTGCAGTGTCTGGTTGTTTTTAAGAACCGTTACTAAAAAAAAAAAGAAACTATATTTGACCTGTTTTTTAAGATTTTTATCTCCAGTGGGAACCAGTGGGTGGGGAAGTTGGAAAGTATTAAGACAGACAAACAAACTGTTGTTGGTTTTAGTCTTTTAATGGGATTTAATGACATCAGCTGTTTCTCTTGGAATACATTTTGACATGTCACAGTAGGAAAAGCTCAGGTTTAAATAAAATTAATGACGGCTGATTTAAATTTGGCTGCTTCGGTTTCAGGGTCCTGGTATTGGTCATATTGTCTGGGTCACTTGAATATAATATGGTGCAAGTTTACTAGTAACACCGGTGCTTTCCCACTGTGAGAAAGTATAGCATAACACCAGCCTAAAAGCCTTTAAATATGTCATTTTTTTGAATGTGTTGTTCATGTCTTAGTATCACATACATGTTTCTGCTCATCAAACCCAGGAAACAAGTCTCTAATACTTAATCTCGGGGATGGAGAGCAGTATGTGAAGACAGGGTCCAATCTCTTCTGTTATAACAACGCCATACTGCCGACCTGGAAGCATATCTGGACCAGGATTCAGGTAAGTTAGATGAATGGTCCCCTGTCAAATCAGAGACTTTATTATTCTATGTTTTAATGATTTTTCTAAGTTATAGAACAGTGAAATTATGTTTTAAAAAAAGTGCTATTACAGTTCTCTTTCCCTCAGTCTGGCAAATTTGGTTTAAAGCAGACATATGTTGTGATTCTCAACATGGGAAAAATAGAATATGGAGGGTCAAAAGTTATTAAAACATAAGTTATATTTTGCAGCACATTTCCGCACAGTCACACGGTCAATAAAGGTGTTTTAGGTCCATAATAATGAAGAATTTCTGACAGGTCAGAGTGTGGAGTTCAAACACGTTTAAGGTGGAGACCGTAGATGGGGAGGAGGAGCTGCAGGAGCTGGAGCGCTTCAGTGTCTGGAGCTGGTTCCAGAGCTTGTTACGTGAGGGCCACAATGAAACCACCATTAACATCAGCTTGTTCAGCAAGAAGACCTGCTTTAAGATCGACCCCGCTGATAACACTAAGTACACTGTCAAGTCAATTCGTAGTAAGTGGGAAAACTTTTAATTAACATAATTAATCTGCTTGTTATTGATCACATGTCCAACACGATGTTTGTTTTTTTACCTTGCAGAGTTTGATATCTATCTGTTTTTGGTATTCCTCACCGGAACGTTGTTATTCCTCTTTGCAGACTCACTCAGCAGGTAATTCTTTTCCATTCCTTTCCCTTTTTTTTAGCTCTAAGTCCTAAAAATGATTTTAAAAGCTTATAATATGTAATCAACTACTTTTATCTCTCACGTGAAGGAGTCAAGTTTTCTTCTACTCTGCCGGTATGAGCACAGGAATGATCGCCTCCCTCATCATCCTCCTGTTCATATTGGCTCGGTTTTTGCCAAAGGTAAGGTCTTTTGTTTATCCTCAAAACATTCATGATTTTACAGAATAATCTTTGTTTTCTTACTTAAGTTTTCTACACTTTGTGTTTGCTCTTCCCACAGAAAAGCCCTTTTTACGTATTGATAATTGGCGGCTGGTCATTCTCCGTCTACGCCATCCAGCTTGTCTGCAGGAATCTCGGCGTGATTCTGCGAGAACACTGGAACATGGCATTAGGTACAGACCCTTCATGCACACTAACTTCATATAGTGAAAGTTCTTAAAGGACAGGTTCACAATTTTTCAAGTCTGTCTTAAAACAACAGTCAGGTGTCCATATGAACACTGAAAGAGGATAAAGGATATAAGAGGAAAGATCACCTTCAAATGTGCTTTCAAGTCATTTTGTGCAGAAATACATTAAAAGTTTATCTGGAGCTTCTATGAGGCTTCAGCCGTCTGAGTTAGTCATATCAAGTGGATATCTTTGTGTTTCCTGAATATAGACTGAACACATGCACAGTGAAAGGAGTATTTCGAAAGCTAATCCAGATGGATATACTTAAGCCGTAAATGAGGAGTCCAATTATTTGCACTCACGTGTGTAAACGATGGATGCACAATCCATGAATACAAGTTAACTTTGCCATTTATCAACTCAACTGTGACTTAGAAGCTCAGCAGCCAAACAAATCTCTTCATGTATTTTTATTTCCTCACTGAAATACAGACTATTCATTCTGTCTGGATAGTAGTCTGTTGATTTTGTATATTCTGATGACATCTGCTAAGCGATGAATCATTTGATCCATAAAATGCCAGAAAATGATAAAAAATGCTCATCATAATTTCCAAAGTTTTTCAAACTGCTTGTTTTTTTTTTTTGCCAAGCAACAGCCCCAAACCAAAAGATATTTAGTTCAACTTCATAGTGTTTCTCTGTTGAGCTGCAGTGGAAGTATAGTAACAAAAAGAGGGATTTTGGTACTAAAAAGGACTGTAATGTTGAAAGATATCTACTTGATTTGACTCATTTGGACGACTGAAGCTTCATATTAGCTTCAGATTTAAATACATTTTTGCACAGAAGGAGGATTGTGGATTTTGTCCCCCATCACTTATATTATAGGTGCATTATGAAGGGATCTTCTAATGGTCTGTATGAACCTTATTTATCTTATACCGGGCCTTTATTCAGCAGGCCATTTTAGCTCCTGTCCCCTCATACAAAACTATGATGGGTTGTGGGCCAGAAAAAAACATGTGTAAAACAGGTCTATTGTCACACTGAAACTTATACAGAAGCTGCAATTCAGCAAGCAGTCTTTACATTGCACAGCTCTCCACAGGGTTAGTTCTTCTTTAACACTGTGTAACTCGATATCTCTGTTTTCCTGTCTTTGTCAGGTTATGTGGTGGTAGTGGGATTCATCAGTTTTGCTGTGTGTTATCGATACGGTCCTCTGGTGGATAAGAAGAGCATCAACATCCTGTCGTGGACACTACAGCTCTTTGGCCTGCTCTTGATTTATTTAGGAATTCAAATCCAGCAAGTCGCGTTCGCCATCATCGTGGCGGCTTTGCTCTCCAAACATCTGGAGTATCCAGTCTATCTGGCAGTTGTTGCATGGAGGTGGGTGTTTTCAAATGCTGACAGAAGGTGGCGTAAGAGTACAGCGATATGTTGAACTGAAAATCCACTCTTAGACAGCTTGTTTGGTGTTTCTGTTATCTCAGGCAGTATAATGTAGATCTGTTATTGTATGTACAAGAGTTTCTGATACTGCACAACATTATTTATGATCTCTACTACTACTACTCTCCCTTTTAGTATTGGTTGTCACATTCATTTATATTTGTATAGTAATACTGTATAATTGTTGTGAAGGAGGATCAGAAGGTTTGTTCACTGGAAGCCAGAGCCGCGTCGCCTGCTGACTGAGGAAGAGTATCAGAAGCAAGCGGAGGAAGAGACTCGGCGAGCGCTGGACGAGTTGCGGAAGTACTGTAACAGCCCAGAGTTCAGCCCGTGGAAGGCAGTGTCCAGGCTTCAGTCCCCAAAAAGGTTAATATTGGGATTTTCTTTTCCTACATATATAAATCTTCACTTAGATACATGATGCTTTTGATTTAGGCTCATTTTAGCTAATAACTCAGTAGATTATTACCATGAAGATCTATAGTTACTGTGATTCAATACAGTGCTTATAAAGAGTATTCATCCCCAAATGTTTTCATGTTATATTGTCTTACAACATTGAACCAAAGAAGATTTAAAGGGGAACTCGGAAACACTGATTTTATACATCAAAGTCTGTTGCTGCGGTCGAAACATGCGTCCTATCGTCTTTTCCTAACCGCTTTTCCTTGACCTCGATGGAGAACATCATGAGGTCAAGGAAAGATGGCGATGGCGGATTTTGTTGACGTGGAGAAACTACAATGTTCTGAAAATATGGACAACAAAAAGCTCATCTTAGATACTTTGCCCTGTACGTTCTTACCGTGTTGTTTCATGCAGGCTATATAACTGTGGACAACACAGTGAAAAATGTTACTTCATTACCAAGATCGGAAGTGAATTAAAAAAAGGAATAAAGGCTACCGTCCACAAAACTGAAATTAAATTGTCACATTGAGAATGCTTGCTCACGCTCACCCTACTGAATACCAATTATTGTATTAAAATAAAAGTTAAATATATGCGAGATACACATTACATGTCAGGCCTATAAATCTACTACTGTACATATCATCATTCTTAAGTTTCAAACATGTTGAATTAAAAACATAATTTGACTAAAAACATCTCATATCACTTTAACAGGAATTGTGGGATGAAATGATCTCCTCTGCTTTCGTAAAGGATGGTCACGTGTACCCTAGGCTGAAGGAGATTAGAAAGGAAGCATTCAGAGAATTCGACCAGCTCTCAGCTCTCATCATACTTCCGGGTCATTTCACTCAGTTAGGAACCTTCCTGAGCAAAAAAAGACTATTCGACCGTAACCTGCCTCTCATCTCATCTCTGTTTGAGGCAACATGAGCTGCTACAAGCAAAACACACTCTAATCTGAGTATGAACTGTTAATGATTGAGTGGCATTGTGGGTAATGTAGACGCCAGGTTTTGACAAGGAAGAAGAATACATGGAATAAAAAAAGACGTTATCTCTGGTTCTGCTGGGTCGAATTGTTTTGATCCTTAAAAAATAACAATCCATGGAGTCCAGCAGTGTTATAGGAATAGTGTTAAATCGGTGGCGTGTTCTTCTAACGTGGTTGTTTTGTCACTGATCAACAGAAAAGTATAAGACCAGAGAAGTTGTAGGTTTTGATTAAGACTCGCCGTCCAGATGCAGGTGTTTTTATACTACAATCAACTGAAACCCCTTGACTACACACAGGTGATCTTCATTTAATTATTATTATTTCTTAAACCAGTTAGCTGCACCAGTGATTATAATAATAGGTCCATCCTACTAACGGGTGTGAACACTTAGGCAAACAGGGTTTTTTTTTTCTATTTATCACTTTCTAGAGATGTTTTTTGACATTAACAGGGTTTTTTTTCTGTTGATCTGTGTCAAAAAAAGACACATTAAATCTCCTGTGATTCAATGTTGTGAAACAATAATACATAAAAACTTGCAGGGGTGATTAATGGGGGATTGTGGGGCAGCTGTGGCTCAGGAGGTAGAGCAGCGCGTCCACTAATCGGAAGATCGGTGGTTCGATTCCCGGCTCCTTAAGTCCGCATGTCGAAGTGTCCTCGGGCAAGATACTGAACCCCAAATTGCTCCCGATGGCTGCGTCATCAGTGTATGAAAGATTAGATTCCCTCTGATGGGCAGGTTGGGACTTTGTACCCACTGAGCGTATGAATGGGTGAATGTGGCTCGTAGTGTAAAAGTGCTTTGAATGGTCAGAAGACTAGAAAGGTGCTATACAAGTACAGTCCATTTAATGCTTTTTATAGGCACTGAATTTTGTTATATAATTAATAAATATAAGCAGGGAAGCTTAAAAAAAAATTATACTCTTCTATTAGCATGCAGTGGACATCAGTGCAGTAAACATTGATTACCTACTCATGCGATATTACATACATTAGTGGATACAAAGAATCACCATCTAACAAATGTTGAATAAAAACCATGTGGCCCAACACTGACTGGGATCCTCCGTTGCCTCCCACACTTGGATTTCTAACAGCATCAGTAAGTTTGTAGATGTTTCCAGCATCACGGAGCAATCTATCACTGAAAAACAAACCTCTTGGAAATTGAATTATTAATGCTTTATGGGTACTGTTTTCAGTAATGTTATTGACTTTTGGGGGCTGAAATTGAGAACAATCAAATTTGAGACATTAATCATCAGGTTTTGTTTTGTTTTGTTTTGTTTTTTTTAATTTATTCAAAATGTTAGATTGATTAACTGTCCTAAGTAAACTGCAGATTGTTGTCTAGTTATATTAAAATTAGTTTAACCAAAATGCAAAACAACTCACGCTTTAACAGAAAGGTCATATTCAAAAAAACAAATGGTCTTTCACAGAAGTGAAACTGGATATCTTTCTAATGTAAAAACCAGTGTATGTGTACGACGTACCTACTCTTACAGTAAATGTTTTGCATATAACATGCTATCTAAAGGTTTTTACTGATATTGTCACTATAATCCACAGGTTTGCTGATTTTATCGAAGGGTCACCTCACTTGATGTCAAACGAGGTGTCCGTCCACGCACAGGAATATGGCTTCGGAGGATCGTTTTTCGAGGAAGAATTTTTTGACACAGATGACGAAGAAGAAGAAGATATTAAACCTATGACAAAACCAGAGTGAGGAAGCGCAGTGTCAGAGGATGTGTGTAAAAAAGAAAACAGAAACAATCATTTTGATTTTGCCTTTCAGAAAAGGTGATTGGAGAACAGCTCCCTGTGGCTTCTCTGTAAACGTCAAAGACTGACTTTGAGCAATCAGTGTGGAGGCGGGGTCAACAAATGACTGGATTGTCATCGTAGTAATACGAGCCAACTTGCGTCACAGTGTTCATCCAAGAAATGACAAGCAGAACAAATGTGGTCAGATTTGTTAAAAATGGTAATGTGATGTATTTTCAAAAAAAACAAAACACCAAAAACCAAATGTCTTCTTTTTTTGGGGGAACAAAGGCTTCTGTTAAACTTGAAGTTATGAACTCAGTGATTGAGACCGGTTGGAGATCAAAGCAATTGAACTTTTACTGTGTGATTGTAGTTTGTGTTGTCTTAAGTCGTAACTCAGAAATACGTTCATGTTTTAGTTTTCAGAACTCTTTTTTTTTTGTGTTTTACAGCCTTGAGGCTCTAAATGGGCTCCCTGCAAATGCAAACTAGGAGCGTTCAGGTTACATGTATCCACGTCACTGTGATGAGTTCTCATTTTTCTGAGATAGCAGCATGATGAGGTACAAGTACTCATGTTTATATTCCCAAAGTATTTTGAATAAAAAAAATATATTTCAGCTCTGGTAATGCATTATTAGTATCATTGTAAGAGATTATTGGGTGTTATTTAATGTCCACATGGTTTTGGTTAATTATGAAATGTATTTAAAGCCAAAAAACTAACATTTTATCTTTCATGAAGGATGTTTTCACCTTTACTAAAACAGGATTTCTTTCTGTTTTTCTGTAGTATTTCCCAAGAACAATTCAAGATATTTTGCTATTTGCATCAAGGGCTGCAACTAATGATTCATTCTGTTTTCTGTTTATCAGTTAGTCTATAAAATGCAAGAAAATTGTTTAAAAAAATGCCCATCACAAGTTCTCAAAGTCAGACGTGACATCTTCAAATTGTCTTTGTCTAAAAAAAACAATCCCAACATCCAAAAATATTCAATGCACAACGAGACAAAACATTAAAAAAAAACAGCAAATCTCTGCAGCAGAGAGGCTAAAATTTGGGGCATTTTTGCTTGAGTAATGACTTCATCCATTACCGAAATTGCTTGAGATAAGAAGATAGTATTAGAAAGACTGTTACTAAATACATGACCAGGTGGAGGGAGATAAAGTGGAATTTCCACTCTACGAACAGCAGAGGGCTGAATTATGTCAATCACAGCATTTACAGAGGCTGAATGTGACTATTAACAGCATCGGTAAACAGTTTTAATCTATGTGTTTGGGAAGTGAGTCACTTAAAACCAGCGTTATGAATTACATCTTTTGATTTTTGTCTCTTACCTAGAATCCCTAAGTGAAACTGCATCTAACTTTGAAACCCCCAGCCCCCCCACACCCGGTCCCTTAAGTGATTTTTCTTAGTTGTCCTGTCTCTTGGGCTTCTGTTTAACTTTAAATTTTTTGTTAAATATGACCTTAATTTTCTAAGAAGTCTCAGGAAATTCTACCATCTGTGGCAAAGAAGAAATTTCTGACCTTTATCTTATCTGTACGTTACCCCTGTCATCTTCTTTGGCATATCTTTCTATGTAGCTAAATCTAATATTTTTAAGTTTAAAACAATTTAAAAAAAATAAGTTGATGGCATATACTTCAATATATTACACTGAATTGCCTCAGTTTTAAATATTCATCATCTATCTTGTACCTCTCATCGAGGTTTACTGGATTCACATTAAATAAAAAGTGGAAGCAGAACTGGGAAAAACTGCAGTGGATGACCTAATTTGCTGTTCAAGCTAGATAACCTTATCTTAAATCTTTCAGTACAGTAGGAGTCACAAAAAAAAATATGTATTCATCCTTTCTCTCCCACTCTCTAGTTCCAGGTAGCCATATCTGATGTCTTGGGGACACTGTGACATTTAGCCCAGCTGCAGTCTGCATCCCACCACTGGCTTGTCTCCATTGTCCTTGTCCAAGCGGCAGGAACACCCAAATTACACTCGATTACACGTGTTTGAAACAGTAGATACATCGAGCGTTATTTGCATCTTTCCCAGACTTTGGTTGGCATAACCAACAGAGTAATCGCATTCACATGCCGCTGCATTTGCTAGGAACTACTTCCCCAAAAACACAGGTCTGTAACAGGGAAACCTCACTGCGATGCAAACACGGCAGCAACACATGCGGAAGGGGGGGAATCCCTTTGGATATGTAAACATATTGCAAAAACTGTGACAGCCCCCCTTCATGGTGCCTCCAAGTAAAGTGTCTGGAGTTCCCCCGAAGCTGACAAACTGGCCCACATTCGATCAATTGATTCTCACAAACCTCCGCAAAAAAAAAAAAAAAGGATTTTGCATTCTCTGGCCATGCGGAATACAGATAAGATGACCAAACATTTGCGCATCGTATAGCTCTCACCGCTCGTTTTATACGCCGGAAAAAAAGACATCCAGCTTTCAAATTAAACAGTAAATTACAGGATTATGTGTATCATAGCAAAACAAAGTCTGCAGTGTTTATTGTAGGCATGTAAATGCATACTGCACGTGAATCCTTAAAAGTAAATCAAAAAGAAAGCATGGAAAAAAAAAAAAAAGAAACTTGCAAGTATCATTCAGAACATGAACCACACGGCCACAATGAATGAAAACATTCATTCACATTTATGGCGACAACCAGAAACTCAGTTTACAGACTTGCAGCCAGTGCAGTTTGTAACATTTGTAAAATTAAGTCTTAAGACAGAGAGTGATGGCATTTTCAAAAATAATGAATAAAGATCACATTCGAAAGCAGTGCAGGTCAAACTTTGCTCTCTCTCTCTCCATGACAAGAGCAAAGCATCTGGCTTTTTGACAACAAAAACATCTGACAGGAAATGTCCTTAAAGAAAAATAAAATTACTTTCATGAAACAGCAGCAGTGCATTTACTGCTTTTTTTTTTCTTTCTCAGGCTACAAGAGGCAGCACGAACTGCAACTTTCATATATTACTCCACACAGTCTGAACAGATAAACTCTTCTCGTCGACTTCTAAACCTAAAAATAGTTCAGCAGAAACAGAAAACTAAAAGTCCAGTGTTGGTGGTTAAAATCCAGTGTTGAATCAGTTCTGTCAGTATTTGTTGATCCCAAATATCCGTACTCCATGAAACTGAGGTAACTTTGGGAGGAGGACGCTCAGGAGGGAGCTTGTGTTGATTAGGAAATGCGTGGGATCGTATTTTGTGTAGAAACTGGCAAGAATATACCTGCGGAGAGAGGGAAACGGTGTGAACGAAACATCAACAAATGAGGATCAACATTTCCGTTTAAAGAGACACTATGTAACTTTTGAAAGAGGAAATAACAGTCGTCCTTTTACAAATGAAAAGTTGATTTCATGAGCAATAAAAACACACCACTGCTCAATAAAATACACTCAGGTGTGCTGCTACAGCCTTACCTGGTCTGGTATGACCAGTAGATATCAGGGCTGGGTGATATGGCAAAAAATATGGCAATAATTTTTTCCATATTGATCAATATTGGTATTTATCATGATATATTATTTGATTATGCTGCTAATTTGAGGAGTATCCTGATAATGACTGAAGCCTGATGAAACTAGAGGGTTCATTAGTTAAACTTTAGAACAGTTTATTAACATAAAAAAAGAAATACATAATGAAAACATGCTTTATCTGCCTAACAATACAAGTTAGCATAACTTAAACAACAACTGTCACATCAGAATCCTTTGGCCATCTCTCAGTTTTACAGGTAGAAATCTGAGTAAAAAGTTCAAAATTGTAAACCAGCCATTATGCTACATCTTTATTTATATATACATATACAGTATATATATATATATATATATATATATATATATATATATATATATATATATATACACACACACATACACCTCTTCATTTATCTTACTGACTGCATTATTTTCTGTGTTCTGAGTTCAAATATCACTAGATTAGCTGATTTTCTTTATGAAACAACACTAGTGTTAGTGGGTAACTAGCCTTTCATTGCTACTCTGTTAGCTTTGTGCTTAGCCTAGTTTAGCAGTTAACTTTGTGAATCCACAGTCGAAGCAGCCTCGTTAAAACGATGATGTGTGATGACTGAGAAGTGTCTGTGACTTAAAGCAGCTTTTTTTCGGATAGGGTTACTTTAGACGTGACAGACACTCCAGCTGTAGCCCTGCTAATGTTAGCACTGGCATAGCCTCATCAGCAGATGCGGCAGAGTTTGTCCCTCTTTGCCAGCCTGGGTTCAATTTTTACCCGGGGATAGACTCCAACATAGAGGCTAATATAATAATATCATCATATCGCTTTTGTGCCCCTCGGTTCCACTCATTTTTTTACTCTTTTCCAGAGGACATCCACTTTCTTCATTGGCAGCTAAAACAATGAATCATGGTAGGAAATGGATGTGTGCTTTGCCGTGCAGGTCAAAAACTGCAGACTGACTGTTGTCACGTTTATATCTGCTGGTAGATCTATCCCTATCGAGTAAAAAAATGTCCAAAGTTTGTCATTGCAATCGACATAACTTATATTATGATCCCATATCGAGATTGCTTTATCGCCCAGCCCTTGTAGATATTGTCTAGTATCTGACATTACCAGGCTAGACTGCTGATGACTTTTCACTTTTGTTTTACACTGTTGTAGCATTTACCATTATCCCCTAAAGGTCACTTGTGGCAGCAGTGACTACGGTTCAGCAAAAAGTTACACAGTCTTGCTCTACATAATCAAAAGTGAAAATACAGCCTTTAACTTATTACCACACAGGCAAAACCACACAGGTTAAGAGTTTATCTTGCAGAGCTTTTGGCATGCAAGATATGAGTCTAGCATGGTGTCAGTTTCTGTGACAGCTCTCCGAATGTATTGGTGAATTTGAGAATTTAAGTAGAAGGTCTGAAAGAATAAAAGTCACATAACTATTTTTCACAAAACCTTCTTTTCACATTTGTGTTCCATGAAGTGCATCAGTTTATATAAAGCCTTTCAATCTCCAAAGCTTCACAGCTGAGCGATTGTTTCTGCACTCAGGTGCTCTGATAGTGCACTGAAGTTGATTGTGGCTGGAACATGAGTGTGTGAAAAGTCTGCAGATTAAATGAAGGACGTGTGAGAGCTGCTACATACCTGGCAGTGTGGACAGCAGTTTGATTGTACAATTAACATCATCACAAATCATATTTATTTCACTCCATACTCTAAAACTGTGAGGCACAATCAAATGAATTGCAAAAATCACACTGAGAGGCACTCTCATTCATTAGCAGAGATAAAGAGATATAATTTGCTCAATTAATTGTTTGATAAACCCCTCCCTCGAACAGCAATCAACCAATCATAGCTTAGAAACCATAACTAAGCACCGCATGCCTGATCAAACAGTAAGAGTTTGGAGGATGGTGTCTTTTTTTACTCTCTCCAAAACCAAAAATACAAGAGCAAAAGTGTATGATTTGGCTTAAACTGTGTCTTTATCTGCTCTAAAATAAAAGAAAAAGCTAAAAACACAAGCATGTCCGGCTTACTGCCTACAGTAATAACACTAACTTTGCATTATTTTGAAGACCAAAGAGCATTTCATACAGTTAAACATTGTGATAGCAACTATTTTGATAATCGTTTTCAAGTGACTCATGAAGCTAACGTTGTCTAATTAGTTAGCTAGCTACAGCTGATACAATCTGCTAGCGACTTCCTGTGTTTGAGTGCTAATTCTGCCCACATTACTGTAAACTGCATATGAGCTGTGTGAAAATGAAGAGCTCGACAGGCGTAGTAACAGTAACTGAGTGGGATAGGGGCTTAGCCAGCCACCCCAACAGCCTGAACATCAACTCATGTATTTTACTGCATGCTGATGAAATCATCATAATGTAAGAGAAACTGCAAACTGCACAGCTCTGACGGTGACCTTTCAAAATGAGCAGCAAACATACTTACAGAACAATTGGGGAGATGGTGAGGAATTTACGCGAAGCTGTGAATTGGACCCCGTAGTCCATCTGTTCCCAGTGTGTGAGCAGACGAGCTTTGCCTTGGTCTGGTGTCTCGAAGGGAGTGCCCTTCACTGTGTGTAGAAACAGGTACATCACCTGCAGGGGAAAAACCGCACACAGCGGAGATACAATACACGACTACCATCAGCCACACGGACAGATCAACCAATTCATACTCTGACACTAAGCTGCACGATTACATAAAGCATCTGTATCTTCTCCATGAGAGACTCTGCAGTCCAGTTACATGTTGGGGAGAGATGGTTCAGATGGTGTTTTTATGAAATCGGGTACAAGAACATCAAATGGAAATGTGATTAAACTTTAATTACAGTTTCAGTCTCCCTCCAGTTTATATTTTTCAATAAACAATCCTCCACAGAGGCTCAGCTATACCACAGCTTCATTAGCTGCCCTCCAACAACACCAACAACTCTCAATGTCAACTATGCCTTTATAGATTTACCTCGTACTTAATCATTTATAGACACTGTTGTTACAATTCTGCAATTAAATTGTCTCTGATCTTTGATTATGATTGCAAACAATGAAGCATTTCACATTATTTCTGATATTATTATTTTCTTTTTAATCCAGTGAATTAAATACCTGACATATGGAGTTGCTTGATGGTATGGATGCAATTATCATATCTATCCACAGAAGATCAATACCACTCTCATATCTGTCTGTTCAATACGAAGCTAAAGCCAGGAGAGAGTTAGCTTAGCTTAGCATAAAGACTGAGGGAAACGGTTAGCCTGGCTCTGTTTGAGGGTAACAACCAACCAGCACCTCTTAAGCTACTCTACTGCTTAAATACTTCAGAGGTCACTGCGCCCGGCTGAGAAACAGTTCAGCACAACCCTCCATAAAACCACAACTTGTCATTTTTACACTTTGTGTTTCATATAGACAAGATATAATGTGTTAATTAGTGAGCTTTAGAGGTGCTGGTAGGCAGATTTTTCAGTCTCTATGCTAAGCTATGCTAACCATCTCCTAACTGTAGCTTTGTATTGAATAGACAGATATGATAGGAATATCCATTTTCTCAAGCAACTGTGCAAGAAACTGATAAGGATATTTCCCAAAATGACATACAGCAGCCTCACTCGTTTATTTTTAACATTGCCCAAAACTGTCTAAACACCGAGACATATTAAAGGGAAAGATACAAAACTTTATTGTCATGTTGCACAACCCTAAAAATAAATGCTGTATATTTCAGATATGTAATCGATGCAATTCTCTTAAGAGTAGATTAACATGAAAACCTGACAATTGCTAAGGTTGTAAGAATTTTGTGACCTAGAAATGCGCTACACTACTTACAGTACGGCAGTTTAATTGTTATTCAGTGCAGGTTCGTCGTCATTGTAACTCACCAGGTTGTGGATGACATTGGTAAGGGTCCAGACGAGCGGCACAGTGAAAAAAGGAATGCTGAGCAGCACGATGTGCAACACGACGGTCAGCAGCAGGTAGGTGAGCCATATCCCTCTGCTGTTCATCACCCGCGTGTTGGGGTTCACCTCGCTGTGAGCTACGCCCACGTTCATCTTGAGGAGAGAGAGACAGATAACATTGAGAGTTTAGGATGCTAAAAAAAACAAAGAACTGTAGATAAATCCAAAAAATAAAGAAAACCTGTTTTTGGTAGTGTCTGGGGAACTGAGGCATGTGGTAAAAAAAACAGTGGTCATGTGGTTGACCTACTAAATTAAGTTAAAACCAACATTTCTTACATAATTTCTTAATATTATGGCGTCGGATCCACAAGGATGCAAAACTCAATGAGCACTAAGCTTCATCAAGTCCTGCCATCATCACCAAACATTACAGATGTGCTATATTACAGCATTTATATTATATATTTCAGCATTTACAGTGAATATAATCATCTTTTAAAACCTTTTTAGTGCTCGGAGGCCAGTTTTAGGAACCTCCTTAAAAGGCAACAGAACATTTATTTTGGACAACATCAAGATCTTAATCTGCTCCGTTGCTAAACAGAGGTTACTTCTGTAAAAGATAAAAGATGCACGTCACAGTTTCCTAAAGTCCAAGGTTGTCCCAGCAACTGACCAAAACCCAAAGATTCAATTTACGATTATCTAAAAGCCCTGCTAATGTCTAATCTTGATTAATGTCAGAAAAATGTCTATCACAGTTTACTAAAACCAGGAATTATGTCATCAAATGTTTTATTTTGCCTGCTCAACAGTCAACATGAAAATATTTAATTTATTATCACAAAAGACAAAGAAAAGCAGTAAATCTTCACAGCTGAGAAGCTGGAACCAGGGAATGTTTGGTATTTCTGCTTGAAATAGAGCTGCGACTAATGTTTATTTTCATTATCGATTACTCTGTTGATTATTTGGACCAAGTTTTTTGGTCCAGAAAATGCTGAAGAACTCTCGATCACTGTTTCTCAAAGCCCAGTGTGACGTCCTCAACCCAAATATATTCAGTTTACTGTCACAGAAGACTGAAGAAACCAGAAAATATTCACATTTTAGAAGCTGGAATGAAAGAATTTGGAAATTTCTTCTTAAAAAGTGACTCAAAACAATGAATGTATTATCTAAATAGCTGGCAACTAATCCATCAATCAGCAGTTATATACCAAAATGATTAATCCATTATCAAAATAGTTGTCAATTTTTCTGGTGATCAACTTATCAGCTCTAGATAAATGACTAATTTTGACGATGGATTTAAATATCAATTAATAAATCTTTTTAAATATTATATCTCTAAAAAAAGTTCTAATTGAGAAGAAACCATTTGCAGTCATTTCGTATTTATCTGTGTATTGATAGGGCTGAAACAACTAGTCAATCAAGGGGAAATTAATTGACAAACATTTTGATAATCAATTTAATGTTATCAAGCAAAAAATACCAAACACTTATCAGGTCCAGCTTTTCAAATATGATAAATAGATTAACCTATAAGTTGCCCACTTTTACAGCAACTATTTTGATAATTGATTCATTGTTTTAAGTTTGTTTTGTTTTATTTAAAGAAGAAAATGTCCAAACTCTCTGATTCCAGCTTCTTAAATGTGAATATTTTCTGCTTTCTTAAGTTTTCTATGACAATAAACTGAATATATTTTGGATGGTGACTGTTGGTTGAGATGAAAAAAGATATCTGGCTTTGGGAAATAGTGATCAACATTTTATAGACCAAACAACTAATTGATTAATTGGGAGAAAATAATCAACAATCGGTAATGAAAATATAATATATCATTTTTGATATGAATATGAAGACATCACCGAGCGTTAAGGGAAGTTGTGATGGATTTTTCCACTTTTCTGAAATTTCACAGTACACGATTTATCGAAGGGAATATCGATAAATTAATTGATAATCGTTAGAGCAACTTTGGGGAAATGACTCCGCCCGACTGAGTTGTTCTCTGTGACTAAACAGGCGCTTCCTCTCTAACATCATTCAGCCACATCTAGCCGCAACATTCAGACACAAGCTAGAAGAGCCAAAAACACAACAATGAAGCGGCTGTGAGGTTAAACTGTGAAATATGAGCTTACTCTACGAAGACATGTCTGTAGGAGTTCACATACCGCAGCCTGACAGTTAGCTTTAGATAACATAACGTTCAGAAGCTAAGCTAGCTAGCTAGCTACCGTCTAAGTTGCTACCTACAGGTTGCCGTGCTAACGTCAAAGTGAAGGTAATCGTGATGTAACGGTCAAAGGCGGCAGGTTATAACTGAAGGGGTTAACTGCTTCTGATCAACTGTGGTTAAATTAGCCCGGCCCTCGCTGCTTTTACGGATTTAAAAGTTTACATTTCAACGGAGCAAACTTTACCTTCCCGTGTTGTCGTAGCTCACCAGGAAATTCCTTGTTTTTTCTTAAACCCCGCCTTCGTTAGGTTCGGGTTGGTTCCTCTGCTGCAGCTGAAGCAGACATCTGTCAAAACTCCAGCCTGCGTCCTCCTGTCCTGAACACCAGCAGGTAAACAGGTGTGAGGGGAAAATTCATTACTCACACATCAGCTGTCCTTCAAGGAATTCCCAGGACCCCCCCTCCGCCCCCCCAACCTCCCCTCTATACTGACTGACAGCACAGTAACAGGATGCAGGATCCAGCTCTCAGCTAGTTTGCACTGCGTGTTTGCAGTAGTGGAAAGTAACTAATCACTTAAGTAAATTTTGAGGTAGTTGTACTTTACTTGAGTATTTCCATTTTATGCTCTTTATACTTCCACTCCACTACATTTCAGAGGGAAATATTGTACTTTCTACTCCGCTACATTTATTTGACAGCTTTAGTTACTTTTTAGATGAAGATTTGACACAATGGACAATATAACAAACTTTTAAAATACAACACATTGTTAAAGATGAAACTAGTGATTTCCAACCTTTTTGCCTTTTGACGTCTTACTAAAAGCAGTGTGTAGTCGGGGTCACATTTCAGATGTCTATGAGTTGTTAACAGCTCCACCAAATAGTGATTTTTCCCTCTAAACTTCTCACATGGTTTCATTTCTATAAATGTTCAAATGATCCAATATTTCACCAAAAGATTAGAGAAAAAGTCCAAAAACTGAAACCAGATTTGTGTATCAGAACTTTGTTTTCTCTTCTTTTCTCTCCCATTAATGATCTCATGACCCCTCAGATTTATTTGGTGACCCTTTGGAGGGGCCTGACCCCTAGGTTGGGAACCACTGAACTAAACTATATAAAGTGCCTAATATATAAAGTATATAAAGTAACTGTATATAAAGTAGTTCAAACTAGCTCCACCTCCAGCAGCTACAACAGTAACATGCTGCTCTAACACTGATGCTTCAGTATTAATAATCTAATGATGTCATATATAATAATATATCAGTCAGAGGAACCAAACCACTACTTTTAGTGCAATACTTTAACTACATGTTGCTGCAAGTACTTATGTACTTTTACTTAAGTAGGAATTTTCATGCAGGACTTTTACTTGTAATGGAGTATTTTTACTTTGCTGTATTGGTACTTTTACTTGAGTAAAGGATCTGAATACTTCTTCCACCACTGATTATTTGCTTCTCAGGTGGAGCTAAATTTGACAAAATATTAAATCATATTACATGTGGTAGGTGGGTTATTAATGCATCTATAATTTAAAGAAAACATATGTTTTAGAAGTGTGATGAAGTTGTATGTAGTGACACAATTCATTACTATACAATTGCATCATAAAAATTAACCTTATGTCAAAGGTCAACAAACTTATTGGAATATAGAGGTTGGTTCAAACGTGACCAGCGGTGTAGAGTATTTTAGAGATGTTTCAGGAGATCCTCTGTAGTTTTTGTATTACCAACAAATCCCATGAAACATGTAAACAAACACTGAATCCAACAAGTATTGTCTGTTTAGTGTAAGTGTTATTCTTTATGTCACAGAGCTCCATTGTTGTCCTAAAACATGTAAAAACACCTACATACATCATCCCGCTCCCTCACTACCACACCAAAGCCAATGTTTGCAAAAAAAAAAAAAAAAAACAGTTCTCAGCTGTTTTAGGAGCTGTTTTTAAAAAAAAGATTCAAGGCTCTGGGGCAAAGAAAGGAAGTTGGGAAGTATTGAGAGACAGACTATTGCATTGTTAGTTTTGGTTGTTTCATTTGGGATTTGCTCACAATAACAAAAATATGAAACAGTTCCGAGGTATTACATGAGTATTTCCACGTTATGGTACTCTACACTTTTACACAACGCCAGGTTGCAAATGTGTTTGGAAATTTACACAAGTACAAAACGATTTCAGCTACAGTGGGTCCGCTATTAGTGACTTGTGTCTTGTAGAGGGGTCCTGGGTCGAAATCTAGAGCTTAATTATTTTAGTTGATATTGTGCTCACACAGTACATATTCCTATATAAATCACTATAAACTAACACATCATTTCAGCATAGGAGCGCCAGGATACAGACACATACAGACACAGAGGGCAGTAGGTGGAGGTCAGTAAGGGCTAAATTTTTGCTCCAGGACCCCTAACAGGTTAATCCAGCCATTCTTCTACTACTCCACCACATTTCAGAGGCAAATATTACACTTTTTACTTCACTACATTTACTCGACATCTGCAGATAATTCTCACTTTGCAGATTCAGTTTTTTATATACAAAACATCTGACAAATTTACATCATATGACACCTTAAAGTTGTTAAAACAAGCTTTCTGTAAACAGTTATCTAATACTATAATATACATGATTCATGGTATAAAACTCTGGAAGAGGGCATTCTGCGTAATAACTTTTGATACTTTCAAACTGTACTTTCAAGTACAAGTTTGAATCCAAGACTTGTAGTTGATTTACGATGTGGCGTTTCTACTTTTACGAATGCGGATATAGTCATCAAAAATTGTAATAAAATTCCTGCACAATTGAATGCGCCACACACGTGTGTAACTTCAAAGTGCAACTGGAGAAGAATGAGAAAAACTCCCGCACTCTGTCTCGTGGACTGCTGGAATATTTCTTAGTTCACACCGTTTCGGTTTGTCTGACCTTCAACAGGTGTTTGTGGATTTGAATACTTCTTCCACCGTTGATTGTGATCATCCAGCCTATAATAACTGATACCTAATATGTACCTGAAATGTTTTTACGCATAGATAAACATCATCAGGAGAACTGTACATGCAAATGGGCTTGTGAGAGAATCTGACATCATATCAATATACTGTTGTTTTTTTTTTTTTATCCACAAAACTCATTCGAGAAAACGTTTGTAGATAAAAAATAACCACATGGAAGTTCTGTTGTTTTTGGCTTATCCAGTGAAATAAACATAGATGCTGCTATCCTTGTTAATCCAGTATTGCCGTAAAGCCGACTTGCTCGTTAATTTAGGTTATTGCCCACCGAGGCCTGATAGGAATTGAGATAATAAAGGAACAACTTTCACTCTTTGCTGTTAATGGTACAGAGAGATCTAACAGTTGACACCTGACCTGACTGTCAGTGCATCAGAAAAACCTTTGTGGCTTGAATCCACAAATCAAATTTACACTTGAACCTCATAGTTTATAGTCAGTATAGAAAGAGTGCAGAGCCGTAGATCGTTATAATTGTGGAGCTCGCTGTAACTGCTCAAAGAAAACAATGTTGGCTGTTTACTAGTGTCTGAGCAGGATCAGCCCTAAGCTCAACTAGACCTGTTTTTCTGGTTTAAAAGTTCAACCAAGTAAACAGTGAAACTCTCCAGACTGCTTTTGTCACCTTGCGGTTGCAGTAGCTTTTTTTGTAATATGATATGCACCTTAACCATTAGACCAACATTAAGATGCCGCTGGAAACAGTAACTTTTCATTCTAACGCAATCTGCATGAAAACAAAAACACACACAGGCTGTTTTGCGGTTTTCTACAGGCTGAGCACATCACTTCCCAGTAGCATGAGCTGAGTATAGAGAAATTAAATAAGGAAGTGATGTCATGTTCACATTGCCAACGACCCGTGGATTACACGCACGGGACGTCCTGAGGAACTTGCCTTGCTGAGTCGGTCATTTCTTGAAACACATTTTTGTATCGACCTTTGTTTTTCTTATTTTCAATATCAACAATGAACTGGCGGGCTCAACTTCTAAATCAACATGGATGAGGAACATGAGTTTGTACAGTTCAACAGCAACTGAACAAACACCATCTGCTGATGAGGACTGTGTTATACGGTCAAAAGCTGCAGAGCAAGCGTGTACCTTTATCAATCAATGTCAAGAATGAACCATCAAGCTCAACATTTTCTTTGATCCTCATTTCCTCAAAACCTTAGAGCCACGCTAGCGCAATGTTTGTCTTTCTTCCTGTCACTTTGCTCCCGACTGAAACATCCCATGAAATTTTCATGAAATTTTTCAAGGTCCACAGACTTTTTCTTCTAGCATCACCATAAGATTTACTATATTTGTTCTTTATGAAATATCTCCACAACTACTGGACGGATTGCCATCATGATGTGGTGCCCAGAGGAGGAATCCCACTGACTCTCATGCTCCCCTGACTCTTCTAGCGCCACAATAATCTGGCAGTCAAAAGTTTCACTGATCCAGTGAAATGTCTAAAATATAAATACACTATGGTATAACTACTTTGGTGTATGACGGAAATACAAAATAATGACATTCCCATCAGCCTCGACTGTACTCTGTGTTCAGTGTTACTTTGCATTGATGAAAACATTGACCATACATGTTATTGTTATTCTTATTTTTCAGTCTTTAAGTTTAAATATTCATCCCTAAATGATATAAAAGACAATCCTCCTGACACCTATCCGGCTCATTTCTCACATTTTATGATGCCTGCTGAGTTATCATAAAAATCTCTCAGGTGACTTAACATGTTGACATTTCTGCTTACATCATCCTCGCACGGGTAAGTGATGTAATGTAACACATCTCTTCACAACATAATAAACCCTTCTCGCATAAGTGACTTCAGTCTCTCACTTCCCACTGGTGAGTTACTACATTTACATCACAATCACATCAAAAACTCATCATATCCAATATTAAAAAAAAACACATTTTGGAGCTCAACTTTGTTTTACAGTGAATATTTCAGCCTCACAGAACATCTTGTTATATGTTTACTTTGATATGGCTTTTTGTACTTTCAATGCTGTGTTTTTTCTTTAGTTTTTCCTGTGTTTTTTATTTTATTTTATCCATGCATTCATTTCCTTATGTTTATGCATCTTATTTGATTTTTATAACCTTTCCTGATACTATACATTTGTTGTTTTTATTTTTTATTTTTTTCTCTGAGGGCCATGACCGCGTAGGATGACACTCTACCAACAGAGGTAAACAGTAATCTTGTGACGTGGTCGTGGGCGTCACGTGGGCGTGACACGCCGAGAGGTTGAATGAATTCTGAATATTTAGTCACTCGGAGAACAAACTTCCTCGTCGAGCAATCCAGTACGTTTACACTGAGCTCACTGCTACTTCCTCTTCCCCTTTAAACGTGACACCTTTTGCCTTTGAATTACAATGCGATTAACATTGCATCATCGAAAGCATGTGTAAGGAACTCAAGTAAACACATCTGCAATAACAGACACGTTGGAAGTATGTAGGAAGTTGTGGATCTCCGGAGAAGCAGCAGGAATGTTTTAGGAAAGCACAACTTCCTTCTTAGCTCAGCATATTTGTCAGGGTGTTTTGTAAATTAATTCAAAGATTCATTCCAAAAGATCAATACAGGGAACTTCATATCTTTCCATAAATAAGGACTTATTCATCATGATAGTTTTCTTTGGAAGGAAAAGTCACCATAATAATAATAATTTAAAAAAACTATGACATCATTTACAACCCACAACACATATGATGATGAAACTTGTTTATTATGAGCTTTGCATTTCTCATGCATAAAAAAATTACATAGGGATAAATACAAAAAAACTGATTTCAATAAATATCAATAAATAAAATGCAATAAATATAATTTGAATAAATATCTTAGATAACGTTTAAATTATAGTTCCATTGGAAATACAATCCATGTGCACATGGAAGAAAACAAGAGTGGAAACACTTGTAGAAACAAAATTAAGCACTGACGGCTGTTCTGGACACTTTGATCAATGTGATCAGATTTAAAGACGCTTGTAACAATCTCACAGCTGCGTGTCAGTGAACACTGAATACAGCTGATGCTCTACATGCATTTCTGAGCGGATCCTTCAGTGGCGTGATTAGCCGGATCACCGACAGCGAAGACACGAGCGGTGAGGATGGAGAAGGAGAAGAGTCTGTCCAAGGTGTACTGGCACAACAAGGGCTTCTCCCATTGGCTATTGGTCTCCTCTTCACTGGTGTGGGACCCCTATAAGAGCAGAAAATCAGAAAACAATTAGCCAACCGTCCCGACCTCGAATAAATCCTGGATCTGCTCTGACTTATTAGACTTTTTGTAAAACAAAATTTAGTTTTGCTTACCTGCTGGTCATGCGTCACTCCCTTTGACTTCACACATCTGCTCATGTCCTCGTGCAGTTTGTCCAGCGCCGGCTTCACTTTGCTGACAAACTCTGAACAACTTGGAAATCTAGCAACAGTCTCGACCACAGAGTTGTAGCTTGTCAGGGCTTTGACCATCCTCTCAGTGCACGTCTGTGTGGGAGCAGGAGCGGAAAAAAACATCACAATCATGAACTCATCATGAGTAGCCTGTTATATTAATATAGTGACTTGATCCCCCCCCCAATGCAGATGCTTCTTTCCTTCCTTCCGATCCGATCATAATTCCTTTACCCACAACTGTATTTGCATATGGTCTGATGCCCCCCCCCCCCCCCCCCCCACCTCAACCCTCTAGTATATGTGTCCCTCTGCTCTGGGTCAGTAAACTCACCGTATTTTGAAACGCTAATAGAAACCACCAACACAGCACACTTTGAACAAGGACGTGAGTGATTTTCTTCAACAGTGTTTATACTGTCACAGACATAACAGTCATATAACAACATTTATGTGATATTTCTTACCGTAGACTTGAGTTTCAGGGTCTCGGGGTCACACATGTCATCGGCCCTCATCCAAACAAGTGAGGTGGAGAAATCTGCCAAATCTTTGGATCCATTTCGTGCCTACAGAACATTTAAAACAGACATGCTTTAGTACACTGTGACAGTATGTAAGGTTAGAAATATATAAGGCAATAAATACACAACACATTTAGAATCAGTATTTCTAATTTTGCTAGTTTTTGATGGTTTCAAGCAGTCTTAACGAAATCTGCCCAGTCAGTGCGTGCCAGCAATAAATGTGAATAAAATTAAAATGTGTTTTTAGACACGTTTCAACATAGTAGAATTGGTTAAATGTGTATTTATAAAAAGATGACATTCACACAAAACATAATCTTAGTGACTAAAAATATTCCAGATGCTGTATGGAAACGTGTTTATGTGTATTTTGCATGGCTATATCCAAATATATTAACTTTTAAATGTAAAAACAAACAAACAAACAAACAAACAAACAAACAAACAAAAAACGACTTACCTGTACTGACACAATTTTGGCAATGCGATTAAGCTCCATAGAGCTGTTCCGCACATCCACACAAGCATCTTGCAGACCGGCCGGAGCGCAGGATGCAGCGTTGAGGAGCAAGAAAACAGCAGCAAAAGTCGCGAAAACAAACGCCATGGTTGGGTTTTAGTGAGTAGGTGTCTCCTGTTGACTGCTGTGGTCCTTCTGTGTGAGTTGTTGGGAGTCCTGCTGGCTTTATAGTAGCCTGCGGAATGAGTCAGTGCAGGATTTTCCTGCATCCCTCAGGTGAGTTCATGAGTGCCAATTAAATATTCATGTAACAAAGAAGGCAGGAAGACCCCGAACTGATGTTTGATAGAAGAGAAAAAAAGGATGAGGATAGAATAATAATAATAAAAAACCTATATTAGGTAATTATCCGTGAGCAAAAAAGAAAAGAGAAAGCTCGACTGTTTTCAACACAAAACTCAAAAGTGAAACTTTAAACTTACTTGAGCATTGTATACTTATATTAATAATGTTCTTTATTATTTATTATTATGTATATTCATCATTGTTTAATGAGATTTTTCTCGGATCCCCAAGCATTAGTGTGGTGTGGCTGCTTTATTCATATACTTAATATTCTCATTTAAAATTATTCATACCTGTAATTTCTTATAACGAAAGTACACTATATCAACTGTTCAGAATGACACACCAATTAACCCAAATATAATCAAGTTTCACATCTATGGTTATGCCGAGGAAGTGAGATTAACCTTTACATTTCAGGGCGATAATGAAGTAAATTCTCAGCACAGATTGAACAAACTTTCCATCCGAGTCCGCGATCTGTCCCTCTTCTCTACCAGAGAAAAACCTTTGTATTTTACATACACAGACACACGCACACACAGACACACGTACACACACACACACGCGCGCGCTCACGCTCACACACACACACGTGCATAAGATATATAAATATACATAATTAATATCAATACTAATGTTGTGTTAATGTTTGTTTCATTGATTATTGGTGTTTTGACATTAATGCCAATAAAGCAAATTTGGTTCAAGTTGTTTTTCAGTGAAGGAAAACGATAAAGGGAAGACATTAGAGACGTTCGTGCTTCCTGTACATTTCCCATTTATGTTCTGTTTTTTTTTTTTTGTTTTTGTTTTTCGTCTGTAATTTAACTGACTCATGTAGAGCAATAAACATTATCAAACTAAGAGGTTTCCAAAGTGTTACAAATCACTAAATTCATTAAGAACTTTAACAGCTTTAGCAAACTTTTTGTCATTTTTTTTTTTTTAGGATTAATTTAAACTGTTGTAAAAAAGTAGAAAGAGTGCTGATAACCTTCAATTCAAATTAACACATAACAAATTTGCTAATACAAAAATACTTAATCTGCTGCTCAAAATGAATTTATTACTTATATGGGAAAATAACTGAGATTTTGTGCAAAGTCTTAAATAAATATACTAAAGATTGATGCATTTTTGTGCTTTTAAGATCAGGCAACTGATGCCTTTAAAGATCTCCTCCAGACATGTTTTAAGACTTATTGATATACTCTGATTTGAATAATAACTAGTGGCAGATATGGCTCCTCTAATCAAAAAGTTCAATTACTGTGTTAAAAATTCTTAAAATCACATCTACTCCTTCTCCACCATTGAAAAATCCAGGATCAATGAATTTACAAATAGCATTAATGAATGAATTAATGCAGGATGTATCATGTTGCTCACCATTAACAAATTATCAAATCATATGTGATCAGTTTAACAGATTAATGAATGTTAATTCACAGTTACTTATATATATATCAATCGACAGTTACTGTGAGTGTAAGATTAAAGCCTGATACGACCTGATCATGATGGATCAATACATCCATCTCGCTTTTAAATGTGAGTTTGATTAAATTACAAAGCAGCTTCATAGAGGCTGATCACATACATATAAAATTTCCTTTACAACAACTTAGAATTCAACTAATTTGGTAACATATCAATGAATGTATGAAGTAAGTGTGTCAACTTATCACATTAAGTCATAATGATTCAGTGATAATTTGTTGATGCTGAGCAACAGGAATTCACAAGACAACCTGCGTGAATTCATGCATTTAATCATCATGACTCATGCTTTAAACATTACTTAAAGATTCCCTCTAGACATGTTTGAAGGCATATAAAAAATACCCTAATAATTTGTGTTTATGTTTTTTTCCACAGAAAAGTTCAATTACTTTAAAAATCCTTAAAATGTTCATTAAGAATCCAGAATCTTCAAACAAGCGAATATTGTTTATTTTAAAAGTTAAACCGCTTGATACGAGACTTCTCCTACATCACTGTAAAGTCTATTCTCATTGTTTGTGAACTAGAGGATTCAAGTTTCCACATCACACTTGTTTATGTTGAATTTTGGACCAGGATTGGCTCCAAAATTGTTGTGATGTCACAAATCCTGCTCGGAAGTACCCACTGTAAACTCAGATTTAAAGTGAGTTTAGAGAAACTTTCCACCTTTGCCAAATGAATGTGAGAACAGCCCTCTAGTGTCAAACTCTGCACTTACATCAGTCCAAACATCGAACTTAAGGAACAAGAAGAAAAACACATTTTTGAGTGGATAGGAGTTTTGTATGTATAGCAGTTTTACCCTTAATGTAAAATTTCATCCTTCAGCAGATGAATGTGAAAACAGATAAACTCTAATGGGAAACTCTGCAGATACAGTAATGTGCAAAGGTTTTAGGCGCTTTAGATGTTCAGATTCTTATCCATAATGCAGAACCATCAGGGAGGAACCATCTGATTGGTCCCTAATTAATTCTGTAGCATGACAACGACCCCAAACATACAAACATAGTCTATCTTCTCTTGTAATTGATTTTTTTTAAAGTATTAGTACTTGCACTTAAGTAAAGGCTCTGAATACTTCTTCCATCGTTGGAAAACACTGAACCCTGTAGAGTGAGTTGAGACACTCGCAACATCTCCGGAGCTCTACCGGTGCTCTTGAACGCACCACCGTTTGCTCCGGATATGTTTCAGTTTAATTTAACGTGTTATTGTTGTGAATGAGCTGTGAGCATGGACTCCTGTGACTCCTGTTCAAGAATAGGTCGGTGTAAAGTTGTTTTATTGATATTTTAAGTCTTTCAACTCTTTGAAAGGACACCAACTTCTCAGTGACACAGATGTGTCTGGTTGATAAACTGACTGCAACGTTATGTGCAGCTCAGTTTAGCCTGTCTGTCTGGTTAGCTTGTTAAAGTAGCTAAACATTAAACGGCTGTGCAAATAGTAGAAACGAGATGCTGCTATTGTGAGTGAAGAAATGTCAGCTTTGCATCCCGTGCACATTTCACTAATCACTATTATAACTTTGGCTTGTGGGGCTTTTTATAGCAGTTAGCTTAGACGTTAGCTTCCGGGGCTAGCTACTGTTAGCCAAACTGAAGCTAAAACTCATTTGAGCTGCTGCTGCACAGAGAGCCGACACTTAAGTTTAATGTTTAAAATAAGCAACAAAATTCAATATATTCATCAGCAGGCTAGGCTTGTATTTAGAGCTGAAAAGATTAATTGATTAGTTAATCAACAGAAAATTAATTCGGCCACTATTTTGATAATCGAATAATGGGTTTAGTCATTTTTTTTAAAGGAAAAATGTCAAAAGTTTGCTAATTTTAGCTTCTCAAATGGGACTATTTACTGTTTTTCATTTTCATATATGAATAATTGTGTTTTGGATACAAATAAGACATCTGAAGAAATTATAACAGGAATTTTCACTATTTTCTGACATTTTATAGACAAAACATTTAATCAATTAATCGAAAATCAAACTAATCATTAGTTGCAGCCCTATTACTATTTACAGATGTTGTCATTCCTCTGCAGGTTGATTTCGCTGTACACATGATGAACTTTGATGGTCTCGACGCGGGGATGGGTGAGTACTCACCCAGCCTCCACGGGACTCTGGACGCAGGGATGGAGCCCTCCATGGACCCCCACCTTAACCCCAACTTACTGCAGGGTGTGGAGCTTGACCCAGAGGGGCTGGCCGTGACGGTCCCCGAGCCCGTGCACCTCATGGAGGGGATGTTTTCTGAGCTGCACAGTGCAGTCTCAGAAGTCGGCATCCCTGTCACTGCAACGCATTTTGATCTGCAGGAGGAAATGCTCTGGATGGGAAACCACAGAGTGAGAGTCTTGATTATGATGAAAATGCTCCTGAAGCATTTTGTTTTCCATTGTAATAAAAACGCAGATTGTTCAACCTTGTCATTCTGTCTCATTTTGCTTTTGCCCTTCTCTTTAGGGTCATGCAACTTCGTTCTTCGGACCTACAATGGGCCGCTATTCTTCTTTCCAAGCGCATTCGACTGATGACATCCGACACATTCAGAGTTTGGAAACAGGCGTGCTGTTCCTCTCTAAGTCTAACCTCAAGTGTCACACTCGTGGCGGCTTAGTCATGTTTGATTATCCGTAAGTGCTCTTTTGCAGAGATTGATTGTAGACATCATGCAGCTGTTACGTCATTTATTCTGTCATTTAATTTTATTAATTTATCATTAATAAAGCATGTGTGCATTGCAGAATGGAGGAAGGGGCTGATATGCATAGTCTCCTCATGACCGACAACAACACCCTGCTCATGGGCGGATTACAGAACTATGTTGTCGAAGTGGATTTGAATACTGTTCAAGAAACTCAAAAGGTGAGATATTGTAACTCCCACACTACCTATACATACTGCACAGCACCACATGCCATATTTTGCCATATAAGGTAATTTTTTCTTGTATGTTCTTGACAGTTCACTGTTGAGGTGCCTGGAGTGGCAATAATGCGCCAAACCAGTCGTTTCTTCTTCTGTGGTCACACTTCTGGCAAGGTAAGGATGATCCAGTAAGTTTGTGATGATCCAGATGTTTTTTCTGGTTTAATCCAAACCACAACACTCATGTTCCCCCTCTGTTAAAACCAGGTAACCCTTCGGGACTTGCGTACCTTCAAGATGGAACATGAGTTTGACGCGTTCTCTGGCAGCCTCTCAGACTTCGACGTCCACGGAAACCTCTTGGCTGCGTGCGGGTTCTCCAGCCGAGGACTGAACGGGTTGGCGTGTGACCGTTTCCTCATGGTGTACGACCTCCGCATGATGCGAGCCGTAACTCCGCTTCAAGTGCACGTTGACCCTCTCTTCTTGCGCTTCATTCCTACCTACACGTCACGCCTAGCGATCATCTCACAGACAGGTATCAGGCAGGGAGTCTTCAGCCTGTCTGTTTGTTGGCTGATATTTATTTCTCTTGGAGAGTTTGGTCAATGAATGTGTGCTTTTTTTTAAAACGCCAACATCAAGATTTGTATTTTAGTGTCACACTCAAGCACTGAAGTGTTTCCCATGTACGTGTTTCTTTCTCCAGGTCAGTGCCAGTTCTGTGAGCCTACTGGTCTCGCCAATATGGCCGACATTTTCCACGTCAACACCGTGGGCCAGTTGCTCATGAGTTTTGACGTATCGTCCAGCAAACAAGCTCTGGCCTTCGGGGACTCTGGGGGATGTGTGCACCTGTGGTCTGACGCTCCAGAGGTTTCGTTCAACGACTACTCTCGGGAGACAGAGTTTGCCCTGCCTTGCCTAGTGGATACTCAGCTGGACTGGAACCACGATCTGCTGCCGCTGTCTCTCATCCCCATGCCGCTGACCAGCACAGAGCCGCTGCTGTCAGACTGGCCCACTGCGCTGGCTACACCTAGCCCCAGGTAACACCGCCACAAGTGCTGTAGGTGATTCTGTACAACTGGCACTGGCAACACTGAATGAACTGATCCTACTAACAGGTATTTTCTGTCAATCCGAAGCCCGATATATCTTGTTCTTCTGTGCTGTAGAGCTCCATTCTTGTCCAGAAACTATTAAAAACACATCAGTGAGCTACACTCTTGCACTGAGTGACATGTTCCTTTATTACGGTGAACATGGCTGCTGTAGTTTATTTTGAGTCAATTAAATGCACGCTGTCATGCTGCTATTAAAACTCACTAGAGCACCAAATCTGCAGCTGAGAATAGTCCCCATTAAATGTACTATTTACTCCTGTTTGAGTAACTTAAAACCTACAGAACACAGCTGTTTCAGGCAATAATTAGTAGAGCTGCAACAATTAGTCCATTAACAGAAAATTGAGCAAATGAGCAAAAACATTTGCTGGTTACAGTGTTTCTGTGTCACACATTACAGTAAACTGATCGTTTTGGGATTTTGTTGATCAGACAAAATTTGAAGAAACTTTCTGATTTACTATAGACAAACCGTTTAATCAATTAATAGAAAACATAATCAGCAGATTAATCAATATTAAAAATAATCAGTAGTTGCAGCCCTAATAATTAGCATTTGTCACATATTAAACTATTTGTGACGTAAATATGTGTCTTCAGTGGAAACTAATGAGCCACAGACAGGCTCAGGAAGCCCGAGAGGATCGAGGGACGGACTAACACATTGTCAGTCGGTGTTGTCATACGATTCACTGACAATAACAAAAATATGTATCACGAATGGAGATGTATGATCTCACTCTTCACACCACAGACACATCTAGTTACCGTGTGGAACTAGTTCATTTCTCCTTTCTGCAGTCATGTTTGGCTAACTGTCTGGAAGTGATGTCAGTGTTTTATTGTATTTCATATTGCAGTTGATATATGTAACTGGGACACATTTCCACTGATTTAATCACATTTCATATCGCTAATTAATGGGTATAAAATCTGACTTAATTTATTTATGTTTGTTTTGCTGCCTAGATTTGATAATTTATCGACTATAATTCTAGATTGGGTGTGTCCAAATCTGAATATGAGCTGCCATTTTTCTGTTTTCTGTTTTCAAGCATCTCCAAAAGTAGACAAATACACTTAGTTGCCAGTTTATCAGCTAAAACTAATTCAGTATAATAAAACAGCCGTGTAATAAATTTTATCTTCATGAAATGTTTTTGTTGAAATAGTTTTAGAGGTGATACCTCATCGATATAAAACATTAGAAACAGCTCTCAGTATAAGGGTGCATAGCTGTTGTAGTAAATTGCATTAGTGTATATATCACCTACAGCGTTTGGCAAGTGGCTTCACAGTTTGTTTGTTTTTTAACTGCTACTATTTTATGAAATGTTTCTTTTCCTGCAGACGGGCTCCTCCTGTGGACCCGGAAATCCTGCGCACGATGAAGACTGTCGGGTTCATCGGTTACGCAGCAAATCCTCGGACTCGCCCTCGGAACCAGGCGAGTAAAAAAAAAACATGTCATAATGTTTACAACAGCCTTTTACATTATCAAACATTTGGTAGGTTAGAAGAAATTTAAAATAACTAAATATATAAATACATGGGCAGATTTCTACAAGGTGTCATTTAGAAAACATCCATATGTTTCCTGTGTTCAGTGTCATGTTCACACATAGATCTCAACCATCCAAATATATTTTCTGTGTTGGTTTCAGGTTCCCTATAAAATTAAAGACGTGGAGCTCGATTATGATAATTACAACCAGGTTCCTGAATCACCAATTGGACGTGATGAAGAGCCACACCTCTACATGGTGCCAAAAAAGTACAGAAAGGTTGGACTTGTCATATTTCATTATGGTTTTAATATAAAAGGAGAAAAAAAATAGCTTTTGTTTGCAGAGACATGTGTTGATGACATCTTTGTGCTCGATCAGGTCACCATTAAATACTCTAAACTTGGACTCGAGGACTTTGACTTCAAACATTACAACAGAACTTTGTTTGCTGGTCTGGAGCCTCACATCCCCAACGCCTACTGTAACTGCATGATCCAGGTAAGAAACTATGAAGGTTTTAGTGTGTATTACAGATATGTTGTTTTCTTTTGTACCCATGCAGAGTTGTTCTCTTGTTTATGTGTTGAAACATTAGGTTTTATATTTCCTGGAGCCGATTCGGTGTCTCGTGCGGAATCATTTGTGCCAGAAGGAGTTTTGTTTGGCCTGTGAGCTTGGCTTCCTCTTCCACATGTTGGATTTGTCTCGAGGAGATCCGTGTCAGGTAGCTGTTTGTCGCTTCTTCTCTAAATAACAGTAGGTTGATAATGCAGAAGAGTTGAAACTTTCACCCACATCTACCGTGTAGATTTCTGAACGCAGCCTCTCCTGTCTCCTCCCCTCAAGGCCAGTAACTTCCTCCGAGCGTTTCGTACCATCCCTGAAGCGTCGGCGCTGGGCCTGATCCTCGCAGACTCGGACGAACAAACAGGGAAGGCCAGACTCGGTCGCTTAATCCAAAGCTGGAACCGCTTCATCCTCACCCAGCTCCACCAGGAGACGCAGGAGCAGGAGGGTCCACAGGCCTACAGAGGAGCCAGCAGCAGGTCAGAGCAGCCAGTAGAGCGGTGTTTGACCTGTTCCTGGTCTGCTAAGGATCTAGATTCATTCAGCTCAGATACTAACAAATCTCTTATCAAACCTCTTGTCTATTGTAATGGGAAATTGCTGATCACTCAATAAACACACAAAGAGAGCATTGTCAGGTTATGAAATAATGTAATCAAATAATACAATCAGAAGTATAATGCATCATAGTTCTGGAGACAAAGATACATACCACCTAGCTATCTTTTCTTTGTCTGAAAGGTTGGCACTTAACCAGTCCCTTAAATACTGCTCGTACAGAATTTAAGACATCTGTTTACTAACCTTACAGGTCAGCAACCAACCCTCAGATAGAAACATAAGTCAAAAGTTCAGCTAACCTAGGAACAGTCTTTCTTCACGACCATATATGACAGTACATAAGCATGCACCAAGTAGCATCACAAAATAACATTACTACTATATTAAATTAAGGACAAACCACACTATCCTCTAAAGCTTATCAGTTTTACACATAAACATCTACATAACTATAATTTATCTTATCACTGGCTCAGGTAAGGGTATAACAGAATAAACTTAACTGTTAGACACACAACTGCCTCATCTTACACAGCAAAGAACTAAGTTTAGAATAGGTATAGCACAGAAGAATTTAGAACATGTGTGAAACACAAACTAACACTAAACTGAACTTAAACACTGTCTGAAACATGTATGATATATTGAAGAAATACATCAAATGATAACCTGTTATTCAGTTTTCTTTTACACTATTCTCACTGTTTTCATTTGCAAAGAGAAATAGAAAACATGTAGGTATCAGCGTCTCATTTTCAGCCGACTGTCTGTGGCTTTCTCAGAAACGAGTTTAAACATAATCGTGTCGATGCTGCATTTGTCACAGTTCTCTGGGCTCCTCTGGTGAGTCTGCCATCGGAAAGCTGTTCGGATGTGAAGTAGAGAACAGCAGCCTGTGTCGCTGCGGGAAGGAGACGGTCCGCTCCTCCCTCACGTTGCTCTTCACCATGCACTACCCTGAACAAAACTCTCAAGGTGAGCTCAAGGTGTTGTTTTTACACTTGCTATGCATGAATAGTCTTACATCTGCAGAATTTTGACATTCATATACCTGAGGTGGAGCTCTGCAAGAATGGATAACCTGTGTGTATATATATATGTATATTCTGTATTTGTTGACTGCATTATATTCGTTTCACTGCACTCAGAAAAGACAATAAAGGAGTACGACTTCGCTGAGATCCTGAAGAAGAGCATCTGTCTGGAGCAGAGCACTCAGGCGTGGTGTGAGAACTGTGAGAAGTATCAGCCCACAGTGAGTTACAGCTAAGACATAACAGCAGCTCACAATTAAACAAAAAATTACTTTTCCAGTCTGATCGAGCTCCGTTCAGCATTGTGAGAGTGTTTTTTTTTTTTGTGTGTGTGCTGCTGTAGGTGCAGACACGAAACATTCGATGTCTACCGGACGTTCTGGTCATCAACTGTGAGGTGAACAGCGCTAAAGAGGCTGAATTCTGGAAAGTTCAGGCAGAGGTAATGTCACTCATTATCACTTCAAAATGTATTATAATTTTTTGTTTGTCACATTATTTTAATTATCCTTTGTTTGTTCACTCAGTACGCCTTCAATAAAGCCAAGCAAAAAGAGGCGATGGAACCTGCGAAACCTAAAGAACCGCCACCCATGCCCACCGAGTGGTGTTTGGAGTAAGATCCCTTTTTAATATCACATAACAACATCTGTATCAGTTGAGTCAGTGGGTACGTCTCAAGTCTCTTATTTTATGGCTCCTCGCTCCTCGCCTGAACCGGAAGTTTTTCCTGATGCGCCATTTTGACGAGTGTCCCAAGTCTCTTAAATTGCATCCACGTTTCCCTCACTTGCGTCTTTTCCTTGCGTCTTAGTCCGTGGATGCAAGGAGAGACGCAAGGAAACCAAGCGAGGAGAGAGGAAACGAGGAAATTTGTTTTAAGAGACGCGAGACGTCCTCTCCTCTGAAGCGTCATGTGAAGCGACGTCCATTTCTGATGACGGCGACAGCTGATCACAGTTGAATCAGCTGTCAGTCGGCTTTAACAGCTGTAGAAACCATTTCTACTCGCAGAATGCATTTATACTATTTATCGATCATTTCCATCTGTATTTTTTGATAACCCTGATAGTGAATTCATCATTCAATAACCCAGAATATGATCAGGGTGTCTTCTGAACACTGGAAAATATGTATTTATTTATTTATTATAATGTTTCAGGGCAAATGGAAATGATGTAACTCATATCAAACCCAACACAGAATTTTCAGCCTCACATGTGACTCGCTTCTCTGAGCAAAATAAGAGACTTGGGATGCTCGTCAAAATAGTGCATCAGGAACAACTTCCAGTTCAGGCGAGGAGCCATAAAATAAGAGACTTGAGACGTACCCAGTGTGTGGCACCACTTTTATCCTCACTATATTGTACCCTCTTGTGTAGTGGGGAGGAGTTATGCAGTATGGAGGGCTTCACCTTCGACACTCGGGCGGAGGATCTGAGACACGTCTGGATCCCGCTCACTCTGAAGATGTCCATCAGCAAAAATCAGGGACTGGAGATCTGCAGCTGGCCTGAAGGAGAGGAGGTGATTGATTCTTTAATTTCTCTCGCTGACTGTGTAATTCATTCGGAGTTACATGCAACTACTCACCCGTTACGTCATCTCCACCTAGTTGAGTTCTGCCGAAGAGGCGGAGGGCGCTTCTCTGTATGACTTGGTGGTCACGGTGCCGCACATCCTCGACGCTCGCACAGGCGGAAACTTGGTCGCACACATCAAAGTGGGAGAAACGTATCATCAAAGAAAAGAGGTTAGTGAAGTTTAGATGAGGAAATACAGACTGAGAGAGACTTTCTTCTTCAAAGTCAATGAAATTTTATCACTTATCTTGTTCTGCAATCAATAACAGAGACAATTATGCAAAAAAAAAAAGAAGTGACATCACGGAACAAATCAACAATATCCTGCTCCCTGTTATAATAACGCCAATGTTTATTTCTGATCATATGTTCTTATATTTGTTCAGTAGTAAAGTGTAGTTGATGTTTTATATTGTTTGAGTATCGACGTTTAGAATGACGTATGTGTTTGTTTTAGGGCGTCACACACCAGCAGTGGTACCTTTTCAATGATTTCTTAATTGAGCCAATCGACAAGGTAAATATTTGACTTCTTATTTGATTTATTCTAATGAGATATCATGTTTGCGCTCATGTAAAATGTATTGTTACTCTTTGCTTTGTCGAAGGCTGAAGCTGCTCAGTTTGACGTGAGCTGGAAGGTGCCGGCCATTCTGTATTACGCCAAGAGGAACTATCATACCAAATACGACCTCCGCAGTGAGTTTTAGGATATTAAATCTGGAGTTTTTAGTTTTTTTTTTCTGCATTCAGCGCATTCATTTATCTGCTCACGCTTTGCTGTTTTTATCTCAGTTAAAAATCCCATCGATGCCAGCGTGCTCCTGACTGAGGCCTCGTTGGCTCGGAAGCAGAGGAAGAGTCACGCCACTTTCATCCCCCTCATGGTCAGCGAGATGCCGCAGGCTGGTGATTTGGTGGGGCTGGACGCAGAGTTTGTCACACTCAACCAGGTGAGTCTGGATTATAATGCGACTCTCTGCATTAGGGCTGCAACTAACGATTATTTTCATTATCAAGTAATCCGTCGATTATTTTCTTGATTAATTGATGAGTCATTTTGTCCGTAAAATGTCAGAAAATGGTGAAAAATGTTTCCAAGATGCAAATGTTTTGTCCCCACAAACAACCCAAAGATATTCAGTTTATCATAGAAGACTAAAGAAACGAGAAAATATTCACATTAAAGAAGCTGGAACCAGAGAATTTTAGTATTTTTTTCTTTAAAAAATTACTCAAAACGATTAATTGATTAACAAAATAGTTGGCAATTCAATTTTTGGTCGGGATGTGTTTGAAATGAAATAGTTGTTAGTATAGTATGTTGTCCAGCTACATCTAAAGACAAAAGTATTTATTACTGTTCTGAATGTTCACACTTGACAGCAGGACAAAACACCTGCGCTTATAGACAGAAGTGTGACAAGTAATCGTAATCTTACAAATGGAAATAACGGCGCATGCTTTTGGACAGACTCTTGAAACATATTTATGGTGTTTCACTCGGTTATACACATGAACAGTGACAGAAATAGTCGTGTGAAGAAGGAAGAAAAGAGCTTGAGAGAGACGTTCAAATCAAAACATCCGAAAGATGTTGGGAGGGGGGGTTGGAAGGGGGTTTGGGGGAAGGAAGTTTCAGACGCTGTTCGATGATTTGACAAGCACTTCCTTTGGAGTTACTGATACCTGAATCCATCATCTCTGGAGCTACACGAGTTCTCACGCTGGTCTTTGATCAAATGAGTTTTAAAGTCTGTTACTGGTTTTAATACTTTTGAACCAAAGCTGATCATTTATCCCATTATTAAGTACAGTCTACAGCTTATAAATAACATAATTTGACTTTTATCCACAGCCTTCCATGCAGCTAGCTTAGCTTGAAAAAATACCATCATAAAGCTCCTTGAGACGAAAAGGCAGTGCGGTTGAGGGAGACAACTTTTTGCATTTCCTGAATTGCATCTAGATGTTTGAACAGGACAAATTGAGCCGGTCAGGAGGTGAATCAGAGCGACATCTTAAATACGAGAATTAAAGAATAACTTCTCTAATACTGTCAGGAAAGACGGTGGCATACTGATGTTCTAAAGAAGGGAATTATTGTCCTGATATATTAGAAAAATGCTCCTACTAATACGGTTTTTGTTATTGTTGTTAACAGATTTTAAATAAACTTGACTCATGAATATACTGTGTGTGTGTGTGTGTGTGTGTGTGTGTGTGTGTGTGTGTGTGTGTGTGTGTGTGTGTTTGTGTGTGTGTGTGTACAGGAAGAGGCAGAACTGCGCAGCGATGGCACCAAGTCGACCATCAAGCCCAGTCAGATGTCTGTTGCCCGTATCACCTGTGTGAGGGGTCAGGGGCCCAATGAGGGGGTGCCCTTCATCGATGACTACATCTCTACCCAGGAGCAGGTGAGGGGTTGCAGAAATGGCCTAACATCAGAAAAAACAAATTATTGTTATAAAGGAAATTCACAGGATACCAAAAATATGCACAGATGACACTTTTTCCCATTACTACCTCTATCATGTTGCCTCCATTGTCATTAGACAGTGTTTCCTTTTGTTAGTGCTCATAATACATTTGATTAGTCAGAAGAAGAAGACAGTATGATAATCTGGTTCATTTGAGAGCAGTAATTTCAATTAATTCTGGAAAAATCTGACATGAACAGCACCTGACTATTGTTTTAGGACAGACTTGAAAAAATCATGAACTTATCCTTTAATCCTTTGTTGCTGCTGCTCATGTTTCTACCGTTAACACCTTGAATGAATGTGAATATTTGTTTTAACAGGTGGTGGACTATTTGACGCAGTATTCTGGCATCAAACCGGGTGACCTGGATGCAAAGATTTCTTCAAAGCATTTGACCACTTTGAAGTCCACCTACCTGAAGCTGCGCTTCCTCATCGACACGGGAGTTCGCTTTGTTGGTCACGGCTTGCAGAAGGACTTTCGGGTCATTAACTTATTGGTATGTTCACAACAAGTCAGATTTGTTTTGTATCCTGATAGTTTATAGTCGATTGTGTAAGTGCATGGCACAATTATATCTCATTACATCTTACATGTCTTTGAGCAGTCGTGACAAAAGTCTGTTTCTTTGCTGTTTTTAAGGTTCTGAAAGATCAAGTCGTCGACACTGTCTACCTGTTCCATTTGCCTCGCAAGAGGATGATTTCTCTGAGATTTCTCGCCTGGTACTTTCTCGGTAAGTTAAAAAAAAAAAAAAAATCAAAAAGGCAGCAGGTGCAGGACTAAAGCAAATAAGATCATGCAATCGCAGATCTGCCTCCAATTATTAATTGATCGTCAAATGTTTTCGCCTCATAATTCTGAGGATGAGCAGGTGACTTCAACATCAGTTGGTCAGTAAATTTCCAGTTTGTAGTTATGCAAACTCATTTTTTCTTTTGATTTGGATAATTAGTATTGAGGTTTGTCTACTTCCTCAAAGTTCATACATAATATAAATGATTGTGTGTTTTGGCACCAAAGCATTAAGGTGTTAATTCCTGATAACCTGCAGTGTAAATGATGCTGAACGGCTGAATGACTAGTCATTTTTTTATCCTTGTCATTGTGTGGCTGCTGTTGACAGACCTCAACATCCAAGGGGAAACCCATGACAGCATAGAGGATGCACGCACCGCTCTGCAGCTGTACAGAAAGTACCTGGAGTTGAGTCGTGGAGGTGGCTCCGATGAAGTGAGGAAGGTCCTGAAGGGACTCTATGAAAAAGGCCGCCAGTTCGACTGGAAAGTCCCGGAGACAGACACAGGAGATGGTCAAGGTAGCCCAAAAAGTACGAAATAATGTTGAATTAGATGTAGGTTTATGTTAACAATGAGTTTAGAGTGGAGGGCAACAATAGAAACACTGTGAGTGGATTGAAAGCACTCTTCTTCCTCCAACAGGTGCTGCTGCTGTGTTTCCCTCTGTGATGGGGCTGTGAGCTGCACTGTGACACATTCCCACTGGAAAGACTGAAACCAGTCACTTATTTTGTAATTTTTATCATTGATTTTCTCAATGTGTACAGTGTTTATGGAGGTCTTTGTTGCCTGCACAGTCCACCTGCAGCTCTTTTCACTGCCAACTCAGTGTCTGAACAGTTTTAATTATGTCAAAGTTTGTACCTTTCATTTAGGAAATGTTTTTGGAAAAAGGAAAATAATTGTATTTTATAACGTGTGAGCCTTTTTAAAAAAAAACAAACAGACAAAACAAAAATAAAACTGTGTGATTTTGGTGCATGTAAATAAATAAAGCTATCATGAGCTCACTGTTACACAAACGAGGCTTCTTGTTTTCAACCTCTGAATAATTGCACTGCTGTTTACACTGCTTCGAATTATCACATTCAGAACTTTATTTTGATAGTTGTGTTTTTATTAAAGAACCCTGGACTGAATCTGTGGACAAAAATGTTAAATTAAACGTCAAGCAGTGAGGAAACTGGCATGACTGCAGGTCAATTTATAATTGGCAAGGAATCTCTCATGACATTAATTCTGTTACAAATTGATTTCCAATGAACCAAGGTAATGAAGTCTGATACATCCCTGCCCTCATCCAAAAGAGAAAATCCAATCCAAAAAGAAAACCAACGGAATATGTACAACCTGAAACCTGTGAAGGTTTTTAACAGCAATACCTGCCTTAAAATAAGCTTTATTAACATTTGATCATTCATCCCCGAATATAGTTTCAATATTTTTGGACTCTGTGAAACCTGGTTATTCACAGATAACGCTCTGCCTTTGGCTGAAGCGTCACTGCCTAATTATCTCTACTCACATATCACCCGTGACATCATAAAGGGTGGCGGTGTTGCACTAATCTACAGCTCAATCACTCTTCATCCCAGAACTGACGTTTGCTTCTTATCATTTGAGGTGCTTTTAACGTCCTTCTCTCTGCCCTCACCTTTCCTGTCTTTCTACATTGCTGTCCTATATCATCCCCCTGCCTACTCACAATGCCTGGTTGAATTTTCAGAGTTAATATAACTATAAGTTTTAACAGGCAAGGCAAGTTTATGTGTATAGCACATTTCAACAACAAGGCAGTTCAAAGTGCTTTACATAGAGCATAAAAGGATATAAAATAGAATATAAAAGCAACACAAGTAAAAAGACATAAAAACAATTAAAAAGTGTTAAGTTTGGAAATAAAAAGAAGCTAAAAAGGGAATAAGACAGATAAAACAAGAGAATAAAAGTTACAGTGCAGTGTAAAATATTAACCCCTAATGTGGTTTAATGAAAGGCAAACAGGAAAGTCTTCAGCTGCGATTTAAAAGAGCTGAGAGTTGCACCAGATCTAAAATCTAGTTTTCGGTTTGTAGTTTGTTCCAGATATGTGGAGCATAAAAACTGAACGCTGCTTCACCATGTTTAGTTTTTACTCTGGGGACAGAAAGCAGACCTGTCCCAGACGACCTGAGAGGTCTAGATGGTTCATAATGTAGCAGCAGATCAGAGATGTATTTAAATCATTCAGTGCTTTATAAACCAACAGCAATATCTTAAAGTCAATTCTTTGACAGACAGGAAGCCAGTGTCTTGGTCTTAGTGAGGATATAATATTCATTTTACAGGTAAACTATGCAGAATTGTCTTAACTCTTGAACAGGCAGGAGTAGAAAATGAGTTGTAAAAAATAATTTAATTTTATTATTTATCTCATTTTCATTTGCACCAAAGTAAAACATTTCCAAACATATTTTTTAAAATATTTTGCATATTTTGGATTTAATGAGTTGTATCTCCCAGGATGCTTTGCCCTTTTAAGGTATAAAAATGGTCATAATGGTAAACATTTTAATGTTTTATTTGATGAAGACAAGTGATACATTTTTGTTTACCCTGGTCATTAACATCACACATACTAGTATTGAAACTGATTTTATCATTTCTATCAGCCCATTTGTCCAGTAATACACTTCTTGATGAGTTTCAGTCTGGTTTCACATCCAAATACCAAAACTACACTGACTAAGGTAACTAACAACCCATCAATTGCAATGGACTCCGATCTTTCATCTGTCTCGCTGTTACTAGATTTAAGTGCCGCCTTTGACACAGTGGACCAGGACACCCTCCTCCACTGTCTTGAGAACCTTATAGGTCTCAAGGGGGGCACTTTCTAGTTCCTGTTCATGCCTGAGTAATAGAACACAACGCAGTGTATACAATAATACTCCCTGCTCTAAGGCCAAATACGGTGTTCCGTCAATGAATCCTCATAGCTGGTTAAACTAGAGACGTGCTTGTTAGAAGTCCATCACTGGATGTGCAATTATTTCCTGCACACAAGACCGAAAAGTTGCTTGTTGGTCCAGCTAGATTCACATTGCTTTTTACAGATTTTGTCATTAATCTTGATGGCTGCACAATTTCTCAGACCCATGCAGTTAAGAATCTGAGAATAGTGTTCGATCCCTCTCTTACATTTGAGCCACACATCAAGTACATTACGAGAACTGCCCTTTTCCACCTTCGCAAAATAGCCCAAATATTCCCCATTTTATCAAATTCAGACGCTGAAATCCCTGTACATGCCTTCATAACATCTAGGATAAACTACTGTAATGCCCTTTTCTCTGGCCTACCCAAGATAGCAACGAAAGGTCTCCAATTGGTCCAGAAAGCAGCTGATCATAAAAAAAGGGCACTGACACTGACTGTCTCTGCATTGGCTACCGGTTCACGCGAGATCTGATTTCAAAATCTTCCTTCTTCCCTATAAGGCTTTAAATGGACTGGCTCCTTCATATATCTCCAGCCTTATTGCTCTGTATAGTCCATCACGTTCTTTATGTTTCCTTGATCGCAGTTACTTAACTGTTCCTCAGTTTAATAAGAACTCTTGTGGTGATTGAGCCTTTGCCCACCGAGCTCCAGTAATCTACCACTGCACATTCAGGAGGCAAGATCTGTTGATACTTTCAAATACAGGCTGGAAATGCATCTTTTCTCTGTTTACTAGGACCTTCCCTAATTTCACCAGCTGGGAACTCAAACCACTGACTGTTTTCCTTCTTGACAAGTAGCTACCCCAACCCTGTTACTGTTATATGATCTCTGCTTAAAATTACTAACCTCAAACATGTTGTCATATTAACATCATTACCTATATATGTGTGTACTTTAACATGTAATATTGTGTGTTTTTTTTCTTTTATTGACTTGTAAAGTGTACAGAGACTCTCTGTAGATGTGCACTTCAAATAAACTGAAGTTGAAGTTGGAAAAACAAATGAGCTGAAGTTGAGCACTATCACAAACATTGTGTTTACTGCCATGAAGTGGGAAGTATACCATATTTTACATGAACACACATGGATATCTGTTCAAATGAAACAAAGAAATTCATTCCGTCTGCTTCCCAGCATTCATTGAAATTTGTAGTGATATGCGTACTTGGAGGCAAATTTGCCTGTTAATTTTCCTGACAGACCTGATAACATCTGCCGCCAGATTTGGGCCATTCCCGACAAGGTGTGATACAAACATTAGCATGGCTAAACGCATCTAACAGATGACGTAGTGAGAAAAACTGAATTAGCTCTTTTACTTTTAAGTTTTGTGTTGTTGTTTATATGTTTTTTAATATTTGTTTTAATTTAAGGGACTGAGTTTATTTGCAAACTTGATATTTATAAATTTGTATCCAGTGGATCCAGAATAATTTACACCTCTAGGAGAGGGTTGTTGTCGTTTATCCAACCTTGAATTCCCCTCCTGAGTAACTTACGGTACGGACATACGGTACTTCAGGCTTGCAGACATTGTTGTGGTGAAACTTCCTCTTCAGCACTTTTGCATCTTCGTTGAATTTTTGCATCAGAAATGTCAAATGTCACTAGGGCATGCACTTCAGGTGAACCTGAATTCAGGGCTGATTAGAGTGGATTTTCTCATGTATACAGAGGGGTCTAAAGGTTTGAGACCACCAGTCAAAATACTTCTATTTTGCATTTGTTTTGAACGTAATACTGTTTTGTGAAAAATGTACTTTGAAAAATGTACATAAATTTCAGAATATCTTAGGTATGTTTGGTATGTCCCCCTTTTGCTTTGATGACAGCATGCATTCGAGTTGGCATGGACTCCACAAGTTTGTGCAAAACCTGATGACTCATGTTGTCCCAGCATGAATTGACAAGTGCTCCCATAAATGTTCAGTGGGGTCGAGGTCAGGTGGCTGTGGAAGAAAGTCCATGACAGTCAGGACTCCTTGGTCTTCAAGTAGTTCTTACAAAGCTTTGAGGTGCATCCAGTAGACTCATTAATGCCTGAGCTAGCTTGGGTGCTAGCTGTATTGCTACTTACATCTATGGACATTTTTAAACACACTTAACCCTATTGGTGGACATCTTAAACTATTTTAACCCTTAAATAGTGTGGAAAATAAGTTGTAAAAAATAATTTAATGTTATTAATTATCTCATTATCATTTGCACCTAAGTAAAACATTTCCATATTTATTTTTTTTTTTAAATATTTTGTATATTTTGGATTTTATGAGTTGCATCTCCCAGTATATGTTGTCCTATTATGGTATAAAAATGGTCATAATGGTAAACATTTTAATGTTTTATTTGATGGAGAGAAGTGATATATTTTTGTTTTCCCTGGTCATAACATCACACATACTAGTTTTTAAAATGATTTTATCATTTCTGTCATAGTATCGGCCTACCATAAGTTTCAGTTCCAAAACCAAAACCTTGGCATGCAGTGTGACACATGACCAACCAAAAGCAACTGACGTTAGCAAAATACCAGATATGACTACCAACACCATGCCAACGTCATGGCACCAAGATGAACTTTTGGCCCAATGAAAACTATTTGACTACTTCCACTGCTGCAAACGAATATTGCTCGCAGGTAGTTCCAGCTGGCATTCTAATCACACTCCAACTGGCTGTGACAAGCGGTTTCCAAGTGTATTTAATTTGCATCGACTTCATCCATGCGTTCCTTCCCGCCATGTACCTCTGTGGAAGCGCAATGACCGTCATGACTTTGTGACTTCAAACAGAAAGAAAAACTCAAATACAAAGAACTGTTTGTGACCTGCGGTTGCTCCCAATCAACCTAATCCTCTCTACTTGCCTGTCATAAAATATGCAAACAAATTTTTTACCCCTAATCTAGCAACGTATCTCGTGGGATACATAGACTGTAAACTGCGGTATCATTCTCTCTCCTGTTCATCTCCTTACATATACCCTTCTGCTACTGCCATAAATCTCAAACTTGGATTATGAAATGCTGTTATCTCTCAGCCCACCTCAAGCGTTTGGCCTTGTTTCCCCTCCTGAGAAGCGGTTTAGACACTGCTACTCGTCTTCTGAGACCACAACAAGACAAACTTCTTTTGACAGTACTTTTACAATTCTGTATCTGTGATGAAGTTGCTTTTTTTTCTATCTCTCAGGGAACTGAGCTTGATGTACTGATCTTCTGATGGTGTGATCACTTTCAGTCTGTCTGTCCTGCTTTGGATACAAGTGATCCAGTTTCTGGAAAGCGTTGTAGAGTTCCACGCACTGCCCCCATAGAAACCTTTAGTCTAGACATGATTTAACGCTGAGAAAGCCCCTCTTTGCTTAGAATAACAATTTGACTTCTAACACTTTCACTTAGTTCTGATGCCATGTTTCTCACTATTACAATAGTACTTAGTGAGCAATGATCTGCTGGAAAATTTGAGGCACAACTGTAATTATAACAGGTGAACACTGGCTGCAAGTTGAGTTACTTGAACGAGCCTCTGATGAGTCGATCAAATCCACCTGAGTGTCATCTGAACGCTTCAATGGAAGAGATACAACTCAGGGAAATCTGAGCTTTTGTACAAAGGAGTTAAGTTGGTCAACGCCACAAATTTGCTTAAATTTGATTGCTGACTTAGAAATAGTGCAGAGTCTTAAACATGTCATAACTTCTTGTGTTTTTAAATGTTTCTGAATCCTCAAACTTTCTGATTATTTTCAGGTTTACATGAAAATAGAGATTTTCAATGTGGTCTCAGACTTTGAGACCCCACCGTTTATCTTTATAAATGTATGTAAAGTGAAAAGTTGAAGTGCAGCTGAATGGAGAATCATCCAAACTCTTCTTTTTTTTTTTTCCCCCAAGTTGTGATTTTTTTTACTTCTTGATTTGGGTCCAGCTGTGTTCAGATGATCCAAACAGTACTCCTGTATTTCAATCATCATCAGAGGATAAATATTTACAAGGCTACTCAATTTAACCTTTTTAAAATCCTGCCTTGTCAAATATAAAGGTAGACGTATGATATAGTTCTTCTCATATCTATGAACATTTGGCTGCTAATTGACGAGTTTCTCCACAAAACTCTCTCTTCTTAAGTCACATCTTAACGTTTCCAGGTGTAACGGCGCCCTCTGCTGGCTGTATGTGTGCATCACCTTCACACAAATGTTGAAACTGTTCTGACTTTGTTTATCCTCAGAACTTTATTTAAGCCATCTGTGTTTACCTTCAGTTATTGGATTTATTTATTTACAGAAGACTTGGTAACACTGTTTTGGAAAGTGAAGTGTTTTGTACAGCGAACAGTAATCGGCAGCGTTTGGAAAGTCAAAAGCAGGGAATGTGCTGATGAATGACTTTAACCCCTGCAAGCTTGCAGACGTCAAATCTCACCACTGCTCTGCTTCAGCTACTAGTCTGACTTCATGCAGTGTGACGGATACATCGACAACAACCAAAAAACAACATAACGCAGTCGGTATTGCAAACTGTTTATTCGTAGTAAATGAAAAGTGTGCCATTCAGTGAAGTGGGAGAAAGAGAGGGCAGGGGGTTGTCGGGGGACGGTCGATGTCTTTGGTCCATTCTCTGGTGGAGGGGATTTCGATTGGATTGGTGGGAGACAAGAAAAAGGCACTTGAGTTTACAGTTGTCTCAGAAAAGTAGTCTTGAGAAGGACACAAGTTCTACCGGAAAAAAAAATGAATGAACTAGATGTTTAAACCTCCGTTATGCCTAATATGAATATCACATACAAAATGCCCCATGTGAGCACAAAATTATATAGCTACATATATGTATATACAGTAAGGAACGGGGAAAATAAAGCGGGGTGGGAAGAAGAAAATGTGAAGTGTTGGATTTATCCCCTTTGGATTTTTTTTCTCTCTCTTTTTTTATTTTATTTTATTTTTTTTTATTTTTTACAGGCCGAGGAAAAGAAAAAAAGGCAGCAACTTTAAACAGGACGAAATTATATCTTTGGCGATAAACTAAATGTTCCTACAGTTTGGAATGTAAAAACAAAACAAAGACTGCTTAGTTAAAGTGGGAGACAAAATCCCCAATGAGGAAACTAGTCGACTGATTGAACCAATCCAGCACTAACTCTCTTTAACACTCGAGATGTGCTGGAATAAAAAGCTTGAATTGTTATTATCTGTCCTGCTGCTTTGATCAATTCAAACTGCAGCCCACCAACGATAAGCAGAGAACTGGTTGAGATTGAGGTAAAACTTCCCCAACAACTTCAGTCAGAAGATCTTTGTTATATTATAACCATCTTACACCTCTGCAAGCACTTAAAGGAATAGTCTGACATTTTGGGACATACGCTTCTCTGCTTTCTTGTCAAGAGTGAGATGAGAAGATTGATAATCAAGAAAACGAATGATCCAATAATTCCCAAAATGTTGAACTATTCCTTGAAGTCAAAAGATAACCCATTTAATGTGTCATTACAGCACCTTTTACCAAAGACTGCAAACAAATTAGCACTCTTTCTCCACAGTATTCACTAACATAATTATGATTTTCATCTCAAATAAGAAAGAAAAAAAAAAAAAATCTCCCTCTGGTCAGAAAAACCTACGAGGAAACAAAAACTAGGAGTGAACACAATCTTTTAAATTCTTTTTTTTTGTTTGTTTTTTTCTTCCAAAAAAAGTCAGCTTGACGGAAGACAACACATTATGAAGATGCAGCAATTAATGTAACAGCCGGTTTTACACTACAGCCTTGCAGCTCCACATATGTACACAACTACAGGATGATAACAGGTGAAGAATCACCCGTCGATCGATTTAGAGCCCACTGCGAGAAAACCGGCCGCGTCGAAAGGATCAGCAATGAGGTATTCGCCAGCTTTTTTTTTGTTCACATCCTTGCAGACTTTACGAAGAGATTTTAACCTCGACAACAGCCTTGAAGCGTCTACTTGGCAGCCATAGAAAAGATCTGTGAAATCAACACAACCATCCAATGCATTCATCAATTTCACTTTCACAGATGGGACAAAGTGAGTGTATAAAAAGAAGAGACATATTTATATATATTTATATATATCGCACGTCTGCTCTACAGGCACGTCTGCTCTACAAGTACCGTCTGTTCAGAAAGCCGTCATGATGCAGATGTCCATGTTTCTAGAAAGGCAAATGTGAAGTCTCTCTGTGACTAAAGGCAAGCATGTCATTAATATGCCATTTATGTGCATATTACAACAACAAAGCACAAAACAAACTGCGCATGTGGAAGAAAATCCGTCGTCCAGATGTTTAGAACTGACATGAAAACAGCATGTGGACATAGTTTCCTTTTGTTGTGTTTTAAACATATTTAACATTATTCTACGAAAAGGTAATGAGCCCTCTCTTTGTTATAAAATAACGGGCAGCAAGCCGAGAACAGCACACACGATAAACCCCACTGGCCAGTGGGAGGGTAATACATCACTGCCTTAGGCAATATTTAAAGGAACAGTTCGATATTTTGGGAAATGTGTTTATTTGCTTTGTTGCTGAGAGTTAAATGAGATTGATCCCATTCTCATATGTGGTAAATATGAAGCTACAGCCAGCAACCAGTTAGCTTAGCTTAGCATTAAGACTAGAAACAGGGGGGAAAACAGCTAGCCTGGCTCCTTCCAAAGCTAACAAGTTCCACCATTAAAAATTAAATCTTGTTTGTTTAATTCAAACAAAAAAGTGAAGTGTAGAAACATGTGACAGTACAGAAGCTAAATAACACAACGTAAAACCGCAATTTATCATTTTTACTCTTCCATTTTAGTTTGGATTAAACAAACATGATGTAACGTGTTAAAGAATGAACCTTAGAAGTGCTGGCAGGCAGAAACAAAGCTGTTTATCTCTGCTTCCAGTCTTTATGCTAAGCTAAGCTAACCGGCTGCTGGCGGTAGCTTCATACTTACAAACATGAGAGTGACGTCTCTTCTCATCCAACTCTCGGAAAGAAAACGAATGAGCGCGTTCCCTAAAAGTCAAACTATTCCTTTAATAGGGCGACTTCTGTGCTCTGCGTCACCCTCAAACACGTTTTATTCCTAGCATTGACAAGTTCCCTACTGTTTGTAGCAGCCATATACGAAAAGCTCTGGATTAGTTTGATATGTTTCCTTTTTACCTTACAAAGATTAACGATAGTCTGTAGTGTTGATTGCATGTCTACTCTCCTGATGACAAAAAAACCCAAAACCCTGTTAATGCTAGAACTACTGGTGCACTTTCACTACTCTTTTCACAGTGAAGGCATTGAAATGTTTCTGGGAGACAAGAATAATAATTATTTAAAAAAAAAAAAAAAAGATCTGAGGTGCAAATCAGAGCTGACATAAGCCACAGCAAAAATAGAAACAGTACTAAGAGTTCAACTTCAATAGTGCACAAATTGTTGCAGGTAATTATGTCAGTCTCTGGCTGACTGCTTTACTGGTTTCTCTGAAGCAGTGCAAAAAAAAAAAAAAAAAAATATTAGTAACAGAGACTGACGATAGCTTAGCGATGAGATCTCTCAAAGGGGGGGACTAAAGATAGAAGCTGTTGCCTTAACCGGGACCGGAGAAATGAGAAAGGAAGAGTGATTACAGAAGAGCGAGAGCTTTTCAAGTTTGAAGGATGAATGGGTCGATGTAGAGAGGTGGTACCACAGCTCAACTGACGGAAATATGTAAACTTGTATTTTACTCTACATTGAGAGGAGTTAGTATGGTGGGAGAGAGTGAAGGGTACTGGGAGGGGAGGAGGGGGAAGGGGGAGCGGGAGAGGGAGGGGAGTGCAAGGGGTTAGTAGATGGGTTTGATTAAGCAGAGGAATTCCAATGTCAAGGGCAGTGCGTCCGCGGAGGCCTTTGGGGGAGCCCGTTGTGAGAGGGTCGGTCTTGGTTGTGGGACGATGAGGAGTGGGAGGGGCCTCTGGAGCTGTTGGAGTGCTGTGAATTAGGACCAGAGGAGCCGCCGTCACTCTGGTAGCGGTGGTTAGCGCGACCGGCGTTCCTGTCATGGTAGGAGCTGCCGTTATACCGCTGACCGCCCGAGTGATAACCTTGTCCCTGGAAAGTACGCCTGTTGCCTTGGAAAATCTGAGAGGAGGATTAAAAGTCAGTCAGCATGTGAAACTGTTTAAACAGCGACGTCTCTGAGCTGTGAGACGGCTTCATGGTCTGAATGTTTGACAAAGTGCTTTTCCGGCTGACCTGTTTGGTTGGTGGCGGGCGGTGTTCACTGGGGGCGCTTTGGGTCTGGGTGGGAGGAGGGGTTTCCATCAGGCTTGGGCTGGCAACAGAAGACGACGTGGAGCTACAACGGGACCGATTTGAGTAGCCTGTACGTGGGTGGTAAACTGTAAGAGAAACAACAAGGTCAATCAGTAACGGTACAACCAGGAACCCGTCTAATGAAGCAGGAGAGAAAGCCGAAGCACAGGTGCAACGATTAATCAATTGATTAGTCGACAGAAAATTAATTGCCAACATAGTTCATATGTTTAGATAAGTGTGATGGTAGCTTTTTGAAAAACTAATCTAATATCATTGTTTATTTAATATTTATGTTTTTTAGCTGCCTAGACGTAACTGTAATAACAGCAGGAGTAACAAGAATAACAGTTAATATAATAATAATAAAAGCAAGTTGGAAAAACAACTTGAGAAGAAAGTGTTGACGAGTTTGTTGAATATGTACGACGCAGAATTACGATGATGTGAGTACCGACGCTGCTACACTTTCATAGGTTGATCGTCATTTAACTCTTAAAAGTTCACAAACATTTCGATGTCTTATAGTAAGTCATGTAGTGGGTGCCGAATTGTCGACACTGCTAGTTTCTTCCATCTTTCATTGGAATTCCATGATGTTAGCTGAATACAGTCGACAGATGTTTATTAAAGTGTGGCGTGCAGGAAAAGAATGTTTGGAAATGTGAGGATGTCACACATAAATTCACTTCAGCTTTTAAAATGAATTTAACTGGTTTCCAGCAAGTTTCTTCATTTCCTCATGATATTATGGCAATAAGATTTCTACCGCCTGCTGCGGATGCTGATTGGAAACAGGAAACCTGTTAATATTTGGGATTTTAATTAACAAAGTCGACCTGGTAACTTATAATCCTCTTTTATGAGACAGATCCCTGCTTTAGTTCAACAAAATGACTTGAATTCATTGCTGAGAATAAATTATTCTGTGGACAAACAGCATTTAGTGACACAACATGTTTGGCATGTTATTTATTGGATGATGTTCACAGAGCCACGTCAAATGTTGACGCTAAACTGTGTCCACAGAGTTTAATCCACTGGGAGCTGGAGGACAAACCAACACTGACACGTCTGAGAAAAATCGATTTTTTAGTAAAAATTAAAGTATCTGAAGTAACAAATGTCATATTGAAGAAACTGAATCTAGTTGTGTTTACAGTAGTTTTGTCTATTTCCTCTCTTATTCATATACAACATATCAGCCTTGTTTTGACATGTTATTAGAATTTGCTGCTATCACTGTTTGTCCAGCCTGCTGACATTATAAACTGATATAAGCTGTAATGCTCTTGTATTTTGTGATTGTGGGGAAGCCGTTCTATATCATTCAGGATTAATGTGGTGGTAACACCAGTAGATGAAGTGGATTCTTTACCTGATCCAAACCCTGAGATGCTCGTCTTCAGCGGTTCAAGATCGAATGTAAATCTTACAGCTTTCCCAAGATCTTCATCGTATTTACGTTCACTCACAAAGTGCTGAAAAAAAGAAAAACCCAGGGATGACACATTATAATCAAACACCAGCATGATCTCAAATGCTCTTTTCTCTCTCTCAGTTAATCTGTCTGGTTCAATCTTGTCTCAACAAAAAAAAAGAACTGAGTCAAACATTGTGAGATCGAGACAGACGAGGCCGAACTGAAGCACCAGTATTGTAAAAGTACCTTGATGTCTGCACGCAGTTCAGTCAGCTGCTCCTCAGACATGGACGCCGACTGGTCTGTCAGCCGTCTGAGCTCCTCTGCTCTCTTCTGTCGGGCGTCCAGAATTACCACTAAAACACAGCAGCAGAGTATGATCTTTAACTGGTTTTAATGCACAAAATGTGTTTTATGAAACCAACAAGCGAACCTATGATCTTTTTTGTGCACGTTTCCAATTAAGAAATAATTTACAGGCATCAAGGTGTTTCATGAGAAATTGTTTTAAATAGTCAAGTTTTATCTCACTTGTATATCTCAGACCCTGTTTTGTTGTGTTGGATGCGATAAATTTGTGTCTTTTTATGTAACTTTTGACACCTATTGTACGCTGCCATTTTGGACAGGTCACCTTTGTAACAGACATCAAGTATCTAAAGAGAGTTCCACGTTAAATATCTTCATATGTTATGTTTTTTACAAGTCTATCAGCAGTAAAACTCGCTGACACTCCCGATCGCTAGCTTTCCGAAGTCCGAAGTAGAATCGTCAAATATTTTGTTTTGTCCGACCAAAAGTACAAAACTTTATTCAGTTTACTGTCACGTAAGACAAAGAAAATCTGCAAATTCTCACATCTGAGAAGCTGGAATGAGAGAATATTTGGTTTTCATGCTTGAAAAGTATCAAAAAAGTTACAGATTATTATAATGTTATATATAATTCTCTATCAATCAACTAATTTCAACAACTACAACTAATTCTTTGCAATTTCAGTAAGTTTCAGTTTTCTTGTGAGAGCTCAGCTGTGATCTTTAGAAATGACACATATTAAGTACAAAGTGCAGCTGACTCAGCATCTACAGGGGTCAAAGATGAAGCCGTTTTCAAATCCAGGTAAGATGCACGTACAGATACGGAGGCTCATAAATGCCTGACACAACGGTCAATACATACTGAACACATGTCTTTACATCCTTAAAATTTAAAAAATCAGTTTTACATCATTTCCCAGAATGCTTCAGCAAACTGGCCTGAACTTGCTGTCAAAAAGGAGAATTTAAAAATCATACAAAAGCTTTTCAATCACTTCAAGCGGCGTTGCATGTCTAGTCAGAACGTCTTGTGACAGCGCTGCTTCAGAAACTCTACATTACTGTCTCTTCTATGAAAGACGCCTCCCTGTACAGGATGATGCTGCCTGTCAGTGCAAAACAGTGAGTCTACACAGAAGACTTTGTTTTTTTAATCCAAAGGGACTGTCACACGCAAACGAATGTGAGACTACAAAACGATTATTTTCAGTATCAATTAATCTGTCGATCACTTTCTGGATTAATTGTTTTGTCTATAAAATGTCAGAAAACGTTTAAAAAAATGCTTGTTATAACGTCTTAGAGGTCTTCAAATGTCTGAAAATCTAAAAGATATTCAGTTTACAATCATATAGAGACAGAAAATCCTCACGTTTAAGAAGCTAAAACCAGAAAATTTGGGGTTTTTTTGCTTAAAGAAAGGACTGAAACCATAACTTCATTATAAAAATAGTTTAATTTTCTGTTGATCAACTAATCAATTAATCGACTAATCCTTGCAGGTCAAGAAACATGTACAACTGATTATAGTTTTAATTTGACTGGCTTGAAATTTGTTCTGCCGGCTAAACTGCAAATATAAGAAACATCATCAATAACCAGCTAAGGAGATTTACATTTAAATCAGTGGTGTTCAGCTGTTTCTATAATCAACGTCCAAAATCAAGATTATAGCAGAGCTGAGACGATTAGTCAATCAGTTGACAGAAAATTTGGCAACTATTTGAGCATTCGCAGCTTTTATATCATCGTAGACTGAATGTCTTTGGGTTTTGGGCTGTTAGCCGACCAAACAATTAATCACAAATTTAATCAGAAGATCAATTAGACCTGAAACAATTAGTCAACAGAAAATTAATTATTATTATTTTGATGGTCGATGAATCGTTTAAGTCATTCAAAACCAAAAATCTCAGTTGAGAGGATTTGCTGTTTTCTGGCCGTCTTATGTGATAGTAAACTGAGACAAAACAAGTAATGTGAAGAAGTCAACTTGGAGTTTGAAAATTGTGATGGACATTTTTACACTAGTTTCTGACCAAATTATTTTTATTAATTGTAAAAAATAAATAGGCGGATTAATAATAGCCCAGGATATTAGTACCAGTTACAGTACAGATACTAATACACAAGTACCTTCTGTAACACAGCAAGAATGAATAAGGATCATTTTATGCTGAAATATACATATAGCAAACAATCTTCAGATTCGGTGCCGTTAATCAGCTAATAGATTTTCGTTACATTACGGAAAACCTTCAGTTAACACAAATCTAACACAGAAAGGAGACTAGCGGAGGAGACTTTGAGGAAACCTGGTTTTTGTATTGTCGAAAAAGCACTAGAGTTCCTTCGTTTTCCTCTCAACATCCCCAACACACCTTACACAAAGACAGCATTGAGTCCTCCCTTGACACCTGACACTATTCACTTTTTCCTGGCCTGGAACACACAAAACTCTGCACCGAGAATAAGGAGAGAATGGCCTACTTGTAAAAATATGCAGTCTTGCTCTGTCATGTTACATACATACACACATATACACAAACACACAGTGGTATGCTGTAGGTATAGCGGGACCCTTAGGGCACCGCTGCAGTTATGAAGAAACTGGGACTTGCTGTTCCACAACAATCTCTTTCACTACCTTTCCCGGAAGTGATTTAGGTCAGATTCTCCGAGCCCTCGAGTCAGGTGATCATATTATGTGAGGGATACTAGCAGCTCCCGGGTGGTATGTGATAAACAGGGTTCTGGTTCAGTCTTACAAATAAAGTACTTACTGGCCTCTGCTTTCACTTTGTCCATTTCCCCCAGTAGAGTCACTTCTCTGTCCATTAAACTAGAAACAAAAAAAAAAAGAAGAGAGGAGGGTCGTTTTACTTTACTGGCACCGAAATACTCTGCATGCTGACTTTGCACTGAGATTACAAACACAGAGGTAGCTGCATACTTTGGGATCAGAAATAAAGCAGCAGCAGTGAACAACAATGCAACACTTCCAGTACAAAATACAATCAGTTCAGTGTTAAAAAGTTCTATACTCTGTTGCAGCACTAACATACTGCAGTAATCAAACATAGCAGTGACATTATTACGTGATAAATCATAACCTTGAGTGTATTCTTGGTATTATACCACCATTTCATTTCTGGCATTTATGATGAACTGTTGAGACATTTATGACACAAAAAGCTGGAGGAAAAGGTTCATTTAAATTATGCAAAGAAAAATATTCCAATAAAATATGTAGCTAGAGTCTATACGTGAAGGATAAAAATAAATATCATTTCATGCTGGTTTCTGATCCACTTAAGAGGATGTATCATGCACATTTCCAGGTCTTATTTTTTATTCTGGGGCTTTACTGGAATATCTTTGCATCATTTACAGTTCAAAAAAACTCCTTAGTTATCTTATACTGGCTCTTTATGCAGCCCTTCAGTTCAGCCTCTGTCTGAAACAGGCTGTTTTAGCTCCTGTCTCTTTAAGGCCCGCCTCCTAGAGAGCCCTCTCTGTTCTGATTGGTGGTTCCAGAAACTATGTAAACAAATTGTAGTAGTTGCTCTTTACTCAAAATGGGAATTTCTCACATAGATCCGTACACATGTTTGAGCCTGAATTTGATCCAAAATATGCGAGAGGACAACGTGTGGAACAACCTTAGTGACAAAGACTACAGAACGGACAGCTGTTTGTGGACATGCTCACAAGGAGGAAGAAGAGGTAACATTCAGAGCAGGCTGAAGCTCTGGCTTTTGACATGCAGGGAACATTTTACATAAGTTCCCCTCGCCGCTCCAAAGCAGTCAACCTGAGGGAAACACTGAACAGTATAAAACAACAGAAAATCACAAAAAGCAAAATATGTCCACTTAAGACCTCAGTGTGCTTCAAAAGAAGTCCTTGTTGGATCATCTAACAGCTTCTGTCACCCCTTCTTGACTGAGAAATTGGGGCATTTGCATCCAACAATTTTTAAAATGTTCTGAAACAGTCTGACAATCTCCTGAGGTTTTCTGTCCATTTTCTAGGATGAGGGAGGATGTATTTCTGGTGAAGTATGAGCACCTTACTGAAACAACAATTCTTTTATTAGAATTTGACAATAAGCGCTGTCAGAGTCTCACGGGAACTGTAGGTGTTGAATGTTAACAAAACAATCCGTCTTTTATTATTATAACTTTGTTAAAATCACAAAGTGCTCAGCTTTTACAAGCCAGCGCAGTAGCAGCAGCAGCGGTGGGGAGCGAAGAGTGGAGCTAAATTGATCTCCAGTTCAGCTAAGAATACGGACAGGAAACCACAGTGTCATGTTTCAGCACTTCAGAGAGAATAACAAAGTAACTCTCACACATACTAATGATACGTCAGAGCATATATAGTTAATCTGTTAATCTAAAGTATATTTAAAGGACACATACTATCCAAGTATGTCTGTTACTCCAATTCAAATTATAGTTCGGATAAACCTTTCAATCTATTACAATGAAGTGGCTAGAAAGCTTTTTATCTGCTGTTAGCGTCCTCAGCAGTTACCAAATTCTCTTAAGAACCTTCAATAAAGTCTTGTCCTGCTGATTTATCCTAAATAGATTATTACTGTTAATAAGAGGTGAACCTGAGTTTTCTTCTTTCTCTGTAGAACAAGCTTAAGTGGATCCCTTGCACAGTCAGTAATGGAATAAAAAGTAAAGCCTTCATAATATTACACATTTAATGATTTTTCAAATCTTAAAAATGTTAGTAATATTTGCATCATTAACAGTAGTAAATAAGTCATTATTGTTGTCACTACACTCTACTTTGTCTATAATATTCAGCTTATCACATAAGAGACTCCATAAAAGCCACCTGAGGTTCAATATATTAGGGCTGCTGGTCGACTGGTCGATATGCTCTCGTCCGACTAAATTCTCATTGGTCGAATAATCTCCGTGTTACTTTCATAAGGAGAAAAGTGCTACATCAATAGCTTTCCAGGTAATCCATTATTTCCTGCGGCGGGAGGGACAGGCTAACAAATTACCTGTGAAAACAAGGGGGTGTATTCAAAACACCCCCTAACGGAGACTGCTGGGTCTAACTGTACTCAACGTTTACTGAACGTTTACTGAATCTGTGTTTCTCCATTATGACACAACGAGAACCCCCGCTTCCCCAAATGCTGGAAAAGTAAAGGGGGTTAGCTCCAAAGTTAGCAACAATGGGCTAGCATAACCCGAAGACACAAAAGAGAGAAATGTGTGACTGCCGAGTTTACTGTGCACTCTGTCGCCCCCTCCTGCACGCGCGACTAATCGATTAGTTGAAGGTTATGTACGATTTTAGTCAACCAAGATTTTCTTTGGTTGACTGCAGCCCAACAACATATGGAGCATTCAGTTTCCTATTATGATAAATCTCAGTGTCATCAAGAGGGACAAAGGTGAGAAAAATGCCCTTTGACTCACGGTGGATCATATAAAAATACAGTAACACCCACACTGGTTAGTAAACATGCAACATGAAGCCAAAGAAAATAAATATGTCACACAAAAAGTCCTTTGATCAAATAGTTTTAGGAACTATAGAACCTGAGGAAATTAAAGTGCTCTTTGTACATTCCTGTTTGCGTTTCTGTCACATCTGAGGACTTGTGAAGATTAGGCAAATTGCTGATGATGGACTTAAAAAAAAAAAAAAAGAATAAGAAAGAAAAACAAAAAAAGGGTGTTTGAAATACAATTTTCGCACATTAGGAAAACAACAACACGGTCCTCGTTGTTGTCTTTGTATTGATGTCTGTGAAGATTCTCAGTCATCCAGGCAGGTCATGGTGCATCCAGAAGAGCTGATGTCTCATACAAAAGTCTTCTTTAGTTCTGTGTATTTACAGGCTTTGTATTTTCTGTTGTATTACTGCTGTGTGACTGATGTTTGCGTTGAACGTAAGGACTGATTGAAAGGGAAACTTCAGAGCATCTCTCTGCTGAGAGTCTGCTGGTTATTTATTTCTATTTAGCAACGTAACAGCCATGAAACTATCAGTAAATTCATTCATTCAGTCACTTTCTTTTTTCATTGCCACACCCTCTCTGTCGTTGTTCCTGCTCATGCTTGCTTTTTTTAGAAAAAAAAAATGAGTTGTGAAATTTGTCCTAGTATTGATACTAAAGTACTTCCTTATTTCTCAGTGAAGCTGACACAACTTTAGAACTATGACAAAGGACTACCCTCAGAGTAGACACTTTTTCTACACCTGGAACTAGGACTGTAGTCTGCTGGTCGATTAGTTGGTCGATATGCTCTCATCCGACTAAATTCTCATTGGTCGAATAATCTCCGTGTTATTTTCATAAGGAGAAAAGTGCTACATCAATAGCTTTCCAGGACTAATCCATTATTTCCTGCGGCGGGAGGGACAGACTAACAAATTACCTGTGAAAACAAGGGGGGTGTATTCAAAACACCCCCCTTGTTTTCACAACTTTGAACTCGCCCAACCTAACGGAGACTGCTGGGTCTAACTGTACCCAACGTTTACTGAGCGTACTGAACGTTTACTGAATCTGTGTTTCTCCATAATGACACAACGAGAACCCCCGACAGGCCAACAAAATATTTTTAATATTTGATATCCAAATGAATATCCATTCATTCGGAAATCGACAGCGTTTGGGAGTTTCTGTGCAGCGCTGTTGCGGTACGTGAGTCAACCTCTGTCGTTGCCTGGGAAACCACTGGTAGCGGCTCCATTAAGGAGTATGTTTGCGTAGCGAGTGGGAGAGAGCGAGAGGCAGATAGGTGACGGTGGATGCGAGCGGGGCAGAGGAAAAGGTCAGTAGGAAGTTGTCAGTCTGGCAGTAAATGTACAGTACAGACTACAGTGTGTCAGTTAATAAATGCTAAAAAGTCACGTCTGTTGTTTCCCCAAATGCTGGAAAAGTAAAGGGGGTTAGCTCCAAAGTTAGAAACAATGGGCTAGCATAACCCGAAGACACAAAACAGAGAAATACAGAACAGAGAAATGTGTGACTGCCGAGTTTAATGTGCACTCTGCCCCCTCCCCCGGCGACTAATCGATTAGTTGAAGATTATGTACGATTTTAGTCGACCAAGATTTTCTTTGGTTGACTGCAGTCCTACCCGGAACTATCGTACAGGAACTAAATGTAGTCTCTGGTTCCTCCTGTTGAAACGTAGCTTTACTTCCTGAGTTTCTGGGAAAGTCCGGCAATGAAAACTGCCCTAAAAAGTGTTTTCTTATACCTCACTTGTCAACATGCATCAAATATTCCATCATCTCAAGACTCAGTTATATCTATGACCAGAGCCAGATTTAAAAAGAAATTTACATACCAGCTCTGAAGGTCAGCAAACGTCTGCTTCATCCTCTTGATTGAGGAGTCCATCTCCTCCTTGACCACCATCCTGTAGCGAGTCAGTGAGGCGGTGCATCTCTGCAGGTCCTTCACTGAGCGGTCGATATTGGGAGCTGAGGAGTAGACATTAAATATGACTTGACTACAAATGTTTTCCTGGTATGCTTAGTGTCACAGTTACAAGAAACTACATGCAGGACAAGACAAGTTTGGCAGATAAGAGGTGTAAGTGTCTAACCCATCTTTTTGACGCCTGACGATCCTTGATTACTTTCGTCAGTGGTGGATGCTAATGAGGATGAGGGATGATGTGAATTTGAGCCTGGCCTGTGTCGGGACTTGTTGGCTCTGGGACCCTGGTGATTCCTCCCTCCCTGCTGAGAGGCGGGACTCGGAGCGCTAACTTGACTTTCTGCTTCTGCACCTGTGAGAAGACAGATTACTTCACGATGAGTAAGTAAGTAGTTTCAAAACTCTTTCTCCAGAACTGCCAAAAATAGGATTTATTTATTCATTTATTTATTTTTAGAGTAAACCTTCCAAGGTTTACAGGAATTTTGAGGGTGGAGTTTGCGGGGATGACTGTCACTAATTGATCAAACACACATTCCACGGCTGCTTCATTCACAAAACGAGGAAGTACTCTTGTACAGATTTAGGTCGTATTCAGACCAAATCAGGCGTTGCGGTGCACTGCTGCAGGGTTGAGCAGAGGTGTGTGGGCTTGTTTGTGCTCTAGAATGTAATCGCTGTGAAACAATCAAAAAATAATGTTTTATTGATCTGATTCGCCAGCGTTCTCGCTGCCGCCACTCCCTCTCTTCATTCATTCTCTAGCTCAGTCGACCACAGCTGCTCGCTATCTCGCTCACTGGTGGTCTCAGCTCTCTCTCTCTTTTTTTTAAAAAAAAATGAGTCGGGAAGCCGACAGCAAAGTCTAACTTTACTTTTAACGTTATCAAATGAAGAGAAATGACCTTCCCTCCTCCGAGTAATGTCTTTGTACTCCCTCATGGGAGAGTTTACAGCTCTGAACAGTCTGGTTGCTGGCTGTGATTGGCCAGTGCAGCGTGACGTTGGCTTGCGTTTCACCAAAAGTTAACTCCGGATCAACTTTCTCGCTGCAGGCTGGTGCGGCGCTGCTGCGGCCAAAACCCCCACAGCCTGAATGCACTACCCCCATTCAAATGAATGGGAGGACTGGTGTTTTCGCTGCATCCCCCGATTTGGTCTGAATATGGCCTTAAGACCAGTTTAGGACAAGGGGAGGACATTTCTCTTTCGGCTTCCTGACTCATTTTTAAAAAGATGAAAGGAAAAGAGAGAGACAGCACGCCGGTGGTCGAGCGAGCTAGGGAGTGAATGAAGAGAGGGAGCGACAGTATCAAGAACAAAGCCCGTGAATGAGAGATATCAACATTATTTACTGATTGTTTCACGTTATGTTCTAAAGCAAAAATAAATAACCATCAAACACTCAAGAGATGATTTACTGTGGAAACAAACACTAATAGTTCCCTTTTCCTCCTCTGCATTTCTCCTTTTCACTCATTCATTACATCCAACTAATGCAGCCGTAAATACAAAGACAACAGGACAAATCGGTTTTGAATTTGGATTTTATCTACCTGGGTGGGCCGCCCAAGTAGAGCCTACGTATTTGAAATGCTGCTCTTTAAGTATTTATTAAATTCAGACACTTTTGCACTGTGAAAGGAAGAGCTCCACTCTGTCTGTCTCTCTCTCTCTCACGCAGGCTGCTCCAACACAGGAAAAAAAACATCAGGAAGCAGCGTCTTCTATCACTAATGCAGTTAAAATTAGTAAGCCATGCTTCCAAAATAAGGTTGGGGGCAGGAGAGAAACTGATCTGCTGCATGTATACGCAGATTTAAAGTAACCAGGTTATTACAGTGCATGTGGAGGTGTTCGTCAATTACCATCATAACCTGGTTTCTCTGAGGAACCGTTCTGAGTGTCAGTAGTGGTGTTAGGGAACCCAAAAAAAACAGTAAAATATTAATACAGCTGCTGACAACGTGTCATCAGAGCAGCGCCACACTGTGACAGAAATAAAGGACTCGTTTGACATCAAGTCAGCTGCTAAAACACATCCTGCTAAAGAAAGGCGGCCCGTGATGGGAGGCAGGAGGTCAAGAGGATGTGACAGTCACAGAGATGGATGAGAGATTATTATTCAGTACGTGATGTTACACTGTCGGGTGCAGCGGAGCATGATCCCCTGGTTACATATGGGAAAACGATTGGTGAATGCGGCGAGTTCTCTTAAATCACTCTTACGCCATTTTAGAACAATTGAGTCTTGCATGAGGCCTGGTGTCACTAAACTTCAATAAAATTTCACTAAATCTTTGAGAAAACAGTGATCTGACCCCAAAAATGCATTCTTTGTGCTCATTTTTCATCATTTAATTAACTGTAAGCTTTCCAAAAGAACAGCCCAATATCCGTTTTAGTGCAGGGATAGGTTTTCTTTAAACGGAATCAGAGCAGACTTTTTACATAACCGTTCATCTACGCTCATGAAAACAGGCAATCCTAACCCTCGGATGACAACAAAACTAGCCCCTTTATCATATAATCAGAGCCGTGTTTACCGGTGGTTTCGGATGTAGCGGGTTCAGAGTCCAGCTCGGATGCGTCCAGGGAAGCAGAGTCCAACTGTTCACTCAGAGAGTCGAGCGACTCTCCGTCCATTACGGATCCGTTAGCATGAAAGCCGTTGGTTTCGTCCTTGCTCTCCTCAGGCGAAACGGCCTCAGGTGGAGCAGGCTCTGCAGAGGCCTCTGGCTGGGGCTTGGGCTTCTTTTTCTTCTTGGGCTGGACATGAAGATATCAATGTCAAACTCCTTTGTTCAAATTCTCTTTGTTCATTATCTCTATCCTAATCAGTGCAGCGACCTGAACCGATTCAGTGCACACAGCCACAGAAAAGTTTAATTCACAGTGAAGCCGAAATAAAAGATTGAGATGACACTAAAAACTGCGTTTAACCATAGCTTATAATTAATAAAGAGCAATTTGAACATTACATTTTTAAGAGCTACAGCATTTTGTTTTAAATACTTCAAAACTAGGGGTGATATAATCATGCTGCGTCAAGGTTTCTGATTCTTACCTTCTTTTTGCCGGTGACGTTCCACTCTTTCAGGATCTCAACTGCACTGCCTAAAGCATAAAACAAACAATATTGACAAAGGTACATAGTGACAAATGACAGATTTACAACCTAAAAAAAACCCAAACTCCATATTGGAATGCTCTAGGGTGTTGTTGAGATACCGTTAAATAAGGAACAAAGTAGTCTGACGTGCGGGGACGACCTTCTTGTTCTAAAATTAAACATGTGAAACTAAAGGCATGCAAATGATGCCCAGCCCTCTGAATGCAAAGCACGGCATGCATGAAGAAAAATAGTTCTCAAGGTCATGTTAAGCATGAGCAATAAGGGCGACAAGCCAGGACAACAGGTCCGACTTAAATGCAGTCAATCCAAAAGGTAGAGGTGGAAAAATGTAGAATTATAGTCCATGTCACACAATAATAGCCTGCATAATACAGTGTAAATGACTGCTGTCACATGTTAGATCGTTTTTCTTTATGTGGAGTAATTATTGCCGTCATCAGGGGGATTACTACAAAATATGCAGTAATACTAGTTTTATGGGTAACAATGCAAGTACAATAACTGTTTATAGGTAAACATTGTGAGCCATTAATTGCCCTTTCTTGAGGTCAAACGCTGTGACGTCTTCATACCTTCTAAGAAAGCTTGAACCGCCTTGTCAACACAGTTCTCAAAATGCTGTAACACCAGCACAATCTCATTGTTGCTTTTGTTGGGGACAACTGCTCTGACGGCACTGATCTGTAAAGACAAGAACAAAAAAAAAAAAAGCACTAACTATGAGATGATCAGATTTTAACTCAAAGAACACTCAAGGTGATCCAATCTTTATGTATTTATTCCACACTGAGGATGTTTGAACATTTAAATAACATTTGGCTTGAGGACAGCACAAATACTCCAATGTTTAAACACACAAATGTTATACTTTTTTACAAGGAAAGAAAGACAAAAAACTCCCATTAAGAAACATTTTAACAGCATAGTTTTAGTTTTTGAACAGCCATCAATACCTCAGATTGTTCATTTTGAGTACCAAGATATTTGTTTACAGTTCTGGCACCAATTCTTTACTGCCACTTTCTGTCAAATGTGCTTCGCAGCTTAGAAACCTCACAAAATATTAGAAACCAAATTACCTCCCATGAAAACATTATGACACCACAATTAATCTCTGCTTTCACATTTTCCTTAAATTGTGTCATTATAGATTTAAAGTATTAACTTGTTTCATTATAGATTAAAAGTCTGAAAAGGATAAGGCTCCCTGTCATGAGATTATATTATGGTATACCTCAGGCAGTCATTTCTTCATGGGATTTCAGATCTGTAGATGTTGAGCTATTTAACATCTCAATATTTTTTTACAGACACTGATAAATTAACTGTGCAGAAATAACCAGAGATAAAACTAGCCCTCGACAGCGTGCTCTCTCATGTTTACTGTTGCCAAAAAACAGCTCACTGGGAAGCATAGAGCCCCACAACTAATCAAAATGGATGTTGAGGCTGAGAAGCAAATCCACAAACACAAAATGGAAACGTCTCACTAAAAGCCTGTGATTTTTTTTGTGTGTACTTCAAGTTTCAAGTGTTTCCCCTACAATAGTACAGGATAAGAAGAAGAACCCCCCGCTAGTCCCAAAAAAATCCTTTTTAATGCCAAAAATAACGTCAAATATCTAGGGCTGTAGTCTGCTGGTCGACTGGTCGATTAGTTGGTCGATATGCTCTCGTCCGACTAAATTCTCATTGGTCGAATAATCTCCGTGTTATTTTCATAAGGAGAAAAGTGCTACATCAACAGCTTTCCAGGACTAATCCATTATTTCCTGCGGCGGGAGGGACAGACTAACAAATTACCTGTGAAAACAAGGGGGGTGTATTCAAAACACCCCCCTTCTTTTCACAACTTTGAACTCGCCCAACCTAATGGAGACTGCTGGGTCTAACTGTACTCAACGTTTACTGAACGTGCTGAACGTTTACTGAATCTGTGTTTCTCCATAATGACACAACGAGAATCCCCGACAGGCCAAAAAAATGTTTTTTAATATTTGATATGGAAATCGATAGCGTTTGGGAGTATCTGTGCAGCGCTGTTGCGGTACGTGAGTCAACCTCTGTCGTTGCCTGGGAAACCACTGGTAGCATGGCTCCGTTAAGGAGTATGTTTGCGTAGCGAGTGGGAGAGCGCGAGGGGCAGATAAGTGACGGTGGATGCGAGCGGGGTAGAGGAAAAGGTCAGTAGTAAGTTGTCAGTCTGGCAGTAAATGTACAGTACAGACTACAGTGTGTCAGTTAATAAATGCTAAAAAGTCACGTCTGTTGTTTCCCCAAATGCTGGAAAAGTAAAAGGGGGTTAGCTCCAAAGTTAGCAACAATGGGCTAGCATAACCCGAAGACACAAAAGAGAACAGAGAAATACAGAACAGAGAAATGTGTGACTGCCGAGTTTACTGTGCACTCTGTTCAGCTCAGTGTGAGAGTCTCTACTGCATTTTGCTGTCATTTACAGTTGCGCAATTTCCTCTCCTCTGGTCTCCGGCGGGGTTCAGCCCCTCCTCACATACACGGAGCGGAGCAGAGGAGAGAGCTGACGACAACTAAACTCGTTACGTTACTGTAAGTGCAATAAAAGCTTTGCATATGAAACGCCTAGAGTAATTTATTATTGTAATCCGCCCAAAAGATGGACAGACGTCGACCCCAAATGTCTGAAATTCAGGCCAAAATATCAGCTTTTTTTTTTTTTTTTTAAACGTTCCCAAACTGAATCTGGCAACAGTAGCGAGCATGCTAGAAGCTAGCATGACTTTGTAAAAAAAAAAAAAAAAAATTGTTCTGAGTGGTTCACTGGGAAATAAATTATGGGAAGACTTGTAAAATATGACTCCTTTAACTGTTTGTTTGACCAGGTCCAAATGTTCTGTAAGATTGTAATTAATCATCAATATTATTAACAATATTAATTAATATTGTGATTAACTGGGTTAGCACCATTGACCAAGCAGTCAACCAAGGGGAAACAATGACTTTTTACCTTCTCCTTCATCCTCTCAGCTGTTCCTCCCTGGGACATGACCATTTTTGAGTGAGTATCAAACACCACCCCAGAGGTATCTAGAAAAAAAAAAACACATAACAAAAACCAAACTTCTATTGTCTGTTCCGACGTTGAATCGTATTTGCAAACCCACTGTAGAACATCATTTGCAAAACAAAACAACCAGCACATATCTTCACAGAGAATTTCCTGGAAAGAGTTGACAGCTACATTTATGCATTTTAAATCACATTTACAATGGCAGATTTATGTTTGTGAAGCCATCTGACTTCACCTCAAGTAAAACGCTGACACACGACTGGCCGTGTTTAACTACATGAGTCAACTAGACTAAATCCTTGCCTGTGTTGTATCAACTCTCAGATGTATGTCGCTTTGGATAAAAGCTTCTGCTAAATGATATTTTAACATTATAACATGAAAACTATTGACACCATTTGATAAATTGAAAACAGATTCAATTTGTGTACTGTAGGAGTCATTTGTATAAAAAAACGCCAGCGAGCACAGAAAGAAAAAAGCAAAATTCATCACATCTGTGCCTCAACAGTCTGGGATCTGCATCAGATTTAAATGACTAATAACCAATAAAGGCCTCCAAAAAGACATTCTTTCGAGAGCAACCTCGACGTTTCTGTTATCAGAGGCTGAATGAAAACAGCTGAGTTAAGGTTAAAAAAAAAAAGAAAATCACTTTTGACAAAAGGTCTGAAGACATTTATTTTTAAAATGTGATAAACAGCTGATTATGGAGAGTCAGAGTAAAGTCCAAAGTTAATCTATGATCATTTAAAGACAAGGCAGAAATGAAAAACTGAGTGCTTGTAAAGGCTGTTTTTCCCTGCAGGAAAGTAGGTTAATGTCTCTATAAATGTCCACAAAATTTCCCTTTTAATAACTACTCAACTTCATTGTGAAAGTATTGCTCTCTGTTAAATCGACTCATAATTCTTCTTTGTGTATTTGTACACTAAAACAGACATAAAATACATACAATATAACATACATTTTAGTTTCCTAATTTCTTTCAAATGTTTATAAAGCAGATACATACCCTTTTGGCTGTTTTTCTTGGCCATGTTGTAAGCTGCAAGTCCACACAGACGTATCCGAGAAAAGCTTAATTTTATACTTCCACAAGACTGTAATAACCCTTCAAATATGCTTACGCTGGTGATCAAATAATGGCTCAGAGTGTGGTAGCTTTCACTTTGAATTTTTCTTGCTATAGAGAAGGTGCAAACAAGGCTCACGACTGGTGAAGAGGGTTGGAAGAACGAGTTTCAGATCAGGCCTTCACCATTCAGGCGAAGTTTCAGTTTTTCCTCTTCGTTCTCCACCAAATTCATCCGAATCTGTGAAGAGAAAAAAGAAAGAAAGAAAAAAAAAAGAGGTTGTGTTATAAGAATCAGTGAGGAGAAAAAAAAAAAAAAAAACGGTTTCATGCATGTCTAGAATATAAAATAAAAATCTGAATTCAACTGTAGTCATGCTGTATGAAACCAAAATACACAAAAACCAAATGTCGACTTTCCTAAGATCTGAAAATATGAATGCAAATCACATGAAATCCATTTCCTCTGGCCTTAAAATATGAATGAAAAACAGATTTCAATAAATTATTGTCTGTCTGGCAGAGTGTTCTGGAGAATCTGCAGTTAATATTGTGCTTGGCAGAAACCCGCTTTGAAGGGTATTTCCTTTTTCTCAGTTCTCTGCAGGAGTGGTGGGTGATAATGTTATGAGGACTTCACCAAGCGTTCACAGTCTGTGCCCTTCGAGTTGGGTGGTGACGACTGTAAACCCATTAAACACTCTGACAAGTGCTTTTATAGGCATGATCACGAACGACCGCAAGTATTTTGAATTTTCCCTCAAGCAAAATTCATAACTGATGGCACAGATGGCTGCTTGATAATGTCAGCATTGTATCTGAAATGAAGATGTATAAGCTTTTGACTGCATGCCTTTGGATATGGTTCTGCCTCGCAATGTGCTTTTAATTTTCACAACTAATATCTGTCACTGCAAATTTGAGAAATGGTTACAATAAATACTAGGATATAAGGTCCCAATGAGATGTATATAACTTTATTTTACAGGAGCGACAGATATTTGTTTAAAACACTTAATATCAAGTAAAAAGGCTATTATGTATTTTTAATGTATTTTTTCAATTCTACTCAATTTTATTTATGTAGCGCCAAATCATAACAGAAGTTATCTCAGGGCACTTTTCATATAGAGCAGGTCAAGACCGTACTTTTTAATTTACAGATGTAAATTATTGCAGAAATCTTTCACAATTATTGCAGAAATAGTTCCTGCAAAGCTGGCAAATATCTTGAGACTACAGGAAGCACAACTGGAAGTGACATTATACAAGACTCAAAATAGTGACACAGGAACAAGGATGCAAATAAATTCATCAACAGGACTTCATGAATGATGGAAGTTTTTTTTCTTATTGTCACTGTGTAAAGTTTCAAATCTTTTGCAAATAAAGATTTAAGTGGCAAAAAAAAAAATCCCAGAAAAGATACAATTTTCTGAGAGTTCCTTCACTGAAGAATAGAAACTGCTCTATTCTTGAATAAAATCTTCAATTTTATTTCATTCTTTTACACCCAGTGATTAAAAAGGAATTTTGCAATGTCTGCACTTTGTAGTGGAAAAAAATAACATCTGCAAGCCTTTAAAACAATTGGTTCATCTTGGAAATTATGTTTTCTCTCTGCTGCACAATCAATACTCCCCTGACCCCGAGCACTCTTGCTGACTGCTGCCATATCCTAGACCTCTTAACTTGTGTCCTCTTCTAGTCTTAAAAATGCTTCAAACTCCGCCTTCATCAATCTGAGCTCATTTTTAATGGGCCAGCTGTTTCCCTTCTTTTAGGTTTCCCTTTCTGACCTGGTTCTCTAGAAAAAGAAACCTAAAAGCTGTACAAACCCACACCCTCCTGATTAGGACTTGGCATGCCACAGTCCTGGTTCCACCACACCTTTGCAGACGTCAAACCTGCATACGCACAATCAACAAGTGACACCAGCAGCGGCCACTCACGCGCACACACACTAGGATGCATTATGTTTATCTAGAGGGATGGTGCTTGAGTCGTCAAGAGAGCCAGGAGGGCTTGTGATGCAAGCTATGAGAAGTACAAAGTCAGCACTCAAATAAAACTGGTGACTGAAAAGTTTGTTTAAACTGAATTACGTTGGCAAATTTAAAGAGGGTGGATCGTGTGCGTATGCGTGTGTGTGACACATCCAAGCGGAGACATAGAGAGGCTTCTGTCACAGTAATAAATGAGCAGTCAGTATCAAACAAGGCTGCAGGTGACCAGTTTTTATGGAGGTCCAATTAAAGCCCAACTGGAAACTAGGCCTGCAACTAATGATTATTTTCATTAGCGGCTAATCTGTCAATTATTAGCTCAATTAACTGATTAATAGTTTGGTCCAAAAATGTCAGAAAATGGCCCAAGATGACGTCCTCAAATGTCTTGTTTTGTCCACAACCCAAAATATTCAAGAAGATTAAAGAAACCAGAAAATATTCACATTTTAAAAGCTGGAATCAGAGAATTTGGAGATTTTCTTCTTTAAAAAAAACCCTCAAAACGATTAATTGATTATCAAAACAGTTGGCAACTAATTGATTAATCAACTTATCGTTGCAGCTCTACTGGAAACGTTTTCATCCCCACTCCCAAATAATTTATTCTGTAAGGAACCGGCTATATACTGGTCTGTCTCCGTGTTCATATTCTTAACAGATAAAACAGTGTAGTGATTCATCCAGACTTATCCTTAATTAAAAGCAGATAATGTGAAGTTTGTAGCTGGCTAATCAGATAAGAGACCACTGTCATCATTTGCCGCAGCTTAGCTGGCATCTTGCATAATATACTTATTCAAAGTCCGTGTAATTTGGGTTGCTGCAGAAGTCAAAATAGCCTCCGGATTTTTTTTACTGCTGGACTGCTGCAAACACATATCAAATAAAATAAGAATAACCACAGCTTCAGGACTACCAATGGCCATTGAATAGCCAACTTCGTAGTGATGTTCGCTAACTCACCCTGATTTCTGCTCATTTCTAAACTGTTAGCCCACGTCAACATATTTAGTTAACTTCTGCCTAAATGCTTCTTGCACAATGTGGTCACTCGTTCAGTCTTTCATTTCACATATTTGTCTGAAGTCCGGCGGTTACGTTATCGTTAGCTTGCTAACATTACCTAACGTTATGTGATTACGTTAGCTATGCAAGGCTATGCGATGCTAACCGCAATAATTTGCAGTTAGCGTCAAATTAACGGCAAAAAACCATCAATGACTTACTGCAGCATCAAGTATCAACGCCTTCTTCTTTAGGGGTGGACATTTGAATGCAGCCTTAGCTAGCAAGCTAGCTGACTGCTTGGCTTTTATTATTCAATGCTCTGCTGAAATGTCAGGCTAACCATCTCTCTTCTGCTCAACTTTGATGTTTAACAGCTCACTGACTATTAAAACATCGTTGTTTTAGATAAGTCATCAGTTCACTGTGCTAGTAGATAAATAATATTAAATACGTACTTGGTGCTGGCAAGAAAACTGGACAGTAGATTCTGGAAACGGGTTACCGCAGCTCCCTCCGCCAGCAGTCTTTACTGCCAAGTAGTCTCAGTCTGCTGTGGGCAATATTTTCCTCCAACACAGTCCTGTCGGGTTGCCAGGTTGGAGTCAGACAACCTCCCTTTTAAAACCGGTTTGATAACATAAGGACCTGAGACTAAACTACGACATTTATCTGGTTAAGGGGCGGACTTTAACATTAGGCAAGGTAGGCAACTGCATAGACCCCCAACTAAAAGGCCCTGAAACAGCTATAGATTTATTATGATGTTTAGATATGAAAAATATTGAATTATGTCATTATTCCAATTCATTGTACTCTGAAATAAGATACAGAAAAGCACCCAAAGCACTTAAAAAGATTTGCAACTGTGTACTTCTACTTCAGAGGAAAACAATGTACCTCTACATTTACCTATAATAACAAAAACATCAATGTTACTGGTTACATTACAGATTCAGGTTTTACGCACAAAATATATTAAAATATGATGCATTATTATTAATTAAACTATCCAGCATATCAGAGTGTTAAGTAGATTTAAGTACAATGTGCTAATAACTCATCTCTTTCACTCTTCACCTTAATTCAAAATTTGAATACAGGACTTTTACTGTGTGGTATTAATAGCTTTACTATTAATAGTTAATAGATTTACTTCAGAAAAAAGTTTTGAGTACTTCTCCTACTATTGCCATTTCCAACATTCCCAGTTTGACAAAGGGTGAAAAGTAAAGCAAGACGGCATTTGCCTGGGGTCCCCAAATCATTAAATCCGCCCCTGGGTTAAAACATATTTCACATTAAACATGAGTATGTAGGGTAAGATCGAGGAAGACACCCACCCACCCCATGTAACTCAGTCTTCATTAGTTTAGAGTAACATATACAATTGATTTTTTTATGATTATAAAAATAGTGCTGCTTGATTTTTATTGTGTAAAAATTAATAAAAGACACAATTACCAAGATCTCTAGAAAAACTAAGACATTACATCTTGTTTTACTGAAAGGACATACAATTAACTCATCCTCTGATAATGCTACTGGCTAATTTGCTGTTAGCAAAACCTAAGCTAACTACAATTAGCATTCATATAAAAAAATAAAATTAATGAAGAATATAACTACAATCTACAATAATTTAGTCATTGACCTGTCTTCAAAACGTAGAAAAAGTATAATATAATAGTACAATATTCTTTCTACCGGTACAACCCCTTCAATCAAGCTAATCGAATCAAAATGCGGGTTAAGTGTCCAAACCTGGCAACCAAACATCCACGTCGTCATTTCCGAAGCCGAAGAAAAGAGTACGTTCGTTTTGCTGCCTTGCACCGCCCGATGAAACACACACTGTTTGACACCGGCTGTCCTCCACTCTAACAGCCGTCTGTAGATGCTGCAATGACAAGTCTCACCTCGAGGGAAGCAAATCTTACAAATCAAATGCTAAAACAGTTGTAGTTTTGCTTGTCTCTGGAACCGAAGTGACGAGGGGACGTTTGGGAACGTTTTGTGAACACCGTTACCGACCGATTGAGGGGAGCGGAGCAGCACATTACCACCAAAATGGCAACCCCATATGTTACAGATGAATCTGGTAAGGCTCATGCATGTGCCAGACCTTTGTCTACCCGACAAAAAACTTTTCATTGAAAAAATAGCAGCTACAACCAGAGACCGAGTCTTTCTTTTCCATCCACAGTGTTTATTGCCAACAAAAACAGGTTTAATGATGTTTGTGTTGCATGCTCGTCTTAGCTGAAATAGCTAACGTTGTCCACTGTTGCTAGTTAGCATGCAGCTATCACACTTCCGTCATCAAATAGAAACTTCTTTAGTTGCTTTAGTGAACTTCAGGGTTATCAGTAATTTATCAGCCTTGTTTGCTTTTTTATAAAATGGCCTGACAGTTTCCACATTAGCGATTTAGCTTTGTGTGCTGTGTAAACAAACTATCACACACTACTTTTTCCCCCTTCACTTTTCAATGCATCAAAACATCATTTACAACATGTGACATTAAGACTAAAATATAGAACATTTAGGCATCATAATGAAATAAGGATAACACTGCAGACATGGCTCCACTCTCAATAAGACAATGCATTCGCCATGGTAGCATATTATATAGGCAAGTATAATAGGAATAAGTATATAACATAAATAAATACAGAAAGAAAGAGAGTAATATAAAATATGAACTTAACACAAAAGGTAGGCAGTAAAAGCAAATGTCCTTATACAATTCTTGTATCATACTAATTGTGTGAGCACATTTCTTGTTATTTATACATTGAATAGACTTAAAATACCTCCTAAATACAACCCTGAAAGGTTCAAACGATGAGTTAGAAAACCTTGAGAACTCGCTTTTGTGGATTTTAAATTTTCCCAGTAAAATTAATAAATTGACAGTCCACTGAATTTTATGTTTTTTGTTTTCATAGTATAGTACTAGCGTCCATGTCTTCCAGCTTAATTGGTTCGATTAAGTGACAGAATAGTCCTCAATTCTTTTTTTCCAGAATCCTGATGTGTACTGACATTCGTTAGACAAATGTTTAGTTGTTTCTTTCACTTTTACAGAAATCACATTTGTTATCGACATCCACAAATCTTGAGACAAATTAGTTGGTGGGATAACTATTTTGCACCCTTTTCTAGTGAACAGTTTGTTGGAGATAACAAATTTATACGGGAGAAGTCATGTTGTTTCCCATTGAATATTAAGAAAATGGGAGTTCCACACAAATTTCACCCGTGCAGTAATTTTCCTTTTGCTGTAAAACTAGTTCCATATATGTTTATTGATACATTTGTGACTTTTAATATTTATTGCGTTGACGTAGAAGGTAGGTTTCAATTCCTGTAACTTTTGCTTCTCAGAGTGGAATTTACTATCACATGACTGTGTAGCCACTTTTGACTTTTGACACCATCATCAGGTTTGCTGACGACAGCTGTGGTGGGCCTGATCACAGATAACAATGAAAAGTTATACATGAAAGAAGTAGAGGGTCTGACCTGCTGGTGTCAGCACAACAACCTGCTCCTGAACATCACCAAGACTAAGGAACGGGTAGTTAACTTAGAGAAGAAGCAGGGAAGGAACTATGCCCCGCCTATGTCCTTGGTGTAGAGGGTAACGTTACCTTGGTGTCCACATCACTGAGGGCCTGACCTGGGCGCTGCATACTGACTCAGTGGTGAGAAAGGCACGGCAGAGAATGTTTCACCTCAGACGCTTGAGGAAATTCAGGGTATCTCCTCAAATATTGAAGAATTTCTACTCCTGCACCATCAAGAGCATCCTGACAGGGAACATCAATGCTTGGTACGAAACAAGCGTGAATCTCCGGGTCTGAAAAGTGCAGCTGATGCAGAAGTACCTTAAACCTGAATTCCTTCTAATGAGCAGCAGTGGGCGACTCCACTGGTTGCAAAAAGAAGTCTGATTGTATAGAAGTCTATGAGAAAATGACCTTACTTCTCACTTGATTTATTACCTCAGTAAACATTTTCCCAATGAGTTTATGGTCTCAAACGCTAGTTTCAAGTCTTCTTCAATACAGCATGATGCTCATTTTGTAAATTATGGTCCCATATAGAGTAAAATAGACGATAAAGCAGGGTATGCTTTTGGGCGTGGCTACCTTGTGATTGACAAGTCACTACCACTGCGGCGTTGGTTAAGTACGTTATGTATCGTAACCCCAGATTAGAATAGGAGTATGCGCATAGCTGTCACTATTTTAGTGTATTTTCAGTTCATGAATGTTAATTGTAACATTTTGGTCGACTAAAAAAGTCTTGTTCAGCGTTCGGTTGTACTAAAAGACCCTCTAAGGGGTCGGATGTTCAGTTTTTCCAGTAATTCCTCAGTATTTGAGGGGATACCCCGAATTTCCTCAAACATCAAAGGTAAAACAGTCTCTGCCTTGCCTTTCTCACCACTGAGTCAGTATGCAGGACCCAGGTCAGGCCCTCAGTGACGGGGACACCAAGGTACTTGAAGCTGTCTACCCTCTACACTGAGGACCTGTTGATAGCAAGGGGGGCATAGTTCCTTCCCTCTTTCTTCTTAAAGTTCATTATCAGCTCTTTGGTCTTGTTTACTTTCAGGACTAGGTTTTTGTCTTGACGCCAGTGGGTCAAGACAAGACCTTTTATAATAAACATTTTGTTTTAAGCCTGTTTTTTGCTAGCCAAATTTAGCATTAGCATTATCACAATTAACCATAGACTGTAAATGCACTGTGTTAACCAAGCTAGCAGCTAGCGTTAGGGTCAGCTCCACCCAAATAAGGTAAATTCTAGCTCTAAAAATTCAGGATATCCCCTCAAAAACATTTTAGCTCTAAAAAGAGTTCAGTCAAAACGCCGAACTTGAGGCTTCAGAACAGGAGTCCACAAACCAATGGGTGATGTCACAGTGGCTACATCCATTATTTTTTTACAGTCTATGATACGGAAACAGCACTGGACAGGACCGCAAGGCCCTGCAAAGAGTAGTTTGTTGGGCTGAACAAACAATAGGCGGTCCTCTACGCTGCCTAAAGGATATTTACACCAGGTGCTGCAAGAATAAGGCTAGGAGAATCATTAAGGGTCCCAACCACCTGGCCAGCACTGAGAGGCTCAGGAAGAGCTTCTACCCTCAGGCCACTAGGATCCTAAATGAGGTCACTGCCAAAACCTGCCCGCCCACATATATTACTGGCCCTATTCTATTTAAACTCTTTTTAACGCGCAATGACCACTGTCAAATAATGTCAAAACTATGATCAGCACGACTAAACGATGCTTTGTCTCCATACCTGATGTGTTGAAGGTTTTTAGTCTAGACTTTTGATAGTGAGACTGAACGTGTGTGTTCACAAAGGGATGGAGGTCACCACAAATATATAAGCAGAACAACACCTCGCTGACTGTATAGATTAAATCTCATGTGTGCAAATAGAAGTCTGTTGCTTATTAAATCTGTAGTACTCTTGTTCAAAAGTGCTGCAGTTAATACACATATTATTGAGCAATATGCCACAGTAAAATAACAAGCATGTTACATATGAAATATATTGGTTGACTCAACATATTAATATATCTTATTGGTGTTGACTCAGTGTCCGCTGTGTGTTCATGCATTTTAACTTTATGATAAATCTTTACGTGACATTTCATGAGTTGCAATGTGATGTGATTGTAGAGTGATATTCATTAAAATCTAACCTTTATTATTACCTCATTACTTGGTCTCAGGCAGAAATGTTCCTGCATTTATCAGTATGTTTCTCTCGTGTACATCACCATATCTCTGTTATTCTCCTCTTTTCATATCCAACCAGTGTGCATATCGTTTAGCTCCAAAACTTTCATAACTATTAAACTCTCTGAAGCACTTTATGACCCACTAGTGATGTTTTAAGTTTTGGACATCATCATTGGTCACATGATATTCTTCATTTGACACAACATATTGACAGGAGTAAAACCAGCTTTGGTGCTTCTTTCATCCACTCATCACTCAAGTCAAATTGAAGAGTATGAATTTCAGGTTGACCAGAACTTTGCAAACACAACACCTTATCAATGCCAGTAGTATTTAAAATGTCAAGTCCAAGGCAACATGTCAGCCACTAAATGCATTTTCAGCTGATGACACACTTTACAGTAATTTGGAGTTTTAAAATGTTTCAGATATCAGCGTGGCACTGCTGTTTAGAAATGCACTGCCTCTATATTAATATGATTTTGGAGCTGCAGAGTTAGTTGACCAGTCATTTGATGATCAGAGTCTCTCTCTTTTTTTTTTTTTTAATGCATTCAACATTGACAATCATGTTTCAGATTGACAAACATCCAAAGGGATCCCATGAGCACTGAGCTATTTTTGTTCTGTCATGCTGACAAAATTAATTTGAGGTCATCGTGATTAACATTTACAGGTTTATTTATACAAAATATTTTAACTGTTGCTCTTCAGGGAAATATATTGCTGCCACTCAGCGACCTGATGGAACATGGAGGAAGCCGAGACGGGTGAAGGATGGTTATGTCCCTCAGGAAGAAGTCCCTGTGTAAGTAAATTTCTTCTTTACCTATAGTTGTACACAGTTTGCTGTAAATTAGAAGAGGATTGCAACAAGTAGAGACCAATCAAATCCAGTTTATTGGGAGACAGTTGGAATAGACTCATATTCATCCGAAATGACTTATATGCTGTGAGAAAAGTAGAACATTTGTCTCAATTTGTCATCTTCTGTTTCTATTTCTTGCTGTTTTTAGCTATGAAAACAAGTATGTGAAGTTTTTCAAGAGCAAACCAGACCTGCCACCGGGCCTGAGCCAATCTGATGCAGCTCCGCCAAAGCAGCAGCAAAAGATCCCCGGCTGTGTGGACAATGAGACAGCCGGTCTCTCAAAGTCTGCCAAACGCAACATGAAACGCAAAGAAAAACGAAAACAGCAACAGCACCAGGGCCCGGACGGGGATGCGGACGTGGAATCGGTAAGCGATGCCGTCGAGAACGTGTCCATTTCAGACGGCGGCGACTCTTCAGACAAGACGGCGTCGGCTGTTTCCGTCTCGTCCGCTGATGATTCCTCGGCAGGTGAAAAGGCCAAGAAGATCAAAAATCTGAAAAAGAAGCTTCGACAGGTTGAGGAGTTGCAGCAGAAAGTGGACTCAGGGGAAATAAAAGAGCTGACAAAAGATCAGTTGGAAAAGCTCGGTCGGGCAAAGGCCTTACAAGATGAGTTACAGCAGCTCGAGTGTGATTCTTGAAGCATTAAAGGACAACAGATGATGAGTCAGACAGACTGAACGAACGCACAAACTTCATACTCAAAGTCAGGAAAAGGGACCTTTGCAGCTTCGTGATCATAGCTTCCATTAAACATGCTCTACGTGTTTGATATTCATAACGAACTTCGGAAGTGAACACAGTCCCACCGCCTCCCGAGCAGAGTGTGACAGGATTTCTACGTAGCAGGAACACGACAAGCCTGTTTTCTAGATTCAGATCTCTGAGAAATATTAGGACTCCTGCTCATATTCTTGTACTGGTCAGGCCATTCATTTATAAATACATTTTAAAGAGATCATTGTGAACTGTTTTGTGCATGTCTGTTCTTTCCATTTTGTACCTTTCAAAAAAAAAAAAAAAAACATTTTCTGTTTAAGAGAATATAGTTTGTTGACCTGTCTGCTTTAGGAATTAACACATTTTTGTCGGTGATCAGACGGCCTCTTGTGGTCAGACTAATGTTGAGGCACTGTCTATACCGTCATTACATGAATTAAAACTACATGCTGTGTAAAATGTTTTATCTCATTTTGCTTTTTAGTAAAACATGTCGACTATAGTGAACTCTAACATGAATAAACGGGATTTTTTTTGGAAGGCGTGACATAAATTCTTAGAAAAACATCTATATTTTGGAAACAAGTAATACACTGAAAAAGATAAGTGTGGTGATATTCTATATTTTTCTTATTGTCAACATATCCCATGAAAACAAATATATTAATCCTACAAGTATTGTCTGTGTAGCCCAAGCTTAATCCTCTGAGATTCATTGTTGTCCAAAAACTCTTCAAAACACATCGATGAATCACACCGTTGAACTGGGCGACATGTTCCTACAATATGACGAACATGTGTGCTGTAGTTTATTCAGAGTCCCACATACGCCGTCCTGCTGCTGTAAATACTCACTAGCACACCAAAAATGTATTAACGCGCAGGTGTAAAATATTACCCAACAGTCATACTATTTACTGTTGTTTGAGTTACATTTGCTAAAAAAAGCTACAGCGCCGAGCTGTTTAAGGAAGTCACTGAGATTTGCATTTTCAGTAGGAACAAATGGGCGAATGTGGCAAAGTGTTAACAGACAGATGCATTGTTGCTTCATGAGATTTGTTGACAACAAGGAAATTATAGCATAAAGCCAGCTTTATCCTTTTAATAATGTCAGGAAAGAATGCCCTTTTCTTCGGCTTTCTGAAATGAAACTAGGCAATTTTAGAGTACATTTTTTTGCCCCGAGTTCAACCTGGCAGGGACCACTTAAAGGGCCACTCCAGTGATATGGTATTTCACTTTCATAAAGTTGAGGGACTCACAAAAGACAGATTAAAAAAAAAAAATGAAGCAGCAGAGCCTGAAATATCTCGCTTTTCAATCCCTTATATAGCCTTAAAAGCCCCTAAAATACTGGATCCTACATTTCCCAGAACGCATTTCAATAGCATCTTTCGTTAGACTCTTCCCCGTAGGGAAAAAGGTCCACATCTTTTAAACTCCACGCTCTAAGTTTGGAACAAAAACTTTCTCCTATACATTTTTAGTCTCCCAAGTATCAGAATAATCCCAATGACAGCTGGGTTATTTTTTTTTAGATGATGGGAAGCTGCTGCTGAGACACAGAAGACATTTTCAACTGTTCAAAGAGTCACGGGTGGAGTTGTACTCTCTGTGGCCCTCTAACTTTTTTGCTGTGTCCTGATTTCATACAACATATTAACTGTATACAGTATATACTCGTCATTACAATATACTGCATTCAGTATACAAAGATAACAGTTACACAATACAATACATAGGTCGCTGTCAGACACTTTTTAGTAAAACGTTGACTGGATTGAACTCAGTGAGAAGGGTGAATAAACAGAAATGTTTTTGTGGAAGGCACGACATAAATTCTTAGAAGAACAAATGCCAAACAAACACAGACACAAACATGACAGAAGCCAAATGTTTGTCCAAATATTTTATATTTTATCCTCTGAGATCTCTTTGGAGCTGGCTCACCATCATACGCAATTTATTTTAATTTCAACCACCTGCATTTCCTTTGTGCATTGTAAAAATCTTTTTAAATGAAAACACGTGTTAATAATAAAATTAATGAATTTCATTTGGCTGCTTCAGTTTCAGGGTTCTGGTATTGTGCATGCTGGCTCTTTGTCACACTGTCATAACTTACTGAGACACTTGAATAGCACGGACCTATTATTAATGTAATTAGTAACACCTGTGCCGTTTTTTACTTTCACAAGTCAAGCTGTTTGCTGTGAAAAAGGCAGAAAGAATAGTGTTCATCAACAGAACACTCAAAAATCAAGCATATTTTTGTGTACACTTGTCACTTTTCCAGTGTGAACACACTAAACATTTAAAACCTGCTTAAAAGTAGCACGTAGTGTTGAATTTGGACACAACTTCAGGCCGTGTTTTGCCCCAGAAAGCTCAATAAATCAATTACAATCAATGCTTCATTTTACCGATCCCTTAATTTTATACTGATCATACTCTGAAATGATTAGAGTAATTTGCAGGTATTTTACATTTTAGGACATTTTACAGAAAGGGTGCAATTTGGTACAAATTATAAGAAAAATGGGAAAAAAGTCAAGTTGGTTGAGTCGTGGCTTCATGTGTAGATTTTTCAACAGTTTTTCAACAATTTCCTAAAAGTGGCTGCTGTGTAACTGTTCACTCTTAGGATATTTCCATGTTATTTGGAAGTATATGGGAAATGCGCTCATTAAAGAGTTTTTAAGAAAGAATCTAATATGCCAATACTAATACAAATTAAGTATTTTCTGTCAGTTAAAAGTTTTTAAGAGTCTAATTTATGAAGAATTTTTGCAAATTAACAACTAGGAACTTAATATAATGAGTGGGTACTTACCAACTAAACCAATTTAACACTTTTCTGTTCTGTCTTATAAATTGTACCAATATTGCACCACTCTGTCTGTAAAATGAAATTACCTGCGAATTACATCAAAAATTTCCAGAACTTTGTTATAAAATTAAAGGACCTGTAAAATAAAGCGTTACCCAATCAATCATTTGTTTAGTTTAGAAGAGTTGGCAGCAGATGGAGGACGTGTGCTTGGCCTGCAGGGGTCAGGAAAGCCCAGAGTAAGTTTACAGATAAAAAATGCCCTCTACTGGAGAGAAATCAGGGGCTGTCCAGTTTTATTGGCATTAAAATTGAACCAGTGGTTAAATTTAGTAACTATAATTGTGTAAAACATGTGTGAGGCTCATCTTTTCCACCATCTGTCCTCTCACTTTTGTATGAACTGTACTCCACAGTGTCTCAGCAGGAGGAAAGGAGGCGTTCTGTCTCCATTCAGAAGACAATTTGTAGCAATGGTTACACGGAGGCGTCAATTGTTTTTCCTTGAATGGACTCCTAGATTGTGAACAACATAATTAACTGTTGTCTCACCGACGAGGAAGTGTGGTTAGTTGTTTTCTTCACAGAGCTGTAACCATGAATTATCAGAACATTCAGATTCATGTGGAATATTATACATGTTTCATATAAATATAGAAAATGAGCAACACCAGCAGTATTTCTGGTACATCTGTCACTCTTAAATTAATGTTGTCTGGAAAATAATTTACATATAAAGTGTTGGAGCTTAATTAAACATCAAGGAAACAGATTTTTGTCACCACAATGACATAAGTGGACATAAGTAATCACTTTTAATAGAAGGTGGGCAGCTAATCTCATTTTTAACGGATTAAATCCTTCATTTATTTGCTTCCATTGACGTAAACAACATTACTTGGAAGTTATTCTTACACACTACAGACAAATGGTTGTAAATGATGGTGTAAGAAGGCGTTATCATGTGTCTGAAATATGTAACACATTCCTTGTAAAGGTTTATTGTGTGGTTTGGAGGCAGACACTTCATGGTATAAAAACTAGAATCCCTAAACTAAGAACACCAGCTTCAGCTCTGATATAGGACAGCAAAAAAAAAACACAGAGGATGGATGTAGACAGAGGAACAGCAGTCTACAGCGATGCTTAGAAAGATTCAGTACTTGTTAATCAGTTGAAAGGATAAACTTGCTGTGTTTGATCGAGTTGGGAAAGGTTTTATATTTCTCACGAATGGAAAAAGACCCAAACCTGAAAATGGAATATAAACTGGAGTTAATGGTGCTTCTTGTTTTGCTCACAACCGCCTCATCCATTGCACCAAGCAGAGAAGAATTTACAGAAGCAGTGGTAAGAAAATGCAGAAAATGGGAGATAATGGAACATAAAGTTGCTGAGAAGTTTATCCTACAAAACTGCAAAAACAAAAATTGGTCAATTTCCAGGTATTACTTGGAAGCAGTACTTTAACAATGTCGATAATTTTGAGTCGTCGTCTAGTTTTGATAATGCTGCAAGCTCCATAGCAACCTGATTTTTGACAGTTCAAAGCTTCCTGAGAACACAGATTGTGATCATAGTCTATAGTAATCATATTTTATAGTTATGGTACAGTTTGGGAAACCTAAAATATAAATGAAATTGTCCAAATGAATTATTTTGTTCTACTCCCCCCAAAAAAACGTAACTGTTAACCATTAAAAAATTATTAGAATGGTTCTGCAATGGATCAAAACTATCTTTGGATGATTTTGGCTGAGTTACTTATTAGAGTCATTATGGAAAGTGTTGTTGCAGATGAGATAAGATATAAGGGGGCAGCTAATAACACCGACCGTTCCCCTTGATAATATCAATGCTGCCCAAGAATCCTGTAATAATACTTGTCAACAAAAGAAAGCATCCTGAAACACAAGTGCAAGAACTCTGTTGAGGTGTTAGTGTCTTGAGTTCAGATCAATAAAAATGTCCTTCTACACTCCTCCATGCATCTCTTAAACTGAGTCCTCTTTCTTTAGACGTATTTGAGGAAGTACGGCTATCTACACGTTCCACTGGACAGCAAAGGCCAAAACTATCAACCTGAGGAAATAGTGGAAGCTCTAAGGTGACCATATTTCATTTACCTTTTACCTTGCTCGTACTTGTCAGGATCACTGTACTAATTTGTTTGTATTTTTATATATTTAAATCAGTACAAATGTCATAACAGTTTTTCTGTATGTCAGAATCTTTCAGAGAGCAACTAATCTGAAGATATCAGGAAAACTAGATGCAGCTACACTGGAAATGATGAGGAAACCTCGGTGTGGTCTAGAAGACCTTTTCAATAACAAATCTCTCAAATATCGAGTCATGAGTGGGTAACTGTATACATCATCATATTCAGATATTCTCTTACTGTAGTATTCCCTGATAAAATGTGTAAAATGTGTGTAAAGATGTACTCTAATGTTTCCTGATTGAACAGGTTACTGGCGTAAGAAGATGCTGACTTACCGCATCTATAATTACACTCCTGACTTGGGTCTGGCAAAGACCCGTTTGGCCATCCAGAGTGCTTTTAAGTACTGGAGTGATGTGTCACCCTTAAGGTTCAAGGAGCTGCACCGAGGACAAGCAGACATCAAAATCTCCTTTCACAGAAAAGATAAGACCTGTCCTGTGCCCTTTGATGGGCAAGGTAGGAGCAGTTTTCCTTAAATAAAAACTTAAATTCAGTTTTAAAAAAGAGATAATCCCTGGGTCTGAGTCTCAGTGATGTCACACATCTTAACTGTGAGCTTACAGTTGAAACAATGGCAGGTGTAAATTAGATTTTCTTCCTGTATTCAATAGCTTCTTCTTTATCTTTAAGGCCGTGTTTTAGCCCACGCTGATGCGCCTGAGTCAGGCATTGTGCATTTTGATGAAGATGAACTGTGGACAGAAGGGAAGACCTACGGCTCCAACCTGAGGATTGTGGCAGCGCATGAGATCGGTCACGCTCTCGGCCTGGGCCACTCACAAGTCTACAACGCACTCATGGGACCCGTATACAATGGATACAGCTCCAACTTCAAGCTACATCCAGATGACATACGAGGGATCCAGGCTTTATACGGTAATGTCAAGATTCCCAACCTAGGGGATAGATAAGATAAATCTGAAGGGTCTGTTACGTGCTCCCCCACTTCTTGTGTTTTTCTCCCTCTTCTATCCCTCTCAGGTGCTCCTCATCAGATGATTAGTGGGTGGTCCTGCGATATATTCCTTTGCTCCTTACTTTGAGGTTTTTTGTACTGTTGAGGATGGAGATCTTTTGTTTCTTGGTTTAGTTTATGAACTGTTTTTGATGGTTTAGGGAGGGAAACTCTGGCTTTGACAGCCCACTGCGTGGTTGGCCCAGACCTCCTCCATCTTCTTGTTTTGTTTGGCTAAGCCTCCAGACTCTCATAGTTTTGGTTAATTCATGGCAAACACTTTTGTAATCCTCGGGAATGGTGCTCTGTTTATATGTTGGTGGTCACAAGGTTGAGCCAAATGTTTCCTTTGTTGTGGCCGTAACAGGGTCATGAGAAGATTTTGAAATTTTGAAAGTTTTACCTCTTTAGGCCTCAATTTCTTAAGTGAAACCATGTAAGAAGTTTGGAGGGAAAATGTCTCTTTGGTGGGATTACTAACAACTCATCTGGGCCTGTTTCACCAAATTCGCAGCATGCAAACTGTGACTTGCAACATGAGATCATTTCCTCTCACACTCATTTGTGAAACATTTAACTAATAAAAAGAAACACTATAATTACGACCCATGCTGAGGATGCGAGGGAAGTGTAGGACACACAAACTCATTAGCGATTTGCATATGACAAAAACATTTGCGAAACCGGACACTGGCACTATTTGCGTGAAAGCAGCGCTTGCAGATCACTTTTGTGAAACGGGCCCCTGAAACATGACAAGAAGTGTCAACTACACACTGCTTTTTTAGGGGTCACAAGCCAAAAAGGTTTAGCTCCACTTGATTTTAATATGACAAGTAACTAGTAACGACAGCTGTCAAATACATTTAGCGTATTAGGTACAATATTTCCCTCTGAATTGTAGTGAAGTAGAAGTATAAAGTAGCATAAAATGGAAATACAAGTACCTCAAAATTGTACTTAAGTACAGTACTTGAGTAAATATACAGTTACATCCCACCACTGATTTATAGGCAGATATAAAGACATTATAAGTGTTTATTGATGTACAGCATTTGTCAACAATTATAACTTCTCTTATGAAGACATAGTTTATATAATTACAGCTGTATTTTACTGTGTTGTCATTCATTATCTGTTTATATACCAGCATCCAGTTATTGGTGCCCACAGGAGGAGTTGACAACTTACAGTGTGTTATATACCATCTATTTACTGAGTGTAAATGGTAAATATGGGGATTTAAAGTAAAGTGTTACCATGCAGGCTTTAACGTACAATTTATGCAACATGCTGTGAATGTGTGTCTCTTTTCAGGAAAGCCAGAGAAGACTCCTCCATCCAGAAATCCAAGCCAGTCAGTGTCAAGTGGAGTTATTCCAGATCCTTGTAAAGCCACTCTGGATGCAGTCATGTTGGGTATAAACTTAACTAAAACGTGCCTCTGTGTTTTGATTAAGAAATATATTTATCCCCTTACATGAATATGTATTTACAGATAATTTCTCTCTGCATCGTGTCCTCGCAGGTCCTTCAAGTAAGACGTATCTCTTCAGTGGTCAGTATGTGTGGACGGTGTCCAGGTCCGGCTACAACACTCCCATCCTGATCTCTGCACTGTGGAAGGAGCTGCCAGGGAGCCTCGATGCAGCTGTTCACTCTCAGCGGACCAGAAAGTCTTATTTTCTGAAAGGTGGATTCACTTCATTGTGTCATTGTGTTATCTCTCGGGGCCATTATACAATATACTATATAATGCTGGTGGAGTATACTATGAGTGTTTTTGCAGTAGTTACAAAATACTTGTCTTCTCTCCAAATTTCTTTTTCACAGATGATAAATTATGGAGATACTCAGGATTCAAACTTGACCACGGCTTCCCCAAACGCTTGACCAATATCCCCGCTAATATCGACTCAGCTTTGTACTTCAGTAAGAACAAAAAACTGATCTTTTTCAAAGTAAGGGCAACATTTACTTCATTTATTGTTTTTTTTTTCACTGAATATCTCTTTCATGTTCTAGTAAATAATGAACTCGTTATTTCAGGGCTCTGGATACTGGCAGTGGGATGAAATTGGACCAACAGACTTCAGTTCGTATCCCAAACCTGTTGAGCAACTCTTCCACGGGGTACCTAGCAATACTGATGCTGCGTTAATGTGGACAAATGGTCATATATACGTCTTCAAAGGCACCCAGTACTGGAGAGTAAACCAGTACCACCAAGCAGTGGAGAAGGCTTTTCCCCTGGACATCGCCACACACTGGATGCAGTGTGACGACTGAGCCACCAGAGGCCACCAGGGATTCAACACAAACCTTGTGTTGCTTAGTAATTCAGTATAGTAACAGAGAGAGATGCTTATTTATTAGGATCCTGATTAATGATTAGAAAACGTTCACACACCAGATCATTATTATTCTCTTTGGACAAAGTCTGCATGAAGACAGCAACAGAATTAATATTTGAGTGATGTGATGTTTCTTTTTTTTATGGCAGTGGGACAATTATTTAAAAACTACATTTAATAGAACAAGTTAGACTCTGTGTTGATGTTAAGGCATATTACATTTAATACACACATGTAAGTTTACATAAAAATTTGTGTTATGTTGTATTTTTGTTAAATTTGACCACTTTTAGGCCAACAAAAGCAACTTTGCAGCTGTTATCAATAAAAACAATGCCACTTTTGAATGTCATGATTATTTTTGAACGTTTATGTGTAATGGCCAATAGTTATTTCACTAAAGTAATCTTACTAAATGTTAAATTGATAATTTTTCATATAGAAAGTAGTTATGTTTACTTATAATCTGATAGTTCTGTGACTGGTTTGAAAAAAAGGAGGACCTTAAAAAGCAACAACAGGCAACTGCATCATTTAATCAGATTTTTTTTTTAAAATGTAAAAATAAGTTTGTATGTATGTTTAGTAAATATGGATATTTGAGAAAAGAACATGTAAATTTCAGTCAAAATACTGATCAGCCCTCAAATCATTCAAGTCTGATAAATTAAATACAAAAATCTTTGATGCTTTGGTTATTCTGGGGTTGAGGGTGCATCGAGGGGGTTTGGACTCATAATCTCAATATTTATAACATTTAAATAATGTTTGTACCTTTAATGGAAATTAATATATGACAATACTCCCCAAAACAGCACAGTAACAAGCAGTCTGATTGCTGTAAATTCAGTGGTTTATTGCTTAGTATTCCTCCTTATCTATTTCTTCATAATATTGCATATTGTGCTGGTATGAATTTATTGTTTATAACTTGAAAATTGTTCCAAGAGTAAGTAATCTTAACCAGATTTACATATTTCAAGCCTGTGTTTGTATCCGTTCACATGGAGTTTTTCCGAGAGGATGTGATAATATTTGGAGAATAAAAAGTTGTTTTGCCGTTGGCATGGTGTGAAACAAAACAGCACAACTGTAAAACACAAAGTCTCCGCTGTGTATGTTGTGTTATTTTGTCTTATCATCATTCACAGCATGATCTCCAAGGATCTCTGTGTGCATGTTGACGATTATCTGACGAAGCCACTCATCAAAATGGTTGAATTGTTTCCGTGAAAGTGAACAGGTCAAAGGAATACTGAAATAATCAGGTATAAGGTAACAGACTCCTCAGATATATATGCAGTTTACATGTATTTGACGCTCTATTCCTTCAGACCGCAAACACCGGAGAGGCAGCAGTCAGAGGCACCATGGAGCCCGTCTCAAAGTCAAAGTCAATTAGAGTATGTGTGATAGTGCTGACGCTGCTGCAGGAGGAGCCCGTTCCCATCTGGTGCTCCTGAAGGCTCTGGAGATAACTCTGCAAGGCAAATAGGAGAAAGACACATTGTTTTTTGCTTTGACAATCTACTGTAAGTTTATATATTTTCCATCATCCTGCAATCAGAGGAAATTGAAAACATTTATTGTCAGAGCTAGAAAATATGAAAGCTGAATGGGCTGACCGGTGCCAGGACGTCCCCGGCGTAGCGTTTCAGAGGTGGAGGCCTGCGCCGACGGTGTGGTTGAGGTCCTCTTCTTGACTCTCTATGTCTGTGCTTCCTGGCATTTTTCTTCTGTTTTTTTTGTGCAGCTGAGGAGCATCCAAAGAGACAAAGAAAGGGAGAAAAATTAGGGAAATGATGAGTAAACAACACTACAGAAGGAGGTTTTAAGCTCAGGAGGGCATTTTAACATGAAAACAGCCTGCACATGAATGCATCACTAAGTGCAGATTGCATTTACCTTCTGTGTGCGATACTCCTTTGCCAGTAAACTTCCACTGCACCAACACACCTATCAGACTCAAAACAGGAAAGATCCCAGTGATCGCCCAGTTAAACCAGCAGAGTGGACGTGGTGCAGCTTGACAAAGCATATCGTACACCTGATCTGGCAACATGAACGTCCCCACCAGGTAATCCACACACAGCATCACGGCGGTCGCTCCAAACACAGATGTGTAGATGATGGTGAACAGTTTCTGCCACTGAATTGTGAAGACAGCAGTGACAACGCTGATGGCCACTACGGCACTGAGAGGCACCCACACTGGAGTAAGGCTGTAAAACTGTCCGATGACCACCAGGATGGGGAGGGAGATCAGGCCCCCCAGCTGTATGCCGCTAAGGATGAGTCCCATAGTGGACACCAGCATGGTCATCAGCCCGCAGAGCACACCAACACCGAGGCCGATCCCTGCTTTGGTCTCTGTGCCCAACTGGGCGTCCAGAACAGGCTCTTTGTGGTACAACAGGACGACGGCTGCTGATCCAAACATGAAGCCAGAGAAGAACATGACCATTTTGAAGCAGCGGTATCCTGAAAAGTAAAATAAAAATAAGGATAGGTTTCATTTATGACAGACAATGACTGTACCATCTATTAATTCATGCATACTTTCATCTTAAATGTGTTGACTGAAATGCAAAATGAACAAAATGCAAAACATAATAGTCTTCAGCCATACTTAGACACAGAAGTGCTTTGAGCTAAATGCTAATGCTAGCAGCATGCTCACCTTGAGAATGCTAACATGCTGATGTTTAGCAGGTGTAGGCTAATGCTTACCTTGTTTACCATGTTGTTTACCAATGTTTATCATCTTAGTTTGGCAGGTTAGCATGCTAGTTGGCAGGTTAGCATGCTAACATTTGCTAATTAGCACTAAACACAAAGTACAACTGAGGCTGATGGAAATGTCATTAATATTGCAGGAATTAAGTCATTAACCAAAGTATTAGACATATTACAAATTTCACCAAAGTCATTAGGATTCGTTTTCCGGGCAACTGTGAAGGTTTATACAAAATGTTGTGCCAATCCATCATGTAGACCTGCTGGTGGCGGGTAATTAGGCTTCATCCTTTGGGCACCATGAATGTCTGTACAAAATGTCATGGCGACCCATCCAATAGTCTGGACCAAAATAGTGCACTAACTGACCAACATGGCTCATGGTGACATTCACATTCTGATCAGAAGAAAAGGGAAAAAGTAGAGCCTGTTTTTGGTGTGAATCATGCACTTGCTCAAAAATTTCAGCATGTAGCACGGATTCTGAATGTGAACCAGAATCTCATTGAGACATACTGAGAGCTGCTTAGATGGTGCTGCTAATGTTGATGAATCACACATTACTGAAATACATTTTATAAGTGAATTAATGTCCGGCTCCAACTGCTGCCATTAATATTTTGATTGTGAGTGATATCACTACTCAGAGATCATTCTCTCGTTATCTCTTTGGTCAGAGTATCAAATTAGATCATGAAACACAACTCTGAGAATATTCTCATCGCCTGCATGCACTACTGAAACTGCTGTTATCTTTCAATTTATTAGTTATTTACATTCATAAAATTCTTTACAGGCAACTCAAACCCTGATTTATTCTGTGTGAGTTACTGGGAACACAAAGTTTGGCAACATGCGTGTTTGCTTAATGTCACATGTTTTAGGGAGTCAGTCCATAGGTTCACACAGCTCCCAATCACACTCGCAGTTTGTGTTTATTGGATTTGAGTCCACATATTTTCTCAGTGAAAACAGAGACTGACATAATCATAATCATGAACTCTTTTGCTTGAGATGACTTTTTTTGGTTAATCTTTCTCAGTTAGTTCAACCTCTCTGTAAACGGCAGTTTCCTGGAACGGAGAGGTTGTTTACATAAAATACAGAACCACTCTCCAAACTCACACGAGCTTTTGTTTGGTTTAACACTATGCAACCAGTGAGATGTCAGTCAGTGCAACAGGTGGCATGTCATAGACACAGCCTCTGCCTCACAGACACTCTGCCCATCTGCCTCCTCCAGCTTTGGGCTTATCCACCCTAAACCCCTGGCAGCTTCCAGACACCTGCCACTGCAGGTTTAAGCTATCAGGTGAGCTAATGAAACATTTAGAGTATGATACTCCAATTTAATTAGCCTATCCTAACCTATATAAGTTACATTCACATTTGAAGTATCTGTATTAATTCTGGTGTCATGAATACATACCGAAAAAGCTGTAGATGAGGCCGAATGAAAGGCAAACAGAGCAGACAATAGATGGGATGACTTCATACTTGATATTAATCTCAAGCGTACATATGTCCACTTCAGCTAAACCCACTCCTGGCTCCTCAGTAACATAGAGGGAAGTGACTGCCATCTTGGAGGATTATTACTTCTATTGCTGTGTGGTTGGTTTGGGAAGTGAATCCGCTTTGTTCATGGAAGGGGGGAGACTGACACGTCCTGCATGTAGCGTCCAGGGAAAGAGGAAGCTCCTGAACGAAAAACCTGGACTGAACTGTTTCCTGTTGTGCACCTGCAAAAAGAGGAAATCGTTGTGAGCTCCGTGACAACGAGAAATATAAATCCATCTCTTCCAGACTTAAGGCCATCCTGGGAAATAAACCTGCCAAACTATTACTTTTGTCGAGTTTGAGACGTTATTATGCATTCAAGTGAAACATGTGTTGTTATTTAGGTGAATATATGAGAGGATACGGCTCTTTCCCTGTTCAGGAACCAGAGGAGGAAACTAGGGATCCCCTCTGAGTTTAACGTCTCTTTCTCTTGGGTCTTTTGTTCAAGAGCAGGATACAGATGAAGGAAATGACCTTGTGGCTTAGTGCCACCGTCATATAGACTTATTGTTCTGGGCATGTGGTTAGGTACTCTGTTGACTGAACAATGTCATAAAAAAACAAACACCTAAACAATAATACAGGATATTTGAATGCCCAATAAAGAAAATAACGGCCTTGCATCGCTTATTAACTGAAATTAATCAATATAAAGTCATATTTTTGGGCTCAAGCTGACTAAAAATCTAACTGCATAAAGGCATGAATCATGTTTACACACTGCTCTTACTGTAGCTCATAGTACAACTGTCTAGCTGCTGTTTGCGTTAGTGTAGGGATCTTATAAGCTGTTCAGGCAGATCCCACGGTCAGCAAATGGAATTACAGGAGCTTTAGCAGGTGAGTGTTCCTCCTGTCTGTTTATGTCAACTATCTGTCCTTTTGTAAAGGTGAGTGTAAAAGTACAAACACAAAAACATTTAAACTTTCTGAAAAAAAAAAAGCTTATAAATTAAAATTAAATGCTCGGCGGTAGATAAAAAGCCACTGAAATTATTCCTGTTTTATTAGTTTCATGAAAAATGTTTCTGTTATGACTCTCTGTAATAAGTGACAATATCATCATCTACAAGAATAAAATAATTTCTTAACAAATGTGTAATATCAGCAACAAATAACAATATAATAAATAATCTCTGACAAACGAAAACGTGAAAAGAAAAATCAATATTTCCTACCTGGAATGAGGCATATCTTCACAGAGTAAATGTGAGTTTTATCAGAGAAACAGAAAAAACTTCTTTCAAATTTCTAGTAAAGCCAACAGGGAGTGAGCTGTCAGGAGTTTATGTGACTGTGTGGTTCCCTCTGCGAGCTGTGGTGAGACTCACTGTCCGACGCACTAAGTCCCTCATCTGTGCTCATGTGAGCAGCTGACGCCTGACTCTGAGAGGGAGACCATCTGCCCCCAGCGACAGTATGAGGCTGCTGCCAAGTCCAAGGCCGAGCCAGCTGAGTTCAGCTCTCACTACCCATGATCCTACTGGAGCTTCGACTAGGCCTCCACACAGACTCCCCACAAATATAAAACACATTGATTTTCTTTCAAAAAGTCTCTAAAACAAACAAACAAAAAAAGAATCTCAAATAGATTTATTATGGTGTTTCAATCTTTTACATGACTTTTCATCTTTTTGTTGACATTTTTGTTTTTTGTAGAGTTATTGAATTTATTTTCTGGTTTTCTTTGGCCTGTTTTGCTTTTTTTGTTTCACTGATCGATGTGATTTTAAATTATTGTTTGATTTGTTGTTGCTGTTTTGTTTGGACCCACTGGCGACCACTTTGTTGATGCTAACAAAAAGAATAAAGAATGATCATTTCTGAGCTTTATTTCACTCAGTGGAACTTTTCATTACAGTTTAAGTTGGCTTGAGGTAAAGGGATATTGCTTCGGACCCTGTTTTGACCCCCAAAATGTCTTTACTTATGGGACTTTCCTAAAGAATCTCATTTAATCCCTTTGTTATTGGACAGGCTTTACGAGGAATATTGTTATCTGTACGGTCGATGAAGCACAACTACAGTTTTTCAATCAAAATCTCATGAACTTCATTATTATGGGACTATAATTCATGCATGTCTTTTTCACTGCAGGAGTAACAATAGACATACCAAAAATGAACGTCAAAACACTAAAACTTTCCAGACTGTAATAAAACTTGTTTCCTAATCAAGTGAAAGGTAAAGTCATACTTTGCCCTTTGCCTTAGGACTTCCTTTTTTATTCCATGTTAGCTGGCAAAGCGTGAAACTGTGCACAACTGCAGCTCCAGCTGACAAGATAAACAGTAATAAAAACGAGAACAATGTTCAATATCCATAAATCAAGTAACAGATAGGATTGTCATGTTAACCAACCTGCGTGGTCAGTTTCAGCTGACAGGCTGTATGAAAAGGAACAGATAGCTGAGTTAAGTTTAATTAAATCATCTCCAATGGGAGAAGCATCACAGCAAATTTATTTATGTAAACAAAATGAATCGATGGGATTTCAGTTAGTTGGTGTGGTACATTCATTGTTTACTGCAGCCCCACTTGTCGATAAAGTATGATAATCCTTTCCACGACAATCTTGCCTTGTGTAAGTTTTAGCCAGAGTAAGGATGGAGGTCTGCTTTGAGCCATGTGATGTTTTGTTTTTCCTATAATCACACATTGTTACAGTAAGATGACGATGGGAGTTAAGGCGAGACTATTGCTGTTTTTCCATTATATTCCAGGACATACCGACCCCTGACTGAACTTGAAGCCGTTGTTCCAGGTTCTGCTTTTGTTTCCACTGTCCTCCACCCGCTCGGCACCCTTCATGAGTTGATACTAAATCCACCACTAATTTACTCCAGGTTCTCGCAGATGTGTTGTCGCATCTCAACCACAACAAACACAACATAGCAGTGACCAGCTCTGTGTGTGTGCATTGGTGAGGACTTTTAAAGAGGACATATGATGCACGTTTCCAGGTCTATATTTATATTCTGGACTGGATTATTTGTCTTATACTGGCCCTTTATGAAGCCCCTCAGTTCAGCCTCAGTCTGCTTGCCTCTTTAAAGCCCTCCTCCCAATGAGCCCACTCTGTTCCAGAGGCTATGTAAACAAACAGTAGTAGTAGGATGTCACTTGTTTTTTTGTTTGAGATGAAATGTGATCTGAAATATGCGAATGGACAATGTGAAAAACCCCATAGAACAAGTTAGCAACAAAGGCTACGCAAGGACGGCCATTTGTGGGCATGCACGAACAATCTGACGTCATCACAAGGAGGAAGTAGAGGTAACATTGCAAACGAAGTAAAGTGGCTTTTGACTTGCAGAGAGCATGTTTTCCAGGTTACGGGTAGTTAAGTCCCAGTAAAGGAGAATTATCATATGTAACTTTTGCTGAACAGCCCCCCCTGTGGCCACAAGTTGCAATAACAGCATAAAGGCACATTGAAACTTCCCTCATTTCCCAAGATTATCTTTAGTTAGCTGCTTTACAGACATCATATTTATTTATAACATGCTAAAATGTAGTGAGAGAAGCACAAGTAGTACTAGGAACTTACTCATTAAGTCAGCAAAGCAACATCTAGCTTAGGTTTGCTAACATTAGCCAACATAAGCTACTCACGTCAAACAAAATAAGGCCGTAGCATAAACACCTGAGTATATTGATTAGAGCATGAGTGCATTTTTTATTTATAATGAATTAAACTTACCTTTTCTTCAGGGAAGATTGTGTTTAATCTTTCAGAAGTTGCTCACTTTAACATTTATTTAAGAGTGAGATGCTTTGAGCAGTTTACATTATATTAATATTTTAGTAAAGCAAAACTGTTACTAATACAGAAACCGTACTGGTATAAAACTACACGTCTCCTTCAATAATGAGAGCAAAACCTCACCAACAGAGCCATGTATTTTCAGCAGAGCATGAAAGACCTCACATCGAGTCAACGGCTGAATTATGGCACAAACACAACAACAAATGTCAGGGGGGGAAAGAGCAGATTTATAATGACAGCAGTGGATCGTCATAACTGCAGGGACACTGAGCTGCAATAAGGTTGACATAGCCAGTGAAATGAAGCTGTCTGGCAGAATTAAGTTCCTCTTGTGAGAGGTGCAGTAAAGACAACACCAGCTAGTGTCCTTTCATCAGTCATCTTTCTGTTGTCTGCTTCAGTAGATCAAAAGAAAAACATGCTTTTTAAAACTTGGAAGATAAGATAAACATTGACAAAAGTGCTTTGTGAGAAATGGTGAAATTTATTTTTAGCCATGTATGTGTCTCTAAGGATAGAAATGTCTGTCAGTGGGGTGGATTGTGATGAAATTCAGTACATTTAGACATTCATGGCCCACAGAGGATGAATCCTACTGACTTTGGTGATCACCTGACTTTTCCTCTAGTGCTACCAAGAGAATGACATTGTTTGTTTTTAAGTGAAATAACTCAACAATTTCTAAAATGGATTGTCTTCAAATTTGGTACATATTTTCATGGTGCCCAGAGGATGAATCCTCTGGGCACCATGACTTTTCATCTGACATCACCATCAGTTCAAAATTTTAACCTTACTTGTACTTTGTGTTTAGTAAATTAGTATTTAACAAATGTTAGCGAAGACAGTGAACATGCTAAACATGTTTTTTTATTTGAGTGTTTAGCTCAAAACCCTGCTGTCATCTGAGACCTCAGGAAGGTTGTATGAGGGTTTAAAATACTATGCAATGGCAAAATTATATTATATCCATTAATTTTAGGTTTAATTACATTGAATGACAGACTTTGACTGATGTGAAGTGTCCATGTCTGTTTCAGGCACTTCTGTATTATAAAGTGCCAAGTTGGATATATTGGATTTGGATTCCCTCCACTTGGAGGGTGATGTGAACGCTATTTACAAGTTGGAAACTCGTAATTATGGGAAGGGCATGATGAAGGGCATCACAGAGCAGCTGTAGACACTACTTTTATACAGAGATCTTACAATATTGTCAAGGTCATTATGTCGGCTTTGCTTTTTTACACTGAAACAAAGTCGGCATGATGCTGCCCCTGTGTGTGATTTTAAATAGCCGGAATCAGAGGTGTGATGTGTAACACAACAGCATTTTGAGTTTAGTATTGACTGTCCAACAATGTGACTACTTCCGCTGCCGGCTTAATGTTGGAACAACAATTCCCCTCATTCTATGTTCATACTTTTTATGTAGAATGATGAGGTGGAATAATTACGCAACATTCCCGCCTTGAACAGGCTGTATGAAAAGTAAAATATTATAAAATAAATTACAAGATATTTTGAACATTTTGTTTGTTTTGGTTATAAGACAATATGTTTGAAATGAAAATATACATGGATGAATAGATGGTACAGTAAGTTCTGAAAGGTTTTGTTTAGTGCTAATTAGCAAATTGCTGCTATGCATGCTAACACCCTAAACCAAGCTGGCGAGCTGGTAAACATTACACCAGCTTAACAACAGCATGTTAACATCGTCATTGTGAGCATTTAGCATGCTGATATTTGCATTCAGCTCAAAGCACTGCTGTTCCTATTGTAATTACAATCTCACAGAGCGGCTAGCATGGCTGTAGATCTTGTTTGCATATCACAACCCTCAATTATTATTTTCAATCTGTGGAGGGATTCTTATTTTCATATGTTGTCTCTCTAATGTGCCTAAAGTGTTAGTTTCAACTGACGCACTGTATCACTTTCCTAAAGGACCCGTGTGTAAGTTTTAGTGGGATCTATTGGCAGAAATATTGTCAGAAATGGAATATAATATTCATAAGCGTGTTTTAATTGGTGTAATCACCTGAAAATAAGAATTGTTTTCGTTACCTTAGAATGAGCCCTCTATATCTACAGAGGGTGCAGTTCTTCCTCCACAGAGCCCACCGTGTTGCACCACCATGTTTCTACAGTAGCCCAGAACGGACAAACCAAACACTGGCTCTAGAGAGGGCCTTTCACGTTTTGCGACCACTGTAGGTTCTGCTACATGCTTGGAAGGGGATGGAGAGGGAAGCGATTGTATTCAGTGGTTGCAATCTGCAACTTCAACGCTAGATGCCACTAAAATCTACACACTGGTCCTTTAAAAGGGAATTGTTGATGCCCCTTTCTTGTGTGGGCAAAAGACACATTTCTACCTTTGTTGTAAGATATACTGTACTTAACTATACTATCTATATTTCTCTACTTTCAGAGATCAAAGAATAAAAATTGCTGAGGGGTTGAGAGGTGAGAGTAAAATCCTCTCCTCCAGGGACATATAAAATATGCATTCACAACACACTGTTAATAGCCCTGTTGCTCCCTGAAATATCAAAACATGCGGTCAATCGATTCATGAGACCTCTCTGTGTGCGATTCTTTATGACACCTCTGATTGCACAGCAGGGTGTATTGATCATGACCATTTCAGTCATGTAAATAAAATGTGTTTTTCACCTGAGTGGTTTGAAGACCCATTCAATGGAGGTTAGATTGACTCTGTGTGTGTGTGTGTTTTTAATTGCTGTGGTCAATTTTTTTTAAAAAGTTGGTTGATTCAAATGTCTCACTCAAAGTTTTAGAGGAATCTAAAATCTATAAAAACAATCAGACATTTTTCAAATTCAAATGCTAAATAATGTTTTGTGTTCATCAAGCAACTATAGATGGATGCTGACCAGACTAAGCATTTCCTATTTGGCACCACTTTTGGCATTTGTATGAAGTGAATCAATTATGTGTATGAACTGTTGTTGTTGCTGACCGCCTCGGGCTTGTATCTGAAAAAAAGGGAAAAAATTCAATTGTTGGAGCCCTATATGTACTCCAGTACTCTAAAGGTTCCTTCAAGCACAAAGCTTTCTTATAATCTTTATTTATTGATTTATTTGTATTTGTTTTTAATGTTATACATGTATATTTTACTCTGTCCTTTGTTCCTCTCATGTCTTCCCTTATAAAGCACTTTATAATTGCTGATTTTTATATAAGTGCTATATGAAAAAAAACCTTATTTATTATTATTATTACTTTCTATTTCAAGTTTGCTTAAACTACATTTATGAGTTATCATTAATAGTCACACTTTTTAACTTAAAATACAATACAGACGTTCGATTAATGATCCTTGCAAATATAAAAAAATAAATAAAACTCAAAGGTTTATAGATACGCTGTTGAATAAACTGCTTTTTTCTGCAGGTGGTGACGCTGTCAGTTAGAAATAAGGAGGGTCAGGCTTCTACTTAACACACAGCATGTATGCACGGTCACTGTTACTATGATTATCAATCTATTGGTTGTAGCGATGATTATTGAAAGGGCAGCTTCATATTCTTCTGTTTTAAATTATGCTGCAGGATTCAAATAAATGCAATTAAGCAGAATTGTGGAAACATATGCAGGTCATACACCTCATTTCAGTCTGACAGTCTCAGCACGTTTTAATCAACAAAGTTCTCATAAAGGTTCATTAATACGTCACACAGTTTGGTTTTACAAGCACTTAGTGACATTTATAATGTAAATATGACATAACAGACATTACACAATACTGACTGAAAACCAAACATGCAGTGAGGCCTCAGAGAAGTTTAAAGTTCGCTGTGATAACCGCCGATCGATCTCAAAATGCATGCTGCAGCTGTAAACATCTACACATCTGCACATATACTGACGCATTCATTCACACGTTTGGTTCATCGTGACCCTCGTGCTTGTCGTTTTATGATACTTTTATTGCATCATTGTTTGTAAATTGTTTGTGTCTTGAACTATTTTGTTTAGATTTTCTTTTTGAGTTTTGTGTTTAATGCACTTTAATGTACAGAATCAGTCAAAAGTTTGGACACACTTTCTCATTCGTTGTGTTTTGTGCAGTTCCACATGTATTTATTGTTGGGTTTTATGTATTTTAAAGGCCCATCGAGGGACGGGCATTAGTTCATGCTATAATTACACTATAGTTGTCCCTATAAATTAAATAAATACATTATGCTCTCAGATTTAATGCATGTGTATTTTTTCTTTTTATAAATATATTTTATGCCTTTACTAGAGCGTTGACAGGAAATGAGGCGAGGGAGAGAGATGAGGATTACAACAACAGTCTAGAGTCTACAGTGGACTTGAACCAGGAATGCAGTTTGTTGCCAGATGTTTAGACAGAGGCATCTTTATTATGTTAGTTAAAACTGTCAAGCAATGACATGATGTCTTAACTTCTTCTGGGGCTCTCTTTATTTATCTTATACTGACTATTAGCTCCTGTCTCTTTAAGGCCCCCCTCCCGATGAGCCCTATATGTTCTCATTTGGTTAGCTCCTGGAAGCTGCCCGTCTGCATTCAGAGGCTCAGTAGCAGGATTTCACTTCTTTTTCTTGTTCTTTATTCAAAATGGAAACCTCTAAAATATATCTGTATGTGTTCGAGCTCGAATCCAATCAGAAATATGCAAATTAATATGGAGGAATGTGAAAAACACATGGAACAACCATAGCATGTGGGCATGTGCGACCATCTGATGTCAGGAAGTAGAGGTAACTTTGCAAACGGAGCGTTCACAGCAGGATGAAGCCCCGGATTTTGACTTGAAGTCTGCATTTTTATGTACTTTCACCTCAAGTCTTGAAACTTTGACGATGTTTAACATAGACATCCAACATTGTTACAGTATATAAATGACAAAAAAATCACAAAAATCATGATTAGTCCCCTTTAAACCCCAGAGTGCACATTTAAATTAAACAATTAATATGTTGCCAGATGTTTAGGCAGAAGAACATTTATTATGTGAGTTAAAACTGTCAAACAATGACATGATGTCTTTCTTCATGTATCCCGTTTCATTGAGCTTTTACCCAAAATAAAGGAACTCATTCAAAGAGCTCAGACATGTTGATTGTGTCTCAGAGACCCTCGTGGATTGGTGGATGGTGGTAACACGGGGCTGAAATATACTGTAAAAAACATAAGTGAACAGACACCAAAGAGGTTTCCACAAACACACTCAAACAAAGACTCATTCAACTCCCGTAAACACGTACAAATGCAGCTGTACACGTCTTATCCACTATCACTTTAATCTACATCACAGTATAAAAGCTCAGGTCGTCTCATAGCAACGTCTCCTTAACGTCAACATTGAATGTGGTCTCTGATGCTAATAAGCCCCTGAATCTAAACGACTGTATGTGAGATGTTCAGCCCGGGGAAAACTCAATACATCACGAAATACAGATGCAATATTATTTTAGTGTATATTTTCATACGGTATAACTGTCATATGTGGTAATGAGGTGAGGAGACTCCTTTAGGATTTAAGCCTGGATGGTTGTTGGATGAATAGTATTAGCTCATAAGTCATAAAAACAGCACATTGAGGGTTTTATGACGCTTGCCATCAATAAATTCAGAGTAATAAATGGAGGATTTGCCATTCCAACATCTGCTGCTGAACAAACTCACACGGACACAGTAGTTGTGCCTCACTTCATTTAGTATGCAGTGTGATCATACTGACAAGAAATTAATTCTCTGCATTCTTTAAATACATATTAACATGACTGAAGTGGCGATGGATAGTATGAACCAAATATTCAACTTGGTGGAGCTACTGATGACTGGAAAGAAGCTGAAAAAGCTTTAAACATAAGTAATACATAAACATTAAATAAATGGTTATAGTATTAAGAGTATAGTATAGTATAGTACTAAGATGTGAAATTATTTACTTCTCTGTTTGCCACTGCTTTTTATTTAATTAATTTGGGGACTATTTATTCATATCTTGCACTGCACTGTAATTGTTATTCTCAGTTTTATTCTATTTGACCTTATTTAATCTCATATTTCATTTTACACCTTTTAAATCCTATTTTTATGTCTTTTTGTATTGCATTGTGTTTCTTTTCTTACGTTTTATGTTTTGTGTAAAGCACATAGCACTGAAAGGTGCTATATAAATAAATATACCTTGCCTAATAATTTGAAAAAAGTGAGAAAATAACAGAAAATATATAATCTAATGTATAGATATATACCAGATTATATACATTATACTGTATACTGTATGTATCATCTACACTACAACTGATGAGTAAGTGACAATTGTAAAGATATTAAGATGCATTTAAAAGTATTTTTTAGCTATATTTAAATTCAAAATCCTTATTTTCATCTAATAAATCTGTTTTTTCAGCATCTAATAACATGGAAATAGTCAAACAATAGTACAATATGGTACATTAGTGTTTGTTTTGTTTTGTAGGGCTAGAGAAAGTTATGGCAACACTTTACTTTAAGTCCTCCTGTTTAGCATTTAATAAATGTTTATATAGTTTAAAGTTTTTAATGTTAGTGTCTATAACTGTATTTGTACAACACTTCTCCTGTGGGCACATATATAAACAGATAATGAATGACAATATAATAAAACACTGTTGTAATAATATACAATATGTCAATTATAATTCAATTATAATGAAGTTTGAACTGTTGACAAATACTGTACATTAATAAACACTTGAAATGTCTTTATATCTGCTTATGAGGGGATGTTGTTTAACATTTGAGTTCGTTATTGTTTTGTTCACCGACTGAGGCCCCGAAGTGCACTTCTTTGCGTAGCAGGCAGCAAGAAAATTACTTTTTTGTACAACAGGAGAATAATTTTCCGTGAGATCAGGTTCATTCCGGCTTTTAACACTTTTAAATTCATATTCAGTTAAAACAGGTATTATATTTAATTACTCACAGGCACATGCAACAGATTAACATCTTGTTCTACTTTAACTTTTCCTACGAGGGCACTACAATACAGTATTATATATGCTAAAACCCATCTCCTGCCTCCCTGCTTTGTGTCTTCACAAAGTCTGTATTATGTAGTTTTCAGTGAGGGAGCCTCTACAGATAAATTCATTCAAACATAGGAGGGGGGATTAATGGACAAGAAATAATAAACTGTCTCTTCAGGACAGTGTAATGGGCTTCCTGAAACAACACGAAACGCTCCGGCTGCCCTTTGATCAATTGTGTTGATACGAAGAAGACAAGAGCTTTTGACGGATGCAGTGGATGAATTATTCACTCTCCCAGAAGAACAGCTCTTCGTGTTCTCCATTATCAAAAGGGATTCAGATACATAATACTATTACCTATCATACAAGCTGTTACTCATCTTATGATTTATTCATGGTCTTTAAATAAAGCTCAGTGTGGTGTGATGGCTTTTTGAGATTAATCTGCGATACTGTATGTTCAGCAGCATTTAGTTAAGTTCTTAGATAAAGATATCTAACTGATCATACGCTATTCCTCAACGCTACGTTTGCCAATGAGATGAATGTGTTTGAAGATAGAGGTTATCACAGATCCAAAGATGAAAATTAACATAAATATCACCACATGTAAAAAGCTGTTGAACATTTTTCTCTCAGTGATGTAAGTAAGGATAAGGATGTAACTGCCAAAACATTGTCGTAAAATCTTTTTAGGATGCCCAAAATAATGATCCATTGTTAACCTCTTAACATCCACCCTTTTTTTTTTCTTTTTGAATTTTCACCTATTTGGCATACCCAAATGGAAACGCTTTGAACTGTGAGGCCAAAATGCATGTATTGGGCTTCATTTGAAAGATAAAATCTTCTGGTTTCTGGAAATGTGCTTGTTTAGCAAACACAACAAAAATTACATCAATTCAAATATGGCTCAAAACAGCGTTTTTGGTCCATAATGAGTTAATTAAATTAATGAGTTTGAATAACAATAACTAGGGCATGCTTTATGTCAGAACTGTGTAAATCACCACATACCTTCTACATCTTGTCAACCACACCTGTATAAAATTTCAGACCTCTAGACCTAACCTTATGGGAGCTGGAGAGTTTTTAGTTTGTGGTATCACTGGTGTCCCTAAAACTCTCCAAAACGCCTCCAAGTGGCCAAATTGTGCCAGTTGCTTATACTCATTACTGCGTGATGCTAAGCTGGTTACAACTGGCTTAAGCGGGTCACCGGTGATCCAGTGGATGCTAAGAGGTTAAAGTATTACAGTAGAAAAATACTCTTCATAGGGTTATCCAGTGTATGCTGTGGTCTGTATGCATCTGTAATCCCCGAAACCTAACAAAACCTTTTAAAAGAAAGTCTTAATATGAAAATAAAGTGCTCTGACTTTTTACACTCTGTGTGACCCTGCATGTTTTGTGCATTTTTTGCCCATGGACCAGAGGAATTGCAAACATAGCTTCATCATGAGCCACAACAGCCTTCACATCTGTGCAGCAGCTGCATTGTTTGGTCATTAAAACCTTGAATATGCCCAGTGGTGAAGTCCCAGTTCAAACCTGTGAGTGACTGGTAAGGTTTCACTCTGCACCAGGAGTGACCTTTAAGGTTGACGTAAACCGACCAACGCTGCCTCCTTGAAATTACAAAATTACAATATTGCGTTAACAAATGTAATCGCTACAAGATGCAGGACTCTGGCACCAGAGACTTCACATCTTGAGTCTCGTGTGTGGTTTCATGACTTTGGTTATAGTTGGTGAAAGATTGTGGTGTTGCTTAAATGTTAATGAACATGTTGTGCAAGACGTAATTGCAGACTTTTTCTCTGTATTTAACCAAGACCATGTTTTTTCCCTAACCTTAACCAGCTGCTGCCAGTGCTGAAATATAACCATAAAAAGTTTAATAAGGTTGTAGTTTGTACTTGCAGATATTGTTCTGCAACATCTGATATTTTGGTGGATACAAAAAAAAAGAAATACAGATGAATTTTCCAGCAGGCTCTGACGTAAATAATAAATACTGGGATCTCCAGATAGAACTGCATTACTAATACAGGAGATTATTAATATGTCTGTTTCTTTATTAGCTTATTCACATTTAAATTTCATGGTTTTAACTTTGGAAATGTCTCAATTTAGATAAAACAAAGACGTTTTAAAGGAAGAGTTTGACAGTTTGGGAAATACAGTCATTCACTTTATTGACGATAGTTAAATGATATCACTCTAACGTACAGTGAATATGAAGCTACAGCTAGCAGCCAGTTAGCTTAGCACAAAAACAGGAAACAGGGAGAAACAGCCTGGCTCTGTCCAAAGGTAACAAAATCCATCTACCAACACATGTGAAAACAATATAGTTTTATGATGAGTTATGTGCCGGCTCTCACCCAGATGCACCAGTCGGCACTGGTTGCCTGGCAACCCAATGGCGATGCCAGGACTCTGGGGTCAACTCAGAGTTTTCTCTTTTAAAGAAAACTTTACTCTTTTATCTCTGACAATTAATTGACATTCAATTCATTTAAATACCTGCAACGTCTGAGGTTTCTGTATTTGAAAAGATGACAAATTTAGTACAATGTGCTCAACTCACAATAATAAGGCAGGGTGCTGAATCCTTAAAGTAGTGAAAATGAAATAAAAAAGGGCTCGGACAGCACACCTAGTTAACTTATTTTTAACTGCCACACAGACATTTCGGGCAAGACGCCCTTCTTCAGCGTGTGTTCTCGCAATCGTTTTTGAAATGATTGAACATATTTGAAAAGATAAGTCTTTTTTTTTAATTGCCATTTGCAAGTTATTATTTTATAAAAGATTTAGTACAAATGAGCAGGCAAAATGTCTATTGTAGTGCAAAAGGAGATTAATAGAGAAAAAAAATACTGAAAAACCCACCAGATAATAAACCATACTTAAATTTATATTGACACATCTTTGTCAAATGTGAATATTTGGGGGGAAAAAACTGAAGGAAAATAATTATTAAAACATAATTGGCAACACATCACAAAATGAGAACACACTACGTTGTCTACACAGTTCATGAAATGTTGAATTCTTTGTGATACGAAGGGGAAAAACTTTCAGACATCATCTCGCTGGTTATTTTCTGCAGGAGGCTGAAAAAAATCTGTGATCTGACAAGTCCTGGTTTAGAACAGCCATTAGCAAGCAGAGACACAGTGAACAAACCTGCCACTATCTGTCAAAGCTGTTGTTCTAAAATAAGTTGTATCTCTGCAGAAAGTGGACGGCGTTACTTTGAATCTTTAGTGTCTGTCTGGACAATAACTGGATATTCTGAGGGAAGAATTTTGTGTTAAAGGGAACGAATGATAGTAAGTAAACACGAACAGATTATCAGTTACAGCAAAAGGCGTTCTACTATCTGACATAAAACAAAAAAAACTATTATTGATCCGTGTTGTTACATTGTAGAGATGAAAAGAAAAGATAAATAGCAGCCTTCAGAAGTGAGATACTGTCTTAGCTTCCATGCTGCAGGTCTCGGCTGTGTGTTTCTGCCTTCATTGATTCTTTCCTTCAGACCCTCGAGACGTCTCTCCCATCATAAATACTCCTCATATGGAATTTATCAACGCTATACAGTCTGCGTGGCGTCCAGAAGGACTTAATTGCTTTATTTTCGATGTGACAGAGAATATGGCTCCTTCATTATTGACTCTACAGGTGCCCAACCTTATATGTTGGTGAAGCTGGATTAGTTCCTACAACTGCTTTACATTTCCATAGTGGCATATATTTATCTAATGATTGTTATTCCAACTGTTATTAATGTTATTTACATGCTGAAGTGTCGTCCTTATATTTGTGTCCTTGAAATGATTCCTCTGTTATTTGCTTAAAAGCCAGTGCTAATATACAGCAGATCACTATGTTTATGTTGTACCTACACTTTCTCTTTTACATTAAAACACTTCTAAAGAAAATATCAGATGAATAACCGTCAAGATTTATTTCAATTTGACACATAAAACGTCTTCCATAAATAAATACCATGTATGTATACATTTCTGAGGTCTGTAAAATTCAGTTCACATGAAACTACAAAGCCTGTTTACAAAATGTTATTACACAAGATCAACTTCTAGCTGACAATATACAGAATAGATAAATATATTAAACACATCGTGAAAGGGATTTATAAACAGATCTCCTATTGGTGTTCTGTAGATACTTCGCACCAAGGTATATAACAAACAGAAAGGTCAGCGCAGAGACGTGCGGTAAAGTGCCTGACAGCACAAGACGATCTGCAAACTTGTAGACAACAATTAGCATCACAGCAACATTTGTTCCATTATGGGCTTGCTGTCAGATTAGTTGCACATCTCCAGTGGCTAAAAATGACAACTTTATTTTCATTCTCTGACTTGACTGATGTTTTGAATTGAAATTGATTTGTAGACTTTGGCAGAGGCAGAACAGCTCTGGGGGGCAAAAATACTGTCAGTGGACGGTCTGATGGAGAGTTTCTGTGTTGTTTTTTTAGTTAGGAAGCAAATCCGGTGACAGACTGAAGGAGTATAAGAGGAGGTAGTTGGTGTTACAAAGACAAACATTTGTGCTACTAAAACGTTTAATATTAAAGCCCCTGCAGAACTACAGAGTTGTTTTCAATTATTCTGGCTAATTAGACCTCTAGTCAGGTTGAGATTGGTGGAGCTACACTGTGAATTACATGATATCACCAAACTCTATGAACTAGTGACAATGATAACAGTGTAAATAGTCACAAACTAAAGCTGCAGTCCTACCAGGTGAAATTTACTCACATGATGCATTAAAAAAAAAAAGCAGGCGGGACAGGAAATAGTGTGAGTAGGTTTGTAAACATAAACTGTGGAAGCTAGCATGGCTATCAGGCTAACAACATCATTCCACAAAGTTGTAAATTATAATTATAAACACTTCACTGTTATTATTCTGTCACCATTATTGCATTTACAGCCAAGCTGCTTCCCTCCTTCTCCGCTGCTCGTATTATTTCGCCCTGCAGTTATAAAACAAGAAGATACACAAACAATATTTCCAAAATGAGAGGTCAATCCCGACCCCTCTCTCAAACTGCCTGTTTCAGAGTCTCATGATTTCACAGGTCAGTCAGATTGAACACTGTGCAAAGGAAAAGAGCCAGGGGTCAATTCACGACTGAGAGCGGATACAAGTCTTCTGTAGAAATTAAAAGGGAGTGAAATCTGTTCCGACTGTACTTTAACAGTCCAAGATCCGAGCCTTTTCTGTATTCTTCATGCCATTTAGTGCGAATATTTGTGCACATATTGAGCATTTCAAATTCTCCCACTTATCTGCATGTCACAGCACCCCAAACAGTCTTGAGACGAGCTATAATCAGGCAACATAAGTAAAAAAAACACCTGTGTGGGTGAATCATGGGTGTGTAGGGGCTTTAAATTATGTAGTTTATGTTGTTAGCCTAGCTGCTAATGTAACCATGCTAACCTACAGCTGTCTTTAGAAGCTGGTTCGCTATCCTGCTGAGATTTACTGTATATATTTCACAATTGTAATGATCTTACATAATACTGTATATTATTTATTCAAGTCCAGATGAAACAGCATTTCAAGAGTGTTTAACTTCCGTATCGTGACATATTTCCGAGTGAAACAGGATAGACAGGTGGGATTTGATTTGAACATTGAGAAGAGGGTGAGACATAACGAACCTTAGCTCTGTGCTACTAAAAGTTGAAGATTGATTGATGGGTGGACGTCATGATATTATTGGTTCAAACCTATGTAAGCAAACGTCATATTTTGTTTTACAGGAAGAAAACATAATTGGATTTTAATATAAGAATACAAAGAAATTGATTTTTTTGGCATATATTGTTAAATAGGTGCACAATATGACCGGGGATGTCATCTAAAAGGGTTAAAAAGGCATTTAATCTCAATTTTCATATTTTTGACAATTTGCTTGTGTTAGCAAATGTGGGTCTCTCGCTTCTTGTTGTCGAGGTTCACCAATGAGACTGTTCAGTTAAATAAATACCTACAACTATGTGAGCCACAGTTTGGTACAGTTACATGACGTGATGCATTAAATGGCTTTAGTTAGAAACATTAAACCAGACCTCTAGTCGACACAACATGATGGGTTTGTTCTGTATGAACAGGATGTGTTACACTTACTCTTCTTTTTTTCCCCCTGTTTGTTGTTGTTGTTGTTGTCTGTCCTGTTAATGTTTTCTTGTTGAATTGGAATAAATGTATAAATAAGTGTTAGATGAAACAGGGTTCTGTGTGTTAGTGCTGTTGAAGAGTGTGATTCATCTGAGTGTGCTCCACTCCAGTAACACGTGTACCCGCAGCCTGAGCACCTGAAAAGCACAAGTGCATTTGTTATCAAGAGACACAGAGATACATTATGCTGAAGATTAGATCATTGTTGTTGAGTTCATACTGGCGACGTCTATTCAAACATCAGTTCTAACATCTAATTTAAAATATATAATCAAAGCATCAGTAACACATGTATAATATATAATAAAATGTCCATCTTTCACAGTTGTTCTTACTTCATTTTTTGTTTATGAGCACTAAAAATGGTTATTTAAATATTTCCAAAAGCATTTCGAAGAACTCACTCATTTTTCTGTAGTGATGACATACATTACAATGCCACTATAATGTCCCACTAGCACTCTGAAGTACACTAAAGCCAGTATTTACAACACAGTTACAATACTGATGCAAAAGTATGACAACTACTACACCACAAACAAAACCCCCGTCACAGAGAACAATGATCTCAGCCTTAATAAATAACTCTAACTGGCAGAAATAACAACAATCTTAGGGACTTTTACAGATAATTTCCTAAATGAGACTCATTTTTAAGAAATGCTGAATGTGCTTGTATCATCCTCCGTCACATTTAACCTCCTGTTGACCTTGCTGCTCACTTCCTCCTGGTCTGTGACGAGCTCGTTGCTCTCATGAGATGAATCCTTCATCACGCTGTAATACATCGGCACATGGTACTCGGCCGCTTTCTCTTTGTGTTGGTAGTTGCACTTGCAGAGCTTTTTGAACGCGACGCGAAACTTCTGCGACATGAGGTTGTAGATGATGGGGTTGATGGCACTGTTGGTGTAGATGCACATCCGGCAGAAGAGCAGGAACCAGGTGTTGTGGTAAGGAGGGTCGATGAAGGAGTTGACCACCACCAGTGTTCGGTAAGGCATCCACAGCAAGGCGAAGAGGACGACCACCACAGCCAGCATCTTAGTTATCTGTTGTTGCACCACAGAAAAAAAGATCGAGGAGCAAGGGAATGAGGAACAGAATGTAATTATGTGACAATAATGAGGAACTGTACAATTATCGTTAAGGTAACACACATGCTGCATGCCATGACTCATTGTCAGTGTAATAGATGTTGTAATAACACGACTAAGTTCACGGTCATGTTTCTAAATATATTTATAAGTATATTTCTAAGTATACTCGCAGTCTTTACTTAGAAACAGCAGTGCTTTGAGCTAAATGCTAACGTCAGCATGCTCACAATGACAATGCTAATATGCTGATGTTAAGCAGGTTTAATAGGGCGGCAACTAACGATTCTTTCAATTGTCAGTTAATCTGACACTCAATTTCTTGAATAATGCCCGTTATAATTTCTTAAAGGGGAACATGACTGTCAGAACCAAATTTCATGGCAATCCATTTACATTTAATAGTTGTTACTCAAAACCATAAATGTCAACCTCATGGTGGCTCTGGAGGAAACGTCAGGGGATCACCAAAATCAGTAGGATCCATCCTCTGGGCACCATGAATGTCTACAAATGTCATGTCAATCCATCCAATAGTTGTCGAGATTTTTCACTCTGGACCAAAGTGGCGGACCAACTGACCGACTGTACCGTCTACAGAGCTGTGTGCCTAAAATAAGATGTTTGTTTTCCAGTGTTGTACCTGTTTCCTTGCAGAGACTGCACCCTTATTGGCCTTGTTAGTACTGTTGGAGTGACCCTGGTGAACCGACCCTCCTCCGTCTCTGTCGTTGAGATGCGAGGGCAGAGGGCTCATGAACAAAATCCTGGCGATGAGCCCGTACAGCACAGTTGCCACAGCGAGCGGGATCACATAGAACAAAGTGAAGTCCAGGAAGTAGATCGGCATGTAAAGGCTCCTGGAGACACGGTAGCCACAGGTAACCACCACTCCGTTGGTATAGACGGTTTCATCTGTGTCCACTAAAAAGAACCACATGATGCAGTAGAGTGAGGTGAACACCCAGACTCCAGCTATGATCCTCTTGGCGCGGGAAACGGTACATATGAACTGTGCCTTTATGGAGTGACAAATAGCGATGTATCGTTCGATGGTGAACGCTGTGATGGAGCAGGACGACACATTGATGCCCAGGTACTGAAGGTAAGTTATACACAAGCATCCCGTGTAGCCGTAAATCCAGAAGGCGACAACATCAGAGATATTAGGCAGCCCCGCAGCCAGGAGCACAATGAGGTCTGCGACAGCCAGGCTAACGAGGTAGCAGTTAGTCGGGGTCACCATGTGTTTAGTGCGCAGCACAACCAGCACCACCATGATATTCCCAGCAATCCCAACTCCACAGATGAGCATGGTCAAAAATATTGTTATGACCTGCTCTTCAAGAGGGTTCAAAGGTATTTGTGTCAGATTTACAAGCTTAGTGACATCCTGAAAGATGGTTGTGTTGTTCTCCATTGTGCTAAAGTCCAGTGGCCACAATTCAGTTGATCTTCAGGGGCACAAACATGAATCCTAGAGACAGAAATGGAGGGAAACAATAGTTGGGTACTGTTCAAAAAAAAAGTGGAGGGTGTCTGAATCTTATATTTCACTTTTTGAAAAAGCAACACCCTCCGCCTACAGTAGTTCATACAACTTGTTTCACTATTAATAACTGAAAAAGGCCAGGCATAAAGAATTTGACATGTAATCGAATGTAAAACTTAATATATTAATGAGATAATAATTTTCACAATAGACACCAATATGCACATTAGAAGTGAAATTAGCAAATTATAAATAATAACTTTATTTTTGTAGCAGCTTTAAAAATCAGTGCTTTAACAATAAAGCATCTCTTGAGCATTAAAAGACTATAAAATGAAATCTGGTACACAAGAAAACAGAAACAGACAAAAAAAAAAATCCTGCATCATGCAGACATCAGCTAAAACCAGGATCATGCTGAATGATAAGTGTGTTTCAAAAAGACATTTGAAAGAGACTCAGCGAGCCTGATCTCCTCAGGCAAGTTGTTCCAGAGCCTCAGAGCCCTGACAGCAGAAGCACAGTATATTCCAGTATATTTTCCGAAAACTCTATGTTTTAGAATAAAGAGATACTAAATAAAAAGGCTCAACTTGAATGATAAAATAGGCCAACTTTATATGATGCATAACTTTTTCTTTCTTTCTGTAATGATGCAGACTAAAGTGAGGGGGGAATGACTGCTAGAAGAGATCAAATTTAATCATTAATATCCATAAAGATGCACACACAGTGTACTATGTGTTTCTCACAGCTGACATATTGGTTGTATTAGTTCACTGTGGTGGGAATAAAACCCTGTTTATTGCCCTCTGCAAAAAGTGCACCTTAAGGACCAAATGCACACACCAAAGCCCTCATTTGACTTTCAATTTTTTTTATGTTGCAAGGAAAGGCTGAAATATAAATTTAGGTTGAGTGGAAATTAAAGACAATCCCCTGGTCTTCCAAAAATGGTCAAACTATCTTCCCTTCAGAAAAGAGGAAAAACCACATCACCCTCCCCCTTTTCTGACCTCCTCCCCTAATCATTTTTTTGTACAACCCCTTAGTCAAAGTATTTTACATGTGGCCTGTGACAAAGACTAAGCGGAAATAAATTAAACATTAAACATTTACAGTTGATTCAAATCAATAAAAATAGAAGTGTGGGAGACTAAATAGATATTTTGAAGAGAAGGAAACGGGCAGCTTACCATCGTTTGCAAAAGCAGCGCTCACTCTGACATGGTAGCAGTGCTCAGGTGCAATCAACCAAGAAACACAGATGACTGCTTAGTCCTCCTCCAGTGCTGCTGTAGCCATCCACATCTGTCTCTCTCTCGCTCTCCCTCTCTATTTTTCCCAGTGCAACCCTCCCTCTCACATCACACACCATTACATCCACAGTGCAACACACCTCCTCGTGCAGCCACCAACTTAAAAATCAATTCCACCTCCCCAATCCAGGCTCAGAATGTCATGTCAAGGCACTGTGACCATGGCTGTAACCATAAACCCTGCAATTATTGAAAGAGCAGAGGCGGTAGCCCGCAATTCAACACATCCACTGCAGTGATTGGCTATTGAATTGAAATGACACTAATTATGAAGTAAACTTTTTTTTTTTTGCCACCAGCAGACATAATTTAGTTAACACTTCATCTTATGGGAAAGGGCAAATTAGCAGCTTTGGATTCTGTGGTTTTTAAAAGACTCAAGAGTGTCGAATTAGAATTTTTTTCTGTCTCCTGAGGGAAAAAGAGGAACACATGATAAGATTCTTGCTATTCCTGTGAGGCATGTCTGGGAAAGCTTTCACAGCTCATGGTAATCTGACTGTGTGGTAGATTTTGATGCCGTTACAGCCTTGTACTCCCCCGTCTAAGCCTCCAGCCGAACTGATCGTCCACAAAATCTGTTTCTCAGAACTAAGAAAATATTTTCTAAAAAAACAATTTAGAGTTTAGAAAGCTGTTTTGTTCTCTATCTGTGGACAGGACTGTCAGTATGAATGCTAATGCACGACAGATGCTTCCATTTTAATAGAAGAATATTTCTCAGTCGCAGAACATTCAGTCCACCGAGGCGTCCTCTAATGAACAGATAATAGCTTCACAGCAGAATGCAGAATAGTTTTTCTTCAAATAATTGTCTGATTGAACCGCTGCATGCTAAGAAGTCTGTCCCACACTTGTTTTATTTCATGCTGTCTGAATCTGAGTTTGGCCAAAAAAAGCTGCCGCTGTGTAGAAAAAAAGTCTGTACAGAAAAAATTAGCAGAACTTTTTATCTTATATGTCTTCATTTTTATTTACACTTTGAAAACAATCATCTTGTTCAGCGCATTTTCACTGAGTCAATTACAGAGCTGTCACACACACAGTATGCAAAACACTGATGTGAGAATTCATAGTAACAAAAAAATATATGAATAATTTATCATTTCTGGACCAACAACAGTGTGTCATCTTCACACAGGCTGCTGAGTTTTGAGACAGCCATCAAGTGGACAAAAAGTCAGGATCAAAAATAGATGACAAATAGATATTCTATTAATATTCTGGCATTAGGTCTTAAAATAAACTCTCAAAACCTCATGGGAATTTTAAGCAGGAGCTTTCTGACGAAATGCAAAGGACTTTCTCAGGAGGAAGTGAAGAAGGATGTGATTCTTTTTTGTAAGGGCCACTGACTTAAATAGGCTGGTGAAATATTAGATGTGTGCATGAAACAGATTCATTTAATCTATTAAAGTTATCTAGGCCATTATAGTATTAAAAAAAAATACTCTGTGATCTCTGTCCTTGTCTCTCCAAAGCGCCATAGTGGCATCTAGTGGGGTTGAGGGGTAAAAAAAAAAAAACAAGAAACAATAGGAGGAAAAACAAAACCGCACACACAATACAGAGACACATACTGTAAATAAGTGCTCTGTGACCTTTGTGGGGGGAAAAAAAAGTCACCATGTGAGTTTATGACAAATAAGGTGGATGCAATGCGAGCAGACGTGGTTGAGCATCTACATAAACCACAACATGTCTAAGTGTGAGCGCTTTGGAGACAGGCAGTCGAGTGGTGGCATGCTCGCAGAGGAAAGGTGTTATGACAGTGACTCACACACAGGATGCTCTGGCTTCAGATTATGTTTTATCAAAATTGAAACTCAGCATAAAAGCCCTGAATGATGAGACATTAACCTGAAAGAAGAACCAAGAGCCAGTTGTCAGTTGGAAATGATTTGACTTGCTAAATTTAATTCAGTTCCTTAGAAAAGGTTCAACTTCTTTGAGTTTCTGTTGTCATCCTGAATGGCTTCCTTACTCCTCTAAAAAAAGACAAAAAAAAAAAATGTTGTTGTTTTGGCCTACTGCTCTTGTTCCATCTCAACATGTAAGGCAATCTCTCGCCTGTCCTTCAGATGTGGTTATTATTAGAAATAAGCAAAGACTGTGGCGCTCTGATAGCCAAATGGTTGCATGTCATACACCTCTCTCTGTCTTCCTTTTCTGTGTCTCCCCCCATCATCAACCGTCAAATAAAGGTCAAACGCTCCCACTTCCTCCCCCGTCTGTTGTTTCAAGGTCTGTCTTAAAACAACAGACAGGTGTCCAAATGAACAGTCAAGTAGATATCTGTCAACGTTACCATCTTTTTTAGTGTCAAAGTCCCTTTTTTTGTTATTGTACTTCCACTGCAGCTCAAAAGACTGTAAATATGGCAGATATCAATAATATGATTAATATGACTAACTATGACTAAAATATGACTGCTGAAGCCTCATATAAGCTTCAGATAAACTTTTAAATGCATTTTTGTTTGGACACTGTGGTTTTTGGCCCCTATCACTTATATTGTAAGTACGCTACAGGGCGCTACAGGAGAAGTCACGGGATCACCAAAGTCATTAGGATTCATCATCTGGAAATCATGAATGTCTGTACAAAATTTTCAAGTAGATGTTGAGATACGTCTTTCTCTAAATCAGTGAAATCTTTGACCTGTTGGTGGTCCTACTTGTAAAGTCACTAGGACTCTTCGTCTGGGGACAAACGTGTTTATAAACGTTTTTAATGGCAATGGATCGAATATTTGTTGAGATGTTGTAGCCTGGACTGACTGACCTACAGACCAACATTGCCACCTCTTAGAGGCACACATGTGGCTAAAAACTTTACCAGAAAAATCAGACAAACTGCACTGTGAAGTGAAGCTCACTGACAGGCAACCTCAACAGGCAAAGTCCCTTCTTGCTCTTCTCTATTCTGCTTTGCTTCTATTTTCCTCATCAAGTAAGCCGTTCTCCTCTCCTCCTGCTTTTTGAAAAAGGATGCAGAGATTTTCCTGCGCAGCCGTCTGGCGTAGACCTCAAGGAACACCAGAGAGTAGCTCATCAGCCACAGACATCCCAGCAGGAGTGTCACTCCCAGGTTTGGAGCTGAAGTTGTCACATCACAGAGCGAAGGCTCGGGGCTGAAGGTCCACCTGTACTCTTTGTGGAAGTTTGTCAGCTCGTGTGTGACGCAGGATTGTGGGATAATACAAAATGCAGGCGGAAACATCTGAACCTATAAGGAGATAAAAAGGAGAACGAACACATGAAAACCTTAACAGCGAGGTAGCAAATACTGTAGGTACGGTGCTGTGCTGTCTTACCTTATAACTGACATTTATGCTGGCAGATGTAGATGGAAAGTCTCGAAGCCACGGCAAAATCATCTGAACTATATGATACACAACATGATCCAGAGCAACTATTACAGTTATTGCAATGAAGTATAATGTTACCACAACCAGTGATATGAAACAAGAAGTACATTCCTGAGTGGTTATTTTACAGTTTGTGGGACAAGTTTTATTTTTAGCTCGCCTTTTGTTGCCATCATGAGTTGTTATTTGCAGGAGCTCTTTAGGGACATAGCCATTATCAAACTGGACTGATGTCAGATACGATTTCAAGTACCGTGCAGACTCAAAGATTAGTAAGGCAACAAAAATGGCAGCAAGAATTCGGTTTGATAGCAGTTTGTAGTCTTTTAGCAGGTTCCTGGCATGTGAGAAGTTGACTTCTATCTGCCCGATCAACCTCATAAATGTGCTTTTGACTTTTGACACTTCTGACTCAACATCTGTGAAATGATGCAACTTCTCTAATTTAGTAACAATGTCCTGTCTCACTTTGATGGTTTCTTCAAAAAGGTCTCGCTTTGCTTTGTTCAAAGGTTCAGATGAGTTTAATAAAGTCTTTGTAAAACCCTCAGCGGTGCACTTCAGGATGCGTACAACCGCCCCTACGTTAACAGTAATATTAGGAATAACGTTCAACAGTAAAATCATAACAGAGGCTGAGATGATGAGCTTACGCCCCTGTCTGGTACAGACTGTGGGCAGAATCATGGTCAGCACACAGCGCAGGGGGTGACACAGGAACGAGACCAGAAACATGGCCACGCTGTAGATGCAGGCGGTCTGGATAGATGCATCATGGTCGTATCTCAGTGTCTTGGACAGCCAGTGGTGAAGCAGGCCGCCAGTAATGATGGTGAGCGTGAAACACAGAGACAGCAGAGTCAGGACGTCTCTGCCAGCCGGTGAAGGTGCAGAGTAAACATCCCAAAGGTAAGGCAGGATGGATTTTAGTACCTGTCTGTTCCTGAGGAGAAAAAAAACAAAATTAAAGGAAGAGTTTGAGTTATATTTGCTTTCTTGCTGAGAGATAGATGAGAAGATCGATACCATTCTTACGTCTGCACAATAAATATGAAGCTACAGTAAGCAGCCAATTAGCTTATTTTAGGATTAAGGCTGGAATCAGGGAGCCTGGCTTTGTCCAAAGATCCCAAAATCTGCCTACCAACACCTCTAATGATGTGTTCAGACAGAGTAAATTTGCACCTTGCATCATTTGCTCAAGTGTAACCGCTGGACCATTTGTGTGTATTTGCCACAATCCGCCAATTACCAACTAACTAGCTAGTTTATCAACTGTAAACAAACTAGCAACAGACTGTGTCTGTTTGTTTGACAATGCTAACATGACATAACTTCCCTCCAGTCTCTGATCTTTTCCCTTTCGTCCCTGTATATTTATGAGGCTGATTCAAAGTCCTCCACGATACGGATGAATTTTTCACTGAAATTGGAACATTTTCAACTTGCGCAGACATATCCTTGTGTCAATTCGCACCACTCTGGGCAAAGTTGCGTCTATTCATGTCTTTCCATTGACTTGCTATGTAATCGAGCTGCCTCTAAAATTCGCTTTGCATTCTGTCTGAACCATGCAAGTATTAAGGAGAACTAGATACTGGATCCAAAGATGGCGTCCTGTTCATTTCAATGAAAGTTGCTCAGTGGCACATGGAGCCAAAAAATTGGCTGTAAAGAAATTATGTCATGAAATTATGATGTTGCTCACGCTTCCTGTTTGTTGGGCTCGGTTTGTTGAGCATGCTCACTAGAGACTTCCGCTTGGCTGAATTGGCTAACTTCCTGTTGGCTCCTTGCTCACTTGAATGGGATAAAATAATTAAATTGTGCAGCTCAAATGGATCAAATTCTGATAATAAAACAAGCCATTTTGCAGGGGATATGATGCTAAAAAAAATGTGTTCGCCATTTTACAGCTGCCCCTTTTCCAATGATTGTGCGTGGATGCTTTTAGGCCAGTATTCATCATGTGACAGACCTGAAAGTTGAAATGACACGATTTGGCGACTATGCCAATTTGGCTTCACTTCTGGCACTCTTCCTGGGACCTTGTTCTGAATCATATACTGTATATAATAATAATATGGTCTGTATATAATATACAATCTATGGTCTGAAAGTCTCCACTGGTTGCCTGGCAATTTCACTGACAATGAGACCCCAGAAAGTCACCACTCTTTGCTAAGAAATATTTCAACACATAAACCCCCATAACAACACAACTTGTTCTTTTTACATTTCTTTGTACAATTGAGCAAACAAACTGTAACGTGTTAATCAGTGAGCAGTGCTGGTAGGCAGATTTTGTTTCCTTTGGACAGAGCCAGGCTAGCTGGTACCTCCTGCCAGTCTTTATGCTAAGCTAAGCTAATCGTTCTGGCTTCAATTTAATATCTAATGACAAACAGAGTGGCATTGATCTTCTTATTTAACTCTCTGCAAGAAATATTAAGCAAATTTCCCTAAATTTCAAACTGTTCCCTTTTCTGTCCATCTGGTGAATGTAAGTCTAATATTCATTTTGTTTTAGCTCAGTTTTTGGTCTCTACTGACTCCTGAGAGAAATATCTGGCTCTTTAGCTGCTAAACGCACCACTATGTTCACCAGCTAGTCATGTCTGCTCTCTGCTTAGTGCTGAGCAGGTAGTGTACAGTGGATTTTTAGAGCTCTTTTTTCTTAAAATAGCTGCCTGCTGAGTCCAAAAATGACACTTTGAGGGCAATGAGAGTGAACCAAAACAGTACATTTGCAGAGCTAAACATTGTGATGAAATTTGCTCCATAAAGCCAAGGGGAGCTGCAGAGTCTCTGATAATTCTCTGTCACATTACACATTGTCATTTGATACATTGTTATTATTAAAAATATCGGTTATGCCACTTTAAGTGTGAAGATAGAGCCAGGAGGTGATTAGCTTAGCCTAGCATAAAATCTGCACTCAGTGGGAAACAGCTAGCCTACTATCTTCTCTAAATCTTACTAATTAAAACATTGTGTGTTTAATTCAAGCACAAAGCGAAATGTATGAATGATAATTGGGGGTTTTGAGGACAGTTACATGCTGTAACTTTTTCTTAACAAACATCAGATTTCCATCCATCACTTCTGTGTAGTTTCGCCATTGTTTGACAAGAAATTGTTACAGTGCACAAATCCCAGTGAAACTACAAATGGTTATTTTTATTAATTCACTCTCATCAGGAAAGACAATAAATGTATTTCCCAAAATGTTGAACAATTCTTTTAACTTCTCAAAATGAAAAACTCAATAGAGGATCAGTTTTCCAAAAGATCATCTGACTACTGTAAGCCACAATAATAAAGTGCAACAGATTTTTAACTTAACATCTCTTCTAAGTCTGTACTGTTAAGTGTAATTTTACAGAATAATACTGCAATTTCCAATGATGTAGGCCTATTCTGGATAAATTTACAAGTAAAATACTTTATGTATATAAAACACATAAAGTTAAATAATTATAGGATTATAATTATAGGATATGAAGACAGATAATCAGTTTTAATTTATAACATCCTCTAGGAAGTCACTGGATCATTTTAGTTCAATTAAAAATGTAGAAAACTAAAGATAATTACAACTCTTACCTGAGAGGGATAATAACCTTCTCTGTGATGAACTTCATTGTGTCTATGAAATTATGATCTTTAGGATAAACAGGTTTGGGAAGCGAAGTGAGGACTGTGCAAATTAAAAGAGGAACTTCCTTGAACAGTCACTGTCATGTTGAAGTTTGTGGCTCGCCTACAAGCTCCCTCGTGGGAAAGACTCTTCTGTCAACCATACATGACACAAGATCATATGTAGAGGAATGACACAGGCACACACTCATAATGTGACACAGGTCACACCAACCCAAGTGCGGTTTTGGAGTGCCAGTAGGATATTAAAGTGTGGCGTGATTTGTGGTCTTTGTTTCAGTCAGCAATGAAACTGTGATGATGTATATGCCAGTGTGATCACACTCAGTTTATTGAATTGTACAGCATGAAAATGAAAGGACACCTTCACACATCATTGATGTTCGCCTGCATTCAGGCTCATTACTGAACTGTTTCTGTTCTATGTTTCGACACAAGAATATAAAAATGACTGCTGCACTTTTTTCCAACAATTAACAAGCTGAAAAAAGAGATTTGTTGTTGTTGTATCAGGATAGAAATTAACAAAACAAATATAAATCAATGTTAGAGCCTCACAGAATATCAAACATTTCTTAGACACTCTCTCAACACAACACACCACACTATATCTCTACAAGTCACGTGTAGTGGTAAAAGATATGTGAATAAAAAAAAAATCTCATGTGTCACCAGAGAGAAAATTAAGTTTCAGTTCTGATTAATACAAAAATGCATATGCCAAATATCTGAATAATAAATATTTTTAATCTGTCTAGATTCTCAAAAAGCAAAAATATAAATCAGCTTTGGTTCAAATTGTAGTTTTCAAAGGTGTTTGTGTTGTGCACACAGCTCGCTACATCCTGTCACAGTCTGTGGGTTTTGGTTGAGTTCTCAGTTTTATAGTTTGGCATTAAAATGCTACAGGATGATTTGCAATGACCCTGCTAACACTGAGTAACCACCGCAGCCTTGCACAAGTTAACCATTGTTGTCGGCCTTGTGACTTCAGACAGTTTACAACACCAAACAAACATTGTAAGGACTTTATGACCTATGTACTCTTTGTGTGTGCAGGAGACAAAATGTGTTAAAATGTGTGTTAAACCTGCAGCAGCTAATCACAACCTGAGGACTGAGGGTTGAATTTGGTTGTTTCTATTAAAATCAAAAACACGATTTAGCTGTTTTTATAGATTCTGATGCAAAAAAAAGTCCTTCTCTTAACAATAAACCTGCTTTGTGCGCTCATTAGAAGCGAATATGGAAACTACATGCAACTAAATTATCATAATACAAACTCAAACAATTTATTTGAGGTGTAACAGCAGCTATACGAATGCAAATCACTTTGTAACAAAAATTTACACATTCATTAGTCAGGATTCATACTCTAATATAGAAAAGATTTAAAATACTGTTCATGTGTCATGGCTTTGGCCACTAAACATGCGCCATATCATACATAAACAAGTAACATGATCTCTTATTGATTTCAACCAAAAATATATTTTTTTAAAGGATTATTCACCGAGGTCTCTTTCATTCTTCCAGCAGAGGTCAGCCTAGTAGCATCAACACAAACAGCACATGCTGCAGTCTGACAGCAGTTTCTCAATATATATATTAAAAAAAACAAAACTTTGCAGAGCTCGAGCTGTTGCAGTTGCTGTTGTTGTTGAGGTTAAATGTCTCACCTGACCAGTTTTAAGAAGGCAGAGAGTAACAAAATGCAACTTGTAACTTAAAACTTGGAGTGTGCCAAAATTAATAGCTCACAGCATGAAATATTGACACTCAAGAGCCTAAAAAGACACTTAAATTAATCATTAATCGGGTAACAGCTGAGGCTCCCAGAGTGCTCTGACATTTTAGTGACACAGAGTAGACGTCTACAGACAGACTTTTGTCCCTGTTTAGTGTTAAATCTTTATACAATCTCCTGAAACTTCCTCTGTGCTCATTCGGAGAGTGATCAGAGAGTAGCGTTGAGCGACTGAACAGATGAGAGATGCACATCAGTAACAACAGCCGACTTGTTGAAGGGTTGAGCCCATTCTGGATACGTGTTCAAGTTAAACATGGCGACGCCCCACGTGTTCATCGCCAGAGAGACTGATAGGATGCCCAGGACATTCATGACACAGCCAGTCTTCACCTGAGAGGACAGGGTTAGAAAACATAACGATGAGTGATGAACTGTAATTTATGCATAATATGCTTTTAGTGCTGATGAAAAGATCTTACCATGTCTTTGACCATGAGATGCCCGGATGCAAAGGCAATGGAGTTGGGTGGTGTAGAGACTGGCAGCATGAAGGCGTACGAACATCCTACAGTTGCAGGTATCATGAAGTACAGAGGGTTCACTGAGATACGAATAGCCTACAGAAACAAACATAAAGGCCAAAAAAATGTCAGGATAGAATGTAAATATTCCAGTTGCACTGGTAACAGACTTTTTAAAACCTCTTTTGTTGGGGCCATTACTACAAATGTTACTGTATATGGACAAGCGTTGTTTAAACAGACAAACTTTATATTCTAGTCAAGACCTTAAGATCTCCAAAGATACTAAATATGATGGGCTCAGCCACAGGGGAAATATTGATCTTATGTTTGGTTTGACGTAACGGTGCCATCGTGAAAATAATAGGTTGTGTATTGTAACAAGACTAAGAGTCTGCCGCCATGCTAGCAGCTCTGTGAGGCTGTACTTGTGCACAGTGGTGCTTTGAGCTAAATGCTAACGTCAAAACACTAACATGTTCACAGTCACAATGCTGACATTAGTAGACACAATATTTACCATGTTCACCATCTTAGTTTACTAGCACTAAACACAAAGAAAAAGGGTGATTTTACAAATCAAAGTCTGTTTACAAGTGTTGGGGAGTGCTGCTATTACACATGTGAAACAGTCGTATAAAGCCTTTTGTGTCTGCAGAGAAAGCTTTGTGAAATCTGATAAACTGCCTCAAATGATCTCAGTTGAGTCAGTTTCAGTTGCGGCTGAAGACTGCAAGTTTGGAAATGAGAAACATTTGTGGGTGTGGAATTAGAGAGAAGTGTGGTTACCAGACCTCTGTAGCCTGATCCTCATCTCTGCTAGAGGCTAGTAGCTCAGTGTTACATTAGCAGCTACTAGCACCACAGACCCCATTTTTCTCAGACTAAACTGTCTAAAAATTAAAATGCATGGAATAAAAAAGATCAATTTTGATATTTTCTTTTAAAAAACCGCCCATTGTGAGTCCATCAAAGCTGTAGGTGTGAGGTAAGGTGAGGTAACGGGAAGTTAGATAAGGGAAATTAGTGTGCAACAGTTGCAAGGTTGCAAAGTATTAGGTAGAGAAAAAGAAAAAATATTTATCAGTATCAAACAAAGTAGAGAACAATCAACTCCAATATCAATAACAATAGCAAATGTGCAATCTGTGCAGTGGTCAGGTCCATAAGTAAATAAATTGACTATACTAAAATTTAATATAATAAAAACTACTGTATATATCAGAAAGTTCCATGGTGAAAGTAAAGTGTCCAATGACTAGTCCCAGAACAGAGTATAATCCCACATCATGGTAATGGTAATCCAATCACTAAGAAACCAAGGTCACTGCCATCAGTCTATCAGCGGGAGGTAGATGAGTTACGAAGATTAATGGCCACCAGCAGGAAAGATTTCCTGTGGTGTTCCTTGCTGCACTGAGGTGGTATCGGTCTGTTACTGAAGGCGCTCTTGTGCATGACCAGTGCATGACGGAGTGGGTGAGAGCGTACAATGCTAAATCGGTGGAGTACTCTTTCCTCTCTTTTACATAACCGTATCACCAAGAGACTATGGTCCAATACAAGCACTTAGTAAGTGCATTGAACAAATCAATGATTGGATGTGCCAGAATTTTCTTCAGTTAAACAAAGACGAAACTGAAGTAATTGTTTTTTGGAGCCAAGGAAGAACGTTTAAAAGTCAGCACTCAGCTTCAATCAATAATGTTAAAAACTACAAACCAAGCCAGAAATCTTGGTGTAATCATGGACTCAGACCTGAATTTCAACAGCCACATTAAGACAATTACAAAGTCAGCCTACTATCACCTGAAGAATATATCAAGGATTAAAGGACTTATGTCTCAGCAGGATTTGGAAAAACTTGTCCTGCATTTATTTTCAGTAGACTTGACTATTGTAAGGCTGTCTTCACAGGTCTCTCTAAAAAAATCGATCAGACAGCTACAGCTGATTCAGAGCGCTGCTGCTCGAGTCCTCATTAAGACAAAGAAAGTGGATCATATAACTCCAGTTCTCAGATCTTTACACTGGCTTCCTGTCTGTCAAAGAATTGACTTTAAGATATTGCTGTTGGTTTATAAAGCACTGAATGGTTTAACTACATTTCTGATCTGCTGCTACATTATGAACCATCTAGACCTCTCAGGTTGTCTGGGACAGGTCTGCTTTCTGTCCCCAGAGTAAAAACTAAACATGGTGAAGCAGCGTTCAGTTTTTATGCTCCACATATCTGGAACAATCTACAAACCGAAAACTAGATAGTAGATCTGGTGCAACTCTCAGTTCTTTCCAATCGCAGCTGAAGTCTTTCCTGTTTGCGGCTGCCTTTCATTAAACCACATTGAGGGTTAATATTTTACACTGCACTGTTACTTTCATTCTCTTGTTTTATCTGTCTTATTCCCTTTTTAGCTTCTTTTTATTTCCAAACTTAACACTTTTTAATTGTTTTTATATGTCTTTTTACTTGTGTTGTTTTTATATTCTGTTTTAATGCCTTTTATGCTCTATGTAAAGCACTTTGAAGTGCCTCATTGTTGAAATGTGCTATACAAATAAACTTGCCTTGCCTTGCCTTTAAAGCTGAGGCTGAAGAGAATGTCATTAGTTTTACAGTTATTTGGTCATAAACCAAAGTTTTTGGGAAAAAAAAAAAAGAATTGAGCTGATGATGGCACTAGATGGAAGGGGATCACCAAAGTTATTACAATTCATCCTGAGGGTGAAATAGATGTTTATACCAAACTTTATGGTAATTTATCCAAGAGTTGTTTAGATATTTCAATTAAAACCACAGATGTCAACCTCATGGTGGCCCTACATGAAAAGTCAGATGATCACTACAGTCATTGGACCTCATCTTCTGGGGACCATGAATGTCTCATGACAATCTATCCAAGAACTGTAGAGATATTTCAGTCTGGACCAAAGTGGTGAACCAACAGATTGCAACAGATTGGTTTAATCTGTCCAGATCCATCTCTGAGATTTCTTCCTTCACTCCAATACAGTGGAGGAGCTTTTATTTCTTTAATAGTGCTCATGGCCATTGGAAAAAAGACATTCAGAAATGTAGAAAAATCAAAATCTCCTTTCAGATATGACTCCGTTACTACACATGAAACACAGTCAATGGTTTTCATAGAGACTATTTCTGCGGTTGAGAGTAGTTCAAATATGAACCTTTGAAACCAAAACCTGCATGGCTATATACAACATGTAATGGTATGTAATACCACTAGACATAAGTGAAAAAATATGTTCTTCTGTAATTCTGTAACTCTTTAAGAGAAATCATGAGTGTTTGTAGTTCAATGAGTTTAAAGTTTTGAACGAGAGTCACCAAACCTCCCTATACATCCTGTAAACGATTCTCTGACTGAGTACTTTGCAGTATAAGCACAATTGCAAAGTACAAAAATTCCAGATAATGATTACTGACAATAGCAGTTAATGTCCAACAAGCTGGAAACGTAACAGCATCTATTGCAAGAGTTTAACAAGCCTACTAAGCCTTTCACTAACATTAAGGTGGAGGTCAGTGACAAATCATGTTCCCTGTCCAGTTCACAAGTTTCCAGTGCTTCATCTTATAACACTTTTTTTTGGTCTTCCTGACTGTCATCTTCATCAGCAGCTTCATTACAGCTATATTACCTTGAACACCAGTCTTACCAGTTCAGCAATGACGGGTAAAAATATGATAATGGTGGCAGTGTTGCTGGCGAATTCAGTGAAACAGGCCAAGAAGGCTGTGATCAAAATCACAGCTGCAGCAGGAGGGACTTCGGCCAAAGGCTGGAGGTGGCCTCCGATCCAGGAGGCGAGTCCAGATTCCTGCCAAACGCCACAAGATCGAGGTCAAAGATCAAATCACAACATAATAAAGCAAAGTGGAGGGCAGAACCACACTGAGCGGAGCAGAGCAGAGCAGCACTGAGCAAACAGGAGAGAGGGAAGACATGATTTATTACACAGACTAATGACATGTAAACTTTTACACCTATGAGCAATTTAACAAACTACGAACAAACTAAACTTTGAAAATCCCCTCCAAACACTCTTATATATATAAAATACTCTGCTTTAAATAATAATGTGTGTCTGACATGGTTTTCCCATAAAACTGTTCAGTTAAACTGCTAAAAAAAAATTCTTCAATAAAATCCAGTATCTTTGGGTATGCTGATATTGTTCATTTCAAAAGTTAAACCACTGGATATAAGATGTCTCCAAACTAATTATGATGTCACAAAATCATCTCCTAAAAACACGTGTTCAACGCTGATTTAAGTTGAGCACAGAGAAACTTTCTCCCTTCAGCAGATAAACGTAAAAAGAGCCTTTTAAGTGTCAAACTGCACATACGTTACTCTGCACAGCGAAGCTCAAACATGTGATGTAACAATAAGCAAAACACATTTTTGAGTGAAGGGGGACTTTAAGAAACATGAGAGCACATGTAAACTCAACGACCCTGACGTCGTTACGCACACAGGTTTATGACCAGCATCTTTACCTCACAAGCTTTGGCCATAGCGAAGCCACCTCCGAGCAACAGGATGATATTCCAGGGAACGGAGTCCTGAGCTTTCTTCCATGATAAGAGAGGGACGTACGGAGTGTTTGAAGCTGAGGAAAAATATGGGAAGAAACAATAAAGAACTAGGTTTTAATTGAATAATTTGATATAATATGTGGTAAAATATAATTTCATATAAAGCTGTGATGTTGCAATGTTTCCTACAACATCAAAAGTGACTGCAGATAATGTTCGAAGAATGTTATCAGTTAAACTTTAACCTTATAAACAATGTCTCTTCTACTTCCTGCACATACAGTAGATGCATTTTACAGTTTAGGTAATCTTTAATCAATAACTAATTTAATTCTCAACAGAACAACATAAATATGAGTTACAACACAAAAATAGAAAATCTAAAATTCACCTACATTGAGAGGGACAAGTGAACCCCATGATTTGCTTTTTTTTTTGTTTTTGCTTGTGTCCAGTGGTTTATTTGACCAGCTGAACATAATATACACAATCTCACACACGTGTCTCCAACACACTCAAAACACGTGCATACAGTCGTGAGCATGCCCACACACACAGACACACACACACAGACACACACACACACACACACACACACACACACACACACATACGCACAAACAAAAACCCCAAAGTGTGGTGACATAGTTTCCAGAGATTATTCTAATCACAGAAACAGAGAAACTATAGTCTCACATCCAGACGGGAAATTTACTCAGACTCCCTAATCTACAATATTAACATTCCTCAGCTTATTTCCAGTATTTTGCAAATGCTGTGCAGAGAAAGACATAAATATCATTAATTATTTCTCAAATACTTGGTCATCGATATTAACTTTTGACTTGATGCAACCTCCATAAAAAAGCTGCTAACTGTCTCTTTGATGGATGATATGCTCACATTGTTCCTTTTTATGGAACTTTATATGAGACAAATCTTATCATTCTTGTTTATTCATGGTGTCAGTATACTACCAATCATACATTTTCGATTAATAGATTCAAATGTTAATCAGAGTGAGTATTATTTCTTGTTAACTAAATGCATTCCTTTACAGGTTGGTTGTTTAAGAGCTCACTGACCTTGAGGGTCGAACCACCAGCTAAGAGAGGGTTTCTGTGAGGGGAAGAAGAACAATATAGACACGATGATCACACCTGTGACTGCGTCTGACACGTACCTGCAGGACAACAAGAGGTAATGATAATGAACAAAAAAAAAAAGATCATTAACAGGCATCTAAAGGTGTAGATTCTGTGATCATTTACAAACAGAGGAGTTATTATCACAAGCAAACAATGGCATGTTTTCTTACCCTTTTTTAAAAAACACAGACCACCCAGTGACAAATTTGGGATCCCTCGTGAACAGGAGAACGGCAAACAGTATAAAAAAGAAAGCGATGGATCCCTCTGCAAAACTGAAATTGAGCATGTACAGTTAAAGTCAAACGATCTGCCAAAGAAATGTACTAATTCACCCTCTTTCGCATGAGATTTGAAGACATACACGAGTCCTCACTTTATGGGCCCTAGTTTTCTGTAATCTTCCTCTATGAGAGCCTTGGCTCTGGCCTCTGCCTGGGCTCGTCGGTCATGTTTCTTGAAGCACAATCTGCATAAAATTAAAAAAAAAAGATAGAAATAGAAAGAGAAAGATAGTTTTGAAACTGTGTAACATGGATTTTAAGAACTGAGAGAAGAATATTAGTCCATATCTCTAAAGAAAAACAAAAGACAATAAAATGTCGCTCCAATTCAATTAAAACCACAATCATGACGTTTTGGTTTTTAAAAGCTGTGTTTGCAGGGTGGCGAAGCTTTTCATGGCAGTAATATCAATAGACGTATCAATTTAACATGAGTGACTAAAATGTAATACTCTCTGAAATAAGCAAATGACACGACAATACCGTGTATTCAATCCCCCGAAGAGAAACGAGATCCATATCCATCCCAAAAACAGGAAGAGAAGCATGAGCGGGAAAGCGAACGCAAACCAGGAGCCAAAATTGATGAGGTCACAGTCTGGAAAATAGCTATGAAACAAAAGAGTTGATTTTAAACAGCTGAAAAGGATTGTTTTTTTTTTTTGTGTGAGAAAGACTCAGTGTTCTGTTTGAATGCTAAGCACAAAAATAAAAAAGTTACCTTTTCAGCTGTCCAATCAGGATGAGGTTAGGCGCCGTGCCCGTCAGCGTGGCGGTCCCTCCGATACTGGCTGCGTAAGGAATACAGATCAAAAATCCTTTCCACACCTTCAGCTGATACTGCGACTCAGACCGGATCTCCTCAGCTGTCCTCACGTCACCCTGCTCCATCCCATCCACCCTTTAGAGGTTTTAAGAGACTTATCGTTATTTTATATGAACAGAGGATTATTACATAAACCACACCAGCGTTTGGAGGAGATAAACATGGGATTGTGTAAGCCAAAAAACAATATGATAGTTTCACTTTAGGAAATACAGTTACAGTATTCACATTCTTGCTGAGAGTTAGACAAGAAGACTGATACCACACTCATGTCTGTCCTTAAAATATGAAACTACTGCCAACAGGCTTAGCTTAGCACAAAGACTGGAAACAGGGGAGAACAGCTAGCCTGGCTCTGTCGCAAGGTAACAAAATGTGCCCAAAAACACCTCTAAAGCTCACTAATTACCACATTATATCTTGTTTGTTTAATCCTTAACAAAAACAAAGTGTTAAAATGACAAGTTTTATGGGGGTTTATGTGCCAGATTATTTCTTGGATTTTGGTAGCTTCAGACAGACCCGGGTTAGCTGTTTCCCCCTGTTGCCAGTCTTTATGCAAAAAGGTCTACTTGCTGTAGTCTTATATTTACTGGTCAAATATGAGAGTGATATTTACCTTCTTATCTAACTCTGGGCTGGAAAGAGTTAGATGATGAAGGATGTAAAGTATGGTGTCAAAAGATCGCACTGTTCTTCTTACCCGTCTATTGATAGTATTTGTTTTTCCGTGGGCACTGAGGGCAGTGAATGCAACTTGACAGTAGACTGACCTGAAATAGATTGATGTGAAGCAAAGAGTTGATAAACTAGAAAACAGTAATCCAGTCAATCCAGAATCCTTAATCAATTACTACTTAAATATTGACTAACTTTGTGTCTGAGAACTCGGAGTAAAAACTGTTCAAAGTTCGTATCTTAGATTACATATTAAAAGCTCACGCAGACAAGGTCAGAAAAATATAACAACCATCTTCACTGTCTGTGGACACATTTGACAGTAAACCTAAACCCACATTAATTGATTTTTTGGTCACTTGGGGGCAGCAGAACAAACTGTACCACAACACCAACAATGAAGTTGTTTGCAATCAGTTGCTTATTTCCACATCCAGCAAATATGGAGCAACATTATTGTTCATTTGGAGTTTTGTTTCTGGACACTTGATGAATATTAGCCCAGTATTCACTCTCCTTTTAGCTCTGTTTTGGTCTCCACCATCTCCTGAGGGGGAATATCTGGCTCTTTTGCAGCTAAATGCTCCACTATGTTTCCCAGATGGTCGCTAACTTTGTCTGTCCACTGTTCAGTGGTGGACAGATAGAGTACAGTGGGTTTATTTGAGATCTTTTGGTGAAAACAGCCACCCACTGCGATGAGAGTGGTGACAGTGACAGTTAAGTGAGCTGAAAGATGCTAAAATGCTCTGTAGAGCCAGGTGCAACAGGTGACACCTTTCACATTATACATAAAAATATTTCAATACTGATCAGTTGTCAGTAAAAGCGTAAGAATATGCAACATACCGTTAACGATATCACTCTCAGAGTTCTCTGTGGCCTTGCAATTTTGTTTCAGGGTCTCCAGATCTCCAAACAGACTCTCCAGGATGGCGTTGGCAATAGGGAGCATCATGGCTGTTGTCGCTGTGTTGCTGAGCCACATGGACAGGAAGGACGAGGTCATCATCATTCCCAGTATGAGCCTGGAAAAAATAATTCAATCCACAATCTCAAGTCAGTAACAATAATCTGAATCATGGCTGCTGACTTGGAAGAAAGTCTTTTTGGAATAAGGAACATTCTCACAATGATAAGGCTGATGTTATTCTGTATCTTCAACAATTGTCAACAGATCCTGTGAAAAGACTAAAACCAGCGATGTATTAGTCTTTTTCTAAATATTTCTGACTTCCCCTTCCAATTTTTTAAGTCTGTCTTGAAACAACAGTCAGGAGCCCAAATGAACAATGGAGGTGATTGGGGCCAAAACCCACAGTCCTTCTGTGCAAAAATGTATTTAAAAGTTTATCTGAAGCTAATATGAAGCTTCAGCTGTCCAAGTTAATCAAATCACGTAGATATCTTTCAATGTTACTGTCTTTTTAGTGCCAAAGTTCCTATTTTTGTTATTATATTTGCACCGCAGCTGAACAGGGAAACACAAAGAGGGAATTTGATGCCAAAAAGACTGTAAATGTGGCAGATATCCACTTGATATGACTAACTCAGACTGCTGAAGCCTCATATAAGTGTCAGATCAACTTTTAAACGCATTTTTGGACACACTGTGGATTTTGGGCTCCATCACTTACATTAAAAGTGCATTTGAAAGGGATCTTTTAATAGCCAGTATGAACAGGAGGAGTGATTACAGTGAGGAAAACCTCTTTCAGTGTTCATATGGACACCTGAATGTTGTTTTAAGACAGACTTGAAAAGTTGTGAACTCCTTTAAGCCCTTGGCCCATGAAGATTAAAGATGTACACTTTTTAAAAAGGGTCACAAATATATACATCAATAGTTTTCAGCAAACTTGACTCTAGCAAGAGTAAATAGTGCCTTTGTTGGGGACTATTTTCATTTGTGAATTTGATGTGCTAGCAAGTCTAGCTCCTTTGATTAAGGAAAAACTCCCCCTAAAAAACTTAAACACAGAAAAAAATGGAAGAAACTCCAGGAAGAGCAACAGAGGAGGGATTCCTCTTCCAGGACAGACAGATGTGCATTATTGTGTGTACAGAATAGACGACGATAACAAAATTACAGTATGGAAAACAGGATAGCAAAAGGAGGGCGATGGTAATGAAGGAAAATGTCACCCAATGCAACGATATGGCTCATTGATGTGTTTTTTAATTTCTTTGGGCAACAATGGAGCTCTATGGCACAGAGGAATAAGATATATCAGGATTGTTGATCATAAGATTGTTGGTTATGAGCTTTTCATGGTCAATAACAAAAAATCAATAGCAAAAAAATATAGACTTTTCCTTTAAATGCCCATCCAGTAAAGATATTTTCTCACCAGGCTGGTTTTACTCCGACAATAGTGAGGACCTTTAGGGCTATTCTGCGATGGAGTCCCCACTCCTCAATGGATGACGCCATCACAAGACCGCTGAGGAAGAGAAAGTTGGTTTCAAGGAAGTACTGAGGGCAGACTTTTTTGGACGGAAGAATTCCCAGTGTTGGAAAGAGGCAGACTGGAAGCATGGCGGTGACAGCCAGAGGAAGGGCCTCTGTGCACCAGTACATCGCCATCACCACCACCACATAAAGACATTTCCCTTCCTAAAAGAGAAACAGTACGGTTGTTAATTAATATTAGCTGACTTCAACATCAGGAGGAAAATGTCACACGCAGAAAGCAATCAAATTACAGAATTGTGTTTCACAGGTGGTGGATTAGTGATACAGCAGCCATTCAAAAATAAAATTTCTGTGTGTGTGTGTCAAAGAGAAAGAGAAAGCAGCCATGTGATCAGTGCACTGTATGGCGTAAATTTAATGGCAAATACTCGCTTAATATTTAATCTTTTAGACCGACATTCCTTCAGTTTCTCAGTCTAATGGTAGAATGTAATCAAACAAAAAACATTTTAATTTTGTTTAGTCAGTCTTGGAAAACTCTGGCACCCTGAGGCTTAATTAAAGCTGATTAGTGAGCTGTTCTTGATGAATGAAAACAAATAAAGTCATGGTTAAAGTAACTGAGAAATAAATAAATACACAAATCTCTTGCCTGTGCCCTTGTAATATGTTCTTAATAGGGAGAACAGTTTTAGCCTTTGTGTTATGAATCAAAGAAATTCATTTATTCATGGAAAATGCACACGTGAAATCATATAGAGTAAAAAAAATCACTCACCTTTTCCGGTAGAGTAAAAGGTATAGGCAGAAAAATAAGTGGAGTAAGCACGAGGATCAGCTGTTTGTGGGTGCACCACAGCTTCTTAGATACAACTGATATTTTCATCTCCAGAGTGAAGTTTGCTCCGTTTAGGGGAAAAAGCTCTAGACTGACTGAGAGGAGCCTGTTGGGCTGCACTTTGAAGCCTCTGGCAGTGTGTAGAGAAGATTAACTACACGCTTTGCTACAGGTTAACTCCTCATACGGTGGTGTCAAATAGTTAAGCGGGATAGTCAGCTTTCTGTCAGGTTTTCCACCAGTAGGCCTCTCCCACACAGACAAGAGGAGTGGTGCATCTTTAGAGAGCATCTGCAAAGCTCGAACACATACTGACAGACCGCTGGTCTCTCTGTCATGTTTATTGGGTTTATTGGGTTGCTGTTTTTGGTCGGTGGTTCTCCACATTTTTTGCACCCTGATTTCTCAGTGGAGCTTAACCCTTTAATGGTCAGCCCCAGAATTTATTGATTTATTTATTTGGGGAAAATTTACAAAAAATCTCATTTTTTTCAACTGACAAACTGTTTCAGCTAAAGTCCATGCACAGTAAATGTGAACTTTAAAAAAACCTGCTTTTTCTTAAATAAAAGACAATTTTAATCACACATTTCATTTTATGGACAAGAATGTGAGTAAAACTCAAGAAACGTGTATCATATAACCTAGCATAAACATGAAATATTATTAAAAATATGAATAAATAAATAAGAAATCTACTAATAAGAAATTTACTGATGCTCATACAACAAGACTAAATGTAAATAAGTTAAATAAATAAAATAAAGTCTAAATCATAGACTATAAAATATAATGGACGTAGCCACCGTGACAAACTTCCCGTTTTGAAGCCTTGAGTTTGCATTTTGACCTTCACCATCTTTGATTTTTGGAGCCAGAAGTGGCCATATTTGGACGAGAGGGTGGAGCTGACCCTAACACTAGTTGCTAGCTGCTTGCTGCTAGCTTGGTTAGCGCGGTGGATTTACAGTCCCTTCTCCCCCTTCTGGGGACGTGAAGGTCTGTACCAAATTTCATGGCAATCAATCAAATAGTTGTTGAGACAATCCCCACAAAACCTCATGGTGCCACTACAGGAAAAGTTAGAGGATCACCAAAGTCAGTAGGCGTCATCCTCAGGGGACCATGAATCTCTGCATCAAATTTCATGGCAATCTATCCAATAGTTGAACAGGAGGTGAAGTGACGGACATTGCCGTCCATAGAGCACCTGGCTAACATGGCTAACAACAACAAAATGTCGTAAAATTACTTCTGAAGACATTTCCTGGTAAATCTCATTTGGTTGTATATGGGAAAATAATCAGGTGGTACATTTGGTACTCACTTACGATAGAGTTTTTAGAAAACACCAAATATGCTACAGTTATTAGCATTTGGTTTACTTGATTACTAAGTGGACCTCAAGTCAGTCAAATAAATGTTAAGAATCTCTTTTTTGTTTATAAACCCAAATACAATGACTGGGTATTAACAAACTAAACACTTTTGCTATTTTCCTAATAATTAGCACCAAATTACATTGTCCTTTCTGTGAAATGTCCCTTGAACAGCTACACATCAGAAAATTACCCAGAAAATTACCAGATAAGTGTGGGACCTGTAAAATAAAGTGTTACCAACACTTATATTCTAATAATTATATCCTTAGTACAGTACGGACATTCAAACTACTTTAAATAAAATATATTACAAAATGTAGGTGTCATCAATGCATTTTAATAATACATTTGAATGTGGAAAAATATTCTGATATTCTTTCAAAAAAAGTAAATACATTCCCATAAAAAAAAGGTACAGAGAGAGAGATGATCCTGGAAATTTGTTAGAGCTTAATATTCTTGGGAAATACGATGTGTATAAAGAAAGATCTGACAGATAAAACAGAAAACTTGCAGTCATTTGTATGGTATGCAGCATTTGATTCAGAAAAAAGCATTGCAAAACAGTTTAATGAAGTGCACATTGTTCTGTCTAAATCCATGCAACCAAGAAAAACTCATCCCAGGAGCAAAGCAGTATTATTGTTCAGTTCAGCAAATACTTCTTGAAGTGTCCACTGGCCAATATTTTGTGGCCTCTTCACAACCCTGTCAAACCAAATGCTTGTCTCTTTTAGGATGAATATGTTGAAGCATGAAAGCCAGGATCCTCAACACAAATGCTTTCCACTGTTGGAGAGAAACATCAAGCCTTTGAACATATTTGGGTCCTTTGGAAGGTTGGACCAGACTCTATAAATGCCCTAATCATGAGGACCTGTAAAGGTCAGGACAACTTGAAAGCTGCAGTGTTTGTCAAGGGTCGAGGATTCTAAAAGGCTCTAAAAAGATATGAGACATTATTAACTGCGCCAGCCATTCCTTCTTATCTTTGAGGTCACAACATCCACAAGGTGTGAATGACTTCCTGTGCCTGCACATGGTGGCTCTGATACCTCATGATACACTTACAGTAAGAACATGGCAAGATTTGGGTCAGTTCAGGCCTTTGTTCTGTGGGAAAAAAAACTCTTGGAACAACAGGAGGATTATGAGCTTTAATTCAAGGCATCAATTTCATGGGGAAAAGCAACAGGAAAAGGAGGATGACGGATTGGTGAAGTGTTTAAAGTTTAACAGATGTAAACAGATGCCTGTAGGGGTCCATAAGAAGGTCATGGAAACAATCACAAAGAGCCTCCGTAGTTACTTCATGATTCATTGTATCCGCCATGCTGACTTGGCTTTCCTTGACCCCCGGAGTGTCTTTATCTGACTCTGAATTACAAGAACGATGTAAACACTTGCTCAGGTGTGGCAACTGGGCAATCAATACCAATTTTCAGCCTGAGTTGAGGAAGCCCATTTCTCAAGACTGTAGTTTCTACTGTCAATTGCCCAAAAATGACCTATAGTTAGGTTTGAGTAACAGATGCTACCTAGCAGCTGTAATTATGACCCGGAGCTGTGGCGCAGTTAAGATGACGTATATGTTTACAAATTTCCTCATTTGGAGGTGATGGGCTGGGTGGATGGAGGCATTAATCCAACAGTGGACTCTGCAACAAGAGACCGCTGTTCATTTCCTATTTCCAACAATGAATTGGGACAGTTTTTAAAAACCGTAACTACCATCATCCCCTAATCTTTACCCTGTGGTTATTATTGTAGCCATAGCGACGGTGGTCACCTAATTTTAAGAAAGTGGTAACTTTAACCCACATCACAACCTAAACATAATGATCATTTTAATCCAAACCATGATCTTTCCCTAACCTAACCAAGTGGTTTTAGTGCCTAAACCGAACCAGACCTTAAACACAGCATTGTCACATCATAAAACATAATTATCTTTTAACAGTGATTTCTAACGGTTTTGGAAAGCACAGGCAAATTAAGTCATTCTGCTGATTACAGCAGATAGAGATAGATAAAAGAAAATACTCCTGATACTCCATATGTATTGATTTCTCTCCAGGCACTGGAAGTCACAGAGTTCTTCAATTCGACTAATGCCTGTGAGTAAGCTATAGTAATGTATTACAGTGACTGGTGCTAGTTTGGAGCATCGGTACAGGAGGAATAGTAAGTCAGAAATATGTTCACATATTGATTGACAGCCGTGAGCTCCCACCCCTGACTTAATTTAACCTTCTCTGATTGGTTAAAAGAGCGAGACGTGCTTAAAAACTTGAGAAGGGAATATCTCGGTAGGTACTGCTGCAAGCCTGTTCAATGAGCCTGGATCACAGAAGCCTTTGCTATCTCCGCTCCACATTAAGATATATTGTGGAGCATATTTCAACTAAAAATATAAGAAAAAAAACAGACATACTGTAGCTGTAAAGAGCCGAACAGCAGCAGATGATGAAGAAGAGGGGGGTTGAAGTTCTAAACAAAATCTCCAAGTCCTGTAAGGAATCAAGAAACCATAAGTTCCTCGGTAGGTTGCAATCAGGTTCTTACATTACATCATCTTGACAGATGCTGTCACATCCTCGGCTCAGGATACATGCTCCTCTTATCTCTCCGTTTTCTCAGTTGTCAGTACATCGAGTCACATGGCACAGATCCACAGGAACATCTAAACTCAGTAGTTCACAAACTTTTCTCTTGTAACCCCATTTGGAAACTGGAAAAAATTCAAGACCTTCCTCGACATAAACATTTGCAGCATTATTTATCAACTTGTAACGATATTTGGAGCCAAGAAGAGTTTTACTGAAATAGCATTATCAAGAATATGAATGACATGTTTCCGTATGTTTCTAATTCATGCCTGTTGGTGCTGATAGGAAATGCAAGTTAAATTTTTCCCAAACTGTGACAGTTTTTACACACAAAAGACAAAAGGTTCTCTCACTACACTGAACTCGAGAGCAGGACTTTGACTGATGTGTTTTCTTGCAGAGCATCACCGGTTATTCTTTTCTTCACTGTCAAAAGTCTTCACGTACCATTTTTCTCGGAATAAACTGCGCTAACCTGAAACTTGACAGCTTTGTTGGCATCGGAGCACTCTTGTAGCTTTATCATTCCCAAATGAATCAGATTCATTGACCTTTTTTAACAGCAGATATTTTGACTTGTCATAGCAGCACAAGCACAGGTGGAAATCATAACATTAACAATGACTCTGGTCTGGCAATTATTTTAATGAAATGCAGCAATTAATTCTGTTATTAGTTACATCTGTGTTTGAAAGGTCAACATGTTTTCATGAAAAAAAGGTTTATTCAACTTTAATTCACTCCACATTTTCAGCCCATGGTCTCTGTTATTGTTTATAACCTGTTTCTTTAAATAAGGTTGGAAATAAATTGATGTTGAGGTAAAATTTAAAATCCTTTTCAAGACTAACCTTGTGATTCCTTTTTGAAATTAAATTATTTATTCAAAAGACAGAATAAGAACATTTAATAACTTTTTTAAATGTATTTATTTTACTTTGCTTTGGTAAATTGGTCATTAATACATAATTTAACAGAACATTTAAATAATCAGTTTATAATTGTTTTTCTGTGTCCAGCTGCAGTTACTTATTGTCTCTCCACACCTGACAGTACACATTTCAATCAAACTTTGACCAGGTCATGTGCGTTAAAAGTCTTTCCTTTTCTAAAAATGGACTTGATGAAAATTAGGAGGTGAAGGTGAGTTTTCAAATTATTAATTGAAATCACAGTGAAAGAGCCCAAAACTTGCATAATTTTGATGACACAGGGGTGAGGAGGACAGACATGACCCTGCAGAAAATTGTCATCCTCACACCGTTGAGATTTGATGTTTCGCCATGACAGAGGAAATTGCTATAACTTTATTGTACATGCTCCGGTCACACCAAACTTTACATGTTTGTAAAGTCAGACCTGTCAGCCCAGGTCCGGAGACATCTACATGCCCGTGACAGAAGCCCTTGGACTGCACCGCGCCCTGACATGCGCAAGGGAGCGAAGGCCCGTTCAACGCTGCTTGCAGCTTTAATTTAACAGTACATTTAAATAATCAGTTTATAATTGTTTTTTAAACACTGTAAAAGCTTATAATTATTCCACTGACACACTTCAGGCTCCATCATTTTCCCAGAGCAAATCCGAAAGATTTAAATTCTTTAAACACAGTTTTAAAATGGCAGCATTCATAAATCCTGATGATTCAGTTGACTGTGGTGGTGGTGGTTGTTGTCTGAGGATTTGCCAGTAGGTGGTGATCTGTGCACATTATTTTCCAAAGGCTGCCTGCTGAGCTCCTCTCAGTGAGACGCCTCGCTCAGTGTATGATCCCAAATCGATATTTACAAAAGGCTGTGATCCGTTTCATGTATTTCCTGTATTAGTCTGACTTTGAAACCAGAGGTGAGCTCAGTGGTGGAGGTTCAATCCTCTGCGATGACTGGAGGGTTTTACTCTAGGTGGCTGCAGGAAAGTATCTGAAGCTGCTGGATTTGTTTACCCCCCAACAGGGAAAGTACCTATGCAACGTCTGTCACGCTGAGCTTTGGTTTCACTTCACTTGTTAACCAGGAACTAGACTGACCTCAAGATATGACCTCAACATATAACAAAGAAAGTGTGATGTGATGATATATCTTAACTCTATGAAAGAATGTTTATCGGTATCTGTGGTGTCACTCTTGTAAGGGTGATACTTTGAAAACTTGATTTATGGTAGGAACTTAAAGATAATGTGCGGTGAGTGAAAACCACAAGCTTGAGCCTTTATAGCTTTTTTTTTTTTTTTAATTTTGTCATAAAAAGCAAATGAATCATTTTACATTTAACAACAACACAATTAAACAAAGAATATTTTATATTTTATTGCTGAACAATTTAAATGTATCACAGTTGCATTAAAACATCAGAAGTCTGTTTAGATGAACTAGTTATAAATCATATATAATGTATTAGAATTCAGTTATGATATATTACAATAGATGCTGTGTACATGTGGGGCAGTGTGTCCATGGTGTTTACGGCTACCTGTGTTCCTCCAGAAGCAATACATCTTCTTATTGCTGTTTCTGTTAAGTTATGACAAACTCTAGACCCTTTGTTGGTTGAGTTGACCTCTTTTGTGGCAGTCTGGTTTTGCAAACATGGCATATTTTTACATCCTGAGTACCAGTTTTACCACAAACACACGTCAATCTCTCTGAAAACAAGTTAAAGACAATAAATAAAGTATGAAAAAGTAAACGTGTATCTAAATGCTGATTTTAAGGAGTTGTTTTTGTATTTACAGGATCCCTTGGACAGTAAACTTCACCACTTAAACAGGTCTCGTCTTGAGGATCTGACACGAATGGCTTGAATAACCTGAACAATAACAGAAAGAGACAAAACAACAAATCAATACGGTGTTCAACTGGAAATAAGCCCACCCACTTTGTATAGAGGAAAAAAAAAACCTAAATGTGGAGAGAGACTGTAGTGAGAGGAAATGGTACCTCAGAGTGAGCCCGCCTACATTCTCCCAAATATAAGAGAACAACAACTATCAGATTGTAAGAGGGTGTCATATTTCCACACTGAGGCAAACTGCATTACTCATGTACAGCATGCAAGGTTTTCACACCAGGTACTGTATGATAAAACATGAAAAACTAATAAAAAATAAAATAAAATAAATGTAGCAATAATATAACTGTTGGCCTATATAAATATTGTTATTCTTGGATTTGTGATAATAATTGTCAAGTCAGGTATAAGCTGTCTTTTCACAGCGTGTTAGCATTTTAGACTTCAACAGCATTTCTGACAAATTCCAGTCACGTTTCAGTACACGCCACAGCAACCACAGTGAATCGTGCTGTTTTGATCCTGTTAGACCTCTCTGTATGGAAGCAAATAGATGACAAAAGAACAAGGCAAGCATAAAACAAATGTGATCACTATTCAGTCTGCGAATCGACATTTTGAGAGTGTTGGGTGTGCAGATTAGTGCAGATTCCCTGTCATGTTTTCTCCAGCTGTTTTGGCAAATTCTGATCGCAGGAGGGCGATTGAAAACTAGTTTTTCATTTGTCATTTTTAAACAGACATGAAAATGGGGGGGGGGAAATGTTAAAAATCAAGTACGAAGTTCTTTAATGAATTTGTTTTAAATAAATTTAACTTTTCCATGGTGGCTTAAAGGGGAGGTGCCATGCTAATTTCCAATTTTATATTTATATTCTGGGGCTCTACTGGAATATCTTTGCTTGATTTCAATTAAAAAAATACAAAAAAACAAAAAAAAAAACTGTTTATCTTATACTGGCTCTTTATGCAACCCCTCAGTTCAGCCCCTGTCTGAAACAGGCCGTTTTAGCTCCTGTCTCTTTCACCTCTTTCATAATATTTAACATAGACATCCTACATCATAACTGTATAAAAATAACAGAAAATCATAAAAAAAAAATGATGATATGTCCCCTTTAAAAACAAGCAAATTTTCCAACAAATGGAATCTCATTTTAGTGGCTGAGCAACACATTTTAATTTTTAAAATTGTGAAGAGGTGTAACAGGATGACAATTCACTTCCAGGTCAAATCAAACTGAAAGTAAGAGTGAGTAGCTTTCATATTTTTGACCAAGAGAAGTTCTGTTACACTATTCCTCCCTGCAGGGTAAAACACTTTCTTCACTTGGCCACAAATCTAATTCTGCTCCTCTAAACCTGTGCATGCATGCTCTCAAATGTTGACTTGAACAGCGCTCAAATCTGTTTTTTGGAGGGTTTTTTTGCTCACTCCAGTCTTTTGTCATTGATTTACTTCCATACATCTGCTGCTTTCGAAATGATTGATCCTTCTCTCAACTTTCTCAAACATGTGGTTGGTAAATAAAGGCAATACATTTTTGGAGTGACTTGATTCTCATCAGTAGTATAAATCAGTCTCAGTTAAGAATAATAACTTTTTGTTTCCACTGCACCTGTCTCTTGTGGTGCTCCTCAAGGATTTATTCTAGGTCCTACTTTATTTTTATTATACATGCTTCCACTGAGGTCTGCTTTTATAAAACGCTACTCATATGCAGCTGTACTTCATCTTAAAACCAGATGACATACATGGTTTTTTTTGTTAAATGCTGAATGGACAAAACTTTCTCCAGTTAAACAAGAGCAAGACATAGTGGTTTAAGCAGTGGTTTAAGCACCATTCGCTGGTCTTCAAATGTTCATACATGCAAGAAATCTCTCTGTCACTTTTGATTATGCCTTAACATTAGGCAAACAAAAAAACTCTGTTTTCCTGTTCAGTTGTACTCAGATCTTTTATCTCTTCGGGGGACCTTGAAACTAATTTATATGCTTTTATCTCTTCATGCTTTGATTACTGCAACTCTCTTTGTGCAGGAGTCAGTATTCTTTTCCTCGCCTGCAGCTCACCAAAATGCAGAAGCAACGCTTGTCACTACTAAGAAAAGAGACCACATTTCCCCTTTACTAGATGACTGGTTTCCAGTAAAACATAGAACTGATTGTTATGTAGAATGTATTGTTAATAGTTTTGTATTGTTAGAATAAAAACAAAAAGTAAAAATACAAAAAGAAAAAAAATTCTCCTTGTTGTTTGAACCAAGACCAGTGCTGTAGCTACGACTCATTTGAGATTTTGAAGGGCAATGACCAAACCAGCATCTAACGGGTCCAAAGTGACATTTGCATCGTTTACATTTACATGCTGTTTAACGTGCTGCAGCTGGGCAGCTAATTGGCTATTTAGCCAGCTAACTGACTTAAGTCGTGGACTTTTCCTTGGTGAATGTTTGTTTGGTGGCTCATTCAACAAGCTAAGGACAAGCAGGACAAGACCTGGGTTCATAAGTTGGATAAGAAGGAGTCTCTAGCAGGAAAGCCATTGTGTCTGTGGCTCTTGTGTTGTGTAACAGGATGCGGTCAGGCTCAGTGTGACCATCTGTTCTGCCAATGATCGAACGCCACATTATCACATTATTCAAGATTTGATTTGCGGGTGCCCGAGTGGCCTACTGGTTTTGACACATGCCATGTGGCTGCGGCGTGCGCGATTCGATTCTCACAACGGACCTTTGATGCATGTCATACCCACCTCTCTACCCCTGTTTCCTGTCTTTCTCCACTTTAAACTATCAAATTAATTCAAAGGCTGAAAAAAATAATCCTAAAAAAGAAAAAAGAATTTCTCCTTCACCTCCGGACTGAGATCTCAGAATCTTTTGACTGATTACTCCTTTTCATCCTAAATTTCTATTTATTTTCATTTTAATAATCTACCTGTAAACTCTTTGGTTATGTATTCTATAAATGAATTGACTTCACATGACCATGTTTGTTTTATAACCTGTAACAAATCCATAAAGTGTGTGCAGATAAATAGAGTTTATTTACCCAAATGCTGATTAGTGATAAAATAATTTTGGTGAAGCCGACTGCCACATAGCCAAAAATGCACCACATAACTGGCAGGTCCTTATCGTTTCGAGGGCAGGGCGGGTCAGGTTCCTGAGTCGCGTTCAATGCATTTGTCCTTGTTGTCAGGTTAGGCTGGGTCATACATGCTGTATTTAGACAAAATGAAACACAAAAATATAGGTCATCAGTGTGAAAATGAGAAACAAAATGGTGTAAATCTATTACAGAAGTCATTGTTTTACACGTATATCTCGTTTAAGATTACAGTTTTGATCTTAAAAAAAGCTTAGCGGACAATTTCACAAAATTTCTATGATGAAATTCCACGTTCTTAAGACATTTTCTGTTGGAATATATTTTATTTTGAATGCATGGAGAATATGTATATATGGAAAATGCAAAAACATGTCACAGTGGAAAGGAAAATGTTATGTGTGCTTGAGGAGATGGATCATCTTAAAGTGTGTTTCCTGCTTTTTGATGTGGCGCCACATGTTTTTGCAGAGGCAGAAAAATTGGGTTAAAATGGAAAAGTCTGGATCATGAAGTTTTTTTTTACCAGATGAAGTTGCTTACATATGTTGCTTTGTCTGTCAGATTATTTGGATAAATTCAGATTATTTTGATAAAGTTATTCAGTTTAGTCTCACTCTTGGTTTCAGGAATGCTGCATTAGTCATGTACTTAATCATCTTTTCCTGTCAACGTATTTTCACATGAACAACCACACAATATGCATATGGTTAAATGTCTAGCTGTTCAACAAGTAAATTAATTTAATCCCAATCTTGTAACTGTTCATTAGATTATTTACAGTTCAAAAGACACAGAACTCATAGGGTAACTGGATAATTTGATGACATGCTACTAATAATTACTATGTAATTGTATGTATGCAACTGTTAAAAGAGATATTGTATCCTGCGATCTTTAACTGTCACATATGAAGGAAAATAACCATTAACATTGTGTGACTGCTTTATAAATCCAGAGTTTAGAGATGAGATGAAAGAAAATGTCCCCATATTCTACAGATATTTGTGTAGCTCAGTTCAGATCAAGCCAGTGAAAGCATCAGGGTGGTGGAAATTAAATTCAAGGCTTACCATGAACCGTCAGATTGATTTCATGATTCAGATTTTGACCCCCTATGTTTGCGCTGATGGCACACTCGTAGATCCCCGAATCTTCAGGTGTCACACTGGGTAGAAACAGACTCCCGAAACTCTCTCCAAACTCGGTGGGACGAGTGAAGTTGTAGCGCTGTGTGGAGTTTATACCTGGCCCTCTCCTGATGATGCCACATTTTTTCTTGTTGATGAACTGTTAGAAGTAACAACCAAAAACAGAGTTGTCAGATCTCCACATCAAATTAAATGAAAGTCAGAGACATACGAGATGAAACGAAAAGTATTTTTGTTAGTATTTAACATAATGTAGCTTGAATTTATGTCTGAAAGCCTGAAATGGGTGAATATAACTGACCTTGTACCATGCAATTGAGATGAAATTCATGCCAATGTTATCTGAACACTTCAGTGAAACATCGGTATTGCAGTCTGCATGATAATATGTCTGACTCTGGGTTGTGTAATGCACCAACAGCAGCTGATATAATCAAACCAGACAGGATGAAATACTTTATCAGTGTACAGATCACCAACACACGCGACTGCTTCTGTTCATATTGGATTAGATTATCAGTAAAATATTGTTATATTACAAGCTTGAATTGTAATAATTATATAAAAGTCAGCTTTAACTCACCTTAATGAGCAGGACTGTCTGGAACATCTTTTACATTTCATCTGTCACTGAGTGTGCTGCAACAAGTGGTGTTTTTACTCTCACTTCACTTGAAATGGAGGCGCAGTTTCCTGTGAAGGGGCACCATCTGAACTCAATAAGGTTTTATTAAGAGCATCCGAGGACACCATGTGGTGTTCAAGGAGCAGTGCATCATTACCGTGTTACTACTGTAGCTCATATTGTCTTTAGTAGGAAACACAAACATAGATTTAGATCACTTCCTTAATGCTTGCAGTCACTTCAGTTCAAATCTTTTGTTGTCTCAAAGAGGAAGTTCTGCGGAAAAGCAGCATTAATGGGAAATTCATTGCAATACGTCAAGAGACATTAAAATGTTTCACTACCAAACACACAGACACAATACAAATGACAAAAAAGGTCCATGATAAAAGACTACAGCAATCAGAAATAAGGATATAGTAGAATAGAGAATAACCTAGAAGTAGTTCATATTTGAATTGTGTTTCTTGCACATGGAATAGATTAAAAATGTGTTGCTGTTAGTAAACAGCTGCTTATTTTTACATCTAGCAGACACAGATCAATATCAGCATTTACTTGGAGATATGTTTCTGACTAACTGAAGCCAAATGTTCACTCTGAGAGCAGCGAGAGTGAAGCTAAACAGCGACGTTGTAGTCTGTAAAACCAAAACAATGAGCTGAAAGATGCTAAAATGCTTCATAGAGTTGAGGGGAACTGCAGACGGGTGATAATTCTCTGTGAGTTTGTCATTATGAGCAACAAACATGGCGAAATACAAGTAGTCATGTGATCCGCTGTTAACATACACATATTGATTAGCTGCTTTAAACCTTCATTAACTGATTTTTTGGCCACTTGGGGGCAGCGAAAACAAGTTGTGAACACAACATCAACATATCATCACCTTTTAAGTTAATATGTTGAGCTTGTTAGCAAACCGTTGCTTATTCGCACATCCAGCAGTTATGCAGCAACGTTATCATTCATTTGGAGTCGTGTTTCTGTCTTGGTGAATATAAGTCTAATATTCACTCTCTGTTTGCTCTGTTATTGCTCTCTAACAACTCCAGCTAATTGGTAATTGTGTCTGTTTGCTGTTTGGTGCTGAGCAGGGAGTGTGCAGTGGGTTTTTACAGCTTTTTTATCTGAAAGCAGCTGCCTGCTGCAGCCAAAAACTACGTTCTGAGAGCGCTGACGGTGAACCAAAACAGTAAAGCTGCAGCCGGACAGCTAAACAATGAGCTGAAACTTGTTATAAAGCTGCAGTTGGGTGATAATTCTCTGTAGGTTCATCACTAGAAGCCACACCTTTGACACATTGTCATTAGATACATTGCTATTATGAAAAATATCCATTGTCGCTGCTTTGAAGAGAGCTAGAGATGCTAAGATAAATTCTGCTGTTGCTCAGTAAGCTGTTCCTCCCAGATATCTATGAGATTGACTGTCTCAAGTTCAGGAGGCTCACATAAAACACACACACACACACACACATACTCACCCACACACACACACACTCACCCACCCACACACACACACACACACACACACACACACGAGGCTGGCTCATCCTGTTGTTTTCATCCCAGGGAACTCCCCATTGTCCCCCTTCAACCATATTATTTGTATGTGTCGCTCTTGTTGACAAAGGAGGTCGATATATGGTTATTAATAGCGGGCTGGCTTTCTGGAGAAGGGAAGAAGAGTGAGGTCTTTGGATTCCACCATCTGCATTAAACAATACCTCATTCAGCAGCAGCTGGCACAACGGGCGCAGGGACGCAGAAATTTACTGATGTTACAACAGAACATCAGTGGAAATGAGGATTTTTTGGCCACTTCCCACTGCAAGCAAGTAACTGCAGCTGTGAGCTTGTTTGAGATTTATGACAAGGAGTAATCTCAGTATGAGCAATAAATACAAAAGCATGATACTCCACATTTTTTAGACTTTTGAAATATCTCTCGGTTGTTGGTCAGCGCAGATGTTCTGGTTTTCCAGTGCAACTTTTAGTAAACCATCTTAATCAAGCTCTGGGGAATTTTTCAAACTATGTGTTACACGCAGAAAAAATAAAGGTCAGTGACGAAAACTGCTGAAGCTTGTGCGACTTATCAAAGTTGTGATTCTCTAAAGGTTTAATTGTCGGTGTAAATGTGAGTGAGTGCACGTGTGATGTGTGTTTGTATGTGTTTGATTCTGGCTGTAGCTGTGGTTAAAGGGTGTTGCACGCCACAGTAAATCCCAGAGGTTGTTAGCACGCCCAGCTGCTAGTGTTGGCCTCCATGTTTCTGTCAGCGAGGTTGTTCACTGCACACTCTTTAGCCTCTGATTGAGGAAATCCTCTGACTGTTTGCTCTGTTTTCTGAAATGAAACGTCCCAATGGTTCCGCCGTCTCTCCCACAGGTCCTGTGCACTGAGACTTTCCCATGAAGACTGTGCATGTTTACTGGGGCTTGACAGATATATAGCTCTTTGATGTACCATACCAGTACCAACATTTTAAGGCTGCAGAGGCCAAAAGATGATACTCTAAGATTATTTTGTCTATTTTGTCAGGGGGAAGATCCCTTAAAATGGCAATTAAACTCTCAACTAAAATGAAAACAAATCCAATCTTACTTCAGTCCAGTTCAAATCTTTATTGTCCCACAAGAGGAAGTTCTTTTTGCAGCAAGGCAGCATGAAAACATAAATCATGAACACAACAAAGACAACTGAAGACATTAAAAGTGCCGGTATTGTACACACAATGAAATGCTCATGAGATAAAAGAAAAAAAAAAAACTTAAGACAAAGGGAACCAAGCGACAGTTTGTGTTGGATTAGAAATAAAAAGCTGATGCATCAAATTTTAAACCTGTATCTCTGACCAGAAGGAAGGATGTAAAACTCCATAAAAATAATTTAGTCGCCACTTGATTCTTTTAAATTCCCAAACTAACAAAGTAGGTCAGGACTGATTCTACAGTATGATTGATCTGTAAAATGACCCTCACCCTCCTGTCAACATTAAACACATTTAACCTCTGCAGGAATTACAGTCTTTTCTGTTAATTCTTGCATATTGCCTCAGTGTGCACATCAAGGCTTAGTTTCTTGTACCAAGACAGCGAGTTAGTTAGTTAGTTAGTTGGTTAGTTAGTTAGTTAGTTAGTTAGTAGCTCTTTAGGGCAGAATGGCAAAGGTAAAAGAAACTCTTAAAAACATTAAATGAAAAATCATTTAACAAAAAGGTTACAGTATGTAGCGAGCATCAATAATCAACCCACCTATTGTGTTAGAAAAGGGTTTACACTGTTAGTGTTTGCACTGAAAAAAACACGAATTATCATCCAGTAAAATGTTTATGTGCTAAGTTACTTATCATTCATCCATAACCATAATATATATATACTAACTTTGATATTTTATGTACCTTAGACCACATTTAACTGATAATGACATTTATTTCTTATGATGAACAAAACAGGCAAATAAGACCATGAGATGATCTGATAGACAAAATAATTCCCGTAATACCTTGTTTATATTTTCTTCTACATTAAAACGAGTGATTATTGTAACATCTGTCATGGGTCAAAATTTACCGCATATACTTTCCTATGCAAAAAAGAGAAAAAACAGCATTTTATTTTGATCAGTCACACAACAAGTGTCATCTCCAGTAAGGTGTGTGTTTGTGTGCATGTGTGTGAGTCGGTGTGAACTGTGCACGCTGTGCCAGGTGTTCTGTGAGATGTGTGAAAGCATGAGAAAGCCCCTGTATGGTAATACAGCTGGGGAACAAGTGATGTGTGTCTGTGTCTGTGTCTGTACCTGTGTCTGTGTGTCTGTGTGTCTGTGTGTGTGCGTATGTTGTGCCAGGTCTGTGGTGAGATGTCAGAAATAAAGCGCAAGAAAGCTGCAACCTATATACTGCTATACAGCTGGGATCTCAGTGAGGAGCCTCAGTATTTTCATGCCAACTATCATAGTGAAGAAGCCACAGATGAATCACCCAATTCTGCAGTTCACCTCAGTGCTACCTTCTCAGCAACTTTCAGCTCATTGTTTTGGTTTTAACAGGCAGGCAGCTGTTTTCTGCAAAAAGCTCTAACATGACTAGAGTCTACAGCCACACTAGTGGATCTATGAGGTTGTACACTGCACAGCTGTGCTTTGAGCTAAACACTAATGTCAGCATTCTAACATGCTGATGTTTAGCAGGTGATTTTTTACCATGTAATCACCATCTAATTTAATAAAAAAAACATCTCTTCATAATGTGATTTTGACATCTGCAGGGATGTGTATTGTTGTTGGCTTGCTAACATTTCCTACAGCTGAGGCTAATGAGAATATTGTTAGTTTTGCAGGTTTTTTTTGTCATAATGTGTCCATAACGTTGGACAAAATAAAATTTTGACCTGATAATGGTACTAGATGAAAAATCAGGAGATCATTATTGTCATTATAATCATTATTACAGTTCATTCAGATAAACAGGACATAACAATCCATCTGATAGTTGTCGAGACATTTTACTCAAAGCCACAAATATCAACCTCGCGGTGGTGCTAGAAGAGACTTCAGGGGATCAACAAAGTCAAAAGGATTCATCCTCTGCAGACCATGAATATCTGTACTGATTATTGTTAGCCTATTTATAATATATAATATTCATCAGGTGGCCAGAAACACGCAAAAATAAATGATAATATCGTGCCGTATGTCCTGGATGATAGTGAACTAACAAGTTTACCATATCCACTCCATAAGTTGATGATATGTCAACGTTGTGTTTACAGCTTGCTTCCGCTGCCTCCAAGTGACAAAAAAGTCAGTTATAGCAGGTTTCATTGACCTATATCTAACACATACATTTCATAATAATAAACATATGCAGCACTTTTATAGTCACTCAGTGTATTTTTTCTCTTCCCTTTGATCAGGGTAACGCTGAAATCATCCTGTCTTTGTGAGCGGCTTGAGGCTGCAGAGCTGCATCACACTGACTGTTCAATTGTTTACTTAAGGAAGCAAAAGCCCCTTTAAGTCTGTATTGCTGGATTCTCACCTTTGACAGGCTGCTGAATGCTGCGGGGCTGATTGTCTGAGCCTGCAGCAGAACAGAGCTGATGGTCTGTAATTGTTCAGTAATTTCTTCTCTGGGATTTCCTTCTACCAACTCCCCACACCCACCGGCCCTATTCACTGCACAGCCCTCCATCATCCTCCCTCTGTCTGAAGGCCTTGCCAAACGCTCTGGCACATGAAAACAATTGTTCTTGTATGTTTCAGGAGACACAACCAGCTCCTCAGACAGACTTTTCCCCCCCCACAGAAGCTCAGCTGACGGTCAGGCAGACTTCCTCCTCCTCCTCCTCCTCCTCCTCCTCCTCCTCCTCCTCCTCCCCCTCTGGAAAAATCATGTTCAGTAAAAATCGGAAGCGAGGTATCTGAGTCCCGAGCCACAAAGTGACTCAGAACCATTAATATCCTTGACATCCAGGTTGAGCAAGGGGCCATCTCACCAGCCAGTGAGTGTTTGAAACATGTTGAAACAGCCTCTGCTTCAAGCAAAAGCTATTAAAATATTACCATGTGCAGGTTTGTTTCTAACAAGAGCTCTCTGGCAAGACTACAAAATGCTGAAGGTAAGCACCCATCTGGGAATCAGGACTGCGCTCCCAGATGAAGTTGAAAAAAATGTGTTACATCCTTCCCGTTTCTGGATCATCTATTTCACCTTTTTTTTTTTTTCTTCTTCTTCTTTTGGGAGGTTGTTTGAGCAGTCAGTGCTGTCAGAGCTGTGATTTGTGTCTAATCTGTAAAGATGTTTTCAATTGTGCTTCCTGAATGTGATTGTTTCCTCTCCTGTACGCTTGATCATGTAAAAAGTATTTGTTGTCATTCAACATGAGCAGCTTAAGATGTTACATTGTGTCAGTATACATGAATAAATCTCCCCCAAAAGTGGAAACAAGAACCACAAACTGCAATCTGTCATGTACGATATAGCATTGAGCTGCTCAATGGACAAAATAAAAAAGACACATTTTTACACTAATGATATTGTTTTAGGCGTACGCTGCAATACTGCAGCCATCTTGCATCCAAATCCTGCACCCATATCTTCTGAAATTTGTCAATAAGTTTTTTTATTTGGTTTATTTTAAGCCTTGAGTCTCAGAGAAGAAGGTGGGACAGAACATCTCTTTTCCTCTGTCTCTGTGCAGCTATATTTATTTACATAAAGTTACAAGGTTTTGCCCCTCAAAGAAAAAACTTAATATAGCAGAAATATAAGATAATAAAGAGAAGAAACATGTTTTTTTTTCTTGTTTTCTGTTTCTAACTTTCTCAAAAAAAAAACAACTATCTAGGTCATTTTTCCTTTCAGGTCAAAAAACTGGCAGAAGGGGTTGGAACTGCTGTCTAGCTTCATTTAATCCTCACTGAATTTCCTCCTGCTCAAAATCTCTTTTGGGATTAAGAGATGCGAGTGTCCGAGGAAGAGAAAAACTCACCAAAGTAAAGTACAAACCTTTGCAGGGGTCCCCAGGTGGGTCCACATCCTCGCCTGTCAGACATGTTAAACAGATCCACACTGACCTTATTTGCTGCCTTTGCTTTTCTCCCCGGTTTATTCTGCCATCAATTTGTTACCTGTCATCTTGGAGGGAAAAAAAAAAGTCTCCTTTCCGAATTTCTTGAAAACTCACTATTTGGTTCACTCGCTCTGACAACTTCCACCAGAGAGCTGTACATCTGGGTCCCAGCGCCGGATGATGTCAAGACTGGCGCTGACCCAAAGCCCGCCGCACAGAGAGTTCCTCCGACAGGTCGGCTGCGTTGTTTTCCCTTCCTGTGCCTCCGTGACATCTTCCTGCCGGTGGGAGCCTCTGGGAGCCATTTGAGGAGGCCTGCTGGACCCCGAGCATGGAGGACTTCGCACAGCAAATTCCAATTAGCCTGACAGGGCAGGTGGGGGAAGGGGATGGAGGGGGAAGAGGGGAGCTTGGACCCCCAGCATGCACCTTTAACTGCCTTAAAATTCACTTTCCATACAGCCTCCTGTGTCACCGGGGAGCTTTCCTCTGTCATTCTGAGGACTGAGTTTGTAGTCTGATTCAAAGCGATGCCAGACAGGAACTTGGGCTCAGCTGTCTGTGTGTCTGAGCTGCAATCCGCCTGTTAGACCGATCACTCGAGTGACTTTTTCAGATTGGAGGAGACAGAGAAGAAGCCCACAGGGACTAGACTTCTTTTGCTTCGCAGCCTGATTTCTCAGCAGTTATGAAATATTTCCAAGTGCAAGTGGCCTCGATTGGCTCTGTGCAACGGAGAGCATGTTGCAAGAGAACGTGACATCTACGAGGGAAAACTGATCAACTCCTGGAGTCAAAAATAAGAGTAATGATCTGTCAGATTCAGGGTGATTCATCAACCTCTGCTGACATGTGAACTAATAAGAAATGAAATCACAGATAGAAAAGCATCTTCTAGGTCAACAACACGATTATATTTGCATCATTTGCCATGATTACACGTCAACAGGGTTTCACTTCTGGGCTCCACTCTGACCTCTGACCTCTGGTCCCATCTCTCCCTGTCCATTGGGCCCACAGCAGTGATTTATCCCTCTGACATACCAACAGCTGTGTCGGGGGCTCCGAGCAGAGTGTGGGCTACTATTTGCCGTGACTAATCGATAACAGACTTCAAAGCATTTGGAAAAAATATGCCGGGCAATGACACCAGAAACCTTGAAACCTTTGCTGTGACTCCGTCGGCTTCATAAACAACATTTTGGCAACACTACTGGAAACAATGGACTGTGTGTGTGTGTGTGTGTGTGATCTCAGACTTTTTATCTTAGAGTTCGAGCTTAAGAAGATATATGGTTTTAAATGGAGCCAAAGATACAGCTAAAACAAATACAGTATGTTCCTTGAGCATCTAGTATTGCCAAAAAATATGCTAAATATAGTAATAAAAATAAATTATAGCTAAAAATTTGAGTTGAGAACAGTCATTTTCCAAACTGCAAATGAACTATTTCTTATGTAATAATATGTTTCTCAAACACCACCCAACTAGAAACAGAGTAGGTCTCAAAAGATTGTTGGTCCCAGAAAGATGCATAAACATTTTCAATTTTTTTCTTCATTTTATCCTCAAACACTGTATACAAATACAACAAACTAACATTGTTTTGTGTGAAAGCTTTTTTATGTCACAGCTGTGTTTCTTGTTGAGATACACCTAATCATCAAAATTAGGAATCAAGAAATATTTTGATAAAATATATTTTATTTAAAAAAAAAAAAAAAAAAAGGACAAACACTCATAAGTTTCAAACAAATGCGCTGCATCTTTGAAAGACTTATGCTTAAATTTCTCAGTCACGTATAAATAGTCTGTTTGGTTCCATCGTTTGATCCAGCATGTACATCATGTGCATGTGTGTGTGTGTATGTGTGTGTGTGTTTGTGTCTGTCTGTCTATGTAACACCAGCTTTGACTCTTCCCTGAGAAAGTCTTTGAGGATTTTCAGGTTGCTAATCATTCACTGGTCTTCAGTCAGCGTCTCATTCGCAGCGGACCCAGCCCTCGCATTTTTAAACAGTCTTTTCCATCCTTTATCTGGAAAGAAAGAAATGCTTCAGTCATACACAGATTGAACAAGATTTAATGTATCTACCCAAGACGTCTTTTTTATTATTTTTTCTACGGCAATAAACTTTCTATTTTCTTCTAATCAACAACCAATTCATAACAGCAACATTTCCTGTCCAATTAATTTGCAAATGCAAGATTAAGCTTAAAAATATGTTGTATATCACATTATATTTGCACCACAGTGAAAGTCTTACAGTAAAAATGAACCATCTATGTGTGCTTGTGTGAGTAATTTACTGCCAGTGTCAAGATGCTGTGCGTAAAAGCGCTTTTACGCACACTACTCCAGTAAAAAATATTAAAGTCACATAAAAATGGCCATGATTAATAGATAAACAGATGCTGCAGCAAACACAGCTTTCTTATAAAACTTGATCAAGATCAACAACTCGTGTCTGGGCTCAGAGCTGAAGAGCTTGTTTCATGTTCTGTGATATTTTCCGCACATTTAACGCATCAGTTGTATTTAAACTGGACTGGAATTAAAGCCTGTTTGATTATGGAGATATAAAACAACATTTACCCCTTTTCTCTGGTTGCTCAGACAGAAGGTGCAGATGGTCCGAGGCTGCTTCGCCCCGCTCTCTCCTTGCGCATGGACCGCGCCGAGGCAGGGCTGACCATCCGCGCCGCCGTCTCCGAGAAGAAGCACGTTGGCCAGATGGGAAATGTAGCTGGACGCCAGGCGAAGAGTTTCAATCTTGGAGAGCTTTCTGTCCACCGGTTCGGTGGGTATGAGAGTCCGGAGAGCTGTGAATGCGGTGTTGACACTTTGGGTCCTACCTCTCTCCCTGGCGTTAGCCGCGCTCCTCTGTTTTATCACCGACGTGGTGTCTCTTTCCAGGTTGCCTGAAATCCTTCTTCGTTTTTCGGCGCTACAGTAAGATTGCTCCGAGCTGTCGTCGCTTTCGCTGCGGTTTTCATCGTCCTCGGATGTGATATTGAAGTCTGAATAGATCAAATGCGTCGCCACAGGCCGCAGCATGGCAAAAGTCATCATTAAAACTTAGCAGTCCCAGCTCCAAATCCTCTGGAAGATCAGCCTGAAAACCAACTCAAGGACGGACGCTACATCTCAATATAGCAGGAAAGCTGCATATAACCACCTGAGGAGAAAATACGTGTCAAATAAAGCTGACCGACTTTTCATCAGTTTGCTTTGGCCTATTTCAGGGATGGACCCTGACTACCTGGTCAGCTGGGCTCTTATAGCTGGATGGGAGGAGCTGCAAGCAGCACAGTGTTACAGTAGCCTCTCAATGCAAATATACAAAATGCCAGATTGTTGTAACAACATCACAAATCATTTTACAAGAATATTACAATAAAACATTAAAAGATAAAATGATAGTGATGCTTTTTATCACTGAAACTCACACAAACACACAGAAATGTTAAAGAAGCATTGGTATGTTTTTTTTTTTTGCAATTTAGTTGTTATTTACCACAATTTCAATGCAATTATAGATTTTATAGACTGTAGTATTGCAAGACATATTATAGCAGTAAGTACCTGTGTGTAAAGGATGCAGGGAACTCTCATCGGTTATAAAATTCATGTTTGTGGGCCAGTACATTATTATAAACTTGCAAAATTCAAATGTAGGTTATAAAGTTTTTTTTAATGGCACAAAGGGAGTGCAGGTTGCTTTTCTGCTATTTTACAGTTTGTTTTCTTGTGTTAATCTGACATGTTTATGATGCTGCCACCCGCTGAGGTTTGTTTTTGTTAGCTGGTAAACCACACCGGCACAGTCAAGACCCAAAATAGACTTAATATCTCCATAAAACTAAAAGCAGCTCGCTCAACATCTAAACAGAATGGTGCAGGTGTTTGGAGAACTTGTGTATGTAAATTCTGTTTGTCTCAGATTTCCAATGGAAATCGGCGAGTCAAATGTAAGAAGTTCTTTAATTTGAATATCTTTTTTAGGGAAGCTCCACTTGTATCACTGTTGCACAGACACAAGCAGGCTCAGACTAATCTGTTGAAGAGTTAATACACAATCCAGAGCTAATTATGTCCCCGTTATTAAAGCTGCCTCTGCCTCACACTGAGGAGCACAGGTCAGGCAGCAGGAGAAAGTTAAGTGTGAGTAAATAAACAGTGAGCAGATGATCCTGGAATGGAAAGTATTTATTTGTTTGCTGCCCTGAGTTCAAAAAAACAAAGCTGGTGGCAAATGGATGATTTAGTCCCTCCGAGCCACATCAGTAGACACCCATGTCTGCTCCTCCGGCCACAGCCGACAACACGTTCAACCACTTCAATGCGCCTCAGCTGCATCAACAGTCACACATCAGACAACCAAACTGTCTGCTGAAGGAGCACTGGGGCTCACAGAGGACACAAACCAAACTCAGAAATCTGCAGAAATAACGCCGTCTCTCCAGAGACTTCACTTCGTATGAGCTAATTAAAAAAAAATACTGCGAGCTGCATGAGATACACAAACTGATTTTTAATTTGTTGTGATATCTGACGATCCGGTAAAAAACACATTAAAAGGTCAACAAATGCAACGCTGAGCCAAGAAAATTATGTTGCAAGTCTCAGACACTTTCTGTTGCTTTACTGTGCGGTTAACTACATTAACCACGACTCATGAAGTGTCACTCTGAATTTATTGCGTGTCTTTGTGAGGCGTGAGCCGACATATGCTTGAAGCCGTACGAGAGTTTAAACATATATATATATATACTGTACATGTGTGTGTGTGTGTGTGTGTTAACATGTTGACTCGAGACCAAACGCTGAAGATGAAGCTTTCTTGGAACAACTCTCTCATTTCATGGAATTGTGAAATGCTCTTGAGCTCGTCCGGAAGAAGTGGATCCATTTATCCATAGTGATGAGGCGAAAGCATGTTGGGTTTGCCACCCACTGAGTCCTCTGTGTTGTGCTTCAGAGATCTCTGAGAACAGCAGATCTGTCTGAGCCGCAGAGCAGAAAGGGGAAGGTTTTCCATGTCTGTGCTCTCACATTTTTACAAATAAAATCCAGCTGAACTGTTAGTGAATAAAAGTATCAGAGGAAACTTTTGAGAGAATTTTGGAGAGATGAAATGTTCTCATGTCTCTTACTAGAAATTAACTACACCATTAGGAAAAAAAACACCTTTGTAAAAATATAAATATGGCATAATAGCAATAAGTTCTAGCTCACATGGTTAATTGGCTTTGTTTGAGGTATGATCTAGTTTTCCTAGTGCACTAAAATTTGCATTTACATGCTGAGTCAATCAGAGAAAACCTATTTACTTACACAACAGCCACTCTGCTCCTCGTTCACTTTTCTTTAACCCTGCTAGAGGAGCGGATCAACTGATGGGTGTTGTCTTCATTGAGTCACCAACACTGGAAATAGAGAGTTGGTTCATGCCTACTTAAAGGAGAAGTCTGGTGATATTTCTATATTTTTCTTACTGTCAACAAAACCCACGAAAAGCTGGAAAAACAACAATGAATTGCTCCAACTGTTATTGTCTGTGCATCCAAAGGCCTATATAGCTTATTCCTCTGTGCCTTAGAGCTCCATTGTTTCCAAAAATCCATTAAAAACACATTAATGAGCCACGTCATTGCACTGGGTTTCTTTATGATGATGAACAAGGTCACTGAAGTTTATTTTTGGTCAAACCGACCAACTCCAAAAATACTCTGAGCTGCAAATCGGTGGCTGAAATTTCCCACAAATACTAAGGTAGTTCAGTTTGAGCAGCGTTTGATAAAAAACTACACCGCTCAGCTGTTTTAGGAAATTAAAAAATGAAAAATCCTGCCGTGAGTTAACTTAACTGTTTCAGTGTAACTCATAGCAAGCAGCTGTTGTCGGCCAAAAAGCTCTAAAACATTGTACACGACCTGCCGAGCACCAAATGTCACAGAGAGACAACATCAGCAACTAGCTGGTGAAGAAAGTGAAGCATTTAGTAGCTAAGTGGAGACCAAAAAAGAGTTAAAGGAGAATGAATGCTGGACTTACATTCAGCAGGTGGATACACGTTAAATAAATGCTCAGCTGGATGTAAATAGGCAACAGTGTTAATAAGTTCCCCATATTTAGTAAGGAAAAATGCAAAATATCATTGTGTTACAATCAAAGGAGTTAATGTAAAGAACAACAGCAGTGAAGAAATGAAAACATGTGGAAAACTAATCTAATAAATAAAATAATATATTGAAATCTGATAGATTTGTTTGTTTGTTTTGTTTTTCTTGTGTTGTTTGAGTGTTTAGAAATTATTCTGACTGTTTCCTTGTTTTGTTTGAATTTTGGTTTTTGTTTGATTTGATAGAGATGAGTATCATGGACTCTGGTGGCAGATAGTTGAGTTTTCATATTAATCATAAAACTATTTTTTAAGACTAAAAAGGTATTTAACTTCTTCCTTTTTGAACATGGAAGGCCTTATTTGAATTGTTTTTTATATATATGTTTGCTGGTGATTTTGTTTGTTTTGTTTTCTTACTTATATATTTTTATTTGGTTTTTTCTTTCAGCATGTTCGAAATTTAAAAAAAACAGAAAAAGTGATCATAAAAATATCAACTTAAATAGTGTTAATAATATCAGTTTTGTGTTCACAGCTTGATTCCACTGATGCCGAGTGGCCAAAAAAAAAAAAAAAGTAGGTATTGCAGGTTTGAGTATAAAGTTGCGTTGAGTTAAAGTTTAAAGGAAAAATAAATAGAAAAAACAGACGTAGTCACAATAACAGCACATCACATATATCTCATCTGTGCTAACGTGGCTCAGGTGCTGTATGTTAATCAGCTTTTATGTGATAAATTTGTCAGTTTTTTCCAGATCCGTGTTGGGACATAAATAGGACTTGTTAGTGACAGACTTGTTTTTTAAGGTGCTGGGGCCTCATTAAGACGCAGAGGAGCAGCGCTTGTAAGTTCATGTGTTAACAAGTAGGTGCATCACTCACCCCTTCTGCAAATTTCACCGTTCTGAGGAAACTAGAGACGTCTTTAAGCCAACAAAGTCACTTTACAGGTTTGAAACCTGTGTGAAATATAGCCTATTGCTGTTATATATATATAACATGTATATTTTCATCAAGCTACATAGAGATGGAGGTTCATGCACAATGTGTCTCTGTGCAGCGGTGGGGGTCACAGGGTGGATACGACATTGCAAATCTGGCACAAATTACACGCCTGCAGCCACCAGCAGTCGGCTGGAATTCCGGATAGGAAGCTGTGAGAAATCATCAGCGACTCAAACAACTAAACCTAAACTCTTTCAAGAGGATTTGGTTGTAATGCCTCCCCAAGTGGAACAAATGGGTGAGCTAGCAAACCAGAGATCATTTTTCAGCTTTATTTCAAACGTATATACTGACTCTGCAGGAGAGCCAGAATCAACTTTGTAAAGGTCTTTTAGTTTTATTTTTTGCTACTGGATCACTTCATAGATCCAGCAGTGATGAGGAGACTGAACATTAATCACATTTACTTTAAAACAATTACACACCTGAGTGAGTTTTGCCATAATTAAACTAGAAGAATTGTAAAGTAGGCGTGTAAAGGTTTAAACAGATTTTAAACAACTAGTAGACTATTTTAATACATCCCCATTTATTTCACACCGGTTAATGAAATAAATGACTAGTTTGGACAGTATTACATGTTTCAGACACATACAAGACCAAGAAACACAAACAATCCAAATCAGATTAAGAAACTGATTAATCTGTTGATTAAGCTTTTGTACATAAACGTGCTACTTAAACCACGACCACTAAAGGCCATTTACCAGAATTTCAGTTTTATCAGCGATTAACTGACATAAATTATGTTTCATTCCTTGTTTGAAACAACCTCAACAGTCATTTAATAAAACTAGTTTGTTGAAACAAATAATTTAGTGTTTCAGATGAAAGAGGTGCATATACCAGTCTCATCCCTGCTCAATGCTTTAAAGTCATTTAAAAGTCCATTGAAGGTCGGCCATGTCTCTTAGCTTCAGTTCATGGTTACTGAAATAATGATAATAATAAAACTGTGAGAGGAAGTTTCAATTCTCATGTTTGTCTTCATCAACCTCAAACACTGAACTTTAAATTTTAATATCACACTATTATAATTTCTTTAACAATTTTGCACTTTAAGAGGGACCCAATACGTCCAAATATAAAAAAATTATATATAATTTGTTTTCTCAATCATGCACAAACTATCTAACCACTATCTAGCAAAATGACAAAAGGAGCAAAACCTTTTGTGGTAATTTCACACCTTTTTAATCTTCACTCTTTTCACATAAAACAATCTATTTCAATATCAGTCAGCTTGGTTGCGTATTCTTCCATCATTAGTCATGTCGTTCTTTCGTTTCAGCCATTATATAAAAACAGACTCGGGTATTTATTTATGTAATATGATCTGTTTTTGGACTGTTGTTTTAGGAGGGGAGCTGCACGTTTAACAGTCTGTACACATGAAGTGGCCTCGGTAAGCTAACGTGTTAATCCCTGAGTAATGGAAAAGAAAATGGGGGAAAAAAAAAAAAATGTATAGAGAATCGACATGGAAACAATCCATTTTTGAAAATGACCACAAACACTTCCTCTTCTTAGCCCCAAAATCCCCTTGATCTGCTTAAATCCTCAAAGATAAAGTGTACAGAACCACCCATGGAAACGGCTCCCCGAAGCAACAGGTGCACTATATTTCTTCATACCGGTGTTGCGTGTCAAAAACCCTTTGAGGATATGGTTACTTCCACACAGTGAGCGAGCCACAGGAAATCTTCTCACACGCGACGATTTGGAGGGGAAATTTAGAGTCCTTTAGGGCCGGTCGGTAAAAGCTGCGCCGGGTCTCCCTTCATTTCCTTGATGGTCACAAAGGGAGACCAAGAAGCATCTCTGAGCTCTCATTGTGAGGGCGCTGATGTAGGACAGGCCTCGTCTCTGCGCAGTGACCTGGAGATGTATAGTTTACCTGCATTATTCTGGAAACGTACAGTTCCTTCCTCTCAGACAGAGGCAAGGGAACTTTTGTCTGACTTGATTTAGTAAGCAGGGCCAGTCTCAAGGTCACTGCCAACAACAAAGTGTTACAGTTACGCATTTACTTAAGATTATTCAACAAGAAGGACGGGCTCACAAAGTCTCTTAAAACAACAGTCAGGAGCCTTGAATGAACATTGAAACATGTTTTCCTTGCTGTAATCATTCCTCCTGTTCATAATGACCGTTAGAAGATCCTTTCATAACGCACTTACAACGTAAATGATGGGGGGCAAAATCCGCAAGCCTCCTTCCGTGCAAAAATGTATTTAAAGGTTTGTCTGAGTTTGCCAAATAAAGATAGATTGATAGAAGATATCTTTCATAGTTACAGACTTTTTAGTAAAAAAAACATCCCTCTGTGTCTCGACAGTGTTTTCCTGTTCAGCTGCAGTGGAAGTATAGTAACAAAAAGAGGAAATTTGGCACTAAAAACACAGAAACTTTAAAAGAGATTGACTTGATTTAACTAATTTGTACAGCTGGAGCTTCATATGAACTTTGAAATACATTTTTATACAGAAGGTGGATTTTTCTAACCCCAACACTTACATTGTAAGTGCATTATGAAGGGATCTTCTAATGGTCAGCATGAACAGGAGGAATGTTTACAGCAATGTTCATTTGGGCTCCTGACTGTTGTTTTAGGACAGATTTGAAAAATTGTGAACATATCATTTAAGGAGAGCAAATAGCTACTTTCTATGTATTTACACTATAAATAAGTGCATCACGGACTGAAGTTTGACGTCATTAAACAGGTTGTTTTGACAACAATGTGTAATATGGTTTATATCTGAGTGGAAAGGCTTTGGTTAAGGAGTGTTTTCGTAAGAAGTTATGACTGTGCTTCTTATCATTCCTCTTTCGTCGGCAAAAAAACAATCCGGATGGTAAGTAAACAGATGCTTTTCAGAGATGAGTAAGAAAAACTGATGATGGGAGGAAGGGGCGGACTCAGCGAGACTCAACAACCTCTTACATTTTGACACAAGACATTGTCAACCTGATGTTCTTCTAACACCTAACTCTTTCTACAAACCATCTGGTCTATAGGCTCCTTTCGTTTCCATTAGCTCATCTTCTTGTGCCGTCTGAGACGTCACAATCAAAGTTGACTGTGCGTGAACAAAGTGGTGAACTGAACTACTCAGAGTTCATATTTGTTAAAAGACAAAATACTGTTCTTTGTTGCAGTATTTGGTGCAGCCCTACTGTTACAGGCCTATTTTCCTTTTGGTAAATGTAAAGATTTTCCGTAGTTCCTCCTCATATTCCGCTGCTGCAATGCGAAGCAGCTCTGTTCCATTTGATTTCTAAAATTAACACTATTGTGTGTTAATTCTACTTAAAGGACATGCAGGATCTTTTTGATATAAACCAACAAAACAACATGAATGTGAGTCACCTTGTATTCAAACCTTCCTGCGAACTCTGTAGGAGGAGCTCAAAAGATGGAAAGGAAAAATATATCATTCAATGTAATTCCGAAACCACCCACGTTGTGTAGTTTCACTTAGCTAAATATAACACGTTAAAAATCTTGAATATTTTCATGTAAACCTGCAAATAATAAGAAAGTTTGAGGATTCAGGAATACCTTAAAACACAATATGTTATGACACATAAAGTGAAGAAGAAAGATTTAAGACTCTGCACTGTTTCTAGGTCAGCAATCAAATTTAAGCAAATTTGTGGCGTTGAACGACTTAACTCCTTTGCACAAAAGATCAGATTTCCTTGAGTTGTGTCTCTTCTATTGAAGCGTGCAGATGACACTCAGGTGGATTTGATCGATTCATCAGAGGCTCGTTTACAGTTACTCAACTTGCAGCCAGCGCTCACATGTTATAAATATGGCTGCGCCTCAAGTTTCCAGCAGATCGTTGCTCACTAAGTAGCATTGTGATTGTGGCATCAGAACTAAGTGAAAGTGTTAGAAGTCAAATTGTTATTCAAGCAAAGAGGGGCTTTCTCAGCGTTAAATCATGTCTAGACTAAAGGTTTCTAAGGGGGCAGTGCGTGGAACTCTACAACGCTTTGCAGAAAATGGATAAGTTGTATCCAAAGCACGATCAGGCAGACCAAAAGTGATCACACCGTGAGAAGATCAATACATCAAGCTTAGTTGCCTGAGAGATGGAAAAGCAACTTCATCACAGATACAGAATTTGCTAAATAAAGAACGCACGACTCAGCAAAAGTACTGTCAAAGGAAGTTTGTCTTGTTGTCGTCTCAGAGGACGAGTAGCAGTCTCTAAACCTCTTCTCAGGAGGGGAAACAAGGCCAAACGCTTGAGGTGGGCTAAGAAATAACAGCATTTCACAATACAAGTTTGAGATTTATGACATTAACAGAAGGGCGTATGTAAGAAGACCAACAGGAGAGAGAATGATACCGCTGAGTATCAAACCCACAGTGAAACATGATGGTGAGAAGTACCACTTCATTCTTCAGAGACATGCTTTACCCTCTGGTTTGCATCTTTGTGATGAAGGATTCATACTGCAGCAGGATAATGACCCCAAAATTCAAAATTCAATTCAAAATAACCTTATTTATCTGTTAGGAACTTTATTTGTGTTAAAGTGTCAGTGCATACACAACACATAACCGGACAAACACAGAGTAGACAATATGCAAGTGCATCTTAAAACAGTTTAAGATGTCTGCCAATAGGGTTAAGAGTGCTTAAAAATGTCCTTAGATAAATAGTAATAGATCAGGTTAAGCACCCAAGCTAGCTCATGCATTTATGAGTCTAATCCTGTTTTATGTATAAGAAAAGAACTGCAGGAAACTGAACATTTAAATTACATTTTATGCATAATTATAAGTAGTTTCTGAAGGGAAAAGCTAGTAAATAAAAGACACTTACTTGTAAAAATGTGTTACCTATAAAAACACACATTTACAAACTCACACCCTGTAAATTAAACTTCAGTGGTTTCAAATGGAAAAACGTCATGTGTTTAACTGAAGAGTTACGTTTCCCCCTGCTGGTTAGCCCTTTGCACTGCAGTCGGCAGCTGCAACAGAGCAGAGTTGTCAGTCCAAACACAAAGAGGAGACGCAAACGCAGGCGTGTGGCAGCAACAAGTCTCTCTTAAACCCTACTATCACCGCAGATCAGGTGTCGAAGCCCCCAAGTAAGTGCTGAGGTCCGAGACGTTTGATTTGATGATCTTGGCTGGTATAGTCGGCATCTTTAACCTCTGATATGCAGCAAACCTATGACAACCTCCAAAAGAGTAGTAGTAATTTCCCCCTTCTCTACCTTTGATCCAGAGCACATCAATGGGAGGAACAACGCTGATGTCTGCTGACTCCTGGAAGAAGAGACAAAACTGTCAGTGTTAGTTTATAAAACAGATGTGGAGCAGAAATTATGCAAGTACTGCAGAAACTCTAAAAAAAGAACTATGATACACTAAAGTCAGAAGATACTGTGACAGTATGTTACAGTATGAGTGAGTAGTGAACATTGTAAGATCTGCATAAAGTACTCGTGCAGAATTATTTCTTTCAGACGTAGTATTATATATTAATTCCTAGATTATTACTAGACTACAACTTTATAAACTAGCTCCACCTCGACCAGCTACAACAGTAAAATGCTACTTACACATCGGTATCTCATTATAAACAATTCAATAACATCATGTATAATAAAACATTACTCACAAGGGACATTTGCCCTGTAGAGCGAGTACTTTCACTTTTGATACTTTAAGTACATTTTGAATGTGGGACTTGCTTGCAATGGAGTATTTTTACACTGAAAAGTGGGAGTATTTACTCAGTCGCCCAACATGGGGAAGACCCAAAAAAAACCCTGGAATTAAACATTAGTTTTTAACTTCAAAATTGAAATTTTATATTATTAGTATCGCTGATGCTAATGAAAGGAGTTCAGGTGAACTTTGAAGCTATTATGCCATTTAAAAAAAAAAAAAAAAAAAAAAAAGTAATAGGCTATCAAGGAACCAAAAGAGAAAAGAAAGAAAATGTGAAAGAAAATGTCAAACACTCAACTTGTGAGCAGTGTTTTCAGAATGGTTTAATATTGGTATGTAACGCCGCCTGCTGATAACTGAAGTAGCACTGAGAGCGAATCAGCTGCAGGTCCAACATCACCATATTCTCATGTGACTGAGGATGTCAGACAAGGTGAGCTCATAAAGTGGCTATTAAAAGTCATTTCAAGCAGTCATTTGCAGCAGTTTACTGATTCCCAGCAGGCCCCAGATTTTTGTGCTACGCTATTGCATATCATTCAAATAACAGTAAAGCTGCAACAATTAGTCGATTTATCGATTAGCTGCCTACTACTGAATTCATCGCCAACTATCTTGATAATTGATTAATTGTTTGGAGTAATTTTTCAAGAAAAATCCAAATTCTCTGATTCCAGCTTCTCAAATGTGAATATTTTCTGGTTTATTTATTCTCCTATGACAGTACACTGAATATCTTTGAGTTGGGGTCTGTTGGTTAGGACAAAAGAAGACATATTTGAGGACATCACTTTGGGCTTTGGGAAATAGTGATTGACATTTTTCACCAACTTTATGACATTTTATGGACCAAACAAATAATCAATTGATCGAGAAAATAATCGATTGATTGATAATGAAAATAATTAGTTAGTTAGTAGTTATTTGCAGCCCTAAATAACAGATCTCAGTACTTCTTCCACCACTCAGTCAGTTTCTCGAAATAAAGTTACTGGTCAACACAGGCTATCAACTATATCATCCTTTGGAGATGCTGTATAAAAGGACTAGATGGAAGAATCAGTGGTGGAAGAAGTATTTAGATCCTTAAGAAAAAGTACCAATACAGTAATGTAAAAATACTCCATTACAAGTAAAAGTCCTGCATGAAAAATCCTACTTAGGTTAAACTACATAAGTTTTATCAATAAAATGTATTTAAAGTATTGCAGTAAAAGTAGTGGTTTGGTCTCTCTGACTGATATATTATTATATATGACATTAAACTAGCTCCACCTCCAGCAGTTACATCAGCAACATGCTGCTTACACAATGATGCTTCAGTCAAACTACTGGTTTCATCTTTAACCATGTGTATTTTAAAAGCTTGTTATATTATCCATTGTGTCAAATCTTCATCTGAAAAGTAACTAAAGCTGTCAAATAAATGTAGTGGAGTAGAGAGTACAATATTTCCCTCTGAAATGTAGTAGAGTGGAAGATTAAAGTAGCATCAAATGGAAATACTCAAGTTAAGTACAAGTACCTCAAAATTGTACCGAAAAAGTCGTAGTACTTGCGTAAATGTACTTAGTTACTTCCCACCACTGGGTAGAATATAAAATACAATAACCGAAATATGAAAGAGTGATTTTTACATTGAGTAAGTAAACTAGCTAATTCACAGCAGTGTTGTAGTTCAGGGATTATAGTCTCATAATGTCATCGCTTCAAAACAAAACATGTCAGTAACAAATCAAACAATAACTACCTTTATCGTGTTCATCAGACTCTGAACTTTCTGCTCGTCCAGAACCGAAGGAATCGGTCTGACGATGATGTTCATCGGGATGTTATGAACCTCCTCGATGCTGTCCGAGTGAACCGACCTGTTGTCGCTGCTTTTAACGTCCCCCGCGCTACACTGAGAGGACATTTTGGACACGTTTCTACCACAGACTGTAAAAGACTGGTTTCTGTGGGCGGAAAGAGTGCCGTACCACAACCGAAACATTTGACTACCAATTTGGGTTGTTCTGTGATTCTTTACTTCCTTGTTGCCAGTTTAGCCGATTGCGTAGTATCTTTGACGGCAGGTTTTCATTGGTCTTCCGCGCTGTCAATCAAACGTGCAGAACGCCCTCTCTGGCCTATTTAAAGCACCAGTGTGAAGGATTTAGTGGCATCTAGCGGTGAGGTGGCAGATTGCAACCAACTGAATACACCTCCCTTCCCCTTCCATTTGTGTAGGGGAACCTACGGTGGCCGCGAAACTCGCGAAAAACGCGAAAGGGCGCCATCTAGAGTCAATGTTTGGTTTGTCCGCTCTGGGCTACTATAGAAACATGGCGGGCTCCGCGAAAGAGGACCCGCTAGCATTGTCGATAGAAAGGGCTCATTCTAAGGTATCGAAAACACAGCAATTCTTATTTTCTGGTGATTATACTTTAATTTAAACATACTTATGAATATTATATTCTATTTCTGCCATGTCTGTTCCGCTAGATGCCACTAAATTCTAAACATTGGACCGTATTCAAGTGGCCAAATAACTTGTTTAAAACGTGCATTTGTTTTGCTAGCATGTAGCATAAATGTTTATTTGACTGGCCTATGCTGTCATATTAAAGGATAGGTTCACAACTTTTCAAGTCTGTCTTAAAACAACAGTCAGGTGCCCATATGTACACCGAAGAGATTTTCTTCACTGTAATCAATCCTTCTGTTCATACCAGTGTTACAAATCAACTGGTTTTTCTGTTAACTGGTTACCTTTGTTTGTAAATGTCGACCTCATGGCGACCTTGCAAATGCCTGATTGTGATTTTATATTACTCACAATATCATAGACTAGCTATCCATCTGATTAATTTAGCTTATTGATAGTTTGTGGAATTTGGAATATTCTTAACCATATTTTGATGTATTTTATTCAAAATAAAAACTCCCCACCCAGGTTTCTATACCAGGTGTTAAATCTAAAGGGGAACTTTTGGTGCATTGTGCTCATGGATGTATAAGGAGAACTGGATACAGGAAGAGCGCCGGGCTTTTAATCAAATTTGACATAGCGGCCAAACCATGTAATTACAACGTCACGTGACGCACACTGGCCCAAAAAGACTTTTTCCCATAGACTTACATTGTGAACGAGACGTCTGTAAATAAACAGATACATTTTTTTGAGCGTCACACCCCCTGCAAAATGACTTGTCTCACTATCAGAAGAGTCGCACAATTGAGTTGTTTCATCCCTATTCAAGTTAGCCGGAGGGCTAAACTGGAAGTAGCCGACATGGCCAGCGAAAGTCACCAGTGCGCTTGCTTTATGGGCCGCACAGATGTGGAAGCAATGCAGAAGAAGTTGAACTTTTTTGGCTTCATGCACCACTGAGCAACTTTCATAGAAATGAATGGGGCCCTGCCTCCGACACTGTATCCAGATCTCTTTATACATCCATGATTGTGCTACACCACTGAGCCGTGTGGCTTTGAGGACTACTCATATACCCGAACACATACGCCTATTTCAAAGCAAAGACAACTGCATATTACTTTTGGGGTTTAAAATACCCCTGCTAGATTAACTTGTGACCACTGTTGCAATGCTGCTTAAAAAGTACAGTCAACACCAATATAGAGATATGAAAATCCTCTGTATTTAATGTTTTACAGCAGAAATTTTCTTTAGAAGACTTCTGAAACATGCATCAGTTCACAAACATGTCTCAAGCAATTTTTTTTTATAAAATTAGGAAATATCATGAATATCAAGCTAACTTTGAACTGTCAAAGAGGATCCCGAGGTCTCTAGGACCCCAAGCAGAGCATTAGGGTTAACTGCTTCTTAGCTCGTAAACAGGCCTGTATTTGAGGTAGCTGTTGAGTATTTCATCATGGCAAACACATGTATCACCATACACAAACTTTACTCCCTTTCATAAGATAACTTATTCATTTCATGGCCAAACTGTCTCTCATTAAAATTCACTCCAGCAATTAGTCATGCAGTTGAAAAGAGCCGCTACAAGCCCAGAATCCTTTTGGTGACAATAGTTTTTAATGAGGTCAGTGTTTTGTATTGTAGACTGTTGCATGATACAGGCTTCCTTCTTCAAAGTGCACTACTTAGTAATATTCTATTTTTGCAGAGATTTCAAAGAGCCAGCCGGGTTGCTGTGGTTACAAAAGGGACGTCTGGGCTTGCAGCTTTGCACAGGTAAGTGGAAAGCTTCAAAGATCTGCGGCAGTGGAGCGGAAACAGAACTATTGTTGTTTTCTCCAACCCACAGCTACAGCATCTTCTAATGAGACAATTAAGAATGATTTCTTGGACAGGAGAGGCAGGCCATTATATTGAATTATTACAAATACTTTGAACTACAATGGCAGCGCCTTTTATGTTGATTAATTGGTCACACGGGGATCAGTTACAATATGAAGGAGGTCTATATATAGTATGTAATCATTAACAGTGGTATAAGTATTAAATATCCTTGTAGAATAAAACCAAACACAATGCGCCTTGTAATTTAGGCGCTGTAATCAACTTTTTTCAAAAGATATTCAGTAACAGCAACAATCTGTTCATAATTCCCCCCAAAAATAGTAAAAGTTTTGAAAGCCACTTTATATTTCCTACTTTTTTTTTTCTAAAAGAGCAATTTATTGACAGTGTAGTGTAAAAACAACCAATTAGACTGTAATATGCTGACATAGATCACGCAGCTGGCTTCATGACTGTGTGTTTCTTTATGAATAACTACAATAAAGTAAATATGTACAGCGACACATCCCCCCCCTCTGCATTCGCTGCTATACATAATGTCAAAGTCAAGCCGCTGCTTTGCTGTCAATCAAAAGCCACTTCATCACACACACACACCACACACACCAAAAAAAAAAAAAAAACCAAACAAACAGTATCACATGAAGAGATGAGACGCTGTCAGTTAAACCATATAGACATGTAAATCATTTCCAGTGCTCAGGTGTGTTTGGAGTCCCACTACACTCTGCATGACCCTCTGCTGTCACAGCAGGAATGTATTCTAGTTGCTAACATATCTCAATTACTTAGATTGAGTTAGTCACACAGGTACGGCGGCAGGTCATGGAAGAACAGTTCCCACATAATGATTTGCTGTTAATATTAGATTTCAGTCCCCGTGGGATTGTCACACTTAGAGCAGCTGGAGAAAATTACCTGCCAGCTCTCCGACAGGGAAGTGAGCTATATTTATTTATACCTTCTTCTCTTTTTTTCTTTTTTTTTTCTTTTTTACATGCTGACATGCTTTTAAAATGATAATTATTCTGACAGCGATTCTCAGTCATCAAACTATAGTTGGTGAACGTGTCTGAAATCATGACACGGTTTAGCGGCGGTGGATGTTGCTGTTGTTTGCGGCCGATTGTGTGACTGATTTGTTCAGTGATGATGATCATTCACTGGTGGCTCTCGCTGCCGAAACCTGAACCTAGCCTGCCTATGAAATTCTTGTCTGTGCTCTCTCTCTCTCTCTCTCTCTCCTTCTGCCCAGAACGAGATTTCTGTTTAATGATCTTCCTTTCCTTGAAATAAATTTGCTCCGGGGAGAGAACAAGTGGTCTTTTAGAGCGAGGTTATTTAGATGTGGATTAAGCTGTAGTCTTTCTTTCCACTTACACTAAGCTCAGTTCATTAACCCTAACCCTTAAAACAGGAGCGGTGTAACGTTTTTTTCCCACAAGCTCGAATATCAGCCGATAAAGCCACAAAAATGATTTGTTAAAATGATTTTATTTATCTCTACAACAAATGATAAAAACCTCATATCTGTAATCCCTTTGCTATCCTCGTTTCTGCATTTATTGTATATGAAGGGAAGAGAAGAAGCTATTTAAGGAGCACCCTCCTTGACTTTTGCCTGAGTGCTGATGACAAGTTGGATATCTTAGATGCATAAAAATGTGATTTTGACATGACTTCAAAAAGAGAAGCATACGGATGAGGTGGACCCTCTGCCAACAGAGAGACGAGGAAACAGATGGGTTTTACACAAACAGCACAAACATCAAGAACACTGAGTTAAAGAGCTTGGCAGTCTCACTTGATGAAACAGTGAGGAATGGAGGCGCTTTTAATGAGCATCTCTCCTGTGATGCAGAATGTGAAAAGACAAACTGTTAGCTCTTAAAGGGGCAGTTACAGTTGGTTGGCCCTCACTGGTTGAACCGATCGGTTTTACTAACCTCTTGTTGAGGGACTTTGGTCAACAAGATCGGTAATAATGAAGGAGACTGTTTGCAATGTAATGTAGATGGATTTGGCTTTTAAAGTAAAATAGCCTGGATATGAATTGCTCTTTCATTTGAATTATCCAATTGAACTGATGTAACATCAACGACTATAGCTTGTTTATTTTTTTTGTAATATACTTATGCTGACAGTTGGTGTTCAGCCAACAGATGGCGTCAGATGTGTACGACGGGTCAGAGCGAGGGCCGGCAGCAGCTGAAGGAGTGTGGAATTAAGTACTGATAGTTTTTCTAATTACAGTGATAATATGTTGTTTGCTGCGTCATGTGTGAGCGACTGAAAGACACCGGTTTGCAATTAAATACTTTTTTTCACTAGTGAATTTGAAATGGACAGCAGCGACTGTTATGAATGTAATTTTTCTCAAAACTGTTTATTCTAAGAAATGTTTCATCTTCATTTCATCCTCGTATGTCTTGTTTTGTCCGGCCAATAGTCCAAAACTTGAAGATATCCAGTTTCCAATTATAAAAAACTGAGAAAAGCAGCAAATTCTCACATTTAATAAGCTGGAACCGGTGAATATTTTGGCATTTTTGCTTCATTAAACAACTGAAATGTTGCAAATTAATTTTCTGTTTATTGACTAATTGATTCTGTTTTTTTTCAGCTCTACTTTTTCATCATGGTCATGGAGATAACGTGCCAGATATCAGCTCAGAATAAACTCTAGAGGGCTGCAGCTCAGAATTATTGTCATTATCAATTAATCTAATTATTCTTTCGATTAATCGATTGGTCTTTAAAACATTAGTAAAAAAAATGCTTGTTTAAATTTCCTGAAGCCCAATGTAGTGTCCTCAAATAGCTTGTTTTTAATGACGATCACTCCAAAATCCAAAGATATTCAGCTTAATATCACATAAAACCAAGAAAAACAACAAATATTCACATTTTAGCAGCTGGAACCAGAGAAGTTTTTGTTTAAAAATGACTCAATTATCCAAATTGTTGCAGATTAATTTTCTAAGAATCCACTAATTGACTTGTAAACTAATTATTTCAGCTGTAAAATACTGTTTTCCTGTAAAAAGCATGATAATCAGTTGTTTGGTGTTTCTTCTTCTTCTCTGCAGTCAGTCCTGTCTCAGCTGCTGCAGGCAGATCTGTGCTATAACCTTGCGGTAACCCCCCTCACCCCATTAGAAACCGGTTACATTTCCTCTCTCACAGTCACTCCGAAAAGATGATGGCGTTCTCAGGTCGATATCTTTGAAGTGTGAGTGTAGCGCGCTCAATTTTGCAGGTTGTTTTCAATAATTTACTTGATGTGGCGGTGGTGGGAGGCAATGACTGTCTCTGCCGGGCCGGTAGAGTGCTGCGGGGATATGTATGCGGGGCCACGGACTCCCTACCTGCCTCCCGGTGCTGATCACTCTCACGGCCGCTGTTATACATGCAGCACACCCACGGGTGATGTAATTGGATTCCACGGGTCCCCATTTTACAGTCCATTGCCATGTAATGAAATCATTTATTTAGTTTCATCATAAAATCTGATAAGGAACGACGTCTGCCGGGGTAAAAGTTTGAGCGAACACTTGCACGAGAATGTCGATGCAACATCCCGATGCAGCTCGTTGTGCTTTGTACACTTGGTTGTAAACTTGTCATTTTAACATGTGAAAACAGATGACAAGAATTTATTTGTTTTTATCTATTTGTTTACCTTTAGTGACATATCTAGCATAGAAGCATGTGTAGCAACAAGCAAGCGGCAATCGCTGCTTTCCCACACTGAAGAGAGAGCGAGCGTGTGCAGCTAAAGTGTCTTGTTTCTGCTCTGCCTGCTGTCTCATTATACCGCCGCTGTGCTGCTGGAGGACACCGAAGGACACAAGCGATTGAATTCAAGTGTTGTATATTCCCTGGAAACTAATCAAGAAAAGCCCCAGAATAATAATCCCTGTCCGCTGTCATGATTCATTTTTATTTTGTTCCATATTTTTCTCTGGCTTTTGAGTCACTCAGAAAGAGTAGTTCCAGCATAAAATCAATGTTCCATTAAAATTTAACGACCAGGAAGGGCTTAATAGTGGTGGAACAGATGCCACTGCTTTTGATAACGCCGACAACTCTTATTCAAAGCTATATTGGTGTTGTCAGGTCCTCTGACCGTCGTCCCCCCCCTCCACCCCCCCCCCTCCCCTGTTCTCTTTAGCTGAAGACAGCCTCTACGAAAAAAAAAAACAAAGGATATTGGCATTTCTGTGCCTCGTAGCGGTGAAATTAAAAGTTAGTAAATCGGCAGTAAAGCTCGTAAAATCCCTCAAACATTGACAGAGGTGGCTACAGCTGATGGCACATAGTCATAACTATAATTACTCGCTGAGTTAATGTTGACTAAGGGCTACTCCAAACAGATTCCACACTCACCATTTCCTCAATGTGCTTCATCTTTTATAGATACGTGTAAAAAGGTGTAAGAAGGATATAATAACAACGAGCAGGTCGGCCTGTCAACAAACATCTGCTTTGTGTGTGTGTGTGTGTGTGTGTTTTCTCAGTGATAAAAAATCAAAATACCATTTAATAAAAATCAAAATTTCAGCATTAAAAGTAATAAGAGTGGACTTGTAGGTTCCTTGTGCTATTGTTTTTATTAACGTTATCATTGCTATTGTTGTCATCATTATTAATTGTAGCAGAACAAGATAAATCAAAACACCCCTCAGCAATCATGGCTTAAGTTTCTTCATACTCAGCTGGAACAGAGAGATAGAAAGATAAAGAGAGAGACAGATAGAGAGAGAGAGAGAGAGGAAGAGAGAGAGAGTGAGAAAGAAAGTGGAAAATCTTAATCAGTTTTTTTTTTTTTTTTTTTTTTTTTTTTTTTCTCTTTGAGGGCCATATGGAAGGTTTCAAGCAGCCAACCATATGTTGAAGGCTTTTGTCATGGAAATCATACTTTTTGGCACTTTTCATTGCGCAGCCAAGCCGGGCACATAAATAAAAGAAAACAAGAGAACAGAAAAAAAAAAAAAAAAAAAAAAAAAAAAAATCATACAGAACATGATCAAATCTTTGAGAATACACAGAGTTTGAAGTTTTTTTCTTGTTTGTAACTTACAACAGATAGCTTTTTAATCAAGACACTCCCTGATTCACGTGGCCACCCAGACTGCAATTGGTACCTGTATTTGTCTTTTTTTTTCTTTTTTTTTTTTTTAAATAATAAAAAAAAAAAAAAAGACAACATGAATAGAAAAAGAGCAATTAAATGTCTACATGCATTGTCATATTATTGCTGTGATATATTTACAAATATATTTACAAAATCATCAAAGAGGAACAATGTTTCCCTACATCTTAATTCACAAGTTCAGAATCAAATTGTGCCTCCTTTTTTCTGTAATTAGTATTTTCTCCGAGGACGATCTGTAATACTGCCAGTTTTAGAGACAAGCTTGTTCAGCCTACAGTTACATTCCCAGCTGATGTTTCTTAATGATCTCATTGCTTTTATCTTCCTTATTAAAACACAGTCCCCAGGTTTTTGGACATACATTAAATCTCTCTCTCTCTCTCTCTCTCTCTCTCTCTATCTCTCTCTCTCCCCGAGTAAAATATAAAACATAAAAATAATCTATTGGAAGTAATGATTTTTCTGCATTAGTTCAAAGTTCAATAATACAGCGACGTGCCAAACCGTGTGTTCTGCAAGTTAATCAGGAGACAGGTGGTTTGGATGCTCTCACGCGGTGATTCAGCTGTAGCACTTAGACGACCATTGACAGGATGACGGTGAAAACAGGGAGGAGGAGGAGAAGATGAACAAACGGAGCAGAAACTCTGCTTTTCTCTCTTTTTTTTTTCCTCCTCAGTTTTGTTTTTTTTTTGTTGTTGTTATTTTTTTTTTTTTAAAGGGCGAGCTCAGCATTACTGCGACCGTGCCATCCATTTGGAATATGCAAATAGCTGACAGTGCATTTGCCTGCTGGTGCTTGACCTTCCCCTTGGAGGTCGCTCACCGACTCAATTACGCTCCCTATCTGCAGTCTGTCTGCAAACACCTGTTATCCTCCCACACTCCGCCACCCTCCGCCAATCCCACTTCAGCACATCTCATCCTCCGTGCGTCTGTTTAGAGGCAGTTGGGATGAGGACGGCTGGGTGGGGGAGGAGAGGAGGAAGAGGAGGAGGAGAGGAGGGGGGGGGGGGGGGGGGGGATAAGGACAAATGATGGGGGAGTTTGAAGTGCGTTACAGCGCGTCGTTTTATTACAACAGTCTTGCAAACTTTCTCTACCAAGACAGTTAACATCAATATCATTTCCATTAGTGCTGGTTAGACGTGTGTGCAGCCATCTTTGTGTTATCTCGGCCGGATTTTCTCTCCTTTGACACTTCAGAGACTAATTTGTGCAGAATAATTTAGGAGCAGTGGTGACTTTGAATTTAAACATTTTTTTTAAATGGTAAATGAATTATTGTAAACCTGTTGTGAAATATGTAATTAATCTTGCAATTAATTCAAACGGTACCTGCCCTTCAGCTGCCAGAAGAGATTTTTTTTTTTTTTTTTTTTACCTTGTTGCTCTTTAAAACAATAGAAACAGTAAAATAATAATAATATAAAATAGCAGCCTTTTCCAGTCAAATTACCACTTGTAGCAGTTTTGAACTCGCTGTATAAAGGATTGAGAGAATCATTATTATTGCTTTTTGCACCTTTTGAAACCTTGGCGTAACTAGATTACACCTACGTTATTCGACTCTCTAAGCCTGAGATTTAAAGACAAAAAAAAAGGGGCCAAAAAATCTCTAGTCGTGCGGAGGCAGTTTTTTTTTTAGAAACAGCAAGATGGAGAATATTTTAGTGTTTCGTTTTTCATTGTTTCTTTTTATTGCCCTAAATCGACTGAAAACAGTACAGCTGTGATTGTTATACATGTCAGTTGCTGTGTCAGTAAAGTTATTGCCACGAAAAAACAAAAAAAAAAAGTAGCTCTGCATTCATTAGTTTGAAGTCTTCTAGCACTGGTACTGTACATTGTTCCTCTTTAAAAAACTAAGTCCCACGGACTCTCTACAGTTTTCATGCATATAAACATTTTTTCTTTGAAGATCAGCAGCATCTTACAAGGTCAATGGATGTTTCATTTTTTTTTTAAAATTATAAACAATAAATAAATACATGATAATTAACAAATAAGCAAGTTTTCAATAAATACGCCAAAAAATAAGGTAGATAAATAAATAAATAAATAGATAAATAGATAAATAAAGTATTTACATGATAAATAGATGGTATGCATCTAAACCATGGGCGGAGCTTTGAGCGACATATAAAACAGACAAACAGAATAATTTGACTGTCACTTTGTAACTGAGGGTGTGTGTGTGTGTGTGTGTGTGTTGAGTCCATACCTTCACCCTGAGGTAACACTGGCGGATGAGGGGGAGAGGTGTGGGTGGTGGGTGGTGGGGAGGAGGGAGGTGGGTGAGAGGGTGAGGGGGGTGAGGAGGGGGGGAGCACCTCAAACACTGGGTGAAGATTGCTCGTTTAAGACTGGACTGGATGCACCGTAAAGGCAGCAGAGTTTATGCAAGCCACCAAGGTGGAAGGAAGAACAACGAGAGTTTTCATTGCTATAGACAAGTCAACCGCACATGGCACTTATTACGATAGATCATTTGGTCTGGCTCTCAGTGTTTTTGTTGTTTTTTTTTTTGTCCAAGTCTGTACATCAGGGTGAGACTATGAATTTGATCAGACGGAGCGAGTGATGACCTGTTCAACAGGTTGGCTTAGACGTTTTTAAAATCGCTGCTCTTTGCAGAATTGAGTTGAATGACCTATGGCCTATGATCATGTATAGCTTATTTAAATTAGCGTTTTTTGTTGTTGTTGTTGTTGTTGTTGTTGTTGTTGAATACCCACAGTTACAAAGATGCTTTTGATCAACAAGGGATAATAAGCACAAAAAAATAAATTTAGAAAAATCAAATAGAAAAATAACATCCGTTGAATTGAAACATTGGTGTGGAAAAAAGGGGGTTTTGTCTTTTTACCTTTTTAAAATGATCTCCCTTTTTTGCAAATACTGTCATAGTTCACATTTTCATAAAAAGTTCATGTTGGCAGTTGCAAAAGAATTCAATTCTTAGCAAATAAAAAGCAGCATAAAAATACAAGAGGTCATTTTGTCTCTAAAAAACAAAAGAACACTGTTAGTCCTTTTTTATGTTTGTTTTTTTTTCATTTTCTCATTACTATTTGCTATAAAATATCAGGAATCTAAATATTATTACTATTGATATCAATATCATTATAGTCATTGATAAAAATTCACATGCCAGGCCTCATATATAATTGTGTGTGTAAGTATGTGTGTGCACACGTGTGTACATGAATGTGTGTGCGCATGTGTGTTTGTGTGTGCATACGTGTGAGTGTATGTGTGTGTGTGTGTTTACATGTTGCCCGCATCCTCGCGAGCAACATGTTACTTAATTGTGTACAACTATCATCTACAGTTTCTATTTGGGGGAAGGTTGTTTGATTGTATGTTTCTGTGGACGATTAGCTACTGTGCAGGGAAGAAATCCAGCATCTTTTGAAATTGTCTTTGCCATAATCATTAGAGTTTTCTTCACGTAATCTCAGTGAAAATATTGCTTTCTAAAAAAAGGGAAGAAAAAAGGCATGGAGGGCAGAGTGAACAGGGTTATTGGTTGTGAACCTACAACAGGGGTTCAAAATTTTGCTTCTTCCTCGTGGTTAGTTTTCTGATCCAGAGTCGTCTTCGTCTGCAGAGCCCTTGAAGCAAGCTGACTCATAGTGCTTGTTCAGGTAGGACTTGAGAGCGAAGGTCTTATTGCAGCGCTTGCATCTGTAGTGCTTGAAGGCAGAGTGTGTTTGCATGTGGGCGCGGAGGTTTGAACGGTCAGCAAAGGCTTTGCCACAGTGGGCGCAGGCAAAGGGCTTTTCCCCCGTGTGTGAGCGCATGTGACCTTGAAGGAGCCACGGCCGGCTGAAGGCCTTGCTGCACACGTCGCACTTGTGCTTGAGGTCGTGGGTGAGGATGTGCATGGCCAACGCCGGCATGGACACGTACACTTTATTACAGGTGGGACACTTGCGGGCCATCTTGCTGTCCAGGCTGCGGTGCGTCTGCTTGTGTCTGCTGAGGTTGGAGGAGGTGGCGTACGTCTTGCCGCACTCGTTGCAGGTGTGGCGAGGCGTGCCGGCTCCCCCCCTCTCCTGAGCCGCGGCGTTGGCACTGCTGCTTCTCGAACCCCCTTCGTGACTCTCGCTGTCTCCCTTCCGCCTCGAGCGCCCGTCAGAGATGAAGAAGGCATCCATGGTGTAACCCTCGGCCAGGGCCTCCGATTCACCACTGTAGAAGCCGCTGGCTGTCATGCCAGACTGCGGGCTGTCGGGGTGCTTCAGGTCAGGGTCACAGTACTCCCCTCCGCTGCTCACCTGGGTGTAGAGGGGATCCGACACCGGCGAAGCCAGCTTGTGCTCCATCTTCTTCTCCCCCTGGTATACAGATGGCGTGATGTAATCCTGGATGTAGCCTGAGTAAGAGACACACGCAAACACAGTTGGCCAGCGGTTGTGATGGATAAGGACACAGTGACATGCTGGTGATTACATGATTATGATGCTGGATGATTGCCCTTCATGAAATGGTGAAAGAGCAGCACAGCACAGAGCTAATTGCATTTTTTTTTTTTTTTTTTCCAGATCTCACAGGTTATATTCACAATAGTGCAGTGATGCAGAGAAACATGATGTGCTCAGCTGCATTGAGGAAGGTTGTAATTTTACAGTGAGGATGGATAATAGCTCATCAAAGATCTCTACCTGCGGTGGAAGAAGACGCATATTGAAAGCCCCTCTTAAATAAAGTAGTCTCATTGATTAGACCTCCTTTTCTCCATTTATGTTAAGTCTTGTGTGGCCGGGGCCTGTCTCCATGTTTGCTTAATGAAGGCTCTGTGAGCACTGGCATTACACAAACAGACAGCATCATATTTCAACTCTAACCCTTGACAAATACATTATTTCTCCAGAATTATTATTTCAGCAAGGGTTGTGCGGTTTGTTATGCGAATATGCCGCTTTATGTATTAATTACTGCTGTTTCTCGTCGCAAACAAATACATTTTGGAGCATACTGTAGCAGGTTTTTTGGATCAGATCAAACGTGTCACACAGCAGCTTACATCCTGTAAGATTTCATGCTACGTCTTCAAGGAGGTTTAAGCATGATGCAGCAAAGCATAAAAAGCACCACAAGTGATTTAAAATGTCCCCAACTGTACAGAACATGATTTTGAAGAGATATATTTTTGTTGGCATCATTCATGTCTTTCCTTTCCTTTCAAAGCAGCCCGGTGCCAGAGGAGCTAAAAGGCTTGCTGGCAGCTAAAAGCATCCAAACAGAATCCAATATATTCTCTTGCTGTGAATCTCAGGAGCTGAATAAATTCTAAATGCATTTGACCTCCGGGGTAAATATACCTTTAGTCTATAGGTTGAACGTTTGAGTGCAAATATAATATGTGGTAAAAAATTTCTTTCCTGAGAGAAATAGTGCATAACTGCAGAAAAAAACGCCATTCCTAAGCACTGTGTGCAGCAAGCAGTGGAAATTAGGTATTGACTGCTTTTTAATGAAATTCAAAGTTTTGAACTGATCAATAGGCCATCATCTGTAAAGTAGCGCAGCTGTTAGAACAGTCGAGCGGCGGAGAAGATAGAAATAGCGCGAGGAACAGATCAAGTATCTGCGACACACAATAATAGTTTATTGAGCACAGTTTGCTGGAGGACTGATAACGGTGAGACGGCGGCATCACACACACACACACACACACACACACACACATTGTTTGTGAAGAGGGTCACCTGTCTGCAGCAGCCAGCACGCTCAAGTGCCTTCAAGAAAACAGGCCATTAAGAAATCAGTTGAAGTGCTCCTCTTACTATACAAGCGTCTCCATTCCCAAGGGGTTTTTTTTTTTTTCTGTTCACACACCCACTTTGTCAAAGACATGACCATGACACCCGGGGACAGGGAAACACCAGGCCTGTGCACACATTATTATGCTACACTGCATGGGTTCACTATTTTAAACTGCACAGATGGTGTTTGTCCGAGAAAAAGAGAGAGACACACACGCACACTTCCTTTCAAAAACAACAAAAAAAAACAGAGGAGAAATCATATTTTCTTTTTTTTTTTAAACTAAATTCTTACTATTATAATTACATTTAAAATTATAATAGCAGCCACATCCACCTGTTTAACAGTCACAGACTTTCTAGATAACAGCTGAAGGGCCTCCTCACTACATAAGGTCTTTATTACGTAGAGATTTTTTTTTTTTTTTTCCTCCTCCTCCAACAAAACATACTGTATCAGTGTAAGCAGACTTGTTTGCTATGTTTCAATTACCCAAGGTCAGACATGGAGCTCATCATTTAGGACTCGTGCTGTATCAGCCTTTACAGCTCATAGACTCATTTCTCTAATGCAAAGCAAGCATGTAATTAATGGACCCTCTCAGCCACCCCTCTTTGTTGTTCGACAGACACTCAAGTCAAATGTCTCCACAATGGGGGGAAAGAAAATCTCCTGGCACGGCAGAAGTGCTGATGTGAGGCATTTCAGCCACGCTGAGAATTCTTCTATTTTGCCTTTTTTTTTTTTTTTTTTTTTTTTGACTCAGCGTGAAAAGGATAAATCTTTTGTTCAAATTAAACATCTTTTGTCAACACCAGTGTCTTATTGTTCTTTTCTTCTTCTTCTTTTTTTTTTTTTTAAATATAAGGCTTATTTTTCATGGTGTTGAACAATAGATTCAGGAACAATAGAGAAGGACAATAATAATATGAACAGATTCTTTCACAGTAATATAAAATAATGCAGCAGGAAATCTAAATAACATTCATAACAAGCTTTTATTTTTTTGAAAAAAACGAATGCTTTTATTTCCTGTCATTATTTTTCAGTCTTTACCCAGCAAGTTATTTTTAATTTAACAACCTGCTCTAGTTTACAAACCAGTGCAGTCTCTTTTACCACTAATAAAATATTTTGTTAATTCCACTAATCCTCATCCATCTAAAATTCACCAAACCCCTTGTTATTGACACGGTTGATGAATAACAGGTGGGCATCATCACAACATTCAGCCTCTCTCGCTGTGAAAAAATATCCCAACAAATCACAACAAAGACACACATATGGCCCTCTAAACGTGGCCACAAAATGGAAGCGGCGAGCTTAAAGCAGACTGTGAAAGTGAAGGTCGCCTCTCAACGCTGACTGGAGCTTTAGCGTGGCCGGACCGTGTGTTGACCACAGTGCAGCTATGTGCCTTTCTTCGTGTTTACTGTACAACCTCTTGTCACGTGATTAGCCTCATTGCTGCCCCAAGCATTTTTGTCTCCTTTTTCTCCTTCCCTTCGCTATCCCCCTCAGCCCTTCGCTCCCCACCTCCCTCCCGGCTGTACTGTACAGTGTGTTGATGTCTCTTGTGGCGGCGATAGGCCTGCACGGCTGAAACTCTAACCCCTGCTAGTTTTCAAATGCCCGGAAGGAAGAGAAAGATGTAGTGGAGCGATGGGGGTGGGGAGACTGTGCATGCTCCATTTGGATGGGAAGAGGGGGGCAAGGGAGGATCGGACCGTGATGGGAACTCAAGGACAATAACAGCTAAGGACAAATGTATCATCCGATACTCATCTCTCATATTCATGAATTTTTTAGTCCACATGATGACCAGATATAGTCAGCCTATGTGTGTTCAGCCCTCCACAGGGTTGGCGCAGTCATACAAATACGTAACCGGAGCTTCTCCTGATTAGACACACGTTTTGTTCCCTATTTACATAAGCTAATCCGTGGCTGTGACCTGAATTGTGTCTGTCCTTCACTGGAGTCAAAAAACAAAAGTCTGGGAGCACAGTGAGAGGTGGGGGGGGGGGTGGGGGGGTGGGGTGCCTCTGGAGGGGATTATTTGGGATATTGATGCAAAAAAATCAGCTGGCTGCATGTTAACATTTCATATTAATTTGCACACTACAAGCATGTTATTGGCTGAAGCGGAACAATATCTCACCCGACACAAAAACAAAAGAGGAAGCCATCTGTGCTAAGTGTGGAAATGCCAGGCATGCTGAAATCAGCACCGGAGCAGTCTACAGGCAGGAGTGCTCGCACATCTTTGACTATGGCTGGAGCGGGGCAGACTGGAGGCATGTTAACTCACCATTCTCACTGAGACGAACCCCAAGGCTGGTCACCGAGTCTGTGATGGAGCGTGCAAAAGTGAACGAGTCGTCCAGGTGGTGATGATGATTGGAGGTGGCCACATTGGACGAAGAGAAATCATCAAGCTTGATCTTCTTCACCAAAAATGAGCGGGGCATGTTTCAATGGATAAAAACACAGAGCTGAGAAAAACGCATGAGAGAAAATCAAAGACCCACTGAGGAAGCACACGAGCAGAGCCGGCTTGACGGTAATCCTTGCGGTCAATGTGAAGACAAACGGCCAAAAACATAAGATAAGAAAGAAAATGGAAACCAGTGGAAGAACGAGGCTGACGGCAATGCTGTGTGATACTCTCTGGCTCCCCCAGCTTCCCCCGGAAAAATAAAAAAATAAAAAATAAAAGCGATCCTGTTCAGCACTGGATAGCTCCTGTGATGCAGCAGGCTTAAAGGACCAGTGAGGAAGAGAAGAGATGGAGACAGACAGAGAGGAGGGAGAGAGAGAGACTGTCAGACTAGCTGAGATCAGCAATCACGCCAGCCTTTATATGGGGCACAGGCAGTGGAAGATCAGGTGGTGCTGCGAAATGGAGCTGCTTAGCTTTAATCCATCAAATGTCCCCGGGGACACACATCAAATTACTACTGAACCGTCTGTGCATTCGCACACAGACAGAGGAGAAAGAACACAGCCAGACCCCCACTGCCCCCACTGCTGCTCCCCCCTTCTCCTCCCCTCCCCTCCCCTCCCCTCCCTCTTTCACCCCGCTTATGCTCCATGCTCGGAGGAGGAGTAAAAGAGGAGGGCAGACAATGGAGATGTGGATGAGAGCACACTCAGTGTCCTGTCCCCCATTGTTTTCAGATGAAGTGGCACAGTTTATGTTTGCCTTGTACAGGCGCTGCCTCCCTCATGTCATCTCTGTTACCTCAAACAGCCTCAGATCTTTCCGTCCCTTCGACACACTGCACTGTACTCGCACGCTGAGAGCACATGTACAGTACAGGAGAGAGGGTTTATCCGAGCGTCTGAGAGTGCTGGACCTTTTTTTTAAAAAGCCGCACTGGATTCCAGCACTGTTGACGAGCGGGCTACAGGGAGGTACTAGTGCTGCACAGCTCAGCGTGCTCCCTCTCCCTCCCCATTACCGCTGCACAGATGTGTGTCCTGCCATGCGTGGCAGTGAATTATCTGATTAATTAATTACATCTTTTTTGATTAGGGTGAAATCTAGAATTAGATCCGTGCTCGCTAAATTGGCCAGATATCTGTGGGTTGGTTTGTATTTGTATGGATTCATTAGCTCATTCTATGAATTATATACCACATTATACATGGTGTTTTTCATCAGAGCTCATCGTCTGCGGTTCCCTTGTTAGAAGAAATGGAAGTGAAATATTTATACAGAATAAATCTCGCGGTAGTTTCTAAAAACAACAGTGGATAGTTTTCGAGTGGAACAGAAAATCTGCACCTGTTCGACAGACACTCAAGTCAAATGTCTCCATAACGGAGGGAAGAAAATCGAGCACGTCAGAAGTGCTGATGTTAGACGTTTAACCGCGCTGACAATTCTTCTATTTTGGCCTTTTTTAATTTTTGAGTCAGCGTGAAAAGGAAAATTCATTTGTTCAAATTAAACGTCTTTTGTCAACACCAGTTTAGTGCCTTATCGTTCTTTTCTTCTTTTTAATATAAGGTTTATATATATTTACTGGTTTCTTTAGTCCTCTATGATAATAACCTTAATCTTTGGGTTGTGGACTGTTGGTTGGGACAAAACAACAACATTTTAGATTGTGTGTTGGGTTTTGGGAAACAGTGATCGACCAAATGGATAATCGATTAATCTAGAAGATAACAATCAACAGATTCATCGATAATGAAAATAATCATTAGTTGCAGCCATCAGAGTAGGAAATTGAAATTTCTCCATTTTAGCATTTTTCTTTTGAAATAATCCTCTTTATAATATTTGGTGATGCTCACAAGTAGTTTCTTAATTATTTCTATGATTCATCAGTTAATTGTTTAGTCTGTTAAATGTCAGAAAACTTATTATAATTTCCCAGAAACCAAAAGGTGAAGTAGCTTAAATAGCCTCCAACAGCTCAAACTCCCAAATATTAAATTAGCGGTCATATAAAACAGACAAAAACAATGAATCCTCACATTTAAGAAGCTTTGACCAGAGAATATTTGCTTAATAATTGTCTTTTGATAATTGATTATCAAAATTATTGGTACCAATTAACGAATCAACTTATTGCTTCAGCACTTATTGTATTAACTGTGTTAGTTTTCTGGCTGTTAGATATTTGAATCAATAACATCTTGGATATTTATGTTGGTTACATTATTAGAAGTCACATTTTAATGTTTCCAATGAGAAACGTTGGGATTGTTTAAGACCACTTGTAGAGTCCTCTAGAAAAACTCAGAAGGTCCTTCAATCTTATGATAAGACGTCCATCTTTTAACTATCTGACTACTATGTATTTTACATTTTTCATGTTGAAATCGTGCTTGACTGTGGTTAAAGGTGCCATAGATTTATCCAGTCGTCGAGGGGTGTCCTCTCTCTCTCTCTCTCTCTCTCTCTCCGGCGTCGCTGTAAATCATTCCCCGCCACCAACAGTGACCCTGCAGCTCGGGATGAGACGGGATTCAAGAGGGGACGGTGTTAAATCAGTGTGGTCAGGATTTATCACATGTATGTGATTGTACATTACAGGACAGGTTCACATTGCTGTCATCGAGCCAGGCTTATAGTGAGGAGGCAAGGACGAGAAAGGTCAGGGGGAAGAGTCGTTGTCTAAAATGATGAGCCCCGCGGCGAAGGTTTTTTGTTTTTGCGGTGAAATATGTTTTTTAATAAACACCTCTCAGTATGAGTCATCTTGTGGAGAAATATGTTTCATAAACTAATCACTTACAACTGTTTAATTAACAAATTGCACCTGTTAATCAAACCTCTCACCGTCAACCGCAGCTTCTCGTGTTTGGTTTCTTGATGAGAAATAAAAATCTTTGTAGCCGCAAAAATAATTTTTCAGACTTTTATTCCATCGAGCAGGGAGGTTAAATGAACAATGAACCTTCCTGGACTGATATTGAGCTTTTCCAGCAGCCTCTCAAACCTGCAGTTTGTCTCCATCTGAACTACAGCTCACCTCTGGCAGAAGCACTTGTTATTCTGCTCCTCGTACAGTGAAGTGGAGCAAAGCCAGTTTACTTCCCCCAAAGTATAAACATTGTGCACTAACATCAGTGTTGCAAGTTTATCAAATATTTAGCTGCTGCTGACAGTCGGATTGAGTAGAAATTCAATTAGGGCGGCAACTAAAGACTATTTTCATTACTGATTCATCTGCTGATTATTCTTTCAATTAATCAATCGTTACAAGTCTTTGAAATGTCAGAAAGCAGTGAAACTTCCCAGAGCCAGAGGTGACATCTTCAAACCCAAAGATTTTCCACTTACAATCATATATAAGAAAGAAAAGCAGCAAATCCTCTTTTTAAAAGATTTGTCACTATTTTTGCTTGAAAAATGACTGAAACAATTAATCAATTATTAAAATAGTTGCTGATTATATTTCTATCAATGGCCTTATTGCTCAAGTTTTATTTCAAGGGAACTATATCGTAACAATAGAATCATATTGTGTGAATGTTTTCCAAATTGTAATCAAAAACGAACAAAATTAGTTATAAAGGTTTTTGTTTTACATGTGTGAGGAGTTTTGTGATATAAAGCAGAATAGTGGAGCACAGATCATTGTATTGAACATCAAGTGGATGATTTTATATACATTTTACTTGCCTTTAACATAGCTTAATAAATACTTACACCAGAAAAACACTCTTACATTGATTTCAGTCGTAGCTGATAGAAACCACCTGTAACTGAAAAAGACATTAAGCAGCATGTTGACAGTAACGTCCGGTTAAAATATCTGCTCTCAGACCGTTTTCTACTGATCATTATAATTATTATATAATTTGCACTTTTAATTAGTTCACCACTCCTTCACACGTGACAAATTAAAGAATGTGTGCAACAAGTTAGCCACAGGTTAGAGGTGACAAACAAAAGGAAACACGCTGTGATTGAAACGTCTCTCAGGTTACGTATCCAGCAGCAGGCAACACATTGCCAATTGTTTCCACATCCTCCTCCGCCTCCTCCTCCTCCTCCTCCTCCTGCAGGCCGGCGCTCAGGTCCACTTATGGCCCCCAGACTCCCTCCGACATGTGGTCTCTGCCTCAGGACGTTACCATAGCGACTGACCCCCTCAGGCTGGAGGAATGGTCTCTACTCTGTGGTGCTGGAGCAGGGGTGAGGCTCTGGTCAGATGGGGGGTGAGGCTGTGATACAATCAACCTCATTAACATCCTGTATGGCCCTCCAGGGTTATGGAGACGACCGGGCCTGCAGAATAAATGAAGTCAATCTACTTGATTTGTTCCTTCACACTGTTCCGCAAGAGACACCGCAGACAATTACCCCGTCTAGAGGAACGTTTATTTAATATCTATTTACAGACGCCTGTTTAATTATTCAACTTCCAGCTAATTCTGACAAAAAGAAGAACAGAATATGTAACTTTCAGTGGGATTGTGATGCATTAAACCTGAAACTTAAGTGTCTTTTACTAGGCAGTGCTTACATAAAGTCACTCTGAGCTTGTTGGGCTAGGTGAAGAGAAGCTAAGAGTCCATTAGGCATCGCCATCTATAATTCACCTCACTCTTGCTTACTGGGTCACTTCAATGAGGCTTTTTTTTTTTTTTTTGAGCTGCTGCTACAGTAAGAGACTGTTGTGCTGTTTCAAAGCTAATGGTGATTAAAAGGTTTCAAATTTCAATCATTTTAGATGCAACAAGTATTTATTCCAGTAGAAAAATTTGTATTTTATCATTTTTAGGCCTTTTGTGGCAGCCATCATGCACGCATTTGGCTCAAAATCTATTTTTTAAATATCTTTTTACACATGGCTCAGGGAAGAAGGTCGTTTTACTGCGGATTCCCCGTCCAACATGAAGTCTGAATGGACCTTAACTGCCTCCCCAGCCATACTGTATCTAATGCTGTTTGGCAGATAGTTCAGTGTATCACTCATGCCCTATTTGGCTTGTGTCTGCCTGTTGTCCTGTATGCATCTCGGAGCGTGTGTGCATTTGTTGTCCATGGGCAACTGTTCAGTAAATAGGGCAATTAAGTGTGAAAAGCAGAAAGGAGCTAGCATGTTCCTATCTCTTTGGTTGGGGGAGATAATTTATGCTAATAACATCTCTACCGCTCAAGCTGCCCAAAAATGATAGCGGACCCTTTTGGCTTCAGAAGAATCTTTTCATCCTCTTGGAGGGGGAAAAAAAAAAAAAAAAAGTGGTTTCTCAACACCTTGCAAATAAGACAGCTGTGTGGTAGTGAATGAATCTCTCTCTCCCTCTCTCTCTCTCTCTCTGCCTTTCATCTCCAGATGATAATCTTTTCTCCTTCACTGTCTTGTATGGTGCATGTTTGTTCTTCATTTAGCCTGTGGAATACTTGAAACCTAGTTTTTTCGCCTCCGTCTCTTCCTTGCTCTCTCTTAGCCTCACACCCTGCAACACAATCTATCATCATTTTTCCTTCAAGAGCCTTCAAGTCGCAGCATGTGTGAATGTATTACTGTAAATAGTATCCTATGCATGAGTGATGCTTCTTAATAACACTTAAACTCGAGCTCAGTATGCTGTTCATGTGGCATAAATTCCTCTATCATTCTGAGGGGGGGGGGGGGGGGGGGGGGGCACAGAGGCATTGGGGTGGCTGTGGGGAGCAGGAGGGCCAAGATGGCAGTTCAATAAATAACCCTAGCGAAAGTAGGAGCAATAAACCATATGAAATCTCTACCAGCTACCCACTATCATGCACGGTGAGGAGCTCTCATGTCAGCCACTAAGAACAAATGTGTCAGCCACCAAGGGTAGGATAATTTCTTTTGTGCACCGGCAAAAAAAAAACCTGAAAGCCTGATCAAAAATGTGGGTTGCACTTTTAAAGTTGGAATAGGTTTTCTGTAGGAGAGGATTTCTTCTCCGTGGTTTTATTGTCTCCCAAATGTTATTTTCCGTTTTAAAAAGGAAGCAATTATTTCGTCCACAATGCGAGACGTTCCACAAAAGTGTTCCTAGCGAAGCACTTTCATTTTCTAATGCTGTAATTAAAGCTTAACTACAATAGTCATCATCACACCTTGCTCTGATTTATCGAGAAATAATTGTTCAGATAATCTTAGTCTAAATTAATTGGGTTAATTAATCACCACCGCGTCCTCGCCCTCCCTCCCTCAAATAAAGGCATTGTAGGGTCTTTTCGCATTATGTTCCATCACGAAGGTCAGAGCAGTGGGTAATAGACTGTCGTTTCCAATTTGTACTTCCACGCAAAAGGAAGAGCAAATGCATTAGAGAGATGGTATCAGCCTGTTTAAAATTAGACAACAAATGGACAGATTTGCATGCATGCAGCACGGATGGAGCAGCACAGCAGAGAAATTACTCAGGTAGCATGTTGAGTGCAGCAGCAGCAGCAGCAGCAGCAAATGTGGAAAAATAATTACACACCAGTTACTTATTTTCCTTTTGAGGATTCACTTCACCTGTTTGCAGCCAAGGGGACAAGCGAAATTAAACAATCACTTTCTGACTCCACAGGACGACACGTTTTTTTTTTTTTTTTTTTTATGAATAAAATAAAGAAATCTGCAACCAAACAAATTTTCCATCAGGCGACACTGAGACATGCATTTTCCTCTTTATGTGTTTTTCCTACCAATGCATGTCAGGGAGAGAGGTGAGATCAATTTCCACAGGATTAGGCTGCCTGTGGAAAATGATTGCTTTTTCTAATACTTAGTAACAATTTTTCAATTTCCTGTGGTCTTTGTTACTCTCAACATTTTTGCAAATGAGCAAAACAGAGGCAAGCGGCATTGCTGCTCCGCGAACTTCACCTTGGGACCAAGCATCATTTGCATATATATTGAGAGCATACGTTTTTGGTTTATAATAGTCACCATTCTGGGGTGGGGGCGGGGAACTGGGGGCGGCTGGCAGGCATTCTGTCACCTGTTATGAGGCCCTTGTCCATGAACATCCCTAGGAGACGAAAGCAGGCGATAATTACGGTGCTGGGACTAAACTGGTGTTGCTCTCTCCCTTCACACATTGTTTTAAATCTGAAGAGAAAAAGTAAAACAAAGACGGCTCCGGGGCACCTCTTTGTCTCCGAGGCTCCCTGAGATTTTCGTGAGGCTACAAAATTCACAGAAAATGAAATTAATCTATTGGCACAGCACTGATCCTGTGGTGATTACAGTTTGAGCCTGACACTAATAAATGCACACGTTCCACTCTTTGCACTTTCACAGTGTGCAAGGGCTAACTATATTCAGGCAGAATCAGTGGAGATGCACTGCAGATGGTCACATGACAAATGGCTTTATTGCCCCGTTATGGAGATTTGAATCATAATTGAGTGTCTCTACAGTGATGTGTGCACTTGGTATGACTCACAGTGAGTCTTTTGCTAGAGGACAGATGAGCTCTGTTGCTTCTACTTCAATCTGCTGCTGCTGCATATTCAGATTTCACCTCAAATCTTTTTTAAACCAGCCTCAGTATTTCACTTCCTTCTTAATGTTTGTACAAGATTTGTGTCTAAAGAAAGAGAAGAAAAAAATGAGGTGAATCCTACCGAAGAGAAACCACATTTAATTTCCCGATTGTGAAACGTATTTTATTCTTGCAACAGTTAGATTTATTGTGTATCTAAAGTTGAATAAAGAGTAATGTGAGCATGCACGTTTGCACACTGATGCATGTGCTGCACGCATCACTGCTTTTGTGTGTGTTGAGCGCTTTTCAAAGGGCATGCTTTTGTGCAGGCACAGATGATGCAGCTGGCAGAAGCATGACTATTGCTGGAAGCATGTCCACGTTGGCACACTTACAGAAAGCTCTGGCTCCTGGGTCACACTTTATATAGGCTACATAAAGGCTGCCTGCCCGTCTGCTGTCTGGCCCATCGATAACGGCTGTGATGCGCAGACTGAAAAGTGCAGACACAATTTGAGTCAATACCAATTCTTTGTCATAAATACTGAAGTGGTTTTATCTGTTGTTCTTGTGCTGCTTCTCCCTGGGTGACGTTTTCATTCACGATAAGATGATGCAGATGTAGTGTCACACAAAACGCTACAAGATGCAGCTAAACATAGAAAATAACTAAGAGACAACTAAGAGTGTACAGCCACTAGCGGCTCTGTTAGGCTGTACTTATAGCCACAATGTTGCTGTGAGCTAAATGCTAACACATCTTAGTTTAACATGTTAGCATGCTAACATTTGTGAATTATCACAAAGCACAAACTTAAGATGATGGGAATATTATTATTTTTGCAGGTATTTGGACAAATTAAATGTTGGACCTGATGATGGAGCTAGATGAAAGGTTATGTCCTGTCAATGTTCATTTATATAGCCTAATAGCACAAATCACAAATTTGTCTCAGGAGGCCTTGCAATCTATACAGCATACCAACATCCTCTGTCCTTACACCTTTGATTAAGAGACCACCAAAGTTATTACAAAGTATCCTGAGGGGACATGAATCTGTACGAAATTTCCTGACAATCCATCCAATAGTCGTAAAGACATTTCACTCAAAACCATCGATGTGATCGTCATGGTGGCAACAGAGGAAAAGTCAGGGGATTACCAAAGTCATTAGGATTCATCCTCTGGGCACCATGAATGTCCGCACCAAAATTCATGACGGTCCATGTAATACCTGTTGAGATATTTCAGTCTGAACCAAAGTTGCAGCTCGACCGACTCCCATCCCTAAAGCCATGCTGCTAGCATGGCTAAAAATATAACAATATATACTGTATATGACAATTCATAAAAAGATTATCAGGCATTAATTGTTTACATACTTCCAGACCAGTTATGCTTATTTTGTTCTTCTTTTCATTGCTCAAGCCAATACTCAATATCTAACTCCAGGAAGAGGGGAGTTGTGTGAGTTTTAACAGGATCAATCATGTTTCCCATGTAAAGATAGCTCCATTTATTCTGTAATTTCCCGATAAATTAACCAGCACAGACACCTGTCAAAACAGCAGACAATCTCTGTGAATCTACCTCCCAACAGGCTCATCTTGATGGGCTAAGTTGGTAATGACAACTCCCCAAGTCTGTCCCCTCAGGCTGAGGGATGAGAGCGCTACAGAGTTCTTTTCCCATCCGTCCCTATTAGGATAATGCATCAAATAGACATTTTAATTTGAAGTTCATTTTCTCCTCAAGGCTCTGTAAATGTCTGCAAGCACGCATGCTGGAAGAGATAACCTTTCTTTTCGGTGTTGGCTTGTGTGATCTTTTTTATTTTTGTGTCCTAATGAAATGTTCACTTATCATTTACTACATTTTGACTTTGTTAAAGAGTGTAAATTCATTGGTGCAAGCTGACTATTCAAGTGGCTCTTTTGAAATTAAGTGGCGTCCAAAAAACAAAAAAGTAAACCCTCATGTTCTGTTAATAGAGCTCCTCCTCCAGCTTTACTAAAAGCAAAACCGCAGATGACTCATTGATTTCCACAAACAAACCAAATTGCCAGTGGTGGTACACACCAGTGTGACTCTGAGGAAACCTCATCACTCAGCATTTATATTGTTGTGCACCCAGCGACCTCCTTTTTCAACCTAGCTAGTGTGACGATAACGTGCGTGAAATGAGCACCGAGGCCTGCCAGCGGTGCCTGAGCCCTCGAAGGGCCCGACACCTGCCTGCGCTCAGCTGTTCCTGCCACGCTTGACCGCATGTGGCTAATAAACAGACCTGTCCTTATCACTGGAACTCCATTAACGGGGGTTGCAGTCACCTGAATCCCTCGCTGGGGCGACAGCAAATTACAAGGCAAATGTAATGGGTTTTGCTATATTGCCACACACTGAGATAGTGAATTACACCAAAGGCCTGATGTTATTACATGTCCCCAGGACGCTGGCTCTGTGTTTTATGATGACTACAGTGAAAACCAGGTCAGTGCTCAAATTGTCATGGTCTTCGCCTCTGTTGCTCCAGTTCTATCTATCATGTCCATTCAAAGAGGGGACAAAGGCATACGGCAGGTCGTGCACTTCACGTGTCAGCCAGCACTGAGCGCTTCAGACAAGTGGCCTCAGACATGAAACCGCTCTCTTCATTATTATCTGTATGAGGTGACAACAAGTTACATCATGCAGGAGATACAAAAGCAAAGTGATTAATCAGGTCGCCATGCGGTGAGATCCAGTGATGAAAAAGCCCTGAGGCCAGATGCATAAAACTGTAGATTCATGACTAAAACTGTGTATGCACAAAGCCAGAAATACGCAGATGCACTCTTTTCCTCAGATTTATAAAGCCGTGTGTACACATGGTTCTGTTTTATAAATCATTAAGGAACTGGTGGCACATGCACGAGCCTCATTTCCACTCCCACAATTAACCATAAATGGATGAAGAGACTCCCTGAACCAGCCGTTTTCATATCACCTGCTCCACCAGTCTTTACACCTGTCAATGAAACAAACAAGGAAGAAGGAGCGCCGTTTCACCGATTGCGTTGCACCGGTGAGGTTCTCCAACAGTAGAACAGCTTTACGCATTACGCGCGACCATTACGCACGGCTTTGCGGCTCTTTATACCGTCTATACTGTTAATTCATCACAGTGATCTGTGAATGATTAGTTTGTAGCTCTCATATCTAAACCAACTTTACATGGTGTGACACAACTAAAGATAAATTAAAAAGAATATTAAGAGCAAAATAAAATGTTGACTCCTATGTAAATTAAAAGAATGATAAAATTAATCACACAAAAGTAATTAATCAGTTACATTTATAAATGTGCCTTTGATTGGCATTTTACAAATTTCTGTGTAAATGCAACTTAAATCACACAATCAGTGCAGCTTGTTATCAACCTAAACAAACTGTTTTACTATCAGATTCTCTCACCCTATATTTCATCATCACATCACACTCAGATCGATGACTGGAAGGCAGAGAAACAGGATTTATTTCATGAGGCTTCATTATGGTCAAATAAACTAATAGCAGTTTTGACCTCAAGACACGGTCGCGTCAGCATTTAAAATGGCAAAATTTTCCATCAGTTACACAACAATGGATTTCAAAATCAATTCCTTGTAATGGAATCGGTGTGATCAGTGGTTTCTCTCACAGGGGAGAAGTCAATCCGCACAAAATTTTCATGTCTAGTTCTAGTTTGGTGAACATTAGCTGTGTTGCACCATCTGCTTTTACTCTTCTGTTTGAATAAAAACTACACAACCATCACATCCTCATGATGAAACGACCACATAGGTTGATTGTACCTGCACTCCAGAATGACCCATAGGAGCCTTTTCTATTACGCCGTCTCTATCAGCACTAATCGTAAAAAAAATAATTATGTTTTATGGTGTGACAGCGCTGTGGTTAAGGTCTGGTGAGGTTTAGGCACAAAAACCACTTGGTTAACGTTAGTGAAAGATCACGGTTTGAGTTACTTCCGTAAAGTTACTCAACCTTTGCCGTCATGGCAACAGTAAACATCAAAGTTACGTTTTTTTAAAAACTGTCCCAACTCATATTGACGTCATCTGAACTGCGTCATTTCCCTGGGTCATAATTACTACGGCCACTAGATGGCGTAAAACGTAACTAAGCTATAGGTCATTTTTTGCGGCTGAATTTTAGATATTTCTTGTGAGGACGGGCTGCCACAAAAGAAGAGCGTTTTGCGGACAGTTATGAGCCAGAAGTCGATGGCACATTAACGTCTTTTGAATCAACTGTGTGAGCTTATTGTCGCATTAGCCACAAAGCTAATGAGCTTGATAACTGACAGTTAGCAAGCTAGTTAGCCCAAAGATCTTGTTTCCCCTTCCTCAATAACTCTTTTTTAAATTAAATTATGTACAATCCTGAGAACAAAATGCTGGAGCAGAAATGTTCCTGCACAGAGAAAATACAAAGAAGCTCAGAGAGCTGTTGTGACTAGCATGTTCCCGGCTTGTTAGCGTGATAGCAGGTTGGTCGCCAGCAACAGTAGTTCACTAAATACCGCTGCAAGTTTTCACTACATCACCAAACCAGAAATAAATATTTCACAAGGGCACATGGATGAATTTTGCAGTAGCAGTTTCTAGTGTTCACAGAGTCTTAATCAGGGCTAAACTGATGAAAGACACATTAATAACACCTGGTCCTTCATATACACAGTCCACTGGATGTGAACATTGTACATCACACGATGAAATGACCACAAATACATTTCACATGTTGTCAGTTTGTTAAAAAATAATTATACAAATTAAAAAACACTAGTTTCAGCTATGACAAATGTTAATATATAAAATCTCACTACAGTACATTAAGGCATCAAATTTTAAAATCCCAAAGGTTTCTTCAAATGATCACCACCACTAACAGATTTCTCACTGCACTTGTCATTGCTCGTGTGTTCTTCAGCAGATATCTATATTTAGATCCAATGGCATATGATACTGTACGTTAACCCGTTCTGTGCTTCAGAAACACATCTTAGTGCATCTGATATGCCGAACAGTGACAAGGACCAGTGAGGCGATACAACAAAGAGAGTGTGTGGAATTAAATTAATAATTTGTCTGTCTTTTGTCTTTAGATCAATCAAATCATTGTTTTGAATTATATTAGTGCACTGTGCAACTGTGGATCTTTTCAACCGTTAGTTTTCTCAGTAAGGTGGGACATATTTGAGGACTAACTTGTCCATGAAACACACGCTAAAGATTTTAAGGATCAGAGTTGGACTAGAGCTGCAACTAATGATTATTTTTTTAATTTAATTACTGATTGATCTGACGATTGTTTTCTGGATTAATTGATTAATTGTTTGGTCTATAAAATGTCAGAAAATGGTGAAAAATGTCAGTCATCGTTTCCCAAAGCGCAAGATGACGTCCTCAAACGTCTTATTTTGTCCCGACCAAAAGTCCACAACCCAAAGGTATCAGTTTACTATTATAGAAGATCAAGAAACCAGAAAATATTGGGCATTTTTTCTTAAAAAAATGACTCAAAATGACTAATTGTTAACAAAATAGTTGATGTTTAATTTTCTGTTGATGGATTAATTGATTAAGAGACTAATCATTGCAGTTAAGTTGAACCACAGGATGTTTTTTTATCTTTTGCCCTTCAGATCTCCACCTTTTAGACATTTTACTGCATATTGCTTTTAATTGATGAGGTTGAAATAAAATTTTAAATGAAGCAAATAATGTTAAACAAAGAAAAGAAATGAAACATATCCCTTGTCACAGTCATTTTTTCACTGTGTCTTGTTGCCAGCAGTTATTAAATGCAGCGTCTCTGTGGTCTACAAGAGAAAAGGGGCCATGTAACAGAAACAGTCATAGACAAGGGGTTTGTTTTTGATTATTGAACCTCGTATCCTTTCTCTGGCAATACATCTTCCTCTGCCAGGCCTCCCAGGGGCCTCAGGCCATCCAACACCACAGGCCAGCTCTTGAGAAGAAGGCAGGGACAGTGTTACCTGCAGGTCCCTATCCAGGCTCAGGAGATACCACTGGGGCCTCATTGACAAATTGTCCTTGTCTGGCCGCATGAGAGAATAGGGATTGCGGTAATTGCATATTTCCCTCTAATTGCATTTGTCACATGTGGGGTCTGCTGCTGTGGAGCCAGGTCTGAAGCCCTTCTCAGTGATGTGTTAAACCCAACAGCTGAACTCTCACCTGCACCACGAGAAGGGGATGTGCAAGAAGAGGCCTGCAAAGAGGGCAATAAATTATGCAGTGGCACAAAACATCAGCAGAGCAACCCCGGAGTCGGGCACAGCGGCTTCTGCCAGACGGAGACACGCTGCAGGTCCATTAAAGCCTCAGACGTGGTCATGAAGTGCTTTACTCAGTGCTTAAGGACAATCAAGGGCTTCTACCTGCAGGATTGCATGACACGAAACTCATAACGCAGCTGCAGACAAATAAACACACATATTTTTGCATCATAAAATTTTCATGCTTTTATTGGAATATGCTTACCGCTATTGCCTACTTGTCACAGTGTCGAGTCCTATAATGAATATAAAAGAGAAAATAATGTTATGATGATCTGGATCTGCTGTTTCACACGTCTCAGCCCCTGTTCTCCTGCTTCCACAAAGTTCGGGGGTGATGCGGGAGGGGGGGGCAACAATAACGAGCGGCTCTCATCTTGGCTTCTGGTGCCTCGTGATATGCGGCCAGGCTGCTGCATTATACAGAGGGGTTGTACAACTACATTTTAATCCACTCGTGTTTCTGGCCTGATAAAAGGATTCTCTCCATCTCTTTCTGTTTAATTCACACCATCATCAATCAAATGTGTCCCTGCCCTCCCCCCCCCCCCTCCACCCCTCCCCTACTACCCCCCCTCTCCTGGGTTTTGGGGTCTGCTGCAGATAGGTTGGGGGTCCCCCGAGGGGGTTAGGGACATGACGGACTGGTCACAGATGCCATAGAAATTAAAATGCAAGAGTCTGTGCAAGGTGTTACATTTCTCAGACATGCTCATTTGTAGTAATATCTGAGCAGCATGAGGAGGCTTATCTGTGATTCCAAAGACGACTCTCACCAGATTATGTGAATATGATTAAAAAAAAAAAAAAAAAAAAAAAACACGCTAGTTGGGAGCACTGTCTCCATACTGGGGCTACAAGTGTGGAAGATTCCCTGCGTGGTAGATGCACTGTTTTTGTCTTCCGCCATTGTCTGCACATGACAGTCGCCACAGGCTACTTAGTAATGAATATGTGCCTGTAGCATGTGTTCTGTGTGGAGCCTATGAATAGAGTAAATATGCACGTCTCTGCACAACAGGTCAGCTTCTGAACACAGATAGAAGAGAATATGATCAACCACAGAATGAGCTCCTGAAACTACAAAGGAATTATGTATAAACAACCTCTCAGTCTGTGACTAAAGTGTCACACGATGATGTCTGATATCCCGGCGAAGCTTTTTTTGTCTAAATAAGGCTACAGTTCTGTGTTCTTCATTGTCTTTCATGGATATCCATAAACCTCTGATGGTAGCTCTCTTTATGTGACACATGAATATACAATCATCTGACAGGTAATACAGACTCTACAAAAATAGAACATTTGTAAAAAAAAAAAAGCCTATGTTGAACTATTTCATGACATATTCATAAAGGAAAAACATTTCTAGCAAACTTGTTTCATGTTAATGTAACACGGTTACTGTTAGGTTGTAATAGTGTATAACAATAAGCAACTATATAATAATAATATATTTATATAACGCTTATCAAAACTAGAGATTACAAACTGCTTTATAGGGAATAAAGAAATGCACCAGTCACATACACATACATGAGAAAAATAAGTTCATATACCTACATACATACATATACCAACACACATAAATACACATGAGTGGATTTGCTTACTGGGCCCAGGCCCAGGGGTCCAGGAGGGGCCCCTAAGCCAGAGCCTCTGTGTTAAGTCGCTGTTATTAACTTTGCATTTTTTGTTTTATAGTCATTACTCATTCATATCAATAACAGAGCCCTAAAAGTACTGTAAAGTCGTTGTTCATGAGGACCCCATAATGTTGTTATCCACCCCTGATCTGTCTGAACGGGGCCCTTAAGTCTACAACTGCATGGCCGTACAGTAGAGTTTTTTGCAGGGCAAGGTGGGATATTTGAGGTCTTGAGAGTGCCGCCTGTTGAAGAATGCTCTTTGAAATATTATGCATGCAAGATAACATACATTGATTGATTTTTCAAAATTTTTTATTTATTTATTTTGTGGTGTATCACTTGACTGTATGTTTTAGTATTAGGCCTTAACTGGGACAAGTGAGATTCCTTACATGAACATAAAAAGATATTTTGGAATAGTTTATAAGGTCCCACCTCTTGAAAAATCAGGGGTTGCCCTGTTTATTGCAGATATAATATTGTTGAGTCTATTATTGTGAAAGAGAAGCTTGTGTGCGCTACAAATGTCCATTCCCATTAGATTAATGAGTATAGAAACTGGTCAATAGAGGGCACTATTAAAGTTTATGAACTGGAGACAGGTCACAAGTGAGGTCACGAGTCACGAAAAGGTCAATCTATGCATGATCTTGGGTGCTTTTCATTTAGCTAGTTTCTGTGTCCTCTCTCTTCTGTCCTCTGGCCGTGACACAGAAACCGATCTCCCTCCGCCATCATCGAGGATCTTCCAATCCCTTAAATGCACCTCGGAGGAGACGAGGAGCGAGGACAGAGGAGGCTCCTGGAGGAGCTTAGAGCGAGGAACCACAGGTGCGTCCTCTGCAGAAGTTTTTCACCAGACAGCAACATCCCTTTGATCGAATGTGTTTATTATTGATTGGTCAGCTGATCTGACAGAACAATACAACAGATCATGAAAACTACCTGTGGAACAGGAATGAAAACACCAACAACAGCTTTTCATATTTATTCATAAAATAAAAATGACAGAATAATTAATTAATCTTCATAAATCAAAGGCACAGTCGCATCTCCTATAAAATCATCCTGAGTCTGAAAAGGACGTTAGACTGTCACAAACTAAATAAGCAATATTTTATTTAAACATATTCTGCAGGCTACAGCTGTTTTTATTGCTCCTTTATGTTTATTCTGTTCTTACAGTAATTAACGGATTTAAATTGTCTTTATGTGTCTTATTCTGTGACAGATGCCACTGTAGATCTATAATCAAATAAAAAAGTTATCAGATGTTTCTAGCTATCACTATGTAGAAATTAAGTTACACTTTAAAGTGTTAATTAAATGTATGAATGAATTTTAACTTTAAACTTTAGAGTTTAAGCTGTTAATAATTTCTACATATTGATAGCTGACTTCTACATATTTAACAGTTGAGGTGATGTGCGACATGTGTAGTTGTCGTTTCCTCAAAATGAAGCTGGAGGGAGCGAGGACGTCCCATTTGATGAGTTAAATTCCTCCGTCCTCACATCTGTTTCTCGCGTCCTCGCTGGGAGGAGCTAAGACGCGAGGAAGAGACGCGAGTGAGGAAAGCGAGGAGACACGTTTCAAATGAATGAAATAAAAGCTAAGAAAAGAAAAAAGAAGCAAAGGAAGCAGATATTGTGTTCAAAAACACTCCGATGAACGATGTGAATAACAACAAGCATTCATTAGTGGCTACTGTGACTGGAAACACTCAGAGTGAATCATCAAGCACGACAGAAGTGGAGAACATGTGGCCTGCATGCTTTCCCTGCATCATAGAGCCACAGGTGCCGCTGTGGACGCTGACCTTATAAAGCTAATCAATGGGGAGAGGCCATATTGGAGAAAGATGCTGAGGAGAGTTGTCTTTTATCCCCTTTCCACCAACTGGAACAACCTGGTGCTGGACTGGTGCAGGTTTGCAACTAGCAAACCCTCTAAGAACCTGTTTGCTTTTCCACAGGCTAGAGAGCCAAGTCGTTATGTAACTGTACGTGCCTCCAGTTTTCTAGTCACGCTAACTTCAAGCACTTCACACTCCAACCTAGTAGATGGTGGTAATGCAGCATAACGCCGGTTGCCACCTGCCATAAAATGGAAAAAAGAACTATAATAACAAAAACAATGGTGGACTACATTACCATTTATGTACATCACAGCTTTATTTTCTCTCATATATACTGCATACTGCCCACTAAATGAATGATTAGGTATGCCATTACCAGCAGACTGATCACATTGAAGTATACTCACCTGGTGTTACACTGTATTTGGTGACCCATCAGATTATGTGACCTGCAGTATTAGAAGAAATACTCAGATCGGGCTGCGACTGATATATTAAAATGCTGCTTATGCATTGACTCGTCAGTATTAATGATGTACTCTGTTTTAAATGCATTTAGTATATCAGATACTTTTACTCAAGTAAAGGATCTGAGAACTTCTTCCAGCACTGCAGGTCACAGAATGTAATGGGTCGCCAAATACGGTGTAACACCGGCCAGCAGCCTCTTCACAACTCAAACACATCGCAGCAAATGTCCAAACAGGCATTTGGACAAACTGATCACATATTTGGAATCTACATGGTTACTTTCTACCTAAAAAAGACATATTAACAGCTTTTAGATCAAAATCTCTGCCACAATGGCAAAGATTTGTTTTTGGTTGGTCACGATAATCAGCCTTTCTGATCCAATTGGGTCCAGAATTTGAGTCGACTGTTTTTCTCGTCCCATCCATGAGATTCCTGATATTTTACTGATATTCTTCCTGTATTTGAAGACCGAAGGCCTTGCACACATGCCTTAGGAGCTTACTTGGCCTTTCATGTCACGTAAGGGTTGCTGAGGTTGCTGTCATCATTTTATCTGTATGAAAGTGATACACCCGCGCTATGTGACACTTTTGAAAGGATAACGGATAAAAACAAGCATGATGTGATTATTTCATTTTACAGGCTGTTTCTCAACGCAGCAGCCCTGTAATAAGACAGCAGGTGGCAGGTGTCGGAAGGGGAGAAAGTTATCGTCTTGTCCTCCCCGCTGCAGTTCTTTGAACAGTCCCATTTGAACAAAGGATTAAGTGTCCATCATTAATCATACGCTAATCTTGTAGATTTAAGCAAGTGGTTCCCAAAAGTCAATACAGCTATAATTTAATCAGAGAATGTCATCGCAGTTTATGGAGCAAAATGGAGAGCTTACAGACAAGGTCTTGTATTTACTTTCAGCGGATCACCTCTGTGCACAATAGGCTGAGAGTTTCAAGAAACACTGTGGTTGAAAAGTGTCCGTGTTGTATTTCTGCAGTGAAATACATCTGCACAAACATGTTTTTTATAAAAGAAAACATGGAAATGTTGCAGTGGAAGAGCTGAGGCTCAAACACAGTTAAAACTGATGTTCATTAGTGTGAAGGATGGTTCACTATATTTAAAGACTATTATAGAAACTGATTGTAAAAGAGTTGCAGCTGAGGTGGTTTTTTATAATGAAATCTGAATTGAAGTCATGTTACATAAACATTGTATTATTAATAAATGTCAGTGAAGCATTCGTTGCATTCACTTCCTGCACTGTTACACAAATTAAAGACCTGCTCCATTTGTATTACGAGTTTAAGTAAATTCTGATATCATGATCTCAAACAGCAGCTTTATGTCGTTTTAGTATAATTTGTATAGTTCACTAACGTGGCTTCTGCTCTCTCAGTGCAACTGCAGCCCTACTTCATAGTTGTAGTTAGTAGTTTGTGGGACAAAAGTATAAATATTTTATGGAGAGTAAATAATTCAACACCTGTGTATTCCTCTGTGGTTCGCTACCAGCTCTGATCCAGTCACTTCAAGACATCTTTTGTGGATGGAGAGCCCTTCAGCCTAAATGACACTTGGCCAAATAGCACTTAAGTACATGCTCAATATTTTAACAGGGCTGTGCAAGGAAGCCGTGGAGTGGTTGAGCTGTTCCTGTAAAGTAGAACAGGTGGATTGTTTTTGGTGGAGAAGCACAGCGTAAAGCTCTTATTAGTGACTGCAGAGCTTCTCTACTCAGGTTCAATGAAACAAATAGACTCGGACATTTTCTACTGAAAGTGCTGTGATTTAGTTACACCGGGAATTAAGATCAAGTCAATCAATCAATTAAAGTCTAATCGCTTATGGCTACTGTAGGTTATCCTTGCATTTTAAAGGCTCTGGCATGCATTACTATCTGTATTTTTTCACAAATTTGTTTCTCAGTAATCCTGTCTCTTTTAAATTATGTTCATACACAACTAAATTGCAACAGCAAATATGTTTTGATTGAAATGTGATGCTGGCTGATTTATGTTTTCTTTCAACATAATGAGAAAATGTTAATGGACTTATTTGGCAAGTGGCAAAAATGTGGATACTGAACTTATGAGTGAAATGTTCAGAGACAATGTGCTTCTTTTAAAATATCCCATCGTGCAGTACAATATCCACTTGTAGAAACTAATAACTATAATGACAATAACTATATTGTTATTAAACTTTTTATGGTTATGTTTAGACACTGGCAGCACTTGGTTAAGGTTTGGGAAAAATACAGAAAAAAAGTCTGCAATGACTTGAAGCACGAGACACAATCTGTTTATTAACATTTAAACAAAACAACGATCTTTCATTAACCTTAACCAAAGTGCTTTTATCGCCTGAACCTAACCACACCCAGGACTGCGTCTTGTACGCTCGCCATCCACCCCAACCTCCTCCCTCTGACTTCAGAGCCATATACTAATGTAGTTCTTCACTCATTCGAAAAATGTTGACTGAACATAATCCAGGCAGTGATTACACTTGGGGAAAACAATTTTAATAGTACATGAATGTAATTTGTAGGAGACGGGGTTGCTCTCAGTACTGTATGATTTCACTACTGTGTCTGTGACACTCAGCCCATTTGTTACGAATGAAAATGTAAATCGGGTCACAAATATATGTTTTTAATTTTTAAAAAAGGTTAAATAACTTTCCCAAACCAGCTGGGTTCTGTAGTTTTTAGTAAATGTTCCTCAAACTGGATTACAGGGTGGATTTGTTGGGAACGATCAGCACAGGATGATGAATGTCAGATTGATTTAAAATAAACTACAGTATCCATGTTGCCCACATTGTAGTGAAGTAAATTGTCACAAAGTGCAACAGTGTGGCTTTTCAATAGTTTTTGGAGCTCTATGGCCCAGAAGAATAAGATCTATCAGGCTTCAGATACACAGATGACACTTGTTAGTAGAATCAATTTATTGTTGGTGTTCGTGGGATTTGTTGGCAATAATAAAAATATAGACTTTCACTGGACTTATCCTTCAAAGCAAAAGAAGTCCGATGGGTGTAAAGATTTTTATAAAAAGGTGCAGTTTACGTCAGCATTTCTTTTTCTGCTCCATGTTCTGGTAATCAATTTTACCAAACTGTTTTCTGAACTATCCCCGGATAAGCGTTGAAATGGCTGTTAAAGAAGCTCTGATTAACGCTCTGTTGATGAGAAAATTAACTTATATACACTTCATTATAAACCCAGCAGACCTCAAGGACCCAGACTTTTATGAAGCCGGGACCAGATGTCATCCAGCCACAGCCCCAATTAATCTCCGGGCCTTGTAACACGCCCCTAGAAACAAAAAAAAAAAAGAAAAACCTGATTGGGTGTGGAGGGCAGAGACAGTGAGTAGAAAGCGAGGGTGAGAGATGCTATCCGGGGAGCAGCCGGCCCTGGCGAGCCTGCAGAGGGTGAGATAAGAGGGGGGCGGCTGCGGCGGAGCCTGGGTCTCAGAGAGGAGGCTGAGGTTATTCATTGCTCCGCTGTGAAAGCTTGAGAAGATTACCCGGAGCCTGGTTGGCAGTGATACAAGGGGGACAGGCAGAGGGGGCCCCCCTCTCACCCCTTTGTTCCCCATCCATCTGCTTGAATCTCACAATGGCTCATCAGGACCAAGTAGGGTGGAGGGGTGGAGCAGCGGAGGCTCGCTAGAATGGGAGGAAGTGAGCGGGCGGGGTGGGGCTGAAGAGGGGGTGGGGGGGGGGACAACCTGCAAGACATTGGGAGGTAATGCGAGGCAGCGTAGGGAGAGTGAACTAAAAGGAGGGAGAGATAGTGCAGTACGGGGAATGAATCCTGGAGCACGGTGCTTGTTGAGATTGAATGAATGGTGCCGCAGCTGACAAGCTCTGACAGGCTACATTGGGAAAGGCCAGGGAGGCGGGTGTTCACATTGTTATTTTCTGGGAGGTAATGGGCTGGCAGCTCCTCTTCACTCTGAATAATCAGTACTTTGGTTAGACTCAGACACCACTTCAAACCATGATAAATACACCACTCCAAACCCTCGCGACCAAGAGGATAGCATTTGTCTCTAAATGCCTTGACCACCATATTTATCTTGTTGAGGAATGATCAGATGATGAAGGGTGCTTTCTTCCATTACGCAGGTAATTATAGGTGTTTTTACACAGGAAAAACATTAGCGGGAGCTTACCTTTAGAGCAGGGGGCCTTACAGTAGTCATATTGCGCTGATGGTGGTGAGGGATAACATTAATAGTGAAATAGATCCAGTTTATTCTGTGACTATCAAGGAAATGTGTATGTACTGTGCACATGTTATTGTACTCACAACTCTTTGGTCCTTCTGTATTCAGAGTGATGATAATTCAACATAAGCTGCCAGTGTAATTGATGATTCACTGCATACATTTCAGAGTGCAGGACTGCTGTAGGCCTTTCTCTGGGAAAGGAGGGCAGGTTTTCTCATTCAAAGTGCAGCAGGTTCTATTAATGGCAGTTCATCATAATGCAAGATTCTCGATCCTCTTTCATACATAGCTCCCGGTAAATTACTGAGATAACCTTTCAGGCACCGCTAGTGGTTTTCACTATTCATACATGCAGCTACATTCAGGAACATTTCCATCTTGCGCCTTTTCACACATGCCAATAGATGGGGCAAGGGGCAGTTCAGCAGATGGTGGTAATGCAACACTTACGGATGCCAACTGCCATAAAATTCAACAGAAGAAGAAGAAGATGGGGCAAAGCCAGATGTACGCGGTGGAAGACGTCTCTTAATATTTTCAGGAACATGGCGGGCGACCAGCCAATGTTGTTTGCAAACAACAGAACTTGTATTGCCTGTTAGTTATCAAATCACCTGCGGATGCTTTGGCAAGACAACAGTAAACAAGTTGCAGATTCAAATACGTCATTGACAGAGTCTTGTGACTGGTTCGCTCGCTCCACGTGAAAGCGTCTTTTGTCAGACTTTATGTGCTTGTCTCTGCAGTGTTACTGCTTTCATTCACAATACAATCATACTGGCATTTTCCCTTAAATGTTTCTGGGTCTTAAGATGGGAAATTGGTGGCACAGATTTCCCTGCTCCCATTCACACGTGACCCCATGCAGGAAATGTTCCTGAACATTTCAAGGATAGACTGCATGTGTGAAAAGGGCTTCTGACTCCACTCTCTTACTCTTTTGTCACCTTCATATTCATAAAACTGGTACAATGTGTTGCTGCATTACAGAAACTGCAAATCTGCTAAATGCTGCAGAGTAGAAGCGTGTGGATAATGTTTGACAGATCTGAACAGAAAAGGATGTACCAGGTTTGATTTTCTCACCATGTTGTCTCAGTAACCTCTTCTAGCAAAAACTGTGACACTCGGGTCAACCCATCTTCTGACTGTCCTCAGTGTAAGTAGTTCACGTGTGACTGTATGAATAGCTAGAGGCTATTACACTGCTGAATATGAATAGCAGACCAATTACTTTGGCCCAGATGGAGCTGTGTGCTCCTCGGAGAACACCCTATCCTTGCCTCATACGCACGCACGCACACACACACACATACACACACACACACAGGAGTCTGGAGACCCTTCACTCTCTTGGTAGTGAAGGTAGAGGGGGACATGAAGAGGGCTAATGAGGATCCCAAATATGAATTTAGGACCCTCATTAGCCCTTATTTTGGATCAATTCATGCTTTTTCACCATATTTGACATTTGTGTCCTAGCAACAATGATCTGTCACTTCCAATAATGTTTTGATTGTCAGCTGATTGCTTAGCGGTGACAGATAACACACAGCAAAATTGTCTTTTTTATACATCCAAACCTCAGAGGAGACAGATGCACTGTTTAAGCATTTCAGCTGACCAAAACTGAGTAAATGGATGTTGCAGTCGAATCCCAGTCCGTCCCAAAGGAGCTTTTACTGGGACGTTCCCAAAAGAATCCTATCTCAAACCAAGCCAGTGTTGCTGGCGCTCACACACACAGTGGACATATGGCCAATCTCCCATCGTCTGCTGTGCTATTTACGGCTCAGTAGCCTGTCATTTGTTTTGCCTCTCAGAAACCAGTATGACACCTGTTTGAATTCTCAATAAAAGGCTTTTTTATGTCTGGGAGAAGGCTGTTGTCACTTAATCTTTCTCCCAACATCACTAATGATTGCTGTCTCGGTTTTCTCATGAGATAGACAGTAATGTTTCTGGTTTTGCTGATGAAAATTTGGGCTCACAATGATTATCAAGTCAGCCATCAAAGGTCGACAAATCAAAGAGTCGTTGAGGTGTTCATGTGCATCTGGACGTGAATTAAATCAGTGCTCCATTTTCTCTTTATGTGCTGACAGCAAAAATCTAATTTTTTAGTGGCTCTGTAGGGAACCGCTACTTGTCAGGAATATTTTCTTCCTAAACTACCTGAATGTTTGAAGCCTTCCAGCATGTACTGGGAAAAAGGCAGAGACACTCCATGAACAGGTCAGAATATCTGGTAATTATGGTGCATTTTTTTCTATTTTTATTTGATATTTGAACTGTATAATTGTAGAAATGCATGGATTTTTAATCTCTAAATGTATCATTAGATTAAGGGGATGTAATGTACGACTCTTCATTTAATGTGCCATGTTCACCCTGGCTGTAAAAGGCTGGTGACCTCGACTCTCGCCCAATATGTGCTGGGATAAGCTCCAGCCCCCCCTGCGATTCTGCATATGATAAGCAATAATGGATGGATGGATAGATGGAAATTTGACATGGTCTGATTAGCACAGGCATGGCTTTCTCATGAAAAAGGCTTATATTGTGATTGTAATGTTGATTTTATTCATAACAAGAAAAATGTAAATGCCAACTTTGCTTAAACCTACATTAAATGATTTTTTATTTTGGCCACTTCGGATGCAGCAGAAGAAGCTGTAAACACAACACTGACATATTATCACCTTTTAAGTTGATATGATGAAATTGTTGCAATTGAATTGTTGCTTCTTTACACATCCAGCAGAAATGAAGCATCATTAACTTTTATTTGTAGTCGTATACAGTACCAGTCAAAAGTTTGGACACACCTTCCCATTCACAACCTTGAAGAAAGTCTTTTAGTACCACGTTATGCTGAAAAAATGTTCAGCCAAAAACAGACATAACACATAGTATATTTATATATATATATATTTATATATATTTACATAGAGTGTGTACCTGAAAATAAAAACTGAACCATTTACAGTAGCGCAATATAAACTCTGGAAGTAAAAGGTTTAATGAATTAAATTCTGACTGAAAGCATGACCTTGATGACTGAGCATGCACCTGAAAATAAACTGACCCATTTACAAATGCTTAATATAAAGTCTGGCAGTAAAAGGTTTACAATTAAATAAATAGGCAAACTAACAGCAGCACAATCAAGGAAACAGGTTTGAAAAAATAACATTCTGTCCCACCATTTTGACGTCCTTCACCCGTCTTCCAACACACACCTGACACATGGGTTTCAGTTTGTCAGTTTTACTTAGTTGACACTAACAGAGTTCATGTGTTAGTTATACTTGCATACCGCTGTTTGGCCTCATGAGTAACCAGGTGTCTAAGGTGCCACTAAAACTCTCTATGTGACATGTGACACACTGTCTTTTGCAGCCATCGTGACCTTTCTGATCACAAGAGAAGTTAGCATATCAGTGCTAAGGCTGATACGATGCTGGGTTTTATTTTTTGGTCACCAAGCTGAAGACTCTTTCACAGTCTGCATTACTGTGAAAAATGACAAGGACACCCAGCATGACAATAGAAATTCAGACCCAATTCTCTCCAAGTCCTCATCAGCTCTCTCGGAAAAAATACCATCATCCAGGCTTGTGGATTGAAAACAGCCGGAACTCCTCTTCAACATCACCCACTGTCACCTCTTTGGGTGAGAGACAAGGAAACCTGACCATGAAATACCTCAAAGAAGAGAATGTGGCAGTTTGGCGTCTATTCATGTCTGTTGCAGCAGTTCAGGGGAACTTGGAGACCATGTAATCTGCTGCTGTTGTGAAGTAGCTCCTCACATCACTGATGAATCCTCCTAGCCGAAGGTTACACTGGTTCTCAATGAATATATGTGTCTCATAGCCGATGGATAACTTCTCTTCAGACAGCTTGTATTCTCTTGTTTTTTGCAAAGAGCAGGCTTACATCCTCTTAGCCTCATCCATCATTTTGACAACATGTTCAGCTTTACAGAGGGCGAACAGAATTTTTTGAAACTGCAGCTCTTAATGTCAGAAGTAAAGTTTGGATGCAAGGTTTCCTCCTTCTGAAGAGTTTGGTTTGCAGTTTCAAACGGGGGAACGGCCCATTTCAAAAAGAAAGAATAAAGCTTTGATTGTGGATCAATCAAGATCTTGTAAATCTTTTCTAGTTTTGTCATCTTTTTCTCTTTGTTCCTTTTTTTCTCTGCCTTCTTAGAGAGAATTTCTTCTGTTTTTTACCACCTCTGTTTACTGAAAGACAAATGCATTCAGGTCAAACACTTTTGGGTTGGAGGATTGGGGCCTGTTTCCATCTGCTGACTTGCTGCTGGATTGCATTACGTGATTGGAGATTCTGGTTTTAAAAAAGCTTGAGGATAACTTCTTGGTCTTCAGGTCAGCTCTAGCTTGTTGGAGCAGGTGTGTGTGTCGGAGCAGATGAGGGCTTTGAGTGCAGCTGAGGGCTTGGTCTTCAGAGTGAGACCAGCTGAGGATGCAGGCTGGAGTTCAGCTCCCTTAACAGAGCTAAGAGGCACTGGCTTTGTTTTCTGCCCTGCTGCCTCTTCTGCAGAAAAGAGACTCAGAGAACCGATTGACACATTGTCCAAGAGACATTCGTGTTGTAGAGGACAACTTCAGCATCGCACAGACTTTGGACGTCACACAGCACAGTTTTCCTCTTGCTGGTCTTATCGAGGTAGCAGTATATTGTGATAAGCTGGTCCTTAATGCCAACATGTAGCTGCTGTTTCAGCCGACTAAGCAGATATGGATATTCTCTGCCTTTATGAATGTTACAACTCCTTTCACTAAGCTCTGCATTACTGCAGCATTGTCAGCCGCGAAGCAAACACAGTTGATCCATGGTTTTAGTTTGAGGTCAACAAGATCATAGATTCCTTCTCTAGTACATCTTTTACACTCAACACATTTGAGCAGCATTACTACTATTTGCCAACACTGGGATCATAGACACAGAATACCACATGATAAAGCTTTACATCACCCGTGTCTGTGCTACCATCAGTTGCAGTACTTTCTGGGTAATGGCTCATAAGATCACTGATGCTCTGTTCATCGTTCAAGGCAAGTGTTCTTACTATGGCTGCCGTTTTGTATCTGGCACAGCCCTATTGCTTGGCAGTTTGACTATCAGGGAACATCTTTTTAAATAATGGTCCAGCATGGTCAGCTACAGATAATGGCAAATTGAGCTGCAGTTTGTGAACAGTGTGTCTGCCCAGATTGGCCGCAAATCATGTTCTCTGAAAAATTTTGTGTTGATCTTGGATCCTGGCGCTGTTATGTCTTCCATTTTCTTATGTTCGGTCCCTTCAACATGGCGTCTGCAGACTGAAAAGTGTGTGTGTGTGCATGTGTGTGTGTGTGGGGGGGGGGGTTATTATATTATCACTTCTTTTTATCCATAACTGTCATATTCCTATCGTCAAAAAATAAGAATTAACTTGACACATCTCTCCTTCATAACATCTTACACCAACATGAGCACTTCATGTTATTTTCATTCTGGGGATATACATGAATATATAGCTGGTGTTGCCATTTTTGTCGTAATTGTATCCCTTTTAATTCACAACACTTGCCAATAGATAATGTAAATGCATCATTCAGTGTTCACTTATAACCTGCTGATCCTTGATGACTGATGTCTTGCAGACTGTGCAGAATGCATGGTAGGGAAGTCTGGAGATACAGAGGCATGGCCATCTCTCCCGGTAATTTCTGCAGCGCGTGCACTTGCTTTTTTTTTTTCAGCCAAGGGTGCCATGATCTGCTCCTCTCATTACGATAACGAGTTTGGCTGCAATAATTATTAGTATGAATGCTATGAACCATCTGTGACACACGGATAATATAACTTAATTAAAAAATAACTTAATATTAATATAACTTTGCCAACTTAAATGACTGGTGAACAAACAAGCAAGCTAGCTTGCAAATACGTAATGTTAGGCTAACGATAACTCAATTCACAGTCTCAACTTTCCGAATCCCCCCCCCAGCCTGTTTACCTTTGCAAAGGAGTTCAAAGAACGACCCAGCCAGCCGGAGTGAGGAGGGCGAACGAGAGGGATAAAATCAAGTGTTGCTGTCGGTTTGCGGATACTAGCTACTGTCTCTGGAAATTACATTACACATTTGTCAATCATCCCTGCTTGCAAATATTTTTTTCATAGGTGGGTGAAAGCAAGGGGAACGAATCCAGCGCTATGATTGGTCGAACTCTTCTTCATTTGTTTTTCGGCAGGCCAGACGCTCATTAGCGTGTTGCTGCCGCCTCCTGCCGTTAGACCCGTTTGCTGCACAATTGGTCAAACTCACAAGGCGTCACCAGCTGTTTTGCATACTTTAGTGACAAATCGTACCAGAGTACTTTGATGTCAAAACGCGTACAGGTTGGCAGGTCTGGAAAGTGTGTCCAAACTTTTGACTGTATATTCTGTCCAATATTGGTGAAAGCGGTGAGAGTGAATCAAAGCAGTAAAGCTGCGGGCCGGAAAACCAAAACAATGAGCTGAAAGATGCTGAAACTGTAGAAATGAAGGGATATGCAGAGTTGCGTGATAATTCTCTGTGGGTTTGTCACTAGCGACCCATTTCACATAGTCATTTCATCCTTTCTTGATATGAGACTATTGACTATAGAAGCTTTAAGTCAGAGCAAAATACTTCATCGAGATATTATGTTTTGTGTTGCTGTTGCTACCTGATGATAGTAAACTAGTGTCACTCCTGCAGATTTAGCTTGAAGAAACGGCCTGTAACATAATTACACCAGATTTTAATCAGTACATCAATCAATATCAATATGCTAGATTCCCAGTCTAAGGTAATTAAGACTGTAGCCACCACTGAGGACACTGAGGTCATGTCCTCTGTATTTTCTTCTTTTTTTTACTAACCTGGGGAATCACTATGTGTATCGATATAGTTTAAAAACCATCATTTTTTATGCCGATACCCATATTTTTTCACATATTTAAATTTAACTGCTTTCAGGCTGATTAAATAAATAGATAAAGGATTTAATATTTCTCCCCCAGAATTTCGATCTTGGCAGAAGTAATTTAGTACTAATATTAGGATTATATCAGCATACTAAATACGTCAAACATTAAAATATAATATTTAGACTTTTTTATGTAGTCATGAAATCCTGACTACACCCCTCCACATATTCTATATACATGCGACTTCTGTGACAGTTGCACTATGTCATGTTTTCTCTGTGATACTTGCTGAGTTTGTGTCTCTACAAACCTGGAATGCATCGATCTAGTGTGATAAGCTCACGGGCAGAGGCCGATGAAATGAATCATCTTTAACCTAACACTTACACACTCGATCAATAACAGGAAAACAGTCTTCATAGTTTCCATTTCTGTGTTTGTAATGATCCCTTTCTTCATTAATTTGACAGCAAGCCTTCGTTCTGAGATCAAAGGTTGTTTCCAGATCAAAACAGATGTTTGCTCAGAGCTCTGTGGACCATAGGAGGCCAATGCACAGGGCCCAGGGGGCTCGTGTGCCCTGGATGTGGAATCATCATCTTTTGTAACTGAAATGCCTTCTTCCTCCACTGGCTATGAATGCAGGAGACAGCCACAGGCATGATGCACCCAATGGAAAGACAGAAAGGACAAAACATACTCAGGAATAAAGAATGGTGTTAGAAATGAGGGTAAACAGAGATAATGAAAGCTGAATAAACTGACACAAACATGTGCATTGAAAATAATATATTTTGATCATTATTTGCTATTTCCTGTGCTAGAAAAAAACAAGACTAAGAGTCTCCAACCACACTAGTGTCTCTGAGAGGCTGTACTTCTTGAGTTTAATGCTTAAGTCAGTCTGTAAACATGCTCACAATCAATCAATCAATCAATTAAACATTATTTTTAAAGCACTTTGTACAGGTTGGTGCAATTCAAAGTGCTTTACAGATGACTGACAAGCTCACAATAAGACAGAAGATGTAAACAGTGACAACAATTTGAGAATAATGCACACAAAAAGATAAAAGTGTAAAAAAAAATAACAATAAAATAGATTAAAATAAATTAATAAATAAATAAAACAGATAAAGGACACTGACAAATAAAATAGATAAATGGGAATAAAACATTTAAAACATGTAAACAATTAATAAATAATATATAATATACATAAATAATGCCCATAAAAAATTCTAATCAAAAGCCAGGCTAACATGCTGATGTTTATCAGGTATAATGTTTGACATGTTCACCATCTGACTTTAGTATGTTAACATCTGCTAATTAGTTCAGCTGAGGCTGATGGGAATGTTATTGGTGTAGCAGGAGTTTGGACGTAAACCAAAGTATTGGACAAACTCAAATTTGGCGTTACAATTTTCTCCTGAGGGGGACATGAATCTCCAAATTTTGTGCTAAACCATCAAGTAACTTTCACCAGATAAATGCAAACTTTGACTTGCTGGTGATGCAAGAGGTCAGGGGATCATCCTCTGTGGACCATGAACGTCTTCAATCAAAATTTCATGGAAAACCTGTCAAGTCGTTGAGATATTTCAGTCAGGACCAAAGTGGTGGAACAAGCGACTAACAGACATTGCTTTCCCTTCAACCACACAGCTAGCGAGGCTAAAAAAAAATGCTTTGACAGCCAAAAAAACTATCTTGACCTGATCTCCCTGATGAGTAGATCCATACTCCCCCCCCGCCACCAAACAAAGCTTCCTTTCCTCCTCTCTGCTTCCTCTGCACTCTGACGATCATGCGGCCGCCAGCACAGGAGACACACTGTAGCACCACAACCTGTTATGGAGGGTACAGGATGCAACGTTCAGGTTTAGAGTGTCACCCTCAGGCCACAGAGTGCTGAGTCAGTCGCCACTGACAAGGTCTCCTCGCCCTGCTTTCACCCTGACAGCTGAATTATTCATTAAAGGAGAGGAAAGCACAGGGGACCCTGCTAATTTCTCAATGGGATTGTTGGCTGTCCTCACAGTAGGCTGTCCAATGAACAGACAAGCTTGGAGGGTCGGTTTGAAATGATCTGTGAGTATTTTACTCAATATATTTATGAAATGGACATCACTCACTATCCACACACTAAAAAATGCTCTCAGTGACTCATTGACTTGTGGCAGCTCGGATAGATCTTGTGTTTCCTGAACTGATATGGCGTTAGCTGCTTTCAAGGACACCGAACGGCGATGTGTGGGAGACTGAATCAGACCCTCGCAGATTTATTGAGTGCACTCACACCTATCGGATGCATCCTGCAGCGGCTCAAGTTGTTTTAAAGGTTGGGGACTTTGCCAGTTGTCGTCATCAAAGGGAGTGTGTCTATGTTCTTGTCCTTTCATAACTGGCACCGAGCCAGTGAGGCATGCAGAGGTTAACTTAGCATATGACATTCTCTCCAGCGCCGAATCCCCATAATGAACTAAATCATGTTAAAGTGAGAGCGTACAGAGAGAGAGAGGGCGCATTACTGTTTTTCATCTCTACCTATTCTACTTACAGGGCGGCGGCGCAGGCATGAGAGAGATCAATAATCTGTGTGAGATAATGAAATAAATCATTAAAGCATAAAAATCCACAGTGGTTACTACTTAACAACTGATGAGTCCTTTGATACCAATTAAAAGGAAATACAAAATCCAAACGTCACACAGATTTAATACAAGTAAAGTGTAAATTAAACCTTTTTTTAATCACAATGCAGAGAATATAGGATACAACACAGAAGAGTGCAACAAAGCAACAGCGCAACACATGCTTCCTTTCCATTATCAATTAATTATTTATCCATTTCTTATATATTATGTACATCAAATATAATTAGAGTCAATGCAGAACAGCCGTGAATCCGGTTATGTATCACACATCTATCAGAAAGATTCAGTATTTACAAGGTTGGTGGTATCAAAACTCATATTCCCATGAGCTCTTTGGAGGCAGTTATTCTTCACTGTAATGCAAAGCACAGATACATTATGGCTGCTCACCCACTAAAGGAAAGTTTCATCTTGAAATGAAAGCATACGCTTTTTTTTAAGCCGGGGAATAAAAAGTATAAGAGGTATAAAAACTGGTACCTTGTACTATAACCTTTTTATTCGCAAAGCTGATAAATGCTGTTCTTGCACCCTTGTTGCCCATTAGTCTCCTGCTTTTTATGTCTTTGGCTTGTTTGTTCTTGCTCTTGCATTTTTATGTGTTTACAGTTTATTTATTACGTACTGCATGTCTTGTATTTCAATAGCAGCTGCAAAACGAGTTTCCCTTGAAGAGACATTAAAGTAAAGAGACGTGAAAGTGAAGTAATAGTATTATTGTCCTCTGAGGTGGGCTCATCGTCGCCGTGTTTCACGCTGAGCGACTGACGCGCCGAGACAGAATACCGTTTTAAAATCTCATGTACTGTATACAAGGACATTACATCTTTCTGTCATGATCATTTACTTTGTTCTTCTAGACTGCTTCTCTCATTGAATTTCACTGAAACAAAACACTCGTGGTAAAACGTCTGAGCATTTTCAGGGGTATTTAATGCAGAAGGCGTTCCACATGACCATCGAAAGCCTTTTCTAATGTTCTCAGAGAAGATAAGGTGCTCATGAACAGCGGCGTAGCGCAGACTCAGCAGGAAATAAAAATCTGTTATTACATTATGTTAGCAAAGCTGCATCTTTTTGTCCTTTTTACCTCAGATTTCTTCACTCCATGTGTATCTTTACATCTGGTTATAGAGAAGAGTAAGGGCGTAATAGGCTCGCTTCATTAGAACGTATAGATCTAAGTGTTTCCCCGCGGCTCTCTAATGCTACCTCTGTTTGCACTAATTACACACCGAGCATCTTGCCACATTTGTTTGTCACCTCTTTCCGCTTTAAATATCAGTTTCATGACTGCGGAGAGAGTGAGATAGCTACACCTCTGGGAGCGGAGGTGTCAAACGGCGCAAAACCACAAATCACATATTTTCTGCAACCTCCCACTTCTGACACACACACACACACATGTGCGCACAGATAGATGTCGACCTGTACACGGGCACATTCACCCATAGCCACACATCCTCGCAGCAACAGATGGACGGCCTTGAGGCAGAGCCTGAGAGACTTCTGTGAGGGGAGAGCTGCCAATTGATTGCTAAGATCAGGTGTGCGTCTACACAAAGGCGCCTCCTGCTCTTTTCAAGTATCAGGGTTATACTAGCCTCAGGACAAATGGAGACACAAAACAACAGTGGCATCTGTGGCAGGTAATGATCCCTTCACCAAAAATCTGGATAATGACATACCTCGACCATTTGTTGCAGTTAAAATCACTGTTGCTCATTCGGAGCTCCACGTGTGTCCTCCAGCAACATGTGCCGGAGCTGTGAGAGCGGCTTGGTCGAGTTACAGCCATAGATCAGCAGTCAGCCCGGCGCTGGCGTCAGGCCAGCGAGAGCAGGGCCGGATGACACTGTTTCAGCTTTTTTCTGCTGCTGATCCAACCTGCATCCATAAAGTGGGCAGCAGTGCCGAAGGTCAAAGGTGAATTGGAGCGCACTGCATCAGCTAATGAGCATAATAAGTGCAGGAGTTGCAGTATTCGACCGAAAAACAGTTGAACGCTTGGATAATAATCGCACAAGAAAAGAAAGCACGAGGCAAACAACAACAACACTTGTTTGCTAAAAGCTCAGCCGACGTGTTGAAATACAATCTCCACCTGGCTGTGAGTGATCCCATGTTATGTTTCCCCCACAATGGCAGTGTGGCGTGGCTCAGACAAGCACCCCGCTACCTCTGGATTCAAACATCAACTAACAGGGTCTCCCCTTGATCCCCTCTCCTCTCCTCTTGCTTTAGTAAACACAATAATAGCAGTGCTGTGTTCGTGTGGGCTCCATGTTAACACTGTGGCTGTCAAAGGCCATCATGCCCCTTCAAAGGATGATGGCTCTCTAAAGTAGGCTCTCTCTGTAGCAGCCATTTTCCACTTGACTGGCCCCACACACGAGGGGGACTGGTAGCCCCTAGCAGCTGGGCTAGACTGGTCACTGGGGGTGGGGAGAAGGAGATGAATGGGCTGGATGTATGGGGAGGGGGCTAATAGCAAGAAGGGAAGGGCGTCTATATGCATCAAGGAGGTGTGTCTGGTATTTTGTCCTAAAATATACGCTTTACTTTACCCTCCAGAACACCTTTGATAATGCAGCCCAGGTGTGTTTAACCATTTAGTTTGACCTGTTCATTGTTTTGAACACTTCATCAAACACCTGACTTCGATCTGCGCTCATTAGCATTAAGACAAAGCCTCATTTTCAGCTGAAGGAGCTGAAACAGTTTTGCTGCTCTGCGAAAAACCTGGCGGATCTCTCGCACTCCTTGATGAGAAACAGACTGCCAATATCTCATCAGGAACCGGGAACAAAAGCCCTTTGAGATGTTACGATATGAATGATAATTCAGCCGGTGTCTGTTTGCGCGGCCATATGGGCTTTGTGTCAACACTCCAGGTCCAGTCAGGTCTCGCTCGGGACAGAGGGAGAGCAAGATGCATTTTCATAAATCATTTCTTGACACCACATCAAGGTTATGTGGTTGGCAGCCTGTAGCCTGTAAATTGCCTTTGCATTGACAATGCAAAGGAGCTCCACTGGGATTTAAGTAGTTCAGTAGCTATTTATGGCTGGAGAATTAGGGTGACCTTTTCCCAAACTGTGATAATGGCGCCTTCAATATAAACTAATTCATAGGAGTCAAATGTCTCGCCGTATACTGAGAATGTAAAACATTTATTTTGAGCCAATATGCTTCCAGAGGAGCTAGCTTTTGTTACCCACCCATGATGAACTGGCTCTATACTACCCACAGTGTGGAGGTAATAATTAGCTCACTACAGCAGGGTAACAAGTTTGCACCCCCGTCCTGCTGTGCAGCTCTGTAATTGGTCCCCTCATGTGGCACAGTCGGGCCCCAGAACAAAGGGTTCCCAGAGGGGGAATCTATGCTGACCCATGCTGAACCCTCCGCAACAATGACAGGCAGGAAGCATTTACATATGCTGACAGACTTGTCTCTTCCTAGGGTGGAGTGCTAGGCACTTCATTAAAGCAACATCAATACCTGCTGATAGAAAACGAGGAGTGGGCCTGTGTGCATCACTGTCTGCTCCGAGACACTATAGTGAAATGACATAGGCCTGTCACATCCAATTTCAAATAAATGGACAGCGTTTATTAAATGGGGTGTCTGTGGAAATTGATGGGAGAGAGGCTGTGAGATGCTGTCTGAGCCGTGATTGTCTGCATGCATCAGCAATTGGTTTACCCACAAGCTGTTCACCTGAGCATCAGCTGCCAAAATCCGTCGGCCTCCGGGTTCATCCAAGCACATATCCGCACTTTCTGAGTGCCGTTTTGTTATTTTTGAACGACACCAAAAAAAACCCAGCTTTCCATCATTGTGTGTGGCCGTGCTTTTACATTTTGTCCTGTTTAATGTTAACATGCTACTCAGTGAACCCCGCGCTCGCGCCTCACGACGAGAAGATCGTGCAAAGTCAGACACAGGTGACATATCTGTCGATTCAGCAGGGTAAGGTGGGTTCACTCGTTCATTGCATCATGGTGCTGTGAATTCATTCTCTTATCCAGTTAAAGGAAGGGTAAATCCTCCTTCCATTTGACACACTGCTCATTTAGCTGAGAGGCACAGTGGCTGGCTCGAGGGAGGGGAGTCGAGGGGGAGCAGCGGTGAGGTGGAGGGTGGAGGGGGCGGGGGTGGGGTGCACTGTTTGGGAGGTGTCGTCCTGAGCAGATGGACCTCTCAGTGGCGTAGTAAGCGGAGTCTTCACATGGCAGAGGAGACTGCAGGATCTCACAGGACTGGGACTCAGCATCCAGGTGGCCACAGCCCCTCCTGACCAGCTGGAGGAGCGATGGGACCATCTGACACTCGCAGGAAAATGATACACTTTTCTTTGCTGCTTTGTTTTGTCTTGACACAAAAGCCCCAAGCCAATCAAGGAATTTAGCTAATGAAGCTTAGAGAGAAAATCCTCTTGATTACATATAAATATTCAAGGTCATGTTAACAACGGGTGAACAGCATTTCCACGCAGTCTTCAGGTGAACACTGAAAGAATGTCTTTATTTCAACCAAAAAATAATAAATATGATGTGTTGTTTGAGGTGATTAAGATATCATAAAAAACCCATCCGTCAACCCTGCATCAACAACTGACTGCAGTGATTTCTGCACAGCTTACGCACACTACGATGTAGATTCAACAAATCCAAGTGAGAAAGTCCCATCTGTGCTTCTCCTCCACTGATCCTGGGCCCTGGAGGCTACACAGGGCTAATTGTGGCCCCATTTTCCTTCCTTATCTTTTTGTTTTTACTCAGTGTCGGGGTCAGGGAATCTCCCAAGTGACCAGCGGCAGGAGCAACAGCCATTGCCCCCCCATTGAGCATCAGTAATTAGAGCCCTCCTCCTCCTCCCTGTGCTTCCCCTCAGACCCGGGCCAGGGAACCTCCAGCTCTCTCCTTCTGAAGGGCGAGGGGAGCAGAGAGGAGGAGCAGCTGCTGATGGGAAACCACTCTCAGGTTCCCAGGGATGACCAGCATCCTTCCGTCCACCTCGGGCGATGTGTGGGAGCATCTTTAATCAGGATGATGGGGGGGGGGGGGCTCGGACCAGACATATTATAGGATATCTGTTCTGTGCTGTCTGGTTTCCCATGGCTGTTTATCCTTTTCTCTTTCTTTTTGTTTCTTGATAATCACCGTTTATCATAAATAGTTGGCGGTTTATTCATCTCTTGGTGGTTTATTACTGAAAGCATTTCAGCTGTACTTGAGTGCAGTATTGTAACACTCACACATGCATCACATCAATAATAAATTACAGTAGGAGGACAATAACATTACTGCAAAAAATGCTACTCATATGGTCATTTTGATTAAAAATGAAACTACTACTACTACTACTACAACTATTACTACTGCGCAGTATAATAGTCAGTTTCAGGGGTGGTTGAAAAACTATTAGGTACAAAAAATGCACCCAAAAATAACAACACTTCTCTGACAGTCTCAACAAGAGCTGAACTATTTACGCTTTACAAAGTTAATATTTACTGCAGGACTTATGCTGTGTTATAGTGTCTTCTCCCTGTATGTCAGATGCAATTGTTTATCTACATAACATCCCACTGATTCCTCCTGAGCTGGAGTTAGTAGCATTTTTATGCAGCTTTCTATGTCTTGTCTGTGTCTCTGTCATATTCACGGTGGTAAAATGCATCAACAACCTGTTTTTATTACATTTTTTTTTTTCATTTTACACGTGCCTGAATTTAAAGGGAAACATCCCATATAACAGGTGTGTCAATATCAGCGTTTTATCTTTAGCCTTCAGGAGTAAAATCAGTCTTTACTCATTTATTATTTTTATGGACACACTGTAAATGTATTTCATGTGCAAGGGTCCTGTGAGGATTTGTGGTCACTGGGTGGCTGCAGAAGGTGGACTGACAGGTTTTAGAAGTGTTCTTGCGCCATCTAGTGGTCAAACAAGCTGACAGTTTCATGACTGGTGAAATAGACTTTACAGCAGGAAACCAAGAGAATAAATAAAAGAGGTGTGTCCCAGTATTGAACTTCTGATATTAACTATTTTAATGTAATTATAGCATCTTTTAAAAGTTATTTTAACAAATTCATTTCATAGTGTATTAGATGGCAATATCATGATGAAGTGCAAACAAACAAATCACAAACCTGCAAAGGAAAGAAAACATGTAAAAATATCACTTCTTCATCAAAAGGCTGAAGGATCACAGAATCGTCCTGCAGAAGAACCTTAAAGCAACAGTTCAACAACATTTTGGGAAATACAAAATAACACTATCTTAAGTCCTATTTCGCATTGAGGAGAAGAGTATAATCAGATAATACATGATTTATAACCCTATAATGTGGTTGTAAGCAGATATATGTCAACAACTAGAACTCCTCCTGTGGATACCCATAAGTAGAGGCTGTTATGGCATAATACATACATGAATGACACAATAATGAATGACAATATAGTAAAACACTGTTGTAATAATAATACTAATAATAAATAAGTTGAAAATGTCTTCATAGAATAAGTTATAATTGCTGACAAATACTGTACATTAATTAAGACTTTAAATTGTCTTTTTATCTGCCTGTACGTACATTACAGTGTGTTATAAACCATTTATTAAATGTTTATATACTGCTTATAAATGCTAAATAGGGAGACTTAAAGGACAGTGTTACCAAATATGTTTATTTGCTTCAATGCCAACAGTCAGATGAGAAGATTGATTCCACCACTCTCTGGTTTATGTGCTAATTTGAAGTTATAGCAAACAGGTGGTTAGCTTAGCTTAGCATTACGACTAAAAGCAGCAATTCTGGCTTTGTCCAAAGGTTAAAGAAATTTTTAACTTTTTTTTACTTTTAATGCTCACTAATTAACATTATTTGTTTTTTTAATCAAAACTAAAAGTGAAATATGAAAAAGACTAGTAGTGGTTTGATGGGGAGTTAGATGCTACAAATATGGTGCCATGAGGGGTCATCAAGAAACAGCTCCATCACCTAACGCCCTTTAAATCCAACTTTGTGTATGGATTAAACAAACAAAATAAAATGTGTTGATTAGTGAGCTTCACAGGTGCTGGTAGGTGGATTTGTGAACTTTCCCCTACTTCTGGTCTTTATACTAAGCTAATCATCTCCTGACTCCAGGTTGATATTTAACGGACAGGTATGAGAGTGGAGTCCAGTTTTTTATTTAGACCTGCATTAACTGATTTTTTTGGCCACTTGCTTTCAGCTGAAAGTAATTGTGACACTGACATATCATCACCTTTTAATCTGACATGTTGAACTTGTTAGCCAACAAATGCAAATTCAAACATCCAGCTGTTACAGAGCAACATTATTATTCATTTAGAGTCGTGTTTCTGTCCACCTAATGAATGTAAGTCCAATATTCTCTCCTTTAGCTCTGTTTTTGCTCTTTATCAACTCCTGAGGGATATATTTTGCTCTTAGGCTGCTAAATGCTGCTCTGTGTTCACCAGCTAGTTGCTAACTGTGTCTGTTTGCCGTTTGGTGCTGAGCAGGTAGTTTACAGTCGGTTTTTAGAGATTTTTCACTGAGATCTCACAAGCGTTAGACAGTTGTCGAAATCAGCCATATATTCAGCCATGACTTTGAAAATCTTTTAGATAACACTAAGCTATGTTTTCTGTACTCTAACACAACAAACTCCTCCTGGCACTCCTCTCTCCAACTCTGTCATGGCTGAATATTTAGCTGATTTTGACAACAACTCACATCTACTTGATATTTCAGAACAAGACTTCTACTTGAGCAAGACTTGGTTAGACACAACAGTCGAGATCAAGCGAAAGATAAAGAAAAATGTTATATTTCTCTGTATGGTCCTTTCCATAATGTTGTCAGACACTTAAAATAACAATCTGAGCCTGTCAGTGGCAAAAAACAGGCACTATTGGTGGACATACATTGATAGGGAGCTAAGCCACTGGTGTGTCACAACCCAGAGTTTGAAAACCACTGTGCTGGAAGATGAACTGCACACCTCTTAACTACACTATCAAACTAAGCCCGTTTTTTTCCCCACAGGAGTGTTGGCCCTAATGGTCCATTTCAGTTGTTCAAATGTGTTTATTAGGTGGCAATTTTGTATAATTCTTAATCAATAGACCTTATTCACAGATGTATAATAGCAGGGCAAACACAGCTATGCAAATGAGCACTGAGAATAATCAGTGTAAGTGTGTATACAGTGCTGTAATATAGGTCTGTGTTTGGTTAATCCACAAATAAACATGCATAGCCATAAACAACCACTGAATGCAAAATAATTTTTGCAACTCACATATGCGTTTCCTAATCCAAACTCAAACCAACAAACTAAATTAAACTGAACTAATACACACATACTTATGAAGTTCATGAATCCTGCAACCTCCTGCGACTGAGGGAGACTGAACAACATCAACTGGTATTCTTATAAACGTCATCTAAGCCGAACATTAGTTTCCACAAAAATAAATACACCAGTGGAATAATTTTCACAGCACTTTATTTCTCCACTCAGATTTCCATGGCTGTGTGTTTATACTGATAGAAAATCCCTCATTGAATATACACATTTTATTTAATAAAAGACTAGAAAAGTGGACTATTATTTTAATAATGTCGACAGCCTTGACAGAGTTTAGCAATCTCCAAAAGCTGGTTGATAAGTGTTGCGTCTAGAGCTGCGGGAGTTCTCCTGGTTCTCCGTGCATGCGTACATATGTGGGTGTGTTGTGTAGATACTGCGAGTCTGCAGATGGATTTATTTGGAACTGTGTTGGTTCTCCGGGTCTGCAGCTCAATGATATTGGAAAATTCAGTCATTGCAATGGTCTCATATAGTACTTCAAATGTAGCTACTGCCATGTTATAGCACTTATACATTACTACAAACTACAGTTGGCTGAGACATTAACACATATAGTAATAATAATAATAAACTTTATTTCTATTGTGCCTTTCTAAACTAGAGTCACAAGGTGCTTCACAAAATAATACCATACAATATAGGTTTATGGGAGGCTTTTCTAGAGTGGAGATTAGCTGGTAGCTCCGTTAGCCGTGTTGTGGTGTCCACACAGCAGATCAAACTGCCAGAATCAGGCCCAGCAAGTCCAGGAGTAACTGTAGGTCAGTTAAAAAGACTTAAAAGTCATTTAAAACCAGCGTTCATCTCTGATATTCAGTGAGGAAACTTTTAAAACATCAAGAATTATAAACAGAGTTTGGCACGTTTGTCAAAGCGACAGCTCTTCCACAAACCGCGGATCATGAGGAATAAAACACATACTGACTGAAACCCACAGTGACTGAAATAGGACAATAATACTTTAGATGAGTAATCTAGAACAACACAGTGTTGAAAGTAGCATAATTATATTGTTGACTTTATTAAAGTGGTGGAAATGTACATTAGATTTAACTGGCATTCACATTATAAAACAGGCACCAGGAGTTTATTCCCCTTTGTTTTTTCCCGGCCTGTTTTTGGGGCCGGCCTTTATTGGTTCATGTCGACCACACTCCTGGTCATTATCATCAGAGACCCAAGACAGAGACTCATTACGAGTGATGCCTCTGACATTACACATTGTCATTTGATACATTTTTATTATAAAAAAAAAAAAATTATATACTCTTGGCAACAAAGCAAGTAGCAAGTATATTTCCCAAGTGTAAAACTATTCCTTTAAAATAAAATAAAAAAATTTAAAAAGTATCCAGCCTTTTTCTCAGTACTGTGGTTCTTTGGTTAAGTGTCATAGGGGACATTTAGTGTTGCAGATGTCTCCTGACGTAAACAGCCGGTAGACGTTAACCAGAGGGAACATGGTGACCGAGCCGACTAGTGAGCCCATCTGTGCTGCAGCTCCGCACCAGACCAGGGCGCTGTGGCTGCGGTCTCTCAGGATGACGCCCACCATTACTTTGACATAAGACAGCGTTCCAGTGAAGAGGAGCCATGAGAGTACCTGGTGGGGGCAAAAAAAGAAACAAAGCGGACTCCTGAATGACAATCTGGAAAATCTTTAACATCATTTGTCTGAAAAACAAAATCATTTTCAAAAGTTGATACCTCAACACAAACATGTTACATCATCATCTGTTATGAGAACTATCAGCAGAATTGCTCAATACTCAAGTGTTTTGCAAAGAAAGAGGTGAACTTTGCTACCGGCATTTCCCTGATAAAGCCCTGAATAATATCCCTGATATTTTCTGTGGCTATTCTTTAAACGCCACGGTCTCTTACGCAACATGTTTGTGTTTCACTCACAATGATCATCACTCCCACTGCAGACCCTTGAAGCAAAGGACATGGACTCATAGCTGCCATAGCCATATTATAGCTGGCAAATCCTGTCCCCAACGCCGTCAGCACACCGAGAAACACCAGTGACCTGAAAACAGAAGGGATTTGTTATCAGCAGCAGTTTCCTTACTTCAAGGATTCCACTTGTAGATAAAAGACAATTTGTCCTTCTGAAGAGATTGATTGACTTTTACTATATGTGGTTGTTTTTTTCCTCTCACCTACTCTGAAAATAAACATATTAACAAATTCTAAATAGCAATATTTGTACCTGTTTTGGAAGAACATTGCAATGGTGCAAGCCACTGGGTTTGCCACTGATGCCAGCGCAGCAGAGAGGTGATAGGCCAGATTCCCATAAGGCATGCAGGAGTACGTCTGCACGGAGGGCAGCAGGCCGTTGGTTGCGGAATTAACCCAAACCACCAGAAAGTAGATGAAGGTCAGCTGGTACACAGAGTGTTTTGGGCCTGTCTGCAGAGGCTTGCTCTGGGCTGCACCCTTACGATGGCATTTCACACCGTCTTCATCAATCTCTGCTCCGGGGTTGTCCAGGCCGGAGACAGATGCTTCAGAGTCTGGCACAAGGTTTTCAGTGGACAGTTCGTACCTCCGAGGAAGTCTGTTCAGTGCAACAAAAGCAGCCAGACTTATGCACATCATGGCTGCTAGGAAGAAGAAAAACACCTCAGTGGAAAAGTTTGGAGGAAGATACTCAGTATGTAGTGACCACGTGTTTCCATCTGTGTGGTTTCCTGCAGTGTCAGAGGAATTGACGCATTTGGCAATGCCCACGCCTTGTGCCAGGGCGACTACGCCAGGAATGAAACCGCTAAGTCCTTCTCCAATAAAGTATGTAGTGATGTATTTTGCTGGGAGCTGCATCATAAAAGGCAGGAAAGTAACCGAGGAAGTGCAGTCCACCAGCGAGAGGAAGAAGGTGATGATGAAGAAGGCGGTACTGTGTGATGCTCCGGCCACCATTGTAGTCTTGTCCCAGAAAAAGGCGAGCAGGATGCAGGACAGGACACCGATGGAGAGGATGGCGTATATGACGACATGCTCTTTTAGGCGGCCCGGGCACAGTTTGTGCATGAGTGTGACCAGCAGAGGTCCCAGGTTGGCCAGCTGGATGATGACCGTCAGGTAGGAGGGGAGCTCCCAGCCCTCGGGGAGTGTGTTGACGATGAGCGGCAGTTCCACCCAGAGGCCATTCACTGCCACCCAGGAGCCGAGTCCGAAGGCGCAGGCCAACATGTGGATGAGCAAAGCCATACTGCAGCCCGATCAGTCTGAAGCCGTCCGAAGAAACTTTGTGTAAGAAGAAGAAGCCGTCTCCCCAAATGGTTCCACCTCAGCTGTGTGTGTCGTACCTTCAGGAACAAACAGTCATAAGCTTTATATTTAGCCAAAATAAGAAGTTAGACAATTTTAAATGTTATACTTTGTAACGTATCTTGCAAAATAGTTTCACTGAAGGATTAATTCACCAAATCTACAAAGAATAAATATATTTTCTCACTTAAAATCTAGCCATACAGAGAACATTGGTTTTATTTTGCCATATTTTAAGAGTCATTTTGCAGATCACCATAAACAAACTTGCTTTCATCCACATTGTATCAGGATGGAAGCAAAAATCTCAGAGATGAATGTCTTAAATCGACAAGTAAACCCAAAACTATCTGCATGGTTAGATAGCATTGGGAGGAAGTGAGAAGATTACATTTTTTTTTGTAATTTTAGTAAACTGAAACTTTGAAAGGATATGGCTGGTGATTTTCTTGATTTTTCTTACTGTCAAAAAATCTCATGTACGGTGCCAAACCAAGAGATTAAAACAGTGAGAAATGAGATATTAATAAGATATTGTTGTGCCACACATCACAACTTCTCTGAGAAGTTCTCTGAGGAATTTATATTGTCAAAGTCAAGAGGTTGTGATATGTAGCACAACAAGCTATACGTAAATGTGTAATGCTCCTTTCTCACCAAAGCCCCGGTAGAGGCAATTTCATGCCACCACCATATGTTGTATTGAGCTGAAAAATATAAATGTAACTGTGGTAAGATGACAATAAAGGGCCTTGTATCCTTGTATCTCTGATAATACTGAAGTTATAGTTAGGAAACTGGAATAATTATCAACCGCAACCACTAAAAAACACCCTTCAACCACCAGGAAGACATGAAATTTACTTCATACCAAAGTATCAGTTGGAAGTATTTTCATCCAACATTCCTGTTATTCTTGCACCTGTGATCAGTTGATCAGTAGTATTGTTTGGTCTGTCTGATAGTGTCTTAATCATGAATCTGAGCAGTTTTGTTTTGCTGAATGTGGGAAATATGAAGGAAAACGCTGAGTTGAGGTCAGTTGACTCAATGATGTTTCCATCTCAGATCACATGAATCAAAACTTCCTCTGAGCTGATTCCTTCATACAACACTGGAAAAAGAAATTCTCAGCAGTTCTCTAAAAAGCAGTTAATATCTCCAATCCTCAAGTAGAGCTTTAGTCGAGCAAATGTCATTTGAGGCCAGTTAAGTTATTCTGTCATACTCAGTAAACTCTCTCAACCATGTGTATATTACTATAACAAAGCCAGTCAAGGACAGGTGTCTTTCTTCATAAATAAAGCCGATGGGAAATCAAGTCTCTCCCAACAGAAACTAACACCATCAAAACCAATGTCATTTTTAGTTCACACCCGCAGTATGCTATTCATGTTTCAGGCAGCTGATACAATTTTCACATCCCCTTCACACGTTGTTGGAGAATCAGACAAACCATATGGGTCTCGTTGCTCCGTCTCTTGGCACGCTTGTAGCTTTCACACTACAACTATATCCACATTTGTTCAATACAGCATAACAAAAGGCTGGTTAGAAAAGCAGCATTGTGCTTTTAAACTATGTAATCAAATGAGAGAGTAAAACACGTGTAACTTTACTACAGATTCTAATGTTACAGAAGAACAGATAATACAGCGTTTATCATGCACACCCTGCTGATAACACAAGCAAATAAACTTCCTTTCAGGCATGCAAATGTACTCACAACTCTCTTCAGTCCCTGGAGGCTTTGAATATGACTTGCTGTCATCTTAAATAGAGGCTTGGCTGCTCTTACATAGCTACACACGCTGATGGGAGTCACATGGCCTCTGGGTAGGGCAGAGTCCACTCCAGCTGTTGATCAGCTCCACTGGATAACAGAGGGCATTGTCTAAATCCACTGAGCTCTCTCTTTACAGCACCCGCCTCTTAATTAGGTCAAGTTGGTCTTGAGACAATTCGAGGTGCCCTTGACATTTTGTCACGCACATAAAAAACATTTGCAATATAAAATGTGCTGCACTGGCTGTTTTCAACCAAGCCTGAACCACCCTCTACTGGCCCGCAAGGTGCAAGTTACAGCATGTGATTCGTCCCTGAAGTGGAAACCTCAAGAGTTTCACTTGAACACATTGAACAGTGAGTAGGAGGGCTGTGCAACAAACATTTGCAAACTGATTCCAGGGAAGTAGGCACTTCTTCATTTCTACTTATTAATAAGACAACGCTGTTTTATGTAAAGCAAAGGCCACAACGCAACCACCGTCTTCAGTGGGTGAACTGAGCTGAACTCCTTACAGGTCACTGATGTCACCAGATAACATCAGCATTCATAAATCAAACCGCCAAAACAGCTGGTATCACATGTTGCTTGTATTCATAACCATTATGTTTTCTTTTCTGGACAAAGTGTGACAAACTTAAATACACTCTGTAGTACTACAAACTACATCTGCTGTTATATGCATCTTTCTATGTTTTACACCTGCATGTATGCTTGTAGATGCTCTGGTACAAAAAAAAAAAACATTAACAAAAAAAGTAAGTATGCATACTAAAAAATAAAAGTTTTGTGAGTTTTGAGTGTATTTGATGATGTTTGATGAGCTGCTCACAAGTAGATAAATTGTGTTATTGTTTCACAGCTTTGTGAACCCCCCCGAAAACAGAAGAGAACTATTAAATCTTGAGAAAAAGATTTGCTGGGTCGGTTTGTGAATGACTAATCCAAAGAGCAGTTTGATTGACATGCTAATGCATTGTGTCATTTTCATTTAGTATGAAACAAGTATGTTGACTTTTTTCTAGACTCACCACAAAACCCGTATAGAAAGTCAATCAACCCTTTTCACAGCAGACGTTTTGACTTGTCAAAGCAGGAAAATCACAGGTGTCAATAATAACATTATTCCAACTAACCATTCTGTTCATTATCAATTTACCAGTTGATTATTTTCTCAATTAGTTGTTGTTTGGTCTATAAAAAAGAAAAAGCCTGAGATGCAACTTAAAATGTTTTGTTCTGTCCACAACTCAGAGATATTCACATCACTATCAAAAAAGACTAAAGACACCAGACAATATTCACATTTAAGAGGCTGGAAATAGAGAGTTGTGGCATTTTTTAAATTAAATTAATTCCTCCTGTGTTTTTCCTGCTTTGACAAGTCAAAATGTCTGACATGGAAATAATCTATTAGTACATACTGTATACAGTTAGTGTGCATTACTGTATTTTAACTGGGACACATTCACATGGCTTTCTGGGATACTTTAACAGAACAGTGTCATCGTTAATGTTATTAGTAACACGTGTGCTTTTCCTACTATGACTAGTCAAAATGTCTGCTGTGAAAAATGCATATTTAAATGAGCTGATGTGACCTTCCTCCAGCAAATATCCATGTAAACATTTCTACCACTTTTTTTTTTAATCACAGCAGGAGAAGCACGGGTGTAATTAATAACATTAACGATGGCTCTTCTCAATTGAAGCCAGCATGACAACACTGTCTGCTGTGAAAAGTCTATTGTATATTAAGAGTAAAAAACATTCATCTGAACCATTTAGTACATATACTCTAGTGTTCTTGGTGTTCATTATCTGATAAATCAGACTTTAATGTCTCCCTGTTCTCACTGTTAGTAGTTGTCTGAGCCTGTGCATGTACTCAATTTTGCTTAATGTTTTAAACATTTCCTATTTTTCTTCCCGTCAGTATTTTTCTTACACAGCTTCACTGGTTTTGTTGCCCGTGGTTTTATAAAACTTTTGGTAAATGAACCTCAAATAAGGATAAAGTTGGGTGTCTTGCCAGGAAAGTTCCTCGTGTTGCGTCACACAAAGTTAAGTGTTATGTCAGCACAGTAGTGACATTTAGCACTGCAATAAAAATGAAATCATTACTGCTTGATCACAAACCAGGTCAGATACTAGGACATGATACAGTGTCTGTAAAAAGGTGTCACTCTCTTTTTTTTATCTTTTTACAACACTGAATTTAAGGAGTTGTAATCAGGGTTTTTTGATAGTGGTCAATATAAAAAGTGAAAACAAATCCTTTGAACACTAAATAATCAGTTGTCTAAGTACACACCCCCAGATAGTGTTTAGTAGAGGCAGCTTTTGCAGCCTTGAGACTGACTACGGATTGATATGGACATTAACATTTATGTCTTTAAATTATTCCTCTGTACCTTTGGATGTATGTTTGGGGTCGTTGTCTTACTGGAAAATAAATCTTCTGGCAAATCACAGTTGTCCTGCCGGCTACAGCAGGTTACTTCCCTGTATTTTGCTGCATTTGTGTTAGCGTCTAGCTGTCACGAGGCTTCATGGCGGGGGTGTGGTGTGAAGTATCACGGCCAAAAAACTAGATTTTTGTTCCTTGATTGACACCTTTCAATAACTTGCAGATTTGTTTGGAATATGATTTGTCTTGTAAACTAACAGTAGTCCCCAACCTTATTTGGCTTGTTACCCCTTAAAACAAATCAATGTCTTCTTGGAACCGCTCGTCACAAGTTATTAACGTCAGTGCGGACATGAGCTGGTTTATTTTTCCTTCTCAGATCGCTTCCTTTAAAGCCGAAAGAGTTCAAATGTCATATAATTCACAAGGGTCATTTCTGGAAAATAGAAATAATTTTGTGCAACAGAATTTCTCGTTCTTGTATTTTTATCTTGTGGGTTCCACAGATCTGTCTTGGGACCTCTTAGAGGGTCCAAACCTCGATGATGGGAATTGGTGATCACCAACCTTTTATCCAACTTCTAAATTGTTACTGGCAGAACCAGTAACAATTTAGCTGTCATACCAAAATAAGGATGACTACTTGTGAAATCTATGTAGATATGAGATACAAAAATATATATCTAGACGTGATGTTTTCAGTTTGACATTTAAGAATCTTTCCGTTGATCAGTGCCAATGAAGGGTAATCTACTGTGGTTCACAGTTGTAAAAGGGAGAAAAGGCCTGGTGGTAAATAGAAACCTACAGTGATGGGGGTCTATATGTTCTTCTTGTTCCTAGAAGTTTGACACTTGAAGGCTGTTTTGACATTCATCTGCTTAGAGTGGAAAGTTTCTCTCTGCTCATTGAAAATCTGTTTAACTGGCAGGCCTATGAGCAGGATTTGTGACATCACAACTAGTTTGCATCTTTACATCTTGTGTCCAGCAGTTAAACTTTTGAAATGAAATATACTTGCATATTCATAGATTCTAAAATTTTTAATGAGGGAGAATGAGTAGATGTATTTTTGTCATGTCTTAATACATGTCTGGAGGGGATCTTTATATTATAACTGGTTGGTAAAATTAACTTTTGATATTGCTTCCACACAAATCTGACCACAAAGATTTCACAATTTTTTTTACAAACATGCAGAAACTGTGCTGTTAAGCCAGTAAAAGCCAAACTGGAAGCAAATGCTTTTGGTTATTTGGGGAATAATAACCAAATAACTGGTTATGAATCCCTACATATAAAATACTTCTTGGTTCCTACTAGTACTTAAATATAGGTACAACAGAAGACAACAAGACAGCGATGAACAAGAGAGTAACAATTGGGGATTTAGAGTGTAGCTTCCCGTCATCTACAGAGTAATTTCTCAGAGCTTACAGTGTAACTTTATTAAATGAATCAGTATATAAGTCTATGGATGAAGTACAATAAAAACAAATGCTTTTGCCCTTTGCTCATGGCAGTTGTGACAATCATTTTTTATGTATGCGAGTTTGGCAGACAGGCTTCACCCACACTATTTATTATGCTTATGTCTTGTACTTCATTGTACAAATTTAAATAAGAACAAGTTGAGAAATGGGTCTATACTTTTGAAAATTAGCTCCTAGCAGCTATGTTGGTCCAGTGCTGCAGCAGCTCATAACGAGCAGACTGGACTAGAAAGCAAACTTACCTCTCAAGTACAGAGCTACGAACGTCCAAGAATGAAAAACTACTGATACAGTAATGTAATAATATACGTATCTATATATTTACTTATACAATAATAAGGTATGCAGGGAGTTATTTATTTTTCCCCGTTCTCCCGTTCTTACTCTGTAAGTACACAGAACCAACAAGGTATGTTCTGTTCTCTCGGTCGTACTGTTTACTGTCTTACTGTTTAATTACCCAGTAAAAACAAATGATCACAGTAAACACTGTCAAACATTAAAGGACTTTTGCCCATCTGATGTTACAATAAGGGAACCAAGACTAGCTGTTTGGTGCCATTACCTTTCATGTCACAAACTAACACCATGCAATATATCATTAACAACAGACCAGAACTACATTTTGAACAGACAATAAAAAAAAACATTATAGAACATGATTAAATAGTATATGTTTTATTTGTAACATCTTAACTACATAAACTACTATTATACAATATAAGTATGTTATATAAATTATACTAATCTATTATCTGAATTAAGGAAACAAGGATCTAAAAATTTTCATGGCAATCAAAATCAAAATGTAGTTATGAAATTATTAATCATAGTAAAAAAAAACAACAAGAACAAAACAGGAAACTATGTTTAAATTGTAAATGTACGCATGATGGCACCACAAATACAGATGTAACATTTTCTCATGCAGTGTGCACATACTGTACCTCAGCAATGAAGTCTGTCAGAACCATCAACGTTTTGTCCACATGGTGATGTTTCAAGGCCTGAGACACACAGAGATTGATTTTGTTTTTTCATTTGATTTTGTATGTTTTTCAGGACACACCTGTACCTGTCTATGACCTGCTCAAGTGAAGTCACTGCACAACAAACACAAAATGGTAAGTACATACATATATTTATTTACCGTACTTCTTAGGTGTTAGGTAATAAACAGTACTGTGCTCTAGGTTTAATACACAATACAAACTATAACTCACTGTATATTAAATGCAAAACATTTCACACATTACTCCCTAAAATAAGGAGTAAAACTCCAATGCAACATATTCCTTTGGCATTTAGCTTAAAACAGCATAAACCATGCGGGTTAACATTCTGGACACAGGTAACTTGTACAAACTTCTTGCCAAAGTCCACCTAGCATGGTGGCTAATTGGAGATTAGCTTAACTTGCGATTAGCGATTAGCATGCTAATAAAACATTAATTTGGTTGTTAAAACTTTAATATAAGGCAACACATCACCATAAGACACCTAACAGGAGAATATCACATAAACAAGTGATTTGAAGCGAGTGAGTGCAGAGACTGAGCAACTGACTAACTGCCACAGCTACAACCGTCTGAGCCCGTGCCACCAGGTGGAGCCTCTTTCTTTTTAATGAGATTGAGTTACAGGTGTGTTTGGTGACCGCCTGTAACTGCCGCACAAAACGGTAAAACAAACGCACCTCCCTGCCATCTGAGGAGAATAAAAGTCACAGTGTGCCTCAATCTGCTTCAAGCGGCAAACTCCGGAGCTGAAAAATTAAGCCGACGCGGAAGTGCCAAAAACTGCAGTTCCTTGAATGGCCACTTGAGACTGTCTCCAAAAGCGAGTCAATAACCATGTTAGAGTGTCCAACTTTACAGCAGAAATAAACATGTTTACAGCCTGGTACGAAAAACGGTTTGGGTCTCTATAGCTAATTTCTCAGTTCATGACAACTGTAAGGAGGGTGAATTTTTATATAACTCACCCGTTTACATTTCATTAAGGCTTAAAATTATGCATAATTAAGGGCGTGGCTGCTTTGTCGTTGCTATCCTGGTGACAATGTTGGTTAGGTAACGTAACCATGGCGTAACCCCAGATTCAGATTCATTCAGAGTAAAGGCGTAGCCCTAACGGTCACTATTTCAGTGTGTTTGCAGTTCTTGTTCAGCATTTGGTTGTACTAAAAGACCCTCTGAGGGGTCTGATGTTCAGTTTTTTGCGCTGAGTACGTTTTGCTTTAATAGTTTGAAGCCTGTTTTTTGCTAGCGAAAATGAGCATTAGCATTACACAGTTAACCATAGAATGTTAATGCACCGTGCTAACCAAGCTAGCAGCTAATGTTCAGCTCCACCTTCTCATCCAAATATGGTAACTTCTGGCTCCAAAAATCCAAGATGGCGACGGTCAAAATGCACACTTGAGGCTTCAATGCAAATCAGGAGTCCACGAACTAGTGGCTGAATCACATTGGCTACGTCCATTATTTTTTACAGTGTATGATCTGCTGACTGTTTCATGTTGATTAAAACTGAAGCATAAAGTTGTAAAAGTTCAAGGAAGTTGTTTGGCAGCTGTGCAGTTTAACTATCTGAGGCTAATGCTAATGCTAAACTAGCATGTTGAACAGAAGCAGCTCCTCGGATAATGCAGGCTGAAATTGTATTTCAAAAAAACAAACAAACAAACCAAAAAAAAAACTAATGAAGAAATACTTTGAACAAAAAAAAAGATCTATTGGTATTTATCTCAGATAATATTCAATCTATAATATTAGTTTCACTTTGATTTAGCCAGAATCTAAGGTGATTTCCACTTATCCTTCATTATGGGACAGAGTCAGACCTAAATGCACTTCTTGAGTATAATGTTGAAATCTGCAGCATCAAGTTTAAAGTTTAAGAGCTTTGGATGTGGGAGGCACGGAGAGTGCATTGAGTGGTAAAACATGATATTTTACCACTCAATGCATATATAATGCATATATTTTATGATATTAATAAATTAACGAATTTACATCAGCAATTTTCTGCCAGTATTCCTCGCTTATTTGCACCGACAGCGTTGCTTTTTGCTGTGATAATGTATTTATATTCTTCATAGCTCTCCATTATAATGATCTGTTCCTCCTGACTGTCCATTTTGTGCGGAACAAGAGTCAAATGACGCGCCAAACGCCCCTTTTATGGGGACGCGCACAGAGTCCGAAGCAGAAAGCCTGAGTTAACAAAGAAAGTTCATAACCACCGTCGCGATACCACTTATCTCTGATCGCGAGTTTAGGGTTTGTCGAGCCTGCTCACACAAAGAAAGCCTGGGTATGTTAAACTTGCTTCATAGTACACCCCTCAGGTCTGCAGATAAACCAGTCAGACTGAAATCCATTGTGGGGAGATTGGGGTTACATGTTTTACATTTACATTGTAACACTATAATACTCACTGTACCTTCACATTATATGTATTTACTTTAGTCTAAAATACAAAATGTGCAATACATTATATCTTAATAGGTTGTATATACTTAACCACCTACTATACAATATGTATATAAAGTAACATCATTTTACCATTACCTGTGTTCGAGGCAGAATCAGAGTAGGCTACATAAGAAGTTAAAAGAAGGGATCAAATGAACACAAAGTTACTTAAATGATAAATTAAATAACACAAATAATGACTTTATTTAAAATTACTGAGCTCCCGTCTGTCGCTATTCAACAAGAGGCCCAACAAAATCCGAAGTACTAAACAAAGCAAGCAGCTGTACAACTTCCAGCTTCATTAGAGGACATTAATTAGATCAGACAAAATGTGCTGGACAGATCTAACAATTAATTAACATTTAATCAAAATTGCCGCAGCCTTCAATAGTCAATGACTTTATTGTATAAATCAGAATCAGCTTTCTTGGCGAAGTATGTTTACAAATACAATTTGACTCTGGTTTAGTGGCTCTCGGTGTACTTGCACAAAATAACAAAACAACACATCTTCAGAAATATACACAAGGAGTGACTATTTCGGCTGCAGATAAAACAGTTTCTATGACCCTTTTATCTGCATTTTATGTTCTTTTAATAACAACGTGTTATTTACTTTCAGCTGGTAGGCTAAACGTGGACTTACCCAGCTGAAGGCTAACATTAGCTAGTCATTTCCCATCTGTAGCAAACCGTTAGCCATCTGTCCATCGTTTATGTTAACTAGTTTTCACTGATTGAACATTGAACAACTTTAACACGAATCTTACCGTTGTTATTCCGTCATGGTGAGCTCCAGTGTTTGATTTTTCACTCGGAGCTATGAGCTAAAGTTGTTGTGTTTACATATTCAGCGCTGGTCACGCGCTGTATCACGCACACGCACGCTGTAAACAACCCCCTTTGGCTCGTGAGTTTAACAGTAGAAACGTTTCTCTATCTATCAATGTGACAATCTGCGAAGAACATCTGGATGGATGCAGCGCTCAGTTGTTTTTTTTTTTACACCATCTAAGTCAACAAACGAGATAAAGAATTAATGGGACGTTATCTTTCTCTCACCCCACCACTCCCTCTTTTATCTCTTTCTTCCCTTCTCGGATCTACACTGATCTCAGATAACTTAAATGGTATCAATCTTCTTATCTAACTCTTAGCAAGAAAGTGAATAAGTATTTTACAACATGCCTTAACGTTTTCTCTAACTGTTCCTCAAGGTTAGCGATATTTTTTTCCTAGGACGGCAAGTCATGACCCGCCCTACTCAGCCTCTGATTGGCTGACCCTCACAGTCTTACCCTACCTCTAACCAATCTCCCTCTTCATACATAAACCTGACCAATCCCATCATCGAAGGCAATGAGTTCTAGCCAATCAGAGGCAGAGTAGGGCGGGTCATGACTTCGCTATCCTAGGGAAAAAAACATTGGTTCCCGGTCAGGAGTGCTTACACCACACTTTAGCTAAATCTGCTGAGGTCCTTCTGAGGTTATGTACACACTGTGCAACTTAAATAACTATGTAAAAATGCTACTTATAAACTTTTGTGACCTTTTAACCCATGAGCACTAACACACAGGGATCTACAACGACACAAAATTATTTATGAAAGCATGAATATTTATGAAAGAAGTGGAGAAAGAAAACCTAATTGTCACATGAAGTAGCAAAGACAGTTTCACAAGTCAGAAGTTTTCCTCTGACGTTACACAGGACCAAAAGAGGTAGCTGGTTTCAGTTCTATTTTCAAGCATGATTTAACTGTGATTTCTGCAGACCTACAGTAGATATGCAAACTATGCTACTAAGCATATAAGATCAGATATAGTGGTATAGATACACACAGTTCACTTTGGACAATTCTTACATGAAAGAAACAAAGCTACGTGTGACAGTTGACCAAAGTGACCACTTCCAGGCGTCTTGCTGAGCTGCAGTCATGCATGTACTACGGGACTGCTTGAAAGACAATATTGTGAACACACACTGAAGAAAATAAAATATTTCATCAGATAACTGGTCACATAACAAGACATACTTTTTTTTATGCCAAGTTAAATGTGTTTTGGATACGAGGCTTCATATGTACATCTTTAAAGATTATCTCAGAATTAACAGGTTTTAGTGAGCTATGTGCAATTATGTCTTCAATGTTACAAAAAGGCAACACACAGAGAGGTACACTCAATAAGATTATTTATGTTATTGTACAATCTGCAATTTTTTAACAAATAATAAAAAAAAGATTAGTAAGATGTACAGTATTCGAATGATCACGTCTGGTGTGGACTGAGGACTCCGCCTGCCTCGTCACATCGAGTCCACCCAGAGCTCCAGTGATGGGAGAGGGAGGGGACGAGGGCCAGGAATGACTTTTATAGATGCTCAATAACTGTATGTGTATAGATATATATATGTATGTGTGTATGTATGTTTGCATGTATCTGTAATTGTTGTTGTATACTAAGGTCTTCTGTGTGTTTGAGTGTGTGTGTGAGTGTGTGTGAGTGTGTGTGTTCGCTCAGCCAATGGAATGTCACATGGCGGTGGATGGGATGAAGGGATGAAGGCAAACAGAAATTTTGGGGGGTGGGGGGGAGAGAAGGAAAAGATGGAGGCAAAAGTAGCACGGGCTCAGTTGGTGTAGATCTGGCCCTCCGGTGGCTGAGGAAGCTTCATGTTTTCCTTGCACGTCATGAGCCGTCGCAGCTCCAGCAGCACCATCCGGATACTGTAGGAGTTCTGCCACTTAGCCAGCGCAGTCACCGCATGCATGTCAACCTGCAGGACACAGAACGAGTGAAGATGGATGTGATGTTACGCTTTGAATCCTGCTAAGCTCATTAACACTGGCGTGTGGGTTTTCATGGGAATTAAAAAAAATTGGAAACGCTCACAACATTCAAGCTCTGTGCCCATAGCTTGAGGACAATTTATGTTCTACATCACAGAAACTGTCTCCTAGCTCAGCTTTTACCTTTCTAAATGACAAAAAAGTGTTAGAAATAAGACTTAATGGTGACTTCAGTTGTGCTCGGGTCAGTTTTCACACTAGCTTTGTTTGAGTCCAAACCTGAATGTGATTGTCTCCTTCTCCACTAAACCAATTGCTCTGTTTTCAGACTGGTTTACTGTTGTTTCAATCTGTGGTATGTTTAAAGTGTCATGGAAATTTTAAAGATGAATTCAAAGAGAGCAAGTTGTCTTTTAGAGTTTTATTGCAATAACTAATTCACATTGGCAAATGCGAATCCTCCAGTTTGCAAGGCTGAAGAGATACTGTATGAAGTTCAGTGTCAGTATTTGTAAATACAGCCGCATAATCATCACATACCCGTCACCCTAATAGGTTTCTTTTAACTAATTTATCATCTCTCTGGGGAGTTTCTCTCGGTCTTCCGAGAATTAAGAGTTGAAAACTGAATCCTTATCTGCTTTTCCTTCCTAAGAACTCTCCCTCTCTGCCTCTGTCTAATCAGCAGTTAAGTTACAGTGACTGAGTCCAACAGCTCACCTTTGATGGTACCTGTTGGGAACATTTTCACACAGGAAGCAGAGAGACAAAGTCTTACAACGTGATTTTGGCTATAAAGGCAGTATAACATAATCTTAAGACAATAACGTAAGGGTATAAGTTTCCATTTCATAAAGATTCCCTCATTAAAGCGCCAGTTGTTGGTGCCCATTTTAGACTCGCACTTGGAAATGGGAGGACGATGGATGGGCAGGCGTTGCCCCATTTTAACAACTGATAGGAGCGCAATCACTCAAAGTTCTCCGCTTCCCTTCAAGGGAAATTAGTCATGTTGGCCTTGCAGGATATTTTCTGTGCTACTAAATCAGTGAGGCATAGGGCTATAGTTGAATCAGAATTTTTCAAGTTGACTGAATCGCCAATTTGGGACGAATATTCGACTTTCGAGGGGATTGGGGGGCAGTGCACACTCCACACTAAACTCTGGTAGCAACCAACATGTCTTTCTTGTCTCCCATTGTCATGCTAAGAATGCAAAACTTTTTGTTTGACTCAGCACCTGGATGTGAAAGATGTGTGTGTGTGTGTGTGTGTGTTCTGCACACTGATCGCTAAGAATGCAAAACTGCCACTAATGATGTTAGTATGACATGCACACATTGATTTACTTCATGTGGGAGGGAACACAGCACCAACTGCATGTACCACAGTTTGAATAGTTTGAATTTTATTGCTCTGGAAACAAAACTAGGAAGAGGCGTTCCTATTACCAAATGTTTCGATAAACAACAGTCAGGTTTGGACTAAACTAGCCAGTGTGATATTTCTCTTTTGCCAGAATTATTTGATGGTTAGCTGTCAGGGATTTCAAGTATGCACTTTCTTATCTGAACCGATCAAATCTACAGAGCAGGTATGAGAGTCATGCAAAAAAGACTTCCTTTCATGCATGCCACTCTAATGTGTTGACATTCTTTATACTGTATACACATACTCCCAAAACAACACCAGTGCTCTTCAACACAAGCAATTCATTTTGACTTTGCAAGACATACTATATATTTATGCTGACAGCTGAGGCATCCGAGTGTGGGTAATCGAGCTGGAAAAAGAACTGGTATAGAAGATATACATACCACACCGTTGGAGGTGTGCACGCCATTCAAGTTTATCTTTGTCACAAATCTGACAAACGGTGGTGACTCTGGGTATCCCGGCCCACATTCAACCTTCAGATTGTACATCCTGTTTTCGTAGCTTGTCTGTGGGCAGAGACAGGTAGGGAGAGGTGAGAGGACAGAAAACAACACAACAATAAACAGCATACAATGTCCAAAGTATTCAACAATAACATTCATGTGAAATCCATACGATAAAATACCCAAAATCAGAGTTTTCACTGTTAAATATTGAACCATTTTTACTCGGTTTCATAGGAACAGTAAATATGTAGGTTTAAACTCTGAGAGCTCAAATTAACTGAGCCATGTCCACAGTCTTTTGAACAAGGTTGTTATACAGATTATGGATGCATACTAAAAAACTAGACAAATTTTCAAAGAGTATCTTAGTAGCACTCAGAATAGTAATTCCTACATTTAGCATCAAATAAAGCTAAGATGTTTATTTTCAGAAAGGAACCAATTCTGTGATCTTGTTCCCTCCGAGGACTGTGCTATATGTTGCACTACTTGTTGCTTCCTGTCATTTTTGTGATATTTTATCTTGATGAAGGTGCTGCTGCCTTAAATTCCCTTTGGCAACTACTGTAAGCATCATTCATTACATATCATCCCTTTGAATCTGCCTTGAGATTTAGTCTACTTCATCAAACCTGCCACCTTTCGGTTACATGACCGTCTTACATTAACCACATAAATTCTTCTCGCACAGTCCTCATTGGGGTGTCTAAAAATGGCACCACTCACCCGAGGAGGGCCGAGGATCACTCCTCTCCATCGTGTTAGAGTCATGTCCTCATCATCCTCCAGACCCCAGCTCACCGTTCCATCCCCCACACCTTTCTGGCCTTCCTCCAGCTCTTCAAGTAGCCGGAAATTGCGAGGAACTTTAACGCCTGTTATGTGGACAAACAAACCACATGATCAGTTCTTAGGAGACTGAAGTTTGGATCACAGATGCACACCTCAAACACGATGAGTGGATTTAGGTACCACTGAGCTTTTACCACACTTGTCAGAGCAGTGACTTGCAGTTATACAGGTATGAGCTGGTCAAGGCGTGACTCATTCAGACGCACATAACGTGACAGTGAAATAAAGGACGCCTAATTTAACTGGCTTCCATTTTCCTCCTGAAAATAGTGGATGTTAGTCATGTTATTTATGCCCTTTAAATCAGCATCTGGTTTCGACGATGCTGCATCATTTGGCCTCTGCAGTCAGATGTGCTGGTGCTGCACTGAAGAAGTGAACCGTGCAAACAAACAGTCACACAGCCAGCTGGTGCAGCAGTTTTTTTTTTAAGCTCACTTCACCGACATCTCGAGAGTCCTCATTAAAAGAATATTTTCTTGATAAGCAGGAAGTCCGTATCTCAGAAAACGTCCTGTCATTGTTGACGTTTAACAGTCAAAGGTTAAACATGCACGAAGGATAAATGTTGATGCACTAACGTCTACTGGGAACGTTTAATTGCTCGATTTGTCATACATCCGTTTTCAGAGTCAGTAAACAATATTATGTCGCTAAGTAGCTTTAACACCCAGACGGTAGGGTGGCGGTGCCGCTAGCTACAATTACTATGCTAAATTACGTTTCTGAATGAAAAGCCAGTAAATTATACACTGTTACACATGCAGATAATTAGTGTTAAATTATTCAACGCGTATTGTGGCTTCTATTCAATTCACTCACTCCTTTATCGGAAGTCAAACTGCGTCTCGTTGCCTTTGAGTCTAACTTAGCTTACGTTAGCTTAGCTGATAGCATCGCTTCCTATTCATTCTCTTCGGCGGCTCCAGCTGCGCGTTAGCTTGCACGTTTTTGTATAGCGGCTGCATCAGCGACACAATCAACCTCATTATGAAGCGTGTTAGCTACATTATGAAAATTAATTTAACTGATTATTTAACGGCAGTTTATCTAAGTGATTTATTTCTCTCACACATTTACCTGATCCGGCGGCGACCGCCATCTTGTCGCTACACAGCGGGAGCGCGCACGCAGCTTTGCCATTGTCGCCAACGGTGCGTGCGCGAGGAAGGAACGCAACGCATCGCTTCCTTTGTTTGTTCCATGCGAGCCCAGTCTGAGCAACACTAAGTACATGAAACTATGTGACCGGTTAAAGGAAGGGATCACAAAATGTTCAAGTATGTCTTAAAACAACAGTCAGGAGCCAAAATGAAAATTCAAATAGGTTTTTCTTGCTGTAATCATTCTTCCTGTTCATACTAGCCACTGGAAGATCCCTTTATAATGCACATACAATACAAGTGAAGGGGGACAAAATCCACTCCCTCTGTGCAAAAATGCATTTAAAAGTTTATCTTAAGGTAATATGAAGCTTCAGCCGTCCAAATGAATCAAATTGAGTAGATATGTTTCAACGTTACAGTGTTTTTAGTGCCAAAGTACCTCTTTTTGTTACTATGCTTCCACCGCATTCAGAGGAAACACAAAGAGGGAATTTGATGCTAAAAAGACTGTAAATGTGGCAGATATCCACTTGATATGACTAACTCAGACTGCTTAAGCCTTGTATAAGCTTCAGATAAACTTTTGAATGCATTTTTGCACAAAATGACTGTGTGGACATCACTTACATTGAAATACATTTGAAGGGGATCTTTTAATAGCCAGCATGAACAGGAGAAATGATTACAGCGAGGAAAACCTCTTTCAGTGTTCATATGGACACCTGTTGTTTTAAGACAGACTTGAAAATTTGTGAACTTATCCTTCAAAAGCTAAATTGAAACAAACTCAATGCTGTACAAATATACAGCTGCTCCGTATGGTCACAAATCACATCTCAAAGTGTGTGAAGGAAGGAGGACGAGTCAAGTTCAACTGTCAATGTTTTATTTATAATACACAAACATAACTATTTACAAAATCATGATGGGGTGTGAGGGTCAGCTGCATCAGTGTGAGGATGAGTGAGAAAAGTAGAAGCGCTGAAGGCTGCAAAGATGACAAACCGAAACCAGGGACAGCAGGGTTGGCTTAAATAGGTCCAACAAGCGCCAGCACATGAATTAATCAGTAGCAGGCCATTTTCACAGCAGACATTTTGACTTTCATAGAGGGAAAAGCACAGGTGTTACTGATAACCTTAACGATGGCTCTATTCTATTCCCAGTGTCCCAGTAAAGTCATGTGAGTGTGTCCCATTTACAAGGACTAGGTCTCTTCGTCACCATGATGTGAGCACTTTTTTTACTGGGCATGTTGCTAGTCTTTGTGTGCATCCAGGTATTTTATTTATTTATTTTGTACATCTTTTACATTCTTATGTTTGTATGATCTGTTCTTTTGCACTAGATGTTGTCTGACGGCTGTTGTTGTTTAGATGTTGTGAGGTATAGCAGCTCTGCATGCTCTCATGGTCTAAGACAATTTTTATTGGGGACAATACAGGTTATCTTATCTTAGTTCAGTACTACATAGTAATAGTGTACATTATATAGCCTACTACTAATTGTCTTAGCGCGCTATTTTTGCATTTTCTGCATCAGTGAACCAGCATGCACAATACCAGGAAACTGAAACAGCTTAATGGAACTCAGCCATCATTAATTTTATCATTTACACAGCAGCATGTCCTCTGTGAAAAAGGCTGATGGACCTAAAAAGAGAGGCAGGAAAGAAACTAATGTGTGTGTGTGTGTGTGTGTGTGTAGCCTAATTAAACAGCTACAGCATCTTAAAACCAAAGCCATGTGGTTTTCCGCATTGACGTTTTGTCTGTTGCAGGTTGTGCTGACTGTGTAAAAGATGCTCCTGAGTACTGTTATCTGTCAACAGATGGAAAAAAAAGAAAAACACTTTCACAGAAATCAGATTGTGGTAATTTATTAACCGTTTATTTAGTTTATTTATAAATACAGTTTAATATACACATTGTAAGTCTCCCAAATGGAAGACAACAAAAAGGCATCAAGGCATTATTCTGATATCTAAAACTCCATCACCACCAGCTTACATAACCAACTACAACATCCATATGGGTCCTGCCTCAGACGACGCGAGAGGCAAGAGAAGGGCAATTTAAAGTCAGTCAATAAATTGTTTTCCCATATCGCTGGCAAGATTTACAATAAATCAATCAGGGAAGAGGATAAGGCAATTCAATAAAAAGTCCAAGGATCTTTACAAAAGTGATTTCAACACAGCATGTCAAACATACCGACGACAACTGCCCACCCAACTTACTAACATGTTCATTTGTTTTCACAAAATTGTTTCCAGTGGGAAAATATTTAGTTAATCACACATTGTCACAAAAATACCATTCAAATCCACCAAGGAAAGCCCATTTTCTGTGAGTCCGAAAAACCAAACACAGTTTTAATCACAAATTCTACCTCAATAACAAGAGGTTAACTGTACTCATATATGGCTACAATATAATGCATTTAAAATCATTGGGCTACTCTGGCCAACAAAATCTGATGGAAATGAGTGACATAAATAACTTTTATCATCTAAATATCTGCCTTAACTTTACTAATGGAGTGCTTTTTTTTTTTAAATCACCAATTCATATTAAACTAATTCAATCTAACCACAATCCTGAGTTCATCTGGAGAATAAGAATGAAGAACAAGTTAACGCATGTTACATCTATACTCACAACCTGACTCCTCACTATGACACCCATAAATAACAACATGAGTCAAAGATTATTATAGTATGGGTCTGTTCTGAGCTCACCAAATATCTCCAAACTAAATATGGCATATCATCTCTACTATTATCCTTTGTCATTTACCTATTTTGCAGTTTTACATAAACACAAAACTTTCTTAAAATCGTCATAACTCTTATATTATCACAAAAAGCAATTTACTGAAGCGCAGAAGCATCCAGTAGAGCCAACGCCAAAGTTCCTGTTTACATAGTAAATTGTTTGTCAGGCTTCCAATGTGTCTACTAACTGCGCATTTAGCAGTGCCCAAACAATGTAATTTCCTAATACTGATGAAAAAGGACTACAGGAGTTGAATAAGCGGGCCTCAAACTTTGCTGCAGCAACACAAAACGGCATCCATTTACCAGTATATATAATTACACGACCTAGCGCACACAAAAACTGCTTCTCACAATACTCTACAAGCACTATGCAGTCTGCAGTGTACTTCTGCTGTTGACCTATGGTGAATATATCAAGTATGAAGGATTCAAAAACTGGAATATTACATAATATAAAACATAATTTTGGCTCCAAAAGGAACTATTACTATCATTAAATTTCCTACTTTGACTATATAGCTTAATAATCCTTTTAACCAGGTCAACCCGGCCGAGCAGCAAGATTAGCTTCTCCTGTTAAAACCTCAAAACTCTGCCAGGTTTTCCTTGGAATGAAGGTAATATTTTGGTAGTTCAAACGTGTGACCATTTGGTCAAAGTTTGGGGACATCTTTTGAATTAAGTACAATAAATTTCATCCTCCCTGTTAAGTGTCTGTTTTACACAAACTCAAAAGGAAAGCTGGTGACCCAGTGTATTGCTTGCACAAGCCGACATGCTGTATGCATGCATGCATTCTTACATCTGTGTAAGTGACATGTTAATTAAAAAGTAAATTTTTTTTGTCATGCACTTTTATAAGTAGCTAAAACTTCAAGCTCCAGTTTCCCAACTTTGCAAATATCTGAAAACTATTAGAAAAAGAAAGGCATTTTAATCTAATCAGATGAGTTAAGACGTATAGTTAAGGGCCTCTTATTACACTGCATAGTTATTCGCTGTACAATACATTTACAAATTACTGACTAAAGCATTTTTTTAAAAAAACAAACTTTCAACCAGTTACTTGATTACATAATCTCATCTATAGAGTGAAGAAAATCCTGGATCGTCAGCCTTCACTGAAGCCCTTGTAACATCACCAAGTCTGCTTGTCGCAGTTACCAAGACGGTACACAATGGCAACATTACTCAAGGGGAATGTTACGCTCTAGAAACTGTCATTTCCTTCCCACAATACAAAAGAAGAGCAAGATGTAAGGAGTGAAAACAGTGTTACATCAAGTTGGCACGTAACTTTGGAGTATCTGCGTGTGATTAACTCCGAGAGACAAATCCCAGAAAGACAGAATAGTCATTGCGACAACGCAAAGAAGAAGAAGAAGAAGAAACAATAAAAAAAATACGCAAGTACTGCATCTGCGGCGTGTAAGGCAGCTTGACAAGACTGCATGTGCCTCTTTCCTGACTGCTAATGAGTCAAAATCTAAAAAAATGCTTTTCACCTAAGACACATGATCATCTGAGAAGATTACAAGTAAAACAAGATACATTTCTATTTGCCCACATTTCCTAATGGCATACATCAACATTGACTAAAGTTACACACATTTCAATGTGAGTTTTTCATATCAAATTACCTCTATGTTCACACTCTTCCTGAAAATTATTTAACTTATGCGTTTTGCATTATCGTTAAAAATAGAAATGCACATTTTCGCAATGCACGCTGGCCGGATATCATCTAGAAAATTCCAATCATAATGCCAGCTGAGGATCTGACAGCAATTTGTTTTTTGTTTTTTCCTTTTTTTGGTTTCTGTTTTCTGAGCTGTCAGACCTGTCGTTTAGCATCCTGATGGGATGATTTTGGCGTTTAAAGTGTAACTGTAATCATTGTCTCAGATTGACAAAGCCATTGACAAAGCCTGAACTGTTAAATATGACTGAGTCTTTGTTTGAAGCAAGTAGCTTGAAGCAACAACAGGAATTGGTTGAATATTTAAAAAAAAAAAAAAAAAAATCACATCTTGTCATCACCTCACGAGAAAAAAAACAGTTCCAAGAGTGTGCAGCTGAACCCAAATGTGCAAGAGGTAAAAAAGAAATGTAACAGTAATTAACCAATTTGTTCTTTAGCTACTAACATTGGTAAAGCATCCAAAAACCCTGTTTAACCCCACGTCTACTACTTACCCAAGTCTAAATCCAATTTTATCACTTGCACATCAAATAGACGCAAAGACCGATCCAGAGAAAATAAAGCAGTGCTAAATATAATGTGATCTATCACCTCTACAAATGATCAGTGGTGGCTCTGAAGGAGATAAAAAAAGTGGGTTTTTTTCTCCTCTTTCAAGTATTCTTGCTCGGGATTGTTTGAATATTCTGAAGTGAAGGAAATCTTTTAATCTCCTTGGAAAGTGATTGCAAATTATGTGTCTGACCAAACCTTCTTTGCAATAAAGCCTCTGTAAATCACCTCAAAAACAGATAAATTGTGTTAGACATACAAGGAGTATATAAGGATATATTGCAATTTGAGATGATGATCTCCATCGTGAGTGATGTAAAATTCCAACAAAGCCCTCCTCTTGAAAAAACAGACAAAATGTGCAAGACTTAAAGCTATGGCATCAGAAACTGTTAGTTTTTCTTCCAATGGATTACAGTTTAAGTGAGGCAAAAAGGGGATGAGAAGCCTGGACGGAGCCAGCGTCTTCTGAGGTAGGGTGCAGTTAGCCTGCGGCGTTACTTGACTTTATGAGCCCATTTCAGGTCATCTGCTCTGGGCTTCTCTCCCGTCACGCCCTGGATAATATCCTCCAGGTTCCTCCAGAAGCCCAGCTTCTCCAGAGGGTAGTTCAGCCAACCTGGAAAGACAAAGCTCAGTGACAAAATCTGCCGTGGACGCTCACCTACGAAACAATAAGGCTGATTTTATAACGACGAACCTGTAGTGATGCAGAAGTACGTCTCATGCGGGGAGACGTGATGGATGCGGTGGTGTTTGCGGGGAAGGATGATGTGGCAGTCCTGTAGGAACACGACCCAGCGAGGGAGGCCGAAGTAGGTGTGCGACCACTTGTGAATCTGGTTGGTAAGCGTCACAAAGATGGCTAGTGCAAACAAGTAGCAGTACAAGGGGTAGATATGGTAGATCTCCGCTGCAATTAAAAGAAGAAACAAGGTGAGACGGGAACAGATTAAAATCAGATTATAATATTTTCATGTAGACTAAAATGTCCAGCTCAGTTTGTTGATACAAAACTCACCGGGGGAGAGGGTGAGGAAGTTGAAGGCCATGTTTGCCAGCGGGACTATGGTCAGCATGCAATTGTCACCATTGGTTTCAATGAAGTCGTGACGGGTGATGGCTGTGGGGTCTATGTGGTGCTCTCTAAATGGTCGTATAAAGGCCTGCGGGACGGATCGGACAGACAGTACAGCAGGGTGAAAAACAGGAAATACAGAAAAATGTTCCTTTCTAAAAACAGATTATTTAGAGTGATGTATTCTAGACTGAAACGTGGATACTTTACCTTTCCAAAGATGGGCAGATCCACTGATCCCCACGTATCAGCACCCCAGTGAACAACTCCTGACGCAAAGTCGGCGGTGAGTATTCCTGCCACTGAGGATGAGATTGAGGAGGGGGGAAGGAGGGGAGTAGCAGGGAAAAAAGGATGAAAGAATCAATAAAATGAGGAGAGAAACAGTCTATATTATGCAACCTTAGGTTAACTGTACACTAAATATTTTTGTTAGTGTGCTTACCAATGCCCAACACGATGTACCACAAATGTCCCAGATGGAAATTGGCAAGGAGGTGAATGAAATTGAAGGCCATGAGAGAGAAGCAGAGGACAACACTTATCCATTCTTGACATCTTTTGCCTTTAAAGAAAAACAAAACAAGCGTAAATATTAGCGCAACAAACGAGCAGCAGACTTGGAAATATAAGATATGCAAGCATATTGTTAAACGTCTCAAATCCACAGCAGCTGAACATGATGTACCATCATCTAGTCCAAACCAAAATGTCTCAAAGGTCAGCATTACCTAATTATCAGGTGAGATTTTTCTTGCAACAGTGACAATCTGCACATAGTGAGGCAACATTCCTCTGCACTTTACTTGTTAAATGACTCTGGTGAGCAGCTGGGCTTGAAATACCTGTCCACAGTTTACAACTTAAAGAAGGTTGGAAACTTAAAGACAAAAAAAACCCTCTGGCGGGTAAAAGTCTGATCTCTGTACAGTCAAAGCTGTCACATGCAAGTCTTAAACTGATATGAGGAGCTCGAAAGGCGTCAAAGTATTTGTTTAATGGGCGTAAAGGCCGTTCACATTGTGTTGACAAGTTCAAATGCCATGAATAATGGTGGGAGGACTGGCCAAGATGTAAGCTACTGGACTATTAGTTCTTGCATTGCTCTCTGAGTTAACTTTAACAAAAACAACACTGTTAGGAAAGGTCACAGCAACTCCGTGGCAATATGAGGCTTCTGTTGTGAGCCTAAAGCAGACGCAGTAGAGTCTTCTAACCTCTGCTTGATGCTCGAAATGTCAAAGGACAACTGGCAGCGACTCAGACACAAATTCAACCAATCTCACATGATTCCTATTGTGTAACAACAGCGGTGTGGCTGCAACAAGCTGGTTTGCTCACTGTCATTTAATTATAGCAGTTAACGATAATCTTCTTTGTGAATATTAGCAGCTCCTCCAGCTTGTTACTCGGTAACTAAATAAAGGCTGACGTTATGTCACGCCACTTATGGACACTTGAACCGGGGGGATCAAGCTCGTAAGACGGAGCTGCGGAGGGGATCGACTCACCTGGCGAGTATAAATTGGCCAGTTCTCGGGCACCGGCGTGTTGTGGGCCCCATCTGGCCGTCCCCCGACCCGGTCCCTGCGGTTCGGGGCTCTGTGTTTCCACTCCACGGCCGTTCTCGTTCACCATTCTCGCCATTTCTCCACTGTGGGCCCGCCCAGCCCCTTCAGCGTCTCTACTCGTAGCCAGGAACAAACGGAATCATCGACTTCTCAGCCCACAGAAAGCGAAGCCTTTTCGGCCAATCAAGTGAAAGCCGTTGAGCGTAGCAACCAATCACAGGACGGGAAAGCGTAACAGAAGCGGCTGATTGACCAATGAGGCTCGCGAGCGGGGAAAGACCGCATTTCCTGACCCCACCCGTCCTGCCTGGTGCCCGCTGTGCTCTCAGCCCTCTGCTGGATGTACAGCAGATGGAGCTCTCTCTCCTCTAAAAGGACATACAGACTACAACAGGTGTTAGAGATTTTTGTGACACAACTGCTTCAGTTATGAAAAAGACCGAAGAAACTGACAGGTGAGGTGTTAACGGCTCAACAGCAGTGGTGGAAGAAGCACTCAGATCCTTTACTTAAGTAGAAGTACCAATACAGCAATGTAAAAATACTCAATACAAGTAAAACAAGTACAAGTAAACAAGTAAAAAGTATACAAGCAAAAGTCCTGCATGAACAATCCTACTTAAATAAAAGTACAAAAGTATTAGCTGCAAAATATAGTTAAAGTATTAAGTAGTGGTTTGGTCCCTCTGACTGATATATTATTATATATGACTTCATTAGATTATTGATACGGAAGCATCAGTGTGTAAGCAGCATGTTACTGTTGTAGCTGCTGGAGGTGGAGCTAGTTTGAACTACTTTGTATACACCTGGGGGTTGGACCCCTTCAAAGGGTCAGCAGATAAATCTTAGGGGTCATGAGATGACTAATGGGAGAGGAAAGAAGAAAAAACAAAGTTCTGATACACAAATCTGTTTTCAGTTTTTGGACTTTTTCTCTAATCTTTGATCGTTGGTGAAATATTGGACCATTTGAACATTTAAATGAAACCATGTGAGAAGTTTAGATGGGAAACTATTTGGTGGAGCTGTTAACAACTCATAGACATCTGAAATGTGACCCGCCTACACACTGCTTTTTGTAAGATATCAAAAGCCAGAAGGGTTAGAAACCACTGGTTTCATCTTTAATAATGTGTTGCATTTTAAAAGCTTGTTATATAATACATTGTGTCAAATCTTCATCTGAAAAGTAACTAAAGCTGTTAAATACATGTAGCGGAGTAGAAAGTACAATATTTCCCTCTGAAATGTAGTGGAGTGGAAGTATAAAGTAGCAGAAAATATAAATACTCAAGTAAAGTAAAAGTGCCTCAAAATTGTACTTGTACAGCACTAGAGTAAATGTACTTAGTTACTTTACACCACTCTTTGACAAACACTATACTGGCCACCAGTTTCTGTAGTAACTAACAATATTTGTGACCCTACTGTAAATATCATAGGTTCACTATTTGCAGTGATGGAATATGTAACTTAAGTACATTTACTCAAGTACTGTGCTCTACAATATCGAGGTACTTGTGCATCACTTGAGTATTTCCATTTTATGCCACATTATATTTCTGCTCCTAGTTCTACTCCACTACATTTTTAGAGGGAAATATTATTCTGTTTATTCCACTAACATTTATCTGACAGCTGGAGCTACTGGTCACTTTGCAGATTCAAGAACATTTACATGACCAGCTTAGAAAAATATGACGTATTTTTATAAAATTGGCAGCACAGTTGTTCACAAATTACTTCAAATTAGCTCCATCCCAACCAGCTGCAACATGTAAGTGTTTCCTACATATCAGAAATAATAAAGCAATAATAAGATACACAGTGAATAATACTATGACAGTGTGAATGGGACCATTCTGCATAATGAGTACTTATACTTGTAATACTTACAGTGCATTTAGCTGATAATACTTATGTACTTTATAAAGAAAATAATAAATTCTCAAATTCTGCATTTATAACTTATAATGGAGTTTATTTCGCAATGTGGTATTTTTACTTTTATTCCAGTAACAGATCTACATACTTCGAAATGTGTGTCCAAGCCTGGATTACCAACCAGGCAAAACAGGGAACTGCAAATCCCAAATTCACTGTGTGTCCATTAATTTTTGCTAATTTGATGAATAGACTGGAAACAAGGTGAAACTACTTCTCTGGCTCTGCCAAAGGTGAAAAAAAAATCCATCTGCCAGCACCTCTAGAGCTCTAAAGCTGGCAGGTGGATTTTATATTCTGTTCCCACTGTTTCCAGCCTTTGTGCTAAACTAAACTAAGCTAAGCAGCTACTGGCTGTACCTTCATATTCCCCAAAATACTGAGCTTTATTATTTAGAAAACCCAGGGACAGGTGATGTAATCGTCAGCACATAAGTTCTCCGTAGTTCCTGGATCTGTGGGAATGTGATGAAGTTGATGTGTGTTGTCTGCTGTGTGCTCTGTTCTTGGAACTTGGAGGCGTCAACGTTGATCAGTCGTTGCCGAACAGCACATTTTTGCCCCGGGGGCGTCTTTACAAGTTAATTTGGCTGTGTGTGTGTCTGTGTCTGTGGCTGTGTCTGTCCTTTCTAATAAGTCAGCAAGCAAAAAGCATATAATTAAAACAGAAACAGAAAGGAAAAAGGCAGCTAATCGAGTGACAGATTCTAACAAGTCACAGAATAACGTGTAACACTGGCGTGAAACGGAGGTTATAAAGTGCTTTACATTAAGAGCATTAAATATCAAATCAGCAGGATAGATGTAGGAGCTATTTGTTAGTTTGTGTGTTGTTTTATTAATAATAATTAGTATTTGTTTTGAGTGCTTGATTACTCTAGATATTTGCTTCATTTATATTACATTTCAATGTTCTTTTTTTTTTGCTAGTTATTAGTTTAGTTTACTTTTATGCTTGTTTAGGTTATTTAGTCTTAGCTTACTAGTGTTTTGTTCATTTTTGTGAATTGTCTCACAGGTTCAGGACTGACATGAGGGTCTTTGTGTTTTATAGCAGAGCAGGAGAGGCAGCAGGAGCTGTGATTTCTTAGTTCTTTTGTTAGTTTACTTACCTTGATAAATAAATTGGAAGGACTTTGTATGGACGCTGGACTGGACCCCCATGCTGCATCAGTGGCCTTTTCATTCTTAGTTTGCCGCTACAACAGTAACAACAAAATAGGATTTACAAAACAGCAAAACATCACTTTAAACAAGAAAGCCAGTGAATATAAGTGAGTTATGAGACGTTTTATTTCTTTTCAAGTTTCCGTTGAACTGGATAATCTGACAGTAAGAGGTGAACTATTTCAAAGTTAAGTGGCAAAGACAGCAAATTATCAGCCTCCCTTCATCTTAACTCGAGAGCACTACATCCAGAACACACTTGTTAGCTGAACTGAGAGACTTAACGCAACTAAATGGACACAACGTCCAGCAATATATCATTCATAAACTGATAGATAATAACAATTTTGGAGAGAAGCCATAATGTGCTGCCTGCGCTTTGTCTTCGAGTTAGTGTGCTGCATTTTTGAGGTTAATGTTGGGGAAAAAAGGGAAGAGGTCATGTTTCTGGGAAGGGTGACAGATGCGTTTTCTTTTTTTAAAACATACTCAAACAGAAAGTGTTTTGGCTTTACAGAATCGAAACTGGCACGTTAAAACACTCACATCGGCTCTTTTGCTATGTAATTATCGTTCATTTGCAATTCTCAACATTCACCACATGATGGCAGTAAGTCTTCATATTATATATAAATCCAGATCATTTGGCCCTGGTCACAGCCCGGAATACAAGAACTGTGAGTCAAGTTAAGAACAGCCAGTGTAGCCAACACTAAGGCTCATTAGACTTAAGCGTAACGACCCGTTTTTGGCACGGGGGCCACCTGAGTCATTGTATCCGGTTAATACTGCATATTTGTGGTCTATTTATATGTAAACTTTATTTTCCAGCTAAATTCTCTGCGAAAAACCACGATTAAACATCATAAAACATTACATCTTAGAAAGAACACACTTAATCGTTTACATGAACCGGCTGACGATATTTCTCATAACACCCACCCCTTACACGGCATCGGAGTGGATGCATCATCTTGGATAGTTTCACCACACAACAATAATAACACACACACACACAGGGAGACTGGTTTAAACTAGTCAGTAAATAACGTGGGGAAAACAGCTGTCAGGAGATGTGTCCAGTGCTACTTTCATGTGCATCTTTGTTGTGAGATGAATAAGCATTAACTTAGAAAAAGGGGTAAACAGGTTATCACTGAGTGGGATTTTTCCATTATTGTCGAGTTCATGAAGTGTGTCTTTTAGAGGGCGTGTCAACAAATGCTGGTTGAAAGTCCTCACTGCATTTTGTCACGGTGCAAGTGGCTCCGGGTCTCGTGGTTAAGTGGCTGATGTTGGTTCCCTTTTCATGCTGTCCCGAACTACAACTATCACAAGTGCCACACACACACACACACACACACACACACACACACACACACACACACTTTTTTTTTTTAAAAAAAAAACATGAATTTCACTGGTGAGTTCGTTTTTATTATCTACAAACAGACACGGATGAATGCGTGAAAGTCCTCTAAAGACAGCACAGGTTTGTCGGTTGGCTCCGCGCTGCGCGTCATACACACCTGCCCAGCTAAACTCCGCCCCTCGCTTGTAATAAAACCTCCGGAGTCAGGAAGACCTGTCAATTCCTCCCAATCCATGAGCACAACCTCTTCAAAGTATCTCTCACTGCATGTTACCACAGACAGTCAGTGACACAGGGGATTTAAACGCACCACATTCTTGAGCCATTTCACAACTTAAAAAGACATCTTGAACCAAAACCACTGTGGGCGCCTCATCTCAGCCCTCCATGCTCCTGCAATCCGGCGGGTGTTAAGATCCATGGAAGTAGCCGGCTTCTACGACGAGGGCAGCTTTGCTATCCACAGTAGAGACAGCATTATCAGCCCCATCAGCGGCGGCAGCTCTTATTGGAGGCTCGGTGACTCGATGACGGAGCTGGGAATTGAAGAGCGGGAGAGAGCGATAGACTTCAGTGTTTACCTGGACTCAGCTTTGCACTATCCGCAGCTGGCGGCGCAGACGCAGCAGCAGCACCAGCAGCAACAGCACCAGCAGCAGGGGGACGTTTTCTCAGATTTCCTGGCTGAGAATAAGATCAAGAGAGTTGCAGCGAACTACAAGAACTACACGCTGCTCAACGAGCTGGAGACGAGTCAGCGCGACAACTTGAGGGACCCCAGGGAGCCCTACGCGCTGGGTTACACCGAGCTGCAGGAGACCCGGGTGGATAGTGTGCTCAGCCCTGAAGTCGTCGGGAGCCGCTACAGAACTGCTGCTGCTGCTGCTGCTGAGAGAGACGACAGCCAGGAAGACGCAAAGATGGAGAACGGGTCGTCTGGCTTTGACATGAGGTCCTACCTTCATTACCAATCCACCAGCGGCAGTCTCGGAAACATCTCCACCGCGTCCTCGACTTGCTCCAGCCCGCCCGGCACACCTGCCCCGTCAGGTAAAAGCAGGTCACCATCGCACGGTGGCAAAATGTCCAGCGGGAAACCAAAGAAACGCCTGGACAAGGACAGTGAAGAGTACAAGATGAGGCGGGAGAGGAACAACCTCGCCGTGAGGAAGAGCAGGGACAAAGCCAAACTGCGCAACTTGGAGACTCAACATAAAGTGCTGGAACTGGCTGCAGAGAACGATCGTTTACAAAAGCGTGTGGAGCAGCTGTCCAGAGAGCTGGCCACCCTGCGCAACCTACTCTCTGCCACCGGACAATGTTAGAAGCCTCCAAGCAGAGACTCAACACGGCTCTCTGGGCTGCTTGTCTAATCATTGATGGACTTTAGAGCCGGAGGTGAACCACTGAGCAAGGGTTGAACACGGTACGCTACACGGGTGAAGACAGCGGCCACCAGTTTACAAGGACACTTTGAATGGGACTGAAGAAAGTGGGTGCATGGATTGCGCAATCATTCATGATTCTTGACATGTCACCTTAGCTTTATTCCCCAGATGTAATTTTGTGTACATGCAGTATTTCTGTGCAGGTTTTACATACATGCGAGTGAATTTATACATTTTGTGTATTTGGAGCAATGGTTGTCAAGGGGAAGAGTTGTGCTGCAGTGAAATGATGCAACTCTTTGTAATACTATTGGCAGTGAATGAAATAAGTCTAATTATTTAATATTAAAAAGGTGAAATGCTTTAATTGTACTTGATATTTTATTGAATTAAACAGATTTATACTTTGTTAAAACAATTTCATTTGTAATTTCTTCTTTTCTGTCCTTTCTGAAGGAGGTGTAGGCTCAGACAGACAGACAAGCGGGTGTAATGCTTGCCTTAAATATTCACACTCATGACAGTCAGACTGTATTATCACGTCTTTCATTAGAAAACATGGCCGTTTTGTTTTTTAAAAAAAATGGCTCGACTGTAAGGCAAATTTGCAATCTTTTATCCCGAAATTGAAAGACACACGACATACTGTAGGAATGTGACGGTGCTTCTTCGACATAAACTGAATTTTACAAGCGTACAGACATTTTAATGACACCTCGGCTCACCAACATCACTATTCATTATCATTTTGTAACACCAAGACAGAGAATTACATCAGCTGTACATCGATATATAAACCTTCTCAGCTACTGAATAGAGATTAGGCCTACTAAATGGGGATTGTAAATAGGTAAGAAGGTAACGCGATCCCTCAAAATGTGTTTATTTGACCAAAAGAAGCAAGAAAGAGACTCTCCACACTATTATTGGCTAACATTTAACGCCAGAATCATTTACATTCATCTGTTTACTCAGTGATTTGACACAAAAGTCTTCAGATCCTGAATCAACAATTTTATGCTGAAATGATACTGCTGATAGCAGCAAAAAAAAAAAAAGAGAGAGAGACTCGGTCACACAGCATGCAGCACAGAAATGTTAGCTTTATCTGTAGCGCACGGCTCTGTCAATAGTCTGCTGGGTCCACTGGCCCAGAGAGGGGTTCAAGGTTGCATGGAAATTAATCAGCAACTAACCTCCTCACACCACCTCAGGTCATGCTTTCAACAGCCGAGACCTGGGAGTCGTTGCGGCAGAGATATGAATAATCCTGAGCAAACCTCATTCAGCCCTCAAGTGGAAAACACTCAGCAGAAAATATAGAAGTTAAAAATGGGAGTGACGAAGTAGGTTACACCAGACATTATAGATAAGTTGACAATTGGTTTGCAGTGGAATTTACCGAGCCCTCTGACTGCATTTCACTGTGTGCACAAAATGAAACATATCTGTCACGAGCAAGCAAACCCCCAGACAGAGGAGATAAAGAAAGGAGCAGGAGCATGGTGGGATTTGTAGGTGATCTGTCACAATTTCAGGGTGGGGAGTGTTTTCTCTCTTCAAATAGCACAGAGGAAAAACCACTTCTGCTAGTTTTTCAAGAGTGGGCACATTTACTATATAATGGCACTGAAAAGTCACGTTATATATTCTCCAAAATAAAAAAACTGTGTCCTGCTATTTTGTGTGGTGAGACATGACATTTTGAATACTGTGGATATTTCAACACACTCCGAGATGAACAGTTTAGCTTTGAGCTGTTGCGCAATATCCTCCCTTTCCAACACATCACCACTTGAAGAATGCTACACCCACATTTAAATAAGACATTGTTATCCTCCATGTACATGACAATGGCTGTAAGTAGTTGTGGCTTGGCTTTAGGCCTTACTGGTTACAAAACCAGTGCAAACACAAAAACATCGTTAACAGATTTTATTAAAAGTTCCACATTTTTAAAAACATATTTAACACAATCACTGCAACAAAGTGTAAATAAAGTGTGACTAGCTCAACATCTAACACTCCACTGTGTTTGAGAGCAGATCCTTTCTCTCTCGCTGCTCTCGTAGCTGTCAGCGTTGTTGGCGCAGATTCATTCAAACATTCTAGGCATTCTTTCTTCGATGACCCCTTGTTTCCTATTGGAGCCCCACGCAGTCTTTCCCTGTTCCTGGCTCACATGGTGACAGGAGAGAGGGAAATTCCCACACAGGATGACCTCTTTTCTTGAGAGTTTAGCCCAGCCTCCTTTCCACATTTTACCGTCAATGGGCAGTGTCTGTCCGTAAAGTCCTTGTTGCATCACAGCCCCTCCACAGGCCAACTGGCCTCCTAAAAACTCCGCTGATAAAGCAATACAAACAGACAAAACACACACACACACACACACATACACACCTGTCATTCTAATGTTCACTCTGTACCAGTTGTGAAATGGTAGATTTTTGTACTTATGAGTCACATTAATATGTGTTTTTAGCGCTTTGCACTAGTTGTTCCTCAAAACACTTTTCGTACATTTTGTCAGCCTGTGTTTCCCAAAATATCAAAAATAGCCGGATGCTGAAAGCTCAGCCTTCTATTATTTAACCCCTCTGATAATTTCATTTGGCTTTGGTCCAGTTCCTCTGGCTTGTTTAGTTTGTCCGAGACCAGATTCACAACACATTTGTCACTGTTTAACATAAAGTCTCCTGTATACCAAACAAAAGCGTGTCGAAGTTAACTGGTATTATGAACATGGAACAAACAGAAATGAAGTTGCATGGCATCTCCACAGATTAGAGTTTATGGAAACAAGTGTGACACATGTTCATATTAATACTGCAGAACCAACGTTCAGCTGTTGTTCCTGGTTTCACCTCACAGGTCATAACAAACATAGCGTGGCCATGACCTTTGCTTCGTAACATCTTCATGATCAAGGCAGTCATCAAACCAATAACAAACAAAACAGCACATGACAATAATAGCAAAATTATTACTATTTTTTGTTAATACAGTTCAATACTGTGGGTAAATACTAATTTTGACATATTTGATCAATGTATTTTAAAGGATAAAGCTGGTGGTGTTCAATATTTTTTACAAATGCCATGAAGAGACCAAAACCAACAATGTGTTAGTCCGTCTATCAATACTTTTCCCTACTCTTTCTGCTACTCATTCATCCCTACTGAAGACATAAAGCTTTTGCATTTTTTTTTAAAAAAGGGCCTAGATAAGTCATAAAAACAGCTGTATGCTCTCATTTTTAGGAAGTAGTGAAGTTGTTCAGGACTATTTTTTAGCTACAGAGAAATACACATTTTCCAAGTGTGTTTAACAAATTTGTGTTTATATTTGTGTGTATGGTCTCCTTGTCTCTCCTTCCTCTGTGTGTGTGTTTGGATGCTGTAATGTGATTTCCCCCTGTGTTTATGTGTAGTCTGTCCACTTTCCAGGTCTCCATGGTGATGGAGGGCGCGTGGCTGAGGTCCTGTCTATTTGGCTGCACCTGGAAGTTGCTCGACGTCCTTCTTCCTGTGTTATAAATCTATCTGTATTTTTGTCATTCTGTTTTCCTGTTTGTCCTGTCAGGGGGATCCCTCCACTGTAGCTCTTCCTGAGGTTTCTTCCAATTTTTCCCTGTTAAAGGGTATTGTGGTGAATTTTTCCACATCCGAATCAAGGTTCTAAGGAGAGAGGATGTTGTATTGCGGTACAGACTGTAAAGCCCCCTCAGGCAAATTTGTGATGTATGATATTAGGCTATACAAATAAAATTGAATTGACTATTTTTAGCTGCAGATTAATACACATTTGGTGTTCTAGTGAGTATTTTCATGGTGTATGTGGGATTGACACAAAATAAATGACAGCGCCTGTGTTCTTTGTGATGGATAGATATGTCTCCAAGTGCAACAGTATGGCTTATTATTGTGTTTTTGAGCTCTATGGCACAGAGGAACAAGATATATCAAGCTCTAGCTACACAGAGAATACTTGATGGTAGGATCAAATCATTGTTGGTTTTGGTCTTTTCACAGGATTTAATGACAATAGGAAAATATAGAATATCAACAGACTTATCCTGACCTGTCTGGTTCAGTTAGACACCACTCTCAGGTACTTTTTATCCTATTTCATCTCCCAGATACAGTTCTCTTTTGCTGTTTGTTATTCTATATCCACCTGATCACATTTAAGCTGCGGGGTACCTCAAGGTTCTATTCTGGGCCCTGTTTTGTTTTATATGTAAATGCCATTTTTACACATTAATTCCTTTAATTACTTTGCTGATTGAAGGGATGTTTCAAATTACCTGAAACTAAATGCAGATCAAACATTTTTAACACAGTGATACTCCAACTACTCCCTCCAAAATGCTTTATTATTTAGCAACTGGAAGCAGGAAGAGTCAACTTTGATTCTGGTCCAAACTTTCAAAACCAGACAGACAAACGTAAGTATTCAGTTATGCTTTTGAGGATCCATAAGTTGCTCATAATTTTGATCATTTTGTTTCATCTCACAGCCTGAAATTTACCCAGAGCACAAATGATGAATCATATAACCTCAAATTTAGAGAACTTGCATTGAGTTGCAGTTGGTGTGAGTGTTTGAGAGTAGGGTAAGGGTTAGGGGTTATGGATCAGGGTTAGGGGGGTAGAGTTAGGAGATTCAGATGCTGAAATTGATTTCGTAAACATGAAGCTGTGGTTAATCTTTCAGTAAAGTTTGTGTATATCTTTAACAGTGTAGTGTAACATGACTCTAAAGAACCATCTGCCATCTCATGACAAACTTGTGTCATCTTTTTAGCCACAACTAAAACAGATATTTATAAATGTGAAGTATTGGTGATTTTTAACACTGTGATTTTGCGTGTTTAATTACAGTTCCTTCTTCTAAGTGAAAGGAGCACCGGATATCCGCAACATGGGTTGTAACGGGAAGCATGACCGCCTGAGCTACGGTAAACGGACCAGAACATGATCTGTCTTGAAGTGAACCAAAATTTCAACATCTTCGTTCACTTCTGCTATTTAGTCGTAGATGACTGTGAAAACACAAAACTGACGTGCAGAAGTGACTTGCGGTCACTACACAGCAAGTATCACTGCCCAGATCTTGTGTAACATCAGGCCATCCTTGCAAAATGAGTGTTGGCTTAATAATTAGAGCAACATTCCTGTGTGAGAAGAGTTTATTTCAAGACACTTACAGTATATGAAGGTTAAATCTATTCTTTACGCAGAGTGACCAACAGGTGCCTTCTTACTGTTTAGTAAAGTAAAGTAAAGTTATTTTAAAAATCACTAACATCAATGTCTGAATTAAGCCTTGCAAAAATGGGTGAGACCTTCCTTTTCACAAGATATTACAAAATTTTGTAATCTGATCGGAAAATAGTTAATTGAAACTGTAGGAGAAAGTGTCAATTGTGCAAATCGCCAGTGACCTCCGCCCAGGAACTACAGATGAAAATAACCTTTAGGCTGTATCTTTTGCAATCTATGCATTGTGCATTGTACCTGTTAAATTAATAATAACAACTGTGAATAAATATGGATTGTGGTGATTTTAGCATACCTCTCATGTTAAAATTATTTAGAAAATACAGATTTCATCATTGTTACATAAAAAAAATGCCACACAGAGTGCAAAAGATCCTCTAGAACAGTGGTTCCCAATCTTTTTGACTTGTGACCCCTTAAATTAAATGAACGTTTACTTTCGTCACAGGTTGCATATGTTTATGAGCATATGAAGTGATTTTTCATTACCCAGGTTGTTCCATTGAATAATATTTATAGAATAGAAATAGAAATGCAAAGAAGAAGAAAAAAAAATGTGTGTAGCAAAAATGAAGTATGTTGTTTTCTTATCCTGTGAAACAGCTCACAACCCCTCAGATTAGTCTTGAGGTGTCCTGACCTTCAGGTTGGAAAACAGTTCTCTAGAATATATTTAAATATTTTTGAAGTTTACTTCCTGAATTCAGAGCGCACTGTTTCAAAAGTGTGGCACCTGCACTTATAAAACATCATACAGATCATATTATGAGCCTTTTTAAAGAGCAGTACCTACTTTTTTTGATAAAAGACAGCAGTGGTAGAGGACATAGTCACTTAATATTTACTTAAAAGTAGCAATACCACAATGTAAATACCTTCCATTTCAATTAAAAGTGCTGCATTTAAGTTTTAACACTGAAACTTTCTCATCATTGGCCTTGAACATGTCTCAAAACAAATGCAGCCACTCCTTGGCCCCCTCACTCCCAACATAAAGTCAGCTACAAAAAATCTGGGTGTTATTCTGGATAGTAACTTGAGCCTGGAGCGACAAGTAAAGAAAGTAGTCCTGCCGTGTTTTTATCAAATGTGGAATATTTCCAAAATGAGATCAGTTCTGTCCTTCAGTAACACAGAGAAGCTCGTATATCCTCCAGCCTCAATTATTGTAAAGCCTTGTTTACTTGCCTGACCAACTGAGCACTGGAGCAGCTCCAAATTGTTCAAAATTCAGCAAGTAGACTACTGACCAAAACAAAGCAATTCTCTCACATCACACTAATTTTGGCTTCACTGTACTGGCTTCCAGTCTCTTTTAGAAACCATTTTAAAGTGCTCTTAATCACATACAAGGCTCTGAATGATCTGGCACCTGGAGTATATAACTGAGCTCCTTACACTGTACCGTCCAAACAGGCCCCTCAGGTCTGCCAGTCTGGGTCTTCTAACTATTCCAGAGTCCATATTTAAAAAACAAAGGGCCATCGAGGCTTTGCTGTACCGGTTCCTCGGCTCTTGAACGGCCTCCCACTGAGCATCAGATCAGCTGATTCTATCTCTGTCTTTAAATCTTGTCTAAAACATATTTTATAGAAAAGCTTCTCATAACAGCTCATAGACTACATTTCTATTGTCATGAACTGTTTGGATTTTTTGCTTTCATTGAGAGTTTTTATCTTTTATTTTATGTAGATATAGGCCTGTGTATATATGTGTATATGTATGTCTGTGTTTCATTATTTTACCTCTTGCAATTGTCCCTAATGTTGTTATGGTTTTGAATTTCCTCTCTTTGGAAAGCAATTTGTGTTTATTGCTTTAAAAGTGCTTTATAAATGCAATTATTATTATTATTATTATTATTATTATTATTATTATTATTATTATTATTATTATTGTCATTATTGTCATTATTGTCATTACTATCATTATTATTATTATTATTATTTGGAGGAAACAGCTGTCCTGTGACCTGAGAAACCTGCTGGGTTGATAAACAGTGATCATGTCAGATATAAACATTTATTTAAGAAAAGTAGGTACTTATTATGCAGAAAAGCCCACTTTTAGAGTGTTATATTGTCTACATTGTATTATTGGATGAATATTACGGATGTATTGACAGGCACATATCAATGTAATGTTGTATTTGGTCAAGGTTGAAGGAAAGAAATTACTTTATATACCATTTGGTAGTTTAAGCATCAACATTACATCAAATTTCATAAGATCATCATATGATTTGTATGTAAATGTTTAATCTTCAAAGTAATTAGTAACTGTAGTTAATATGTAGTGAGGTAGAAGTATAAAAAAGTTAAAGTGAAATAAAAAGAACAGCAGTAAATATACTTATTTACTGTGTACTACCAAACAGAAGATGACACTTTAAGTCACCCAAAAGGAAGCACTAATTCAGATTTCATCAATATCAACATCAATATTCAATTGATTTGTGGATATGAGTTCAGGGTCACCTCACATGAAGAAAATCCTCCACATTCAGTCACCAGATATAAGCGAACATTCATTTAAGAATGATACACCATTACTAAAGATACTACAGATCTCATAAAAATGATGAAATCTGACTATTCCTTCAAGGCGCCAAAGTTTCGATGGATATAGAAAGTTCAGCTCATGGCACTGTTCCTCAAAGCGCTCCTCAAAAACTTTCCTAGATTTCTCACTGTGACACACTGTTCATTTATACCAACATCCCGTTTTATTTTGACAACCAGGCCTCTCGAATCATCAATATTATGGAAGTGAAAATCTCTCCTGCACCCTATTAAACATGTTTAAGCAATGATAATGATGACTGTGTGAATGTCAGACGTAAGAGGGGCACTTACTGTAAATTGGAGATATTCATTAAATCAAGGAGTGAAGGATGGACATCCCTGTTTCTAAAGGTTTTATCATTTATCTTTGCTACCATTTGTAGGGGGAAAAGTATTATATCTACTATTAAAGGAGGATAGATGTGAATTTCAACCAATGATATGAAGATAAAAATATGGGAAGATTGTTTTATTTTGGATGAAATCTTGTGACTGCATGTAAAAAAGCCTGAAGGTCATTATTTTAAAAAGAGAAATAGTGTTTTGATAGTTAGCTGTTGCAAAATAAAACAGTAAAATGTACAGTAAATTCTCTGTCGTACACTCGTGAAATCACAGATACCAGTTTGACATGATAGTAGTAGTGATGTGTGAGCTTTTACATGTACAGATTACTCAACAGGAAGTAGGGTGTGTTGACAGATGTGGCAGCCATCAAAACACTTTTCCTCCTACACTTGCTTAACTATGTGACCCACCTCACGTTCACCACTTCTTACCTTTTACCCTGTTACAAACAGAGAATCACTGACAAGCATGTGGGTACTTCTGTCACAGATTCAGCCGTGCATCAGCAGATCAAATTCTCAGTAGTCTGTTTCCACAGTTGCTGTGATATAAACATCAACAAAAACCCCAAAAGAATACAGCGGTGACATCTGTGGTGAGGCAGGCGGGTCAGCAGGCTTTGTTTACATGCGGACCATATGTCGACGTCATCACTACTTCAGTGCGTTCAGAGAGAACGGATGCGGGAGCACAAAGCACCCCAAGGGGAAGCACCAGCTTCAACCTCTCAGTATTTACGCTATGACCTACATGCATGAACTTAGCCTATGACATTCAAAACACTATATGTCACAGTGATGTGTGTGTCTGACGGTTGGTCCACAGCAGTAGCAGCCAGGGGGGACAGGAACAGGAACAGGAACTGCTCACGGGTGAATGTCTCAACAGACGTAGCCAGAGAGATCAGCTTCTGACTGAGTGACTGCAGTCTAATGAAAACAACAACACGGTGCTTTTCCATTTGACTAAAAAACAATCATAGTGTTTGGTTAGGAGTAAAGACCCACTATTCTGTGTTGAGGTTAAAAAGAAAAGTACTTAGATCCTTTACATAAATAGAAGTACTAATACAACAATGTAGAAATATTCAACTGCAAGTCCTGCATTCAAAACTTTACTCAAGTGGACGTACAGAAGTATTTTTTGCTTATACTGGTGCATTAACATGTAAGCGACATTTTACTGTTGTAGTTGGTTGAAGTGGAGCTCATTTAATCTACTTTATAGTTAAGTCCAGTGTTTTCCAACCAAGGGGTCAGCCCCCCCTCCAAAGGGTCAACTAGATAAAAGTAGGAAATGATTAATGGAGTAGTACACAAATGAGTAGTCATCTTCTGGACTTTTCTCTAATCTTTGCTTTTTTTTAAAAAAAGAAATATTGAATGATAGTTTTAGATATTTGGGCCTTGAAACAGAAATGTAGCAGGGAAATCTGCTTACAACTGCTGACAAGATGCCTCAAAATACACATTCTTTTTGTGAAGGGTCAGAAGCCAAAAAGTTTGGGAATCACCTTCATGTCTCTCTGTTAGAAATGAAGCTGCAGCCAGCAACTTGTTTGTTCGGTTTAGCACAAAGACTGGTCACAGGGAGAAACAGCTAGCCAAACTTAACTAAATCCTAAAGCTCACTAATAAACATGTTATATCTATTTTTGTTTTAATCCGTACAAAACCTTAGAGTTAAAACAGCGTTGCTAACCAGCTGGTGGTGGTTGCTTCATATTTACCGAACAAGAAGGAGAGTGGTATCAATCTTCTCGTCTAAATCTTGGCAAGAAAGTGAAGTTGTTCGCAAAACATTAAACTATTCCTTTAACCCTTACTGTTCAGATCAGGTTTGACCTATTTTTATATTTGAGAGCAATTAAAACAATCTAAACACCATCTAAACACAGTTCTGCAATTTTATGACTCTTCCTTAAGTAACCCAGAATATACAAAAATAGAAATATGTCAACTCTTTTTATTTTTGTGCACCCAGAATATAGTGTTCCAGCTTAAATATGTCCCATACATATATATATATATTATTTTTAAATCATGATGGCTGCTTTGTTCTCCTGTTTCATGTAACACAGGGCCATAATATAGTGTGACTCAATGTTTTTTCCTCCATAAACAACTAAAGACACTCTCTCTGCTCTCTGAAAGCTTAATTAAAGATTAATCACCCATTTATTAATGACTCATTATGAATGGGAAAACAGATTTGTAGTTCAGAAATTTGGTATAGAGATTAATTATAAGGGGATACTGTGAGGGGACATGTAAGGGTTAACAATGCATTGTATTTATTTGTTTTTCATGCAAAACATGAATCTATAACAGTCAGATAAATGTAATAGAGTAAAAAGTATAAATTTAGTCTCTGAAACGTGGTGAAGTAGAAGTATAAAGTAGCATAAAATGGAAATACTCAAGTACAAGAACCTCAAAGTTGTATTTGAGTGCAGTACTTGAAGACACTGGATGAACACAGGTCGATACTGAAAGCTAAGTCTTATTCACTCCCTCGGCTTTGTAAAGTTTTGAAATGATAAGGGCAAGAAGAGACATGGTACACCTGACGGTGCACTCACACTTCCTTGTTTCCAGCCTCCATTGTACAACTCTGGTGTGTCTGTGTGTGTCTATGTGTCTGTGTGTGTGCGTGTGTTGTGACTCAGACTTTGCAGAGTCACACTTGGAAAGGCCTGACTCCCCTTGCGTTCAGGAATTTCCTGATCCCTGTTCGGCTCCCTGTGAAAATGATCTGCAGGCTACAAAAGAGACTTACAGTCAAAGATCGTCCCACCCACCCTCACAGCTGGCCAGCTATTGGGAAGTTCCAGGTTAATAACTAAACTGGGGACACATGCTGGAAGAGTCAGCAGGGCAGGGCAGATATCCTTTTTGGTCGATTGTGACTGTGGAGTCAGCATTGTTCACAATTAGGCTGAGTAAGGGAGCACTGTGAGTTAACACATAATGCACCTTTGACGTATGAAAAGTTTAATGTCATATTCTGATTACCCATATCAAAACCATTAAAAGGTGCAGGCCTGGTAGATGACATAGATAGATAACAGACTGACATTGACATTTACCTTATTAATTATTCGTATACCACCAAAACAATTATACTCTTCACCTCAAAGAGCATGAGTCATGACAACTGTCAGATCAGACAGACTCTAGTTTCAAAAGAACATCTGTGACTTTAAGATGACTTCCGGTCCTTGGTCACACCTTGATTGTAGTTTTCCTACTGCAGATGAGTGCGTGTTCAATCTTGTTGGCTTGCTTGACGTCAGCAGTGGTTGGGAGTGCTATTACTCACTCTGTTTAAGTCACATTCCTGTACAGCACAGTGCCTGCCTCTTATTTCCAAAACAGGAAGTTCTAGCCAAGTTGCCAAATCATCTGCACTCCACCAGTGTGGTGAAGTTTACTCAAGCAATGCATATGTCTCTTATGTTCTTCTTTTCTCAGTGTACACTCTGTATCACTGTTGTGGCCGTTACACTAAAATGAACCTCAACTCATTCTCAGCCCTTGTTTAGTGGGCAGTTTGGACACCAACAAAGATTTGGGTGTTTCAAAAGGAACTGGGTGTGTTTAGACAGCAAACTGTTGAGAAACAAACTCATTTTATATCCTTAATTCCTGTGGCAAGAGTGGCCAGAACCAATATTAGAATTTAAAGTCCAGTTTTAGAAGGTAAACAACATTTTCATGATAAATACTTTTTCTTATAGACAGAAGCAAACAAAATGAGACTGATATTTGTAGCATACAGCATCAATTTTCACTTAAAAACTAAAAGCAGTGTGTGTTCTGCCAGTAGAGGAATATTCCTGACTCCAGTTCACTATAAATAAAAGATAATTGATGAGCAAATCCAGGTTCAATACCAAAAACAGGACAGAGTGGGCTGCAAGAAAAAGCCAAGACTCTGTAGTCACTAAAAGAAACAGCCAGGAACCAACGAGTTTTACAGTCTCACAGAGCCACCTTGTGGTGCGTTTAAAACACTTCACTTTAGCCTTCCTGAAAACAGAGAATCATCAGTACTCATAATGTTGAATATATTTCCTGCAACAATATACAGCGCATGATAAGACGCCAACAGACACAGTCTAACTGGAAGATTTCCTGAGATAATTGGAGATATTTTGTTCTAAGACAACTTGAAGTATATAAACTTTGTAGGTCTTTTAGGAAGCGGTCAGCTGTTAAGGCCTCCAGTCTGAAACAAGGGGTGAAGCTCCTTTTAGCTGCACTGCTGCACGCAAATATAAACAACTTCCTGATGATCTTAAATGTTCCCCAACTTTATCCCTTTTCAAATCTGCATTTAAAAACTGCTGTTCTCCTGTGACTTTGATTGATTTCTCTCCTGCACTTTCTTTTCTCTTTATTGAATTTGAACCTTCTTAACTGCACTGTAACTGTATTTCTGGTCTCTTGTTTTATGTCCATATTATCTTTCAATTGATGTCATTTTCCTTTTTATTGTGTTTGTAGCCATACTAGCTGCGTGGCTTTAGGGATGCCACTGCCAGTCGGTCCACCACTTTGATCCAGACTGAAATATCTAATATAACTATTGGTTGGATTGCTGTGAAATTTGCCACAGACATTCATGGTCCCTGAGGATGAATCCTGATGACTTTGGTGATTCCCTGACTTTTCCTCTTGCTCCACCTTGAGCTTGATGTTTGTGGTTTAGAGTGAAATATCTGGACGCCTATCAGATGGATCGCCATGAAATTTGGTGCACACGTTCAAGTTCCCTGTATGATAAAATCTAATAAGTTAGTTGACCCTGCACTGCCCTTTTTAAGGTGTAGCAACCACAAGTAAACAAATAACCAAAGTCCATTCACAAAAGACACAAGAGTCAGGATGTGGCCTTCAAGCTCCAAATATTCATTGCAGACTCAAGGTGCATGAAGATGTGGAAACGGAGTGAAATTGAAAGGACAGAAAACAGCATAATTACTGTACTTATTGCTATACAGAGGTAAGTATCTAAGTGCACAAGCATGGTCAGCTCCACTAAATATTATGTAATAATAATGAATAAAAGGCTCAAAATCAAATGAATACTAACTAAACAGCTACGTAAACACTGCACTAGAGAGGATGAAGGCTAAATGCTAAATATCAACAGCTAATCATTAAAGAAACAACATGGCAGAGTTAAATTCTAGCATAGAAACAATATTTCAAACGTTACTTTTATAATACAACTTTAACGAAAGTTTCATTAATTGTCCAACTGCTTATTGATAGATTCCAACTTACAGGCAATGCTTCTCTATGGCACAACAACTGGATGGCAGCAGATAAACTTCCTGTGTTCTGATTGGGCTGAAATTTAACCTCCTTTGGCCCACATATGATTTATTTTCCTACTTCCTGTCTACAAAGGAGTTCTCCCAGAAGGCTGTAGAGGGAGCCAGACACTACACTACAGAATATAAATGCCTAGAGGGCTACCCAAAATAGATTCTTTGACATCTCCTTTAGAGCAGTGGTTCTCAAAGTGGGGTCCAGGTACCCCCAGGGGTCCTTGAAGGGGTTCCAGAGAGACCCCAGAAAAAAGGGGAATAGATTATTTTCACTAGAATTCCTCCATAAGTAACACAATGACAAAATGTATGAATATTTTGTTCATGGGTTTCATACACTTTCTGTAATGAAACATCTAAAAGCAAAAATCTTATCAGATGGGGAACCCTGGTACAAAATCCTATCAAATATGGGTCTGTAGTCGAATTTGTGTCAGTTTAGTGGTTGTTTACATGAAAAAGTTTGAGAACCACTGCTCTGAAATACCAGCAAACTTTTCACTTATCCATAAATATATCTACATCAATTTGATGGCTTGGCACGTAACGTTGTACAGACAATCACGGTTCTCAGACAATGAATCAATGACCTTGGTGACTTCCTGCTTTTGTGCCACCATGTTCACATTTTTGATTCTGGTACCATAAGTTTTGGTACAAACCTTCATATCCCCAGAGCAGGATTGTAAAAACTCAGATCGCCTGACCTTTCACCACATCAGGTCAAAATTTTTTATTTTTTTATTTTATTTAAAACTTTGGTTTATGACCAAATACTTGCAAAAATGAAATGCCCATCAGCTTCAGCTGTTCTTTGTGTTTAGTGCTAATTAGCTAATGTTAGCATGCTAACACACTTAACTAAGAACATTATGCTAAATATCAACATGCGAGGTTTGTCATTGTGAGCATGTTAGCATGCTGATGTGAGCGTTTAGCTTTAAAAACCACTGCTGCTAGCATGGCTCTTAAATGCATTTCTTCACCTCATGTGAAGCACTTTGCATTGTTCATGCAACACAAATTAACCTGCCTTGTCTACAGACATTATTAAACAAGGGCTGCAACAGCTTAGGTCAATGTTTTTGATGCATGCAGTTTCTGGCTATAAAGCAGTTTCATTAATTTTAATGACCCGTTCATTAAAATATCTTTAATTACAAGAAACCTGTTCATCTACCAACTCATACATGTAATGACAGAACAATATACGTGCAAAAGCTACTTTGAGTTTAACATTAAACCTTCTGCTTTTAAAATTCCCTGATTGTGCAAAATGTTCAAATGTCAACATCTCATTCAGCCACAGAAAAAAAACCTGTGAAATTCATGCAGCTGATTAGTGGCTTGGTGGTAAACTATTTATAAAAGGTGACTAATTTTACTCTACTGTACTAAGCAGTGTGTAAATAGAGGCAACAAGAAGTGCGTTTCTGTCTTTCTAGTACTGATTTTTCACTATGCTGAATGTTAGTTGTTCTGCATTCAGACACAACAGCCTGTTTCATTTATAATATTGACCTAACAATGACATGAAAACACAGTGATGTGTGACGATTTATTACCAGTCATTGTTCAGGAGTAAGACTGAGAATGTAAATCAATTCTAAAAACCAGAACAAATCGGCAGTAGACTTTTTATTTAAAAAGGAAAACAACAAACGTAAATAAAAAAATACATGTTTTCGAGCTCAGCATAAGTATAGAAAAACAGAAAACCTGGTGCAATGGCTGCACAGGTGCTGAGATTTAATCCCTTGCTAAAGCAAAACAACAACAACAAAAAAAAACTCAGCACACTGAAACCTGATTTGAAAAAAATATATATATCTAATAAGGGTGTGTCCGTGTATAGGACATTCATACATTCTAAAGAAAGGTACAGCTGTCGGACTCAAGTACTGAACTTTGTTGAGTCACAAAGGTAAACCGAATGCTAGCAGCTTAACTAATCTCTTCTTAGGACAAACCTTTTGATTCACAAATGCAGCATGCTAAAAAAAAGTTCAACATAATCATACAAAAACAATATCGCCAGCTCAGAGCCACGCCATGATACAACAGATCATCACTACAGTGTATTGTTTTCATCCCTGTGCTGGTGTTTGGTTTTTGGTTTGTTCAAAAAATCCCTGGTTCACCGTTTCAAACTTGAGAGTTTCATAACGTAAAAGGGTGACACGCTATGAAGTATTTGTATTGCTGGCAAAAAGAGCTGGGGTGTTAGCTACTTCGTGTCTCCGTTCATGAAGCTGGCGTTTCTCGTGGGCTCCACTGACTGAACACACATTCACAAAACTACTTTACAGCTGCACTCGGGTTATAAACAGGAATACACATTCTCTTGGCATGAAAAAGCTTCCTAATAATTTCATCCACTGTAACTGAAAAGTTGCTCCCCCCCAAACAGTGACGATGCAACAATTAGCCAACGGAAAATTGATCAGCAACTTTGATAACTGTTTTAGTCATTCTTTAAAGGAAACATGCCAAACATCAGATGGTTGCAGCTTCTCAAATGTGAGGATTTTTCAGCTTTTTTCTTGTGTGTCAAAAATGATAGTAAAGTGAATATCTTTGGATTTTTAAACTGTTGATCGGACAAAAACATGACATTCAAAGACGTCTCTAAGAAATGAAAACAGGCATTTTTCACTACTTTGACATTTTATAGACAAAAGTTTAGAAAATAATCGTTACTTGCAGCCCTACTTACAATGTTTTCAGTCTTAAGATTTCAAGATCTTGCCAACGCCAATTCAAAAAATGCCAGACAAATGGGACGTCTCATCCTGTCCCTGCAATATTTTGTCTTTAAATATGCTTTTTTTGTGTCACTGTCAAGCTACCAGGTAGATAAATCACAGGGGGGAATCGGTTACCAGGAGGTAACCCAGTCTACATCTCACATTTGACATACTGTAAATGTTATATTAATATTTCTCACTGAGTAGATTTAACTCAAGCATCAGTAGAAAGCTCCAATAACTACCACTTGCACAAATGTACATACACACACACACACACACACACACAATAACACACATATTGTATGTACTCAACCAGCATGCCTCCTGCAGAGTGAGGACAGATAACCCCAGCATGCATCTCTTATCTAGTGGGCACATGGTTGCATCCCTCTTACTTTCACACACTTCACCTTAATGTTGGGTTTTAATATTGACCCATAACAGGAGAACAGATATATGTAATTACTCTCCCTCTTACTGGCATATTTTCAGACAGGCTGGTCAAAGATCTGGCTCTATGATTTCTGATCCATTTCTGTAAGCAAAAGAAAGATATGGTGAAATCTGAGCGGACACATTAGTAAAGGATGAAATGGAAGAACACACACAAGTGTCATTTGGTAAATAAGAGAGGAGATGCATGTAAAATGGGCTGACAGGCCATTCATCCTGGTTCACAGAACAAGGGAGCTGAAACAAACCCTTTTCCTCTACAGACTGAGATACATATTCAGTCTGTGTTTAAGTCGGCACATATATTTGGGATGTGACACCTGAAAAACTGAGGCCCTGAGCATCCACAATGACATATTGAAAGAACGTTTGGGTGGGTAATAAGGATTGGCAACCTGTTATTTCCAACCAGCCAAACCTTTGCACTGCATTTGTAAAATTAAACGAGTGAACCTGAATCTGCTGAAGTCCAAATAATCCACTCACTCGCAGAGTAAACCCAGAGTCAAAGCAGGCTGATTGGCCAGCCTAGTCCACTTTGCAACAACAGTGGAGAGAAAGGGAGGAACAAAAAAGGAGGAGGAAAGACAGACATCAGTGGAAATAGGCTCGATAGCAGGCGTAAGCACTGAGAGCCAGTGCCGTGCACAGGCACACGTTGGCTAGTAGAGGGGACCAGGTCCCCGGCACAGGAGAGCTTTCCTTTGGCTGCTCCGCTGCCTCGGGCAACTCGGGCGACTCGTGCTCCTCGGTCTCGTGCTGCTGCTGGGATTTGGTTGGAGCTTTGGAGGTATGAGCTTGTATTCCCATGTGACCATCGAGCTGATCAGCACCGTCAGGAGGAGGCTGTGGGGCAGCAATGGTTCTCTTTCGCAGCTCAGACTCTTGATAGGACCTGATTGAGGAAAGAGATGAAAATATCTCAACATCTATTGGATGGATCGCCATGAAAAATTGTACAGACATTAAAGTTCCCTGAAGGATGAACATACTGATTCTAGTTATCCTATGACTATTCCTCTAGCGCCATCAAGAGGATTTTTTCGATTACTAACCACTTACTTACCAACTATTGGATGAGTTGTTTGCAAGTTGGTGCACATTAATTTCCCCCTCAGGATGAATTGGTGATAATCTGACTTTTCATGTAGTGTCATCATCAACTTAAAATTACAATTTGTCCAATACTTTACTTCCCGGCAAAACTAATGACATTCCCAACAGTCTCAACTTTACTTTGTGTTTAGTGCTAATTCGCAAATGTAAGCATGCTTTAATTCTAACCTAAGATAATGAACATGGTAAACATAATACCTGCTAAACATCAGCATGTTCGCATTTCATTGCTAACATGCTGATGTACTGTTTAGCTGAAAGCATCACTGTGCCTGCGTACAAGGCCGCTAGCATGGCTAGGCTATCAACATGCACCAGCTCAACTTCAACCTTAACACAAGTGTTAACTAAGTGGAGATTTACAACTTACTAAATTAAAACAGGTGGCACCACACAAACTAGGTCTTACTGAAAGATTAGTTGTTGCTCTATGTGGCTAACTGAACCAACTGACAAAGCTAGCATTAGCTTACTAATATACGACTCGTTAAAGATAATATAGAATACAGTTGACACATCTGACCTGACACTTGATAAAATATTGTTTAATGATGCTATAACTTGAAAGATTTTCAATTTTCTTTCACAAAAATAAAAAACACACCCCAAATTACAAAACATCAGACTGAATGACCTAATAGCTAGGTTGGCATAATCAGCTGTTTCCCACTCTTCCCATTCAAAACTGCTTCAATACTTCTGCATCTGAAACATACAGATTTCTCCATTTATGTTTATATAAATAAAACAGTCATACCTACATTTTTAAAAATGTTTCATGTATTTAATATAACATTTGCCTTCCTAAAACTGTTATCAGAAGTTAGTAGTTGATTGCTTTTGATTGGACGACATTACAAAGGTTTCCTAACAACTAATTTATACATTCCTGAAGAATTTGCTACCTCAGACATTTCTCAAGTTTTAATATTGCATCCTGATTTAGTAAATTACTCATTCGAAACTAGGTATTAATTACTAAGAACTTAGGAAGGATTTCACACATACATGATGGATTAACAACAACTGGTGCAACCCAGTACTGTCCTAAAATGAATTAATAATTTAAACTAACCATGATAACAAAGACAGACACACACTCATTCAAAATATGATCTGAGTTTTACCCAAGCCAGATTTCCATCTGTGGGATGATCTCGTCATTCTCTGGAAAGAAGGATGGCTCAACTTTGCCATTGTAAGGGTCTCTGGGAGGAGGAAGAGGAGGTGGAGGGGTGAACTCTGGAGGATCATCCTCCTCATTTGAGAGCTCTTTCCATGACTCCTTGAGAGAAAAAACAAACTCCCTTTGAATATTTGTGACATAAGTGTTATTTCATCAAGCACAGGGAACAATATGTGTAATGCGGTGTCTTAATGCTTGACGCCTACACTTGCTATTAGTATTATTAGTCATATTTCTATTATTGTTGTTGTGCTTCTCTGCGTCTCTCTCTCTCCCCTCTTCCCGTCCTTTCTCTCTCAACCCAACCAGTCGAGACAGCTGGCCGCCCACCTAGAGCCCACTTAAGTTTTTTCCCGTTAAAAGGGGAGTTTTTCCCCAACTGCTGTTGCCAAATGTTTGCTCATGGGAGAATGTTGGGTCACTGTGAATTTAAGAGAATGGTCTTGACCGGCTCTATGTGAAAAGTGCCCTGGGATAATTTCTGTTGTGATTCGGTGTTATAAAAATAAAGTTGACTTGACTTAATCTGAAAAGAAGATAACACTGAGAAAAATTTGAACTTTAAGAACAAAGAGCAGATTGAACGGGGAGGACTTGCCTGCAGAGATGTATCGCCCTTGATGTACTTGGCACCTTCAATGACGGCAAGGTAGGAGAAGCGAAGTTGATCTGCTGTCTGAATCAAGCCCATACGATAGCGTCGCATCTCCAGCAGAACGTCACGAATACGCACTGAAGACGGGTCCTTACGGATGGACATCTACATACAACAGCAAAAACATACAGATTGAGTAATTAAGTTAGCTTTAGATATCATTGTGAGAGAGCTGTAAAGTCCTACAACCAGTAAAGACACTTTTATTATCATTGCTTGTAATAATGATCAAGGAATTTACTGCTGCACTTGCTGTAGATAAACATGAGGTAATGTCCGATAAGGATAAATGAAAACAGAACATGAGAGAAAGTCTGTTAACGTCATGGTTTCTCAATAGCAGAGCTCTGTACAAACCAATAAAAGGCAGGTGTCCACCAGACAAAAGGTCCCAGAGCGTCCGATACCAGCGCTGCAGTGCACCACCACCGGTCCCTGGTCCGAATTGAGACAACCCGACTCTCGCACCTTGAACAGGAAGTTAAGGAAGGAGGCAGGAGACTCTGGTACCCCAAAGTCAGGCCAGGTGGTGTAGTGAAAATGTAAAATCTCCCGAGTCTCTTGTGTCTACACAGAAAGATGAGAGGGAAAACAAATCCAGACATCAAGGAAGGAGTTAAAAGACCGAAGAAGAAACCAGGAACCGCATGCTCTGAATATTAAAAGACTGTAGTCCCGATGTTTCCAGTGTTTCCGAATTCGACTTTTACACAGAAAATAACCTCTAAAAGACAGAAAACTTACAGACAGATTTTCCAGCTCCAGTTGACGGACTGTGTAGTAAGATTTGATGTCTTCTGAAACAAGGGTGAGCTTGAAATTGGTATCTTCAAAGACAGCATCTTTCTCCTCTCTGTGCGGCCAATACTGGGCACATTTAACCTAAAACCGAAATGTAGGTGCGAGTTACATACATGTACAACAGAAACAGAAAGAGCAGAGAGGTTATTGCAGCGTACAAGATGAACTGAAACCGTGACACATTAACACATTCCATTGTAAAGGACAGAAACCACTGCTTACAGATCCTTTCTCTATGACTCGGTTCAGCATCACCACACCGCGAGTCCTCTGCTCCCATACCATCTCCCAGAAGTGACCACACGTATTTGGAAGGGGTCCCTGAAATAGAACAATGGAGCTTATTCTTAGTATGACTGAGGAGCAGCGGATCTATTTAAAGATCTCAGCAAAGACATTTGATATTGTCGATCACACTATTCTTAAAAAGAGAAGAGTGGATTGAATCTTCAGTCTACACACTATAAAAGAACCTGAGAGTGTGTGTTCACTCTTCATCTTTTTACAGTCCAAAACAAATTCTAAACCAAGGGTGCAAATTTCTACTATAGATGGGGGAAACATGACCCCTCAAAATATTATTTTTGTACCCCAAACTTCTACAGTTTCTGTTTGATTTACTCACTAAAATCTCTCTAAACTGATTCCTCTTATTGTCCAGCTGCCAGGTCCAGATGAGAGAAGAGAGGAGTCCATAAAAATGTCTGAACCACCTTCAATTATTACTTTGCACTCACAGAAATAAGCTTTATGAGCAGCTTAGCATTATTTTTTGCCTTTTTCACTCTGGGTTTCACCTCTCAGGCTACATAAAGTAGAGATTGACACCTTTTGTGCATGTTTTATTTGTTAAAACAATTAATTGAATCTCTATTTAATATCCTCCTAGAAAGAAGCTAGAATTGCACATGACGTTATTATGAAAAGTACAACAATCAATCATAATATGTTATTTTCTAGATTAAAATAAAAAGTTATTTAAATACAGGAAATAGCTTTTTTTTAGTTCAAGGACCTCTGATTTCACTGGGCATCCCCTTCTTGGGTGAACTACACCCTCACTGATGACACAATCCTTGTATTTTAAATCTCTGTTGTTCAAAACACAAACATAAACTTAAAATCCCCCTTCAGTCACAACTGTATTTTTACTTCTTGTTATTTCTTGTTGGATGTTTGAGCTTCACTTGTGCAGAATGCGGCATGTGCAGAGTTTGACTCTACAAGGTTGTTTTTACATTCTTCTACTGAAATTGGAAAGTTTCTCTGTGCTCATCTTAAATCTCAGTTTACGACATGTACCTACAAGAAGGATTTGTGATATCAAAACAATTTTGGAGCCAATCGTGGTCCAATCGGCAACTTTCTCCAAGTGTAATCTGGAGACTTAAACCTCCGGCACACATATAGTGTGATTGGGCTTAACAGTGAAGTGTCCAGCAGTTAAACTGTAAAAATGAAAAATATTTGCTTATTAAGAGACTTCAATGAGGGAGAAGAAGGAGATTTAATTTGATAAGGACTTTTAAGGAGGTTTTTGAACTTTTTTTCAGCGGTACAGTATTTTTTTTCAAACATGTCTGGAGGGGAACTTTAAATAGTCCAATATCAAACAAATGACAGGTTTAAATTTTGTGTAACTGAGTGGTTTTTTTTTTTTGTTCTACTAGAACCAAGGAAATGCTGCATTTGCAGAAGAGTGCAGTGCACCTTGGCCTCCATGCTTACCTGAGTAAGGATATAGTTCCTCTGTGCCTCCTCTACTGTTATTAGGCTGGCATTAATGTAGTCATTCACACTCAGCTGCAGACATATTCTGCTGTGGTCAACTGAGGAGAAAAAAAAAAAAAAAAAATTATGAAAGTGTGTTTTTAATCTCATGACCCCTAGGGACAATAGGTCCCAGACTAACACAGCTGCTGGGAACATATGATACATACTTTGAACAAAAACACAGGTGTCCTCTTTTGGCTTTAACAGTAAAATGGATCATGTCAACCTCTCTTGATATCCAGAAAAAAAAGAACATTTCAGTTAAAAAGTAAACAGCACGAACAAGTTTCAGGTTACTGATTTTCACATCTTGTTAAAAGTGAATAAGAAACACACGCTTGATAGTATATACAGTAACTATTTGCAGCATGGTTTGCACCATTTGCATTTGCTTATTCGTTGTGAAAAAGAGGAAACCACATAGTTCAGTTGTCAAACTGTGACATAACGGAAAAACATTTTATAAAATGATAATTTGTCTGAGACACTGAATTATAATGTTCACCTCACAGTTATTCTTTGGTTTCACTGTATTTCAGTGCAGCGTGTCCGAGAAGATGACTGAATAACACTGACATAAAGATTTATTGTAATAATTAAAACGTATCTACATATTGCCTTTCTTTAACAGTTTACAAAGTGCTTTAAAGAAAGAGACACAAGGTGAACTAATTAAATGCACAAGAAACTCATAAAAGAATGTAAAATATATTAAAAAGCACAAGAGCAGCTTGTTAAAATGGGTTTTAAAATGTGTTTCCGATAGGTTATCTAAAAACCTTGTGCATTCATTTACTGTCACCGTGCCAACACCCTCAATAAAGAAACTCATAAAATCAGTTCTCTGGAAACAAGATCACAGATTCAAAATTGAAAGTTACGTGTTATATTACGCAGGTCTGTCCCAGATGACGCAATGCCCTGCCTATTGCGTAATACTAACATCGTGTTATTTCAAATGATCACCACATTTCTTGTGCCTAAGGTCAGCAGTGAGTAGTGAGCGGGCAGTGACATTCAACTGTGGAAAGATCAGCTTAGCAAGTGTGTTGTTGTTGCTGCTACTGTGTCTGTAAAGAATAAGTCACCACTGACTGATGTTTGAGCATAAATAAGAGATTACAGCGCTTCTCACATGTGACCCAAACACTGTAGATCGAGTCCCAAACTGTCCTCTACAGGACATTTTAATGTCATCGAGGTAAAGGACTGTATAAGACGTTTAAGACTGTTCTGTCCAGAGTATCGAGTAGAGCTGCAACTAACAATTATTTTCATTATCAATTAATTGTTTGGTGTATAAAATGTCCACAAAAAAATGACAAATGCCCGTCACACTTTCCTAAACCTAAGTTAACATCTTCAAAAGTGTTGTTTTATCTGATTCAAAGTAAAAAAAAATCCAAACATTTTCAGTTTCTTTTCATACATAACACACTAAAGCATTAAATAGTCACATTTGAGAAGCTGGAACCAGTGAAATTATAGCATTTGTGCTGGAAAAATGACTGAAACGATCAACTGATTATCAAAACAGTTGCTAATAAAAAATAATAGTAACAGGCAACTTACATGGGCTAACATCCCTGTAACGATTCCGAGTCTTATTTTCGGGTAATTTGGCAACCTTGCAAGGGAGTTCACATGACTGCTGACGAATCTCCTGCAACAGAATTAAAAAAAAAAAAAAAATAGCCTTACATTAACATCACATTAAAGGTCGGATGTAACATGCACGCTGCAAGCTGTGTCTCTGTGACTGTCATGTGCTTTAAAGTTGTCTGAGCGATACTGAAAGAGCATCTTGTTCCTTCCTACATTTAACCCCATCTGTCCAGTTCTCTTAACATGTATGTAAACTGTATATGAGAACTCTCTGAGTGTGCCTTCCTCATATGTGTCTGTGTAGTGTGTGTATGGGGTGTATAACATGACATATAGCACATACTGGTCTGTATGGTAAAAATATAATAATATCACCCATGATTCAAGCTGATCTGTAATTAAGGGCTGTTTTGTACTAGAAATCATTATAAAAGAAGTTAATCCGGAGTGACTAAAGGTTGCAATGTTACAAAAAGTGACACTTTAAGTCAGTGGTGGAAGAAGTACTCAGATCCTTTACTTAAGTAAAAGTACCAATACAGCAATGTCAAAATACTCCATTACAAGTAAAAGTCCTGCATGTAAAATCCTACTTAAGTAAAAATACATAGGATAAGTATCAGCAGCAAAATGTATTTAAAGCATTAAATGATGGATTAGTCTCTCTGACTGATATATTATTATTTATTAGTGTTAGAGCAGCATGTTACTGTTGTAGCTGCTGAACTACTTTATATACAGTTAGCTAGTTTAGTCCAGTGGTTCCCAATCTAGGGGTCGGGCCCCTACAATAGGTCACCAGACACAGCTAAGGGGTTATGAGATGATTAATGGGAGAGAAAAGAAGAAAAAACAAAGTTCTGATACACAAATCTGTTTTCAGTTTTTGGACTTTTTCTCTAATCTTTGATTTTTGGTGAAATATTGGATCATTTGAACATCTATTGAAATGAAAGCATGTGAGAAGTTTAGAGGGAAAACCACTATGTGGTGGTTAACATCTAACAGACATCTGGAATGTGACCCTGACTACACACCGCTTGTTGTAAGACATCAAAAACCACATAGGTTGGAAACCACTGGTTTCATCACAAACAACTTTTTTCAAAGCAATTTTAAAAGCTTGTTATATTATCCATTGTGTCAAATCTTCATCTGAAAAGTAACTAAAGCTGTCAAACAAATGTAGTGGAGTAGAAAGTACAATATTTCCCTCTGAAATATAGTGGAGTGGAAGTATAAAGTAGCAGAAAATGGAAATACTCAAGTAAAGTACCTCAAATTTATACTTAAGCACAGTACTTGAGTAAATGTACTTAGTTACTTTCCACCAATGATTAAAGTACAGTTTGTATGCGGCTGGCTATAATGTGATGGATGTGCTGCAGGCTTCATAGACCCAGACAGACCCATCAATCAATCATCGGATTGGTCCGAGCAAGCGGAACACCGACTTCAACTAAAAAAGAGGCTGATAACTACATAAACGATGCACCCTTCTTATTCTTCTCCTTCATCTTCTTCTTCTTCTTGTGCATCGGCTCTCAATTGGCCCTAACAGTGACAGTCCTCTTTCCCCCCCACCACCACCTTGCTTTACAGAGAGGTCCTACCTGATAAATGGCGCTCCAACTCCCGTTTTCATCGATTTCCCGAAACTCGGCTTCCATTGCGGACAGTCCAGCTGCCACTCCTTCTTCTTCTTTCTTCTTCTTCTTCTTGTTTAACTCCCGGTGTGAACAACCGCGGCTCCACAGTGATTAGACAGTTTTTTACTCTTAAAGTGTCCCGCAATTACTGACAACTGTTCCGCCACAGTTGAGTAATTGTCAGTCGGACAGCATAGATTACAGTGTTGCCTCTCTCGGCCTGGTTTTTAGCGGAAACACGCCGTAGGCTCCTCCTACGCGCTGTAGCCAGCTGCCGTCCTTGGGTGGCTAAAAAAGCAGCAAAATGTGGTTTTTTGTTGTTTTTTTTAAGCGATAATATTCCGCTGCAGGCTTTCTGGGTATAAACCTGGATTTAAAGGCTCTTGTCCAACCGGGATATGTAACTTTGTTTAAGAGAGAGTCACTTTACCATTCCTGCGGCGGCTGTAGAGGTAGATACATCCATGAGTAGAGCAGCGAGGACGCGCGGAAGGCATCTTTTCTTTTTTTTTAAAATGCTTTATTGAACAATACATTTACAAATAACAAGGCGAGTCAACCATGCTGTCAAAACACCTGGGTATGAACATGCTGTGTCTCTGAGGCTGTCATGTGCTTTAAAGGTGGAATAAAATCAATACACTTAAATCTTTTGGGTATTTTAGAAATAGATCTTAAAGGTGCAGTGTGTAGAATTTAGTGGCATCTAGTGGAACAGACTTGGCAGAAATGGAATATAATATTCATAAGTATGTTTTAATTAGTGTATAATTCAATAAAAATAAGAATCATTGTGTTTTGGTTATTTTAGAATGAGTCCTTTATGTATGGATGTATTATAAGAGCTGGATACCGGACTGAAAATGGCGCCCATTCAGTCTAATAAGAATTGCTCGCCTGGCGCATAAGCCAAAAAAAGTTTCTAGCTTCCTGGTTTACTTCCGGGGATATGAAGCCCATTGAATATGTGTAGTAGTGTTTCTCCCACTGGCCCCACCCATGAGTTCCTGCTCGGACCATATACTTTACATTGTGGTGACATCACAGGTTTTTAAATCGCTTTTCTCAGCTCAAGGAAAGCTTTACAAATATAAAACCTCCATGGATCAAAAATTCATAATATAAAGAGTTATAATTGATCTTGTTTGCATTTCAAGTTGTCCTGTCAACAGTTTTACAGACGCTGGCCTATGGGGAAAATGTGCTTTGGGCCGCAGGGGGATTTTTTTGCTGCAATACCGTGAGTGGCCACTGGGAAAAACTGGCTGCAAGGCTGAATGGCAGCGCCCTATCAAGCTCATATTATACATCCATGGTCCCCTTCCACGGAGGCTGCCATGTCGCACCACCATGTTTCTACAGTAGCCCAGAATGGACAAACCAAACACTGGTTCTATAGAGGGCCTTTTGTGTTTTTCGCAAGTGTCGCAGCCTCCATAGGTTCTCCTACACACTTGGAAGGGGAGGGGAGGGGTATTCAGTTGGTTGCAACCCGCAACCTCACCACTGGATGCAACTAAATCCAACACACTGGTCCTTTAAACCTCCCAACCTCCACTTGCAACTATTTTACATAACTGTATTTTATTTTATATTTCAGTTATCTTAATTTATCCATCAAATTACCTTCCCTAATTGGAATGTTTCGATAACTTTTTATTAACTAATTGTGGTTTTGCTTTTTCTGGGGCCCCCAACTAAAAGGGCCCCAAAAAGCTATGGATTTATTATGATGTTTAGATGTTTAAAAATATTGAATTATGTTACTATTCTAACTCACATATAACTTACAAAAGGCCCCCAAAGCACATAAAAAAAATATGCAACTGTATACGTCTGCTTCAGAGGAAAACATTGTATCACCACATTGACCTGACAGATAAATGTTACTGGTTACGTTGCAGATTCAGATTTTACTCACAAAAAATGACAGAAAATATGACTCATTATTATTAATTAAACTATTCATCATTATATAAGAATTGAAAGTTCCGACTTGAATCTAATTTAAGTAAATTTAAGTACATAATGCTGATAATAACTCTCTTTCACTTTTCACTTTAAGTGAAAAGTCCCCCGCCACTCAAAAATATGTTTTTCTTCTTGTTCCTACAGTTGGATGTTTGAGCTTCACTGTGCAGAATGATGTATGTGCAGAGTTTGACACTAGAAGGCTGTTTTCACATTCATCTGCTGAAAGTGGAAAGTTTCTCTGTGCTCATTGAAAATTGGATTTTAAGAGGTTTTACTTGTAACATCACAAGTAGTTTGGAAGCCAATCATGGTCTAATATATTCAACTTACACAAGTCTGATGTGGCAACTTGAAGCCTCCAGTGCACAAACACTGAGAATTGACCTTACAGTAAAGCAGGAGACATTGTGTGTCCAACAGTTAAACTTTGGAGATGAAATATATTTGCATATTTATAGATTCTGGATTTTTTTTTAATGAGGGAGAAGGAGGCGATGTCATTTTAGGCATGTTTAACAAGATACTTGAACTTTTTGTGGGAAAAAACAAATCAGACACAAATTATTATTCAAAGTAGAGTATTTTATATGCATTTTAAAACAGCTCTGGAGGGGATCTTTAAGTAAATGTAAATACATTGTGCTGATAATACCTCTCTTTCACTCTTTTAAGGGAAATTTGAATGCGGGACTTTCTCTTTTACAGTATTTTTATTGTGCAGCATTATTAGTTTTGAGTACTTCTTCTACCACTGCCAATACCAACACTTCCAGTTAGAGGAAGGGTGAAAATGAAGCCCGGTTCCCCCCAAAATCACTAAATCCGCCCCCGTGCAACATGAACGCGCGTCAAAGGCGTCTTGTTTCTGCGTCCGTGCGGCCCGCTGGAGCGCGCACGTACACTGACGTAACGGTCTGTTTACGTCCAATCTGTGGAGTCTCTCTGCTGTTGCTGTGACCTGCTGCAGTTTAGTCAACGAAATATTGTAGCTGGCTTTAAAAACAGAAAAGCGTAACGGGAATAATATGACACTCATTTGAAAGCTCAGACATATGTGTCCTCAAGCAGGCTTCGCAGAGGTTGATCTGACAGAGGTCGTCATGGATTAGCTGTAGTTTTCTTTCTCCAGACAAGCAAGAGCTGGGACAAGGGACTGTTTTTTTTTAGCTAGCAAAGCAACTTAGCCAGACGTTTTGAATCAGCTTTACTACAAGCGACAGGTACTATGCAAATTCTTGACAAGTTCCTCTGTGTGTGTCGCTTCATGTGTTGTCCTCCTCCGGCCGGCTGCTCACTTTATGTGTCTGTATTTTCTTAGTTGTTGTCTAGCGTTGGCGTTAGCGCTCAGCTGTCGTTGGCTGCTAGCTGATGTGTAGCTATAGTTACTGCCTCCCAGTGGTGGAAAAAGTATTCAGATCTTTTAACGGTAAGTTGTTTTAGCTATTCCACAATGCAAACAACACTCCTGTCTTCAAACCACAAGACCTGCATTCAGAAGTTTACAGACTCAAGTATCAGCAGTGGGGGAAAAAAAGTAATTATGTATCGTGAAGAAAGCAGTATTTCAGTCTGTTCAATGCCACTATGTTAACATAAAATCTCATAATCTTATATTTGCATATCTGATTTGGCACGTTACATTAACACAACTGTTAATATTATTAATTGCACACTGCATATACTGTTTACACGATCAACATTCATACATTCCTGTTCAATATTTTCTACATTTAATTTTATTCTCCTCAATTTAAAATTTAAACCTGTAGCAGCTCTTTTCACAGGATATATTTTACATGTTTTTTTAATTGTAGATTTCTTTTTTTTTTTTTTTTTTTATATTATTTAGGATTACTTAATTACCTGCAAGAAGTATTTTAATATTGTAGGTGGTTTCACTGCTTAGCATATTTAAAACAGCGTATTTGTATCTGTTTATCAGATGTTTTGCATAGTAAATCTTAGTAGTACTAAGAGTAGTACTATATCTTGTACTTAGTAGTACACAATATAATATTAATATTTCTTATATATTTACTTTATTATCACAGAAGACTAAAGAAACCAGAAAATATTGTCATTTTTGAAACTGGAATCAGATTAATTTAGAAGAATTTTTTCTTTAAAAAAAATGGCCCCAAATGATTAATCAATGATCAAAATAGTTGGCAATTAATTTAATAGTTGCAGCTCTACTCTCTCTATCAAATATGTATAATTTGTGTCTCACACACATTACACACCCATGTTGTGTGCACACACACAGTATAGACACAAACACATACAGTAAGTGCTGTATGACCTGTACGCTCAGCGTGTAAAAATTATAAGAATTATTGTCTTCTAAAAATCTTTGTGTTATTTCTTTTAGATTCCTGGAGCAGTTTGAGATCCTTGAGAGATTCTCAAGGCGACATGGCTCCCAAAGACATCATGACCAACTCCCATGCCAAATCCATCCTTAATGCGATGAACTCACTACGCAAGAGCAACACACTCTGCGATATCACTCTGAGGGTGGAGAACACAGATTTTCCAGCTCACCGGATTGTCTTGGCTGCCTGCAGCGACTACTTTTGTGCCATGTTCACCAGTGAGGTAATTCTGAAAATGTTGGTTATTTATTGACTCTTCAGTGCTGAAGAAACATGATGAATTCTGTACCTTTACATATTGAATTAAGAGAATAAGGGTATCTAATATGCCCCGGTTACATATCTGATATGATGTTTATTATCTCCTTTTTTGGCCTCTAAGATAAATTTTAGATTTTACAAAAGATCACACAGTTGAGCCTCATGCAAGATGATTATGAGAACTGCAACAGGATAAAACTTGATGCTCGTAAGTTATATGTTTCTTGTAATTACACCTGATAATCTCTGTTTATGTGCCTCTGCAGCTTGCAGAAAAGGGAAAATCTTTCGTCGACATTCAGGGGCTCACAGCATCAACTATGGAGATCCTGTTGGATTTCGTCTACACCGAGACTGTGCTAGTTACCGTGGAAAATGTACAAGAACTGCTCCCTGCAGCGTGTTTGCTTCAGCTCAAAGGTAGGAGCGCCTGCCGTACCGAGATTTTGTGTGCTTAAGCCAGCTGATATCGCTGAGTACAGGCACAGCAAGGCATGGCTCAGATGAGTGATTGGAGAGTCATGTGTGGGATTTGTCAGAATTTGAATGATACATGTGTGTATTTACAGATGTATTTTTGTTTTCCTCAGGGGTAAAAAGAGCGTGTTGTGATTTTTTGGAGAGTCAGCTTGATCCCACCAACTGTCTGGGTATTCGGGACTTTGCTGAAACTCACAATTGCCTTGACCTGATGCAGGCGGCTGAGCTCTTTTCCCAGAAGCATTTCTCCGAGGTGGTCCAGCATGAGGAGTTCATGCTGCTCAGCCAGACAGAAGTCGAAAAGCTTATAAAATGTGATGAAATCCAGGTAAGAAAACTGGATGACTTCAGGCATTGAGCTTTTTGGTGTTATCATCACGTGCGCAACGGCGGCAGCTTGATCTGTTGTTGCTGAATATGTATTATTTGAAACACCTGAAACCAGTCTGTTAAATTAATGACATATCTGCTCTTCAATACATCTTAATACCTGCAGAATTGGTGTTAAGATGAAAAATGACTTACGCAGTATGAACTGAGCTTGACTTTCACAGCTTTCATATTGTCTTTCAAACCCCTGAATACTTAAAGAGAAAAGCAAGTACGAACCTGCTGTAATCTCAGTGAGTGGGCCCCCCCAATACCGCTCACCACTGTGGAGGGGGGGGGGGGGCTGACAATGAAATTGCAGAGAAGAAAACCTGATTTAGGTTTGCCTGTGTGCCCAGGAAATTCCTGTTCCCAACCACACACCTTGTGTTGTGTAAACACAGTTATTATCACATGATGATTTATAGATCATCAATTCACTCAGAAGGTCCTTCCTGTCATTTTTGTTGTGTTTTTTAAAATAAAACTAGACTATACATGTAAATCACAGTCACGCATAATTTGCCTTCAGTAAAACTATTTGCGTTTCGTGTCATCTTTCTCATGTGAGGAATTTAGGGTGTAAATTTGTGGCTTGTTTTACCTTTTAGAAGACTGTTCTGTCGCACGTTATTTCTTTGCAGTTACTGAAATAATTGCAATCGATAAACAATTAATAGTCAAAAATGGACACTAATGAATATTGTGCAGCATTTTTAACTACAGTTGTCAGCTAATTGTTTAGTTAATGTGTGGATTTACCGTCTTTATTGTTTTTTATATGCTGTCTATATGTAGGTGGACTCGGAGGAGCCGGTATTTGAAGCAGTGTTAAACTGGGTCAAACACAACCGAAAAGAGAGAGAGCCCTATCTGCCAGACATGCTCGAGTTTGTTCGGATGCCGCTGCTGACCCCCCGCTATATTACAGATGTCATTGATGTTGAGGTGAGCCCGACAGCAGGTTCTTCTGTAATAACACTCTTAAGCTTCCAATGAAGGGTTATCTACTGAAGCGTTCATTACATTTACCGTCGTAATTAAGCAAGTTTTGACACGTTTTTAGCCCCTCATTCGGTGTAGCCTGCCATGTCGAGACCTTGTTGATGAGGCCAAGAAATTCCACTTAAGACCGGAGCTGAGGAGCGAGATGCAGGGTCCACGCACACAAGCCAGATTAGGTAGGTTTTAACAACTATATTTATTTATCTACTTTGTAATTCACACTGTTGTCGGTAATAAAATGAATTTTTTTTTTCAGGTGCCAAAGAAGTCCTGCTGGTTATAGGTGGGTTTGGCAGCCAACAATCACCAATAGACATAGTTGAGAAATATGATCCGAAAACTCAAGAATGGAGCTTTCTTCCTGTAAGTATTTAAGATTTTAAAGATTTTATGCTGTTGTTTTTATCACAGCAGGTTTGACTAATACAGGACTAATTTTCTTTATAGAACATTGCACGGAAAAGGCGTTACGTCGCCACAGTGTCGCTCCACGATCGGGTTTATGTGATCGGGGGCTACGACGGCCGGTCGAGGCTCAGCTCTGTGGAGTGCCTGGACTACACGGCGGACGAGGACGGTGTTTGGTACACTGTCGCTACCATGAATGTACGTCGTGGCCTTGCTGGGGCCACAACACTCGGAGGTGAGGAGGGTTTCTCTGCCAAATGACTCACATCTCCACTGTTTTTTTTTTCTTCCCGTGAAATCCCCCTGAGAATGTTTTCCTCTCTCTCAGAAAAGTAAACAATGTGAGTAAAGTTGTGGTTTTCCATTTTGTTCCTTCTTGACTCTCGACAGATATGATCTATGTTGCCGGTGGCTTCGACGGCAGCCGGCGCCATACCAGCATGGAGCGATATGACCCAAACATTGACCAGTGGAGCATGCTGGGAGACATGCAGACTGCAAGAGAAGGGGCTGGTCTGGTGGTGGCCAGTGGACTCATATACTGTCTAGGTACGGACACAAAATCCAAACATCTCAGTCTTTGATAGCTTTGACACTTGAGGTCACATTGAGAAAACAAACACAGCTCATTGTTTCATTGATGTTTCCTCACAGGTGGATACGATGGACTGAATATACTGAATTCAGTGGAGCGGTATGACCCTCACACAGGCCACTGGACCAGTGTCACACCAATGGCCACTAAGCGGTCAGGTAGGTTTTCCAGGGTAAGAAAACTGTCAGCTAACAGTCTGTGGTACTGTTTGTCTGACACCTTCATATTGTTTCAGGTGCTGGTGTGGCTTTACTCAACGACCACATCTATGTAGTAGGAGGCTTTGATGGTGTTTCACACCTCGACTCTGTTGAGGTCTACAACATCAGAACAGACTATTGGACCACTGTAGCCAGTATGACCACTCCTCGATGTTACGTAGGAGCAACCGTTCTCCGAGGACGTCTCTATGCCATCGCCGGGTAAGGAAGGAGTGTCCTGATGTTCCTCCTGCTTTCTGTGGCGGCGGGCTTGAAGGCAGAATGAGTATGAGGATTTGTCGGTTGCAGTTCGTAAAACACAACATTCAAAGTTGGCCCCTCCACCCCGGCTCAACGACACCAGAAGTGCACGCTACGAAGCAGTTGCTACATTTTTATTTCCCCACCCCCACACCCTGTGCACGGTTATTGGCTGGGGACTCAGAAACATCTTGAACACAGCAAAATAAGAAAATACAGGCAGAGGGCGGGTTCTCTGCAGATACAGACACTGTGACTGATCCTCAATCCTACTAATCCTACTCATTCTGCCTTTAAACGATAGGTTCAGCTTTTTCAAGTTTATCTTAATACATTACTCAGAGACTAACTGCTGGTGTATACTATGTCAGAACTGCTTGTCGGATGATCACATAGTCTCAGCATCCCCCTCCCTCAAAACCTTTCCGATAAGGGATGGGGTGGGGTTTAGGGGCCATATCCAACAATTTCAGTAATTTACCGAAACTGACAATCCCACATTCACACCAACGTCATGTTGTGATTGTCCAGCTATGCAGAGATGAGAAAGTATGCAGAGGTTAAACTTTTTTTTTTTTAAACTTTTTAAACAATACCATGTTTCCTCCTCCTCTATGACACGTTTTCTTTGGAACCACTATAAATACATTTGATTACCGGCGAGGTCTGGTTGCAAACTGTTTCTTTTTTTTTTTTCCGAGCATAATCCGACCCTTGTGGGTTGCGGTAATTGCTCCTCCCCTCCGAGTGATACCCTGGTAAAACTAAACTACAAGAAATGAGGCACAAAATTCATGGTCCTTGTTCTGTGTAAAAATACTTTCTAAAGTTAATCCAAAACAAATATGGACCTTCAGCAGTGAATTATCCAAAATCAACCATGCAACTAACAGGACGTATCGATCCCCTGCAACTAAGCGAGGAAATGCTTTTCAGGGAAATGCAAAAAGGGAACTTAGTGCTGAAAAGGTTGTAACTTTGGAAGACACACACTTGATTGTAACTTCAGACCACTGAAACCTCAGAATGCAGTTTTACACAGAACAAGGACTGTGGACCTCGTTCCTCTTCCCGTTCATGGCTACTAAAGAGAGGAGGAATGATCACAGCATCAAACTTGTCCTTTAAATGGAGGCTAGATTGAACATACATGATATACATATATATATATATATATATATATATATATATATGTTTGCACCAATTAAGATACTTCACATGTACCGAAAGATACAATACAACACTTCCATGCATGTCTCCTCTGTTTAGCCGTGTTCAGATTAACGTTAGTGTTGCTTGGGAAAAAAAACAACAACATAATTTCATTCATTTGAATGTCGCTGGTCCAGTGGAGGTGTAGACGCACAAGGCTCCAGCTGAATAAACGCAGAGTCAACATGTTCAACTTATGATGCAACGTAATGCAGTGTGACCAATCAAATACATGCAAGCTCACATTCCTGGTAGGTTATTTTGTCGTGAACGCCGTATTTCTATTGTTAGCCTTGCAATCAGTGAGACAAAAGATGAAATAATTGCCATTGTGATAACTCTCTAGAGTTGTAAAATCCTGTTTCTCAGTATTAGAAACTTCTCTGCAGTGTTTTTGCGTCTGATAAGCCTTCGAACTTGCATTTCTTTTAAAACTCAGGACCAGTTTTGTAATGTAAGTATTCATTCAGTCTAATTACAATCCTCATTAGTTCTACTGAATAACCTCTTTTTTTTTTAGATCTTGATACTAAGGATGATATAAAACAAAGTGCATTTCATTCTGCTTTCATTTTACTCACATAACTGACAAATTCTTTCATGTTCATCAATACCGACATAACATCACGTTTCCAGATGTAGTAGAATAATAAACAGGGTCTGGTGAAGAATTTAAATGAGTTACAGAGAAAATCTACAAGTGAATCAGTCTTCTTTTTTGTCTTCTTACCTAAGTTCAGATGTAGTAATTAAGTTGTTCTTTATGTCTCCGCAGTACAAACACACTAAGACAGCTGTATCATGAAACTTGACAGTAGTTTCAACATCTGAATTAAGTTTTGATTGAACATGCCGCAACAGGCCAATCCAAGTGTAGTAACTTGTTCTGCCTTTTAGTATTATATTCAGTTCGACTTGAAAGCGCGACACAGTGCTTTTTGTTGTGGTTCAAACTCTCAGTTCCTCTCTGTTTGTCTCATATCTCTTTTTTAGATACGATGGGAACTCTCTTCTCAGCAGTATCGAATGTTACGATCCAGTTATCGACTCGTGGGAGGTTGTTACCTCCATGGCGACGCAGCGGTGTGACGCAGGCGTCTGTGTTCTACGAGAAAAGTGATCTTTTGCCAAGAAAATGAACCACAAGAGGAAAAGCAGCAAGGAGGACAGGCAGCTAGACTTTGATAAAAATGCTACTAAAACAGAGCCAACAAAGGGAGATGTTTGTTTGTTCGCCAGTATGCAAATAGGAACTCTCAAAAAAGAAAAAAAAAACCCTCTTGAATGCAGCCGTTCGGGCTGCCTCCTCCGCTGGATGGTTAACCCTTCACCACTTGGACTGCGCAACAGAGATTAAGCTTCGCCGCGGTAGACTTCTTCTCAAAATGAGGCCTCCGAGGAGTCCATCACCACTTGCATGACTCTCTTCAGTGGTCCTTGTTGCTGTCGTTACCTGTGAGATTATTTTTTCAGTTTGTCTTCAAAGTGCAATATATTTCTACTCATCACAAGAAAACAGAAAAGATGGAGCAGATTTAGACTCCAGTTGCTGCTATATGCCTTATATGACTTTGGCCTACATCGAACAGTGAACATCCATGTTGCCTCCCATTTGACTTTGACGATAGTTGCATCGGCTTGTTATCGAGTGTACTCACGTGGCATTTGCGAGGTCATTAATGGGTCAGTAATTCAGCCCCTTTTTTGTAATTCTTCCTGTAAACAGTGCTTTTACATTCAAATCACTTTATTATAAAAGATTTATTACTTATTGTTGCTCTCAGAATATATATTTAGAGATGAATATTGTTTTAGAAAATGACTGAATTGTAACAGTTAAGTCTGATTATTTTGTCCCATTATTTGGCAAAACTGAAAAATCACAAAGTAATAAATATGAGGTGCATGTGATTTTTTTTTTTTTTGATTTTTTTTTTTTTTAATTTTTTTTTTTTTCTTCAGCTTATAAGTTTGGACATCATGTACATGTAGGACACAAAGTCCTGCCATCACTGTTGCCTGGGAAGTGAATAAACACACTGAGAACTGACACTTTTTTTTTTTTTCATCTGTGGTGCATCGTCTCAGCGTACGAACACCTGTCAAGTGACGCAGAGAGACTAAAACGCTTCACATGTCGACTGCTGAGTCAGTGGTAAGAAAACTCATCTTTCACATCCACATTTCAAATGTAAAGAAACCGTTCAGCCACTCGGAGCAGTTTGATGTCTCACATTCACCAAACTGCATTTTAATCGTTCCACACATGTTTCAGGACATATAAAAATCATCTGTTCAGAATATTAACTTGTACATGATGTGTTCTTTTCTACAAAAAAAGTTCAGTTACCATGTTTAAAATCCTTTCAATGACATCGACTGCTTCCTCATTGAAAAATCCAGAATCTACAAATATGCAAATATTATTAATCTCACAAGTTGAACTGATGGACTCCAAACTAGTTGTGATTTCATAAATCATGCTCAAGTCCCTCTCCGCTCAAAAATGCGTTTTGATTCTCGTTATATTTGAATTTTTATTGACTCTGGATTTTTTTTAATGAGGGAGAAGGAGTAGATGTCATTTTAAGGGTTTTAACTTGATAATTGAAAAGAAAACCCATATCAGACACAAATAATTATTCAAAGCAGAGTATTTTATATTTACATCTTAAAACATGTATGGAGAGGAACATTAAACTCAGATTTTCAGTGAGCTTAGAGAAACTTCTTCAGCAGATGAATGTGAAAACAGCCCCCTAGTGTCAAACTCTGCACATGCATCATTCTGCACAATGAAGGGGGAATTTAATGTCTCCATTTAAATATGAGGAAACAGGAAAAACTGAATTCAGACGTCTCTCATGTCACCAAACACCTGGTTTCACTCTCTCCAACCTCTCGGGGATGACAGCTGTGTTGGTCTTTGAATGATAATATTTCCCTTTAATAAAAAAAAAGTCTAACTTTCCGTGCTGGTAAAATGTCTACCAGTAGATTTTCTGAGGGGTCACCTTTCTGCCACCAACTGTATTTCCAAAGAAAACATGATCTGATGACTTGATAAAACGGTTGAATACCATCTGAAAAGTGTTTCCAGTAATCCGTTGAATTAGGCAATCAGTTACTCTTTAACCTGTGTTTCGTAAGAAAGATCATCTTCACTCAACCAGTGAGAGTAAACCTGCAAGGTTAGTACATCTGTCAGTATGTTTATTCTGATAAATGGAGCATTAAGATTGAACACCAGATTGGTATTCAATGGTAAATTTGGATAATCACCAAATGACAAAACATCTCAATTTCACCAACGTCTGCACTTTCACGTCCAATTTTTAAAAATTAAAGATACAATAGGAGGATAAATTACTCTTCAATGAGTACAAAAACTCTTTCACTGTTTTATTTATCTGATTAAAACTGTAAAATAATAGTTTTATTGCAGTTAAACTACAAATGCAAATTATTTTCTTCGCTATGTTCTTTTTTTCCGTCCTTGCAGTCCTCTAAACTTTACGTCAGTGCTGGAAAAAATATGTGTTGTTATAAACTACTACAATATATAAACTTTAAATTAGCCTCATTTAGATCACCTGCAACATTAAAATGCATCAGTAATATTAATTTAATAACATACTAAAATATAAAGAAACCATTCTTATTGAGTACTTTTATTTTTGATATATAAGTACATTTGCCACTTTTGTTCTTTGATCCATGATTTTTCATGCAGGACTTGAGTCGTATTCAGTGTTTTTCTGCATTTCTACTTAAGTGGCTAAATGAAGTTTTTAAAACGAATCACAAAGTGCTGTGAACGCTGCTTATACAATTTCAAATAATTCTACAAAAATGTCCAAAAATAAAGAAAACCAATTAATAAATAAAACAAATAATCTTCACAATTAAATTTTCCAAACTTCACGTCTACAACAACATTCGTAAATCACCTGTGGTTGAAGAAGAATCCAGAGTCTTTACTTGAGTAAAAGTACCAACTATAAAAATACTCTGTTACAAGTAAAAGTCTTGCATGTTAAGATTTATTCACGTATTCTCAGCAAAATGTACTTAAAATGATCAAAAGTACTCATAATGCAGGGAAATGACCCCTGTGAGTGTTGAGTTATTATTATATATTATATTATTGGATTATTACACATTAATGTGTATTTTATTGCCGTCGCTGACTGCTGAAGCTGTTTCAAACAGCTTTACTGATGGGCGGTTCATTTTATAACAGTACATTTTGTTTTACCGGCCCGTCGTATATTTTATATTTAAAGTTTTAATCAGCAAAGTAATTAGTAACTATTGCTGTCAAATAAGTGTAGTTGAGGAAAAAGTACAGTATTTGCCTCTGAAAGGTGGTGAAGTAGAAATAATAAGTAGCAAAATTAAATGGAAAAATACTCAATTAAAGTACAAGTACTTCAAATTGTACTCAGTTTGTACTTAGTTACTTTCCACCTCAATAAATTACCGACAATACGTGTGGGCCTGCTGAATAACGCTGGAGAGATCAGAGTAAATACTAATTATATGATCCACGGCTTTTGAGACAAAGTCAGAAAACAACTCAAACAACAACTCAAAAATGAAGCAGCCATTCCTGTTTCGAAACACCTACACACCAGAATATTTCAGCGTTTCGTCGAGTCATTTGATGGAAAGAATGATTCGAATGATTCTCAAATCATCGTTCTATGTATGACTCACTTTTCCACTTTTCACAACTCACACAGCTCAGAAGTTTTCTTTCTTTCTGAAGAAGCTACTTATGACACCACTGTAAGATGTTTATTGATAATCAGTGAGACAATTAATGTGTAAAATGAAATGTGAAAGATGACAAAATCTGAAGTTTTCTGTCTGAATTATGCCAGTAAAAACAAGAAGAAGGTGACTAAAACAACACTTTGAGGGAGAGGTAGCTTCATGTGGGAGGAAAGTCTTCATCCCTCCCCCTGCATGTACTGTACACCCTCCTCAGTCACTGACACACAGCGCGGTGAGAACGTCTGCACGTATAAAGAGCGACTGGAGACAAGTTACCCGTCCTGGGACACTGCAGAGGAATTAGACAGTCAGTCCGGAGCTCCGCTGACTGACTAACAACTTACAGTTTCTCATAAAACCAACTACTCATATCATCTGGAGCAACATGGTAAGAAAATCTCATTGTAAAAAGTTAAATATTTGATCATTTGTTGTAAAACTGTACTGAGACATTCTGTGATTTTACACTAAAAATTAACTTACTTTTCCTTTTTCTATAAAACTAATACACCATATGATTCTTACTGTTACTGTGAAATCTCCACGACTTTTTAAAAATGATGTGCAAGGAAAAACTATGCATTAATTCATCATTATATCCAATCTACAAAAACATGAGACTTTGCACATTACATGTATTTTACATTAAAAGATGCGGCTGTTTGTGTTAACATGCATGTCTTTTGACGACTTGAATGATGTCTTCTTTGCATTTTGTGTGTTAATAGTTTAATTAATGCACAGTAATAATAACTGACAGGCTGTTTACGGTAGACGAGCAACAAGAGGAGCTAAAAGTTTCATCTTCAGCCTGAATGAATCTGAACAGATTCAACCTGTCTCTTTGTAGGCTTGTAGATGATTTCTTTTTGTGAACATTTTAATATTTTTATTGGCGTTCGTGTTCCAAACTTTCGTCCAACCATGTCTTACAAATGTCACTCAACAGCAGAAAATCATCTTGGGGGTTGTTCTTCCTCCAGGGAAAACAAAAGCAGAAATTCTCAACATGTTGAAACAAGACTGCTGGAAAGACTTGGAAAATGCAACAGTTGAGTTCTGGCATAAAGCCTGCCCTGCTTTGACGTTGTTTACACTAAACAATTGCGAAAAAAGCGCACGAATATAACAAACAATGCTGTGTATCATCAGACATTTTTGCTTTGCACGCTGAGCTGCTGCGTATGGAAGCAAAAAAAGGCCAAAATAACTTGAATTTTCACAGTTAAATCAACATAACTGAATACTTCTGTTAAAATGTAATTACCACTAAATTTATGGGCCCAGCAATTAAATAGTTTACTTTAAAAACCATCTGTCTGATTTTATATGGTTTGAATTAAACAAGTAGTGCAAATTCTAAAACTTGACTTCTGTTTTTTCCAAATTCACAAATTTCGATAAAAAAATTTCAAGTGTCTCAGTCTGAACGTCTCTTTCTTGGTAAGTGGTGTCATCTTGTGTTTGGCTGAATCCAAATGTCCCCCCTCTAGACCTGCAGACTGAGCCCTTGAGGACTTCAGCCGTATGTATCGTGACGTGTCCACCGTCATCACATCAAGTCTGTGAGGGCCCTGAGCTGCAAGGGGATAAAAATGCGAGACGGGACTTAAGACCTCCTGTGTTTCCATGGAGATATATTGAAATTCCTGACGCTGTTCACTCATTTCAAAGTGTTTTTCTGAACAGTTCTTGGCGGTTTGATATGTGCAGGTTTACTGCTTTACACTCAACGAATCTGCTCAGAACGCTCAGTGAGATTTTCTCTTTACATGAGCTGCTAAACGCTGCTAATATTATATTCACATTAAATCTTCACTGAGGAGCTTCACATTGTAGACGGACAAAAAAACAACCTTTACCTCTCTGTGCAGGTGATCGTTAGAGCCTGGAAGCAGCACGGCTTTCGCTCTCTGACACTCGGCTGCTGCTTCAGCTTTTTCCTCTTTCCCACAGACGGCCCTTTTGATTTGGTTATGTTGGTTTAGTGGTTTACTTTGCGTCTATGCAGCCTTACAACACTCACACACTCTCCGATCACGCATCACATGCACCACTGATATCACTGATTTCCATAACCCATACTTAAAACATTCAGTTAACGCTTTAATTTGGTTTAATGTGGTTAATAAACTTATCTCGTTAAAACAAGAGTCGGACCATGACAATCTTTTGACTGACAAAATGTAACCTAATAGGAGATCTGATAGATTTCATTCAGATTCAGTTGTCTGTCTTTGGTTAAAGTTTGAATTTATTATCTTGGTGTCTGAATTTCACTAATTCAACTTCAGCAACTTGATTTTTTTTGCTACCTGACTTGACGTTTATGATCAAAATTTGACTCACTGAATTTGAACAACTTGAGTATAATAAACGGACAAAACATTTTTCTGTGTGAATTTTTTAACCCTAAAAATAAAAAAAATTTCAAATTTTTTTACTTGAAACTTGAAGTTCAAACCTCAGAAATTCCATAAGATGTTTTTCAAAGTAAAATATTACAACACTATAAATTAAGTAGTATTTAAATTTTAACAGTAAATATTAAAACACATTGGGGTTTTTTTTAGATTAAAATCCTTCTGGCCTTTCTTTGCTTCCATAGCTGTGCATCTTCATCTGTTTGAAATAGATATCTACACATCCATGACATTATTTCAACAGCAGTTTTAAATTGTGATGATCATTTAAAGATCAGAGAAATTGCAAAAATATATATTTCTAACAAAATAATATTTTAAAGAAGCTCCTTGTTCATCATTCTGAGGTTTAGGTTTCCAACAGATGGCTGTGCTTACAAATCATTAAAGTCCTGGGACATTAAAGAAGTTCAGAAGGTTGTTTTTACTGTGATACTTGATGCCTTTACTGTAATAAACTTTGTGACAGCGTCTTAACTTCCATCTGTACTGTTGTTCTGCACAGAGAGAGTGCATCTCCATCCACGTGGGCCAGGCAGGTGTGCAGACAGGTAATGCCTGCTGGGAGCTCTTCTGTCTCGAGCACGGTGTCGGTCCTGACGGCGTCTTCCTGGACGGTCCTGCAGAACCGAACTCTCGTGAAGACCCGTTCAACACTTTCTTCAACACTGGGAGCTCTGGGCGCCATGTTCCCAGAGCGATATACGTCGACCTGGAGCCCACAGTGGTTGGTGAGCAGCCATGTGTTTATTTTTACCCTCCTTATCTCAGTTTTTTTATTACCGTTCTCATCATCATATTATGTGTGGTCTTATGCGTCTAGTGTGAGCGTCTCCATCCACGCAGGTCATGCAGGTAACTGCTGAGGCGAACACAGGTATCCAAGCAACAAGTCCAGTGGTGACTCCTTTACCTTTTATTCACTGGCTAACATTTACTGAAGTGAATTGTGTAAATAGCAAGTTGCAGAGAGGAATATTGGATTGATTTTATCTTGGAAAAACCCAGTTTCCAATATGAACTTTCAATTTATGCTTAAAAAGCTTCAAACTTCAAAGATTTTTCTTGTTCAACACTGTCAGTCGTTCTTCACTGAAGCTACACCACTATAAGTTTTCTTGCATTTGAATTTTTCACAAGCACTGGGATTCAAATCAGACAGCTCAAGAATATAACTGAATATGTCAATAAATAATACTATTTGTCAAATAATTGGGTAATTCTTTAGATTACAGCCTGCAACCTACAGCGTAATTATTCCCAATTTACAGTGTAATTTTTTTTGTACTAACACTGAATTAGTTCAGTACATACCAATACGAACATGTTCTGTAGGTACATGGGAACAATATGTGGATTTAGGGAATAAAGAGGTAACAATATGGCAATAAAATAAATAATTTATACTGTATGTACTTTTTAAAGTGATAAGTATTCTAATATTCGGGGTACGTATGACCTACTGAGCAACAATCTGACATTTGAGAACTTAAAGAGAACTTATACTGTCAGTATTTTTAACCATCAGGTATTTATTCTGTTAGTGCAGAGTATTGTGTGGCCATTACTGAGCAATAAAGCTGTACGTTTGGGGGGAAGATGTTGTAATGAGTTTTGTAGCGCTTCATAAATCTGAGTACAGTAAGTTGTCACTTCATGATAAGGTTTCTACGGTAAATACAGTAGAGCTGCAACAATCAGTCGATTAATCAATTAGTCGATCGATAGAAAATTTATCCAACTATCTCTCCAACTATTTTGATAATCGATTAATTGTTTTGAGTTAAGTTTAAGATAAAACACAAAAATTCTCTTGTTGCAGCTCTTTAAATGTGAATATTTTCAGGTTTCTTTAGTCTTCTATGACAGAATATCTTTAGGTTATCGACTATTATTTCAAAACAAGACATCTTAAGTTGCATCTTGGGCTTTTGGTAACAACATTTTCACCATTTTCTGATTTTTTTTATGGACCAAACCACTAATTGATTAATCAAGAAAATAATCTACAGATCAATCAATAATGAAAACAATCGTTAGTTACAGCCCTAAAATACAGCTTAACTGATCTAATGTGTGGCCAAGGCAGTTATGGAAGATGATCGATTTTATGTCCTGTTACTGTACAGTATGTAACTTTATAGGCTTTTCTTTTTAAGAGAAATGGGAACTAATAGACAGCTTAAGATCACTAGAAATAAACATTTAAACAAGAACCAAAAAGCACAGACTAAAGAGAGAAAATAAAGCAGCATCATTTCAGTGAGACCGCTTACGTCCATCAGCACAATAGCAGTCATTAACAGTCCATCACTGAGTCACCAAGTGACACAAGGATCAAGCCAAAAATACAGAGAAATTAATTCCTGTGATACATAAAAGTGCCTACTCATTACACTTGTATATTAATTCTAGGGATGCACGATATTGGATTTTTTGCCGATATCCGATATGCCGATATTTCCAACTCACTGTGGCCGATTGCCGATGTCGATATATGCACATATTTTTTTCCAGCTGGCTGAGGAGACTATTATACATGCAGACATAGATTGTACTAAGTATGATCAAGAAAGACAGTATATGAAGGAAGAATCTAGGAAGACTGGATTCAGGAGCTCAGCATTAAACCTTTAATGAACCAGCCAAGTTGGTGGAGCCGTAGAGTTTTCATTGAGTTCATTAGACCGACAGGATTAATGTGTAGGATTTAATCTCTGGTCCACACTCCGGAGCAGAAGGTGGCGGTAATGCACCTAATACGCTGGTTGCCAACCGCCGTTATAAACCAAAAAGATTTTTTTTTCCCAAACAGACTGGTACATCCTGTCAGCCAAGGTGTTTCCTATCTGTGCAGCCGAACATAGCAGCCCCTCGACGGACTGCTTTTCTCTGACGGTTCCGGTGCTTCCTCAGCAGGCTCCACTTCACTCAGCTGCCCGTCAGACCCGCTGCTTCTTCCCACTTTAACCTGAATAACAAACCGGGGCTCGGTGCTCCGGTTGGATCCACATGAAGAGCTGGGGTTAACGTTAGCTGAGAGGCTAGCGGAGCGTAAGCCGCAGCATGACCGGAGGGAAACACAGCCAGCTAGCCTCACAGCTAACATTAGCTCTGGTTCTGTATGTTGATCCAACCAGAGCACTGAGTCCCGGTTTGTTATTCAAGTTAAAGTGGGAAGAAGCAGCGGGTCTGACGGGCAGCTTGAGTGAAGTGGAGCCTGCGGAGGAAGCACCGGGACCGTCAGGGTGAAACAGTCCATGGCGGGAAGCACAGTCAGGCAGCGGAGGAGATGGCAACAGATCGGCCTCTTATAATCGGCAGAAATGGCCGATGCCGATATTTCATTTTAGAGCTTTTATCGGCCGATACCGATGACGTGCCGATAATATCGTGCATCCCTTCTTAATTCATAACTATTAACAACTATTAAATGAAACATACAGCAGAAAAGCAATTAAATTATGCTGAAGGTGCAGTGTTTACAGCAGGTACCTGTTATTTAAAAAATACCAGCAATACAAATTCTTTTTAAGTTCCCAGATTGTTATTTCCTTATTCCCTAACATCACATCTTGTTCTCTAAAACCTACATTTATGTATCAGTACGAACTGTACAGGTTCACTTTTAGTACAAAAAATTGACACTGTATATTGGAAATAATTATGCTGTACGTTGGGGGTTGTTATCTAAATCTTTACCAATTATACCATCCTTTAACTTAATTTAGTTTACTCCTCGATTTATTTTTCATTAGTTCACTTTATTTATTTGTTTTCCTATTTTTGGGGAGTCTTGGGGGCACACATTTAATTATTTATGTGTTTCCTATTTTCCCAAGCAACATTTCCCATTTTCATAATGCTTTGATGATATTATACACTCCATTCTAGATATCGTGTGCATCATTTTATACACAATTCCCAAACAGTCAGCCTGATATAGTCGGTACCTTTGGATATGTAAAGTTAGTAATGAGTTTGAAACATTATTGGACCCACCAGTGGGTTTAAAAGCTTAGAGATAATGTGACAGTTCAGAGATAATGTGACAGTTTAGAGATACTGTGACAGTTATGTAAATCAAGCTGTGGTTTGATTTGAATGTCCTCTCTGAACAAAATCTTTCTCCTCAGATGAAGTGAGGGTTGGAAAATACAGAGAGCTCTTCCACCCGGAGCAGCTGATCTCTGGAAAGGAGGATGCAGCCAACAACTACGCTCGCGGCCATTACACTGTCGGGAAAGAGATCATCGATGGAGTCATGGAGCGCATCCGCAAAATGGTCAGCAATAATAATAAAACCAAATGACAAAATGACTGCTGATTACAGTGAATTTTCCTGATTCAAAAATGGTTTTTATATGAACAAATGTCAATGTGCCCTTTGCAGAAATAATTAGGCAAACAAAGAAAAAACATTACATTACAGGTGGTAGTTAATTTTGATCTTCATGAGATGTTCCTGTGACCGACCAGCACCTGACTGAAAATACTGGCTGTGCATGTGGAGTTCTGTTTAAAGAAAAAACACTGTTATTAACATTTTTACAACTAAAATGTCTGAACTTTTACTTAATGGAGTTTGTTCTATATCACTAATAATGTATTGTATTGTATTCATACTATATTGCTTATTTTACATAAGTAAAACATCTCAATACTTCTTCCATCGCTGTTCACTATGATTGTTTGAACCACTTCAATTCTGTGACTCATGTTCACAAACATGTGATAATCATCATCATCATCATCATCATCATTATAACCATAATAATCATCATAATAATCATCATAAATATATGTAATTAGTACCACACTTTTCATTCATAGTGAAACTCAAAGTGTGGAAAGCGTGAGTATGAAAGTTTGTTCTTAATCTTTGAAATAGTACTTTGACAAAAAAAAAATCTTGACTCAAGGTCGACTTACTGTCTTTTTCTTGAGCTTGCAACCACATCCCACAGTCTTCATCAGCAGACATAGTTTGCTCGGCTTTCATTGTCACTGTCAAAGACCATCTTTAAAGAAAGACAGAGGTTATAGATCACATGATGACCACTGAGCAAACTCTATCTACTGATGAAGACCATGAGATGTGGTTGAAAGCTTTTTTTTGGTCTAATATATGGAAATATTGTTCCTAAGTGAAGTTTTTAGACTTATCGGAGACCGTCCTGTCCTTCTGTCCCCCTCATCAGACGGACCAGTGCACAGGCCTGCAGGGTTTCCTGGTCTTCCACAGCTTCGGAGGGGGAACCGGCTCTGGCTTCACCTCCCTGCTGATGGAGCGTCTGTCTGTAGACTACAGCAAGAAATCCAAGTTGGAGTTTGCTATTTACCCAGCTCCCCAGGTATCCACTGCTGTGGTGGAGCCCTACAACGCCATCCTGACCACCCACACCACCTTAGAGCACTCTGACTGCGCCTTCATGGTGGACAACGAGGCCATCTATGACATATGTCGCCGCAACATGGATATTGAGAGTCCTGGTTACATCAACCTCAACAGGTTGATTGGTCAGATCGTTTCCTCGATCACCGCCTCCCTTCGTTTCGATGGCGCTCTCAATGTTGATCTGATGGAGTTCCAGACCAACCTGGTCCCGTTTCCACGTATCCACTTCCCTCTGGTGACCTACTCGCCCATCATCTCCGCCGAGAAGGCTTACCACGAGCAGCTGACCGTGTCAGAGATCACAAGTGCCTGCTTCGAGCCGACCAATCAGATGGTCAAGTGTGATCCTCGACACGGCAAGTACATGGCCTGCTGCATGCTGTACCGAGGTGATGTCGTCCCCAAGGATGTCAACACCGCCATCGCGAATATAAAGACGAGACGCTCCGTTCAGTTTGTCGACTGGTGCCCCACCGGCTTCAAGGTGAGTGACGTTATGAAGGTAAGAGGTGAAACTTGAGATGCTTTATATTTCTGATCGTCCTATTTGTCTCAACAGGTCGGCATTAATTATCAGCCTCCGACCGCAGTTCCCGGTGGAGACCTGGCCAAAGTCCAGAGGGCCGTGTGCATGCTGAGCAACACCACCGCCATCGCTGAGGCCTGGTCTCGTCTCGACCACAAGTTTGACCTAATGTACGCTAAACGTGCCTTCGTCCACTGGTACGTGGGTGAAGGCATGGAGGAGGGAGAGTTTGCGGAAGCCAGAGAGGACCTGGCCTGTCTCGAAAGAGATTACGAGGAGTTGGGTCAAATGAATCCCGATTCTGAAAACGATGACGAAGGCGAAGAATACTGAACCCCGTGAGGCCTCCTGTACTGAGTCAATAATGATTTCATAACTGTATGTGTATCTTCTATAAGCTAGAGTTAACCAAAGTGATTAACTTTCTCACTGACATGTTTTTTTAACTAGTATCATCATCTCACACCAGAGATGATGATAATAATAATCATTATTGCGTAATAAGACAAGATTCTCTGAGTTGTGTTTGAATCTGTGAAATAAAGCTTGTCTTGGCATATTCTGTGTTGTACAAGCCCAAAAAATTACCTCATGACAAACATGCAAGCACACTACCCGTAACTATTAGTAAAATGAAATCTTATTCACAGGAAGACACTTTGACATGTCACAGAAGGAAAATCACTGGTGTAAATAATAAAATTAAAGTCCCCCTCCACTCAAATGCTTGTTTCTTCTCTTTGAGCTTCACTGTGCAGAAAGATGTTTGACACTAGAGGGCTGTTTTCACATCCATCTGCTGATAGTGGAAAGCTTCTCTGAGCTGACGTGTACTTACAAGCATGATTTGTGACGCCATAAACTATTTTGGAGCCCATCCTGGTCCAGTATGCAGGTTACACTATATGTGATATAGAAACTTGAAGTGCACAAACACTGTGGATGGAGTTTTCAGTGAAGGAGAAGACATCTTTCTAACTAGATAAATGAACTTTTTTGTGAAAAAAAAAGATATTAGATATAAATTATTCAACGCAGGATATTCTTACACATCTTAAAACACGTCTGGATGGGATCATTAATGACGGCTGAATTGCACATATGTAGCTGCTTTCGGTTTCAGAGTCTCTGCATGCTGACTCACTGTCATGGCTTCACCTGAACAGACAGAACCATTGTTCATGTCGTTAGTAACGCCTGTGCTTTTCCTATCATGACAACTCAAGATATCTGCTCTAAAAAAGGCCTTTACAGAGTTCAATATTTTTATTGTATCCCCTCAAATAAATGAGACTAAGTGCCTTCTCTTGTCCCGTCAAGTCAAGGTTCAAGGTTCAAGGATCAAGGAAATCTTTATATCCCTGAAGGGCAATTTATTGCACAGCCAGCAGTACCACACAACCATCAGACCAATAAATACAACAAAACAGTAAGTATTAAAGGCAGTAAATACTACATAACATACAACATAATAATAACAATGTGTTGTTTAAAAGGCCAATGGCGGCTGGAACAAAAGAATTCCTGAGCTTATTGGTCCTGCATGTAGCTGGACTGTATCTGTGGCCAGACTGGAGCAACTTAAACTCACTGGACTGAGGATGGGATCGGATCAGCCAGGAATCAATAAACTCAGTAGCCATTGAAAGCTCATACAAATGCCAGAAATGGATTTGGCGAGGTCTATCCTCAGAGAAGGTCCATTAGTGAATGAGAGGAAACAAAAAGTACAACCAGTGATGATTTATTGGTGAATAGAAAGGTGGTTTAATCATTCATAGATAGATAGATAGACAGACAGACTGATAGACAGACAGATAGATAGATAGACAGACTGATAGACAGACAGACTGATAGACAGATAGACAGGCAGATAGATAGATAGACAGACTGATAGACAGACAGACAGACTGATAGACAGATAGACAGACAGATAGATAGATAGACAGATAGATAGACAGACTGATAGACAGACAGACTGATAGACAGACAGATAGATAGATAGACAGATTGACAGAAAGATAGACAGACAGACTGATAGACAGACAGACAGACAGACAGATAGATAGATAGACAAACAGATAGACAGATTGACAGACAGATAGATAGATAGATAGATAGATAGATAGATAGACAGATAGACAGATAGATAGATAGACATAGATAGATAGATAGATAGATAGATAGATAGATAGACAGATAGACAGACAGAAATAGATAGATAGACAGACAGAGATGGATAGATAAATACATAGATAGATAGATAGATAGATAGATAGATAGATAGATAGATAGAGTACTTTATTCATCCCAAAGGTAAATTAAAGTGTTACAGCAGCCGCTTAGAGACTAGAGATATAACCATAACTACAATATACTATTTGGTGAGTACACATATCTAGTCGACATTGTGGGTGTATGTGATGTGCTGTTGTGTGTAGCGTTGTATTTTGTGTCCTGTGTGTTTTTTGCTTTGTACTGTTTGTTATTGTGCTGTTATATGTTTTATTTGTAAGGGACTGCAGATGAAAATAATTAGCTTTAAGGCTAACAACTCTGGTGCAACACATCAAATATTAACAGTTATGTTTAAAACTGCACATCGTCCCAATAAATACAATACTATGACACTGTTCATGAATGGGATCACTGTAACATCCACTGGTGTGAACAAAAAGCAATCGTATTTGCAGAAAAATCTCTTTTTTTATATATATATAATTTGCATCTCTTTGAGATAAGTCATTAAAATACACAGTGGGGATTTTCATCATTAACTTTTTGTCAGACTGAAAGATGAATATATTATATAAAGTGGATGAAATATGAGTTGAAGTGTGTTTATTAATCTGAGTTTCATCCGTGAATATGAAATGGACCAAGTGTTTGTACTGAAACAGGTGACAGGTGCCTCCTGATTGTTCAGAAGTTACACGTTATAAAATATTTATGAGAAGCATCCAATCAGACTGCCCACACTGGCTATTTATACAATGAGTCCCGGTGGCCGTGAAGGTGTCACCTGAACACATATTCATCCGCGTAAAGTGTAAACATAAGATAGTCCACAAAGACGAACATTGTTCTACAAGTTTCATTTTACTGTTACTTAACAACACGATGCGGATTATTATCTGTGACTTTATTCACAGTTAGATACAAGCTGTTGTCGCCCTACAATAACACTCTTAAACTGCAGGATGTATTTTTTTTAAGAATTTAGACTCTAAACTATGGAGCAGATTCCATTATATAAGCCAGCTTCTTTACTTAATATGGAAATGTTTGAGTGGTGTGTTTATTTACCTTAAAGTATTCAAAATGAAGTAGGGATTCCAATCAAATGTTTAAATTTTGTGGTTTAGGATCAGAAAATACACCTCAATCCCAGCCAAGTTCATCCCATAGCCTACTTTCTGGCAATAAAATGGTAAGAAGTGTAATGTATTTTAGAGCTGCAACAATTAGTCGATTGACAGAAAATGAATCGCCAACTATTTAGATAATTGATTAATCGTTTTGAGTCATTTTAAAGAAAAGAAAAGAAAATTAGCTTTTTCCAGCTTCTTAAACATTGCTGGTTTCTATAGTCTTCTATGATAAACTGAATATCTTTGGATTGTGGACAACACAAGACATCTGAGGATGCAGCTTGGTCTTTGGGAAACAGTGATCGAACATTCTGACTTTTTATATGGACCGAACGACTAATTGATTAATCGAGAAAATAACTAACAGATTAATCGATAATGAATATAATCGTTAGTTGCAGCTCTAATGTATTTCTATTGAACGTTAAATTTAGCATCATGCAGTTAAAACCAAAGGTTGCACATTGTGGACACCAAGGAACCCCACATCTCTCATTAATTTCACAATAAATAAGGCTCAATCAAGTGCCAGGACACTGTAGAGCTGCAACAATTAGTCAATTAATCGATTAGTCACCAACTATTAAATTAATCACCAACTATTTTGATAATCAATTAATCATTTTGAGTCATTTTTTAAGAGAAAAATGTCCAAATTCTCTGATTCCAGCTTCTCAAATGTGAATATTTTCTGGTTTATTTAGTCCTCTATGACAGTTAACTGAATATCTTTGTGTTGTGGACAAAACAAGACATTTGAGGACGTCATCTTGGGCTTTGGGAAACAATAATAAACACGTTATGGACCAAACAACTAATCAATTAATCGAGAAAATAATCGACAGATTAATCGATAATGAAAATAATCGTTAGTTGCAGCCTAACTAGATTGTGAAGTTACTAAAGTTTGAAGCTATGAGCAGATTAAAAATGAAAATGTGACAATATGGTGTATTTATATCAAATGGAGTGTAATGGACAAACAATAAACAACAAACAACATGTTTATTACACCACAGCACTGACAAAGATCCAAAACATTTACATAAAAACAACAATCAAACCAGCTCATCTCATTGAATTAACAATCAAGCACACATAGTCATCCTTTCAACGAGACATTAAAACAAACATTTTATTATTATTATTATAAATCAATCACAATTCCTCAAGTATTCACAGCAAACTTGATTTTTGTTATCTTAATAAACATAAATCCTTGTATAATGACATCCAAGAAGAAGAGTATAAAGAATATTACTCATTCCCTGCAGCGATTTCTACTTTAATCCAGGTTTACATTTTATTTCTCAAACCAGTTTTCACTAGTTTATACACACACACACACACACACATACATACACACACACACATACACACACACACACACACACACACACACACACACACATACACACTCTCACACAATTCAATTATGGTTCCTGAAATGTCTGAAGATACTGTTAACAATATTTTTTTAGTGGACATGAATTGCACCTGACTGTGACTCTGTGCACGACTGTTATCATACTATCATACTTGTTTTCGCATTATAAGGCAGCATTAAAAACATTTGCTGCATATCGTGTTTAATAATTGTGTGCTGAGCAAACTGAGAAAATAATAGTTCATATAATATCATATAAGTGATCGCGTCATCAGTAGCCTGTGACTAAACTTAACACACGCATTAATGAAGAAGTGTGTGGTGTCTAGTTTTTTGAGCGGACGTGCTCACTGCCGTGGAACATTCCCCTCACTGTGCGTGGATGTGTGAGTGTGTGAGAGTGTGTGAGTGTGTGTATGTATGCGTGTGTGTGTAAAGCTGCCTCTTCTCGTGTTGATGTCGACCGAGTCTGACGGTGAACAAACGGGATAAAAAAAACTAAACACTTCAGGAAAACCGAAACACGGTGTTCCTTTTTTTAAAAAAAAAAAAAAACCTAGCGACCTGTCCTGTCCTGTCCTGTCCTGTCCGAAAACGATGAGCCAGCCCCGGCCGGACGAGTTCAAGCCTCCCCCGGAGTGCCCGGTCTTCGAGCCCAGCTGGGAAGAATTTGAAGATCCTTTTGCTTTCATCAATAAGATCCGTCCAATCGCTGAAAAAACGGGCATTTGCAAAGTCCGGCCGCCTCCGGTGAGTGTGTTAACCGCTGATTAACCGACGCGGATGCTGAGTTAGTTGACCGTTGAGACGGCCGTTGATGGACCGAGCGTCTCGGGGATTTAAAGGGACTATTCAACATGGCGGAAAGGCTATGTTCATTCTTTGTGCTGCCACAGACAGTCAGCTCACATTTTGGGGTTATTTACGTCGCAACCGCGTCGTTTTTAACAGACTCTGAGCTCGCTAGAAGTGATATTAATGTGTCAAAGTGGATATTAGTTGTCGTCCACCGTGTGTCAACAAAGCTTCGCTGGTCCGGTCATTGAGCCGCTCAGCTAGCAGGCTAACGTTAGCCAACAGCTACCTGTCATAATTCAGCACACCGCGTTGACTTAGGTGGCTATGCGGAAGCTGTTCGGCTGCGTAGAAGATGATAGTGATGATATAATCATAATTATATATTATTATATTATATTGTATGTTTGTATTTTTGGCCCTGCAACCCTGCAGTTATTAGTGAATTGTAGATATATTTGTTGACGAGCATCATGATGCAGTTGGGTCAGTCAGTATGTGTGTATATGTGTGTGTGTGTGTATGTGTGTGTGTATGTGTGTGTGATCCATCACCTCTCGATCAGCTGGCAGTTTCTAATAAATAACCGAAGCTGTGTGTGTGTTTATTCTTGAGGGCTAGGCTTAACCAATGTCCTCTTTTTGCGGTGGAGTATTTAAAAGAGAAAGAAAAAGAAAAAAAAGAGAAGGTCCCACGGTTGCACAAGAAGTACATGAGGTTATTTTAATTACGAAGACCACTATTGTTGTTAAATGACAAGTTTTTGAAGTTTATGTCTATTATTCAACATTATTGCACGTTATTGTCATTTAAGTGTCTTGTGAAGAGGAGCCTGTGTTCATGTATGAGCCTGTGTTGTAGGGTGTTGTCCTCCATGTTGGCTTTGTGGTAAGCTGGGCTGGTGAGTGAGTCTTCCATCTGGCCATTTTGTGTGCCAGTGGGGGATGTTGGCTACTGACTTAAACCAAGAACTTGGGTCTCTCTCCTTTTTATGATTGGGGTATTGTCCGTACACATGCTTGACTGTGTGTGGTATGGATTGTTTCTCGTGAGCTAAGCTGGAAAGCTGGAAAAGATCACTGTGTTCTTTCAATTTCAGCAGGCCTTGCTTTTCTGTCAAACTTGATTTTCAGTTTAAAAATCTACAAATGTGATCTACTTTGTTCGTCTGCCTAATTTAAGTTTAGTGAAGTCACTATGTGTGAAGAATTTTTTTTACTAATCCAAAATTTGGGTCCGAGCTTTGAAAAAGCTATTGTCACAAGGTTATATCATCATGAAAAGAAAAACAAATTGTAATATGACTCGTCAATCCTAAAATCTGCCCACTGCATAACCACCCAGATTATATGCCATGATGACCTTCATGTGCTGTTTTGTGTATTTTTGTTGCTGTTCAGGGTTGGCAGCCTCCATTTGCATGCGATGTTGACAGACTTCACTTTGTTCCTCGGATCCAGAGGCTCAATGAGTTGGAGGTGAGCTTTGATACTCAGATACTCAGATACAGACTATATCTGTATGTGTGTGTCCCAGAAAATTCTCTAAAATTGTCAATTGTCTGTTTTCACCTCATTAATGTAATTACAGGGTATGTGCAGGCTACACTGATAATTACAATTATGTAATAAAGAACAATCATGTTATTAATGCCTGTAATAATGTTATGTAACAAAGGATAAACTGCAAATTAAGACTGGAAATGAATCCAAACTAATTTATTTATTTAAACAATAGGACACACCTCCTCGTTTTCTTGGATGAATATCAGCCTTTTCAGGTTATTTTTGGCGCCTGTTTTATTTTTCCCAGTACATTTCTTGGTTTTCTTTAAATGCTTTGAATTCCTTGTCATGGTTGGTTTGTTTTAATTGAATTTATTTGTAGCTGACTGATGTCATTGCTTGTATGTTTTCCCAGGCACAGACCAGAGTCAAGCTCAACTTTTTGGACCAGATTGCCAAATTTTGGGATTTGCAGGGATGTGCCCTGAAGATTCCTCATGTGGAGAGGAAGATTTTGGATTTATATAAGCTAAATAAGGTTGATGATTGATGTCATTACACCTCATTTTTATATTAATTTTCAAATACCACCCATACCAACAGTACCATTAAAGTCACTTACTGTCATTTTCAGCTGGTAGCAGATGAGGGTGGATTTGACATTGTCTGTCAGGGCAGACGATGGACCAAGATTGCACTACAAATGGGCTTCGCCCCTGGCAAAGCTGTCGGCTCACACCTGCGAGGGCATTATGAGAAAATCCTCTATCCCTACAATCTCTTTCAGAGTGGAGCAAACCTCCTGGTGAGTTGAGCACTGCATCAATATGGCTGCATATTGTGTTCGCGATGAAACACTCCAAGAGAAGCTGTCGCACAAACGGCAGTGAGTGGCTCATCGGGGAACAAAGACCTAATAATGCGTATCCATACCGCTTATTGCAACCAATTATTTAATGTTACCGTCAAAATTAAATTACAGATTCATATGTTAAAACCTTTGTGTTTCACTTTGAACAAGAAGCCACTAGTCCTATCAGATTTGAAGGGAATATGGATCGCATCAATACCATTTAATGGAAATGAATGCATTATTAGGATACGCATGTTTTGTGTTATATTTTATTTAGAGATGGCAGTTATTACTATTATTACTGTTTTGCGGAGCCCTTAACTCTGTTGTCTGACTAATACACTGACCGTGAATTTATCATCTGGTGTCTATTGATGTAATTTATCTATATTTGCATCCTAATATTCCATAACATTTTACAAGAGAGCTTATCCAAGATCATTGGATTGGTACTGTGTGACCTCTTGGATAGGTCACTCTAAATCGTTTAATTACCCAAGCTCTCTCTTGCCTCAGGCACCAGAGGCAGCTTCCAAACTGATGCGTTTGGAGGCTGATCCTGAACTTGAAAAGGTATGTTTGTGTCATGGTTAAGAAGCCACTTGGCGTCACAATTAACAACATGCATGTTTATCTATGGCTGGGCAGTGTATTGTATTTGCAGCTTATTGTTGTAATATTTGCAGACAGAACATTGTGAATTAACCTGTCTTTTTTTCAATGTTTAAATGACATTAGCTGGTTTTACAGCTAATGGATGACAATAAACAGGCTATCAGCACCTCTACAAGATAGTTTACATTGAACAATTTACATTTATCTCGACTCAAATGTAAAAAAAAATACAATTGGCAGCAATTAGATGATCATTATTAATCAGTTCTATTATCGTTATTATTGTTATTATTAGTAGTAGTAGTATTAGTAGTAGAATTTCTGTTCTCTTCTGTCGTTCTCTAGTGCTACTATAATTAATTAAACTGCAGCTCTCAAGAGTCTGACATTCATTACCCGTACGCTGCTGCTGCCTCAGCTCAAACGTGTCCTCCTTCTGATTCGGCATGTTCCTTCTTAGTTTCTGTGTTCCCTGTACGGGGTGACAACTAACCACATCCTTCTTATGGCCTATTTTTTCCTTTTAGGCTGCTAAAATGGAAACTAAATTAATACCAATTGATGTGTTTCATATAGGATGTCTCACCATCTGTCAGCCACATTTGACAGCTGCTTGTACTTCCTAGTAATTGTCACATACAGTAGTTATATTATTATCACTGGTAGACCGATGTAATAATGATATAAGTAGATCCCTTCGGAATGAAAGCTGTGGTAAGCTCACACTTCCTGTTTTAAATCTATCCAGTGTGTATTTGCATATTCATATTAAAAGCTTCTTTCCATTCATCCGTTTGAGCCTACAAGTATTTCCAGGCACACAAATGCTTTTTTTTTTTTTTTTTAAATAACCAGTGAGTTGTAGTTTTAAGGCAAGTTCAACTTTATTTTTACAGCACATTCATACACAGGGCAACACAATTTGCTTTACATAAAATTACAATAAGGTCACAACACAATCATAGAAGTGCAAGAGCAGAAGATAGATATGCATCAACAGGTGTTAGTGCGGTTATGCAAAAGTCAGTGCAGAATATACAAATGTCAAAATATACAAAAAAACACACACACACATTAAGAACTTAGCCGTAGACTGTAGTGAAAAGTATAGTTTTTACTTTAACTGGCATACTGTTTTCCTTCAGTATGTTCAGAAGCCAGTCCAGCCAGTAGAGAGTGCAGAAAGCATGGAGGGCTCTGACATCAAGGACTACAAGCTGCAGGACCAGGCTCAGAGGCAGCTGGTCCAGACTCCTGAGAACTGCCCCGGTGCTCGCAGAGCCAAACGCATGAAGTGTGAGGTGGGTGTAGTTGACGAGAGCCTCAGACACATGAAACCAGCAGTACTGACTGTTCCTCACATCCATTAACGTTTTGCCATTACAATTTAAGTAGTTTTAAGTTGTCTGTAGCCTCACTTGTCACTTTTTCTGTAGACCGTCTGTGTGAAGACTGAACCAGGTGAGCCAGGTGACAGCAGGCCGAACCTGAGGCGGAGGATGGGCTCTTTTGTTGCCAAGCCAGAACCAGGTCAGCCTCCAGTAGAAAAACATAGTCATAATGACAGCATTTATAATATGTACTGCATGAGTTCACATTAAAACATGACTAGGCTTGGTAACAGTAATATTTCCTGTCCTCTTGTAGAGAAAGAGATTCCCATTCCAGTGAAACAGGAACCAGTCGAAAGTAAGGAACCAATGATTGAAGTTGACAAATCCAAGCAACGGTACAAGAAATACCTCCCTCCAGTTCCTCCGAGTCCAGTAAGTCTTTTATCTGCTAATTGTGTCAAATTTCTTCAAAAATTAATAGGCTAGTCAGTTTAGTGCATCATTAAAAGTAAAATCTCAGCTGTAGAATATTTTTCCTTTGTCCGTTGTTTATATAAGTTTATTGTTAAAAGGACTCTCATTAGCTTCTGTTAATGTGGTTTCTTGTCTTACTGAGGAACATAAGTTTGCAATAGCATAAAAGATAAAAAAGATACATGAAAAAATGAAAAATTGACAGGAAGAAAGTAAAAAGTGGCAGAAGTTAAGGAAAATTTAGTTTTAAAACATGATTGAACTGTTACATAACTCAGAAGATCATCTCTAAATTGGAAATTGACGTGACACAACATTTCAACTTTCACTTCCAGTTCAACTTTTTAATATTTGAAATTTGGTGTGTTTTGGTAATAAGTTCCAGTCTGAAGCGGTTCTGTCCGAGTGTTTTACAGATAATTTATGTGACTTCATTGATTCATCACAAACCGCTCGTGTGTTCTCCAGGTGGATCTGGTCGTATGTTTGATGTGCGGCAGTGGGGGAGATGAAGACCGTCTGTTGCTGTGTGACGGCTGTGACGACAGCTACCACACCTTCTGCCTGATCCCTCCTCTACATGATGTCCCCAAAGGAGACTGGAGGTGCCCCAAGTGTCTGGCTCAGGTGAAGATAAACTGCACTGCGGTTAACTCGATGCACATTGACTCTTGATTCATGATGCGAGTTATAAAACCAATAAGTCTGTCTTCTCATAAAAGACAGTTTATGTTTATGAAACGGCAACAAAACATATTTGACATATTTGTTCAACCATTTTTTCTTCCTCGTAGGAATGCAACAAACCTCATGAGGCGTTCGGCTTTGAGCAGGCATACAGAGACTATTCCCTGCGTGCATTTGGGCAAATGGCTGATGCATTCAAATCTGATTACTTCAACATGCCAGTTCATGTAAGTAGAAAGGTTTCAAAGTTTCTCAGACTCTCTTTTATTATATTTTATATTTCAAATTTAACGTCCTTTTCATGTATTTTGCAGATGGTACCTACAGAGCTGGTGGAGAAAGAGTTCTGGCGTTTGGTGGGAGCCATTGAAGAGGATGTTACTGTAGAATATGGAGCAGATATTGCCTCAAAGGAGTTTGGGAGCGGATTCCCCATTCCGAATGGAAGATTTAAGGTTTCCCCGGCTGATGAGGTAAACAGATTGCCAAACACTGAAAATATTCCCCTGAAATAAGTCATCCAAAACCATACAGCTCTGTCTGTGGAATCAAAATGCAGCAGTCATGGCTTTTTAGTGTATTTGGTAGCTTCAGTCTAATGTAACGTTAAGCAATATGTACTGTATATTGAACCGTAATTCCTTAGTTATTGATCTGAATGTGTCGTGTCTCTTGCAGAAATACCTCAAGTGTGGCTGGAACCTCAACAACCTGGCGATGATGAACCCTTCAGTTCTGACTCATGTGACAGCTGACATCTGTGGAATGACGCTGCCATGGCTCTATGTTGGCATGTGCTTCTCTTCCTTCTGCTGGCATATTGAGGATCACTGGAGCTACTCCATCAACTACCTGCACTGGTACTTCAGAAAAAAAACATCTGCTGATACTAAAGATACATTTCTAGATTTTGCCGTGGCTTCTGCTGCAAAAATCTGGTCTAGATTTTGTTTTTTTTCTCATTTTTGGCTCGAGCGAACTAAAGTCTTGTGTTTGTTTTATTCACTACTAAGGGGGGAACCCAAAACCTGGTACGGAGCTCCTGGTTTTGCTGCAGAGCAGTTGGAGGAGGTGATGAAGAAACTGGCCCCGGAGCTGTTTGAGTCTCAGCCTGACCTGCTGCACCAGCTGGTCACCATCATGAACCCCAACACCCTGATGGACCACGGAGTCCCAGTATGTGTTTACATGGCTGCTTTCACCTGCACTGATGCTTTTCATGTCTCATCCACAGCGACAAGCAGCTGATCTCTCTGTAACACAAACACAAACCATCTTTTTTGTCTCACCTGTTCTTCAGATTTACAGAACAAACCAGTGTGCTGGTGAGTTTGTGATCACGTTTCCTAGAGCCTACCACAGTGGATTCAATCAGGGCTTCAATTTCGCTGAGGCGGTCAACTTCTGCACCGTCGACTGGGTACGCATCATTTTATTTGTGTTAGCTTTAACAGCACATTGTAGTTATTTGTAAAAGAAATGGAAAATCTGCTTCATGCATTATTTCATAAGAAGGAAGCCCATATGAAGAGAACTGATCTTCAGTATTCTTTTATTTATTCGTTAAAGATTTTATATTATTACACAAAAAAACAACAGCTAGTCTAAGTGATGGCTGAGCAACAAACACATACTGGTATGAGTTATTACTGGTTAGTACTTCAAGATGAAAACAGGTTACACAACTCTTCTCTAGTCCGCTACGCTTCATTCACTAAACATTTTCAGTTATCAGCGTTGTTCTGAGGCTGTTTTCAGTTTCAATTCATTGATCAGTGGTGTGACGGATGAATCACAATAGAAAACATGTTTACAAAACATTATTAACATTCCTCTCTTAAAAAAGAATATTTACAAAACACCATTACTGTTGTTGAATCGCCAGAATATAAATAAATGACATATATTACAATCACCTTTGTTAGAATATTCTTTAACAATCTTTCATCTTAACCCATCAACGGGGGGAAAAAGGTTGAATATACATTTTTCAATATAATTCAGTATTCTTTCAAACACTTAAATCCCTTCCATCACTTAACATGTATGAATAACCCTGTTTTCAAAGCCAATCTGCATTTGACCGCAACACATTCATCCATTTACTAAATTTCCAGTCGTTCTAAAAAAAAAAAAAAGACTGTTATTTTAGAGCAGATATAATCCAGTTGACCCTACGGAAATAATTTCAAAACTTCCCAATTTAGAAATCCAGAATGCCTCCTCCTTAAGCAGCAATTTCCCCAAATCTCCCCTCTCTTTGGCAGACATATCCTCTTAGTTCCCTTGTATTTGACGTAATCACCTCGATGATTCATTTCCATGTAATGCTCTGCAACTCGATAGGTCAATGAATTGTATATAAGAACTAGAGAACTGGCGCAGCTTGTTTTGTAATTTATCAGAAATAGATTACACATGTAGATTCGACACGCCTCCCAACTGTTTTTACAACCCATTTCTTTCTTTTCTGTCATACCAGATGCCTCTTGGTAGACAGTGCGTTGATCACTATCGAATGCTGCACCGGTACAATGTGTTCTCCCATGATGAGATGGTGTGCAACATGGCCTTGAAAGCAGACACACTCGATGTGGTCCTGGCATCATCTGTCCACAGGGACATGGTCATCATGATCCGAGAAGAGAAGGAACTGAGAAACAAAGTGAAGAAAATGGTAGGATACTTAGTGTGATGGTGTTGATAAAAACCATTTTACTGTACATATTGCAGATTTCTTAGTGTGCAGATTCTCTCTCGAGCTTTGTAGGTTTGTAATACAAAGGTCAAGGCTTTTCTTTACAACAATAACAAGTTAAACACAGTGTAAACAGATATCATATGTTCACTCAAGCAAACACACTCACCATTTCACACTTAACTTGCTTTCAACACCTTTGTTGTCTCACATCTTCAGGGGATGTTGCGTTGCCAGGAGGCAAAATATGATGATCTCCAGGACGATGAGCGGCAGTGTGTCAAGTGCAGGACCACCTGCTACCTGTCTGCCGTCACCTGTCCCTGCAGCCCAGGAGTACTGGTGTGTCTGCACCACATCAGCGATCTCTGCTCCTGCCCTATCACCAACTACACACTGAAGTAAGTCCCACAGGAGCTGAATGACAGGCGGTAAACAGAGATGAGCGAGCACAGGGGATCTGTGAGATGTTAGACTGTAATGAATATGGTTTTTTTTACCAGTGAAAACTCTGCGCTTCCTTAAGTAGATTTGTGCATCTATTCAGGGTAAATTCATTGCTCTATTTGCTCTTGCAGTTACAGATACACACTGGACGACCTGTTACCCATGGTGAACGCTGTGAAGCAGCGAGCTGAACTGTATGATGACTGGGCCTCCCGTGTGGCAGAGACTCTGGAGGCTAAATTGGAAAAGAAGAAAGGTAAGAGAGAGAGAGAGCAAGTAAGAAAACAAAGCAAATGTTAATCATTATCACAATCACAAACAAACCCATTGGTTTCTCAGTAATGTGTTGTTAAAACTGTGAATGTTGCTTTTCGTGCCAGACTGTGATTAACGAGGTGTCCTCTCCCTCAGGCCTGCCAGTCTTTCGTTCCCTTCTTGGTGAATCAGAGTCCCAGCGGTTCCCCGACAACGACTTGCTGCGTCGGTTACGTCTCGTCACACAAGATGCAGAGAAATGCTCCTTGGTGGCGCAGCAGCTATTGAACGGCAAGAGGCAGACAAGGTAGCGTTAATACACTTTACTACAACAGGTTTAGTTGCCTTCACATTTTCCTAGATGTTTCCTCTCGTCAGGAAATAATACTGAGGTTAATTTTTTCATCCGCTGGACGCCCTCCTCTAGGTATCGGTGTGGCACCGTGAAATCACGGAGCCAGCTGACGGTGGAGGAGCTGAGTTCATTTGTGCGGCAGCTGTATAACCTTTCCTGCAGTCTCCCTCAAGCCCCGTTGTTGAAGGTAGGCTGAGGTTGAGATACGAATCCTATGATGTAAAATTAAATTCATGTTAGACATTTAGACAACCACATAGTTTGCTGTGGGATATAATATATTGGCCAGAACGTAAGACAATATTTTAATCTTGAAATTATGTTTGATAAAGTGTCTTATATAATATAAGACCATATAAGTGTCTTATATCGTCTTATATTCGAGGACTAGACAACACAGTCTGAAAAATGCTAACTGTCAGAAAAAATTATTTTGGCCACTTCGAAGAGCCTGACAGGAGAGAATGTGAATATATAACTGATAGACGAGCTTCATAAATATGGGATTTATGTTCTGCTTTAATGGAAGTGTTTCAGTTTTATGAGAGAAAAGGCTTCGAGGATGAGGACTTTTCTCTTTCTTCTTGTATCTCAGGAAAACTTTCCCAACAGGCTGCGTGTGAAAGTGTGTTAGGACTTCAAAAAGTTGCGATTTACTGTGTAGTTTATTCAAAAAAATAAAATATATATATGTTTTGTATCATGATAAGGAAATCCTAATGAGCTCTGGCTTCAGCCTACACCTTTAATAAAGAATTATATTTACGCTAAGACAGAAATCAGGTGTGCAGAAGCATTAATCCTGAATACCATTACATTTGTCTTGTCTGTAGGAACTCCTGAATCGCATCGAAGACTTCCAGCAGCACAGCGAGAAGGTCCTGGCAGATGAAGTTCCCAGCGTCAGCGAGATCCAGAGCCTGTTAGATGTCAGCTTCGACTTCGACGTGGAGCTGCCCGAACTGCCCCGCCTCAGAGTGAGGCTGGAGCAGGCACGCTGGCTGGAGGGGGTGCAGCAAGCCAGCGTCCAGCCCTCCACCCTGACTCTGGAAACCATGAGGAGGCTCATTGACCAGGGAGTCGGCCTGGCAGCTCATCCGTCCGTGGAGAAAGCCATGGCACGCCTTCAGGAGCTGCTCACTGTGTCCGAGCACTGGGAGGACAAAGCGAGCAGTCTGCTGAAAGCCAGGTGAGGGCAGCACTGACTGATCCATCATGGTGTCAGTGTCTAAGCTTCAAGGTGGAAAAACATCCAAAACATCAACAAGAACATGTTGTAATAGGTTGTCATGCTCTGTTAACACTAGCTTTAATCCAAAAAAACATATGCAAGTCATTACAAAAATGTTATTTTGTCAGTCTTAGCTGTAACCTTCTGTCCAGGTCTTTGCACTGATTGTACCTGAAAAATGTAATATTACGTCAGTGCTCCTGATTTTGCTTCATTTTAATTCCAGCTAGTGCAAAATGAGGCTGCTAGAATATTCAACAAGATCAACAAAAAGTGAGCATCATGTTTAGTTCTGCCCTCATTCCATTGTTACTCAGTGCTGTTCAGTATTAACTGTCACAAGTTGCTTTTCAAAGGCTTTTTAATGGCATGGCTGTCAGGAATGTGCATCTCTTCTCTCCATTATCAAATCAACTAATTTAAAGCTGGGGCTTAAATTTCTACATTTTCCAAAAGTGTTATGTTCCTTCACCATGCTTAGTTTTATCACAGCTTTGAATTTTTGAGCTTCACAGCATTTTAAGTGTTGTTTGAAATAGTATTTTCAAGTGTTTTGCCCGAGATGTTTGACACTTTTTATGACGTAAAGGTTGTACTCCATGTAAAGAGTGCTGGTTTTCAATATAACTGTAGGTTTTAAGGTACCCAATAAAACCTGTGTGTACAGGATATTTCCAACGTTTTTAAAGTGTTTGTTGGAAAAAATAATTTTTTGAAAGCTTCCTGTGAGGATGACTGCAGAAAATGTCATGACATTTAGTTATTAACTTGGAGGTGATGGAGGTTTGTGTCCAGTTTTTATCACCTTCAGTATATCATGTCATTATGTTTTACTTCCCACCAGACCACCACACTCCATAGAGACCCTTAGTGCTGCTGCTGAGAAGGCATCTGGGATCCCTGCTTACCTCCCAAACTGTCTTCTCCTGAAAGACACCATCAGAAAAGCCCAAGAGTGGCTTCAGGAAGCTGAGGAGCTTCAGGTTAGTACGCTCTTGACATTTCTGCTATTGGTTGAGTTGGTTTGACTGTAACACTGACATAACTCTCTGTTTTTCAGGCCAGCGGTTGCATGCCGTTGGTGGACAGTCTGTCTGACATGGTGCTACGAGGACAAGCCATTCAAGTCCATCTGGAGCCTTTAGACAGGTTGGAGTCTTTAATGGTAGAAGTGCAAGAATGGAAAGAATCTACAGCTACAACGTTCCTTCAGAAAGATTCAACCCTCAGCCTGCTGGAGGTAAAATCCCAAAAATGTTCAAATAAATATTAAACCCATGAGGATATCAGGTCTCAGCCTCACTGTTACTTTGTTCAACACAGGCCCTGTGTCCAAGATGTGAGGTTGGAAATGTAGGTTCTCCAAAGAGGAGGGCCAAGAAAGGGAAAGAATCACCCAAAAGTAACAAAAAGAAAACACCAAGGCTCAACACTCTCAGTGACGTGGAAAAAGCGCTTTCAGAGACCAAGGATTCTACCTCTGCAGTAAGTGTTCGAACACATCGTTCACACAGCATGAAAGCAGCACGTTAACAGAGCTGCAGCATCAGTCCTCCATCGATATCTACACAGGATGTTGTAGGTCACCTGTGTTTTGGCAGCACTCAGAGTCCAATCAGTGTAGCTACACGCATAAAAATGAAATGTTAAAAATGTCCTTCAGGTTGCAGTTTGGCAGGTAAAGCACCTGTGAAACCTGAGTGACTACGCAGCCTCTGTGGACAGCTTTATTAATTATAATAAGAACACATTTCTTCCATCAGACATGTATAGACACTGTGTAAGAACTGCTTTAAACATAAATAGGATAAAAGGAGCTGAAGTCAAAGGGATTAACGAGCTGTCACCATCAGGAAATGCTCTGACTGCGTCTTTGTTTTATTCACCAGATGGCAACTCTGGAGGAGCTGCGGGTAAGGGAGATGGAGGCTTTCTCTCATCTCAGGGCAGCAAATGAGTCAAAGCTCCTTCCCACAGCGGACTGCATGGACCTGAAGGTGTGCGTTTGTCAGAAGGCGCCCATGGGGGCGATGCTGCAGTGCGAACTCTGCAGGGATGCGTTCCACAGCGTGTGTGTCAGAGACCCGTCAGACTCCTGCGAAACACAGCCGTGGCTCTGCCCGCAGTGCCAGCGATCAGAAAAGCCCCCCTTGAACAAAGTCCGCCCTCTGCTAGAATCCCTGCGGCACATAGGTGTGCGCCTGCCGGAGGGCGACGCGCTTCACTATCTGGTTGAGAGGACAGTTGACTGGCAGCATCGAGCTCAGCAGATCTCACATTCTTGTAACCTACCGGAACTGGAAGAGCGACCGGGAACTCCTCCGACTCTGACCAGCTGGGCGTCAGGCGGCAACGACACTCACAACAACACTCAGGTCATTCATCTTCTCCTTCTGACACTTTTTTTTTTGTAATAGTTCACTGAAAAAGTCTTATTTACAAATGTGAAGTTTGGGATTTTGATGTTTTGGATGCAGGCTCCTTGTTTGACTCCAGAGTGGAATAGGACAAGCCATGCTCAGACCGTCTTCTACACCGAGCAGAGATGCATACCGCTGCAGGGTGAGTGTCGCCTCATTCTGAAAACTATTCCTTCCCATTGTTTCATGTGACTTAAATGGTCAGATTGGAAAAAAGGAGTTTCGGTTAATTGTGCATTTTGTTCATGTTCTGTGTGTTTGTGTGTGACAGGTTTGAGTCGGGAGCTGGAGGAGCTGATGGTGGAGGGGCTCCTGCTGCAGGTGTCTCTGCCAGAAGTCCAGAGCCTCTACCACGTTTTATTGGACAGAGCCACCAGCCAACACACAACCAGATGCATGTCGCCACCGCAGGACGATTCAGACTGTGACCAACACATGCAGTTTAACTCTCAGGGAAAAAATCTGCCACTGAACCAGGTATAAAACCTTACCACCGAGTAAACGCCCTCAGAAAACTTAATTTAAAAACTGAATGTCTGTTTAAATTAGTTGTTTTTCATTTTTAGGACGGCGTCAATGGCGTGAGGGAAACTATGACTGGCTCAGAGAAGAAAGCGAAGCGGCATCTGGAGAGAGAAAGTCTAGATGTAGAGCACAGAGGGAAGGACAAAAAACACTCTCACAAAAGACAGAAGATGAATAAGAAGAGGCCGGCCTCCACCTCGTCCTCCCTGCGCTCCGATTTCTCCCAGTCTGATGACTCTGATGAGGAAATGGCTGTTTGTCCAGCGGAGAGGTGTCAGCTCCCAGAGGGTGACGAGGTGAGAAAAATGTCTGCAGAACCTCAGATTACCTTTTCTCTGCAGAGGACAGTTTGTCTTCCACTTCAGTTATCTAAATACAGAACATACACAATAACTATCAAATGTATCAGACTGTGAATTTATTGAGTTTAAGAGCAGAGGAAGACTTTGATTGGACTCCATCAAAAACAATAAAACATCTTTATTAATGGGGGAGTTGGGTTTCACAACAGTCGATCTGACGGACAGAATTGCAGGATCACATTGATATTTAAAGAGCAGCATCCAAGGACCAACTGGCTCAGGCAGAAAGATGATTGGCCAGATACGATGAGTGAAAGCGTGACAGCGTGGGAAAGTAGAAGTGACACATTAGAGCACGATCAACTCACCACTAGAGGAATGAAAAGTAAACGTGGGAGAAAAAATCCTCCTTATTGAAATTTCACCAAATTCGTATAATTCATTAATCAACTTCTTTGTCCAGCAAAGTCTAAAATCTCAATATTTTCAATTTCCAATCATAAAATGAAAGAAAATCAGTAAATCATTTCAATTTATAAGTTGGAACCAATGAATGTTTTTCATTTTTGCTACAAAAAATGACTTAAAAGCCTCACTGATTACCAAAATAGTTGCAGATTAATTTTCAGTCGATCAACTAATCAGTTAAATGTTTTATCTCTAATATGAGTACATGAACATGTATTGGTTCTGTGAAAATTACACTCATGTATTTGTCTTCTGAGGTCATAATTCATGTCTTTTTAATTTCTACATAGATTCACTGAAAGATGAAATATTTGGTTCTTTTTCTCAGTATCTTTATTTCCTCCAGCAGATCAGTATGATATTAGTAGGAAGACAGAGGTTGACCTATCCTGACTTTTATTACCTATTATGGGTTGAGAATCAAAAATAATGGATCTCACATTTCCCATAATGCAATCGGAAAGCCTCTTTATTTAGACCGTCCGTGACTTGTAAACACCCACGTCTTTCAAACTCCACATAACCACTTAGTAAAACAAGCACATCGAAGCCGACGCATCATCAGGGTTATTTCCTCCTACGGAGTCTGTTTTCATGAAGTCGATGAGTAAACCCTGAGGCTCGCTCTTCTCTTCTTTTATTTCATTATTACTGAAGCATTAAATTTTAATTATTGAATCGTTTCAGCTTAAGGATTAGAAGAGGGAAAGAGGATTTTAAAACAATAATTGTAAGAAAGTCAAGGCAATTTTATTCATTAAGCACAAATCACAAATTTGCCTCAAGAAGTTTTACAGCCTGTGCAGCATAAAACACTCGTCTGTCCTCAGACCTGCAATGTGGATGAGAAAAACTTTTATAACAGGAAAAAAAAAATGGAAGAAACAAAGAATAAAGATATTTGTGGAAGTGGGAAGAAAAGAGAGAAAGATCAGTGGTGTGACTCTTTAAATGTGTGCTTGTGTTTAGATCGAGATAACTGAGAAACACTGATTATTATTCTATTATTATTAACATTAAATAATATAAAGTTTATTTATATGGAGTAAAATACCAAATACAAAGAAATTCCCACATATATAACGTAAAAATACAAGAAGAAAAGATAAAAATAGACATAAAAATAAGATACTGGAGCGACTGAAAACAAGACACTGATTTTTGAAACTCCCGCGTCCTCCCACAGGTGGACTGGGTCCAGTGCGACGGCAGCTGTAACCAGTGGTTCCACCAGGTCTGCGTTGGTGTCACGGCCGAGATGGCGGAGAAGGAGGACTACATTTGCGTCAGGTGTACACTGAACGACGGACACATGAGAAAATGAAGACGAGAGGAGAGATGTTTGTGAAGGATGGCTGCCGGTCGTCAGTCCGTCATAACAAGCCACCAGTCGCTGATCCTGTATCACCCTCTTACCCCCCCCGCCCCCCCCACCATCCCCGCCCCTCCCCGCCTCCCACCCCCCCCTCCCCCAGTCCCATCTGTCCGACCCTTTTGTAACAACGGTGCTATCTCCTCTTTGACTTGGTGTCCAGAACTATAATGTTTAGTTATTTTTTTGTATTTTTACATATATATATATATTATATATTTCTTTCTTCTTATGAAATGTTTGTGGTTGTCTAAACGATAAAAAAAAAACAAAAAAAAACAAAAACAAACACAGGATGTGAAGTGTGCTGCATGGGATTCCAATACATTGACGCAAAGGAGTCGTACAACAGTAAAGAGGGTTAATCAAGGGTTAATATTATCTTCTCTGGAACCTCCTTGCATGTTAAACCAGAGCTACAGGGTCGAGGTTTTCATCCCCTATCACCGCAAAAAAAAGACTTACATTTTTTTTTTTGTTTGTTTCTTTGAAATCCAGTGTTTAGTACGTGCATCTTAATATAATTATTCCCTTTTTTTTTTGTAGAATAGGTTTATTTATCTGAGCAATAATTTTTTGTCTGAATTGACTTTAAACGGCTTGATCTTCTCCGCTGAGTTGTGTTGGTGCTTTTTTAGCTGATGGTGTGATGATGTACAGAAAGCTGCACAGATGGATGGATTCCAGCTGCGGAGTTGTGATGTAGCAGGACCGAAGGAACAGACTCTGCTCTCATTGTACCACCGCGGCGTGTAACCCGGCGTAGGATACTGCAGGAAGGACTTAGGGTTGGGGGTGGGCGGGAGGGAGAAGTGGGGGAGGGGGGGCGATGGGGTGGGGGTTAGCTGAAGATGTTACAAGTTTATATTGTGGAATAAAGCCCTTTTGTTCTATGGAGAAGTCTCGTCCTTTCACTGGAAAACGATTAAAAAAAAAAAACACCACTAGATGTCCTCGTAAACTCAGAGGCAGCACATTAATCCATCTCTGTGTCTAATTAACGTTTACCGCAACACATGTTTTATTTAAGTAAAATTACTAACTCGGTTGTCATTGTGGGTTACATGAAGTTATTAAGAGTTAATAAAAGATACAAACAAAGAAATGTGACCTTTAAAGTGGAGCTATTATTTCATTGCAAAGACTTTAATTTCTTTCTGTGGGTGTCAATAAATTAGATCGGTGATGATATTAAAAAAAAAGAAACCACTCAGCTAAAACACATTTAAACAAAACCAGTTGAAAGCTTCAAGTTCAGTCTGGTGGATTATTACTCCTCTGGCTGTGCACAAGCAGCCTTTTAAGAAAGAATTTAATGACTTTAAAAGCCTTTTCTGCTGACAAACTTAAAAATATTACTTTTTTTTTATTCTTTTCTCTCTGACTTCAGTTTATGATTTTGCTCTTAAATCAATACATTTTAACAGCTAAACCTTGGTGCACTTCTAAGACTTTTTAAGACTTCAGACAGACTGAATGATCCTGCTCTTTAAAACGGGTCATAAAGACAGAGAGAGAAAGCTACTGACAGCAGGTTCAGGAGGAAATCCATCAGCGTGAGACTATAAACCAGAGTAGTGATCATCCTCAACTTGCTGTGTTTTCAAAAAAAAAACGTGATTTTCTTGCTCCACCGGCTCATCTGACGTTTTTCTCTGTGTGTACCTGCTTTTTAAAACGAACCCAACTGTTGATTTTGTCAAACCAACAAACCTTTGATATCTCTCTGATAGATGTTTTCTGTTTTTTTCCACCCTCATTATTATCTTCTTCACTTGCACGGTCACCTCTTCGCTCCACCTCAATCTAAACTCTCAACCAACAATCAACTCTGAGCCGTCTGTGAGCTCTCTGCCCGACAAACACAGCAGCCAAGCGTCCAATTACTTTTGAACCCCTAATCTTTGGGCACTGTCTGTTAAAAGGGCTTTGTCTCCCACACAGTGCTTTCTATACTGATGAAAACCTACTCAAATTAAAAACTGACACTTTAATGTAGTATCCATTACTTTATTTCAAATTGATGTGCTGAAACACAAGAGTCTGTGTGTCCAAATACTGTCTGGACTGTATTTATACAGTATATATATCACAAAACGAGCAGTGACATCATCATCTATCCTATCTAATCACATTCAAGATGTCACAGGGCAAATAAATACATTAATGTGAATAGACAATTGATACAATAAGATAAAAACATGTAATTTTCTATAATAAGATGCCAGAAGTTAACAAGACACAAGAGGGCAACAAGAGACATTAAAAACATGAATTATGTGTCAAATTTTCAATTAATATGAATATAAATGTAAATAGACAAAGAGGAATATCACATGCTGTGTGTGCATTTAGATCCTGGATGGAAATGAAGGATTGTGTGTGTCAGATGCTTTAGACTGTGTGACTATAAAGCATCGATGGCAGGTGTGAAAAAAGCCTTAATGTCACTCGTCATCAAGCAGCAGCGACGGCCTCTCTGACGGCTGTTGAGTGATGAAGAACTGCAGGATAAAAAGGTTGTTGTTGAATAGTTTATTTCTATAGCAACTCTCAACAACGAGGAGGTTCAAAGTGCATGAAAAGGATTCAAGAGAAGAAACGCGATTCAATAGAAAAACACATAAAAATAGGATTTAACTGAAAAATGACTGATCTGATGTGCCATTAACTAGCTACAACAAGTGAGGTTTTATCAGGGTAAAAACATATTGTGGTGTTTTGTTTTTGGAGGCTACAGGATTGAGATAAACCCCGTGATCTATTATTATTATTATTGATCAAATGTACAGATCAGATACTTTACAGTGAGGTTTTTGTTGTGCTTTTTGTCTTCTGGATCCTGAAACATTAAAACAAAACACTGAGTATCTCCAATGAGAGTTTAAAAAGACACAGAGCAAAAAAATGTTCATGTCAGTGAGATTAGATGATGTTTTTTATTTTATCAACACAGTTACCAAACATAAACAACAGCAATGTGATTGTTTCAGATCAGAGCTGTGATTATTCAGATTTTGTATCATGATAAGTGAAATAAAGCTGTATGACATTAATAAATCCAATGTTACAAAAGCATAAACTATTATATATCAAACTGTCATATTCAGAACATATTTCACACATTTCTGCTGGACTTCTATCTGGAGTCTTCTTTGTTTTGAGGAGAAATTTCCTCCTCTTGCAGCAGGAAGTGAAGCTCAAAGAGTGAAAACAGCTCCTGATGTGAAGACAAATTAAATTCCTTTACAGGAATCTGCTGCCAAACCAACGAGCCGTTTAACGACCAGACAGACAAAGACAGTTCTTGTATATCTCCTCTGCAGCGGCTTGTCTTCAGTGCAACGTTCACAAGCACGACATTCACAACAACAACAAAAAAACAATGTCCACCTTCAGTATGTCTTTGTTGTACAATGAATGAATGAACATTAATTTAGCTGAGATGCTTAATAGCCTTTTAGACATTCGGCTCTTAATCTGCTTCTCACTGAAGGGGGAGCCAAAACCCGACAGAGCGAGAAGAGGAAGCCAAAATATGACAAACATGGAGGAGGGTCATGACAGAATAATAAATACTGACTCCACAGATTTAGATGTACAGTAAATAGTGTGACATTAAAATACATGACCTCATGCAAAAAATTACAAAAGAAAATAATGCTGAAGCAAAAAAGGACCAAAAAAAGATTTTACTTAGACTTAAAGACCAAAGGGTCTATCAGATGTGACAACATAATACAAAACTATGCAGACAAACAGAAAAAAGGCTTGAACGACATTTTAAGTGAGTTTAATGAGACTCAAACTCCCCGAAAAAAGACCTTTAATGGGTAAAAACTGGAAACAAAATTAGGAGGAGCAACAGAGGAGGAATCCGTCCTCTAGGACAGACAGACATGAAATAGATGTTGTGTGTACAGAAGAGAAAAAAAGAAGCAAATTGACAATATAGAAAACAGAAAACACATAAACACTGCTAGTTGCACAGACTGGAAATGTGTAATAAACAACAAAAGTTTAGTTCAGCACCTCATTAACTTTAAATAATATATAATAATACAAATAACCTTGAATTCTGTTGTGTTCTGTTCAACTTGCAGCATTTCTGTATTTGGTTGTTTTCTGTATTTGCAGCATTTTTTTTTAACCTGAATATGTATGTGTTGTCAGATCTGGTGAGGATGGGAGGTACTCTTACCATATGTAGGCCTACTATACATACATATATATATATACACACACCATATAAGTACTCTCACTATATAGTAAACTGAATCTCAATAGACTGAAAGGCTGAAACTACACTGCTGAACATGAAACAGCAAAACCACAAATGAAAATGAAGACTTTTCTACAAAGACGGGCTCCTGTAGTGTTGTACTCATGATTATAAAAGCTTGAACAAAAAGGACTCTGGATTATTTTGTCTGTAAATACTTGTTAACTCCAAGAATTTTAAAAAGGTCTTGCTGAGATTAGTTGATTAATTGAACTATTGAATTAATCGCCAACTATTTTGATAATTGATCAATCGTTTGGAGTCATTTTTAAGCAACAAAAGTCAAAATTCTCTGATTTCACCTTCTTGAATGTGAATATTTTCTGGTTTCTTTGATCTTCTAAGACAGTAAACTGAATATCTTTGTGTTGTGGACAAAACAAGACATTTGTAGACGTCCCCTTGGACTTCCGGATACAGTGATTGACATGTTTCACCATTTTTTGACATTATAAGAGCAAACAACAAATTAATTAATAGAGAAAATAATTGAGAGATTGATTAATAATGACAATAATCATTAGTTGCAGCACTAGTCAAAACAGCTGTATCATGAATGAATATCCATTAGCTTTCAGACCCACCAACACATTAACAGGATGGATTTTTGTCTTTGCACATAGTTGATAAAAAATAATAGTTAAAATAAAAATGTAATCTGAAATATATTAGATCTGGTTTAACTGGTTGACTCAGGAAGTGACAACAGCTGTAAGGATATTAAAACTTTTTTTTTTTATTCTCCTCTTGATAAACTTGCATCACTTCAGTTGATCCGTCTTTTATTCTACACATCTGGCTTGAAGCTCGATCACCAGTGTTGCACTGAAATGACAATAAGAGACCGTGAGTCTGCAGTTTGTGTGATGAGTCTGAAGGACGGTCAGTATTCATGGGGTCTGTTTGTAGGACGCCAGTGAAACGGACTCTTAACATAATCCTGTTTACTTTACTCACAATCTAATCATAAATCTGTCGTTTATAACTTCTATATCTATAATATATGACTGTCACCGTGGTAATAACTAGTTAACTTGTTTGTTTGAATAAAAGCAGGAACATTTTTGTTTGACCAACACGGCAGCACTGTCCTCAGCACACAATCTATCAAATTGTATTTGCAGTCATAGGTCATGATGATGCACAGCCTCTGGTCTGTCATGAACTCAACATCCGTATTTAGCCGATGTAATGAGGAAGATATGCAGTCAGAGAAACTCATCTGATCCATTCAGTCACTGGGCCGTGACCAGCTGCGAGTTTCATGTGGACGTTTGTCATGTCAAGAGTCACAGGAAGCAGACACACAATGACAGAGGAAATATGTAAATATAAAGTGGACGATCAACTGAGGGGAATATTTATATACTTCTGGTAATGTAACTATAACAACTACAATACAGAAGTGCTCAGTGTTTATCACAGAGCTCACAGTGAAAAAGTCTGGTGAACTGAGAAAATAAAAGGTCATGAAAACAGTGAACATGTTGGTGTTTAGTTACATCAATAAACAGACTGCTTGGGCAACTTAGAATTGAGTGTGTGCTTTAAAAAAGTGTGCTTAAAGGAGTTATCCAGCGATTTAGTGTTAAACTTCCATAAAGTTTGGGGGAGTTTCAAGAAACAGATTAAATTTTTTTTTTTTTTTTTTTTTAAGGCACCAGAGGCCGAGATGGTCTGTGTCAAACTTAAAATATGTCCTCATCTTTCAGTCTCTGTACTCTCAGCAGGTTTTCTGTCTCAAGTCTAACTCAAGATAAGCCCTATGACATCATCAGGGTTAAAAAACATTAGACGTCTGTTTACACAGAGTCGTACTTTACATGACAAATAAAGTGATCTTTATGTGTAAAATGGCTTGATTGCCCCTTTATTTTATTAAGGTACCAAAAGGTGAAATGCTTAAAGGATAGCAACAACAGTCAGGAGCCCAAATGAACACTGACACATGTTTTTCTCGCTGTGATCATTCCTCCTGTTCATACTGGCCATGAGAAGATCCCTTCATAATACACTTTCCATGTAAGTCCAGTCCATTTTATTTATATAACACCAAATCACAACAGCAGTTATCTCAGGGCACTTTTCACATAGACTGTGTTCTTTATTTAAAAGAGACCCAACGTTCCCTCATGACCAACAGCAGCAAGAAAAACTCCCTTTAACAGGAAAAACCTCAAGTAGAACCGGGTTCTAGGTGGGCGGCCATCTGCCTCGACCGGTTGGGTTGAGAGAGAAAGAGGGAGGGAGGGGGAGAGCAGAGAGACACAGAGAAGCACAACAACAACAACAATAACAAACAATAACAACAATTATAATAACAGAAATATGTCTAATAATAATAGTTAGTGATGGGGGACAAAATCCACAGTCATCCTTCTGTGAAAGAATGTATTTAAAAGTTTATTTGAAGCTAATATGAAGCTTCAAGTCGATATCTGTCAAAGTCTTTTTAGTGCCAAACTCCGCCTTTTTGTTTTGATCCTTTGACTGCAGCTGAACAGGAAAACACTGTCCGTTGAGACACAAAGAGGGAATTTTTTGCTAAAAAGACTGAAACTGTGGAGGATATCCACTTTATTTGACTAAATCAGATGGATGAAGACTCATTTTATCTTCAGATAAACTTTTAAATATATTTTTGCTCAAAACTAGGACTGTGGATTTTGTCCCTCATCACTTACTGTACATTGAAAGCACATTTTTAGGGGATCTTTTAATAGTCAGTATGAACAGGAAGAATGATTACAGCGAGAAAAACCTCTTTTAGAGTTCATAAAGACATCTGACTGTTGTTTTAGACTTGAAAAACTGTGAACATGTCCTTTAAGTCATAGATTTTATTATTATTATTATTATTATTCAGTGAGTCTGCATTGTGTAGCAGTACACAACAACCTCTCAAAGCAGTATGAAGGTGACTAAACTCTCCTGCAGCATTTTGCTGATCATCAGACACTCCAAACACCAAAACATTGGCAAGACAAATGTGTCATGACTCAGATGTGCTTCCTTCACCACAGTGACCACAGCTGGAGAGCTACGTGGGTGCAGCTAAATATCACATCACCTCTGTGTCCACTGACTGCTGGCAGGCGCTCAGTCTGCTCAGCAGCACCATGTGATCTAAAAGTTAAATATGTACTGACTTATCAGATTACTACTCGAGAGGGACACAGTACATATTGCAAGTGCATGTATTTCAGTTTAGGAAAGAGTCGACACCAAACGGCTGCATCACACATGTTACACGTGTTACACATGTTACAGATGTTACACACATGTTTTGAATGATCCATCCAGCGACGAGTGAATAACATCACAGAATTTTGATCTAAAAATACAATGAAACAGGAACAGAACTGACTCACATTCATGCTTTAAACCACATATATGACAGACACCTAAAACAACAAGCTGAGATCAGATGATGACTGTATAGATGTTGAATATAACATAGTTGTGATGTATAAACTGATCTCATTGCAAATCTAAAATGCCTACGGGCACAAATATGAGACTTTTTAAGTCACACGGGGGCCATCAAGCACTCATTATTGGATTCAACTTCAAACGTCACCTCAAAAATCACCTGCCAAGCACCAACTCTCAGTGCAGCTGTGCTATTTTTCACAATCTGAAAAATGTCGTACAACGTTCTCTCTGCAATATATTTATATACATATCTTATCTTATATCTTATTTTCTTCTTGGAGTTTTTGTGCATCAGATATAATATCAGAGATGTTATGAGATGTTCAGCTTTCTGAATAGGAATATAAACAAAGTGTATATTGAAAAAATTTGATATTTTTTAAACGTTTAAACAGAAAACACGTGTTACTTTATATGAGATGAAATTCAAAAAGAAACATACAGTTAAAATATGCACTGCTGTTGGTATTATATCTCCTCCACTGATTCTTGTCACTGCAGTAACACTACCTAGAAAAGATGCATCATACACACATCAAGATAAAACCTTTTTCAGTCATTTCAGAGTCTTTTAGATTCCATAATCTTTCATATTTATCAGCTTGTTCATGAAATACATTTTCCTTCCAGATTGTATCATTACCACCTGTAAATACAATCAATTACTTTCCTGGTCTACTCCTAAAAGTAGCAATATCAAACTGTGAAAATACTTGATTATAACATATTAGAACAGAACAGAACACCTTTATTGTCATTGCACAACAGGACTGAAGGTACAACTTCCTGAAAGGTATTAAGAACAGGATGTTCTGTAAATAGAGTTACGAGAACAGATAAGTAACATACACTTGAATATACGTGATTCATACACCTCAGATACACAGTGTACATTCACACACCTGTTCTTGTGTACTTCATCTACGTGCTCACATTCATGCAGACGCACTCACTAACTCCTAGTTACGTACGTATATATCAAAGTAAAAATAAATAAATGAGTAAATAAACTAGCATTGATGGTAAACTTACAGACATTCTCAGTTATTGGATGGTGAGTATTGCACATAAAACATAAGGAAGCTGCGGGTTGGGGGGATGTTAGGAGGGCAGAGTTCAGTTCTCTGATGGCTCTGGAGTAAAAATTATTCACGAGTCTGGAGGTGCTGGTCTTGATAGACGTGTAGCGCCTTCCAGAGGGGAGCAGGGCAGAAAGATGGTGGCCGGAGTGGGATGAGTCTTTGATAATGTTTGTGATGCAGCGGAGGCACCGGGTGCTGTAGATGTCCTCCGATGTAGGCGGATGTGTGTTGGTGATCTCCTGGGCATATTTAATGACTCTCTGGAGAGAGACTTTTTGTCAGCTGCAGAGCAGATGGCATACCACACCGAGACGCAGTAAGTGAGTATGTTCTCTATGGAGCAGCGATAGAAACTGGAGCTGCTCGGACAGGTTGGCCTTCCTAAATGTCCTGAGGAAGTAGAGTTGCTTCTGTGACTTTTTCACCTGAGAAGTGGTGTTGGTTGTCAGGTCCTCAGAGATTTGGGTGCCCAGGAATTTGAAGATGGGAACTCTCTCCACTCTGTCTCCATTGATGTTTAGTGGAGCCAGATCCTCACCCTGCCTTCTGGAGTTGATGATCAGTTCTTTGGCTTTTGAGGTGTTGAGTGCCAGGTTGTTGTCGGAGCTCAACTCCACTAGTTTCTCCTCTCTGTAGGCTGACTCATCCCCATCACTTAAAGGTGTTTGTGCTGTGGATTGGAACACAGTCATGGGTGTGGGGAGCATAGAAGAGGGGGCTCAGCACATAGCCTTGTGGTGCACCAGTGCTGAGTACCAGGCTGGGGGAGTGATGGGGCCCTAATCTCACTGTGGGCTGACTGATACCCAGATTGGGGATTGAGCTGTTTGGTGACCATTTTGCTGGGGATGATTGTATTGAATGCAGAGCTGTAGTCTATAAACAGCATCCTCATGTACAGTATGTCTCCTGGTGCTTGAGTTGGGTCATTGCCGTGTGGAGGGCTGTGGCAATGGCATCCTCAGTTGACCGGTTGGATTTAATATGCCTTAGGACCAGTCTCTCAAAGCACATCATGACAGTCAGTGTTAGTGCCACTGGTCTGAAGTAATTTAGGTCACTGATGGTTGTCTGTTTGGGGACCGGAACAATGGTAGCAGACTTCAGGCGTTTTGGGACGGTGCACTGTGACAGAGAGCAGTTGAAGATGTTGGCGAGTACCCCTGCCAGTTGTAAACCCTCTCTTTTATTCCATCAGGACCAGCTGGTTTCTGTGGGTTGACACTACTTGGTAGGTCAACCCACAGAAACGTTGGTAGTTAGCAGTGGTGTTGTCCCAGTTTCTACCTCTTCCACATGAGGGATCTTATAATGGTCAGTATGAACAGGAGGAATAATTATGGCAAGAAAAACCTGTTTCAGTGTTCATTTGGGCACCTGACTGTTGTTTTAAGTCAGACTTAAACATTTATGAACCCGTCTTCTAAAAAGAGGACAAAAGTGTGTGTTTGAATTTAACTTTACCTTCACCTGGACAGCTGTGATTGGCTGACCGTGGTCCAATCAGAGGCAGCTGCTGTCTTGTCCCTTCCGTACATTCACTCTGTGATTTAGCGCACACACATCGGAGCTCGGTGAGTGTCTTGTGAAGCTTTACTTCTGTCTTAAATAAGCAGTTTGATAGCTAATTATCCAGCATGTGACTTAATTAGTTTAGTGATAAGTCCGTAAACATGTGTTTGAGTCCGATGAAGAAACAAAAACGACTTCTGGCTGGAGTAATTGTGGGTAAAGTAGCTTTAGCTCAGAAGCTAGAGGATCGTAGTTAGAGGCTAACGGTGGCTAACGACTAACTAACGAGCTGTCGATACAAACACGGGCTGTAGTTGAAGTGGTTTAATGTCCGACTGTGTCTTGTTCGCCTTCAATTTGGTAGTAGTTTATTCACATAGTAAACGGGAATCCGGCTGAGGGCTCAAAGCAAAGTTTGAAGATATATAAAAGGAGATTAGTTACTTCTTCTAATGCTAACTGGCGAGCTAACGCATAGCGGCGTTAGCTAAACAGTAACCGTTAACTTAATATGGAGTTTCATGTTTCTCAGACAAGAAATAGCGTTAAACTGTGAGACCAACTTTCTTTCGCTGGCGAGCCAACATGAGTTAAACCTCTGTTTGTGCTGCACAGCTCGCCGTATCTTATCCAGGCTAACAGCCCATAACGTTAGCTGGCATTTACCAAATGCTGCTAGCTGCATGTTAGCGGTCAAGCGGTAGTTTGTCGTGATTAAACTAGTTTTTTGCCAACGCCTGCTACCTCCAAACTTGACGTTAAAGTCACTTTTAATTTCTGTCGACCCCGTTAATTCTACAGACTGTGGTGCATTTATTTTTAACGGTGTTAGTCAGTCAGTTGCATTGGGAAACTAATAGCCACACCCTTCCTTTCGAAATCAACTACGCTGCAAGTTGGCACGAAAATAAGTTCATTTTCATTTTATTTAGCAATCAAATACCAACGTTGCACAACTCGTTTAACTTATAAAGTCGTACTTTTATAGAGTGGACTTCTAAAAAAGTTTTATAAAATGATGTCAGCTAGAAGTATGATTGTGCTCTTCTGCTATATTAAAATACATTTGTGGTTTCTGTATGTTGATATGAACCGAGTTGTATTTATAGCCATAACAAGCTGAAAACATAGTCAGTGGTGGAAGAAGTATTCAGATCCTTTACTTAGGTAAAAGTACAAATATAGCAATGTAAAAATACAACATTTCAAGTAAAAGTCTTGCATGAAAACGCCTACTTTAATAAAAGTACAGAAGTATCAGCAGCAAAATGTAGTTAAAGTATTGCAGTAAAAGTAGTGGTTTGGTTCCTCTGACTGATATATTATTATATATGACATCATTAGATTATTAATACTGAAGCATCAGTGTTAGAGCAGCATGTTACTGTTGTAGCTGCTGGAGGTGGAGCTAGTTGAACTACTTTATATACAGTTAGCTAGTTTAGTCCAGTGGTTCCCAACTTAGGGGTCTGGCCCCTCCAAAGGGTCACCAGATAAATCTGAGGGGTCATGAGATGATTAATGGGAGAGAAAAGAAGAAAAAACAAAGTTCTGAGACATAAATATGTTCTCAGTTTTCGGACTTCTTTTCTAATCTTTGATTGTTGGTGAAATATTGGATCATTTGAACATTTATTGAAATGAAACCATGTGAGAAGTTTAGAGGGAAAAATCACTATTTGGTGGAGCTGTTAACAACTCATAGACATATGAAACGTGACACCGACTACACACTGCTTTTTGTAAGATGTCAAAAGCAAAAAAGGTTGGAAACCACTGGTTTCATCTTTAACAATGTGTTGTATTTTAAAAGCTTGTTATATTATCCATTGTGTCAAATCTTCATCTGAAAAGTAACTAAAGCTGTCAAATAAATGTAGTGGAGTAGGAAGTACAATATTTCCCTCTGAAATGTAGTGGAGTGGAAGTATAAAGTAGCATCAGATGGAAATACAGCAACAGGTCTTTTAATGAGTAAGTTTTATTTGTTACGCAACATGTGACAACTGACCTCCTGACATAGCGTAGGCGCACACAGCACATTGATTGGCAATAAAAAGTTATCCCTCAAAAGGGGTGATTACGTGTGATTGCACACACAGCACAGCAGATGCAAAACTTGAGCAGGTGACTATAACCATTCTTCATGTTGGATGTTTTTCCAGTTGTATCTGCTGTGTCTGCCTTTCTAAATAGACAAAATATTGAGTTTTGTAGTAAATTATTCCAGTTGTATGTAGAACAGAGCTGATTTTAATGTAATTGCATCAATGTTGTTATAATTTAGGGTCAGTTTCCTATCTGAACAGTTTGGTGTAGCCCAGCTTTCTGGCTCCCAACCGACCCTCAGCACCCTGTCCGCTGACATCAGTGTACCTGAGGATCCACCGGCCCCCTACCCCGTCCCCCCACGTCCCCAGATGTAGAGGGAGTTGTCATCTGCAGTAGCCGTGTACACAGTAAGTAACCGGTTTTCACAGCATGAATATGTTTTTTGTTTCACTGAACAGATTTTGTGATAAGTCCACTTTTTTTGCATTTGTTAATGGGGTCAGATTTTTGTTTATGCATTGTTGTCAGTGTGCAACACAGTGTTTGTTACACAATTTTAGCATTTCAGCCTCTCAACAAGGAAGCACTCTTGTCAGCAAAGCCAGCAAAAATTCACGAGTAGGATTGGTGAAGGTTGTCAGCTCGAGTGCTTGATACTTGAAAATATGCGAGTCCAGGCTCATATCTTATCAGAGGAAGGCTTAGGTTCGTTATCTGATGTCAAGGCTTTTAGGCAAGTTTTCTGACACCCACATAAATATGCATTTTAAACAGTATGATTTGCTTTTACGCACATTTCTAGGCTAACAAAAGCATCAGGCACATGTTTGCGTCATCTTTAGGTGCACCACCTCGCCCCGGTAATGATTTCAGTGCAGTGTTCATGCATGCACCCTCTGATCTCTATTTTCTGTTTGTATGGTGCACTTGAGTAGAGGAGGGTCATTACAATGGCCCTTTGTAGAGGGCCTCGTGTGCCTGTCTCTCGCTGTGGGTTTCTGGTGGTGCTTCATACGTCGTAGTTAGAATTGCAAATGCCGGTCGAGTGTGACAGAGTGGTTTTTGTATTGTTTGTCTCAACGTTTGACAAAGGTCCCACAGACCTAAGTGTGATTAGTAGATTCAAAGAGGTTGTTAAATGAGAATTTACTGCGCATCACCCCCTCTTTGACATTTATACATCAAATGAATAATACATTTGCATTTTAGAATAGCGTTTAAAACACAGCTCCTTTTTAATTTTTCCATCACACGTGCTCGTACATGTTTGTGAACAGTATTGTTATATCATTATTGGCTGCCCTAGATATCTTTTTTTTTTTCCTTTGCCACCACTAATTATCTCTTAACACCACCTTCTAGTTTAATTTAATATCGAAAATGCAACTCAAGATGAAAATTCTGTAATTTCTCTCTCTCATTCAGTCAAGTCTCCTGTTTTTGTACGCTCAAAGTACACAGCAAATAAGGCAGGACTGCTTCAGTTTTCTTTGAAGTACTCGCATATGAAACCCACAACGATGTCAGGTTTTATTATCAGTATGAGGACGTGATTGTACCAGCGTTCACACATTTTGACGACAAAGCACAAAAAGACACCGGAGAAGAAAAGCATTCTGTATCTTTTATTGGCTGCTTTAATGATACATTAACTATTAAACTTTTTAAATCTGCAAAGATAGAAAAGATTTTGGCTCTTTAAATTCACTCGATGGTCTGACTGATTGTAAGAAAAAGCCTCTTTTCTTCACCCTAAACATTTTCATGCCTGTGACTGTTCTCCTGCCTGCCAGTTTTTTTTTTCTAGGCCACGTACTAAACTGTGTCAGGCTGATGGAGTTGATGATGGGTCATCCTTCGTGGCCTTTCTCTTCCATATTGTAATGAGATTAAGTTATTTGTGGCACTGGAACTCTTACCTGCCAACTGCTCTCCCATTTTCAGGATCTATTGCGGTTTTTGGCTTCACAGTCTGTCTTTTAGGTTGAAGTTTTTATTATAGAGGCACTTTGTTATTCTCTGATGCCAGTCGGTGCTTCTATCAGGTGAAACACTGGACTGAACTCCAGGACTTCAGAAACCAGTCTTCAGTTTCTTTCAACCCTTCTTGAATTTTTTTTAAAAATGTTTTTTTTCAGAGGCAACGCCCCTATCATCATGACAACTGAAGTCCCATGGTAGTGGGTGGGAAACAGCTCTTTTTTTTTTTTGGCAGAGGAATGACGTTTTAATCCTATGATGACAGTTTGTTGTAGATACTGTATTGACAGGGCGTTCACACTGCCATCAGCGTAGTTAATGGTTTCAGTGCTGTACGTACACAGCAAGTAACTTTAATCTGCTGCAGCAAAAAAAAAAAAAAAAAATCTTTAGTTGCAAACAGACTGGACTTCAGTAATTTGTCAATGATGTTGATGACAGCCTGAAAGCAACGTTGGGGGAGATTTGACACTTAGCATTTCTTTTTACACCTCCTCAGTGCAAATGGAATATAGTTGTTCATGGACGCTGCAGTCAGATGATTAAAATAATTAATCAGCTTGTTTAGATTTAGCTGATTTTTTTTTTTTTTTTTCCTGCAGCTGAAAATGACTCAGCCACCCTTTTTAACTCACTTTAAGGACTCACTTCTCTGTCCTTTCACCGCAGACCCTTGTGCTGTCCAGTGAAGTTGCCTCACCATGCGTGAGTACAAGCTAGTGGTGCTGGGATCAGGAGGCGTGGGAAAATCCGCACTGGTGAGTGACGGCCGCTGCCGTGCGAGGCACAGAGCAGGACTGACAACAGTTTATTACAAATTTATAGTAAAGTGATGTTATTGATGTAATTGTGTTTTTTTACAATATTTTAGTGCTAAAAGTGAGTATTTTTACAAAGAAATGTTTAAAAATTGAGGTGGGGTGGGGGGCGACAGTAAGCCTGAGACAGGAATCTTCAAGAATATAAATGATCTTTGTGTTGATGATGAATCATAATATTCAAATATACAATTTGGGGTATTTTTATGTTGTAAAAGAGATTTGAATGAAATAGTGCAGCATGGTTCGCTTCAGTCTTGCTGTCTTTGCATCATGATAATTGATAAGTGCACCAGTTTTTGACTAGTAATGATTTACTGTCTTGACATTTTCCTTCTCTTCATTCGTCCACTTCAGACAGTCCAATTTGTGCAAGGCATTTTTGTGGAGAAGTATGACCCCACAATAGAAGACTCCTACAGAAAGGTAAGCTCAGGAAAAAAAAACCCACTTCCTGATCTTTTTAAAAGCAACTCAGTGATTGGTTGTTTAATCCATAAAAAAAAAATGTTCCTATTTGTTTTCCTCCGACAGCAAGTCGAGGTCGACGGGCAGCAATGTATGCTTGAAATCTTGGACACGGCTGGAACAGTAAGTCGAGTCAGAAACAGGAAGCAGATGCAGACGTACAAGATGAATGCAAACAGGCCTCTGATGAGTTCTCTCGTATTCTTGCTTTGTAGGAGCAGTTCACGGCTATGAGGGACCTGTACATGAAGAATGGTCAAGGCTTTGCTCTGGTGTACTCCATTACAGCACAGTCAACATTTAATGACCTACAGGACCTCCGGGAACAGATCCTGCGAGTAAAGGACACTGAGGACGTAAGTGTGATACTCCCAGTTACAGTTTTTAATCTGTATCTTATCTATCAAGTAATTAAGTGGACTTTTTTTACAGTAATTGTTGTAGCATAGAGGAATGTGAAACATGACAACATGGAAGTATCACATTAAGATACTACGGAAATATATAATTTCAATGTCTGTCTGATATATCTTATTCCTCTGTGCTATAGACCTGCGTTTTTGTCCAAAAACTATTACAAACACGTCAATGAGCTACACCAAGAGGTCAAGAGGTCGCAGTTTGTACCACAAGAAGCTGACAAAGCACTGTAAACGGAACCGCGCCCCCCTTGTACAAGGAACTTCTCTCCTGAGACTGAAAATGTGATCCCTGTCATTAGACTTTTGAATCCTTTCTAAACAAGCTACAGTAACCAAACTCTTTGTGGCGAAGGAACTTGTCACCCAGTGCAGCGGTGTGGCTCATTGGCGCGTTTTTAATAGTTTTTGGACAATGGAGGTCTATGACACAGAGGAATAAGATATATCAGGCTTTTCATACTCACATAATACTTGTAAGTAGGTTCAGTTCATTGCTGGCGCGGCTCTGCACAAGAGATTCTTTGATGATATGAAAAATATAGAAAATCTTCAGCCTTATCCTTTAACATCAGTAAAAAAAAATCACATACTTTTGCATGTTGTTGCAAATCTTAAAACAGAAGAAGAAACTTGAAGAAATTCATAAAACACTTTATCCTTCACTGTATCTGATTCAAAATGAAGACATGCATAGTTTTTATTGGGCAGCGATGATGTTATTCGATTATTCTGTATGTATCAAGATTAAAATGGTTAATTTTTCCCCATATCTCCCGGCCCTGTAATACTGTACGACACCTCCTCGGTCTACAGAGAGTTTCTCTCCAGCGATAACCTTTCAGTGTCTTTCTGTATAATGTGCCTGTGTAACCTTGCACTGCCTCATTAGAGTGCGCACTGTGGGGGAGAGGGCAGAGCGAAGGGGGACAGGAACTTTGTGAACGAGGGTGGAAATGTCAGAGCTGTTGTTAGATGCTATCTGTCACTTTCAGTCTCGGTGTCTTCATCTTTTGATCTTCAGAGATCTACAGCATGCTGTGTGTGAGCGTTATTTATTTATAGCAGGTCGCTTAATTGGACTGTATATCCTGGTTAATGTCTCACTTTGCTGTCGAGTAGCATTTACTGTAAAGATGAACTTTAACCAGGACTAGGTGATAAAAACATATGGTAGACACAATATATTAATTTATGTTCAGCTGTAAGAATGAAAATGTTGTACAGAACAAGACTTGAGCTTCAAATAAACTTTTTTTTTATGTCACAATCAATCAATCAATCAGGTTCCCATGATCCTGGTGGGAAACAAGTGCGACCTGGAGGACGAGCGTGTGGTTGGGAAGGAGCAGGGTCAGAATCTGGCCCGTCAGTGGAACAACTGTGCCTTTTTAGAGACATCAGCTAAATCAAAGATCAATGTTAATGAGGTGAGTTCAAATACTACATACAGCATGTTCACCGCAGAGATGAGCTACTGAGGTAATGTGAAAAAGAAACCATGTGAGAGAAAAGGCTTTCTCTTACATTTCTGCATTAACAGTGTCAACAAAAATCCAAATTTATCTAAGTGACTTTATTTTATATTGAGAGCTTCCTTATTTCCTTTTTAGTATCCTCTTCTTCCATTTCATGATGAAATGACTCAGATGTTTCACTGCAGACTATTAGTGCTGCGATCTCTGAAGCAAACAGTTGAGACCGTCACACTTTTTCCTTTGTTGCAGATTTTCTATGATCTGGTGCGACAGATCAACAGAAAAACGCCGATGGAAAAGAAGAAGACAAAAAAGAAGTCGAGTTGCACACTGCTCTAAAAACGCCCTCCCACAGTAGCTCCAGGCCAGGTGAGTGGGTGTCGAGACAGGACGTGCACGGCTCCCGCTGCTCACTGAGCTCTGGATTGTCACTTAACATTTAGAGGTCCGCTGCAATAATTGTTTAAAGTAATTTCATTACTTTTGACAGCGAGCGACGAGGTGTGGTAAATGTGTTACAGTAATAAGAATAACACAGTAAATGGAGTTGAAAGCTTTATGCTGACTCATTTCTGTATGTTTAAAAGCAAGTTTGTTTGGTGGAATTGAATAAATTAAAGCCCTCTGGTTCCTTTTTGCCTCGTGGGACCTTTCAGATGTACCGTCCTCTGTTTTAAGATGTAGTGTTGAAGGTTAAAAATGTTACCTTTATTTAGGGAAATCTGAATCCAATGTTCAGTGATAACCAAATTATTAAAATCTGAATATGAGGAAGTGCATTTTTAAGGCTTCACCATTAAATTTTATGCAAGTTTTATGTAAATAATGTAAATCTTTAAGCCTTTATTGAATGTTCTGGCTCCATCTGCTGTGGGAACATTGTAACTGTACTTCAGATAAACCAGTTTTTTTCATGTTCTGGCCCATTTACTATGATCGATGTACTGCTCTCATACACTACACTTAAAATGACCAGCTGCTGTGCACCAAATTATTTTTGTATGTGGATGTAAATCACTGGTTTACAGTCTTCTCACTTTGATATGAAAACCAGCCTCTGGAGACTTAAAGCATGACTGAGACAAAGAATAAACTTTAAGTCAACACAGTATAGAGAAAAACATTTTTAAAAGTATGAAAACACGACAGCAAAATGTGTGTGATATGTGTTAAAGGGCAAAGATGTGCAAAAACACTGGTATGGTCCTTTTTTTTTCTTTGGAAACGTATTGATGAGTTCTGAGACCGACGTGATCGGACTAATTTAGCCGCACAGTGTTTCGCATTTAGTGGATTGTGTCAACTCAAAATCTTCTGTGGTGTGACCTGAGAGGATGTGGTTGTCTCAACATTCACACCTGCAGTATTTGCAAGTAGTCAAGTACTTATACCTTGGTGACACATTTCCAGTTACTGCCACAGTGCCCGTTAAGACTGAAACCATGTGGAGGTTTATCAGATCTCACTAGGGACACAATTGATCAACCAAACCATCGTGTGACTCACAAATACGTGACTCGATGGAGCTCAGATGCTTTATTGGTTTTTTTCTAATTCTAAGTCATGAACAAATAAGTAGGAACAACTGTACATCATGTAAAAACACATCATTTTAAGTGTAAAGTACTAAAACAACAGGGGAAGCAATTACATGATGTTATCTAAAAACATATTGGCCTAATGATCATTTAAAAAGACATAACATGATATTTTAAATGCTTTCTGTCTGATAAAACTTGTCAGTTTAAGAGAAGGAACATATGACTTAAAATCATTGCTAAAAAGATATTTTTAATATTTTTATGCCAAATATTATTTCCAGTCTCATTAAGAAGAAACTATTTTTGATATTAAGTGTGATATTAAGTGATTTGGGACGAGAGTTCTGCCATAATTTAATTGTGATTAGACACAAATAATATTCAGGCTGAATCCAGAATGACACAAACAACTTTTATTTATTTTATTATTGTTGATCCTAAAACCAGTTTTTAGGCGCAGTACTGCCAAACACTGGACTAGAGTAGCATTAAGTGTGGGTGAAGTCTGCTGCATGTTTAGTCAATTAAACTTTATTTGTATCACATCTTTCATACAGGTTAGTATAATTCAAAGTGCTTTACAGATGACTGACGAGCTGATAATAAGACAGTATAGATGAAAACGGTAAACAATCGGTGACTAATTCACAAGAATACAAATGAAAATGTAATAAAAACAACAATAAAATAGATTTAAAAAATAATACAATAAAACTTAAATAAAAACTTGATAAAATAGATAAAAGACTGACAAATAAAATAAGAGGGATTAAAACATTTTAAAACAAGCAGCACGTTTCAGATGTGGGAATGAAAACACACATCAGCACTGAAAGTCTTTAATATCGTTCAGCGTATTGAAACAAACACAAGTGATCAGTTCATTGATCTTTTTGAAACCACTGTTTGGTTTATTTTCTCCACTGTGGAATAATTTCTAGTCTGGTCTTATTTTAATAAACACCCAAAACGGATTTAATCTCTAAAGCCAGACTTCTGTTTCTCTGCAGACGGCTCATGTTCGACAGATTTATTCTAACAAGTTGTACTGACATTATTTTTTTTTCCTCTTGTACGCAGAAACTTGTAATGATTAACTGTTCCCAGTGGATCATGCCAGCATTCCAAGTCCTCTCCAGAACATTTTGAAAGAAGGCTGACGGAGAAAACTCACCGCTCGCAAAATGGCAGGAGACGGCACATAACTCAAGATACTCTTCTCTGCTTTTTAATGGCAAAGAAATCCACCTCTTTTTTTTTTTTTCTCCTATCATCAGCCTGATGACAACTTTGTTTTTTTGTTTTTCTTCTTCTCCAAGGTGTCTTTCTTTTGGAAATATCAATGTTAAAGAAGAGGCCATGGGTTTAAATCCATATACTGTACGGGAGTTAAAATGTTTTTATTAAAAGTAACATCAATCTTTGGCATATTGTGACAATACGTTCGCATAAGATACCATGTGAAATGTTGGCCTTCTCTTACATCTCTGCACTAACAGTGTCAACGAAGATGCATCATTGTCCATAAGTTACTCGCTCCTACTTACAAGGATGTGTATTGACGATATAACATCTTTCCTAAGTGACTTTGTTTTATATTGAGAGCTGCAAGCCTTCCATATTTCCCATAATATATTCTATTTCCATTTTTGCATAATAAAGCTAAGGAAATTAGTATTTTATAGACTGATGGGGGGGAAAAATGGTGCGTTCTGATTTGTGTCTTGAGGCTGAAAATATATTGTACTAAACCGACTCTAATATTGCTTCTTGTGTTACCCTGTCACAGATGATTTTCCAGCTTTTATGAATGATTAAATTTTAGTACATTTTCATTATTTTTGGTCTGGGTTTTTTCCTTATTGAAACTGTTAAATTACTTAAATGTTTTTTATTATTGTTTTAATACTTATGAAATGTTTCTCCTCAGCAGATAATAACTAGGAGCAGCAGCACCTCGACAAGCTGAAAGCGTTTTTCTGGAGTCAGAAATGAAAACAAAAGTCAGCACAGTTTGTGAAAGAGGAACTCTTGACTAGAGGCCCTCAACAGCAGGCACAGAGGGAGTGGAGTGAAGGCAGCTAAAAGCAGAATAGAAACTGATCAGATGATGACTCTGGCAAAGTGAAGGCGGAAGGGTTTCAGTCAGCTGCTCCACCTCAGAATGATGGTGAGACACAAAGGGCCTCTTTACGGTGTCATAACACATAACTGCAAATATAATTTCCTGATGACCCGTGTCTGTATAACATGTAAAAGATTTACACCAGAACACCACGCTACAATAACATCTACACGCTAATAGGGGAAAAAGGTCTGAGTACTTAATGTTTAAATACTTTAGTGGGTAAATGTTTATCACTTCTCTTCAACAGACGTCACAAAGTGCTTTGAGTATTCCTGTTTTATGTTACTTTATACTTCTACTTCACCACACCACTCTGACAGCTGTAGTTACAGGTTAAAGGATGGGTTCAACAGTCAGCAGCCCAGATGAACATTTAAAGACGTTTTTTTATTGCCGTAATCATTCCTCCTGTTCATGCTGACCATTAGAAGATTCCTTCATAAAGCACTTACAATGTGAGTGATGGAGGCCAAAACCCACAAGCCTTGTTTTGAGCAAAAATGTTTTCAAAGGTTTATCTGAAGATTATATAAAGCTTCGGCGGTCAGAGTTGGTCATCCCTCTTTCCGTTTCCCTGGACAGGGTTTCAGTTGTTATGGATTGTAAGAAAAATATGGAAATTTGTGCTGAAATGGCTGCAACTTTGAAAGATACTGACTTGATTTGACTCATTTGGACGGCTGAGGTCTCACATTAGCTTTAGATAAACTTTTGAAAAAAGGAGGACTGTGGATTTTGTCCCCATCGCTTCCATCGTAAGTGCATTATGATAATGGTCAGTATGAACAGGAGGAATGATTACAGCAAGAGAAACATCTTTCAATGTTCATTTGGGCTCCTGACTGTTGCTTTAAGACTGACTTGAAAAACTGAACCCGCCCTTTAAGATTTTACATTTAGAAAAAATAAAAGACAAAATCAAAGATTGAACCAGTGGTTCACTCACTTTTTGACTTGTGACCTTCTGTCGTTTCAGATGTGAGTTGATCGTTGCTCCACTAAAAGTGCTAAAACTGCTTCTCAGACGATTTAAATAATTGATGAAGCTTAAAAAAGCAAAGTAGCCAATATTTCACAAAGCTGAATTTGTGTAGCAGAACTTCTATTTTCTTCTTTCCTCTCCCATTAATCATCTTAGGACCCTTCAGATTTACCTTGTGACCTTTTTTGAGGGGCCCGACCCCTTGGTTGGGAACCACTGGACTAAACTAGCTAACTGTATATAAAGTATTTCAAACTAGCTCCACCTCCAGCAGCTACAACAGTAACATGCTGCTCTAACACTGATACTTCAGTATTAATAATCTAATGACGTCATATATAATAATATATCAGTCAGAGGGATGAAATGAGTACTTTCACTTTAATACTTTCACTTTTACTTAAGTAGGATTTTGAATGCAGGACTTTTACTTGTAATAGAGTATTTTTACATTGCTGTATTGGTACTTACGTAAAAGATCTGCAGAACAAGTACTTTTATTTATTTATTTTTTTACATTTAGCTAATAATACTTGTGCACTTTCACTGAAGTAGGATTTTGAATGCAGGACTTTTACTTGTAACGGAGTATTTTTACGTTGTCTCACTGAAGTCATAGATCTGGGTCTACAAGGAAGAGGATTTCTGTTTCTGAATTTCTTAAAGGGCCCATGTCAGCAGTCACAGTGTTTCTGGTCCTGCTGGGTAAAGTGGTTAATTGTACCTGTGCAGGATTATGATCCAGAATAACTTCATGTGCCAGATGTGATCCAGCTTCAAGCCCCCTAAAAGCGGTGAAATCCTGTATCTAAAGGCACCAGCACAGACCTGCAGCTTTTACGTCGTCTCTACTAAATTCCTGTTTCTGTATATATGATCACCGCTGATCGATGAGCGGCGGTGACTCCCATCTCCCTCACCTACCCTGGCCCTCCTCCCCGCCTCCTTTCCCCTCCCTCTCTCTCCCACACGCATGCATACAGACCGACAGGCTACGCGACCCCCCCTCCCTCCCCCCTTCCATCATTTTCCCATCTCTTACTCACTCTCTTCCCTACAACAAACATGGCCGCGAAATCTGATGGTGCACCCGTCTCTCTACGAAACGAAATCCCACCCGAGTGTCCTGCCAGGTCGGACCCGCGGCCTCCCCAGCGCCGTCCCGCCGAGCAGCGCTACTCCCTCCCGGACTGCTGCTGGACGCTGTGCGCCCTTTTGGTCTTCTTCTCGGACGGGGCCTCAGACCTGTGGCTGGCCGCGGACTACTATCTAAGGAGGGAATACTGGTGCTTTGCACTGACTCTGGTCTTTGTGATAGTCCCGTCCGTAGTCGTGCAAGTGCTCAGTTTCCGATGGTTCGCCTACGATTTCTCGGACACCGCGGAGAGCGGCACGGCTGCGGCCGCCGTGGTGGCGGCGTCGGGAGCGGAGGAGAACGACTTCAGCACCAAGGACAGCGGCGAGCGGGGCGCTGGCCGCACTGCCGCGGCCGGGGTGCTGCCCAGGCCGGGCACCGGGGGAGGAGCCCGGGGCTGCTGCAGAGTATTCATGTGGCTCTTTCAGGCCATCATTCACATCTTTCAGCTCGCACAGGTCTGGAGGTAAGTCTGGACACTCAAAACGTCTGAGGGGAGGGGAAACTACACATTATGCCTCTGCCTTTGTGTGTGCGTGTGTGTTTGTGTGTGTATATGTGTGTGTGTGTGTGTGTTTGCGTGCATCTGTGTGTACATGCATCCTTCAAGGCCCAGCATCACTCCCTGTAGCTTAAACGCTTACGAAATCATCCAGAGAGGACTGTGCCCAAAATGCCAGAATGTCTTTTTGTATTGTTTGACGTTTCTCCCCAGCTTAGAAAGGGAGAATTATTAGACTCCACCCACTCCCCCCCCTCACCAACCCCAACCCCCCACCACCCCCCCTGACGCGCTTTTAGGTCAATCATCTCCCGGGAAAATCATCAACTCATCCTCACCAATCGCCTTATATAGAAAAATAAAAATAAAAAAAAATCCTTTGTCTTTTGGGGTTTGGGCGAGATTGGGCCAGACTGCTGAAGAAAATGAATAGTCATAAATGTCAAGAGAGTTGCTTCCTATTCGCAGAGATATGTGTAGCCTACTCGCCTCTCCATCACTGTTTAGTGTATTTTCAGTTCTTAGCTGGAGGCTTTTGCTCTTATGTCTGCAAAATCCCTATTCTCAAATCTCCCAACTGTTTCTCTCAGCTGAGCACAAACATGTTTAATTACCGGGCATGCCGTGAGACTAAAAACAAACCAGTGTACACTTTGGCATTACTCTCACATGGATGGTAGTAGGTCTGTAGGTCAGCTACTCAGTCAGTGATGGCGAGGCAGTGCTCAGGCTTAGAGTGCCCTGATCGGTTTTGACAGGCTTGAACTGCTGCCAGCCAGGAGGAGGCATTCAGCTGAAGTGTGGTGGGAGGAGGGTTATACTAAACGTGATGATATTCATAGACAAGTCATACTTTATTGAGATGCTGGGATGTCACAGAAGCGCAAATTATGCGTTTATACATAAAATCAGATGCAAATCAATTGTTTGATACATCTGCAGGCCTGCATAATCTCTGTCTGTTTCTATCTTTGTGGTCTCTCTCTTCCTGCCTCTTTAGACAGCCCAGTGGGCAATATATATTGATTCCTTATTTCCTCCTGGAGACTTCTGTGTGTGTGTGTGTGAGAGAGAGAGAGTGTGTGTGTGTGTCCAGGAGCACATTAAAACATTGTGGCTGCACAGAATTACCGGTAATGCCATTAAAGCTGTTGTGTGTACTCCGTTCAATTGCTGCAGCTCTCAGACCAGCGTGTCTGCACATTAAGAGGATTACCGCTGTGTGTTTTACCCTCAGCTGTTAACTCAGGAATGATCCGTCACTGATACACAGCTAGTCAGGTGAGCCGGGATCAATCTGGGCCGGCTACCAGAATTAAGTGTCAGCGCACGCGAGATGTGATACGGGTTGTGTTATAAACAGAAAGTGCAGGATGAAGCCGAGTGTGTGTGTGTGTGTATGTGTGTGTGTGTGTGTTTCCTCCTGTGCGGCTGGGTCTTTGACCCTCATTACTACACGTATGCTCTATTTTCTCAGCGTGTTACATCCCAAGGCACACTTTGTGTAGCAGGAAGCAGAACAAAAAAGGGTTACACAGATTCCCGTGTGGTTCACTGGGCTTGTTGACATAGGGCTCTTCTGACCCTTCTCCCCGAGGCAATTACCGAGACATTTATAGCTTCAGTCCTCCATGGCAAGCACCAGTCTTTTTCAAACATATACAGTCAAGTGCTGTGTAGTGATAAAGGTAATGATTTACACATTGTATATTTGCATAGTTCCAGTAGATGTCACATGTCACCTCATATCTTTAAAGAAAAACACATTTGTGCAGAGATATGTTTGCACAGAGCGCGTGTGTATCTACAAACGATGTGTGTTGGTTACACAAGGTCATTATAGAATAAGTTGAGACTGGTTGTGGGACAACATGTCAGCAGAGCTCAGGAGTTGAACAAGGGATTTACAGCGAGCTCTTTTTTTTTTCATAACCGTCAATCTGAAGGCTGGATTGAGAGTATTTATTTGGATTTCTTTTCTCTCCTCAGAGCCTCATATTTTGCTTTTCTGCAGCTTTCTGACTTATTTTATTTGAAGAGAGATCGCAGACAAGCTCTACATTCTCCCCCTCTGATGCCTGTACTAAAATTAAAACCACAGAGCTGCTTAGTTCAGTTTCAGTCTAATCTAAATCCCGGAGGAGCAAGTAACCAGCTTTTTGGCAAGAACTACTGACAGCTCCCAGAGTTTGGAATAATGAGTTGACTTCTGAGAGTCTATGTTTGATGTCCAAAAGTTTTTGAAGCACAGTATTAAGACCTAAAATTCTGACGAATCTCACTTTTTTTTCAGCAATACTTAAAGCACTGATGAATGTTTCTGGTTTGTGTTCTCTGACGCACAGGTATGTCCACGCCCTGTACTTGGGTGTGCAGAGCCGCTGGCACGGGGACCCCGAGCGGCGCCACTACTACTGGCGCATGATGTTCGAGAGTGCTGATATCAGCATGCTGCGTCTGCTGGAGTCTTTCCTGAAGAGCGCCCCTCAGCTGGTGCTGCAGCTCTCCATCATGATCCAGGCCAGTCAGGTGCTGCCCCTTCAGGGTGAGTGCCTCCAAAATGACCGATCATCATGCACAGTCATCATCAACATGTCAAAAATAAATCATGATATAAGTCAATCACACATCTACAGCCCACGCTGTGCTTGATGACTCACTTGTGTTCACCTCAGTCAGGCCCCCACAGAGCAGGGGAACGTATATCTTGCTGTGCTAAATGTGAAGACAGTTACCCCGGAGCCATTTCCTTCCTGTCTAACTTCTCTTGCTCGATCTGTCTCCCAGGGCTTTCAGCCTCTGCCTCACTGATATCCCTCGCCTGGATGATCGCCTCCTATCAGAAGGTGCTGAGGGACTCCCGAGACGATAAGCTGCCCATGACCTACAAAGCCGTCATAGTTCAGATTCTGTGGCACCTGTTCACCATCGGGGCCCGCACGCTGGCCTTCGCCCTGTTTGCTTCAGTGTTCCAGCTTTACTTCGGCATCTTCATCGTGGCGCACTGGTGCATCATGACATTTTGGATAATTCAAGGCGAAACGGACTTCTGCATGTCCAAATGGGAGGAGATCATCTATAACATGATGGTGGGCATTGTGTATGTTTTCTGCTGGTTCAGTGTGAGAGAGGGGCGCACTCGCTGCAGGATGCTCATCTACAGCCTGACTGTGTTCATTGAGAATGTGGCGCTCACCACTGCCTGGTACCTGTACCGCGGCCCCCGTACCTCAGACTTCTACGCCGTCATCATGGTGTGCGTGGTGGCCAGCAGCTACGCTCTGGGCACCTTCTTCATGTTTGTGTATTACTGTCTGCTGCACCCTGACGGCCCGGTCTCAGGGTGGGGCTATATGGTGGAGAAGGAGGTGGCTGTGGAGTCGCTGGCCTCCCCAGCTTCTAGCCTCCCCCCTGACCTGGTGAGCAGCCCCCCCAGGACCCTCCAGAGAACTAAAGGGTCAGACAGAGAGCAGGGGCCTGGGGTAGACGGAGATGTGTTTCAGGTACGACCTCCTCGGGGAGCTCAGGCCCCAGTGCGCCCCCTCACACCCAGGACAGAGGGGCCCGTCATCCGAATAGACCTGCCCAGGAAGAAGTACCCCGCCTGGGACGCTCACTTCATCGACCGCCGGCTGCGTAAAACCATACTGGTGCTCGAAAGTGCTGCTCCGGTCACGCCCCGGATACAGTACCGCTGTCTGGGCACACCCAAAGAAGTGATGGAGTACGAGACCACCGTGTGATGTGCTGAAGGTGCTGTGACTCAGCTCGCTGCCGCGTGGACGTCCTGTCTTAAAACGGCAGGTGGATGACTCTCACCGAGCAGTCTGTTTCAGCTCCGCGCCTACTTGCTTGCTCTCTGTACTGTCAAGCAGTGGAGACAAACAGGCAAAGAAAAGGAAGGAGTGTATAAAGGCAAAGTGCTGTGGTGTTGTCTAATGATGGTGCATATTTAGGTTTCTGTATCATTTCTCAGGTCAGGGTGTGGTACAGGAAGAGGTCGAGGTTAAAGAGTCAGCAGCAAAGCTCGCTGTCACATGAACTTAGAGAAGCACAGGCAGGAAGGGAGGTGGAGCTGTACGTTATCAATCAGAGGCAGAAAGTCCTCCTCAGTGAAGGTGCTTCAGCACATCTCACAACAACAGAGACGACCCTTCAACATGCATGATTATTTATGGCAGCTAGATGTACAGGAGTGAGTAGGTGAGGCATTTAAAGACGGTAAACTCGCACTGTAGTTTTAAACACAATCTACAATTTTAAAAAAGGCCAACAACACAGGTACTGATCTTCACAGTTTCTCCTAGGTATTCACTCATGTTGAAGGAGTCTCTAAAAATGCTGCTTCGAAGCTGAAGTTCAAAAGCAACATTTGAGTTGAATGTAAAAAACAGTTGAAAATGTGATAATTTGTGACAAGGCTTTGAGCATTTTCATGCTGTTAGTGGGATAAACGACATTCCTGTGGTACTATATTTGTTTTTTTGGTTTTTTTTGAGGTAAGCTAGAAAATAAAAGAGATATGTGTGTGTTTACAAGCAATCTGTTGTTTTTGGGCCATGCCATCACTATTATTACAATAAGATACACCTTCTTCAAGAATGTGTATGTACTGAACTATAGCTACATTATGATTTCCAACACATTTGCAGGATGTATTCTACTGACATGACTTGTATTTTCATACTGCATCCGTTACACAGTGAAGGCGACAGGTTAGACATTATTTTTCATGTAAATTAAACTCTACAAGGAAGATGAAGTTATAGAGGGACAGCACTGTCTGTAATTGTACTGTATCCATACGTTGTTGTGTGAAAAATGTAAAAAAAACAAAAAAAAAAACAAAGAAGAAGAAAAAAAGATATTAGCTGCAGACTCCAGACTCCTAACAGAATAGCTTTGATATTATCGATGGTACGGGCATGTGGTACTTTCTTTAATCAGGGTTGTTTTTTCTATAGATTAGTCACAAAAGGGAAGTTTCTGAACCATGTGTGTAAGCGTGTTTGCGTGTCTGTGTGCGTGTTTGAGCTCACATACCAGCATGTGTATGGGTGTATGTGTGTGGAAAGACTCCTGCCATGTGCATTTACGTTTAATTTGAAATTGTGTCACTGAGATATGACAGTTTTGTTCTAAACACTGTCCGGTCGTCAGCTCGTTTTTCCAGATGACACAAAAATAAATAAATTGCCCACAGATCACCTCTACCGGCCCTGCTGCAGTAACAAAAGCCAGAGAGGCTTTGATTATGGTGCTAACTGTTTGAGTCCATCATGTAACAACCACACGGTGTACCATAAAAGGAGCTTATTGTGGCAGGAGTTGGGCGGGGCTGTACCTCAAACACAAAGCTAGAATCAAAAAGCCTTAAACTGGTCATGCCAGACTGTTGCCGTTCAGAGCAAGATAAAAAAAAAAAAAGGATTAACAAGAAGGTGAAGACAATTTCATTATGTTGTTGTTGCTAAAATAAAGAGCAATGTGTTTACCTGACTTGTGCTGAGCTGCTGCCTTTTTACACAGAAACACTGACAGACAATATGAGATATAGACAGATAGATAGATAGATAGATAGATAGATAGATAGATAGATGGGAAATTTTCTGAGTATTTACAGAAAGACTAAGGGTCTACAGCCATGCTAGTGTTTCTCTTAGCTAATGTTGTTGCTTGTGTATCATTCATTAACTTTTATACCTTGATTTCAGTTTGGAATTAGTGTTTTTTTTTTTTTGTCATTGTCACCGTCTTAGTTTAGCCTGTCAGCATGCTAACGTTTGCTAATCACCACCAAACACAAAGTACAACTGTGATGGGAATGTTGTTAGTTTTGATACAAATTTTAACCTCATGATAGCGCTAAATATGAATGTATGTACCAAATTTTATGGAATTGTCAAGAAATTTCACTCAAAAACCACAAATGTCAACCTCAAGGTAGCACAAGGTGGAAAGTCAGTAGGATTCATATCATATATATATATATTGCCAATCTATCTAGTAGATGTGGAGATATTTATCTGGATAAGTGAAATCTTTGACCTTGCTGCTGGATGTGCTAGAGGAGGAGATTATATCTTTACCAAATTTCATGGCAATCCATCCGATATTTCTTGAGATATTTCACTAAAAAACAAATATATCAACCTCATGGTGGCACTAATGGTCAGTAGGATTCATCCTCTGGGGACCATGAATGTCTGAACAAAAGTTAAAGGAAATCCATCAGATAGTTGTTGAGATATTTCAGTCTGGACTAAAGTGGTGGACCAGTCAACTGATACTCTATTGTTATCCCCAGAGCCGAGCCACTAGCGTGGCTAAAATGGAACATTTTATTTATTCATGAACAGTTTGGTATTATTTTCTGTAAATTTTATCTCTACATAATGGCCTGATCATTCGGGAATAAGAGGGTGTGTCCAAACTTTTGACTTGTGCTGGTTTTGGTGGAGAATAATTTATTCCTTTCATCATAATTTAATTTATTCAGTTTTTTGTCCAAGCACAATCAAATTTAGTCTAAACATATAGTTATAAATTGATCAAATATATTAATATATTAAAAAACCCAACATGTATGTGTATAATTATAGAATGTAAACTCCTCCACATATACTACCCCAAATTGTCAGAGAATTATCAAGTACAGCACTTCATGGTAGCCACAATCAATATATATATATATATATATATATATATATATATATATGTATAGCTAAAGAAGATACTGTAGAAATAGATACTTCTAAGGCGACAGCAATCTTGACAGATTGTTCTGATTAGATTGAGACTAAATCCCATCTCTGTGTCGCAGTAGATCAGTGGATTAGCAGCGGCTCTGAAGTTGCCACTGATACCTACTGTAGTTTATATCCACAGAGGTCAGTGACCTCTCAACAGATGAACCTATTCTTCAACACAAACAGCGCTCTTTGGCGTGCTCTTATCATTGTAATTCTCCTGAACAGTGAAGGGAGGATTTAGTCTATTCTATTGATCACTCCCACTGAGGAGATGTAGAAGCTTTCACACTCTGGTCTCTGTCTCTGAGAAACAGACTCAGGCTTCATGTTTGCAAGTCAATGGAGTGTGAAACCAGAATCAAAATCCTGTGCAAACTGTCCAATTAACTCCTGTTGCTGTAGCGAAATGAGAGAAAAAGCAGCCAAGCTGTTTGCCAGAGCTCGTCTTTGATCTCACAATCACAGTCTCACATTCCTCCGACTTGTTCACAAATGCTAAATAGATAAGATGAGATAGCTGTTGCCATTTTATCAAAAGCAAAACTGTTCTGATGTGAAAACCGCAGAGCTGGAGGCTGCTGTGGTTGGTTATTTGGTTTTATCCGAATAAATGCCAACAGATCATTCCTGGGCAACATATAAAAGAAGAGACGTTTTAATGATAGATAGAAACAGCATCAGAGGGTGGACAAAATAATGGAAACACCAGCCCAATCTTGTAGTGCATTCTATCACCTTTGGGGAGCTCATGTTCAGTTGTTGATTGAAGTATGTGGTGATTTTAATAGCACCTTATAATAACACACCCTTTCTAAATGATTTATAAGTTGTAACCAATGGCTTAGTAATAGTTTGTAAATGATTTAATGCTTTGTGGATCAGTTATAATCCATTAATATAGACAACTTTGGGGTGGCCAAGTAATGAAAAATCATTTTTACTGCTGTTTTATACACTTATGTGCCAGTTTATTAGGTACAGCTAGCCAAAACTAATGCTGTAATAAAACAGCCCTGCAATAATATCATACCCTTATAGAGGGTATAATGTTCTGAAATGTTTTCTAAAGGTGTTAAATCAACTCTACAGTCATTTTGGAGGCTGTTCAATTGTATTATTTTACACTGGCAGATGTTTCTAATCTTTAATCCATCACATTTATATTGATGAGTGGAAAACGCCTGAAAAACACCAGCAACACAAACTACACAGCCTCCAAAATAACTGTTTAGTTGAATCAACATGTCTGTAAAACAGGTTCAACAAAAATTGAACATTACAGCCTTGATGAGGGTGGGATTTATTGCAGGGCTGTTGTCTTAGACTGCATTGTGTACCTAAAAAACTTTAGGTAATCCTTAGATCACTTAATTAATCAGAAAGGTTTGCATCCGGGCCAAAATCCATTATCATTTACAACTGCAGACTCGATGCATTATTGTAAATACCATTTATAAGACTTATAAACATTTATGATACAGACTTGATGGCTTATCAGAAAACAATGAATGTTTATCACTAAAATGTATAACTGCAATATCACCAAACAGAAACCATAAACACTAGCCAGACTGATTGTTTACAACCTGGAAACCCAACACATTATTATCTGATCCATAAAGTTTAAGCCCTTATACCTATTATAAAGGATTTTTTAAAAACTTTATAATGCTGCATGAAGAAAAGCATACTTTACAATCCAGTCTGTTGACTGTGGCCTTTTCTGAGGTCTTCATGCCACCGAGTGCCTGTATATTAAATATTTTCACTTTAATGCATTCAACATTCCCCTATTTTATCTTTGATAAGTTTATACTAATCTATTCGGCCCATCTTTTCCACTGTTTTTTGTGTATTAAATGGCTTTTGATACCACAGTTTGTGGGACTACAGAATATTGTTGCGTTTGTGTCATTCATCAGTTTTCAGACCTTAATTTGATTTTGGCGGAATTAATGGGAAATTTTACATGTTTAGGTTTAGGACAATAATGTACTGCGTGGTTTAATCAATACCTGTATAACCTATATATGCAAATTGGTGTCAGAAAAGTCATCAAATTGAAGTTGGTGTCTGTGAATATGTCTTTTGTTTCCAGCGTACCGCCCACTATTCCCACACAGCCAATCAACAGCGAGCAGGAAGATTCTATTTGCATAATATATCTATGATCCAATCACCTACGACTATGTACAGAGTAAACTTTGCATAATAACTATCACAGCCAATCATCATACAGTGGGGGCGGGGCTACAGCGCTAGTACCGGTCACTCGTCGCCTTTGCGTTCAACAGCCACATTTCAAACTAGAATGGCGACCGCTTTCTGCGGTCTACAGTCCAACGGCAGTAACAGTAGACCGGCGAAGATACACCGAGAGCAACGGAGGAAAGTGAGGGACTCCAGAAAGAGGCAGGCGGCTTTGTTGTTCCTCAATAATATTTCCCTCGATGGACGGCCCCAGTGTCAGCTTAGCGATGGAAATTCCGACCAAAAAGCCGCCGAGGAGCAGCGACTCATGGAGGGAGACGACGGAGCAACGGTCGTGCCCCTGCCGGCGGATAGCCAAACACCGGTCGCCCCGGTGACAGAACCCGCCGCGGCCGTTAGTAGCTCTTCCTCCAGTTTTCCAGGGGTAGTCAGTCCTACCCGACCTTCTTTGGTAATGTCTCCGGGTCCTGCTGGGGCAAGTGCTGTGGGGACCAACGAGGTATTTTTGGAGGGTTTCGGTGCGGCCGAGACGCTGCTCCCCGACACCCCTCTGTCTCCTGTGCCCGTCGGACACCAGCCCAGCTGCTCCCGTGTCAAGTCAACGCCCGCGCTGAGCCCGGTGCCGGCCGGTAATTCCCTGGATTCACGGCAGAGGTGAGAATATTAGTGGTCGGTGTTTCCCCCTCGGGCCTTTAAACGAAACTTCCGCATAAAATGAAACCAGCAGGTACCAACAGAAGAATTCACTTTGATTCTCATGTTGTAATGTTCCAGTATTTTCTTTGGTGTAACCTCTTAAAATATAAAACTTTATGACATGTGAAGTGTAAATAGTGTAGATATATAGATAGAAAATGCATTTTATCCTATGTTTACAATATGGTTGTTTCACTGCTCCTTGGTGTCCTGTGTTGTTAGTGTCTTGGACATAAATCACAATCACTTGCCTGCCTCAAAATAAATCATAACTTATGTATGAGCTGTCAGGTTTATGATGTGAGGAAGAAAATACCCTATTAAATCTTGCCTGTCTTGTATGAGGAGGTTTGGATTTGGCCTTCTACTACTACTACCTCTACTACTAGATTTACATTCAAATCTGTGTTGTAAAGAGATTTACATCACTGTACAAGTTCAGATTACAGAGCATGTGAAAGTCCTTTGTTGGGTTTGATGTTAATGAAGAGGTCTTTGTGTCTTTCTCGGTCTCTTCTCAGGTTGAGGAATGTCTCTGGTTCCCCGGGACCCAAGGTGCCAAAGAAAGTCCACTTTATCAAGAGTATGAGGCAGTATGATACCAGGGGATGTAGGTGAGTCTCTGAAAGGAATTTACATAAACATTTACATACAATTCACAATAGAGGAATTTACGAGAAATTTTTGCAACACCAAGTTTCCTGTCAGAGAAATTAAAAAAAAAACAACAAAGGCTGTGTTATGTTGGACTGTGAAATAGGCCTTCTCTAGCAGTGTTATACTCCTCCCGCTAGTATTGTAATAAGCTGCTTATCTCTGGCACAGCGACTTAGTTTGGCCCGCAGAGGAATAACAGCGGTACAGCTGCTGAGTGGTGATTGCTACAGTGAATTTAATCACCCTTGGAAGCTTTGCAAAAGCCAAAAGAGGTGCAGTGAGGAAATGTAACACCCTATTTCAACAGTAAGGTTACCCCGAAGCACGACAGCACTGAAATATCACACTGCTGGCTTTCTGTTAAGCTCGTTGACCAGTTTAGAAAGTTAGAAAAACAAGACTGTGGTAATGTATTTGTTGGGATTTTAATTTGTGTGTAGACACTGACAAAAACATGTCATGTAGTTTTGTTCTTTTTTTAAATGCCCACTTTCAATACCATCAGTGTTTTTTTTTTTAATTTATCCCGCATTTTCACAACATCTCGCCGTCAACCTCACATTCATACCCACATACCTGCTAATGTGTCATGTGTTTTCTGCTGGTGTGTGCTAAACAATGATGTAGCTATAACAAACGGGCCCTCGGGTCTGACTTTCTGTTTCTGTTTTAGGCAGTCACACAGCAAGCGCATGTTACTGACTGAGTTGAAAGCTCTCTAGGTTATATAACGAAGCTAATTAACACCAGTAGATTTTTCTGTGTTGCAACATTGTCCGCTGTAAGAGATTTGATATCTCTCCCTCAAGGTCTGGCCTGGCTGTTTACTGCTGAGCGTCACAACAGAGACTGCTGACTGTATGTTGTATTGATTGTTGTTGTTGTTGTTGTGAGGAGCTGAAGACCCCCCTCGGCGTTTGTGCAGTTTTCTTATAGTTCCAAAAAAAGCACTGTTGTGTTCACTGGCTGTGGTGATGTTTAGTAGGTTGCAATCAATCGGTTTGTCCTCATTTTTGTCAGAAAAATAGGAGTACTGGTGAATGTGTAGCACGTTTGGTGGTTGCTTGTCCCTTGTTTTATCTAGTTCAGCTCTTGGCACCAGTTTGTGCCTCTCATGTATTAACATTATATTGAATGTATGCCTGCGGGGCTGAAGAAACAAAAACAGAAGGGATAAGAAGATCTTAGAAAAACACAGAAGATTGTTTAACAGCACTTCTGAGGGTATTTCCAGAATCCTCAAAGACTCTTTTAATCGTCTTCATGAAAAAATATTCTGTTATCAGATTAAAAAAGGTAATTTTCCAAGTTGACATCTCCTTGCTCAGTTTGTACAGCATAAACCAAAATGTCAAAATATTATCAGTTACTGTATGTTGGTATATGATGATTCAAGCTGCAATGATTGGTTGATTAATTAGTCGATGGACAGGAAATTAATCTGCAACTATTTTGATAATCGAATAATCCCTTTAGTCTTTTATTTAAAGCAATAAGGTTAAATGTTTACTGCCTCCAGCTTCTCAAATGTGGAAATTGTATGTTTTTCTGTGTCATACATGACAATAAACTAAATGTTTTGGGGTTGTTGACTGTTGGTCGGACAGAATCAGACATATGATGACTTGAGCTTTTAATATTTACTGACATTTATAGATGAAAAGATAATGAAACTAATTGTTAGTCTAAACTCTAATTTTGATGTTACTTTCTAATATTTTATTATTTTCACAGAGAATAAAGCAGTAATATTTTGATTAGAGCTGCAACGATTAGTCGATCAATCAATTAGTTACCAACTGTTAAATTAATTGCCAGCTATTTTGATTATGACGGACCAGTCCTATAACCAGAGTGAGTGATGAAGTTACATCATTGATCAGCCAGCTGAGTGTTGGAGTTTCTTTATTGGCTGATGCTTGTTCATAATGAATCAGTGTGAGATGATGGAAGCAGAGGACAGCAGCGATGCAGAGCATTTAGCCGATGTTAAATGCAGTGAAGTCAGTTAAACTCCTGTTTAAACAGATATATACCAGCGTCTCTACTGTCCAGTATGATCCACTCTGCGGCTGGCTGTCAGCAGCCGCCAGGAGAGATACGGTGCGTTTTGATTTTATGAACTGAACTAATAGCAGGACGCAAGCTTTTTATTCCTCTGACGTTTCACATCACAAACAATGAACATCAGCATTAAAACACGAGTCTTGCAGGTAAAACATGCGACTCATGTAGCTGATATATCAGTTTAGCGTGGGACGGCTGCTCTGCGGGTGCGCTTGATTTGACTGTAACTGTGGTAACCGGGTGGAGATAAGCCTCCTGAATTTGCACCCAAAGTGCTGTCAAGACATTCGTTTACAGTTTCCACCGCAGCCTCCATGGACATCGACCAGGAAAGAGGCAGAGAAAAGGTGCATAGAGGCCTGAGAGAGAAAACACAGTTAAAACCCAAATATCACTCTGACAAAACACTCAGTACAGAGTGAAACAGATGAAAGAGCAGCGGATAATGAGAATAGTTATAATTAGAATTAAAATAAGTTCTATTACAAATCAAACATCCCAAGATACTAGTGAAAAGTATTGTTCTTGCAACTGCTTTTATAACTTTTAACCACATCATGTGATCTGCTACTTCAGTACTTTACCAGCAAATATTACTGGAACCACTACAGCAAATTGCAGATAAACATTTAATATCCAGGAATTCACATTGTAGACACTACTGCTCACCATTCCTGTAACAACTTGGCCAGTGGCCACCATACACGGTTGGGCCATATACTAGGTTTCAACCTGGTCTTGTTTGAGAAAAAAATCTCCAAAGTCTGATTCCAGCTTCTCAAATGTGAGTCTTTTCTGGTTTCTTTAGTTTTCTGTGATTGTAAACTAAATATCTTCGGACTATTGTGGACAAAACAAGAGATTTGAAGACAAGAAAATTGAGAAAATAATTGACAGAGTAATTGAGAATGAAAATAATCCTTAGTTGCAGCTATATGTCATTGCAGGCTACTTGGATAGGAAATACAGTCTTAAAACTCTTTATTGTGCAGCAGGCAGAATATCTTACCATCCTGATGACTAGAGGAGTATTTTAGGATTGTAGGAGTATTGTTAAACAGCTGAGATTGCCAGTTATGTATTTTTAGGAATTTTGGATGCTTATCTCAGTGATCAGATAACAGTTAATACCCGAGAGGCACAAACTGGGGCTCGTCCCGCTGTTAAGATTCCCCTCCTCCTGCTCTTAGCTTTAGATTGTTGTCGATAGCTGTTTAGCTTCAGTTGTGACACAGATCAAACACAGAAGTGGCTCCAGTCCTGATGAATGCAGTGACTGTGGTTGTTGCTTGTAGACTGACACACCATCTGTTTTGTCTGCCTGTACTTGCTGTGTCCTGCAGGATCATGCTGATTTGTGCCAAGCGGTCGCTATACGCTGCTTTCTCAGTGCTGCCGTACGGAGAGAGTGCTCACCTCAGGTACAAAGACAGCAGCATCTCAAGCAGATTGCACCCCCTCACCCCCGCTTTTATGTTTCATCAACCTCCTGTGTGATCCATTTCATTCTCAAGGAGAGGGCAGCGTGTTTGCAGCATGTGGTGAAAATGACATACATGTGACTCTTTCTGAACAGTGATCCTAAGCTGGAGGCTCAGAGACAAAGGCTGTCGTCTGTGGTGGCCGTAGACCTGCTGCCTTGTCTTGAAGGTGTGGAGCTGGGCACTTACGGCAAGGTGAGTATTTCTGACATTCACACACGTCTCTCAGATGTATGAATGAAACGGAAACACACACGTTACCCAGATAACGTTTTCTTGATTTGAAGGTTCGACTGTCTCATTTTTTCCCTCCTCAGACTGTGTCCTACGCTCAGTTCCTTTACCCGACCAATGCCTTGGTGAGACAAAAGAGCGGCGGCGCGCCAGAGAACTGCACCGCTCAGACCCCTCAGTCGCGTTACCGTGGCAACGGGCAGAGGAACTTCACCCCTGCTCGTCTGAGCAACACTGTGGCACAGGACTCATGTATGGCTCCAGGTTTAGGCTTTACAGACACACACACACCTGCCGTTTGACTGACCTCAGATACTCTTACACTCTCTGTTGTTTGTGTTTTTCAGATATAGAGGAAGTAACAGTGGCAGAGTACGATCCGAACCTGCTCAGTGACCCTCAGTGGCCCTGCGGGAGACACAAGAGGGTTCTGATATTTGCATCATATGTGGTGAGTTTGTTTTCATTATCTCATATGGCAGCTGTTTGTCTTTGTCTCAGAAATCAGGGACAGCTCGGTTTAATTTGACTTGTAAATGGTTCTGATGCAGCATGTAAGTCGACCTCCTGCCCTCTACGACTGTAAAATACGTCTATTATGTCTCGTTCACATGATTTTATTGCTGCTTACCAGATCGCGTCACAAGACTGTAACTAGCGCATGTGTGAAATGATTCTTACTGAGACGGTTTACAAGAAAAGCCGTAAAGTTTTATTGAAGCTATAATTCATGCTTACATGAGGCTCTTCTGTATCGACACGCTGGTGTGTTTCTCTGTCTCTGCAGACGACTGTTGTTGAGTACGTAAAACCGTCCGACCTGAAGAAGGACATGAATGAGACCTTCAAGGAGAAGTTTCCTCACATCAAACTGACGCTGAGCAAGATCAGAAGGTACATATTTATTAGATTCTTTCTAAGAAAACTTCTAAGAGCCTTTTGAAGGTTAAACGTTTCTTTGTGGTTTTTAAAACAAGTCACGCAGTGCACTTTCTCAGAAAACTGATCAGTTAATGTGACTTTTTTTTTCCCTCTCTACTAGCCTGAAGAGGGAGATGCGAGCCATGAGCGAGGAGTGCAGTCTCCAGCCAGTCACCATAGCGATGGCTTTTGTTTACTTTGAGAAGTTGGTGCTGCAGGGTCGTCTCAACAAGCAGAACAGGAAGCTGGTGGCAGCTACGTGCGTGCTGCTGGCTGCAAAGATCAGCAGTGATCTGCGGAAGCCAGAAGTCAGACAACTCATTGATGTGAGTAAAGTTTCCACAGAAACACACCTTGTTGTTTACAGAGAGTGTGAATCTAAAACAAAGCGGGACGTGTTGTTTTATTCTAACACAATAAGAAGTGGAAAAACCTGTAACACATGCAGTAGCTGCTCAAGGTTATTTACCAAACATCCTTTTAAGCTCCCGTATCATTCAGGATTGGACACATGTTCTTCACAATGTTATGCAAGTAAATGCAAATGCATTAGCTGAAGAATAAAGTTTTATTACTGCACAGCGAGCGGCTGAGAAGAGCAGCTCCTCTAATTCATCTGCTGCTGAGTGAACCAGAAATTAAACCTCACGTTTAAGTTTTAACAACGTTCCCATTAAACATTGATCAAATGTATTGTATATAACAAGAGTATGAAAGCAAAGAAAAGCCATAATAATGTGAGTCTTAGAAGAAACTGAATACTTAATTTTGTAATTTAATCACTGCTGAATATATTTAACTTTAAACACCATCTGTCTGAATTTATGCAATTTTAATTTCTTCCTTTGAAGTTCAAGACAGTAATTTCCAATTATGTGACTTCCGAACTTAATTTTCTTGCTCATAAATTCATATAATTCATACAGAAACGTTAAGCGTCGGGGTTTTCCAGTTGCTCATCTGAGAGATCATATGACTGACAGAATCTAACCTGATTGGACAGAGATCTGATCGATTCCAGGCAGGCTTGATTTATTGATTGATTGATAGTCTGGATTTTCATTTTGAATTTCAGTGTCTGAGTTTCATCAGTCCGATCTGAGTAACTTGACTTTTAGATGTGTACAGAGCCCAGCGGGTGTCACTGAGGGGAAAAAAACTAATTTAATAATTTGTTCTCGTTAATTAGTAATTTGTTGGACTTATTACTTACAACAAAATAAAAATGTTCCAACATATTTGACTCATTCTTAAACGTGTGTAGGAAACTACAGAGTCATTTATCATCAGACTCTGACTGATACTGCTGCTGTGACGGGATAATTAATAATTATAAATAATTTAATGAAGTTACCGCTGCTGTGCCACGTGTGTAAAAATGAGCACAGCCCCATTTTACTGTCATGTGGTGGCTGCGAGTATTTAATAAACCCATAGAACATAATCATAAAGATGTATTGATTACATTACAGACTGTGAAAGTGAAAGACGACAAACTCAACATACGGGAAAGCTGTTCTGTGATTTCGGAGAAGTTTGAGTCACCAAGTGCTCTGCGTTGTTTATGGAAAAATAAGTTTTTCTTTCCCTCCATGACGCCTCCTGGGTTCTGTAGATCAGTTTTAAATATATTTAAATATATTTTTTGAATATTGAACAAGTGAACTTTCTGTCTGAATTGATCTACCCTAAAAAAACAACTTAAAATCAGTTTTTGAAGTCCTGCAACTGGGAATTATGTAGTGAAATTTTCAAAGATTGGAATTTAAAATGACACCATTTCAGGTTTTCAAAGTACCTTTTTCAGTTCAATAAATTAAGTTGTATTTAAATATCAATTTTAAGTATTCAGTAGTGAATAAATTTCACAATTATATACTCAGTCCTTATTAGATTTAAATCTTAATGGTCTTTCTTTACTTGCATATCAGAGCAAACTGTTCCTACAGTAGAAAACAATTTGAAATTAATTTATAATCCATAAGATCGATCTCTCTGCCAATATAAAATAATATTTCACAACAATCTATCAGGAATCATCATGATCACTGTTGACTAAATAAACATTTCTACTGGACGCACTTAAGACTGCAACGATTAATCGGTTAATCGATTAGTCAATGGACAGAAAATGAATCCGTGTCCATTTAGATAATCGATTAATTGTTGTCATTATTTTCAGGAAATAATGACAACAATGATCTAGTTCCAGTTTTTTTGTACCTTTATGACAGTAAACTGAATATCAATGTCTTGTTTTGGACAAAACGTCATTGAGTGATCAACATTTTCACCATTTTCTGACATTTTATAGACCAAAGAACTAATCGATTTGTTTGGGTTAATTAATAAACATTTTAACTTTAACTTTATCCCCAAAGGTGAATTTGTCTTGTAGACTTGAACATAAAACATAATAAATAAATAAAACATATTACAAAATATATAAAAACAAGCTCAGCGTACATCAATGACAACATAACATAAAACACATCCTGCCGTTTTCATCCCACATGATCAAAATAAAATAACTAATATTTCACCGTCTACAATCATCTGCATCTTTTTCACAGTTTTAAACTCAAACCACATCATAACATGTTTTCCCTTTTAAACTCCTCTGTTTTCACCCCCACGGACGAGCAGAAGCTGGAGGAGCGTTTCCGTATAAACAGACGCGAGTTGATTCCTCTGGAGTTCCCGGTGCTGGTTGCCTTGGAGATGGGACTTTACCTCCCCGAGAGCAAGGTCATGCCGCACTACCGCAGACTGGTGCAGCAGGGTTAGAGAGGATACGGTGACGTCTGACTGTCCGCTGGTTTCATAATAACATCAGCCAGCGTGTGTGTATGTGTGTGTGTGTGTGTGCGTGCGTGCGTGCGGGCAAAGTAATCAAGACTGTGAATGAGAGAACTGACCGAGCGTGTTGCGGTGGATCGACCAGTTTATAAGCTGTGGTGTTTGAATCAAATAATTCTGGTACTATTTATTTCCTGTCAGTCGGGGTTGAGTCGCTCTCTGTAAATGAAGAATAACTAGTTTACATTTGTTGACAAATATTTTAGACTTTATGGCATGTGTGTGTCTATCTGAATGTCTTTGTACGTGTGGCGTTCTGGTGTCGATCCAGTCATGACCTCTATGTTAGAGATGTTCAATGAGCACGTTAATTGTGCTTTTATTTCGATTCCCTCGTGACCCTTTTTTTTTTCTTCCGGTACGTCATCGTATTCTCAAACTCTATTTAAGTGAAATGTACTGTGATGTTTGTGTTTGTGGGAAACTCTTAACCTGCACCTTTCTCTTTACTATCCAGCCTGTATAGTATTTATTATGATCAGTCTTTGAAAAATGACAAAGATTCACACTGTTGGTTTTGTAAATGCCTTTTAAACCCACTGTGACATTGAAGCATTTTCTTTTTAGCCGTCAGACTAAAACATTATACTCTAGATTGTGGATGGAAAACATGATTGTAGTTAGTTTAGTCTGTTATTGGTGAAAGAACAAGAAAGTGGCCTTTAAAGGGGACGTAACGTGCTTAGTTCCAAATCTTTTTATTCTGGGGCTCTACTGGAATATCTTTACATGATTTACAGCTAATAAAACTCCATATTTATCTTTATACTGGCTCTGTATACCCCTCAGTTCAGCCTCTGTCTGAAACAGGCCGTTTTAGCTCATGTCTCCCTCCCGATGAGCCCCCACGATCCAAAATGTGCGAGTAGACAATGTGAACAACCGTAGCAACAGAAACTATGGAATTTGATGATCTGATGCCAGTTCGATGGGGGAAGTAGAGATCATTTGCAAAAGGAGCGTTCAGATCATGGATGTATTATAAGAACTGGATACTGGACTCCAAGATGGCGTCTATTCAATCGAATGAAAATTTCTCACCTGGCGCATGAGCCAAAAACGTTTTTACCCTCCAGGTTTGGTTCTGCGTTGTGCGGCCCACTGAATACAAGCAGTAATGTTTCTACTGCTGGTCCCACTTGTGAGCTCCTGCTCTGCCCGAAAACTTTAAGTTGGGGTGACGTCACAGTTTTTAAAATCCTTTTTCTAGGCTCTAGGACATTTTTACAAATATAAAACCTCCATTATATATATATCATAATACAAAGAGTAATACTTGACCTTATTTTCCGTTCAAGGTGTCCTGTCCACAGTATTACAGACGTCTCTTCTTTAATGGTGGTCTATGGGGAAAATGCGATTTGGGCCACAAGGGATTTTTTTTGCTGCAATACCGCGGTTGGCCACCAGGAGAAATTGACAGCAAGGCTGAGCGGTGGTGCCATATCCAGTTCTCTTAATACATCCATAATTCAGAGCGAGCTGAAGCCCTGACTTTAGATTTTCAGTGAGCATTTTTATATATATTCACCTCGAGTTTTGGAAGTCTGACGTCCGACGTTTTAACAGTATATAAATGGAAAAGCGTGTTGTGTCCCCTTTAATTGGTTCGTGTTCATTCGACATGTAAGGAGAAGATTGTACTGTTTGTCCCACAATAATCCAGCCAGATACAATCACATATTGATCATGTTCTTGAAGAGAAAGAAAATGGGGATTTCAGTTCAGACTCTTGTGGCAGCTCCGTGTTCAGACTTTGTTGAAAAACTGTGCTAATATACATTATAACCGCTGTGGTGTCACGTGCAAGGAGACAGGATTATGGAATCATATTATTTATAGTAAATGTGTTTTTGTTTTTTTTAATATTTCATGTCATTACCCAGGGATATGTTTTGTAAAATGCACTGAAATTTATTCCTCAATAGTCTGGCTAGTCGTCACATTTTTCATTTCTCAGGAATTTTACTTTCTCACATCTCCGAATGGCTCATAAAATCTAACCCAAAGAGAAGTTTAAAAGTTATTGTTGTAGCTGTCATCAGTGAAATCAACCTGTGCTCCGTTGTAAGTCAATGGAAGGTAAATGATTGTGGTGCTTTGTTCAGGAAGGGAGAACTTAATACCTTCAACAAGTGTTTCTTCTACTTGTACTAGACGGTATTAACCTGACTGCAGTACTTAATTACATAGTAACTCCTCAGATTTAGATGTCATTGGATGTACAAGTATGGAAAAAAAAGTGCCTGAAACTACAACGGGAGTGAAATGGTTAACCGTCTTTATCGTAAGTGATATTTAGCGTTGACATTTCTAGTCTTTGCTGTAGAGATCTTAAATGTCAAGGTTGTTCTTGTCTGGGAGAAATAATCTCTAACACTTTGGGGACAGTCTTTACAGTTGTAGACATGATGGTGATTCAGTTTATTGTGAGTCCGCAGTGATGAAAAAAACTGTATTAACAAGAAACGTCCAAATAGATCTGTGTAAGTGCAGAAAATGTACCTGAATGTTTGGTGTCAAATTGGTAAAAAAGTCTTTTTTTTTTTCATACTGTAAAATGAATGTTTTTCAAATATATTTTCAGACTCTGAAAAGTTCTTTCAGTTTGAGTTTGTTTTTTTTTCAAATCAGCAATTAATAATTTATAGTGTGGATGCAGCTGTTTTCTCTTTGGTACGGATACTAAAAGTACAGAAAACTGGAAATAAACACAAACAAGACAAAAAAAAAGTGGTTCTCATGGTTTTACTGTTCCCTTGTGTTAGGACAGGACGGGCTTGTAGCTGACATGCAGGTCAAACACATGTTCGATCAGTTTATATTAATTCAACACTGAACACGGCAACATCAGCTCAGAGGGGTCTGAGTCACAGTTTCTACTATATTACCCATAATCTATATCCTTAATGTGTAATAGTTACAAAACAGCAGAAGCAGCTAAATAAATACATTAAATAATTATTAGTTATTTTTCCTCCTAAAGAGTTGTTAGTCCAAACTCATGTCTTCGTCGTCGTCTTTCTTGTCTTTTGAGTCTCCGTCCTGGTTGGACTTTGTCTCGGTCTCCATCGCTTTAGCAAAAGCCTCCACGTCTGCAAAAAACAAGAAAATGATGAAGAGCCCTGCAGGATTTAAAGAGTTAAACAAAAGCCTCAAATCTCAGACGGCAGTTCAGTCTCTTTGGGCCGTACTTTGTACTTTTATCTAGATTCAAACTTTTATAAGGTTACTGCTCTTTGTACTTCATCCCATTTGTTCATCTTTTTTCACACTTTGACAAATTCTTTGGCAAAAACTTGGAACATATTGTGCTCTGAACTTTCTGTTCTCAAGTAGTAAAACCACAATGTCAGAATATAAAGTTCACTAAAAGCCCTGCATTCAAATGTACTGGGACAAGTACAGAAATGTTATCAGCAAAAAGCACTTTAAGTATTAAAAGTGAAATTACTCATTATGCAGCACAGCTGGACAGGAGCCAAGCTGCTGCTGCTGCTGTGTTTTATTATTGTATATAATAAGAATGGAATAATTATTACTGATGCAGTAGTGTGTAAGCATTTAATCCTGTAGCAGACTTGAAGGAGCTTGATTTAATCATTTTATACTGTTGAGTACTTTATAAAAATGTAAAATAAACAATTTTTTAAAGATTATATGTTTTGTATGTAAAATCTTGTGCTGCGTTCACGTCATATAGGAGTTGTAATAACGAGATTCTGACTTGTAAATAATGTTCATACCAGCTTCCAAGTTGTAATTCCGACTAGGAAACACTGATGTGTGCGACTGCTGCTTCATACTACAGAAGTACTTTAAAATGTAGCAAGCAGGGAGGCCTCACATCAGCCAAAGTCTGTTGTTCATGTCGGTTAAACCCAAATTTAATGGGTATAGTGTTATGTTGTCAGTACGCTGTATTTTTAACTCTAATTCTAACGAAGAAAAGATGGGGTCTCTTCCCATCATTGGACAAAATCCACAGTCCTCCATTTGTGTAAATATTTATTAAAAAGTTTATTTGAAGCTAATATGAAACTTCAGCTGTCCAAATCAGTCAAGTAGATATCCATATACAGTCTTTTTAGTACCAAAGTCCCTCTTTTAGTTATGAACCTTCCACTGCAGCTGAACAGGAAAATACTGTCCGTCCAGACAATTTTTACTAAAAACACTGCAACTGTGGAAGATATCCACACGGCTGAAGCTTCGTATTATGTTCAGATAACTTTAAAATATATTTTTGGTCAAATTGAGGACTGTCGATTTTGTCCCAGTACGAACAGGAGGGATGATTACAGCGAGTAAAACGTGTGTCAGTGTTTATTTGGGCTCCTGACTGTTGTTTCAAGACAGACTTAAAAACTGAACGTGTCTTTTAATCTGCGAAGTAACTACAGCTGTCATATCAAAAAGTACAATATTTCCTCTGAACCCTGGTGAAGTATAAAGTAGCATAATCTGGAAATACTCAAGTAAATATACTGAAAAGATGTATCCTCTAGATGTATTAAATCTGTCCTTTAAACACTGGAATTCGGGCTTTCTAGCAATGAAACATACGGCTACAGTGTCTGCATGATGTGGGCAAAACACAGACCTCCTTTGTTCGCCGCGTCGACGGCCTCAGCAGGCAAACCAAACTGGTTCATTAGAGGTCCTAACTGCCCGGACGCCAGAGCGCTGCTGAACATGCTCATCGCCTGCAGAGAGACAATAAATACCAGAACAAGATGCTAAATACCAATAAAAGAGAGCCAGACGATGACCAGAATCCTGCCGAGAGGAGAAAACACTCTTCTTCTGCTATTTCTGAGCCCAAGGACAGTAAAATGTTAAATGTCAAAGTCAGTCTCAAGCTGGAAATAAGAGCCAAGAATGTTTTATGTGTTTATCAGAGAAATATTTCTTTACTACACAGTCATTATTTTTATCTTGACCAGGCTGCTGTTAAATAGCAAATTACAGAAAAGCAACTTTTTCACATTGAATTCAAGCACAAACTTGTCCCAAACGAGGGAAGAAATCGTTATTTTTTACCCCGTTTTCAAATGATATCGAGTTACAAACAAACGGAGGTGATTGGAAACCGTGGAGGGCGTCCAGCGAACGCTCTTACCTGCTGAAACTGAGGCGAGCTCAGCGTGTTGTGGAGCTCCTCGGTGCTCTGAAGCAGAGACTCTCCGGTGGGCAGATAGGGCATCAGCCTCTGCTGCACCTCAGGGTTGGCCAGGATGGGAGCCATGACCTCAGGCGTCAGGACGCTGGCCAAGTCCACTGCAACAACAGACATCACCACTGACTGGTTAGTTCATTCTCTTACCTACTAATTATAAAATCATTACTTTCTATTTCTCTCTCGGGTTTGGCAGCTTGGTTTTCACAGACTTCAGTATAATTAGATTTTGTATTTTTGTATAGACATCTGTAGGCAGGTTCGATGATAATCTAGATCAATCTTAATCTAGGTGACGCACCCTTTAAATGACGAGCAGGAGTGTTATTCTCTTAACTAACTGGTTTGTATGAGAAGTGACTCAGCAGTTAACCGCCATTGATGCATTCAAATGCAATGGGAATCTCAACGCTCAACTAATTGTCAAGTTGTTATTTATTAATTGCCTAATTTGAGAAATTCACACACATTTATCAGAGTTTTCAGCACCAACTGCATCAAATAATGACTGAACACAAGGCTGAGACGCAGTGTTTTACTGCCCTCTGTGGTTGAAAGTGGAATAACAGACATGCAGGGTGTGGCCGGACGTGTGCCTTGTTGCACCTGGGACGACACGCAACAGTGATGTCACAGGGTCCTGGAGTACACGTGTACATCACTCCAGAAAGGTGAGAGATTGAACCACTAGAGGTCAGAAAAGACAAGAATCTCTCTTTAACTTAATGTGTCCTCTTACAGTATTGGTGATGCTTCTCTGCCAACATTCATGCACAAGCACCAAGGTGATAATTATCTTTATTATTAATTAATCGATTCATCTTTTTATCCATAAAATATGAGAAAATAGTTATAATTTCCCAGAGCCAAAAGTGAACTCTTCAAATTGTTTGTTTTATCCGACAATCAGTCAAAAACTCAAATATATTAAGTTTATTATCATATATGATGAAGAAAAGCAGAAAGTCAGAGAAGCTGAAACCAGAGAATGTTTTGTTTTGTGTTTTCTGACAATCAGCTGATCAATTAATCGACTAAAAAGACTGTAAATGTGTCAGATATCCACTTGATACAACTAACTCAGACAGCTGAAGCCTCATATAAGCTTCACATCAACTCTTAAATAAATTTTTGCACAAAATGACTGTGGACACACTGGATTTTGTCCTCCATCACTTACATTAAAAGCACATTTGAACAGGATCTTTTAATAGTCAGTATGAACAGGTTGAATGATTACAGGGAGGAAAACCTCTTTCACTGTTCATACGGACACCTGACTGTTGTTTTAAGAAAGATTTGAAATACTGGGAACCTTTCCTTTAAACATTAATTTGGAGTCGTGTTTATGTCGACCTGATGAATGTTAGTCTCCTTTTAGCTCTGTTGTGCTCCCCACCAACGCCTGAGCCTTTGTCTCTTCGATGTTTCACTTTTTGTATTGTATTTTTTATTCCTCATCAACCTTTCCACTCCTCCTACTCTTCATACTCCAGCTGTTTGATTCATAGCAAGCAATCACACCAAGTTTGGACCAAATATGATGTCACCCATGTCCCTTCTTGATTTGCCTGAAGCCACATGACCATATATCCAACCCATCTTTGTAGAAGCACCATTAGCTGATGTGTGTCTGGATATACATGATTGGTTGTCTTTTATATTAGTTTTACCTTTTTCCTTCATTCCTAACTACAACTATACTACAAGTGTTGCTGGAGTTTTGACCTCCGTGCACCTTTGAAGTATGTGAAGTTGTTCCAGAAACCCCTACTCTGCATCTACAGCCGGTCGCTCACCTCCCTGTCCGCTGGCAGGCACGTTCATGGTCGCCAGGATGCTCTGCAGGTCTCTCAGCTGGATGGGCTGCGTGGGGTTCGCCGCCCCCGCTGCCAGAGACGTCACAGCCGGGGTGGAGGGTGTGGTGGCTGTCGGGGAGGCCGCTGAGGTGGCGGAGGGAGTGATGGGTGTGGTGGGAACCTGGGAGGAGCCGAGCCGACTGGCGGTGGAGGTGGAGGTCGGGGTGACGGCCGTGGACGGACTGAGACGAGAGAGAAGATGGTTGTTAAAACAAACATGAAGCAGTTAAACATCATCAACCTGTGAAGTACGATGCTATTGTGTGATTTTCTTATTATACTCAGATCCCTTCATCTAGATAATAAACTTCTGCTTCAGTTATTTCCTACATTTAAAGACTGATGTGCTTGTTTGTGAGCATGTTAAGTAAGATGTGTCTGTTTGTAATTTATTTACTGAGGTGTTTTTTTTTGCCTCAGAGCTTTGTAGTTTTTAATAAAGTTAATGGTTTTTGTTCTAACTAGCTTGTTTGTTTTTATCTTAGTCCAGCGTCTGAACATGTGTTTCTATTTAATATGTTTTTATTGTTGTTCTCTTTATCTGAGATAATTTTCCTCTGGGGCAGACAATAAAAATGACCTTGACCTTGAAAGAATTTCAACAACCTCAGAGAATGAAGGGTGAATTTGATGTGTTCATAGAGAACAACAGTGTAATATGCATAATATCAGTCAGTTTAACAGTTGTTGCTAGTTTGCGTTCTGATCTAATTAATTAATCGAATCAATTGATTGATAGAAAATTAATCAACTATTTTTAAAGGGATTCTTTAAGTAAAAACGTCATACACCTCAAGGCCTCAGCTTCTCAGTTATGAGGTTTTGCTGCTTTTCTTCCCTGGTTGTAAGCATCTTTGAGTCAGACAGAAGAAAATCTGAAGACGTGATGTTGAGCTTTAGGAAATTTAGATTTTTTTGTGCTATTTTCTGATATTTTACAAACCAAACAATTAATCAAGAAAAAAACCATCAGATAATGAAAATAATGGCTAGTTGCAGCTCTAAATGTAACAGTGAATGAGGAAACTGGTATCTGCTGTCTCAAAAGAGATTTCTCCCTTTTTTAAAAGCAGCACAAAATCCACTTTTACTGGACATTTTGGGGAACTTAAATATTTGGAAGAAAGCTCTCGACTGAAAGCTCCAGCAAATTTCTAAAAAGTGGACCTTACGCTTAAGATTTCTTTCTGCTATTTCCAAGGTCAATGTTGAACCTTTAAGCTCCAGATTTTCCTCTGAGTTTCCTTTAGTTTGAACACTGAAGCAAAATGGTGAGTCTATAAAACCTCCCCTGCACTTTGATTATGTTGTACTGACATTAAAACTAAATACAAAAACTGTCTCTCCTTTCTTTCATCTGTCACAGCTGCTCCTCAAATATTTCTTGACCATGTTGCATTTTGTTTGTTTGGTAAATGATGCTGTAATAATAAGAAAAAATGCCACCAAACATCCAGATATACCCAGCAGGAATAAGATACCTTGTGGAGGAGTTACTGGCTGCAGGAACGCTGCTGCTGCTGCTGCTGCTGCCCAACAGGTTGGCTAAACCTGGACCAGCCAGCGCCCCGAGACCACCTGTCATCCAGAAACATGAAACAGCATTTACTAAGATACGCCTCTCTTTGGAGAACGTCAGCTCTGCAGTTTTTTGACCTACTGGTGCAACATGTCAAGTAAAAAAGTTACGCACCGATCCCTCCGAGTCCAGTCGGTCCAATGAGCTGCATGAGCTGGTTGTGGCTCATGTTACCCAGAAGGCTTTGCAGACCGCCCTCCCCTTCACATGAAAACAGACAAGACAACATGTGACACTCAGCATGACGATGAAATTCAGTTTTAAGGTGATTTCTGACAGCATTATTTCAGGTTCTTGCATGTTTTAAGACAACAATTAAGAGGATGTGAGTGTCTGTTACCTCCCAGAGCAGACAGATCATGTCCTCCACTGCCGCCGCTACCGAGAGCGCCAGGCATTGGTGGGTTGTTGAGATACTCGTTGACTTTACGGCAGTGCTCTTCATCCTTGTCAGTCTTCGGCTCCTAAAATCAGAAAAAAAAAGAGAAAACTTGGTCAAGTTCCATTTATGTCGCAGTTACTGACTCCTTGGTGGTGAATTTCTGAAAAAGAAATAGTTAACGCATTAATCTGTTCATTAAGTAGTTTAACTTTATTGAGCCATTATATTATATCGTCTTCTTTCTGCAGCGATCACGTGCATGTTGATTTAAAGTTATGATAAAGTTATAGTTGGTTTGACTTTCAAATGTTTAATAATAATTCTGCTGTTATTCTATATTTTTCTTCATGTCAACTAGTTTCTTCCTCCGAAGGACTCACAACACTGTTAAAAGCTCCGTTCAAAAGTTCTGTTTCATTACATTAGAAAATGATAAAGTACGTTTAGCCAATATTCTTAATAATTTTATCTGATTGTAATTGTCTTTATGAGGCACTTTGGTCAAGAAAGATTATCAATGACCCCGTATGTCCTCTATGCCTACTTTAACCTAATGCCATCTGAAATGTGCTTCAGATGCTTGTATGTAAAACAAATAGAAGATAGTTTGATTTTTATTGCAGAAGTCATTATCGTGAACACAGACAGATTGATAAATGTATTTGCACTTTGTGGTGTCGGATATTGTTAGCCAGCTGTGGACTGGCCACTGCCATTAATCCTTGTGTATTTCAACTCTTTCTAACATTGTCATATTTGTGTTTTTAGTCTACATTTATCTGTGTGTGCTTCTGTTTGCAAATTCACTCGCCTCAAATTGCCCCTTGGAGGAGACAAATAAAGTATTCTGAATTTCATTGAATTGAACATTTGTTGTTTTTAAACGTGGTCTATAAATACACTGACTTCACACTCGGCTCTTTGTCGGTTACAGAGGAAACAAAACAAGCTCATCATCTGGACAAAAAAAGCTGTGTGTGTATGTTTTGCACACTGAATGTTGGGTCTCTGTATATTAAAGAGACCTGCTCTGTAGGAAAAGTGTCCTGAGATAACTTCTGTTGTGATTTGATGCTATATAAATAAAACTGAATTGATTATTATCAACAAATCCTGTGAAAAGACCAAGATCGAAAATGCTTCAGTCCGTCTCTGAATACTCTTTGATTCCCAGCCCATTTGTTGCTTAAGATGTGACTCTTTAAAACTCATCGCAAATATAGAATTTTATTTTTTTTAAAAAGCTGAGTCATTTCCTAAAACAGCTGGGCTACGATACTCAAACAGGAGTAAATAATGCATTTACTGGGGAATTAACACCTTTTTTGGTGCTCTGAGTATTTAAGGCAGCAGGACGGTGTGTGTGTAGAACAGCCTCTAAATAAGCTGCAGTGTTTGTGTGTTCATCATAATAAAGGAACATGTTACCAGCGGTGCAACGTTGTGACTCACTGTTGAGTCTTTTTATTGTTTTTAGACAACAATGGAGCTCTACAGCAAAGAGAAATAAGCTTTATTATCAAGCTCTGGATAAACACACAATACTTGTTTGTAGGTGCAATTCATTGTTAGTTTTGGTCATTTAAAGAGATTTGTTGACAATAAGAAGAATATTGTAAATCACCAGACGTTTACTTATCCGCAGTGACAGAAAATGTGTTTGAAAATAAGTAAAAAAATCACAAGGTAACCTGTATGATAAATGTTTTCTCTTGTAAATTTACCATTATGAGTGTATCTGTCATCAAGTTAAAGCTTCGTGTACATCAAAGTGTGTGAAGTGGACGATCCAGCTGCATACCTGCATCCAGAAGAAGAGCCTTTTGGATCCAGCTTTGAACTTCAGCACATAGACCCGTCCGGTGGTGCACTGGTTCACCCGTTTGAACTCACAGTCATCAGGGAAGATGATCAGGTCCTAAAATCCAGACATGAAGAGAGATTAGATTAAAAAGATTAAAAAGTCAAACACAGAGCAGCCAGTGTTACATGCAGACGGCGTCGCCTACGTCGTCCACGTTCCCGGTGGTCCGATCCTTCCAGCAGAAGTGGATGAGGGAGTCGTCGGTCTGCTGGATGTAGACCTGACCTTTGCGCTTGTCGGGGGTCACCGTGCTGCCCTTCATGGTCATCTTACCGGCCCGAAACTCCACCAGATACTTGCTGGAGGAGCCGCGGGACCCAGACACCATGCTGGGAAACAAAGCTCCAGAAGCCATGATGAGGATGAGGAGGATGAGCTACTGCTGGGACAACAAGGAGGAAGTCCGTTACAAACCGAAACACATGAACTCTGACTGAAACACGGGTTATTTGTATGTAGCATTGCAACGATTACTCAATTAATCGCCAACTATTTTGTGTAATATTCTGCTACAATGTGGAATACTGGTGCAATATTATTTTCCTGGTTTTATAAACTGTAGTAGTTTTATCGATTTAATTGATTTTATTGTGTTTTTTTGTTTTTATTTTTTGTATGAGTGATGTAAGTTATGTATGTATGTTTGGAAGATAAATGCAGCAATGCTGAGCCCAAGAAAAAGTTCCCTAAGGAGACAATAAAGTATCTTATCTTAACTATTTTGGTAATCGAATAATCGCTTCAATCATTATTTGAGGGAAAATGCCAAACATCTGTGAATTTATGGTTTTCTTCGAGTTCTGTGATAGTAAACTGAACGTCTCTAGGTTTTGGACTGTCGATCATATAAAACAAGACTTCAACTTGGGTTTCCCACTAATTTCTGACATTTTATAGACATAATAAGCTTTAGTTGTCCACTCAATTCTAACATATATGGACAATCCTGCACCTTACAGTTTATATAGCATATCAATAACATTGAAAAGTGCAGTGTATACTCAGTAAATGGTATATTCTAGTCATGGTTATATCAATAGTGTCTATTCTATTTTTATTTATTCTATGTATGTTTATATTTGAGTTAGTCTATATATTGTATATAATTGAGCCTTTAGCTGTACTTATTTCCTTTACCTGCCTCATTGTTTTTGTATTTTGTGATATCTGTCATTTTCCTTTTGGATCTGTTTATCTGTTTATCTTTTCTTATGATCTTGTGGGAGGAATGAGAGCAGGTTTGGTCCCAGATATCAGACTGCTGCAGGTTGTTTTCTTCTTCCTGCTGAGTCACTCCAGTCTATTTATAACCAGTATGTCATTTCTATATATTATAAACAGTAATTCTTATTTACAAATACATTTTATTTATTTTTCTAGCCTTCTACATGTTAACAATTGTTTTTTTATTACCATAAAGAGATAATAATACTCTTCTAGACTGAAATGAAACATCATATTGAGCAGAGAATAAGAACCAGACGCAGATTTTAAACATAAAATGTGCCTGGAACCTGACTGATCCCAGTGCTCCCATAATAAACCAGCTACTGGGGCAGACTGCAGCCCCACAGACGCCCCACAGATGACTCTGCATCCTGCAGTCTGCAGCCTGTTTTCAGCTACGTGAGGCCGCGACACACCGACACTTTTTACGTTTCATACACGCGGACAGCACGCGCAGCTGACCGCCACGTTACAACCTCAACACATATATAAGAAATAAAATGATCGTACTTACATTTCTCTCTCTGTGAAATAACGTTCAGCTGCAGAACAGACAAACTCACAGACGATGGTTGTGATTGGCTGACTGGTACTTGTGCCTCGATGTGATTGGTCGAGCCGTGTGTCAGTCTGAGGCCTTTAAAGCTCATGTTCGGTAGAGATAACACTACACAACCTGCTGGTTAAATACAGACAGTGACGCCGTTATTTAACGGAAGCCGAGAGCGGCCATGTTTGCAATTTTTTTTTTTAATGCCGTTATTTCGAGATCACGAGATAATCAAGCCTTTTTAACAAGGGAAAAAAGGTCGTTTCCTTTTATTACTTATTATGTTTATCCTTCATTCTACCAATATATTTAACATACAAGAATAAACTACTGTAATAAACAACCATCATAACAAAATGTTAACTTATTTCTACTCAAAACACTATTTGTCATGTAATTAATGTCATCTGAAAATAAAGCAACCAGATTATTATATTTTTAGGAAAGTTACAGTTTACAATTTGCATATTGTGTAAAACAAAAAATATGTGCTTTTCTGTAATACAAATTGCAGCTTTTATCCAAAGTACAATCTTTCACAAAACCTTCAAAATGACTCAAAACCACAAATATGGATATGCAGGAAAAAGTAATTGGATTATCTAAATCAGTAGGACGATGATATTTTTTGCAATTCGTCTAGTAGATGTTGAGATATTTTACAGGTTAAGTGAAAACTTTGAGCTGAAAGTCATTAAGATTCATTATCTGGGTACCATGAATGTCTGTTTATACGTTCATTGCAATCCATCCAATAGCTTTTGATATATTTCAGTCTGGACCGAAGTGGTGGATCAGTCAATCAACAAACTGGAGCCATCCTGCTCGTATGGCTAAAAATGTAATTTCTCTATATGAGAACTTCAACTTTTTGTGTCTACATGTCACAACTATCATCTGGTCTGTGATGTAGCAGAGGCTCAGCGATCTCTTTATGATCTGAGGTGTTCAGGATCACATGGAAATATTAACATGTACCTTTTCACCATTTTTATCCCATGTCATGCTTCAATTTTATGTTTATGCAATTTATTAATAGTATTTATTAACTTCATTTTATATCAGTTTGTCTTTGTGTGTCCAGGTCCCATGTTGGGTTGGGTTTATTCTTTTTGTTGTTGTTACGGTTTTCTTCTTTTTGTGAATATTTGGATGAGTGTTATGTATTTTTTGTCTATTACAGAATTAACTCAAATGGATAACTCATCATAATTCATTTAATCAACTGAACATGTCCGGATTAACCTGTTTAAAGGCCCAGTGTCGCCGTTTCTCTGTGAGTTTTGTACAATAAATTCATCCCACTAACAAGTATTGTCTGTGTAGCCAAAGCCTGATGTTTCTTATTCATCTGTGCCATAAAGCTCAAAAACTATTAAAACACATCAGGGAACCAAACTGTTGCACTGGGTGACATGTTCCTTCATTACCATGAACACACACTTTATCTTGAATCAGTCCCACATACAACATCCTGCTGCAGGAAATACTCACTATCACATGAAATCATCTCTAAAAATAATCCCCAACAAACATTTTATTTACTTCTGTTCGAGTCACATTTGCTAAAGACTACAGTGTACAGTGTACAGCTGTTTTAGGAAATTACTGAACCTCTTTTAATAAATGAAATTATTTATGCAGATGGGTTTTGGGGCCACAGACAGACGGGAAATCAAAGGGAAGTTCTGTGAGACGGACTAACATACTGCTGGTTTTGGTCCTTTCTTGGAATTTATTGACAATAAGAAAAATGTAGAGAAACTCCAACTTTATCCTTTAAAGTTTGTATCATGTCAGAGGATCTTGTGCTGTTTGTGATGAATATTCCCAAATAATCAATTATCAAACAGTCAAACTCAAGCTCATGATGGGCCTTTGTGTGTTTTGACTGGTCAGTTTTATACACTAAATTATATTAGCGATGTTTCCAGTCAGGTTCAACTATGGGCCAGTGTTTTCAGGATTTTTCATTGGGGGGGCTGTTAACCAACACAGTGGAAACACATTTTTACTTTTCCTATTTGTAACTGAGGTCTAAAATAGTACAGCTTAGTATAATACTAATTGGGCTAAAAATGATTCATATGTGAATGTTCTCTGTTGCACTTCGAGACTAGAAACTCAGTTTATTCGTTAACCAGACATGATAAACAGTTTGTTTATGGTTGATTGAAACTACTGTTGTAGTTACATTAGAAATGACATCAACACATCATTCCTGTTAGATTGTCACTTATTGAATAGGCTGAAGTTGGGGAATTAAAAGAGTGTAGGAATTCACACTTTAAAACTTCAGGGGGACAAATATCTTTGCTGGAGGGCCGGATTTTGCTGTCTACCACTGCTGTAGAGACTCTACGACTGTACAGACCAGTGGTTCCCAACGTTCTTACCTCAATAACCAGTAAAGGAGAGTGATTTTTATCCCCTCAGATTGACTTGAAGAGGTGAAAGTATCCAGTTTTTCACAAGAAACAAGCAAAGATTAGAGAAAAGTCAGATAAAATACATTACTTTGTGTAGCAGAAGGACGTTTCATCTTCTTTTTTATCCTATAAATCCTCTTGTGAACCTTCAGGTTTATCATGTGACCTCCTGATTGGTACGAACACCACACACTGGTGCTGCTGTAAAGATGTGATGATACACCGAGAGGAAAACCCAATCACACTATCACACAACGACAGGGCTGCTCGTTTGAATAGTCCATAATTTATTTCTTAAATATGCCTTGTATGCATATAGATGTGTGTGGTATGAAGAGGAAACAAAAGATCACTGAACATACATGTAAACATTTTCAATTGGATGCTAGACATAAAGACAAAGAGGGAAAGAGTATGAGATCGTATCGAACCTGCACCTTTGAGTATCTGCGGTCATCACAAAGTGCTTTGAATTCAGAGTAAAGCTGAGAGCAGCTGGGGAAGACACGTAGGATGTTTCACTATACAGTATGTGCATAGGACAGTGAGCGTTCAAATGTGCAGTTTTATGCAATGTTAGTGCTTAGAAACACACAAAAAAAACACCTCTATACTGTCTTAACAACCGCACTAAGAGTTATATAATCATCAGCACACAACATTCATTAACTGGTGCCTCTGTAGCATCTCAAGCTCATGTCGGCTACTAGCTACAGAGGAACTTAGTGTTTTATTTGTATTTTTCACATTTCAGGAGACTGGATGGATCCGTTTGCATAGGTTTATGATGCCTGTACCATGTGGTTACCACTTTCTGATAAGTCACCCTTTATAAAGGGTTTAAGCATGAATTAATGATTTTATATTAAGGCTTTATAATAACTTACTAATGCTTTATAAATCATTTATGAGTCATTAATAACTAAGAATAACTTTTGGGTTGCCAGGTTGTGGAAAATCCTCCAACAGCATCAAACTTTCTTTGTCTTTTTAGCACTTTAGTTCATCAGGAAGACCTTCCAATGATAAAGGGCCCCATATTTCTCCCTTTATAAAAAGCCGTCAAGACTGCAGTTGTTAATTGTTAATAAGTTGTTAATAATGGTTCTTAAGTTTCTCAGAGTCTAGTATGCCATCAGCTTGTCAGTCAACTGCTATTATATGTCAATATATCATTAAAGGACAGGTTCACAATTTTAAAACGACAGTCAGGAGCCTAAATGAACATTGAAACAGGTTTTTCTTGCTGTCATCGTTCCTCCTGTTCATACTGACCGTTAGAAGATCATCTAAATGCATTTACAATGTCAGTGATGAGGAACAAAATCCACAGTCCTTGTTTTGGGCAAAATTTCATCTAAGTTTATCTGAAGATAATATGAGACTTCAGCCACCACAATTAGTGAAATATTAATGTTTTTTTGCCATGTTTATCTTCTTTTCTCTGTAATGCGAACTTGAGTGTCCTAAAAGCTGCCTTAAAATAAAAATATTATTAAATAAAGTGGATATCTTCCAGTTTTTTGTGTCTAAACAGCGTTTTCCTTTTCAGCTTCAGCGGAAGCATCGAACAAAAACAGCGACTATGGCAGTAAAAAGACTTTAACGTTGAAAGATATCTACTTGATTTGACTCATTTGGACGACTGAAGCTTCATAATAGCTTCAGATAAACTTTGAAATACATTTTTGCACAGAAGGAGGACTGTGGATTTTGTCCTCCATCACTTACATTGTAAGGACATTATGAGGGGATCTTCTAATGGTCAGTATGAACAGGAGGAATGATTACAGCAAGAAAAACGTGTCAGTATTTATTTGGGCTCCTGACTTTTGTTTTAAGAGAGACTTGAATAAACTGTGAACTTGTCTTTTAATAAAGCAGTCCGGTTCCAGCAGCGGACCTTTGTTGCATGTCACCCCCCATCTCTCTCTCCCCTTCCTTTCCTGTCAACTCTCTCCACTGTCTCCATAATAAAGGCACAAAAATGCCCTAAAAATATATATTTTAATGTTAATAAGCAGTTTATAAATGGATTCAGTTCCGATCTCCTGCAGCTCTTTTCCAGAAGGTAGGCGTTCCTTCCTGATGAACTAAAGAGTGAAAAAGACAACGCAAGAACTTCCACAACCTGGCAACCCCAAAAAGTTGGCTTATAAATGATCTATAAAGTCTTTAAAAATGATTTATTAACCATTAATAAAACCATTAATTAATGCTTATCACAAAGAGCTACCCTTATTTGCTGCTACCGTGTCTGAAAACACGGCTTTGATTGATGGAAAAAACGACGTCAAATTGAAAACGCAGAAACAGAGTGAAGTGTTCCTGTGTAAAAACAAATGATTATAATCAGGAGTCAATATGACGCAGCGTTCTCTTTAAACCAAAATGCTGTGAATCCCTTTGCTTTAAAGTTCTATATGAATACATTTACAGTATTTTCCTCAGTGCAGAAAACATCTTATGGCTTTAACTTTGTGTAAATAGTCATCTTGGTGGCCATGCATGCACCAATTATTATACACATAATCTATGTTACAGCGGAACAATAATATAATGTACCAACAATATGTGTTTACTGTTGTCAGTAAACATGGTTAGAAGCAGCTTTCTTTTCTACTGTAAGTCTCTATTCACAGAAAATGATCACACTTGTGAAGTTTTAGGGATGTTTAGTGCTAACTAAAATAGACATCTAATATTCAAATAGGTTATATAAAAGTAGCGGATGTGTGTTTAAATAACCCCTGATATCTGAATGCGACTTTGACAGAAGTGTGTGGTGGGTTACGCTACTACATTATGGTTGAGTACTTGAACTAAAAATGAAAATAAATCCTCTAGAAGTCAAGAGGTTTGTGTCCTGCAGCAGCACGGCCTCCGCTCCAGAGATTAAAACCTTCGACGGGTGAGTAACATACATGTGGACTATCGTTGTCAGAATCATGATTAGGGCTTATAAAGATGAAGGTGGTTGATGTTTTATCAACATTTACAGTAAGTAAACTCTAAAATTCTCCTCAGTTTTACTTCTCGTGTGGTTCACAGTTGACTTGATAAACTGTCTGATAACATTTTTTTGATATCAGCTTTTCATCGGTTCAAAACAGAGAAAACGGTACCGGCGAGCGTCCGCAACGTCACATTAGACAAATCTTAGATGCTGAGAGAAAAAACAAAGTGAATCCGATCATCAGAGAGGAGATCTTCACACCTCCCTGTGTCAATAAATGTTGGGACAGTCAGTGTAATTCCTGTCAAAGTATCCACCTGTGTACAGCCAATCCTCAGCTCCTGTGTGAGGGTTCGTTCCCAGCTGGAACCACCTGAAGAGACAGAAAACACGCAGGACGTCTTTTTAATAACAGGGTTAAAGGAAATATTGTATAACGTGAGAAATGTACAGTTCTGAGAAAATGTTAAAACTATGATCTGAGGAGTTTGAGACTGCAGGAAGTTTCCAGGACTTTTTTCTGCATTTATTTAGTCTTTGCACCATCAAGACACACGGCTGCTAAATAGATCATTTACTCCAGATGAAGTGTGATTACTTGCAGTTTTTCTCCTATTTAAATGTGTCTTTTTATAAATGTCTTGTGTTTTATTTTACATTTTGTCTTAATGCCTTTTATGTTTTATGTAAAGCACTTTTAATTGCCTTGTTGTTGAAAAGGTGTGACAGAAACAAACTTGCTTTACTTATTTTAGGACAGTTTTTTTATTTTAACAACGGCAGAATTCCAGGAATTAGGAGACACTTATAAGCCCTTTTTAAACATTGAATATGTAACATTAAAATGATTCAGATTGATTAGAATGATTTTTCCTGATTCAGTCGGAGGTCAATTTTACATAAATGTTCCTTACAGCTTCACGCAGTTTCACACTAAGCCGGATACATCTCTAAACGCATCATTTTCTCTGAGTTTCAGCCCTCCATCCTGACTAAAACAGTGTTTTTCTCTCACAAAAAAATAGCTTTTTGCAAATGGTCTCCTGAGCTGGAAACACTGGTGTTGATGCAAATCATTTTCACACAAAAACTGTGTTTTTAGGTGGCACAATATGGACCAAGCGGGTAGTTCTGGGTCTATGCAGAAGTGCCTCAAACCTGTATTCTCATTAACGGTCAGCAGGGGGCGACTCCACTGGCTCCAAAAAGAGGTCTGGTTGTATAGAAATCTGAGAAAATGACCCGACACTTTCCTAATGAGTTTATGGTCTCAATCGCTAGTTTCAAGTCTTCTTCAATACAGCTTATATTCATTTTGTAAATTATGGTCTCATGTAGAGTTAAATATACGATAAAGCAGGGTATGCTTTAGGGCGTGGCTACGTTGTGATTGACATGTCGCTACCACGGCAGTGTGTGAGGTGCTGTAGTTCACTTCTGGCTCCAAAAAACCAAGATGGCGAAGGTCAGAATGACAAACTCAAGGTTTCAGAAACCAATGGATGACGTCACAGTGGCTACGACCTTTATTTTTAAACAGTCTATGGTACGGACGTAGTCTCAGACATGACAGGAATGTTATGGAAAGAGCGGAAAGGTGATTTGAAAGTAAAGACATGAAGGAGGAAGAGTTTTCTGTTCTCTCACAGCTGCATCACTGATGGATTTTAAAACTTATTTTGCCATTGAAGCTGAAATTATTGACCTATGGGTCTCTTTTTTAATTCCTATTTGTTCACACGCTGTATGTTAAGAGCGGATATTCATTCATTCTTACAGTTGACATGAAGGAAAACTGAAAACATAGAGGCAGAGCAGGTGTGATTATTACTGTGCTTTTTTCCCTCCTTTACCTCCAAACTCTGAGGAATAAATGACATTTTAAAACTGTCTCATTCCTGTTGTTCTACAGTTTATTATGAACTCATATTATTTTGTTTGTGTATGAGAGACAGAGTGAGTCAGTGCTAAATTTATAGTGTTTTCAGTCTATCTGTGTATTTAACCTTCTGTTGTGACTTTTACATAACAGCGAGTCTGACACTTGACATGAGGCCAACTTGTTTTACAACCATCACATTTACGTAACGAGTTGCATGACAGAAAGGGGACATATTTGCAAGTTATAAATTTGTGGTTTTATAAATACAGACCTGGTTGACCACTCCTCCTCATCCTTGGAGCGCTCTCTGCGAGCGTCCCTCTGTTTCTCCTCTAACCGCTCTTTCTCTGTACTTGCTGTGTCTGTAAAAACACAAAAACATGAATGAGGAAGCCATTAGAGAAACATATGAGGGTCCTGGTGACGGAGTCTTTGTGTGTAGAAGGATACATGCGAGTCAAAACATTGCGTTTATGTGAGGTCGGTGTTACCTGTGTCTCCGTTTTCCATGGCTCTGATGTCAGGCCTCAGCCGGCAGTCTGTTGGTGGCAGTAGTCTCTCCATGCCGGGCTCCAGCTCGTTTAGTGTCATGGCAAAGCTGGTGAAGTTATACATCTACACAGGAGGACACAGCAGGTTACAGTGGGAAAATAACATCTCTGTTCAGAAACTGTTAATAAATGTTACTATTTTTTAAATTGGGCAAAAAAAACCCAACTTGTCCATATGTGTGTGAGCAGCTCTGAGAACAAGTCAAACAGACAGATATCCACTTAAGGTTTAAAGGTTTAATCCACCCAAATCATGAAATAACAGACAGTTTTATTTGTGCAGGTTTTTATATTTTTGAATCTCAGAGATTTCTGCAGAATGGAGGTGAATTAACTTTTGTTTGTGTTGCTCACTTCATTAAAAATTCAACAACATCTCTTTCCAGGAACAGTTTCTCTGTTTCTCTCTGGATAATCCACAGAACACTTTGTCAACAGTTTTCATACTGTAGGTGAAGTGAAAATGGTGAAATGAACAGGAACATAGCAGGGAGAAACTATGTCATCAATAAATATAAAACACATTTATCATCGCCCCTCGAATCTTAGTCGTCCCAGCTGAAGTTAATCATGTAGCATCATTTTCTGTGTGTGTGTGTGTGTGTGTGTGTGTGTGTGTGTGTGTGTGTGTGTGTGTGTGATATTGACCTGTGCTGAGTGAGCAGGCCGTGGCATTATCCTCCACAGTAAGGCACTTCCTGGTATCACAGTCACAGTCTCTTGAACTTCTGGCATCTCATCTGACTCCTCACCTTCACAACTATGTTCCTACACACACACACACAAAGATAAATGACATCATCAGACATGGACCACCAGCTTGACTTCACAGTACGAACAGTCCAAATGCAAACAGGTGATTCACAGAACTACAGTTGCAACAAATTCAACACTCAACGTCTCTCAAGCAACAACGTATGCCATTGCAAGACATCACATATTAGTGCTGGCAATGATCTAATCATACACTACACTTTGAACATAACTCCAACTAGACAACAGCAGTAGCACACTACAGATACCAAAATACATGTTTACCTTACCTTCTACTAAAGCCACTGCATGTTAATGTGAAAGGAAAGATACCGTTTGAGAAAAGAATTTAGAGCGGTGAGTAAATTCACAGATTATTTCATGCTGTAAGACAGAGAAAACATGTCATAGACACATGTGAGAACAAACTGGAGGCAGAATTTCATCTCAGGAGGCAGATCCGGGTCCGTATTCATCAAGCGTCTCAGAGCAGGAAATCAGTCCTAAATGGCCAACAATTCTCAGAGTGATGCAAATATGTTCTTCCTTTTATGTCTATAGCCGTTTTCACACATGAACTCCAGACAATGTCCAGAGAATCATGTCCGGACATTTTCCAGAGCTGCCCTTTCACACATGTAGCACACAGCGGGAGATTATCCAGGTCAGACGCCTACTGGAAATACTGCAGGAGGCAGAAAGTATGCTGCAGTTGTAATTCTGCGTTTTTCAGCTTGTCATAAGAAATAAAACTACTTCTATTTTACGATAAATCACAAGTCCTCTCTCCCATCAGTGCTAGCTTCACAGCAGAGCATTCAGGCTCAGTCGAAACAATGCAGCTTAGCACCAGTTGCACAAGTAAAATAGCAGCTGTGGATGAGAGGCGAGTTAACTGCTGGAAGTCAAAGACGTCATGTTTAAGTTTATGTTCTGCTTGTTCAACAGTTGTAATTGTTCGTACCGTCTCCCTTACTGCCGGATTTTGTTGCACTTACAGCATCGAGCAGTTGTAGCCCACTCACTCGCTTGGACTCAATCGGACGTTACATGGACTTTGTTCTAGGGAGCTGGCAGGAAACGTCCGTTTAATGTCTAGTCTGACTGATTCGGACATTTGTGTTCACACATACAGCTCCTGTGGGTTATGTCTGGAAAGATTTCAGGGTTGCAGTGCATGTGAGAAAGGGGAGTAAAGAGTAAACAAATTTCATCAACTTTCTTAACTCAGGAAATCGCTCCCACCTCAGACAACATTTAGGAAAGTTCCTTTTAGGAACTGCCAGGAGATGACCTTCATGCAGAGACATACATGCACAGAGGAGAGATATTCATTGATGTTAACGGGTACCGTTTAAGGAAAAAATGAATAATTTTTGTGATGAACTTTGTGCAGGATGCTAAAGGGAGCATGTGCTCTCCACATAAACAGAAGTCCTTGCAAACTTAGGCAACAGGGAAAATGCAGCTTCACAACTCTGATGATTTGGGTTTGTATCAGTTTAAGTTTAAGCAGTAATGAATTCAGATTCATTCAGTTACACAAGCGTTGAAGCAAACTGTGCATCATATTATCACAATACATTTCAACCAGCTGTGAGGACACATAAGTTAACAAGGAGTGTCGCTGAGAGGGAAACTGGACAGTGGAAGAGAAATTTCATGATCTCCATGTTGAGATGGTTTGTAACATCATTCCTGTGAGTGAAATAATGCACAAAATATGCAAGATGTGGCAAGATTACAGGTTTAACAGAACAATGAGAGGGCTGAGTCAAGTTAGCAACTATTTTTAATCGTTTTAACCACATGAACGACTTGTCAGTGTTTACTTACAGTGTAATATGCAAATGTTTTATTGATAAATATCATCAGTAGATTTATTAATTTTGACATCATATTTTGCACATATAACCTAGATAACTTAATTACCAACATTATTTGATTTATACACATAAACAAACACATAAAAAGTGCTATTTTCTGTCTAGTTTTACTCTTGTCTAATTAGTATATCAAACTACAAATGTTAGAAAACAATTATAATTTCTGCTTTGCAGCTTTGAGTGTTGTAAAAGTCACAATAAGATTAACTCTTCTCCCGGCTGAAGGTTAGTGCAAGAAGCTTCATAAATAAATGTCGAGTTTTAAAGTATTCTAAAATTAGTCCTTGGTTATTACGAGCGATTCTGAGACGCTTGATATCAGATTTCAGTCAGAGCAACATCTACTGTACTTCTAGTGTAATTCTAAACACTGCTCACCTGTTTCAGCTTTTTTGAGTCTCCTCCCGTCTTCTTCTCTGACTTCTTGTACGCTTCATAGACCTTGGGGTCCACGCTGTACATGCACTCTGTCCATTTTCCGTAGATCACTCGCCTCTTCTTCTTACTGGTTCGACAATAACGACATAAGCTCAGTTCACAGAAAGTAAATCACACAAGTCGCCTGTTGTCGCAGTGTTGCTGTCCTGTTCTTACCTTTTGTCTTGGATATGACCTTCTACTTTGTGCAGCTCTTTCCCAAACATGCCACACGGTTTGAAGTTCAACACGCACTTATCTCCCGTGCTGACCAAAAGAAATATGTTAATCAATAAATAATCAGCGATCCAGACATTTTAAATCAATTACAATAAAAGTATTTGTCACCGTACTTGTGGTTGAGTATCTCCACCGTTCCGTATTGCTCAATCCAGAGTTTTCCTAAGATGATGTTGTGCACACAGCACATTGGGTTTGACCACGTGTACGCTTCTTTATGTCTGTAAGAAATTCACAGCTTGGTTATATTGACTTTATGGCTGTTTTGTAAGCGTTCACCAGTCTTGACTGTGAAGAGTATAAAGTTACAGTCTGTGTTTAAATATCTGAGTGAGTGAGAAAGCAAACAAAACTTTTATAGAAATATTGTAACACACTTCATTCTGAGGGAAAAGTCAAGAATAATCAAAGCATACCCACATGCAAACACTAACAAGTAGCATACTGGCCCGACTATAAGACAAACCCCCTTTTTTCACTTTCACACTCGTCCTGCTGGTTAAAGTCCTCATCTTTGAAGTCTTTTCTCTTATAAAAGTGAAATAATAAATCGCACATTTGTGTATCTTGTCTATTAGTCACATTTTCTCCAGTCAGGCTCTTTGAAGTGGTCAAATATTTTTTCTGGCATTTGTCAGACTGTCTGTTTGTCTTTTCGAGCTCCTCGTCATCTGTGACAGCAGGAATTTCTGGCTGCTTGACATTTAATTCTCAGTGTGTTTCTGCAGTAAAGATGTTTTCACTCGTCACAAATTTATTTCCTCCGTGGCAGAAAAACATGTTACACGAGCCTTCAGAAACTCCTGCGGTTAAACTAAAAACACTTTTCAGGCTGACTGTAACAGACTCACTATAAACAAACTTGAATACACTTTCTCGCCTAGCAACAAGGCTACAAATAACCCATAATGCAACACTCTCTGTAGGAGCTTGTGTTACACCGGTACACTCTCATTGAAAAAGAATATCAAATGTTTCAAACGTTATTTCTAGAAGAAATATATCATCTTATATTCGGGCCAATACGGTCATTAAGACAATTAAATGCAGCTAAAAGCACAACAAATCAAAAGTGAGTGAGGATGCAGAAATCTACACAGATTAAAAGACACAAATACTCACTTTAGTAACTCAAGTGTCATCGTGCCTTTGGGGTCAGCCTCGACACTTTTGCCCCAGAATTTGAGTTTCGGGTAGATGGAGCCATGAAATTCAAACTCTTTCTTCAAAGACTCAGCATGGAAGGCACTGATGGGGGGGTGGTGGCTCACCTGCTCTGAGATCAACCTGTATCCATCATCCTCTCTGTAAAAAACAAAACAAAAACAAAAACAGAAGAAAACTCACATTAATTAACAAGATTTCTATTTACCAGCAATGCAAAGCTGTACTAAGCAATTTCAGCTTCTAAAAGGTGTAAAAAGTCTTCTCTGATACCTTGTGAGTTCATATGTCTCCCCCAGTAAAGGATTAAATGGCTTTCCAGTCCTTTCCCACTGAGATGCTACAGCTGAAACTGCAAATGCAGCAACAACCTGTCACAGAGACATTACTGGTCATTACTGTGCATTTATCTGTCCAGATGTGTTTAGAACAACGCTGACGACACAGAGCAGAGAGAAAGCAAAACAAGCGGAAAATCTGACAAAAACACAACATCAGAGTGTTAATTTTACCTGCATGCGGTCTATGGAGTCAGGTAAACTGCAGGCTTTGTGGATGAGGTGAGTGTGTTCCATGTACTCCGAGATTCTCTGGAGAAAACTCAGCGGCTCGTTAAACTCAACCGGCATCGCTATTTTGGATAGCTCCTGCAAGAGACCAAAAAAAACCCAGATAAATAAGCATTAACATACAGTATATATCCAAATTTTATACCAGATTCAAAGTGTGACTCAGCAGTGTTATGTAATACCTTCCTTGTAAAGGTCCTGCACCATACTACTTTCCTTTTATACAACAATAATGCACTGCCTTTTAACTGTAGTAGTGACAAAAGATGTGTTTTTTTTTATTTATCGTATTCAGATGTTCATTTAAGTTATTTTTGGATCTTTCAGATGGCTGCAAAAAATGCATTCCCCAAACCAATTATAGCCAGCTGAGCAGAAATAAGAGCAGAAAGAGTTCACGCATGACTGATCTTGTAGCATCACGATGAGAGTGGAAACAAGTGCACATTCAATTATTTAAAAAAATACTTGTCACGCTCACCCCGGACTCTGACTACAGTTTGTTTGCAGCAAATCTGATGTTAGAAATTCATATTATATCCTCTAAAAGAGTAACTGCATAAAATATCAGCTTTGCATAGTAGCTTTGTATTCTCATGGTTCGGTTATGGAGGAAGCAGGTAGGACTCACCATGCCGATGCATTTCTTCAGTATGCTCCACACACTGAAGTTGTTTCTGGAGATCATTTCAGATGGCAGGGTTTTCCTGGTAGACATTTTGACCAAAAAAGATTAAAAAGATCTTGTGAAAAATTAAAAAAAACACCAAATATCTGACAGTGTATCTGTTAACAGCTTACTCCTAAGCACAAAAAGTGACAGGATGTCATCAAAGAACACAGTTTAATACACTGAAATCTAGATGACTAACTAGCTACAGCAAAAGATACTCTGCAGTGGAGGAGTGCTCATAAAAATGTGCCTGCTCTGGTCTTGTCTGCTTCCACATGTAAGTGCATGCATGTTGGAGCACCTCACCCAAATGCTGTAACATGCATACATATGTACATGCATACCAAACTTGTGCATGACCCCTCACCTGCGCTCCCATACTCCATTCTCCTGTGCAGCGCTGCCGTCAGTCACCTGCTTGCTTTCAAACACCAGGGCATCCTTAAAACTGACCTCACAGGAATCATCTGACTCCAGCCCTGAAGTAGATGCACAGAAAAGACGCTTTTCATTCATTTTAACACAAGAAGCAAGTATATTTAACTACTTGAGACCTCTGGCAGCCCATCAATCTGCAGCAAGTGACCCTGTTAACTGGCGGCTTTTGGCTGACTGCGTCCATGATTGCTTGTAGTGATGGCAGCTGTTGAAAAACACCAAGGGAACCTACGGCGGCTCACGAAACTCACGAAAAAAAAAGGTCCTCTATAGAGCCAGCATTTGGTTTGTCCATTCTGGACTACTGTAGAAACATGGCGGTGCAAAATAGCGGTCTCCGTGGAAGAGGACCTGTTCCCTATGTAGATCTAAAGGGCTCATTCTAAGGTAACAAAAACACACTAATTCTTATTTTCAGGTGATTATACACTAATTAAAACATACTTATGAATATTATATTCCATTTCTGCCAAGTCCGTTCTGCTACATTTTACACACTGCACCTTTAATTACAAAGTTAAGGTTAATTATTGGGTTAAGTTTAATGTGAATATGGGTCACTTTTCCAGCTGAAAATAATGGTATAAAATCTTCTGCAGTGCTTATCTATACATTTTGTTTCCAACATTAAAAGGGGACCTATTATGCTCATTTCCAGCTCTATATTTTTATTCTGGGACTCCACTAGAGCAGCTCTGCAAGATTTACAGTTCAAAAAACTCCTTATTTATCTTATACTGGCCCTTTATGCAGGCTGCAGTTCAGCCTCTGTCTCTCAATAGGCAGTTTTAGCTCCTGTCTCTTTAAGGCCCCCCTCCCAATGAGCCTACTCTGTTCTGATTGGCCACAGTGTTGCCAGATGTACGATCAATAGCTATCGTATTTGCATGATAATTTTGCCTTCTGTACAATGTAAGGTCAATGATAGCAAAAGTCCCATAATGTACCATAATTTGATCATTTTGTGACAGTTAGTAATAGTAGTTGCAATCAGTCTAGGCTATTTCAGTTTAATTCCTTTCGCAAACACAAGGATAGTAAAATATGGATCCTATGTCTGTGTTTATGCTTCTATTCTCACATCACCTCTTTCCAGCCAATCATGCTTGTTGTGATGATAAATGTGACTCATGTTTATCATCGCAACAAGCATGATTGGCTGGCCCGCTCATTTGAAGAGAGTTTGCATGAGTCGAGAGATAGCTTATTGCTGCATCTATGTGAAATAAATAAATAAAATGAGTGCTGAATCAGACCGATGGAGTTATGGACACATAAAGTAGCCTGTTCGAAGATTGCACAACGGTAGGCTATGTGGAACTTTAGCTGATAAGGTAAGCATGTTATGTATTTAATTCCAACGTAGATCCTGAACAGGCTACAACTCGTGTTGTTATAGTTTACTAATATAGCCTTTAGTTTATTGAACAGCTATGCTTTTGTTTTCAGTGTTGGAACATTTTTATTTGAGTGAGTCCCAAAAGACTACCCTCTTCCACGCACCATATAACTACATCAGCAATTTTTTTTTTTTTAAATAATGTGGCTAAATTTGTAGGCAGTGTCAAAATGTTGTTTGTTTCTATAAATACGTGTTTTCTGAAATTACACAATTACGCCACATTTATTTTAAGCCTCTGGTACGACACTTTAACATTTCCCATCTGGCAATGCTTATTGGCCAGCTTTCCAGAAGCCTGCTGAGGGGCAGCCATATCAGAGTCGTGTTAAGTTACCACTGATGAAAATACAACATTCCCTGCTTCATATTAAAAGGCTTTAAATGACTTAATAATGGGAGACTTTTAATGTGAAGAATTCACAGGAAATTACATGTGTTCCTCACCAAATTAGAAGAGCTTTGTTAGGCAAAACAACAACATATGGAGATATTTGGAGCTCTTTGTTCAGCGGATCAGTTAGAAGTAATGCAGGGAGGCATAGTACAAGCAGAAACAGCCACAGTGATGATGATGTTTAATGAAGAGCTGCAAATGACCAGCACACCTCCAACAGGTGAACAACTCATTTTATTTTGCCACGCTGTGTAATGGAAAAAACACTCACAGCATGACAGCTTGACTCAAGTAATGGCTCAGCATAAACACACAAAAAAATATTGGAAAAAATACCATAATGTTAGCAGAGCTGAGCACTGAACTTGCATGTTGTGCTGGAGCAGATGACCATATAAAGACATCTGTCACGAGCTGACATCAGCTCGGGTTGAAAGTAGAAAAGATGTTGGAAACTGAGCATTCAGAGCAGTCTGAAGCCGGTGCTTTTTGCTCACAGGGATAACGTCTGCAAACGTTTATCCCGTTATTCGACACTTTGGGCGCGTTTACTATAAACATCCGACATTGTAACACTATATGTCTGACTGAAAAGAAAGAAAAGCATAATAGGTTCCCTTTAATGCTTCTTGCTCAGCACACATATTTCACTTGCGTAAATAGTTAAAAACAGCACAGATTCGTATGTATTGAAGTCACCAGCTAACAGGGTCACTAGTAAGATCCGAAACACCTGTCTCACCTGTCTCCGCGTCGTAAAACTCCTCCTCGCTGTTCATACTGAGCAGACAAAGTAACTGTGCGTTACTCAGAAGTCATGTTTCCACCAACCGGCCCAGCCTCTCTGCAAAGCATCACAGACAGCCAGACACACACCTGCAACAGCACGGACACCTCGTTACAGCGAGCAGGGCAGCTAGCTGGCTGTGGAGGTTAAAGCCAAACATGTGTCTTAAGCTTGCTATGAAATAAAAATAACCGCTCGCTGGCTCTCTGCTCCCCAAACAGCCTCAGCTACTAGTTAACTTAGCTATCTGACTAGCTAACTAGCCGTTAGCATCGCTGAAGAGTGGGCAGCAGAGATTAGCTAACGCTATCAACACACTCACTGACACACAAATACCAACACGGAGACGGACACGAAGATTTAAACACAGTTTAGTAAAGTATACCTGTGAATTAAGGTCAAATTAGAGCTCTAGTAACATAAACAATCGAAGAGAGTACAGTCGCTGGAGCAGGGCGGAAGTGGGCGGCAAGGACACCGTGACTGACAGGTGCGTCGGCCAATCAGATCGCAGCCAGGAGCGGACTAGAAATAGAAGGCAAAGAGCAGAAGTTCAGTCCAGCTGCTGTTTTCAAGTAATAAACAAATAATGTGACATTTAAGTCTTCACAGGACTTCATTACAGGCTGGATGGAGGTGACTTCTCAAATATCGAGTTAAATAATAGGTCAATTCATATATTACTATGTATTAAGGTTTTTAATGGCTTATATGCACAGTTTAATGGGGTCACAATTTTTCAAGTCTGTCCTAAAACAACAGTCAGGAGCCCAAATGAACATTGAAATAGATTTTTCTTGCCATAATCATTCCTTCTGTTCATACTGGCCATTAGAAAACCCTTGCATAATGCATTCACAATGTAAGTGATGGGGGCCAAAATCCACAAGCTTCTTTCTGTGCAAAAATGTATTTAAAAGTTTATATGAAGCTAATATGAAGCTTCAGTCATCCAAATGAGTCAAATCAAGTAGAAATCTTTCAACGTTACAGTTAAAGTTTTAAATTAAAGCATTCAGTTTCAATATATCATCTGTGTGAAATATCTATTGACTTTGGCTGATGTCTATCCTTTCTATTTGCTAATAATACATTAATACATGATGAATATCCATTAATAAATATCCTTGGATTGAGCCCAACAAGTCTGTAGATATAAATGTTAGTATGACATAATAAAGTGTTTTATGAATAATCCATTAAAGGCATTCTGGTCCAGATCCTCTGCAGACCTTTCCTAAAAGGTAAGTTGGTCCATTGTAGGTCTTCATGATGAATTAAAGGGCTAAAACTACAAATGAAGCATCTTGCTGGACTCAGCAGAAGGAGGACAAACAGCAGTCAGAGATTATTCCCAACCTGGCAACCCAAGAGTTGTCCTTAATACTGTCTTACAACTTCTCTTTGAAACATCTGTAAAGGATTCATTATTAATAAGCATGTAATAAATGGTCTATAATACACATTATTGGAGTTTTTATTAATGTGTTGTATATGTCAACAATTTTCCTATGAAGACATATTTATTACAATTGTGTTTTACTATATTGTCATTCATTATCTGTTTATACACCAGCATCCATACCCACAAGAGTTATAGTTGTTGTCAAATGCTTTAATAATCACTTAAACTGTTTATAACTTCATTATAGTGCTTTATAAGCCATTTATTAAATATTTATATTCTGCTTATATATGCTAATATGGGGGTTAAAGTAAAGTTTTACTCCTCTGATTCATAAAAATGACATTTATCCAGATATCCATTTATCTTTTTACTTCATGTACCCGTTCTTTACTTCTTTTCTATGGTGGATGTATTGATGGACAGCACACTGAGCAATCAGAAACCCCGCGTGTCTCTCGACACACCTACTTTTGTGTCCAATGAGAGGAGGAGGAAGACGATGGTGCTGATGAAGAAGACCAGTGAGCCAATAATAAAACCATCTGGATTCTGCTCTGCACAGGACAAAGGTGTGGCACTAAGAAGGAGTAATTTAAGGCTTAATTAATCAATCAAAGTATGTTAGTATCACCCCATTAAATATTCACCTGAAAAAACAGAAAGACATTAAAAAATGTGACGTATCCTGCGAAACACCACGTGCTCCATTCAGTGACTGCAGGATGTCTTGATTTTGTTTTAATTCAATTTAAGTATGAAGACGAACCATCTTCAACATTTTGGGCAAATAACCAAACAGATAAAGGGTGTGACGCAAAATGTTTCCAATTTATGGCCACAGAGGACAACATGCGCGTTCAATTAAATAAATTAGTCCTTCCTAATTAGCTGAGATTCCGCAGGAAAACAGAGGAGGACGCTGTGGTCTCACTAAACACGACTCAAGTCATCCACAAGGTGGCAGCTTCATACCTGTAATCAATTAACTCTGAAGTTAGAGATTGGCTTCAAAATACATATGAATTATATATATATATGGCAAATATCTGAAACCTCTTTAATCAGAATCCCATTTAAAGTGTCACATAGAAGTGAATATATTGAAGTGATTGAGGTCTACTGAAGTCCAAAGAGCAGTTTTTAGTTAAATGGGCGATTTGCCAAGTAAATATTTAATCAATCAAGCTGCTGCTGGTGTAAATATATAATAGCTGCATACACAGAGTGATAAATGGTTATAATTGGTCTGTTTAATTGGTTGTCAGATTTCCAAATGAGAAAGTAGAAATATGGTATCAGATGTATAATAAAAAGGACTCAACTGCGTCAAGTCATTAGAGAAGGACACCGGAAAAACTTCTGAAATAAAAGCTTATAAATTGCATGTCTGCCTCTGGTTGAATTTGAAAAGAAGATATAGTGATAGAAATGTTGGTCGTAAATCTATTTTGGGGAATAGGATAACTTCCATTAGGGCATTTTAATTTTGCTCAGTTATTTCTATTATATTTTATTTTGTGATCTAGGCCTAGGCTATATGGCTAAACTATAAATAGTTGATATAAAGTAATCAAAACTGTGTAAATGCTTTCTTTAGGCTATACAGATGGTTTATAAAGATGAAAAATTAGGAAAATAAATGCTTGAATTTGGTGATAAGGGGGGGAAAACATTACTTTTTTGTCAAGGGTCAATTAAGGAGCTTTATTTTGCAAATGATGACCGGAAATCAAGTTTAATTTGCGTCACATTGACCATGCGGGTCAACGCCTGCCCTCATCTGTGCGTGAATCATGGCAAAGTTTCAGTCCTCTGGATGAAGAGCACCCGGTCGGATCTCTTCAGTGAGCTTTGAGCTGCGGACTTTAACTTTTACCACATTTGTGAAAACATCATGATCACCCCAAACTGAAAAAGCTGAACTTATTTTTATTTTTTTCTCACCTGAAACAGAAGAGGAAGTTGTGAACGAGAGTCGAGATGAGCAGAGAAGGAGACAAGAGCGCAAAGAATGCGCTCCGGAGCCAGAAACTACCCAGGACGCACCAGCAGAGTGTCATCCAGAAGAAGAAGAAAGAAGCGTCTTCTAAAGATGCTCATGGTGTCTTTCATTCAAAGGAGACACAGTCAGGTCAGTGCGACTCCGGGAAGGAGGTGAAAACAGCGGGACTGCTGGGAAAACGTCCGGGAAAACCCTCATCAAATGTCCCCGTAGAGTGCCAGAGGAGCCCCGGCGCGCAGAGGAAACTGTCCGATGCCAGCAACGCTTCAGAGGACCTGAGCAAAGACTCCGGCTGCCTGTCTGGGAAACTCTCCTCCTCAGACAGCAGCTCAGAAATATCCGACTGCCCCTCCGACGGCAACAAGCAGGACTCTCCAAGCAGCGACAATGAATTAAGCTGGACAGACGGCAGAGCTTATGTGAGCCCGGACAGAGAGGAGAAAGACGACGGCAAATTGTGCGCAAAAGCAGCGACGGATCCCTGCGCTCTGCACCCCGATGCTGCCGGAGGGGGTCCCAGTTTGTTTAACTCTTCAGGAGCATTTATGGATCTTATGATGGGAGAAACAACCGAGGACCTCGCCAGGGAGGTGGAAGACCTGAGATCAGAGAACGAGTATTTGAAAGTAAGTCTAATTTACTTTAGATTTAATTTAGTTTAATTCAATTTGTTTAACTTGATTTGCAATTTTAATTATATTTGCATGATATCCGGGTGGTTTGCATCTACATTTCAACATATCTGTGAGTTAGTTTGTGCTTCTTTATCAGATCAAAAGTGGGTCCCAGAGAGAGGCTCACAGACTCTGAACATCAGAGCCGATTTTCTGTAAACGCTCACGTCAGTCTTCATTAGTGACTGTAGGACAAATAAGAAACCGGCATGCAACAATCAAGAGTCAAGAGTCATTTTCTAAATAAAACTCTTATCTTTGACATCAGGAATATTTTCTAAACAGAAGAGGAGTCATCGACTGGAATGTCTTTTTTTTTTACTAGTGCAATTAAAAAGCAGGAAATGACTCAGTAACTCAAAGTTGTGACTCGCAGATTCATCTGTTTGTTGTCATTTAATTGAACAATAACATCAATGCAGTGTGAGTGGTGGAGGCTGTTTTCCTTTCACTTTTAAGTGTGTAAGACTTGCTTTATAAATACTGTAGTTCTATATGAGTCACTATATCACTTGAGCATCAATGTTTTTACAGGAAGATGAAGTGAGTTGGGAGTTTAAAAAAAAACAAAACAAAAAAAACAACTAAAAGGTCCAGTTGGAGGGATTATTTGCTTGTTCTTCTCCTTCTTCTGTGTTGCAGGAAATTAATAATAAATAAATAAATACATAAGAATAGGGAGCACATACAAGGGCCAGAGACCAAGTCACAAATAAAATGGACAGAAAAGAAACACATATCATATTCACAGGATGTTCTCAGTGGTGATTGAAATCTAATCTACTGAGCATGCTCATAAGATGCCATTTCTACCACTGCATATACTCATCCTTTCAAATCCGGAGATTCAGCTAGTTTCCAGTGTTTTAAGTCTGGAAGTTGTAATCATACCCACTATAATGAAAAATGCACACGTTGATATATTTAGTATTTGAGATCTGTCCCATAATAAACATAAATCAGCAGTCAAAAGGATTTCTGAATCAAACCATCCATCAGCACTTTGATAACTGGCCTACAATGGTACATTTTTGTCTATATACAATGTAAGTGAAGTGAATGTTTCCTGACTTTAAATTTCACTTCAGCTGCTCAGAGCGAACGTGAGCTTGAGTTGCCATAATAGACAATAATTAATTTACTTTCATTTCCTTAAAAAAAAACAAAGCTTATTACATATTATTTCAATATACATGTGGATAGTTGACAGTTATGCTAACGAGTCTGTGAGGATGCACTTAAGCTTGAGCTAAATGCTAACATAAGCATGCTAAAATGCTTACAGTAAGAATGCTGATGTTTAACAGGTGTAATATGATAAAAAATAAATAAATAAATAATACATTTAATTTGTGCTGCACTTTTCATTCATAGTGAAACTCAAAGTGCTATTTACCTTGTTTACTATCTTAGAGTGTTAGCGTGCTAATATTGGCTAATTAGCGCTAAACCTGAAGTGTTTGATGGGAAAGTCATAAGTTTTTGACGACAGAATTTGGTCATAAACCAAAGTATTTGACAAAGTTTATTGATCACCAAAGTTATTACAAATCACCCTGAAGGGAACATGAAGATTTCTACTAAATTTCATGGTAATCTATCCAACAGTTGTTGAGATATTTCACTCAAAACCACAAATGTCAACCTGGTGGTGGGCGCTAAAGTCAAGGGATCACCAAAGTCAGTGGGATTCATCCTCTGGAGATCATGAATGTCTGTACAAAATTTCATGTCAATCCATCAAAACAATTGTTGAGATATTTCAGTCTGAACCAAAGTCATGGACCAACCGTCAGACTGTGTGTTGCTAGCATGACTAAAAACAGATTTTAACAATATGTCTGCATTCCTGGTCTTAATATCTGTATTTGTGTGTTTCTCCCAGGATGAGGTGGAGGAGCTGCGCTGTGAGATGCTGGAGATGCGTGACATGTTCCAGGAGGAGGAGGTGTACCAGCTGCAGGAGCTGCGGCTGCAGCTGGAGCAGGCCAACAAGACCTGCCGCATCCTGCACTACCGCCTCCGCAAGGCAGAGCGCCGCAGCATTCGAGTAGCTCAGACGGGACAGGTGGACGGGGAACTAGTCAGGACACTGGAGCACGATATCAAGGTCAGAAGTTCTCTCACTTCTCCTCCCTCTCTGTGTGTGCTCATGTGGTCACATTCACTCACTCACTCGCCACCAACAAACAGTAAAAGCTCCTTCTCTTAAAATTGGCTTCTGACTGAATCACTGCCATTCCAGTTGCTGACATCAAAGTGAACACTTGCTGTTCGTACCACAAAGCTATTTCTCATTTCAGTACACTAAACAGTGATTGCCTTGTTCATGCACACTGAAAGACTGTAATCAGTTGACAGCACACTGAGTCATGACTGTTTGCTGTGCAGTAAAGTGCTCCCTGCTGTTGAGCCACACCACAAAAATTTCATTAGGTCTAAATGTCTTCATCATGCATCCTGTTTATATTTTTGTCGTACCGTTGTGTAATTATGTGGTGGGTTGTTCTCCATGAGTAGGAAACATAAAAGCACAGTAACGCTCATTAGAATCACAGCAGGTCAATCTCTGTGTTGTTAAATGAGACTCTGTGGTGGCGGCTGAACTCTGTTTCTTTGAATCGGGCTGTGCATGGTGTGAGATTCCCACCAGCCTCACTAGACGCCCACCCTCAAACCCGTCCATCCACTTATATGAATTCCTGTCACAGCCAAACCAACTGCTGCACTCAGTCACAAAATAAATTATGTTCATGAGGATCAAAAAAAAAAAATGGGGCAAAAGATTTTCTCACAGCTCTTGTTTTGATGGGAGTAATCTGCTTTGTTGGCTTTGCTTATAGGTTGCAAAGAGTGTTTCCCTGCGGCTGTACAACGAGCTGGAGGCTGTGCAGAAGAAGAATTCCCAGTTGGAGTGGGAAAACGAGGCGTTACGTGAGAAGACGCAGGAAATGGAAGTGGCAAAGCAGGTCCTGCAGGCCGAGGTGGAGAAAGCAAGAGAGGTGGGACATTACATCAATGTATTTTAGACAAATTGGGTCTTTAATTGGGTCTTTATATGCAGCCTTAATCTTGACAGATCCATAAGCTGCAACCGCCAAAACGCTCCATAAACATCCATCCCTTTAGTCAGGAATCCCTCCCTCCATTTCTGCTGTTACCCCCCACAGCTGCACCCATCCCAGCCAGTTGTCGCCCTCATCCCTCTGTCACCCTGATGTCAGATGACATATGACCCCTTACAGATCAATGATATGAGAGGAGGGCACGGCCGGCAGCTGCCTGGTGCCTGAGCAGGGTGAAGCAGCCTGGTATGCTGAAGTCTGAACTCGAGGCACAGCTGACATCCTCAGCTGAGAGGACAGAGAAAAGGGAGACAGGGTGCAAACGAGTGAGAGATTACAAATATAGACTCTCTCTCTCTCTGGCTTTCTCTCTTTCTGGTTCTATTAAGCTCGGCTAAATCTGGATCAGCTTGTATTATGGCATTCGAAAAGGCATACTGACCTACAACCATCAATGAACGGTGGCTACCACACCCTCACAGTGACTGAATTTCCAGTCTGCTTTTTATTCTTGTCGCCTCTCCTGCGATAACGATCGTGCACTCTGGTGACACGTGTTTGGTTTAATCCAGGATTCGGTGCTTTGGCATGAGCTCAGTCTGGCCCACTCAGCTGAGACAGTTGCTAGTCCCTTTGATCCCAGCAGGGAAATCCACTTAGATTACCTAATCTAGGAGCACAAAACACAGTCTAGATCGATGGGAAGGAGGATGAACATCTCAGAGGCCACAACTGGACTGTCTGTGACCCTGTTTGTTGGACTTTAATGGTAACAGTGAGCAGCACATGCCTGAGCAATAACGAAATCAGGATTTTAGAATGCAGCACAGCTTTGAGCAATTCCTCTGTTCAAGAAATGTCAACGTTTATCTCCATCATGCATATTTTTATTAGTAATGTCACATTCAGGTCACATTGTGTCACACACAGCGTCACTGACCTTGAATTGAAAAGACTGTGACCCACTGCTTATGTTATCCACTTCTAGTCTGTAGAAGATGACTATTATTAACACTGCGACATCCTGTCTAGTGTCTAGGAGTGAGACAATACTGCCACACAGACGCTTACATTCCTCTCATGCTCAGACTTGGAGATTAATTCACTCATGTAGAATAGGGATGCACTCGGAGGTGAGAAAAAGCTTAAATTAAATGATTTTGTGCTTTCGTAGCCCACCGTGGACATTGCATTTATTGCATTTAGGTGTCTCTGAAAGTAGCACAAGGGCATGATGAGCATTTTAAATTACATTTATTCAGAAGTGACAAGATTGATACCACTCTAATGTCTGTTTAATTTGAAGCTGGAGCTATCAGCCAGCTAGCTTAGCTTAGCATAAAGACTGAAAACAGCTAGCTTGGCTCTGTCCAAAGGTAACAAAATCCACCTAATAACACCTCTAAGGTTCACTCATTAACACTTTATATCTTGTTTGTAAAAGTAATTTGCGGGTTTACAGGTTGTTATATGCCGCATGGTTACAACAGACTCCAGGAAAGCACTGAGTCCGGATGTAGTCCTGTAAATATTCCCCATAAAACCACAAATTGTTGTTTTTCCACTTCAGTTTTTGTGCGTATTACACAAATCTTTCTGATAATTTAGTTACCTTTGGACAGAACAATGATAACTGTTTCCCTGTTTCCAGCCCTTATGCTAAGCTAACTGGCTACTGGTTCCAAACAAATATGAGGGTGGTATCAATCTTCTCATCTAACTCTCCACCAGAAAGAGAATAAAGGATTTCCCAAGGTGTCGAACTTGATCTGTATTTGTATCTGCTGATCTTCGGGAGATTTCAGTGAGGTTTCTGTAGAGCTAAAGTTCTTCATGTTGTCATGTATATCACAGTTTTAAAAGGTTGATAAAGATATCCAAAAAAATGCAGTTGAACTTGTATGTTTTATGCTTAAATTTAAAAAAAATCAAGACATCTAAAAGCATTTTCATGTTTTTTTTTAAACTGGCTCCTCAGTGACAACTTGCTCGGTGGGATCTGTTTTTGGCCGAGATATTTTATTTATCACGCTTTTGATCAAACTCTCCCATTTTTTTGTTCTCCAGAGCTCTGTGAAGAAGAAAAGCATCAGATCAACAGCCAGTAAGGCTGAGAGGAGGCTCTCTCAACAGATTGAGGTTTGATATATTCATTATTCATGTCTCTCTTCTTCAAATTTGGCAGCACACATGAGAAATTGCATATTGCAGTATACTTGTTCATCATCCCCAACAGAAACATAATCATTGTTGTGTGTTTGCTGAAGGATGACAGCGCCGATCTCAAGTGCCAACTCCACTTTGCCAAAGAGGAATTAGCTCTCATGTGCAAGAAGCTCACAAAGTTGGTGTCAGAGAGTGAAGGCATGCACGAGCGGCTGGCCAAATACCACTCAGCTTACGGCGACATAGATGCCGCCCAATCACCTGAAGGCAAACAAAACTCCAACCACGCCAGGGATGCAGAAGTCAAAGTTCACTTGAAACTGGTTGAGGAGGAGGCCACGCTCCTGAGCCGGCGCATCGTAGAACTGGAGGTGGAAAACCGTGGACTGCGAGCAGAAATGAGCGACCTGAGAGAGAAAATAGGAGGAGGAGGGGAAGAGGAAGAAGAAGATAATCGGGATGTGTTGGAGGAAAATCTGTCACCTTCTACGCCGGTGAAGGACAGAAAGGGAAGGGAAGAAAGTTTGAAAATGGACGAGGAAGCAGCTAAAGGTAAAAGTGCAGAGGAGACATCTTTGCTTTGCAGCCAGTCACAGGCTGAAGGGATGATCACCACTTGTCATATTACTCGAGAAGGTCCTGTAGGTGGTGAGTGGGACCCTTCAGACAGTCATGAGAGTGATAACAACAAAAACCTTGACAGTGGACTCAAAGGAATGACTCTGAAAGACTACGAAAGTCTTCTCACTCTCAGAGATCACTCCTGCATTTTGAGTTCAGCCATCCAGCTCCTGATGACACCACCCAAAAATGGCCATTGCTCATCTCCCTCATGTGCTTTTGTCTCTCCGACAGATGTGGACTCAAAGGGTAAAGCACAGGCCATTTTCCTACCTGGGCCTTTAAATGAGGCATTAGAGCTTCTACAGGCCATGCTGTTGGCTTTCATTGGGAGGGTGGAGACGCTTCTAACAGGAGAAGATTTAGGCAAACTCTCCCTTAGCAAGGAAGGACACGTTTGGGATACATTCTCCTCTCTCTGTGGAGAAAGTCCAGATCATGACGTGGATCAAGAGTCACCAAGTAAGCGGGAGTGTGTTGAAGATCTCCGCACAACAGAAGTTAAAGAGAGAGCAAAACAAGTGACACAACAACCTTCCTTCCAGTGGGACCTAATCCACAGCTACAGGGACCCGAAAATGAAACTTTCCCTGCAGATTCTGTGGATCCTTCATCAGTGGTGTCAAGTTAAAGGACCCGGCCTGCAGGGAAAAGAGGTGCAATTGCAGATCACTTTCATTTACTGTTTCAAATAAGCAAAAATATGGAGCTTGTTATAACAGACATTAAGGTAAATATCTGATATATCTTTGATTCAGGGTAGAGACAAAACCGTGTCTGTGTTGCGGGGTTTGTTGCTGAACCTCAGTGCAGAGCTTCAGGATGAGTGGATCACATTCGATAGTGAGGCCAAGACCCCGCAGGACAAAGCAGCTGAGGTAAGGATGGTGTTTACCCTTCAGGCATATGTGTCTCCCCTGCTGTGTGATACAGCGGGAAGTCCTTCTGATGATCTCTCTCCCTTGCCACACGTCCTCTTGACTCTCAGTTCAACAGGCATCATGAAAAGACTCATGCCAGAGTATTTAGGCTAATCTCTTGTAGAGACTGCAGCCAAACAGGGCAGGCATGTTCAAATCTGCTGCATGATGAACACACACTGAACTGATTCTCTGTATTGTGCAAACCTCTGGAGGTACATGCATGTAACTCTTCAAACGATTCTTAACACTTACAGCTCCTTAATGATTGTTTCCAGCTGCTTGATAATACAAATACAGCTAGTCTTAATGCACCCCAGATAAGAAATGTAATCTAACATTTGAGTTGTTGCCACTGAACTGTTGGTGCTTTGCACAGCATGACTCAAGATCTGCTTTGCAAGGACCAGATTTATTTCTTTAATGGTTGTTTTTCCTTTTTCCTTCTAACTCCACTGACTAGATTGTAATCCCTCCTTTCCTCAGAGGCACATTTAGTTTGCGTTGATAAAACAAGAGTGCCACGGCTCTGTGAAGCTGTACTTTGGCACAGCAGTTCTTGGAGCTAAATGCTAACATGCTGATGTTGAGCAGGTACAATGTTAACTTCCAGTTTAGCATGTTAGCATTATAGCATTTGCTAATTAGTGTCAAACACAATGTACAGCTGAGGCTCATGGGCATCATCATTAGTTTTGTAGGTTTTTCGTCAAAAACCAAAGTTATGGACAAATTGAAATGTTCTAATTTCTCATTTTCTTTGTAGTTTTGGCAGGAAAGACAGCGGAGCAATGTAAAACATTACCAGCTGTGGGCCTGACTCAGAAACTGTTTTCCAGCAGGTTTTCTGACATCCCACAGTGATGACAAAGAACAATAAAATAGCATAAAAACATGACAAACAAAGAAACACTAAATGACTAAACAACATGCCTGTTTTTAGGAGTGATATGAGAGTTTTTTCCCCTTTTTTTATCTGATGATGGCCCTAGATGAAAAGTTAACAGATCATCAAAGTGATTACATTCATCCCGAGGGCATCATGAATGTATGAAGCAGATTTTATGGAAATCCATTCAATAGTTGTTGAGATATTTCAATCTGGACCAAGGTGGTTCATCGATACACAGTTGCCATCACTAGCTCCACTCTACTAGTGGGGCTAAAAATTCTCAGAAGTAACATGATTTACAAGTTCAGTAACCATTATTTTCCTGTTTTTTCTTTGTTCAGAGTGTTGTCAGTGGTGTCTTTCAAGATGATCATCAGTCTGAAGCTGACAGGTTGGTGTTTTCTACCATCATTCACATTTTGTTCATGAGGTCACTGAGGTCGTAACTCATGAATCACCTGCTGTGTTCATAGAATGTGCAGCTCAAAAGGAAAGAGACTGAGGCGACAGTTTTCTCCATACGACTCCAAGAAGAAGAACTGGTGCTATCTGAACCAGGAAGCTGCCCAGCTGGACCGAGAGGACCCTGTTAAGACGTGGGACCATCTAATCATGCCGCTGAGCTTCCCTGATCTTGACTTTGAGCAGATGTCCATGGAAAGAAGCCACACTGCCCCAGAGAAATCTACCGTCCGCATCTACTACAGCCCCCCGTCAGCTCGCAGAGTCCAGCTGGCTCAGCTGAAGCAAAGCCCCGTCGCAGACGCAGAATCTGTCGACACGTCCTCTCCTTGGTGCACGCCACCGACCTCGTTTTCTCCTCTTTGTCTGGGCTCCTCTACTAACCTGAGCGATGACATGAAGGAAATGACGGCCAGCTGGAGGCAGACAGTTCACGGCAGTTCACAGGTGAAGAGAGGGAGATTATTGGGGCGGTGGGTGGACGTGGCCTGCTCAGGCACTCAGACCCACATGAAGCCGCAGATGGTGAGTGTCGGTCTGCAGACAGATGGACCGATCAATGTGAGAAACAGCCCTTCCCGGGTCCTGAACTCCTCTTTGGTCTCTGCCCGAACTCACCACATCTCCACCTCACTGGACAGAGTAACAGGCAGAGGCGAGAGGACCAGATCATCCACCTCCTCGCCTAAATTGTACCGAAGACACTCTGCATCCGGTGCATCCTCTGTCCCCTCATCCACCAATTTGAGCTCCTCCTCATCTGCGTCCACTTCAAGAGATCGAGCACTGTGGAACCTGTCTCACCAAAGCCAATCTGGCCTCACATGGACCCGCCAAACCGGTCACAGAGCAGCTGCAGGACAGAACCACAGCTCTCTAAGCAGTGAACTTTCAGGCCGGAGTGCCAAGCCCCCCAGCAAATCTGCAGGCGCCAACCGTTATGGTTTGGTCACAGAGTTCCTGCGCAGGGTGAGCGGCCGGACGGCAGAGAAACCAGTACCGGTGGCGGGGCAGAAGATGAAGAGCAGCGTGAAGAGTCTGGAACGTGTTCCAACGAGGCCTCCGGCCGCCACGCTGCACAGGAACGACAGCGTGACCAGGATCGTCAACCAGAGGTTCATGAAGCAGAGAGAGGAGGCCAGTCGAGCCCAGAGAGAGGAGAAGGGGAGCAGCCTGAACCACAGTGTCAGACACAGCAACAGCACCATCACAGCTGAGGTGTGTGTCACAAAAACATTATCTGTTTACTTATGTGCAAAAACACCAATTAATGCCAGTTTGATGAAGCTCATAATGTTCGTTTCTGTTGAAACTAGAGCTACAACTATTGATTATTTTTATTATCAAATGATCTATTGATTATTATTATCATCTTGTCTATACAATGTTAGTAAATATTTTTAAAAAGGTCGATATAATTTCTCATAGCCCAATTTGATATCTTCACGTCTTGTTTTGTCCGACCAACAGTCAGACAGTTTACCATCATGTACGAAAAAGAAAAGCATCCAATTTTCACATTTGAGAAGCTGGAAATTTTTGCAAATGTTTGATATTTTTGCTTTTTAAAATGACTGAAAAGATTATTCGATTGTCAAAATAGTTGCAGATAGATTTTCTGTTGATCGATTAATATTTACAGCTCTAGATGAAACTCCTGTATGTCACTTATAAGACTGTAGCTTTTACTGCTGTAAGGGGAAGAACTGCTACTACTTGTGAGCTCTGTTACTCTTCGCCAGTGCAGTTTTCTTGTATTTAAGTTATATTAGTTAGATTTACAGCTTTCCACATTTCATATTTTTCTTTTTTTGTGACTGATGTACCAATAATTCAAACAGTGACTGTTATTTTGTTTATCTAAATTACAAAAGGCAGCCATAAAATGAAGTCATTAGGTTGGATACCCGTTAGTCATATGTGTCAACTTTAAGACATTCAGCATTTATGTGAGTTTTCCAGAAAACTAATATGGGTACACAGAAGCTAGATCAAGTAAAATCATCAAAAACTGAACCTGATCTCTGGTGCTGCAATGAAAAGTCGATTAAAGTCAATCAACAGAAAATTCATCGACAACAGTTTTGATAAATGGTTAATCATTTATCAAGCAAAAATGCAGAACATTTCCTGGTTTCAGCTTCTCAAATGGGAGAATTTGCTGCTTTTCTGTGGTTTGTATCGTTGAATATTTTGGGGTTTTGGACTTATTGTCAGATAAAACAAGAAATTTGAACATGAAAAATTGTGAGGGACATTTTTCATTATTTTCTGACATTTTCTAGACTAAATGGTTGCTTGATTACGCCAAAAAATAATTGTATGATTGTTGATAATAAATTTTCATTAGGCCTGTTATAGGAGCTCTAACATTCCTACTATTATTTTATTACTGTCAAATATTTCTCTTCTGAGTGTTTCTGTCTCATGTCTCCCTCTGACCAGGACGGAAACTATGACTGCAGCTCCAGCAGCACCCTGACCTTCTGCTTCGCTCGTCCGTCTCGCTCCACCCAGAGACAGGCGTCAAACCAGAGCAAACTACAACGACACAGATACTCGCCTCCAGTGAGCGCGGCTGCAGACTCCAACCGTGAGTGAACTGGAGGAGGAACAGCAGCTATACTGACACCATCCAACAGCTGAGAGTCACGGGAGCGCCATTTAAAATGTAACCCTTAAATGTAAACCCTGCTTAACTGCAGGATGGTGAACTGGGAGAGATGTTAGACTATGTATGGGATGTTTAGGAGAGTTATTTTTTCTTTTGGTGCAATTCATAACACTCCTTTTGCTTAATCCTTATATTAATTACTAGAAACTACAATCTTGCAAATGTTGGATATTCATTCATACATAAAAAATTTAAAACTAAAACAGACTTTTGCACTTATATTGTGATGTAATTTTATATAATCTTTATGGTATTTTGTAGAGAATAACCTCATGTTTAATTGAATAAACTTCTATGATCTGACCTACAAGCATACACTTTATTGTGTTCTGTCTTTGCTTCACATTCACACCTCCCCTTAAAATCTGTAGATTTTATGTAGGTTGTAGAAACTTGTTTACTCTGCAGTAATCAGCTGCTTCAGGTTGGGGTTGCTGGCAGTTGCGTCACATGTTAAAAAAAGATAAAGTAACTGCTAAGTAGTTAATAAGATAAGATCTCCTCTCGTGTTAGGGGCATGATCCCCTTCCATCCTCTTCCTTTCTAATTGTGTGGCTTTCATTGTCATTGAAAACACTACAGCCAGCACGTTTGCAGCTTTGAAATAAACCTGGATGCTAAATTTTGAATCATTGAGTCAAATAGAAGCTCAGATTTTCTCGCAGCTCTCACATTAGATCAGCTGAAATACTTTGCCTCCTCTTGGTGCGGGTAGCAGCTGGCCCGTGCGGTCAAGGGCAGAGCGAATGTTGGAGTCACACAGTCACACGGTGTCACGTTTCTACTCACCATACATGTTCGTCTACTGTTGCACACAAAACACACACAACAATGTGGGTTACATCCCAGTGGAGTATCTCCAATTTACCATAACCCAGTTTCACAAGATTAGTGAAAAGGTGCCAAAAACAAAACAAAAAATGGGCCAATGCAGTAAACAAGTAAAGCAAAATTATCTGACAAAGGTGACATGATTAATCCTTCCTCATTCACATAGACTGTATTTTACAGTATGTTTACAAATGGAACAAAAAGCTGTAAAACACAGATTTTACAATACAAAATAGCATATGAACATGACAGTGTCATTACAAATCCTTTTTTGTTGTAAATATATTTCCTTCAGTGCACTTTTCAGAACATACTATTTTGCCACAAAAGTCCTGGATAAACTGTCAAATTATTTTTTTATGAAATTTGATTATTTGCAACATTTTTCATGAAAATTGCACCACCAAATTACAGTATCAACTAAGATGGATCAATGAATATACTGTATAATTATAAGAATATTTTGAGGATACATTTAAAATAGTCATTGCACACTCACAGTAAAGGAATAATCAAAAATTTGGGGAGAAGTGCTTAGAATTGAACAAAAAAACACAATTAAATTAAAACATCGAAAGACAAAGGCCACAGTTATGGGTTTTGACAGCTTTTCAAAATGTTTGAGATGTAGTTTTTTATTCCATTAACCAGAGCAGGAAACACTTAACACTTATTTAGCCATAAGCAGTAGGCGATTTGACGATTTGAGGGGGGATGCCGTCCCTCTTGTTAGCAAAATAACCAAAATGCATCCCACTTGTTTACCTGCCACCCCCCCCTCTCCATCCCCTACTAGCAGAGAGAGTACAGGGGCAGAGGGGTAGTTCAGTTGAATATGTTAGTCTAGTCTGCCTGACTCATTGATCCTTTATCTGACTGAGGTTTGTTCAAGTTAGAAATTATGGCACCAGCCTATGAAATATCAGTAGCTGAACTGTGCTGTGTATTCATAAATCCATGGTGCTGTCCGTGGTGCTGAAGTAGCAGACAGATTTGTAGATGCGCATTTTTCTCTCAGTCCCTGTTAGAAATTAACAAATCACTGACTGGCCACAAGTATGATTAAATTGATCAGATAGAATTTGTCTGTATCAATCCTGTCATGGTAAAAACAACAACAATAACAACAACAACAACAACAAAAACAAAACAAAAACAAAAATATTTTCCAATTTCAAAGAAAAGGCATGAAGAATTCTGGATGTAACAAAAGTAGCTAAATGTTTCCAAAAACCAAAAAAGGTGAATGACAAGTCTCAGATAAATTTCTAAGCTAGAACAAGCAGTTTAGCTAAATTACAGTATCAACTAAAGTGGATCAATTAATATAAACTTGTAAGAATGTTTTGAGGATATAAACGCAGTCAGTGTACACTCACAGTTAAGGAAATAATTTAAAATTTTGGGAAATATACTTATTTGCTTGATTGATACCACTTTCATGTCAGTATCTATTTATTTATTTATTCATTTATTTATGTAGTTCTCTTTATACATCATATACACGTCAGTCTGGTAAATATGTAAGCTAGCTAGAACCAGCAACTCAGTTTACTTTAGCAACTGTGAAAGGAGAAATATCAAGCCTGGCTCCGTCCAAAGGTTACAAAATCCACCTAAAAACACCTCTAAAGATCATAAATTAACACGTTATATCTTGTTTGTTCAAAAACTGTAAAAGTATAAAGACAACAATTTGACATTTTCTGGGGGTTTATACACTGGACTATTTCTTGGCTGGGAGCAGTTGCCAGGCAACCAACGGATCATTAGATACTGGCCATTAGAAGATCCCCTCATAATGCGCTTACAATGTAAGTGATGGAGGCCAAAATCCACAAGCTGCCTTCTCCTGTGCGAAAATTTATCTGAAGCTAATATGAAGCTTCAGCCATCCAAATTAGACAAATCAAGTAGATATAATTCAATGTTACAGTCTTTTTAGTGCCAAAGTCCCTCTTTTTGTTACTATACTTCCACCGCAGCTCAACAAGGAAACACTGTCTGAGGAAACACAAAGAGGGAATTTGATGCTGAAAAGACTGTAAATGTGGCAGATATCCACTTGATATGACTAACTCAGACTGATGATGCCTCATATGAACTTCAGATAAACTTTTAAATGCATTCTTTCACTAAATGACTGTGTGGACTCACTGTGGATTTTGGCTCCATCACTTACATTAAAAGCACATTTTGAAGGGGATCTTTTAACAGCCAGTATGAACAGGAGGAATGATTACAGTGAGGAAAACCTCTTTCAGTGTTTTATGGGCACCTGACTGTTGTTTTAAGACAGACTTGACAAACTGAACCTATCCTTTAACCTTGTGTTGATGTTGCAGTACTGGTTCGCTCCTCAGGAGGCGCTGCAGCTGCAGTCCTGCTCTCTCAGCCAGCTGTGTACCTTCTTCATCCACATTTGTTGATGCCATATAAAAATCAATACCGGAACTGCCTCTCTGCTGCTTCCTAAAAACAAAACAGATCTCAGCTGATTGCAGTCGATTAAATTAAACATAGAAGCCGAGATGGAGTCCGTTTTCTCGAGGTTTGACTCGTATAACTTCGAGGCTGATCGCAGGTTTCAGTCCGGCCTTCGGGCTCTAAACAAGTCCAACACCTGCAGGCCTGAAACCTTAGTCCTGGACATGAAACTGTACTTTTACAACAGGTCTGTGATTCAGCTTCTAATTTACTAATAATCATCTGTGACCTGTAACTGTAAATTAAACCATGAGTGTTGGACATGTAAACACTCCAGTTTCCTGTTTATATTCAGTTAATCTGTTCACTTTTTAATTAGATACAGTAAAACACTGACAGCACATTAATGCATCATAATTAATAAAAGGGCCATTCTGCTGCATAATGATTATTTTTTACTTTTCGTACTTTTAAAGGAAACGTTCACAATTTTTCAGGTGTGTCTTAAAACAACAGTCAGGTGTCTGTATGAACACTGAAAGAGGTTTTCCTCGCTGTAATCATTCCTCCTGTTCATACTGGCTATTAAAAGATCCCCTTCAAATGTGTTTTTAATCTATGATCCATCCACAGTGTGTCCACACAGTCATTTAGTGCAAAAATACATTTAAAAGTTTATCTGAAGCTTATATGAGGCTTCAGCAGTCTGAGTTTAGTCTATTATAATGTGTAATAACTCATTTATTAAATGCTTGTATACTGTTTATAAGTGCTAAATAGCTGATAGGGGACTTTAAGTGAACAACTGAAAATGAATTGCTAACTCTTTTGATAGTCTGTTAGTTGTTTTGAGTCATTTTTTAAAGAAAAAATGCTAAAATTCTCTGGTTCCTTTCTGGTAAACTGAATATTTTTGGGTTGTGGACTGTTGGTCCAGACAAAACAATACTTTAGGTTACATCTTGGGCTTTTGATAACAGTGATCAACATTTTCTGACATTTTTTAAAGACCAATTCAATTAAGTGAGACAGTTATTGGCAGATGAATCGTTAGTTGAAGCCCTGAAACACTGGATATTATTCTACCACAGAAAATCAATTCTTGTTTGCTTTTCCTTTAAGCCCAAACATTTGTTTTTAGCCTGTCATCATTCCTCTCCTGTCTGTCATCACCAGGTTTGTCGAGCCCATAGACGAGACCGGCTACAAACAACGGAGCTCTGCTTCCTCTCAGGTGACACAGATTGACGTCGGTGTCGAGCAGCTGAACCAGATGACACTTTCAGATTCAGACTCTGATATCAGTAAAAACCAGACAACAGAAACATCTGCAGAGACGGAGCCGAAGCAGCTTTCCTTTGCCGAGGTGATGCGACTGGTTCAGGAGGGAAAGGAAGTGCCTGGAGTGGAAAAACTGGACATACAGCCGACAAACCAGAGTCCAGCTCCGTCTCAGATGGAACGGATACTGAAACCCTGGGAAAAAGCATCAGAGCCCGAGTGATATTTCACACTTTATAGCACTGTGCACATAATAAACAAATAATTTCTGAATTAAAACTGGAAAATTGCTACCATATGGATTAAAACTAAGGTTTGAACGGCAAAGGAGGAACGAGAGCTGAAACTCACTGAGACAGATCACAGGAGAAGTTGTTTTATTGAGTTTCCTTTAAATCAACAGGTGCAGTTGTGACAGGATGCAGGTCACCAGGAGGCCGATGAGCTCAACATAAAGCCACAAATCCTCACTCAGCATGTCCCGGATGATTTATTGCAGCAACTGAACACTGTTGACCTCTTGTGGTGGAATATAGATTCCTTCAGCTGTAACATAACTTGATATACAGTAAATCAGGAGCACTAGAGTGACAGATACAGTATGTGGATATTATTCCACTAGATGATGTTTCAGTATCTCCAGGTAGCAAGTTGGAGTCTACGACATGAAGATGATGTTTTTAAAGTCCAGAACACAATATCCTGAATTTATGAGTGTATAAGTAGTACTCATAAGCAATAAAACAAATCAAAGCTGCTCAAGAAATGACTTTTTTGGAGATAAATTAGTTTGATCCCAATAGAAATGAAAGGGTCCAGAGATCCTGTGTGATGGAAGCCTCAGTGAAGCTGAGCTCAGCTCCTCAATGAAGGACGCAGGAAATCCTGCTTAGAGTTTGCAAATAGCACCTAAAGGACTCTCAGACTGTGAGAATCAAGATATTGGGTTTCTGGGCTTCTCTGGTCTGATCAAACCAAGATTGAACTGTTTGGCCTCAACTCTAAGCATCATGTCTGGAGGAAACCAAACACCGCTCATTACCTGCCCGATACCATCCCAAAGGTTTTTTCCTTTTTAATAAATTTACATAAATCTCTAAAATCCTGTTTTTGCTTTGTCATTATGGGGTATTGAGTGTAGATTGACGAGGGAAAAGTGAAGGAGTCTGAATACTTTCTGAATGTAATTTCAGTTTCAATTTCAATTTCAATTTAAGTGATGGGGGCCAAAATCCACAGTGTGTCCACACAGTCATTTTGTGCAAAACTGCATTTAAAAGTTTATCTGAAGCTTATATGAGGCTTCATCAGTCTGAGTTAGTCATATCAAGTGGATATCTGCCACATTTACAGTCTTTTTAGCTTCAAATTCCCTCTTTGTGTTTCCCTGTTGAGCTGCGGTGGAAGTATAGTAACAAAAAGAAGAACTTTGGCACTAAAATGACTCACGTTGAAAGATATCTACTTGATTTGACTCATTTGGGTGACTGAAGCTTCATATTAGCTTCAGATAAATTTTTAAATACATTTTTGCACAGAATGAATCTTGTGGATTTTGTCTCCCATCACTTACATTGTAAATGCATCATGAGGGGATCTTCTAATGGTCAGTATGAACAGGAGGAATGATTACAGCAAGAAAAACCTGTTTCCATGTTTATTCCGGCTCGTGACTGTTGTTAATGACAGACTAGAAAGAATGTGAACCCCGTCCTTTAAAGTCTGCCCATAAAAACCAAACATCAGGCAAAATCCCACATGCTCCAATGAAAAAAATACTTCATAACAAGCTCACTCAATAAACTAACACTTTTATTGTTTCCTTATTTTTCATTACCATTTGTTGTTTTCACTGAGGAAATTGATGATACATCACACTAATCCCACTAAATCACTTTGTTCTTTCATAAAAACACATTAAACAATCAACAAAACAACAGGCTACAAGAAAACTTTTAGCTGGTGCCAATTAAGGTCAGAGGTAAAAATAAAACAAAAAAAACCCTCAAACTGTACATACAGAGTTAGCACCGTTAGCATAGCACCATCAAGAATCCAAAAGAAACAACCTGAGGTAAAAGTGTTGACCACGACAGAACGGTTCGATTTCACTGTTGGCATTTTTATCACAGCTGTGTGTGTGTTTGTGTGTAAATGCACAACATGTGTGTGTGTGTGTGTGTGTGTGTGTGTGTAATGCGTGGTGAACCACAGGAAAAGCAACAGTGATTCTAACCCAAGTCAGCACCACTTATTTTAACTTTCAGTAAAGTTAAAATAAAAACACAGGTGTGCATAAAGTCATGTTTCAGAGACACCTGAACAGTACTGTCGATGTTAAAAAGGATTATAAACGCTGTCTTATAAAAACACCACAACAAACACTGAGAACAGAGATATGACACTTATGCTACATGTTGGGTCACGACTCACTGAGATTTAAAGGACCATAACAGTGGGGTTTTTGCATGTTTGCTTACTACTTGCATATAAAAAACATTACAGCCAGAATGGTATTAAAATCAACGTTCATGATGCCACTTTTCATCACAAAGTTTGGTCTGAATGAGCGGAGGGCAAATCACATAACAGTCCGGTTGTCACATGTTTGTTTTGATTGACAAGCCAAAAACGTTGTGATGGAAATTTGCATCATGATATAAAATAATTGTTGGTAAAAAAAAAGGGGATTGTTGAGTTAAAACTGTTAATGGAGAAAGGAAACTTTGCTGGAATAAAATACAGGACTGGAGTATAATTTATTTGCTAAAATTGCAGCAGTGTGTTGTGTTATCTGTCCCGAGCAGGAACACGAAGATCAAAGAAGGAAACGCTACTCGGATCTGCCTGAAGAAACTCAAAGCACACACACGACAAAGGGATTTGGATAAATTCAAATTCAAGGCACTGTGTTTTGTTTAAGTATAAAAGTTTAAAAGACTTTATCGTTGTTTTACATGATAAAAAAAAAAGTCACCCTGCATCTTTAGAGGCCGTGATCATTGGCATCGTTTCTGAATCCCCCATCAAGGGGACAGTGATTGGCTGAAAAAGACGACTGCATGCAATGTTAAACAGCCTTTTACTGTTGGTTTCTCACTCTATAAAAATGAATTTAAACAGGTTCTGGTCTCTCATCCTTAATTTATTTATTCATGATTTATTCTTATCTTTTTAAATTAAAATAATGCAGATTATTTTTTTCAATCATTATTATTATTTGCTTTTTTCTTCAACTTTTTAAAATTTTGTGCTCCTTTTTCATTATTTCTTTAATAATTAAAAAAAAAAACTATTATTTTTAATTAAAATCGCGGTACAAATTTTCACGTGATTGAAACGTGTTCTTACAGTATTCATTTCTCCGTGCATATTATTGTTTGACCCTGAGGAAGACCATGGTCATAATGATAAAGGTCTTTTAACTTTTGTATTTTAACAAAGCGACGTGTCTCGAAGGACGCTGTGAAATACGGTCGGCTCGTCTTGTTTATAATGTTTTCACGCTCTCTTATTAAAAAAGGGATCAAACATGCAAAACCACTGTTACGGTCCTTTAAGGCTCACAGCTCCTTCATCGGAAGACGCTGTGAATAATGCTGAAGTCTGACCTCTGCGGTATTGTAATGAAAGTTTACAGTAACTGACGACTTAACTACAGTCATATTTAAAACACTCCAGTTGAAATATTGATAACAGTCATATGAGTTTGGCCTCAATAAGCCGACACAAAATAGTTTTTTGGTCATGTATAAATAACAGTCCTTGAAATAGATAACATGTTATAGCACAAATGCAAACCCAGTGAGGTAATTTTGGACAAAATCACTGGTGCACCATAGTGAGATTATTTCATTTGGATAAAAACGTTTTAGTAAACAGAGTAAAAAAAAAAAAAAAGGCTGGTTGATTAATTATCTAAAACTTTTCATAGGAGGTAAAAAAGATAAAAATTCAACATAGCTAACGATGAACACTAAAAAAAAAAAAAAAAAAGATTATAAAACAATATAAAATACAGATTATAAGAAAACAAAGTTAACATTTTTCATATTTATAAATTAAATACAGGATAAAAAAAAGTGTAACTGCTGATTTCTTTTAACCAATTAACCAGTGTTGAGGTAGAGACCTGAGGTAGAGGACCTGTGTCTTGAAGCCAGGTCTGACGGCTCTCTCTGGTTTACCTGGATTCACTGGAACTGAATACTGGTGATCCTGGATATGAGTATAAATGAATGATATGAGGCTATTTATCGGGTCGTCAGTGTGGTTAAAAATCCGTCTGTTTACCTAAAATTCAGTTGTAAACCCAGATTGAACATCTAGTTGTGCAAACATGATATAATTATCGTTTAAAATGTCTCTATTGTTCTTTCTTGTCATGTCGTTGTAAACTCCAGTGATCTGATTGGTTAGTCGGTGGGCTTGTTAACAGGTTTTGATTCTGTCTGACTGAAGCACGTTAGTCCTGCAGCATATTGTGATCTAACCGTGTTAACAGTGAGCCAGCTCTGTGATCCCGGAAAACCCGAGTAAAGCCCAAAGATAGCTGGGTGACCCACTAATCTCGCTTCGAGAGACAGGCCCGTGTTCTTACTGTTTGATCACAGCACCGTCGTTCATCAAAGGAAACCTCGTCCACGATGAAGGAAACCTGAAAAGTGTCAGTTGCTCGCTGGTGATAGTGGATCATGGATGACAGACATCTCAGAGGATTGAAGGCAAACATTTCTCAAAGTCAAAATAGTGAATGTTAAATTAGGTCTTTCAGAAAGAGACAGGAGAGCTTAAACTACTTAGTAATGCAGGGCAGGATACAGCGGTGGATTTACCGCTTCAGCTCTGATATAAAGACCTTCCTCACAGTTACTATTCACATTCAAAATAGTCCTTCAGTGGGGCGAAGAGGTGACGAATAACAGGGACACTCCAGGAGCGACCCAAGACTTTCTGCCTCTGCATCCGGCCCATGTTGTTCACATCTGTGTAGTGTTTGGGGAAGCCAAAGATCCTAAAAGAGTCAACCACATGCAAAACTTTTAAGATACAAAACATCCAATTACCTGAAATGTGCTAAAAAAAAAACAACAAAAAAAACCAGAGTGGAATTTCTATATTTACAAAAAGTGTCAGCATTTAGCTCAACTTTCTTCTTTTTTTAAGGTACATTTTGCCTTTTTTTTAGATAGCGACAGAGTATACAGACAGCAAGAGAGTAAGGGTCCTGGAATCAAACGGGGAGATTGTGTGTTTATGGTAAACATATTAACCACTTTTAGCTTTTTTTAGTTAATAAAAAGAGAGATTTCTGAGACATCCAAAAGAGTGCGAAAGCTTTTTTTTAACTTTTGATTTGCAGAGCGGATCTGACGAGTACATGGAGTACAGTTGTTTTGAAAATTAGTGTCCGAAATCACTCCATATTTACTCTGCAGTGTACTACATTTATACTCTGCCATAGTATCAAAATTATGAGTGTGTATTTTATCGATTATATAGAGCCGTCAATACTGGAACAACAAAAAAGTAGTGTCAACAGCAGGTATACAACTTTCTGCTAACAATCCCATGATGCAGTGTGTTGCATTTCATAGATGTGAAAGTTACAGTCGTGCGAAACAACGACATCAGTGATGATACCAAACAATGATTATCTGGTGTCCAAAATGTCCATCTACTGCTCATTAAAGAGTAAACTACCGGGGTCTATTATACAGGGAGTATTGAATGAATGAACGAGGGAGTTTTACTCTGCTGCCTGGAACAGTTGACCTTTGCTGTCTCACAAGACTTCTTGTTTCTCGGTCAGGTGCTTTGCAATCTATAAAGTACAACTTGTGGAGATTTAAAAAAATGCTTTATCTAACATCTACATACTAAACTTGAGATTAAAGCTTTGCATATAAACAATATGTTTAAATGTTAATTGCTTACTGTTCCATTTCGGTGCACCATAGGTAGTCATCTTTGCCGTTCATGCAGACGGGTAGCGGCCCCATCTTCCCCTGCCTTATGGAGTTTGACTTTGTTGTTATGGTGCGGACTTTGTCAAACTGCAGGAAGAGAAAACATCAGAATCAGGGCATTTTTGCCTTTTTAGGAATCATTTCTAGGGAGATCAGTTAACCCAGCCTTCCTGGTCACATGGAGAATGGACTCATTCTTTTAAACTGCAAACTAAACATTATGTGACAACAAAAAACACTGATCCTACCTTCGCCTTGCGTCCGACTTCCAAACAATCCTGGAGAGCCACTTTGTCATCTAGAGATGTAGCTAAGGGTCTGAAGAGAAAGGTGGACGGGCATGCAATGTAATTTAAGTTTCTTCAGGAAGTGAATCTTTGTCTTTTAGCTCGAGAATACGCAGGAAAGAAATGATACGACATGTGCATTAGTATGTACCTGTTCATGCCAGGGAGGTTTCCCCAGAAGTAGCGCGCTCTGTGAGCAGGACTGACTTTCACTGCATCGATAAGAATTGGATTACACTGAAAAAAAAGGGATGGAAAATAATGAGCAATAAGACTTAAAGCAGTCTGTTGGGTTGAAAGGAAGCTTTCACCAGTAATAAACACGCAGTATAATCACCTCAAGGAATCTACAGATATCTGATTTATCATTGGCGCTCATGAAAACCACGTTCTCAAACAACCAGAAAAAGGGACGGTCGTCGTCCTCCTTCGGCTTCAACAAGGTCAATATACGGTAGTATTCGAAAAAGAGCCTTCCAGTGCCCTCTGCAGGACAAAACAAGAAAAACAAACAAGAGTTATCAATGAAGAGTTTATGTGTGTAGAACATGCATTTGATCAGCAACTACTTGTTAACTGTTCAGATATTTGGGAGCGGCATACCAAATAATCCTTTCCGAAGAGGATTGACCATCGACAGGTCGTTACACGGACTGCCTCCAATCAGAAGATCAAAGGGACCCCATTCAGCCAGCTGCAACACACGACTACAGAGTGTGAGTTCATATTTTTATATCGTTTTCAGTCATTTTTGATGTGCCAAACTCACAGAAATTGACGACAGAGCTGAAGGTGAGTTCAGATTAGTTTTCAGGGGGTTGAGAAATGAGAAATCTTTCTCAGCTCGCACTCACATGTTTCCTCGTGATGGTGCGAACGTCATTGACGTATTCTATCTTTCCATCGTGCTTGACCATCCCCACGGTGATCGAATCCTCACAGATTTCTGAAGCGATGTAGCGCTCAATCTTGAAGCCCAAATCTCTGAGCACCAGGTATCCTGTCACGATGATACAGTTGGTTAAGAGCAAGTTATTCACACAATCTCCATTACTGTCTTCTCGTTGTACTTTTGGTTCAGGTGATTGTCTGACTGAAGATGACTGTCAGGATGAACTTACCTGTTGCAATACCATCAAAGAGCGAGAGCACCTTGATTGGTCTGCGTTTATCGGCAGGGATGGAGGGATAAACTCTGTGAGGCTCCTGTGATAAAGGAAATAAAATCACAGGTAAACAGAAGCCACCACACCAGTTACAGCACTGAAAGACACTGGTTATGTACATGCAGCCTGTTGTACCAGCTGCTGCTCAATTTGTTTTGTTAATTAGTTTAGCAGGTATTTTGGTCATAAACCGGTATTTGTCAAGGGATCATCAAAGTCATCTGGATTCATTCTCTGGGCCCATACACACCTCTCTGAGAGTCTCTACAAACACTGAACATGATAAGCTTCCCAATGTTTGGATTTAGTGCAGAACTGTCGTATTAGATCACGCTGGATGTCGACAGGTGTAACTAATGCGTATTGAGACAGCAAAGTGTTGTACTTACAAACTCCATGGCACTGTTGTTGACAAAGAAGTCTTGGACCTTAACACTCCAGTCTGGTCTGAGTTTGAGGTTTCCTTCGCACTGGGACGGTTTGCACATGTAGCAGCTCCATGGATCGACGTCTTTCAGCTTGTCAAAGGTTCCCGGACCCACCAGGATGTCCAGACAGTCCTTACAGAAACATCTGGGAGCGACAGACACACACAAACATCCAGAAAACATATAAATGAAAATGAGAGATTTTTTTGTAAATTTAAATGGGAGATAATTTCATTGTGATCTATATAAATGTATTTGCTTTTACTGTTGAGATAAATATTTATTGAAGAAGTTGTAGCTGATGGGCTGTTATGTTTGTGTAGATATTTTGTTCTAAGCACCACACAGTGGTCACAGTCTAGCTAATGACAATCATATCGGTGGCTAAGGTTGTGTGTCATAATTCAAAATATATTAAAAAAAACCCCAAGTATGGTCACACTGATAAACAATAAATATCAATAAACTGGCCAGACATAACACCTGAGCAGTGTTTACCTGCAGCAACTGGCATTGCCACACAGAATGACCTCTAAGCCCGCGCAGCACACGGTGCAGTACGACTGGTAGCCATCTTCATCGTAGCGATACAGGGTCTCTGTGAAGTTCTCCTGTAAACAGTGAAAAGGTAGTTTTGCGGCATTTGGGATGTTAATAGTCGCTGGTTTTCAGATGGAGGTTAGACGTTTACAAACTGGAGTGGAATGAAGAAAAGCAGACCACATACAGTAGACAGAGATCAGATCATTAGATTATTAGATTACCTTGCATTTTAGACAAAGACCACCTTCAAACAACGGGTGCTGCACTTCAATCTCAGATGTGCCACAAGACAAACAAAAATCTGAAATAACACACATTTACTTTAGAACTGAGATTGTTATAGTTACATCAAAGAGGATTTTAAATCACAAACTTCTTCAATACTCTCACACAAAACTTACCTTCGATTTTTCTTCCCTTCTCCTTGAGCTTTTCTATTATCGATTCTGTGAAGGAAGATATTAAAACAGATCACACAAAGGGAGACAAAATGATGATAATAACATAAAGCCTATGACTGAATCTAGTAGCTTCCTCAAATTTTTTACTCTCATTCCAGTTTGTCGTTATTTTTATGGACTTCCAACAAAAGCGATACGTACCTCTGCTGCAGGTGACGATGGAAGCGTTTGCCTTATTTTTAAAAACATATTTCCTTTTTGCTGGCGGCTGGTACTCGGACGGGGCGGAGTCGGAGGAGTCAACATGTGCAGCAGAATCTGCACCAGAAAAAGATGGAATCAAGAGAAATTTTATGGAAAAACACGGGTTGTGAAATTACTGATAGAGCCAGACGGACACACGTATAAACTGACAGTTAATTCTTAATCAGTTAATTCTTAGTTCACTTCTAAAATACTAATACATATAGCAACACTGTCTGAACCACTCTATATTCTCAAGCTTTCTATGAATCAGACATGAAGAAAAATTACCATAATATGCTGCATTTGATTATAAATATTAAATAAAATATTTGGACATAAAGGATGGTGTGATGAAAGGAGCTATTAATTTCTGGTGGACTTATAAATGTGCAAGTACCAAGAGGTATGAATCCCTCCGGTCCTGTAGGCAGAAATCCTTCAAAGGCCCAGTCAAGCATCAGCTTGAGCTCTTTTTCTTTGTTTCCTTCAGCCGCAGCAAAAGACTTCACACAACGCTCGCCTGCCAGCTGCAAGTTACAGGTGTGTTAGTGAAATATTTCCAGCCACTGAGTTAACACATTCTTCAAGCGACTATGAACAATCTGCTTGACACCATCAAACAAAAACATGTTAGCAAAAATGACATCGGTTCTGTCAGTCAATGGTTTGAAAGGTAAACAGTGTTGGGAAATAGCATATTGTTTCATTATTATTTCCATCAGTTGTTAAATTATTTGTCATAAAAAAAAGTTTGTTCACAGTTTGGTCCCAATCAGCAAACCGCTGATGCTGTAGCCAAATTTCCACTTCACTTATTAGTTTCAAGGTTTATGACGCTTTGAAGGAATATTCACATTACAGCTAAAATGGTCTTGTGTTGCTCACTCAGCTCACTGATTAGCTGGTGGACTGACTTTTGGAAAAAAACAAAAAAGTATAAGCTATAATGTTAATGTTGGAAGCTACATTTCAGAGACTCAAACAGTGTTTAGTAACAATAAAGCCTAGTAGCTGTCCAGTAACTGCCCATCCAGGACTGTCATACTCACTATCACTATTTCACTGAGCAAAAATCTTTTTTGTCTGGTTTTGGTATGAGGCCAATTTGTTACTGTACAGTTCTGGAAATACAGAAACAAAAATAATTAATTTTTCGTCCACCTTTCAGTTGAAGCTGTGGTCAACAGTGATTAGCTGCACCCACAATGGTCAGCGCAGCTCAGGTCAAAGTTCGACAAATTTGAGCTTTCACAGTAACGGAGGAGGCACACGCAAAAGGGTTGTTTTTACACAATAATGTGAATACAACTCTATAGCGCTGCAATTGCCTTTGGCACAACGTAAGACATGATAACAGTGAGATATGGACTAAGATTTTACATTTGAATAGATGGAATGATGGAAAAAGCTGAATCATAAATATGATGTTTTAAAGGTCCAAATAACCTGTTATATCATAATAATCAATTCATCTGAAACTAATAAAATCTCAGTAGAAAGAAGACAGAGGGGAATTGTCTGAAGGAATCTGGGACTTCTTCACTATAATCAAGAAAAAACTTGGTAAAAATGATCACTCTGAATTACAAGGTCACTACTGGTGAGAACCAACTTCATCCTCTATTCTTTGAGTTGACAATACCCTTGTCAGAAGAAGCACCACACAAAGTTACAGAACCAATGTCATGAGGGTCATTTAGTTGTAGTTTCCCGAGTTTGAGCATTGACAAATTCTGCATTCAACAATGTGGTACAACATTGTGCAGTGATATAGTGGTGAGCGAGGAAAAACAGGAAGTGTAAGACACAAACAGAAAAAACATACAAAATACTGATTGTATGACAGTTTTGGTCTTTTACCTCGATGATCTGGAAGATGGCCTCCTTGTAGAGAGGCAAGCTGGCGAAGGAGTTTCTGCAGAAGCACTTTGTAAAGGTACTAAATGGCAGCAGACCCTCCGTATAGATCTGCAACAGATGGCAATGATGATGTGAAAATCATTAGTTCAGAAAAATGTTCCTGCAGCTCGAGTACATAAATATCAAAACAAACTAGGGCTGTAGTCAAACAAAGATGGGGAGGGGTGTAACGGGACAGAGTGCACAGTAAACTCGGCAGTCACACATTTGTCTGTTCTGTATTTCTCTGTTTTGTGTCTTCGGGTTATGCTAGCCCATTGTTGCTAACTTTGGAGCTAACCCCCTTTACTTTTCCAGCATTTGGGGAAACAACAGACGTGACTTTTTAGCATTTATTAACTGACACACTGTAGTCTGTACTGTACATTTACTGCCAGACTGACAACTTACTACTGACCTTTTCCTCTACCCCACTCGCATCCACCGTCACTTATCTGCCCCTCGCTCTCTCCCACTCGCTAAGCAAACATATTCCTTAATGGAGCCACGCTACCAGTGGTTTCCCAGGCAATGACAGAGGTTGACTCACGTACCGCAACAGCGCTGCACAGAAACTCCCAAACGCTATCGATTTCTATATCAAATATTAAAAAACTTTTTTTTTTGGCCTGGCGGGGGTTCTCGTTGTGTCAGAGAGAAACACAGATTCAGTAAACGTTCAGTAAACGTTGGGTACAGTCAGATCCAGCAGTCTCCATTAGGTTGGGCGAGTTCAAAGTTGTGAAAACAACGGGAGTGTTTTGAATACACCCCCGTTTTCAAAGCTTATTTGTTAGTCTGTCCCTCCCGCCGCAGGAAATAATGGATTACTCCTGGAAAGCAGTTGATGTAGCACTTTTCTCCTCATGAAAATAACACGGAGATTATTCGACCAATGAGAATTTAGTCGGACAAGAGCATTTCGACCAACTAATCGACCAGTCGACCAGCAGACTACAGCCCTAAAACAAACATTCAAACATTGTGCTACGAACCTCTGAGAACATCCCGTCGCCGAACCACTCCACCCTCCGCATACCCGGAGGAGCTGACTTGGTTTTCCACGGCATCACCATCCCAGGCCACCAGGAAAACCCCTTCACTTTCCCCCACACCAGCTCTCCTGTCAGAAACCCTTTACCGTCCTGCAGAGAAAAAGCAGTGATGACTGAAAACAAAATGTTCATATAAAAGCTAAAAGTCTAACAGAGATATTTCCTACGACGTGTTTAATTAGCAGACTTGGAGAATATTGTATTGTGGGATTATTCCTGTAACTGTAACATACCTGGTAGGCATGTTTCCGTCGTCCTCTTGGTGTGGGTTTACTGGATGGTGATGTCTCTTCCTCCTGAGGACAAAGACGTCAAAGGTTTAAAGGGATTTAGGAGGAGACATTAATCCAGTTGTCTGCGATAGTAAGTTTAAGTAAAAACCAATCACTTACGTCTTGATTTTTTTTATGTTTTTAATTTCAGGTGACAAGGAGAAGACAATGTGTTAAAACCAAGAAGCAACGGAGCCCTTCATCAATGTTTAAATGTGAGGATTCGCTTTGTTCAAAGCAGCATAATACACTGTAATATATGACTATAAATCTAATTTTAAACATAGGAGCCAGCATTATGCTTGGCAGGATGTATTTTCCTACTCCTGCCTTATTTCCAGGTGAACAAAGCCAATGCGAAATCTGAAATGAAGGTGTGTTAAGACGTGGTTTGGACTCCAATAGCTGAATCTGTTTTCATGTTTTTATTTGTTAACTCAGAACTCACCCGTGTCACAGAACAGATTTTCTTCCATTTAATCAAATTTAACAATCAACACCGACTGAGTCACATGCGTCACTATGGGACCGCTCACGTTTTGAGTCTATTTTGTTTTCTCCGCCGTGTTTAATGAAGCATAATGTCCACAATCAACTGTAGAAATCACACAAATCTCTGTTTATCTGTTGTGAACTTTTTAATAGAACAATGAAAAGGGAAATAAATCAATGAATCAATCAATTTCAGTTCCACAGGAAGTGTGTTGCTGACAGGACACTTGTTCTGAGGGAAGTAGTGGTCGAGCTGGAATCGGTGAGATAAAACAAAATGGATGCTACATGGACGCGGATTCCCAGTAACTGAATCTTTTATAGTATATTATAGTAATTTAGATGTATGTATGGAGTTTTCTTGTATCACAAACGCAAGGTGTGTATCCTTGAGGTTTAACAAACGTTATTCTGCCAAGTAGTAGCAAGTAGTTTTTGAGTTCTGCAGTGACCCCTACTGGTCATTCAACAGAAGTAGTTATACGACAGGGAATTTCCTTCAGAGCTAACAGGACGGAGTAGAGAGCACATGTGCCAGCATCTGCTACTGCTATTTATCTTCAACATTGTTGCCTTGGACACTATTTATCCGTGAGTATTTTGTGTTAGCAATTTCTTTACACTATATGCATGATATATTTGCTGTGTATTTGTTTTGTTGCAGATTCGGTCTAAAGGTGACTTAACAGCTGGCTAGCATAGCTGCAACCTGTTGGCTAACCTGCTTAGCTCATGACACAGCATTTTTTTGTTTCTTACATAGTTATGTCAGCTTAATGAATATTGTTCAGATTCTGATTTGTGTTTGCATTTTGTGCTTTTTTGTTGTTTTACAGTAAATGTGGATCTTTATTTAACATGTTAAAAGTTAAGTCATTAGTTTATCGGATGACTGCAGACTGTTAGCTAACTGTTAGCTGTCTAGCTCTGGATAAAGACTAGGCCTACTCATTGCCAGGACACTATAAAAGTGTATTTAAATCCTGCACTGTTTACATCCAGAAGGAGCTGCAGTAATTAATCGATTTGGCTATCTGAATAGTCAACTGACAGAAAATTAACTGGCAACTATTTTGATAATCGAATAATCATTTCAGTCATTTATCGAGCAAAAATACCAAGTATTAGTACCGGCTTCTCATATGAAAATATTTTCTGTTTTTCTTTATCATATATGACAACAGACTCTAAGAAATTATGATTTCAATTTTAAATGACTGATCAAGAAATTAATTCTTAGTTGTAGCCCCACATCCGTGTTTACTAGCCTTCAGTCTTCTTCTTCTCTGCCTTTGGTCAGAAACTCCACAGAGTATCTTTAACTAAACAGCAAATGTGTAATCTATCTTTTACTTCTTTAAATTTCATTCTTTAGAGTCCTCAAGCTTTTGTAATTTGAAATTGTTGATGCTAAACCTAAATAGATTTGATTAAATGCTGTCAAGCCCCAACCTTAGTCATTGTGCAGGATGCTTACATGTTGTAGGGTAAACCACTACGTTTGTTTTTGTTATGCTGGCATTACAGAGGGCAGAGAGGGCTGTCATGACCCTGGTAGTATACTTGAGTATACCTACCACCTCATCTCGGGACTCCGGACCCTTATCAAGAGCTATGGGTTTGCACCAGGTGCTACGGCCAGCCTGAAACACTGTACGGGCCTGTGGCGTCTGGCGCAAGCTGCTTTCCCAGCCAAAACCTCCCCTAATGGTCCCCTGAGAGACAACACACTCTCATTACACACTCAAATATCATGCAAATGTACACCAAAAAACGCACACACGCCTTCATATACAGGCAAACTGCACCTCATCATCAGCAGTAATTATATTGGCCAGATAACGAGAATAAAGAAGTAAGTAAAGGATAAAAGACTGTTGGTAAGGTCAGAGGGATTAAAGAAAGGAAGGTTTATTTTACAAAAGCAGCAACTTTGAATTTTAAACGATATACAAATATGGATGCAAAAAATTAAATTTCCCTAGAAACTGCTGTCAAGTGCAGCTGCCGGTATTTATGGTGAAATAACAGACATTGTTTTTAAATTCAGAACAATAAAGTCCTATTTGTCATTACAAATCTGACTTTTTTTTAAATCAAGTTGCTTATTTTCTATGTAGATGTAGTAGATTAAGAAGCAGCAGAAGATCAGAAAAGAAAAAGTGTTACCTCTTTCAATAAGGAGCCATTCTCTTCATAATGATAACTCTTTGGATCTTTGGAAGGAAACACAAAGTATTTTAGTATTTTTAGTGTTGAAATCAGAGACATGATAACTGCATTCTAACATCCTAAAGATCTGGAGGATAAAAGGAAGCCACATATGGTGCACAACACAAAATAATTCATGTTTTTCTTTTCTCAGCTAATAAATTACAGTAAGATTTACTTAATTTAATTTTCACTCAGTATACCTTACAGGTAAAATTACACTTCAATAATGACACGTTTAAAAAGTTTTTCTTACCATTTAATTTTGTAAGGCGGACTTTACATGGCTTCAAGGTCACATCAAGGCCATTGAATCCTAGAAAATAAGATAAAAGTGTGGATAACATGTAGGATCCAGTGTATGGACTTCTTATACACTTCTTCTTAAAGCAGCTGGTGTGCAGGACTTTTGTCTCCCCCTTCTGGCAGTGAGAGTAAAGAAGGGCGCTTGGCTGTGATCGCCGGAGTACAAAGACGTTACCAGGACAAGGAGAGGACATTTCTCTTTGTTTGATAACGTTAAAAATAAAGTTAGACTTTTCTGTCGGCTTCCCGACTCATTTTAACAAAGACAAGAGAAAAAGAGGGAGAGAGAGAGCTACTCTGGTCGAGCGGGCTAGAGACTGAATGAGATGACTCGTTTCACTATCAGAATTTGATCCATTCGGTCTGATAACATTTGGAAAGTCTAGAAGAGCCACACGATAAAACGGCCAAACGCCCAGCACAGGAATGTTGCCCCAGACATGAGATATAAAAACTCCTTATACTGTGAAATACAGAGAGATTTATCTGGCAGCGATAGGCTTAATCAGCATTGTGTGAACTCGTTTGGCAACTGATTGAATGTAACTGACGTTCATTTATATGCAAAAGTTCGACACTGCAGGTTTAAAGTCTTTTACACATACACCATAAGAATCATTATCTTATGAAATATGGTTTATATTATCAGATGATTAAATTAATTTACATGCACATTTTACTTAATTGCACTACCTATGGACTATCTTCTTCTTACCTTCAGTCTTAATTGAGGACTCCTTGTTGCTGATGCTGTCGGAGAGAGTGCTGTCGGACGTGACGTCACTCTCGCTTTCTGTTAAGGCTTCACTGTCAGACAATGTGGCATCACCATTCTCCAAGGCCTTAGAAAGGAAGCAGAACATATATGAAATAAATGAATTAAAACACACAAAAACTAAGCACAAAGACAGACAAAAGATTTTGATACAACTCTTCCATTTACGTACCTGAGAAAACACCAGCTGAGCATCAAGTGGAGGACAGGGGAGGCACAACAGGGTAAAAACAAGCTTCCTGAGGATTGAGGTTGGTTTGGTTTCCTTCAGTACGTCGGCCCAGTGTTTCTCCAGTGAAACTACTGCTGACTTTTCCTTTTCTCCCTCCTCAGCCAGCTGATACTCGACGAATTCACTAGTGAGCTGCTTGACCTCCTCAGGGGAGCTGCAGATTCCCAATGTAATGCCAAGCTCTCCTACTGCTTCCCCTGTTACTTTCAGCCTGCTCTGGGGGTTCAGCAGCTGAGCCAAGCCTCTTAGCACCTCCTCACTTAGAGGCAGCTCTTCTGCAATGCTACCTGCGAGCGCGATGTAGAACGGCAACACCTCCTCTTGTAAATGTGGCAGCACTTCTGCAGCTTTAGACTCGTTCAGGAAGTCTTCTGCAGCTCTCCCACCCAGACTGAGTTCAGAGCTTGACAGGTGGAATTTCTTGTTATTAAGGATTTGGGCATCACGTTCTTTGAGGAAGCGAACAGCAGCTTCAGGATGAAGGAAGGAGGAGGTGTAGGTCCACAGCAGGCTACTGGCTTCTTCTAGGATGAGCGGCAAATCAGCTCGGGCAGCTCCCTCGTGTATCTGCATATGCCTTTGGAAATTGTGCAGAGGCTTTAGGGCCTGCTCCAGGAACATAAATGTTGCCCTGACTTTGGGATCCTGCAGCTGGGAGCAGATTAACTTGGCTTTGTCATCTTCCTTGTCGCAAGAGCTAAAGTACAATATAAGATCTGTCCATATTTCTAAGATTTTTGTGACTAACTGGCAAAAATTAAGGCAGCTGGTGTTGAGAGGAAATGATGCATTTTCTCCGGTGATATCTGAGTCAAAAAGAGCCTTGAGGTTGTCATTCTTGGTAGAGCAGGAGGAGTAGTGGGCATGGATGTCTACCATCAACTCTTGAGCCTGGTTGGAGAGTCTTTTAACCCCAGCATGGCAAGCAGCATCACCAATGTTGTACAGCCCCCCTAAGGCTACTATGTTCGGGTTGAGCTCCCTGAGCTGCGAGCAGATCTGCTGTGAGGCTGCACTTTTACTGTCAGAATAAACAGTGACAAGATTATCCGTGGGTAACTCAAATTTCTTCAAGGTTTCCACCACTGCCGCCGCCGTTTGATCTCCTCCATTATCTGCTGGAGACTGAAGAGCATCCAGAAATCGGATGCGGTGCTTGGAGGCTTCGACATCAAAAAACCCAACAAGCAACACAGAGGCAGTCTCATCCTTGCCCAGTGTTACCCCTTCATAAATGTATACGCAGTAAGGAGTATGTTGGCAAACAGATGTAATATCTTTGGGGTACTGCAACCCCAGTTTACAGCGTGCAAAATAACTAGACACCTGCCCGCCATCACTGGGGCCATGCTTAAAGTGTTTGTGAATAAAACGGATAGCTGCGTTGCTACAGGGAAGCGGCTCAGAGCGTTGGCTTTGCAGGCGAACACTCTTGGCGATTTTAGCCCTTTTCATGTGTATTTTTGTTTCCACATGTCGCTTGAGGTCAATAAAGCCTTTATGAAGAGTGCTCAGGTTTCTGTCACAAATGCGGCAGTAGGTATAGCTCTCTCCAAGAGTACTTCTTTCAGCCCAGTCAAAAGTATTCTTCCACTCTTCAGTGTAAATGTATTTTGTCGTTGTCACAGTGCCGTTCTCTTCAGTGCCTGATTCCAATTTAGGCTTCCCTGACAAAGTAAAAGAGCAAAATTACGACTGCACAACTGATGTAAATCTGGTAAATGAAACCCATGCACTGCTATGTTTTATTGTCACAATGAAAGAAAATGCTATGTTATATTTACATGATTGAGGAGATGCCAGAATAGGGCTGATATCATGGCTGTCCCGAGCTTTCACAGGGTCGTATTCCTCAGTTTTCACATTTGCCACGTAGAAAGCTTTGAACCACTTCAGGATCTCAAAGTTGCTTTTAAAATCCCCATTTATGAGCTCCTCAACTGGAATCGTCTAAATCAAAACAAAGAAGACAAGACAGTTTTAAAATGAATCTGACTTCACACAGTGAAGTCAGTCCCTGCACCAAATGTTGGATACATTTGGTACAGGGACTGAAATAATTAAAGCTGTAAGCAGCGTTGGTCGGGACCTCGAACTCTGGTCCGTCGGGATCAGATCATTTTGCTTTTTAAAAATGAGGGATATTTCTTACAAGTGTGTTGTGCTTTTATTTGAAAGTTTGATTGACAGGATGAGAATTTCCTGCAGGGTGAGACATGTCTGTCTTGCTCACACCTGTGTCATCAAAATTATGCAAGTTTTGGGCCCATTCACTTGAATTTCAATTAGTACATAGGTGGCGCTAGAGAGCACATTTTGGCACTTTAGGGGTTAATTTTTTTACATTTTATCAAATTATTCACCAGACCTGATGTGCGTGCCAAATTTGGTGAGTTTTTGAGCATGTTTAGGGGGTCAAATTTAGGTGTGATGTCCTGTAATAATAAAGAAAGAAAGAAACTCACGAAAAACAATAGGGTCCTCGCCCTTAGGCTGCCTTTTGGGCTCGGTCCCTAATTACACCTATACTTAAATGCACATCAGTGTTTCCGCTGGTAACATTTTGCTGCGGTGGGCCGCCAAGCCAAAAAACCCCCAGAAAAACCAAAACAATCATCTTTAAGGTGGTCATAAAACTCAGTGCGAGCTGTCTGAAGTTAGTCTTTTTCACATCTTGACGCTCTGTTAAAAATCAAACACGTTTAAGATTATAGGAAGTTTTTGGCTCTTCTGAGCACCAAACATTAAGCAGCAAGCTGGGTAGTTACTATGGCAACGGCCGAAAAAACTCCTACCGTCACACACACACACACACACAATAGACGGTGAATTACATTGGTGAATTAATAGTGTTAATTCACCGTCACGTATTTTAGTGAGAAATCTTAAATTTTTTAAATGGTTCTCCTCTCATTCCTCCCGTCTTCTCACACTAAAATAGTGCAGCTACCCAACGGAGGGTGGGAGCGAGTTGAGGCAAAAATAATCCAATATGTAAGGTTTGTATGCAAATTACAGTTTAACTTTATGGATTATATTGATGCTGAATTGACAAGAAGATTGTCAACACCTTTTACCTTGTGTTTCTAGAGTTATGTGTTTTTGCGGACATGTAAGGAATTGTTAATATGTCATATTTCATAAAGAGTTATTGGCGTAATATTTTCCCCGGAGAGAACAGTCGCCTCAGTTTATTTCAAACTGCTATGTATATTTTTAACATTTTGTCACCACCGCAGAAAAACTAGGTAACAGCTAAAGTATGACAAGGTTGTCTGATGTTGGCTGCTGTTATTGGTTGGTACACAGTAAATGGTTGCCTTTTGTTTACGTGTTTTTAAACTACATTCCTAATGAAACTTTAAAGCTCATAATATGACCTCCCCTGTCTGTCAGCTGCTGTTTGTCTGCAGTGCATTTACTGCTTTTTCACACATGGTTTCAGGCCAGTTGGAGGAGTTAAACCTGTGACTTTCTGCCTTTGTATAACTGTCCAGGCTGCTGCTGTTTCTAATGTATTTCATGCAGTCTGCGGGGTTTCTGTGGGCAGCTGTATAAACTGTGTAGCTGTTTTAATGTTGTAAAAATACCTAGTTTTCCCTGCATTCTGGAAAACCTGGAAATTTAAGGCATTGTTCAAGTACAGGATGACACCTTTTGAAATGTGATGTGTTAAATGAAAATGAGTTAATAACAGGAACAATCAGTGTGTAGTGTCTGTTGTTTCTCTTCACAGTTGTTGTTGCTCAGTAATAACTGAATTAATTAATTAATTTACATTTTCTTTTTGGCTGATTTTTCAGAACAAACCACTGAACACACGAGGGAAGTTTCTGTTTGTAAATTTCACCAGGAGCAGGATGGGAAATAATCTCAAAATTAATTTAGTTGTAGTCTAGACCCTGCAAGATCCCCAGTCTTTGCAAAATCTTAGTCTGTAACTAAACTCAGTGACTTTTGACACATTGTTTTTAGATGTGAGAGGTGGTCAGACTTAAGTCTTTTTAAAGTCTTTTTAAAGTCTTCTAGTGTACAAATCCCCCCCGACCCTAGTTCACATCGCCCCCACGGAAATCTACTTGTTCCACAGGTAACACTGCACATTCTTGTGCTTTCATAGCCTAGAAGGCAGATGAAGTCAGTGATTCAATGTAAACTTCCCCGTGAATAGTTTGGAATCTTAAGTTCTTTCTTAATTATCTGTAATTGTAATTCAACATTTTGGGAAATACCTGTATACACAGTAGAGTGAGATGAGAAGACTGAATGTTAAAATGACTATTTGTGGTTGTTTCGTTACAACTAAGTTAATATGTTAGAAGTCTTATTTCTGTTTTCTAAAGTATTTTTTCTGTATTTCTTTGTGGTCACTTTAAGAATCACAGCACGTCAGTGATGGGTAGTGACGGAGTTGCGTAGTTATGTAGTTACGTGATGTGACCAATCAGGAAGTAAATGAGCTCACAAAGAGAGGTACGTTTTTACTCTGAGCTAATCCAGGAACATCTGCATACATCTTATGGAAGCATCATGGGTATGTACTGATTGTTTTATTGTTATCTACGGAGATCATTATTTTTGGGACAATGTTACATTCTGTGAAGTTTGATGCTAGACTAATGCAAATGCTCCCAGGCCACTGGAAGTTCATATAAGAATAAATACAAATAAATAAATGAACAGATAATTGATTACATGATAAAATATGATGCCCTATATTACATTTGAAGTTAAATATACAAGAGACACATAAAACCTGTAACAGTAAAAAACAAGGGGATTTAATTAGAGCATCTAACGGTGTAAAGGCCCTATTGTATTTGAGGGAATTATTATTATTTTTTGTCCAGAAGAATCGCATTTTTGAGGGGTTAAATGTGCTTGAAAACTCATGAAACTTGTTTGAGTGTGGCAATATGGCTCAAGGACGCCCCCTAAAAGATTTTTAAGTCAAAGCCCCCATTTTTAAATTTGACGTAGATGAACGAAATTTGGTAGGCACATGTATCAAGTCCAGACGCACATAAAAGCCTCTTGGAGCCATACCCTAAGTCCAAAAGGAAGTCAGCCATTTTGAATTTACTTCGCAATTTTTGCCATTAGTAGACGTTAACAAACTTCTCCTAGAGATTGAGCCTGACCGACTTCAAATTTGGCTGTGAAACAGGAAGTTGTTGTAACTTCAATGTATATCGTCCAACCTGCACCAAATTTCTCATGCTTGGTAAGAGTCCAGGCCTGAACACATCAACATGTCAATATTGAGTCATAGTGCCACCTACAACACCTGACAACAGGAAGTCAGCTTTATATGACAAACATCATCCGATTTACATGGAATTTACATGGTGTGGTCTAAACATGATATACAGGAACATGTTGTATAATTAGTGGGTGTTCTCTAGCGCCTCATAGTGGACACATGAAGTGATATTTATCTCCTTCTTGCAATGTTCGATAATAGTCCAGGCCTGAACACATCTACATAACCGCAATAAAACCCTTTGACTGCAGTGCAACCCAACAAGCACGAAGGTGCGAGGGCCCGTTCATCGCTGCTTGCAGCTTTAATTCATATTAAAGATTGAGTTGGTATATTTATATATTGTGTATATCTGTACATGTTAAAAGCAAGCATAGTGTTGATAATGCTTTCTGTGTGTTTTAGTTTCACCTTTCCTTGCAATGTCAACAAACTTGAGGACAAGGGGAAAACGGTCCTCAGAGTCTGACGTTAGGAAGGTGTTTATCTGTCTGTCAAGTTATATACTGCACATACACCGAGGGCAGCACGGTAGTTATACAGGGAGTTGCATAGCACAGAACTATTTGTTGACCAGGTGCAGTGACTTCCTGGAGTTTTGCCATCACTGTGCAGTCGCCAGGCAACCATTGGCAACTCCAGGAAGTCACTGTTCTTAGCTCTACAATATTTTCATATCATAATTAACACACAATCTGATAAACCCCACCATGCAAAAACACTGGCATACTTCCTGTAAGTAAAAATTTCCCTCGTAATGGCTGGATAGATAACATTCATTATGATAATGACAGACATCGACACATAACTAGCTCCTAAAACAAGCATAGAAAACAGAAGTAAAAAAACAAATTGCCATGCTTCTCTTCTAGAGAAAAACTGCATACCTTTGTGATACCGTTCTTGCTGAAGGCCTCATGTAGGAGACTGAAGTTGTGCTTACAGTCATCTTCACCTTGTGCATCAAATTTCACCTTGGACATGTCAACAGAGCCAGGGATAACCCAGTCCATGAGCTGACACTGACACGCACCTGTAGGATCACACACACATCAAAACAATTCAGGAATTGTTACCTGAACCAGGACAAATGGAGGAAAGAGTGCTTGTATGTACATGGCCATTCAAGCTCACTGTGACTTTTTCTGCTTGTGATATTCCTTCCCACAATATTTAAAGTTGCAATACATGACATTCAGCCACTAGATGCTGCACTATAGCGCCAAGATCTCAGACCAAACAGAGAAGTTTGTGACCCGGCCGCCATGGTGGAAACGGACATGGAAGACACGGAGGGACTCACATACACAAACATGCACATGCAGCTGGACTGGCTACCAAAACAAAGAACAGAGAGGTTCAGATAAGAACACACACAGCCGGCGTGTGACTTCATTCACTGCTCAGGTCGCCATTACTCCGTTATATCTTTGCATAGCAAGTTGTTTGCATTTATTGCACCTTTATGACTGATCTGTGGACCACATAGTGCTGAATATTTGCATAGCTTGTTGTGTTGACCAATTTTTATTGAAATATAGCCCTGCTAACAAAGTAAAAGTGATTATAAAAGTCACAAATGCATTGCACTTGTGATAGTGCAAAACTTTTTAATGTGATGCGGCAGCCGTAACTTAACAGCTCAAATACGGCTGTAAGATGATCAGTTAACAGTGAAATACGGCAGATATCTAAAAGTTGAAACCACAAAGATTTGGTTACAAGAACAAGTACTTAAATAAGTTTAGCAGAAGACATGTCGTGATTTGAGACGCAAGACTACTACATAGGGCCATACACCGTTACTGTGAGGCAGCAGCGGAAACACGTGCATTCATGGCTTGCCATAATTAAAGCAGGCTAAACCAACTCCGTGGAAAAAGAGGAATTAGGCCATATTCAGACCAAATCAGGCGGTGCAGCGTTCAGCCGCAGGGTCGAGCGGAGGTGTGTGGGGCTGTGGACGTGTTTATTAGTGCTCTAGAATGTAACCACTGTGGAACAATCAGAAAATAACGTTTATGTATCTGATTCACCGGGCTTTCTCGCTACCGGCGCTCCCTCTCTTCATGCACTCTCTAGCTCGCTCGACCACAGCTGCTCTCTCTCGTCCTCTCAGCTCTCTCTCTCTTTTTCTCTCGTCTTTTTTAAAATGAGTCGGGAAGACGACAGCAAAGTCTAACTTTACTTTACAATATCAAATGAAGAGAAATGTCCTCCTCTCATCCTTGTAACATCCTTGTGCTCCCTCATGGCAGAGTTAACAGCTCTGATCAGTCTGATCTCCAGGTGTGATCGACCACCGCAGCCTTCAGCCACAGTGACGTCAGGTTGTGTTTCTCCAAAAGTTGACTCTGGCTCAGTCTGATGCGGCACCGCAGTGGCCAAAACGGCTGCAGTCAAAACACACTACCTCCATTCGAATAAACGGGAAGACTGGCGTTTTCGCCGCACTGCCTGATTTGGTCTGAATACAGCCTTAGGTCTGCTACTGATGACTTACCTGAACCAATCTGCCGCACATCTTTGAAGTCTGTCTTCAGCAGGTTGTTGAGCCAGGTCACCAGTTGAAAGCGGCTGGTTTTATCTAGGAAGGGGTCTGGTGTCACAACCGCTGGACTTGCCATCTTGCAGCTCTCTACGAAAGAAAACAGAAAAAAATCACATTTTTTAAAAATAAATTCAGAGGAGTATTAAGAATGAATGGTTAGATAATAAGAAAAGGTCTTGTTGTAGTTTACACATATTTAGGTCTATAATTTGTACATTGCCATCTATTCCAAACATAAAATCACAACATTACTCTGATCCGTCTGCTCTTCATACTGTACTAGCATACATGCTATGATCAACAGCTTGTAGCATGCATGTCAGTGATATATCCCCTTGCACAAATTCATTTTTCAAAAGGGAATTGCTATATTGCTACTCTTTGACAAAACATAGCTCTCAGTGTTGCCAAAGCTCATGTCAACCCCTACCCCATGACTGGGTGGGGGTGGTGGGGGGTGGGTGGGTACTAAATCTCCTATTGTCTGACTGACTGTGGAGGATAAAGGCTGAGGGCTTTCTATCAAATTTGGTGACACCAAATCATGACTGCCAGACACCTTCACGACTGCGTCTGACAGTTTTTCTTGACGTGCATGCACGAAAAAACACAGGACTGAGTGCTGCAGGATACCGGAGCCACGCTGCTGCTGCTGCTGTCTCTCTCTCTTCCCCTCAATATATAGAAAGCGTAAATGAAATCTCGCGTTGTCAATTTTTTGCCGCGAACGTCCCAGATGCAGACAAGGAAACGTGAGCCTTAACATTAGATCCTTACATTAATTACAGTGGAAGCACTACAGTACAATGGAAGCAATGCAATACCATGCACTACAAAAGCGGTACTGTAACTGCACAGACAACCGGCATGTTCATTTCATTAAACACGGTTTGTCTTCAACATTTCACATCACATGCACGGTCCTGCAGCTACAGCTTGATTTCACATGCAGGGAACGATCTTTTTTTAAGTTTTACATTTAAGAAAGTGGCTAAAACTGATATGCACCGATAGTATCCCCGTGTTTGCAAATGGGCTTATCAGCAGACTCTACGGGAATACGGAGGGTAATTACAGAACCGGCAAAAAGAAGACTGGAAACAAAACAGAACAATAAAGGCTGTAATTTTAACCTGTGCTTATCATCCATAGACCGGCTTTACATGGGGAAGTTACAATAGGTTATGTGTGGCTGTTTTATACACGTAAATGTATATGATATATAATAGGTGACTTACCCCGTCGTTCCCCGACAACGTTCAGGAAGATCTGACTCGTCCTTGTGTCGTCCTTCTCGTCGTGATTGGACGAGGCTTACGAACTTACGCCCACCTCATGATCGCATTGGGGCCAAAATATTAGTGGCGCCACATCCAAAGCAAAAATAAAAATAATAAATAAATAAATGAAATTTTAAAAAAATCAATATCTCGCCGATTTCCAGTTGGCCGAAAATTATGGTTGCTGGCGTTAACGTTATATCACTAAACTATGCTGCTATAGTTAGTAAACGTTAACGTTCGGTGTAACCACTGTAACATTAAATAGCTACAAACGTGAAATGTTTAGCTATATCGGTATCCAATAAGTTATATATGTGACAGATAATCGAGATTAAAAACTACACCATTCAATAGTTAGTGTAGGAGAGGAGACGTTATTCGTAACCTCCTTTCGTTGCATATGTGCCTGCATATTGTGTTAAGATACTAAAATTGAAGTTAACTGTTAGTTAACTGTTAACTGTGTCGGTTATGGTACATGCTAACTACTAAAACATGGCAGCCGGGCTCACTAAACAGCAAATTTTAAGTCGTGAACACCCCGTGTCTTTGTGCTGTAATTACAATGAAATGCAGCTTACATAACCCGCAGTAATGGCGGTTGTTTCGGTTCAACGGCTGGCCGTTTGGTTGCGAGGCCTGTTGTAACCGTGTAATGGCGACCCAACAGGGCTGTCGATCAAAAGAAAACTTTATCGCATATTGAAACTTTAGCGGTTTGATGTGATGTGTAGCATTGTCAAATTGGTGAAAGAAAAAGTTGATAAAAGCTTAGCTAATATGGCGCCTATACTTTGGCCATTTTGTGAAATTGTAAGGGCACAAGTGAAGCCATTACAGCACCTGCTGTACTACATGTAAGACCCAGGAAAATGTGAGTAACGTTCACGCTAAAAATTGAAAGTGACTAATCTTGTGTCAAGTAAACTGCAACAGGAACAAAACAAACGTTTCCATCAATTAAATCTTGGCCTGTATATTGGGTTATTGTTACCCTGGTATTAACAATGGCGGCGACAAGCAGTTCGCTACGAAGGAGAATCGAGGGAGAGCATAATTTCCGGTAAGGTGTATCCTTGATGAAATGTAGGGGGCGTAGGTTTGTTAGCGGCCGTTCTCGCCACCGCTCAAGCATCTACCGTGCGCAATTTTTTTTTTGTCCTAGGATGGCGAAGTCGTGACTCGCCTTACTCTTGCTCTGATTGGTTTACCCTGATATTCTTACCCTGATCCTAACCAATCTTAGTCCTCATGCCTAAACGTAGCCAACCCAACCAACGCAGGTAACGAGTACTAGCCAATCAGAGGCAGAGCAGGGCGATTCATGACTTTAACATCCTATGGAAAAAAATTGGCCTAACGTGCATTTAGAAAGGGGTTCGCGGGGGTCTCGCGAGACTAGGGCTAATACAACTTTCTAAGTAAGTGTAATTTACTGTTGTGCTAACTGTTGTTGTTGACTCTTTACGTGGAGTTTTTATGTTTACTAGATTCATTACTGTGTTGTACATCCTATGGGGACTTAATGCTGATCTCGATGATACTTTGTTTCTTCCTGGCATGAGATTTTCCTTTCTCTCAAACAAGCTCTCTAAATTGAAGTAACCACCCTCCAGAACAACAGGTATGAGAATTCTGATGGCGGAAATAGTTTCTGTGTTACTTTACTTATTAATTTGTGCTATATCTTTTGTCCTACTCTTTTTTTTAAAGATATGTTTTGTGGATTTTCTTTCACCCTTTATTGGACAGCTGATAGTGGAAAATCAGACAGGAAACAAGGGGAGGCAGAGGGGCATGAAATGCAACAAAGGTCCCAGCCCAGAGTCAAACCGGGGACGTTGTGGTCATAGGCACCTGGTCATATATTAAAATGGGGGAGCAAATTGTAATTTAAAACTCATTTCCTGCATCTCTACACCACATAACTTCTTGGATTAAGTCAAGAAACAGCCACCTGCACTAGTCTAGATTAGTTATATTGAGAATGCTATGAAAACCTTACTTCCCCTTTGAGTAAACTTGTATGAGAAAATGAGAGAATAATTATAATAATGAAAGCACAGCGCAGAGCATGAAGTGATTTGTCATCATATTTAATCTAAACAAGTTACTTTCCACTGCTGAACATTTGACTGTTAACACTGTCAGGAAAAGCTCTGCTCTGTCTTTATGTCTCTCTCTCATGACAAGTTGGACTGAACCAACTCAAAGGGTGGTCCGAAAATGTCAGATTTTTTTATTACTTGTTTTTGTCAGTTGCAAAAAACAGAAAAATGATCATTGATATAGGCTGCCTAAATATAATCACCGGATTGCGGGAACTGTATGATAATACGTTTATTTTTTAAAAGATAAGAAGTTCGGTAGCAAAACCATAACTTTTCTCCCCCTAATTGAATAATGGGGATGCATTTGCTCGACTTGCTCCATTGCCGAGGCACCTCTGGTTGTGGTTGTGTGGTAACCACGAGCTGTAACCATTCGGCTATTCTTATATTGCTTTCACAGTTTCACAATCGTTTCCAGTGAAAATCTCAAAGGTGTGTTTCTGGGTAAAATAACAGCATAATGCGCAAATGATTACATCCTATACATTTTACTAAACAAAATGACCAAGCTTTCCCCATCTCAGTATTTTACTGTATATCAGGAATTAAACTTTTTGTAACAGTTTACTGTAAAATGGTGAGCTGTAAATCTGCTAGTTAATGACAATATTGCTGTTCTTTCTGATAGGGGTCTTTTTCTACGTGTGTGAAAAAGTAATATAAAACCTTTTGTGGCTTTTGTGCAATCTGATAAATTGACTCAAGTGACATCACTTGAGGCCAGGGGCACCTTAACATTACTATAGGCCCTGGGGCTACGGAGGTTTTTTCGCCTCAAGAGTTAAAGTAGTTCAACAATCGATGTGTTCACCTCATTGCTCACAAACTCCCGACATTGAGTCACTTTTGCCACAAAGTCCTTGTCCATGTGATATTTTTGTTGTCCTTTTTGATGTCTTTACTTTGACAAGTAAATGAAACTAACCATCAAACAGGATGAAAACTTTTTTGCTGCTTGGGGCTGTACCACCATGTTCAAACACAACGTAATGAAGTGAATCACATTTTTACAAATGAGTGTTGAAGCACAGTGAGAGGATTCACTCCTCATCACGTCTCCCCCCACATCACAGGTAGCTTGCTCATGTCTTCTGAGGTCCCTGGTGGCCTAGGGCTTAAGCCCCTGTCGCCTTGCATTAAGGCGCCATTGCTTGAGGCAGTGTTGTTTGGGACTGAAGACTACAAGTTTGAAAATGAGAAAAATCTGGGTGTGTGGCGTTAGAAAGGAGTGAAGTTATCAGACCTCCATAGCCTGCTCCTCAACTCTGCTTGAAGCTAGCAGCTCTTCTGTTTGTTATTGTGCTGTTATATGTTTTAATCGTAAGGGACTGCAGATGAAAATTAGTTTAAGCTAACTCTGGTGCAGTACATCAAATGTTAACATTTATGTTTAAAACTACATTGTCCCAATAAATACAATACAATACAATACAATGCAAGGCTACATTAGCTAATAGCTAGAAAAACATACCTGAATCTTTGACTGGACGGTCAATGGCAGGGTTGCATTGTGGGTAATGTAGGCGCCAGGTTTTGAGAAGGAAGAGGAATGTTAGAGGAGTGCTGGTTTCATCACAAAGTTGGCAGGTTGATCCCTGGCTCCCTCTGTCTAAATTGCTCCCAACGGTTAGGCCAGTACCTTGCATGGTAGCCTGTTATAAAATTAAAGTAAAACACAATGTTTTTGTATGACTATCAAGTACAAGTAACATTTTATGCCTTGAAACTTGGTTTGCATGACGTGAAATGATTTCTAGAGCATTTTTATGTTATGTTTAATGGTACAGAGAGTCATTAAGGAAGTCCAGGGGTTAATGTGTGTGTCTGAATTTATGTTCAAGCTCAGTCTTGGAATAAATGTAAGTGAACGTTTAGAGACGGGACCACAAAAAGGCTGCAAGTCCTCAGGGGAGCTGACATTCATGGCACAGTATTTATGGACTGATATTGAGGAGTACAACCCTTGATGTGAAAATGCTCTTACAGTGTAAAATATTGCTTTAATACCGAAAACAACAAATTGTCCCTGAATGTCGTTTTATGATGTCATTATGAAGATAACTACAGGCCTTTGTGACACTATCTGTGGTGAGTGTAGAAACACTCTAGTGGTAGCCTGCAGCGGGGTCGCAGGGGTCAGGGTAGGCTTTGTGTGTCTGACCACCTCTCCACCAGCCCATCCTCCCAAAGGGCAGGGTCATCACAGTGGGAAGAGAGAAAGCAAGGCGTTTGATTTCACTTTTCTTCATGTGGCTGATGTTCAGAGAGGGGTTGGTGGTTGAGAATGTGTGAATATGCCTGTATAAAGAGTTATAACATCTAGAAGAGATTTTATATGTTAGAGTTTTCTTCACATCTTCATCAAGCGTTGGGTCAAGAGGTCAGGCAAAAGGATTTTATGGGTCTCAATTGTAACTGTGCTTACAAAAGGAGAAGAAACCCACCATAAATTTCACAGGTCAAAAGCCTGAATGACAAAGTCTAACATGTCAGGAAATCACTTGTTCAAGTGGGATAAATGGTAAGAGTGTATGCATTGGGAATCACATTTGTTAGCCTGTCCTAATGTAAGTTTTTCCTCTGTAGCAAATATTCAGGTGATCCCATCATGGATAAAATCATTCCCCTCTGAATAATAAGGAGTCTGCTGTTAGTCTAGGATTGTAAGCTCTTGTGGCTTGACGTTCAGATTACTCTATAAGACAGAAATAGTTTAACCATTTATGTAAATGATTAACTCTGGGTGGAGAACATATAACCTCAAACTTAAAACATTACAGCACTTCCGTTTCTGTATGCCATTTGATCTTTTATGATTGTGAGCAGTTATGATTCATTCACTCTTTTATTTTGGCCCTCGGAGTGTAATAATGATAATGATATATATACATATATAAATAATAATAATTAAAATTGGATAGAAAACTGAAAAAGCAGTATTCTACATCATGCAATCAACAAGTGTTGCAACATTAATCATGTATATCAAGGCCCTGGAGCTAAGAAGTTAAGCTAAGAAAAGTCTTTTTTCTTTCACGAGTAACATGGTGTCGACAGAGACGGAAGAATAAGAAGTGGTCTGAGAACAGGGAAAAAAAGCGTGAAAAGGGGAAGTAAACAGAGACAAAGGTCCAAAGGTTAGAGGACAGAGGCTGACACTTATGAATGAGCATCATTTTGAAAAATGCACCGCTGTTAGAGACACTGAACCTGTGGCTTAACTGAACAGTCTACCAGCATAACAGAAGCTTGTTTTTCTTACTGTCAACAAATCCCATAAAAAGACCAAAACCAGCAATAAACTGGCCTACTAATAAATATTTTCTGAGTAGCCAAAACCTGTTATACATGTATCTTATTCCTCTGTGCTATAGATTTCCATCAATGAGCTACACTGATGTACTGACATGTCTGTTTTGACTCAATCCCACATACACTGTCCTGCTGCTCAAACCAGCCTACCTAAATCGTCTTTATTATGTTTTATACTCCTGTTTGAGTGTGCTTGATACAAACTACAGAAGCCAGCCTGGAAATTATTTAGTCTTTATTAGAATGAAACAAGCTGTTGAAATCATATTTTTTGGGCTAATTGGGGGCAGCAGAAACAAGCTGTGAACACAACATTTCTGGGTTTTTTTTACATATCACCTTATATGTTGACATGGTGGTCTTAGAAAACAGTTGCCTATTTATACATTCAGCAAATATGGAGCATGTGGAGTTGTACTGAGAAGCGGAAATAAAAAAATGAGCTGAATGAGCTGAGGGTAGCGACAGAGTCCTTGTGGTTATTCTCGGTTCGTTTGTCACTATGAGCAACAGCTTTCACACAAGTAGTCATATGATTCATTCTTCTTTTTTTTTTGGAACTTATTTTACTTCCTTTTCTCAAGTGCAGTCATACAGTACAATCAGCTTTTCAAATATTTACATTAATACAGGTGTAAGTGAAGCAATGTTAAGGGTCCGTTCATGATTTTTGACCTTCCATCATGTGTCCATGTGTCCATCATCCATACAGCCATTATCAGTGCATGGGAGCCATTATTAGTGCATAAGTAAATAAAATGAATAATAATAATTAAAAAAAAAAAAAAGGGTAAATAAAAAAAAGTGAATAAATAAATTAAATAAATAAACTAATTTTAAAAAACAAAACAAAACAAAACAAAAGTTACAAATACATACATACGTATATATACACCAAAAAAAAAAAAAAAAGTAAAACTACATCATTCTCCTCAGCGGGAAAGAAAAGAAATAATAGGTGACCATTTCGTCAAGAACACCTCTGTCTTTAGTTGTAACCTCGCTGTTATGTTTTCCATATAATAGACGTCCTTTATCTTCTCTCTCCATTGTGTCACTGTGAGGTTTCAGCCATGAGACCGTAATCATTTTTTTGGCCACTACATGAAGAATTCTCATTAATGATGTCTGATTATTGTTTTCTAAATTTTCTGGCAATATTCCTACAAGAAAGTAAGATGGTTCTAATGGCACCTCTATTTTTAAACATTTTTTAATCTCATTTTGTATGTCATACCAGTAACCTGACAGTTTTGGACAGTCCCAGAATATATGTGTATGGTCTCCCAGCAGGCCGCAGCCCCTTCAGCAATGACCCGGCAATTTTAATTTTCCATTTAAACTCCCTCCAAGTGGGACTGTTGGTTACCTTGTGTCCCTCTCTACATGACTGTTCTCACTCTTGGTCTGTAATTACTGCGTTCATTTCTAATTCCCACATATGATTCATTCTTAATACAAGGAAAATGATCATAGTCGCTTTAAAAATGCGTTCAATAGGAACTAATTGGCTTGTTGCTGTGTGGCATTAACATGGTAGTCGGTGAGTATAGAGAGACAAAGTAAAACACTGTTGGATTTGGTAGTTTTAATGGGATTTGTTGACTTTAAGAAAAAAATTGGATTAAAGCCAGCTTTATCTTTTAAATTGTACAATGAGAAAGATGATTCAAGAGTTAGATTTGTGTTTCAGAGGAAGGAAAAAAGAAAGCAGGAGCAGCCATACTGTGAAGATTTGTTCTCTGAAAACCAGTGCCTTATTGCTCCTCCTGTTGTTTTGTGAGTAAATTAACAATGTTGGCAGAAAGCATGAACTATGACATGCAATAAACAATTTTTATGTGAGGCTCTGTAGCTAAAAAGATCTAACTAAACCACTCGTGTGAGTGTCATGTGGTGCGAGCAGAGTACAACAGGTGGTTTGAAAAGAGGGAAGAAAAGTCTGAAAAGGGGAAGAAAACAGAGACAAAGGTCAACGGGAGCATTTGGGGGAAAAGGCTTAGAGGACAGGGCCTGACAGGTGCAATCAGATGTGTCACACAGCCATGACAAAGTGGATGTCAGTGCAGCTGTGGGGGGCCACTATAAGCATGTCACAGCCAATCAGGAGAGCAGAGTAAGAGCTGTGGAGGGTTTGGGCAGCAGGGAGTGTTTGTGTCTCTCTGCGGTGAGCCCATTACTGCTGTCGAAGCCGGGTAGTGTTGGCACGATCAACGGCACAAACACAGGTGGCACTGACAGATCGCACACATGTGAGAGGGAGTGGTTGATCAGGTGCATTAGCTTTATGCTATTTATGAATACACAGATTCGGTTAAAGTCATGTTTGTGGTTTGCAAACGATAGCAGATGGCTTTCTGATAACTTGTACTTGTTTATTACTTGACTGGCAGAAATTCGCTGCCACTTAACTTGTTCATACCTGCCAGTTTAATCAGCAGATGTTGTGTCAAAGATAAAGTTTAGTTATGAACAGTGGTTAGGCCACCGAGGTCACACATACAATCTGCCTTTGTGTAGGCTTCCTCTGGGCCCCTCGAAGCTCTTAGACCACAGGAGGAGTGTTCAAGAGGGTTGGGCCGACAGACACGCAACTTCTCTAAGACAGTTGTGCAATAGGAATCTGAGAGGAATCTGTTAACCAAATAATTTATAAAACAATGTGTTCTCGAAATATTTGTCATTTTGTCACATGTGTTAATCTTAATCTCTCATAAGTAGGGCTGTAGTCTCCTGGTCGACTGGTCAACAGTTCAAGCTAATATCATGTGTAGTCACATGTTAACACAATATTAGCAAATTGGAACAAATTATCGAAAGTGATTAATCAAAAACGTTAAGATAATGCCACTCAAAGGTCTGCAAACAGAAGGATGGCCGACGATTATCTTCCCCGGACCACTATTTTTAGGACCACAGAGAAAGAACTTCCTGCCTGACCTCTACGTTTCACGGGAATTACAATTACTAAACTACATACAATACTATAAAACAGCCACTAGATGGCTCTTAGTAAAAACAATTTAAATGTTTAGGTTTTAGTAGCTAGTGGATCTCCTGAGACTCAATACTTGCTAAGCCACGACAACTTGAGTGATCTAATCAAGATCTGGTCACATCCCTGCCCAAGCTCGCCAAGCTCGTGACTTTAAAGTGGCTTTAATCGATATTTTTATATTTACAGTGGATCACATGGCTACTTGTATGTGGAAATTCTCTCCTCCCTTCTCCACAAAGCCTTACAGTCACTGTCAGCTCATTATTTTGTTTTTATGGCCTGAAAATTTACTGTTTTGACTCATTTCATCAATCTCATAGTATTGTTTTCTGCTGCAACAGTTAGCTGTTTCCAGTAAAAAGGCTCCAAAACCCCCCCGTAGAGTATCTGCCCAGTACTGAACAACAGACAGATAGAAGTTGTGACAATAGTGGAGCATTTAGTAGCTAAAGAGACACATATTTCCCTTTGGAGTTGATAGAGACCAAAAAGAGATCTAAAGGAGAGTGAATATTGGACTTGCATTCATCAGGTCGACAGAAACATGAGTCCAAATGAATGATAATGTTACTCCATATCTGCTAAATGTGTAAATAGGTAATTGTTTGCGAAAGTTTTCCATATCGACTTATGATAATTTTTCAATGATGTGTTCACAGCTTGTTTCTGCTGACCCCAAGTGGCTGAAAAAAAGTGTTATTGAAAGTTTGAGACACACTTGAAAAACTCTATAGATATACTTTAACACCGGCTGAGAGTCTTGTTTCACTACCCTCTAGTGGTTTCACCTTTCTGCAGTGATGTGTGACGTGTACTTCAGAGCGTGTCAATACACCATCACATTAACGTGTGGTTACAGGTGCAACAACCATGACAAACTCCCCCATCAGTGGCGCTTGATGTCGTCAGAGGTGCAACTGATTTGAAACTTTCAACCGCAAATACTAGTTACTCTTAAACATTCTTAGAAAAGTAAAAACATGTCAAGGACAAATGTGACACCAACATCCAGGCGTCATCTCAGCGGACGACCAGATGTTAATCTGCAGATTAGACCTTTTAAGATCCTCTTGTCCTCGTGTCTGACTTCTTGTCTGTTCTGAACACTTTGTACAGACCACAAACTCTCCACTTCCCATATTTACCTCTTCCTCTTATGGAAGATCTGAAATGTCTGATTTAGAAATAATAATAATAATTGAAATACAATACACCTTCCTGTATGTATTTCCCTCAAATTCATGCATTAACTGTGCCTCAGTTGAATCAAAAACACATGGTGAAAGGACAATTATTTAGCTTTTTCTATTTACTGACTTAATGAATTGTTCTTAATTATGACATGAATTGTCCATATCACATTAAGAATAAATAATAATAATAATACAAAGCACTTTTCAAGTAAAAAGATCCTAACCTAAACTATTAAAAAAGCAGTTCTGAAAACATGAACAGTACATCTACAGCTTGCGGTGACTAAATAAGCAACATCTTAAGTTTAAAAAAAAAAAAACATCAACAGATTTTTTTTTTTTTTCACTCAAAAACTGTCACCAGACTGTCATCTGATTCAGATTCAAATGTTGATAAATCCTGACTTGAAGTAAATGACATCATCTCTTAATTCTTTAATTTAATCTTTTAGTGAGTCCAGTGAAACCTTGAGACGAGCACAGAGGCAAAAAAAAAGAAGAATGTAAATGTGTTACAACCAAAACTGTTTTTACTTTGACAGAAAATCTTTTCCTCATGAAGGATCCTGTGGTAAGAATCTGATCTGAGAAAATGATTTGCCTTTAAAGGAATAGTTTGACATTTTGGGGAATATACTTATTCGCTTTCTTTCCAAAAGTTAGATGAGAAAATTGAAACCACACTAATGTTTATCTGTTAAATGTGAAGCTGGAGCCAGGAGACAGTTAGCTTAGCTTATCCAAGTAAGGAAACCAGGAGGTAGTTAGCCTGGCTTTGTCATAATTGGGCTGCAACTAAGGATTAGTTTCAATAGTGTTTAATTTGATGATATATTTGATCAGTCGTTTTGTCTGTAAAATGTCAGAAAATGGTTCCAAGCCCAAGATGATGTCCTCAGATGTCTTGTTTTGTCCAACAACAGTCCATAACCCAAAAGATATTCAGTTTACTGAAGGAACCAGAAAATATTCACCTTTGAGAAGCTTGAATTAGATCATTTTGGCATTAATTCTTACAAAATGACTCAAATCGATGAATTGATTATCAGAATAGTTGCAGATTAATTTTCTGTCGACGGACTAATCCATTAATCGGCTAGTTGTTGCAGTCCTAAGGTGCAAAGTCCGACTCCTGTAGTAACAAAATCTGTCTGCCAGCACCTCTAAAGCTCAATAACCAACATGTTATATCTTGTTTGTTAAATTCGTAGAGAAGAGGAAGTGCAAAAAACAACATAATGTGGTTTCATGGGGTGTGATGTGCTAGGAGAGCAGTTCCTATAAACTCAAATGCATGTAGCCTAACACTTAAGAAATGTTCAGAAGGCCAGAATACCAGAATACATCACAGGAAACATTTTTCTGAAGAGCAGGTGGTTTAGAGAACTGCTGGATGAACTCCTACAACACCTCACAAAGGCGTTACTTCCTGGGTAGCTTCCTCTTCATATCGAGGCTGAGGCCACACACACACGACACACAATAATGTCACAGAAAACCACATGTATGGGCAGACCAATGCTTGTGCCCCACACACTCACACTCACACTCACACGCACACACATACACACACACAAGATCAGTTTAATGGCTGCACTCCAGCTCATTTCCCCTCTCCTTGTGCTCATTTACACCCCCTCATGGATCTACAAAGAAAATGATGGTGAAAGAAGGGTGGAGGCTCCCTCTCCAGCTCCTGCTGACAGTAATCCAGTGTCAATCCAGCGCACGTGGGGCGAGAACGAGCTCACACTTTGGAGCAGAGAGGTCTGTGGCCCTTATCTCCCTGTCATTGTCCCCTCCCTCCTTTCTCTCTGCTAACCCCCCTCTCCTCATGATTAACCAGACTCATCGTCCTCCATGGTCCGTTGTTTCCTGTTACTTAGTTACCAGTTGCCATGATTTGCCTGGGCCGCTTGTGTTTCCATGGTGACTGTGCCCATTCTGTCGTCTCCTGGCTGCCTCTTGGCTGTGCTGTCCCAATGGCCTGTCGCCACCCCGGGCCCTGACCCACAGCTCTCTGCCTCCCTGCGTCCGTGCCTCATGGTCCCATAAGGCTGTCAGTGTGTGTTCACATCGACACTGCAGCCCCCTCGCCATGCCAGACTGGTAATCCAGCTTCTGGCTGGTCCGTGTTGTGGCTGACTGACTGAGCAGACAAAGAGAGGGTTGATATAATAGACACTAAATATGCAGTCAGCATGCTCCCCTCTCTCCTTTATACGGCTACGTCTCATCACACCTAAAATGTAACGTCAGTGTATAAAAGGGACGAATGAGTTCACTCAAATCACACAAAAAAGAACAAAACATATTTTATCATTTAACCCCACACACTGAAAATCACTGGGTTACATGTTTACCCAGTTTGAGTCAATAGAGCAACAACACAATACTGGGTTAATGTTGCCCAGAAAGCCACTTGAGACGAGGGTTGTTCTGATGCAGCTTTAGTGTTATTTTTATTTTACTGTACCCAAACTAAAGCTTGTTATAATCTACTGTTTTTAAATGTTACATGTCATGTTTTGAATGTCATATGCACATAATTTTGTACAAGACACAATACATTTGTGACAGTTTTTTAGCTTAAAGCTTGTTGTGTGTAATACTGGGTCAACATAACAGATTGCTACTGGGTGAAGGTATCCCAGTGGTGTTTTGGTATATTGACCCAAACTGAGTAAAATTTTAACTCGGTGATTTTTTATATGTAGTTGTATCGAGCCACGAAGATACTTTCCAATACAATCAATTTTAATGGAAAACATGTCAAAATTATATTTGAAAAGCAAACATCTCCTTTCAGAAAGAATGTCCTATTAACGAGATAATCCCTGGACCTCAGTGTGGACATTTTTCATTGGAACTATTGTAATTTATATATTTTTCTAATTGAAATCTGTTGATATTTGTGGATGTCTCATGACAATTTGAAACAAACTGTTACTGTTGAGTCTTTAAATTGTATTTTTTTAATTCAAAAGCACCACAAAATGATAATAATAATAAATATTTTTATTTTTATTGTATTGGGGTGGCAGCAATAATCTCAGCAGCTGATAACTTAAAAATTTTGCATATAAAACCAAAACTATTAAACTATTTTTATGACTAGATATCACTATGATGGTTAGCGGGAAAATATTTCATATATGATTTGGGTGAACTGAAACTTTAATTTAAAAGGAGGCATATTATAACATTATATTTAAGAATATTTCTATCCAGAATACAAATACAACCATATATATGTATAAAAACATATAGAAACATGCATGTAGGGAGGTATATGTACAGTATGTGTGGTCTTGAGTAGGACGGTCCGGTTCAGGATGGGACACAAAGGAGGTGCAGTTTTCAGCTCCACCATGAGGCGGCAGTAGTCAGTTAAATTGTCACTCAGACTTTATCACGCTTGGAGATCAACACCAGGATGAGCAGGGGACAACTTGTCTAACCTAACTGAAGCTGATTCACCGTCATCACTCCCCTGAATGTGTCTGCCTCTCATACACTTCAGTCTAACACTCGCTGCTGTGTGTCACACTGTGTCTCTGTTTACTGTGAGCTCTGCCTCTGTGTCCACCCTCCTCCACCCCCCCACCCCCTCACCCCCCCTCCTACAGCTCTGTTTAGGTTTTTGAAACCTCCTCAAAGACAGATTTTGTTTGTTTACATTACTACACGAGGACTCTCTTTACAGCAAGATCTGAAAACATCCTTTTTGTTAGCAGTGTAAATACCCCTCGAGGAGGAAACTTCGAGTGTGGCTGTAAAGCACCGTTTTAATGTAGCTGCACTTTTGAGTATTTACATTTTATGCATAATGGTTACATCTACTCCGCTACGTTTTAGGAGAAAATATTTGACTTTTTACTACACTGCATTTATCTGACAGCTTTGCAGATCAGCATGTTTACCTAACAGTATATAAAATAGTAAAAATTTGTTTCTCTAGCTCTGCAATTATTCAGTAATATAATATATATATACATATATATATATAAATAAGTACATTTTGCTGATAGTGCGTCTGTACTTTTATGTCTTTACATTTTACTTGTAAATGTAAGTATTTTTACATTGTTGTATAACTATCTCTGCTTAAAGGATAAAGGTGTAAATTATATATATTTTTCTTATTGGCAACAAATCTCATGTGCAGAGCCAAACCAAAAATGAACCCATCCTACCTACAAGTATAGTGTGTGTGTCTGCAAATCCTGAAATAACTTATTTCTCTGTGCCATAAACTTCCGTTGTTGTCCAGAAGCTGTTGCACTACATGACATGTTCCTTCAGCACGAAGGGTTTGGGCACATTAGTTTGTCTTACACAGAACTGGTCTGTGGAGACTGAAAATATGATCACGTGCACAAACTCTTTGTGCTAAAGGAACATGTCACCCGGTGCAGCGGTGTGCCTGACTGATTTTAATCAATTTTGGACACCAACAGATGCCTACGACACAGACGAATACGATATATCAGACTTTGAATACACCACACGCAATTCTTGTAAGTAGGATAAGTTCATTTTAGATTTGGCTCTGCACATGAGATTTGCTCACAATAAGAAAAATATAGAAAATCGCCAGCTATATCCTTTAAAGGAGTAAATCAGCAATGTAGTAGTACACATTCATGAAGTTGAGCGACTTGCAAGGGACAGATTAAACAAAGAACGTTCAGAATCAAAGCAGCAGAGGCGGAGATATTACGATTTTTAGTCCATAATGTGGGTCAAATTTGCCAAAAACACTGGATCCTACATTTCCCATAATGCAACACAACAGTATCTTTCATTAAATCTTTCCTGACTGGTGTGTGTCACTGTCTTTCAAACTTGATTGCAGGGTTTCTGTTATAAATTTGTAGTCTTCAAGCAAAACGACTCAAGTGATGCTCCTCCAGAGCCGCAGAAGACATTTAATGATAGTACTAATAGTAATAACAGTTGATTTTACACATAAAACAAAATGATCTTCATGTGTAAAATTGATGGAGTACCCTTTTAAATAAAGCATCTGAATACTTCCATCACTGCAAACTATGCACACTAGAACATGTTCAGGGCTTTTGTAAGTAGAAATATTTCATCAGTGGGATGGAGGCGATGCCGTGTTTGGACAAGAGAAGCTGCCGTACTACTGAGTTAATCCAGAGGTTAGCAGGGTGCAGGTCAGAGAGTAAGTAGGTGGGTGTGAAAATGCTGTCATCAGGCTCGTGTATTTAAGTAAGGGTTGTTTTTTTTTTTTTTATTATTTTTGAATGTGGGGTAGCTCAGTGCCAGACAAACCCTCGCTGCGGCCCTCCAGGACAGGAGTTGTCCTCCTCGTGGTGAAGGGGAAGCTCTCAGTGGGGGATTGTGAGCGTAATTACAGCAGTTTTGCCTCATTAGGAGCGAGGAGTCGTGACCCTGCCTACAGGTCCGACAGCTGCACCGCTCGGATGGTGCTGCCGAGAGATGATCTATAGTGTCTCTGCTGAAGGGATGCGAGGAGAGCTATCCGAGTCCTGTGTCCTGTTAGATCTGTGTATGTGTGTTTTTTAACCAGTGATGGAAGTATTTAGGTCCTCTACTTGGGTTTAGTTATAATAATAATACTAATAATCCTAATAATACTAATACTGTTATTATCAGCAATATGTATGTGTGTATATCAAAAGTGAAAGTACTCATTAGGCAGAAAATGACCCCTGTAGGTGTTAAATTATTGTATAATAGAGCTGCAGCAATTAGATTATTAAATGATTAGTCAATCGATAGAAAATTAGTCTGCAGCTATTTTTACTGAGTAATTGTTTTAGTCATTTTTTTAAGCAAAAATGCCAAATATTTGCTGGTTCCAGCTTCTCAAATGTGAGCATTTGAAGTTTTTCTGTCATACATGACAGTAAACTGAATTTCTTTTGGATTTTGTCGATCAGAGAGCTCTAGAGATCTGTGAGCTCTAAGAAATTATTTTGACATTTTATAGACAAACCGATTAGTTGATAGATTGATAGTCATTAGTTGCAGCCCTATTGTATAATATTATTGTGTTATGGTGGTCCCAGGATAAATCTTAGGAGTCACCGGATGAGTAACGGTATAAAGAAAAAAATCTGTTACAGAAAGTAGTTCATATTTTTCTTGCATTTCTCTAATTTTTGCTTTTTTCTTGTGAAATACTGAAGACTTTCACTCCCTCCGCCTCTAAAAATCCTCCAGATACATAACATACTAGATTGGTTGACTTCTTATGGCCTCTAAAAACCATTAAATGAGAGAAATCCAGATGGAAAATCAATGCTCGCAACACATGACCAGGGGGGGTCCCAATTAGATATTGCTTCATTTTAAGGGGTCACGAGTCATAAAGGTTGCAACTACCATTGTAGCTGCAGAAGATGCAGGAAATTGTAGCTGATTTTTATTCTGTTTGGTAGTTTATGATAAACCATCATATTTTATAAGTGCATTGTTTTGTATGTAAAATCTGCATCTGTAAAGTAAAGTTGTCTTAAGTAAAACAGCATAAAATGGCAACACTTGAGTACAAATACCTGAAAATTGTGCTTAAGTAGCACTTGAGGAAATGTACTTCCACCACTGGTTTTGTCAAGTGATCTTTGTAGAGGAATAGTCCTGTGCACCTTGCATTCATGGATGTTTTCACATCTGAAAGCAGTTTGCAGTAACAACAAACCGGGAGATTCACATCTAAAAACGAAAACCTTACAAAATCAGCAGTGTTGAGATGTTTCCTCCCCTGAGGGATGCGAAGCCCTGGAGCTCATCCTGCATGCAGGCCAGTCCTGAGAGAAGACACAACACAAGACCTAAATGATGAAATGAAATGAAATAGCATGCAAAGACCTCGGCCACACACACACACACACACACACACATAGACTGACACAGACACACACACAGACATGTTTTGCTGTATTTGACGAGCTGTTGATGGAGTGTTGAGCTGCTCATCATTCGGTCGGGGTGGGGCTTTTTGTCCAGCGCTCCGTTGTCTGAGTCAGGATGGAGAGATGAGGACGGGGCATCCCACTCACCCTCTGCACGGCCGGAGACACTGCTGCGCTGCTGTCATGGCAACAGCAGCAGTCACCACCGCCAGCATGGGCCTATAATGCACAGGCCAGGAGGAGTCACACACAGGCTGCACACACACACACACACACACACACTCACACAGAGACAAACACAGACACACACAGGCAGAAAACTACACATTCAAGGCCTCCTCAAGACAAATAATGATCCTGAATGTGTGCAGTTTGTTGGTTCTTCCTCAAACATCTGCACACACATCTGCAGAAAGACACTTAAAGCTTTTTATGGCTTGATAGATATTTCTGCTCTTGTCTCTTCATGCATGAAAGAAGACAGATACAAATAATCCTTAAAAGTCTTTTTTCTCTCTCTATTTACTAGGACAGATGTTGAAATGATGAGAATTTAAATCACCTTCAAACAAGCTTTTTTAACTCTCTAAACTATTTTATATCCAAATATACATCCACACAGAAGAGTTAAATCATCTTTTTTCAAGGTTGATATCACAAAAGCACCAAAAAAAAAAAAGCCTGATTCCAGCCTTTATTATAGGAAGAATCAAATTTGAAGAGAAATGTTATTGTTTTTAGTGCATTTTTACCCTCATTTTTTTTATTAATCTACGCATTCACTGACTACCTGCATCTGCAAAAAAAAGTGTTTCCCATTTGCAAATAAACGATTAAAACATTATTAATGTTTTCTGACATGTCCTTATCTAAGAAATCCTGCCCCCACCCTCTCTCACCTGCCTCGTCGCCAAATCGGACATTTTCTCTCTGCGGCTGGGCAACATAACACTACTTGTGAACCTGCAGGCTTTTTTTTTTTGTTGGTGCAAATTGAGTCAGTTAGCAGCGTAATGCAGAGATGAGTGTGCTTTCTTTTTTTTACGGGATATACTGAGAGAGCAGACAATACGAGCGCAGATCCCATTCAAACAGGTGTGAGGAGCAGGAACAATCCCAGGTGGCGCATGTTGATCGGATATGTGGTCGTATAGGAGAGCAGATTGTGAGCATCTTTGCGCTTTTTTTTTTTTTTTTTTTTTTTTTTAAGGGCTGAGCAACCCGCATCTGAAAATAGTGTTGGCTGTTAGAAAGTAGGTCGATAGGAACTGAGAGCAACGTTTGTTTCCACGCTTTTGTCTGTGTTCTTTGTTGTTTAGCGAGGACTGTGAGGTTTTTTTTTTCTCTCTCAAAGCCTACCCTGTTAGTGAAGAGCGTTTTACGCACAGGTGGGAGATACCCGCTCAGCATAGGACAGCCCCCCTCTCTGCTCCTCAGCCGATGATTTGAGGAAGTGACATTTTTCACCGCTGCAGTTCGGGACAGCACTGCTCCTCTGCAAACAGGTGTGCTGCTTGTCCGGGTCACTTCTGCTGGGGAAACCACGGGGGGAGGAGGATAAGCGTCCCAGAATCTGAACCAAGCCGCCGCCTGGACGCGGGACAGCGGGGGGACCAGAGGAGGAAAAGATCAACCCTGCTCAAGTGTGGTCTTTATTAGCTCGGGCTGTTTGAACGGGTTCAGACAGAAAGAGAGAGAGAGAGAAAGAGAGAGAGAGGGAGAGAGAGAGAGAGAGCGAGAGAGAGGGGGAGCGATGGCAACGAAAAAGGCGTGCGTGGATGCGCCCAAAAGGAGCCGGAGTCCGGTCGTGTTGGAGGCGGAGATGTTCAGTGAATTTCAGGACTGGTGTCTCCGGACTTATGGAGACTCCGGTAAAACAAAGACCGTCACCCGGCGAAAATATAACAAAATCATGCAGACACTGTTGCAGAACGACGAGTCGGATGGCGTGTATGTCGACAACAGCCACATCAACGCCAAATTCAAATTTTGGGTGAAGTCTAAAGGATTTCAGGTCGGGACCAACGTTTTGGGAGAGCACAACAAGAAAGGAGCTCCAGGGAAACCCGTGCTATATGTCCCGGTCAAGTCAACGGTAAAGTGTGTGCGTGTGCATGTGTAGGCTACGTGTGTGTGTGTGTGTATGTGTGTGTGCATGTGTGTGTGTGTATGACAGGGGGAACGTGCATGTACACGCGCACGAGATGTCCCGTTGCCGCCTATAAGTTGTCGTTAGGCCCATTTCAGGCTGCACACATGCACCTGACACATGAATAAAATGACAACTTATAATGTTTTGTCGTCCCGGCTCGCCCTCATCTTTCCCGATAAAGCTTCACTTTGTCCACATCCCAACCAGAACAGCCCTACTCTCATCCCTTGCTGCCATAGCAACGCCGGTGCCTCCTGGCAATCGCAATTGTGAAAGGTAGGCTATCATGCATAGCCATCTCGCCAGTGAGGTTGAAGTCCTGTCAGCGGCACGCTGCCGGGTGCAAAGCACGAGATAATTGACTATTGACAACATTTTGTTTGAACCGTGTTGTTCAGGTCTCGTGTAGCCCGGTGTGGTGATGCTGTGTGCGTGTGTGTGTGTTTGTGTGTGCGCGCGCGCGTGTGTGGATGCAACGGCATGTTGTGTGGTTCGGGTATGTCAGGGTGCTCCGGTGTGCCTCTTGGGGGAGGTCAGACTATTAACTAGCAACTTAGAAGATGTCAGATACACCTTTTCTGCTGTGAGGCTCAGCAGGTTGATTGTCAGCGATTCATCAAACGACACGCGCCCTCACTGTCCCATCTACAGCCGAGCAAAACGGGCACGAGTCCGTGCGTCGGCGAGATTCATCTGTCGTCCTTTGACAGAGCAAATATGTTTTTCTAAAATACGCAAATATGTGTTTCAGAAAAAAAAATGTGATTGTGTGGCAGACAGTCTTAGTGTTTGCACCCCACTTTTCATTGTCCTGGGCAGGATGCGGATCGGCTCGCAGGCACTCGTTGCTCTGGCAACACCTGTGTAGTCCAGGATAGTCTGCTGCTGCCGCATTTTATTGTGTTCCGACGTTAAGCTCCACCAGCCCATTTAAGACTTTGCAAGAGAAACATTTTAAAATGAAATTGTACATTTGATGGAGGGTGGCAGCTGTGCGTAATTGGTGACCACGTGAGGGGCGGCGGAAACAAAAGGGTCTGCTCGGGACTGATAGCGACATACGCCCACAGTTAGTGCTCAGACTTCACTTCTACATGTCTCTGAAGGGTGCTGAGGTGATTTTTTTTTTTTTTCTGTAAAATGAAAGTCAGGTGACCACAAGTCCTACTGATCACTGAGGCTGCAGGTGTGTTGACGGTTAAATAACACATTCTGCATTTTGAAGGATGAACATGTAGATGATGAACTGTCAGCAGTGCCCCAGCCGCTCTCTGTGTGAGCGCGTGCGTGTGTGCGCATGTGCACGCGCGTCCATGTCTCTGTATGGTGTTTGGGCCTGCTGTGCCAGCAAAGAGACAACCACCATTTTAAATAAGCGCCTTCAGGGAATAATCTCCCCCCCTCCCCACCCGCCCTGCTGGGACAGAGTCTCTCTGGACCTCAAAGAGCAGAAACACGCTGTACGTTAACAAACCAGAGCAGATATTGGCACAGATTAGAGATTGAATCCTTTGATTTTGGTTGAATAGCACTGATCCCTCCACAGGTGTTACACCTGTGTGAATGCACAATTTAGATTTAGGCCAACTGCCTTCACAAAACTCCTCTAATCTCCACTCAATATTATGTTTCCCTCTGGGCGAGAGGGCAGGTGTGATCTGTCTCTGCAGGTGCAGATGGTGCCTGAAATGTGTTGTTGATTAGCTTTTGTATGTAGCTCTTGTCATTTATTGTTGATATAAATCCTTAAATGGACTCTTCTTATCTGTAAAACATTCTTCAGGTCAGTTTTGTTGTCTGTTAGGTTAATCTAACATTGGCTGAGCTGAAATAATTCTCAGAGGGCAGGTTTTGGCTCCACGAGAGGCTGAGGAAGGCAAAAAAGAGAAGCTTACTATTTATTTGAGAGGAGGGCACACGCTTTGGAGCTAATATCATAAGGCAGGGGGAAACCTCCCCCTGACTCAGCTCCACTTGGGAAATTTAAACAACAAACAAAACATCAGCCAACACAAGCTGCTTCTAATGATGAGTCAGAAGCAACAAATCAACCAATTTATATGCATGTGACTGTAACTGTATTACAATGCAGGATTTTTTTTTTTTTTATCCTGCTTGTGTTCCTGGGCTTTATAAATAGGCTGTCCTGGGCCAAGGGAGAAGTGACACACACACACACACACATATATACACGAGCAGACGTACAAACACGCACACACATGGTCACTGCCTCGTCGTGCGGCTGCAGGGCCGGGGGCGTGTCTCTGGAGCCGGAGCATTGGAAGCCCCGCTGCAGCTGCTCCCAGGGTGTGCCAAGTTTCTGTATGGGGACAGGCATGGGGCTAAATGACGGGAGGCTGGGTGGGGGTAGGGATGGATGGTGGCTGATGTGCAGACAGAGAAGGTCTCTTCTGTGTGTCAGTGGAAGCATACAAGGCGGCTTCAGTGTTTGACGGGACAGAAAGGCAGGGCACAGTAGCAGCGAACAGTAGTGCACAGACTGCTTCTTTTCAAGCCGGACACACAGAATTATTTCTTTCTGTGTGTGTGTGTGTGTGTGTGTGTTTTTCTGTCCGTCTCTCTTTCCTCTATGCCCGTGTTGTCTCGCCCTCTTTCTGCACAACTTGGAGCTCAGAGAATCCAGCAGCCCTCAGTGTGTGGAGATGCAACCTCGTTTAGCTCTCATTATGTCCTGATTAGAGGACGCTACAGAGGAGGAGGGGGGGGGGGGGGATCGGACCAGAAACAGACACAGATGCACCACAGAACTGCACACGATATAAGCACGAACGAGCGAGGAGAGTCAGAGTGCACCCAATCTCAAAAGAAACGCTTTAAACGCCCTGTGCATTTCCCTCTCGGCTGACACGGGCATTGTACTGAAAAATTTGAAATATTGCGAGCTGTTGCTTTTTTGTTGCCATGTCAACTGAAATCTGTAAATATCTCTCTGTTCGTCTCTCGCAACCAGGTACTGGCGGACCTGCTCTCACATACAGACACATTTAACAGTTCAGAAACACTTGGCATGACGTTTAAAAGTGCTTGAATCGTGCTCGCGGGGCGTGCTGTCACACAGTTATGAATCCAATCAACATCAGCTTTCATATTTTAACTTGTATGATTGGTTCAAGTACAAGACAGAAAATAAATAAGAGTCTTAGAGCTGAAACATTTAGTTAACTGGCAACTACTGTGATCATTTCTGTCATTTTTTTTAATAGCAAAAACACCAAACATCCTCTGATTCCAGCTTCTCAAATGCTGTTTTTCTTTGTCATTCATAGTAAACTGAATATCTGTGTGTTTTGGACTGTTGGTCATTTTAAGATGCCTCCTTCATGGGCTTCAGGACATAAAAATGTACATTTTTTCAGTATTTTATGACATTTTATTCACCAAATGATGAATGGAGAAATTAACCTGCAGATTAATCAATAATGAAAACGTTAGTTAGCTGCAGCCCTAAAGTGTCCCATTCATTCCAGTGACAGGACAGGAGACAATTAAACAGGACTGTTTGAGAAAGAGGTGAGCATTTAACACAAAATGAAGGTGTTTCTCGGGACGTCCCCCCCCCCCCCCCGTCTCCTCTGTTAGAAATCAGAAACCTCTATTCTCAATTTTGAGTGTTTAAAAATGGGCCCTAAATGTTTGCGCCTCGCCATCAGATGGGAAGAGGAACATCATCATTATTATCTGATTAATTAGTCCACATTTCCCCTGAGAGCTCCTCTTTTGTGGTCGGGCCACAGAGTCAAAAGAATACTGGCCCTATTATTCAACAGCATTTGCATTAATGCTATTTTTGCATGGCGAATCTCCCGAGCTTTTGTCCAGTGTTTTTGTTTCGTCCCGCTCTCCGCCGGCACTTATTAGGGGCAACACATGGGCTCGCACTCATGGGTTCAAACAGCAAACGCTCACGAGAATCACCTACTGTAGCTGCTCTGAAGTCAATGATGGGAGGATTTACCTGAGCACGGATGACTTGTTTTCATGAATTTCGGAGCGCTTAAAGGTGTAGATGTGTCTGTCTGAGGGTCGAGAAAACACTTCTTTGTTAAATTAGACTCAAACTGAGATCCATAAAGACCCGAGTCGACGTCAGTATCTGTTAATTTGGTAATTTCTGCTGTGACTTATTGTAGACGGGTGACAAAATACATGCCTGGCGTATGTGGTAGTTTGTGCGTGTATGTGTGCTCGTACAAAGAGGGGGTCGCTGATCGCATGCTCTGTGTTTCCTCCCTTCAGCACCCTCTCTGTTGCCATGGAGAGGCCGTTCTTTGCTTTCCCATAGGAGGAGAAATTAACACCATTTTTAACTGGCCTGGGGGCCTCCCCCCTGTGTGGGAGATAGTCTGAGTTCTGCTCCACACACACGCACACACATGTACACACACATGCACACAGAGAAAGAGAGAGAGAGAGAGAGAGAGTCTTTAAGACGGCAATAATCTTCCTACCACACCGCTACTGTCATTTTTAATACCTTTCCAAGGCCAACATTTAACGAACTGGGACAGTATGATAATAGCTTGAAAATGGCGAAATGGACTCTGATGTGATGATGTATGTGCGAGTCATTTACATACCATTTTGAGTCAGTGACTGGAACGTCAACAGTGCCAGTCTCCGGGCCGGTGGGACTGTCTGTGTCTCCGGCTCGGTGGGATATTAGGAATGTCACACACTCTATCAAATAATGTTCATCAAGGGAAACACACACACACACACACAGACACTAACGTCGGACAGAGGGTTAGAGCTCGGTGCACCTAATGTGGATTTAATGATGAGGCTTTATGAATTGAAGCAGAGAGGAGAGGATGATGATGAGAAGAAAAGACGGAGGGATGAAGAAATAGAAGGGTGGGGGGGGGGACGGTGTTAGAAAAGATTGTGGACACTGTGGAGGTAATAATTGCTTTTATCCCAGTTTTTTTTTTTTTTTTTGTCATATGAACCTTTATCTTCAACTATCTGCCCTTTGGCACATGCGCACACATACACATACACACCCACACCCACGCACACACACACACACACACACACACACAGGAGATACAAGATTGTCCCATTTACATGTCCATTAGCCAGTTGATAGATTTACGGAGGGGAAATGGGGCTTTAAAAGATGACCTGTTGTCACATCTGCAGTGAGATAATCTGAGTCATGAGTACTGTTGACACAGCCATCTTTACATCCTCCTCTCTGGATGCACACACACACACGCACACACACACACACACACACACACACACACGCACACACACACACAAACATAAAAACACAGAATGGGCTGATATTAGCTATTAAGCTTTATTGTTATGAGCTTATATGTTATGTATGTAAATGACAGGAAACTGAAGCACAGAAATGACAAACGTATGTTTTGAAACACCAGAAAGTAGTGACAAGTTTATTTTTTAACTGTTAAATAAGATAAGATGTACTTTATTGGCTCTGAGGGGAAATTTGTCTCGGGCTTGAGTGTCTGGAAACTACAAGGTACATATAATATCGGCACATAATCTCCATATGTACATGACACCAAACAGACACCGTTCTTCAAACAATGACGCGAAATTACCTGTGATCAGTAAAGTGTCAGATCATAAATAAAAGATTTAAAAATAAATAAAAAATGTGAAAATCAGATGTGCAAAGGAGGCAGTATCCATGAATTAGATATCCAATAACATGTCAAAGATATTTTTTAGTTCATTTTGGTTCATATACAGATGACAATGAGTCAGTTATTGCTCAGTTTAACAATTATAAAGCCAAAGGATGTGTTATAAGTATCAACTTGATATTCACTCAGTGAAGACTTACTAAAGAAAAGAGAGAAAACAGAACAAATCAAATTGAGAGAGTTTGTTTTTTAAAGCGTATTGGATCTTTTTTAAATGTTAGGTGTTAATCAAGTCACATCTTAATGGTTGGGACACTAGTTTTAGTCCAGTGTATGATATCCAGTTACATAAAACAAGTTAAATAACGTCCTGCTTTGTGCATTTCCTGGTTAAAAAAAAACAAAACAACAAAATTGAAAACAAATTCAAGTGACTTTATCAAAAATGTGTAAAGAAAATTGTGTAAAAATTAATAATTATTAGATTTTTTTAAACTCTCAAATATCAATATCAGTATTGGCCTCAATAATCCTGTATCGGTCTGGCTGTAACACACACACACACACACTCACACACACACACACACACACACACACACACACACACAGCCACCTTACAAAATAAAAAACTTTGCACTTTGGCTTGACTTTACAAGTTAAGTTGGAAAGACTCCATGAGTGGAAACTTTAAGACATCACAATAAAAGCGCTGGAGGGCATTTTCTTGGAAGGTGAGCATGAGATATTTTATTACTGTTTATAAGTGTGGAAAATGTTCCCCCCTAACAGGGACTAGTTACTGGAGAGGAACCAGTAACAAACTACACAAACACATTCTTTATGTGTCCAATACTGCAACCCTTCTGAGAAGAGGTTGAGAAAACTAGAAAATAATTTGGGGGATTAATTTAGGAGGATAAAATCAGATAAAATCAGCTGACGTGCATCTTTTTTAACATATCACATGTGACGAGGACACAGAAACAGCCAAATTCACCAACATTTAATTCATGGTTATCAACAATAGAACAAATTTTGGACATGGAAACGTTAACTTTTACAATCAGAGACCCGTAAAATAACATATTATTTCAATCTAGCCCAAGATTTGCAGTAAACAGGTACTCCTCCTCCATCCCAAACCCAATTCCCCTTTTTTTCTGAGTTATTTTCCATTATCTATTAATTTAACTTGTATTAAAAGTATAAAAATGATGTGCAATGGACTCTGAAGTATACAGCTGCCTGGAAGAAGATGAAAGAAACGTTGCAATTAAGTATTTTAAAAAAAGTTAAGTTCAACGCTAAATTTCTGCTTCTTGATATTTTTGTATGTTAGTGTTTATCTGTTCACCCGTGGAGCTAATTTCTTGTGTGATGCCTCTCCTCTCGCTCTCTGCCGGCCTGTCTTTGTGACCCAGCTGCTTCCCGTGAACCCCCCCCCTCCCCTCTCCTCCCCTCCCCTCCCCTCCCCTTCACCTCCTCCTCCTGACCTGCCTGTGTGCAGGACTGCTCCTCTCCTCCCCATCAGCGACTCTCTGCTACAGTGTGTGTGTGTTTGTGTGTGTGTGTGTGTGTGTGACTGCCAGCGGGGGTGGGGGCCGCCGACTCAACCCCTCCAGTCTCCTAGCAACAGAGCGGTTTGGTGCGGGACAGGGAGAGCGCGGTGAGGATGGGGGCTGGTTGTACAGTGGCTGGGGAGAGCAAAGTCCTACGGGATTAGAAAGATAGAGAGAAGGAGGAAAGGAGAGAGGAGGGCGAGAGTTTTTTTTTTTTTTTTTGCGGTGCTGTGTTCATGATGTGTTGTTGCCGATTAGGGATGCTGACATGTCTCCTTTGCTCTTTAAAAACGGCACGCTGGTGCTGATGAGACCAAATATCTACAGCGCCATTCAACAGCTGTTCTCCTCTGAGATGCTACAGCTACAAGCTCTGCCCGTAGACATGTACTGCGCTTAAACACACACATAGCACACACACACACACACACACACTCAAAGCATGTTGAGTTGAGAGGTGAATCTTTAACTCCCTGTTGTTGACTTGCGTTTACATGGTAAAGAGCTTATCTAGAGACGGTGAAGGGGAGGGGGGGGCGGGGGGCGAGAGAGAGAAGGCCTTCAGGTAACAGGACTGAGGTGGTGTTTAGTGAAAGAAATGAAGTCTTTGATTGGATGTTGTTTACTTGAGTCGCAGTCAGGCACAAGAACATTGCAAATACTGGTCCCAGATTCAAATGCATGCATGGCAAAACAACAAAATCACCAAGTCTGGGCTGCGATGTGGTGTGTATGTTGCTTTTTCTTTCAGTAGTAGGTGTGTATGTCGGATATTTCTCTTTTTTTTTTTTTTTTTAGTAGAATCCAGTGAAGGATGTGGGTGCACTGCACACCCCACAGTTGTATGAGATTATCTAAATCCAGCGTGAATGGACCTGACACCATTGTCCCAAGCAGCAGCAGCAGCAGCAGCAGCAGCAGCAGCAGCAGCAGCAGCATCGGCAGCAGCGGCGGCGGCGGCGGTGGTAGTGGTGGTGGTGGTGGTGGTGATGTCACCGGAGGGAATGATGATGATACCTCGATAGATTACAGCTGTGATGATGAGGTGGAGGATCGCTATTATTTCATTTATTATCATTACATTTAGTCCATGCTGACAGGGGAGAGTGGCTGGGAAGAGAGAGAGAGAGGGGGAGAGAGAGAGAGAGAGAGAGGGAGAGGGCCGGATTAAAACAAACCCGCTCTGTGAGCTGGTTTTAGTTGCCATGGCAACGATCATTACCTTGCACTTGGGAGAGCAGGAGCAAGGAGAGGGAAAGAGAGGGGGGTTGAGGGGGGAGAAAGAAAGAAAGAAAGAAAGAAAGGGAGGAAGACGGGACGGAGGTAGGGGGGGATGAAGACACGGAGGCAGGAGAGAGGATGCAGTTTGGAGGAGGAAACGAGGAAATGAAATGTCAGATCCCGGGAACAGCGCAGAAATGTCAAGGAGGGAGGGAGGGAAGAGTGTGATTCCTCAATGCCAGGGGACAACTTTTTGAACTCGGGACCCTCCTCTCACACAAACAGGGAAAGAGCACTCCCCACCTAGAACCTAATCTCCAGAAAATGTCAGCGCGTGTCTCATATCTGTGTGGAAGAGGTGGACTCATGAAAAAAACCTAATTAAATGGCCAAATCCATTTGTTCCATTTCATGCTTGCTGGGCTACTTCATGTTTAAAATATCAGAAATATAATGATAAGATCTGGAGGTGGTAAGGAAAGGGGGGGGGTGCAAAGTGTTGACTGTTTATAAGGAGGGGATGAAAGAGTTACTTCGAGGTAAAAAAAAAAAAAAAAAAAAAAAAAACCTGCAAGAGTAGGGAAGGAAAGCCCGTTGCGGTGCTGCGGATGGAGGCCGTTGTCCTGGCGATCCCACTTCTCTGGTGTGTCACATGACCCTTTGCCCAGCACACCTGCCCGGGAGAAATCAGTGGCAGTTTCTATGGCGACAGGGTCAGCAGTACGGGAGGCAGGATAGCTGCCAGAGGTGGTGGTAGGAGGGACTGTTGGTCTTGTACAGTGTCGGTGGTGTTATTTTTAAACATTGCAGAGATGAGGTGATGGTTGCCGACCCAGCCGGGGCCGAGACTTCTCCACCTGAGAGAGAAATTTACAGACAGAGTGACTGCTGGACAAAACAAGGCAGGTTGTTTCAGTTTTTTTTTTTTTTTTTTTTTTTTTTTTTAGTGCTGGTGAGGACACCTTGTGCAAGCATGTATGCGTGTCTGTAACCACATGACCTATGACTCATGTGCCTTAAAGATCTATCCCGCTCACATCACATGGCTGCAGGAATCTCCATGTGCAGCCAAAATATCAGGAATCCTCCGCTGTCGATGATACACACACATCATTCGTTTTATCTCTACGAGCCTGAGGCGGGACATTAAACTAAACTCCAGTCTCTCTGTTTGTGTTTCAGTGTTCAGATGGGAATTCGGCCCAAGACAACTCCTCCCTGAAGCGTGTAGCCGTGGTCGAAGACTTCTTTGACATCATCTATGCCATGCATGTGGAAATGGGTGCCGACCCGGGCCGAGCACCCAAACACGCAGGCCAGAAGAAGACCTACAAAGCTGTGAGTAAATCCAACCAGGTGCTTGAAGGGTGAAGCTAAACTCGCAAACACTGTTCCTTGTCAATACCGAGCATGTTGACAGTAAAAACATCCAAGTCAACATTAAAAGCATCATATTAGTTCCTTCTCGTCTCCGTCTATCCGTCTATAGGCCGATCTAGTGGTGTGAAAAGTGGCAAAGCAAAGAAGGTGGATGGTTTGCACATTGAGCCCCAGCTGGTTACAAGTGCAGGACAAAAAAAAAAAAAACATAACACATACACACATAAAAAAAAAGAAAGAAATTTGGAAGCTTTTCAACCTACAAGGTCTGATCAGGCAAACGTGAACATGTGAGCAATAAACAGGATACATATACAGACAAAAAAATGACAGCTCCACCTACAGTTTGGAGATCAGATCATAAAAAATAAACTCATTATTCCCAAACAAGTTTACTACGCACTTAAAATACTCAACCAACTGTAACCCATTACAGGATATATATGATACACATTTTCTGTCAGTCGGTCCACTATTTTGGCCCAAACTATTGGATGGACTGCTATGAAATTTTGTTCAGATATTCATGGTGCCCAGAGGATGAATCCTACTCACTTTGTTGATCCTCTAGCGCCACCAGCAGGTTGATATTTGGGGTTTTGAGGGAAATGTCTTAACAATTACTGGATGGATTATCATGCAATTTGGTTCTGATATTCCTGCCCCTCTTTGGATGATAGTAATCACTTTGATGATCATTAAGTCAAAACTTTAATTTGTCCAATACTTATATGACTAAACACTGGAAAAACAAAAATGTACTTTGTGTTTAGTGACAAATAGCAAATCTTAGCATGCTAACATGCTAAAATAAGATTGGTGGACATTGTAAACAACATGCTTGGATCGTCACTGTGAGTATGTTAGCATGCTAAAGATAGCATTTAGCTCAAGGCATCACTGTACAGCCTTATGGAGCTGCTGTCATGGCTATAAATTCTTAAGCTTGTCTTAACATTTATTTATTTTTTTTATAAAAAAAGAAGGAAACAAATACATACAATTTAGAGATGTCGTGTCTTGGGATCTCCTAATTGTAGGTGGAACTCTCACTTTTTTGTCTGTAGCCTGCTTTTTTTTTCACATGGATGTTTTCCTGATGGAGACCTGGAAGGTTGAAACGTTGCAATCAATAAAAACATCTTTTTCGTGAGCTTGCAAATGTGTTTGTGGACTCTTCCTCTCTCCTTTTCATTGCTGTCAACAGTGGCCCAAAGCTGGAAAGGGTTCAACAAATCCCAGTAGAAGTATTTTATTGTTAAAAAAGAGGCTCAATATGAGGTCAACAGTCTTTCAAGGGGCCCAAACTTTGAAGCACTCCAGACTAAAGGCACGTTTAACATCCAGAGAGACCACGAATATTTTTTTTTTCTGTGAAAGGCTATATATTAAGCAGCACAGGCAACGTAATGTGTAATTTTTAGCATCAGGAGTTACCTAGGGAACAAACCACCTTTACCAGGAAAACAAAGTACTTCTGGTGCTCAAACCATAAGAGCAGTGGATTTATTTTTGCGTGTCTCAGGAACAAAGACAGTATATGAGTTCACGTTGCAGACTGAGGTGTGGTCTTGGGTCGGGTGTGATGCCCGGACCAAGTGGCGCAGGACAAAACGAGGGGCTTTGTGCGTAGCTTTAGGGTTGCGTCTGTTTGTGGAGGCAGTGTTGGGGGGCTGGGGGGGTGGAGGAGGGGTTAGCAGGACTTTGGTACCCCTCCTCTCCTCCCTCCATCCCCCAGGATTGAAAAAAAATCATAGAGCCAATTCCTCCTCGTGCCCCTGCCCTGTAGAGAGGTCCTGTCACGTCTCATAGAGTGTACCCTTTTGAGGAGGCAGCATCACTGGGGCAGGGCATAATATGGAACTGTCACTGTGGCCTTCTGGGAGGTGCACGCTCCTCTGGGTGGCCTTTCCCTCTCAGCTGCCTCAAGGGGGCCATGAAGGGTGGGCGGGGTGGGGGTGGGGGGGGCGCAAAGGGGATAGGGAGCTGTGGCAGTAGTGGTGGGCCGGTGGGGGTGGGCACCCCTGCTGCCTCTCCATGGTCACGTGAAGGTCGCATTTTACAGGGAAACGCCAGAGGGGGTGAGGCGGGGAGGGTGGCATAGCACTGGAGACAAACAGAGAAAGAAGGCTAAGCATGAGAGAGAGGTGTGGATATGAGTCGGCTGCACCTGAAAGAGCAGGAAAGAGAAATGGAAACGGAAAGGGTGACGAGCACCACTCGTGTTTTAAGGTATCAAAGCAGAAATATTGCACAGAGCCGGAGCTGGAATTAGGCCATCTGAAGGCTCGAGAGATTGCCTGGAGGGAGGATTCCTCCTCGTGCCACGCCGAGATAACACATAATCACTGACCCCAAACTTTCACACATGCATGGTATGAAAACAGAAAAAAAAAAAATACCTGCACACAGTTTGAGTTCAGCCACAGCCAGAACCATATTTGCTGCCATTGTTTTTTTTCTTTTTTGGCCAAAACCGGGTCTCCTCTGCTCACTCCCCTGGCACAGATAGCAGAGACCTACGCCTTCCTGCCCAGAGAGGCGGTGACTCGGTTCCTAATGAGCTGTGGAGAGTGTCAGAAGAGGATGCACATCAACCCCAGCACCGCAGAGTTCAAAGGTAATCGCACATATGTGACCTGTGGATGGCTCGCTCCTTCTGGAGACGTCATTAACTGATATGCTATTTTTGAGATCAACCTTTAATAGTGGATGATGCTCAGATCCGTTGACACACTGACGTGGAAAAGGGTTAATTACTATGTTGCAGCGCATGCTGAGATTTTATGAGCCAATCATCCAACCACCACAACAGCCGACATTATCGCTGTGAGATCCTCTGAAATAATTTCATCATAATATTCATTGAAATTTTTCTGTTGTATTATCACATACGAGGTGTTCACTGACAAAAACATCTGAATGACAGACATGCTGAGTTCCTGAGTCCTGCCAGACACTAAATATGAGGTGATGTGATCTTAGGTGTTTGTACTTTGAAGAGTTTTTTTGAATCGAACCCTCATTATTAAAACATATGTGTATATCCATCAGTCACATGATGTAACAAAGACCCAAGAGGACCACATCATGGGACTGTAAAGACTCTTTAAAGTGATCACAGAGTCCCTCTAGTGGCCGGCGAGGAGACCGCAGGCAGCCAGATTGTTTGACTTCAGGTGTTTTAGGGGGACAACTGCTTAAATTTTAACTAACAATTATTTCAGTGATTGACTAATCTGTTGATTATTTTCTCAATTAATTACTTCATTAATAAAATGTCAGAATGTAGTTAAAAATGCACTTTCTTTTAAAGGTGCAGTCAAAAAACCAAATTCACAGTGATAGAAAACTGTGAAAAGCAGCAAATCCTCTGATTTGTGGTGGAAGAAGCAATTATTTTGGCGTTTTTGCTTGAAAAAAATTACTAAAATGATTAATCAGTCACTCAAATAGCTGCCAGTTAATTTTCTAATTAACTAATTGATCAGTCCATTAATGGTTTCAATTGTAATTTCAACCATTTGCAGCAAATCTGCCTTTAGATGACAAAAGAAATGACTCAGAAATGAGGATTAGTTCTAACATTATTAAACTGCTTGCTTCTCCACTTATTAGACATTAAATCATCATATTTATAGCTATTAATTTCATACTGTCTTTTGTCATTTGTGTGTGTGTGTGTGTGTGTTTTTGTTTTGTTTCTCAGAAAATGACAGACCAACCTCACTGGTCCCGGACCTCATTGATTACAACATGCCTCTGACTGCCACCTACCTGAAACAAATGAAACTGCAGTGCATGACGGCCACTGAGAGGGTAAGTGCATCTTTTTTACGACAGCACAGTGAATGTTTGTGCGTCTGTGGAGAGACGGCATCTCAATGGATTAATCAGAAAATCTGGCACCGTTGAGATCTCCTTATTCGCTATAATTGCATTTGAATCGACTGCACAAGTCCTCTGGTTATTTTCTTTTAAGTCTCATCAAGGCTGTAGGGAGAAACGCTTTGTGTGTGCAGAATAGGACATCCTTCCTCTCAAGTTTTAATTCATTATGAAACAATCAGAGTGGTCCCCCTGCTGGGAGGAGGTGCCCAGTGTGTAATGAGGATTAGTAAAGCTTCTGTAATGAGTGACGTCACGTGTGAGACCACTCCCATGTGTAGCTGTGACAGAAACACTTAAAAGCCCCTTTCACACATGCAGCCTATGCATCAGTCAGAAACCACTGTCACTAAAGTGCAGGGAGCGGCACTCTACGAGGATAATGTCGACCACACTCGCACATAATTTGGATTATCCGGAACAATGACCCAGACTGTGATTCGCGGGTGAGTACAAATTAACAAATGCTCAGACTGTTGGCCGCATCTGTGTGCAGAACGAGCAGGCCAATAATTTAATAATTAACCATCAGAGAGGGTTGTTTCAGTGTTGTAGGAGACTTGTAGTAATTTGTTCCATATCTCTGCACTGTTTTAGAGAACAGCTTAAAGCAGCAGTTGGTTTCTGTTGACAAAAGCAGATCTTAAGTAAATTTCCTTGCGTTTACTTGGACTTTAGTGCAACATATGAGAATGAGTATGTCATGTGTTGCAGCAGGTGCTACTCCACTGCTTGCATGTTGTTTTGCAGAAGTTTGCTGACAAGTGCAAACATCACTTGCCTTTCTGTTTGATAAATGGCAAAGGAACAAACATACACTCTGTTATGCACATTTTTAGGCAAGGTGGGTTTATTTGTACAGCGCATTTCATACACAAGAGCAATTCAAAGTGCTTTACATAATGCTTTAAAACAATTAGACAGAAAAACAACATTAAAATGCCAATTAAAAGAATGGAAACTTTTCTAAATGGAAATTAAAAAATTAGGAGCAGAAACATAAATACAGGACAAGTTTACTGTGTAGTAATAAGTTGTAAGTTGCCCAAATGGAACAAATTAAATAAAAGTGCAGTAAATCTTTAAATGTGGGCCTAGTTATACAAACAGGACAACAATAGGGCTGCAAGTAGCACTTATTCTCATTATTGATTATTCATTTTGTCTGTAAAATATCAGATAACAATAACAAATGCCTATTAAATTGTCCTAAAGCCCAATGTGACGTCTTCAGTCCAAACAGTACAGAAACCAAACTTATTCAGTTTTAGTATCACATAAGACAAAAAAAGGCAGCCGGACTCAATTAATCGATATCAGGTTAATTGCAGTTTAATTTTCTGTTGATCAACTAATCGATTAATCAACTAATCATCTCATCTTTACTCAAAAATAACCCCAATGCTGGAATATTTTGATTGAACTTTAAGTTGTGTCAACTTCTAAACATGTGTTGCTGAGATGGTGAAGATTCGTAATTTGGGTCGTTTTCTTAGATTAAAGGCTACCAAAGAGCTTCCACTTTGTGAACTCGAGATCCTTCTACTTTATCAATTATATATTTTCCTAAAGCACGGACATTAATGATGCTACATTTCCATCTACTCATAAATGGTGTAATTAGAGACTCTCTCCCTCCCTCTCTGCGCGTCTCTCTTTAATGCTACATGGCTCACTTGGTACCTAATAGAGCTGTCACTGAGCATTTTGGTCCTCCTCAAACCCCCTTTACAGAGGGACGGATGCATATTCCCAAGAGTTTAGGCCTATTTGTGTGCTCGTGTGTGGGGGGAATGAGATGACGAGATGTGATTCTGCTCTGTTTCCATCACACAGTAGTAGTTTTGCCCCCGTCTGTAAATGTCACACAACATCACTCACGCGGGCCAAAGAGAAGTCGTGTCCACGTTAGCATAAAGTGAACCGGCCTCTTTGAAGCTCAGCGTTGGTCTGAAATGAAATGTGGTCGTGCCTGTTAGCAGACGATGAAGCCAAAGCTCAGGATAGCCTTTGAATAGTTTGTGAGATTATTCCCCTGCTCTCTTTTGCTAATCCCTACCCCTGTGGTCATGTTTGTGTTACGCTACAACAAGCATGTTTGGGGTCTCTGCGTCACACAGTTAAAAATAGCTCTGCTTCAAGAAAACCTATTACTTAACAGGGAAGACTTTGGCGTGTTTCATCAAGAGTTAAATCAAAAAAAATATCCACTAGCAGTGAGCTTAACAAGACATAATTATCTCTTCGTCACCGGGAAAGTTGTGAGTTGCTGTCAAAGTGTGAATTTCTTGTGTCAGTTTTCTGTTCCCATCTCACAGTCCCTCTTTCTCTCTCCCCCCCCCCCCCTCCACCGCCATCGTCTCCCTTCAGGATGACAGTTCGGTGAGCAGCGAGGACATGAACAGCGCCGAGCCCACATGGGTCGCAGCTGAGCAGCCCCCAGTGCCTGAGCCCAGTCCACCTAATGGAGAGCGGGTCAGCAACCCAACAGCCACCATTAAAGAAGAGGACGGTGAGTTTTATATCTCATCGCTATTAACTTGATACTGGATGTTATCTGCATGATTAGTTTTTGTTTGTTATGGGTGCTTTTAGTATTTACATCTGGAATTTATGGTATAGTCGTTATATATGAAGGGTACAGATTGGTGTTATGCAGGTTGCAACAGCTTGCCTTGGACTAATCCAAATAAATCCACTCTTAGAGCGGGTGGGACACCACCGCAGCCCCAATCCACTGTGCACCCCTCTCTCTCAGGGTACAGGGCTTAGAGAAGTAGGACAAAGGCCGATATTAACCTTCACGGATTAGACGCCACTATAGAAAAGACTAAAATTAGGACGAATCATTGAACATGACTCTGTTCCAGTCAACATAACAGAAGGTGTAACCATGACACATGTAGGAATCATCACAATGAAATCTGTACTTTGCCATGAACTGGGTTAAAATGCTGTAATTTGCACACAGCAGGGAACGAAGGCTCCCCTCCCCCACCAGTCCCTCTTCATCCTCATCTCTTTCTTTGCTGTTAAAACTCCAGAGATCCCCCCCTTTTAACCTAACTTTTATTTATCTTGACAGTTGACCCCAATACCCACTTCCTCAACAGTTTCAGAGAGCACAACACGAGTCAGGAAGTCCCATCCCCCTGTAGTAACACACCCACTGTGTTGTAAACAAAGACAGAAATAGAGTCTATTGTAGTAAACAAACGCACATTACTGCCCCTGATGACAAACTGCTCATCTCTGTATCTGCATCTTCACCCCGTCCTCCTGTTCCTTCCCCTCTGCCAGATGATGACTCCTCAGAGAGCGGCAGTGCCAACGGACTGCCGGCCCTGACCTCCCCGGAAGTGCTGGCTGTGGGTGGGAACCCCCCAGATGGCGGGGCCCCATACGGGGAGGTGACAGAGAACGGGTTGAGCGCTCCCCTGGATTTCAGCACCACCTCGTCCTCGTCCTCCTCAGAGGATCAGCAGCCGGTCAACCTGAGCGACAGACTGCTGCCTGTCGGGAGCTCGCCGCCAAACTCTTACCCCGCAGACCCCAACAGGAAGTACCCCATCAAAACAGAGTATGCCAACAAGGTAAGCACAGAAACCAACTTTTTCTTTTTCAATGTGTGTGTGTGTGTGTGTATAATCCATAATAATGGTATTTTTATGTATTTTTGTGTGTTTGTAGTCGCCTCCTTACAGCTCAGGAAGCTATGACTCTGTGAAAACTGAACTGAGCATGAGCGCAGAGGACTTGACCTCTGGTCGGGCACAGATAATCGACGACGACGACGACGATCATGATGACCACGATGACAGTGACAAGATCAATGATGCTGAGGGTATGGACCCTGAGAGACTTAAAGCCTTCAATGTAAGTAACCTGCCTTACTGTTAAAGTAACACATACTGTTCTTATTTTTGGCTCTCCAGTACTGGTGCTAAATTATATGTATTATTATAAATAGATATTATACTTACTAATATTAAAGATGGGAAGAATTCTCATATATAAAGTCAATAAAGGGAAAATATTCTCTATTTATTCTGTGAAAAGCACTATCTTTGCATTCTTGAGTCTAATGAAATTGAATAGAACAGTTGAGATGCAAAAATGCAAACATGAGCGAATAAGCAAACACTAGATATATTGTCCTGCATATGAAGCAATGATTCCATTTTCATCGCTGCTGTTTTCATAACCTCCCCCTCCCTCTTTATCCTCTCTTCTTCCACTCTACCTCTAATGCTCCCCCATCCCCTGCCTTCGCTTTCCTCTCTTTTGTTTTCAACTCTCACACCCCTCTCTCTCTCTCTCTCTTTCTCTCTCTGCACCCCCACTCCATTTTTCTGCTCTACATCCCCTCTCTCTCTCTCTCTCTCCCCTCCCCCTCCTCTCTCTCTCTTTCTGTGCCTCTCTCAGATGTTTGTGCGTCTGTTCGTGGATGAGAATCTGGACCGCATGGTGCCCATCTCCAAACAGCCCAAGGAGAAGATCCAGGCCATCATCGAGTCCTGTAGCCGCCAGTTCCCAGAGTTCCAGGAGCGCTCACGCAAGCGCATCCGCACCTACCTCAAATCCTGTCGCCGCATGAAAAAAGGCGGTTTTGAGGTATAAAGTGCCCCCAGTTGTGATGTTTTCTGGATAAATTCAACATACACTCATAAATAAAAAAAAAAAAGTTTTGCATTCATAACATTTTTGCATGCATTCATGCAAAAATCTCGCTGACTCTTGCTGCCAGATACGACCAACACCTCCTCACCTCACCTCTGCCATGGCTGAGAACATCCTCGCTGCTGCCTGTGAGAGCGAAACCCGAAATGCTGCCAAGAGGATGCGGCTCGATGTCTACCAAGCAACGGTAAATATCTTGGCAGGAGGTGTTTGTGAGTCTGCCCAGCAGGGATTTGGGAATGTGCTAGGATGGCTATGCATCATTAAAGCCAAAGTGCACAGCGTAAACTCCGGTCCTCTGCCCAAAATGAAAACATTTTGATTTCTCGTAGGATGAGCCTGCCTCCGACAAGTCCAACTCGAGGGACCCTGCCTCTGCGGCTCCAACGAGCTTCTCGATTTCCAGCGCAGCTTTCGCCCAAGACCAGCTCTACACCAATGGAGGCCTCAACTACAACTTGCGGGGATACGGGACAGTCGGCAGCAACCAGCAGAACACTGCTGCTGCACAAACCAACGGTGAGCAGCGTTTATCAGTCCACCTCAAACGAATGATGTATCCAAAAACACATATTTTCTCATTTAACTCTCCACCTTAATACGAATCTCAACCCTGATATAATGAAGGTGAATTAAATTTTGTTTGTGTTACTCACAGCAGTGAATAATTACATGACATCTAAAGAATTTTAACAGCTGTCTATGAAGAGATAATGTCCCTGATACAATGGATAATTCATTATTTTTAGAAAGAGATGTTTCTGAATCATTTTTATGCCTCAGCGCCGCAACAGTCGAGGCCGGAGGCGTTATGTTTTTGGGTCGTCCGCCTGTCTGTCCCATTCTCTCGTGAATGCGATATCTGAGGAACGCCTTGAGGGAATTTCTTCAAATTTGGCACAAACGTCCACTTGGACTCAAGGATGAACTGATTAGATTTTGGTGGTCAAAGATCAAAGGTCAAGGTCACTTTGACCTCACAAAACACATTTTTAGCCATAACTCAAGAATTCATACGTTAATTATGACTAAGTTTCACACAAATGTCTAAAAGGTCAAAATGATGAAGTGATGGCATTTTATATCCAAAATGTCAAAGGTCAAATCCGCTGTGACATCATAACGTTCTGCAAAAACGTTTTTCTGCTGGATTGCAGATGTGTGTGAATCATCCACGTTTTATAATTTGTAGCTTCTTTGCAGCAACATTCATATCTGACGCATTGTCAAGCATGTGAACACATACAAGGAAAATACACTTAATACGTTTTATTAATATTAATCTATTATCATCACTACAATATTATATGAGTCTGGACAGACATTTATAAAAACTGCAACTTGACTGGTTGGCAGAGGCATACAACTGCAAGGCGGTATTTCTAGTTAGCCATGCTAGCAGCGGGGCGATATCGACATGTTGTTCTGTCCACCACCAGACTGAAATATCTCAACAACTGTTTGATGGATTGCAATAAAATTTTGTATAGATATTCATGGTGCCCAGAGGTTGAACTCTAATGACTTTGGTGATCCCCTGACTTTTCTTACAGCACCACCAACTGGCCAAAGTTTACACTTATCCAGTAAAATATATCAACATCTACTTTATGGATTGGTATTTTATTTTGTACAGACATTCATGGTTCCCTAACTTTAGTGATGACTTTAGCACCATCATTGGGCTAAACATTTATTGCCCAATACCTTGGAAATTACCAAATACCTCCAACACTAATGAAATTCCCATCAACTCTCAGCTGTTCTTTGTGTTTGGTTACCTGCTAATCATTAGCATATTCTGCATTGTCACTGTGAGCATGTTAGCATGCTAAAGTCAGCATGTAGCTCAAGGCATCACTGTGCCTAAGTAGCCTCATAGAACAGCTTAGCTAGCATGACTGTCAACTCTTAGTCCTGTTTTAATATTATTGCTTAAAGCTGTGAGCACCACAAACAAAATTCCATTCATTCAGTCAGTTGTTTTTGGGGTGAAAACAGAAATTTCAGAGACAAATGTCTCAAAACCTGCAAAAATAAAACTGAAACTATCTGCATGGCCAGATACAAAAAAGGATTAGTCAAAACATATTGTTTATTTCTTTGTTATTTGGATGAACATTTAAAAAAAATTTAAAAAAAAAAGAAATCTGTACTGTATTGTGTAATAAATGTCATAATGGAAAAATGAGTGTACAGGAATCTCCTTTTCTTCAAGATATTGAGCTCCTCCTTAGCGTACTTTCATCTGGATGCACATAAGACAAACTATTACACGTGTACACTTGATTGTCTTTTTATTTATCTGATTTTTTTTCAGTTTTTATTGTACAGTATCTGTTGTTATTGTGTACACCGAAGCACTGAAGGAGCGCAGTTTCATTTTCCTGTATACTGAATATTGTGACATTTAGTTCTTAATCCTTAATCTGCTCGTAGATTTTGCATATTTAGTCTTTAAAGGGTATGGATGCTTCCTGACTCTATTTCTACTATATCTCCTGTATTGTATGTTTTCCTTAAATTATGGTGGTTTTGTCCGCAGGTCCCACAGATCTGAGTATGAAGTCCGTCGGCCCAAACTCCTCCTCCTCCAGCTCAAACAGCCACGGTCAGGGAGGTGGCGGCGGCGGCGCTTCGGCTCAGCTCAGCCCTCCGGAGGTCACAGCGGTGAGGCAGCTCATCGCAGGCTACCGGGAGTCCGCGGCCTTCCTGCTCCGCTCAGCAGATGAGCTGGAAAACCTGATCCTGCAGCAGAACTGAGTCCGAGCCAAACCGTGCCAAGACCTTCTCCTAGCCTGTCCGCCTCTATCGCTCTCAGTCACACATATTTGGGGCAGAGTTTGAAATCCAAACAAAGACACAAATGTACACGAGTGATTCTGCAGCGCACAGTGGGTCCTGTAGGTTGGTACCTTTACTTATTCCCACACGATTAGGTATTTGGAAGGGCCAGAACATATCACAGGCTGAAAAATGTTTATTTATGCATTTGGTTCACTTTGACCTTAGTGCCCTGTTATCTGTAGCCATTCATCCCATTCAGTTCATTTTTACCACTTCAACCTCCATTCGTCTCAGGAAGCGATGATCTATGTGAAAAAAATTACATACATAGGGGAGTTACAAGAGGTGTTAAACATCAGCTCACCTGTGCAGATGTTTGGACAAATTAATAGTTGCATAGCAGTGATTTAGTCTCATAACCTACTTTCTATTTTTACACAACTGTAAAATACGCTGTACAGTGGCATGATTTGATTTGGTCGTCTGCTCCAAAAAAAAGATACTGTATTTCTAAACGTTTTACTCTCTCCAAATTCACACCTTTTTTTTTTTTTTTCCTGAAAAAATTTGGAGCGTTGCTTTCTGGAAGTTCATAGATAAATCGCTGCTAAAAAGATGTGGCAGCTTGCCACTGACCTGTTGACCTCAACAGCTACTGTAGGATGTGCTGACTCACAAATAAGCAAAAAAAATAATTAAAAAAAAAAAAAAACAGCAGAGAAATAAAAGAAAAGAACATAAAGAGCGTTTTGACAGTTTTCGCCTGTAAATTTTGATCCGTCAAGTCGTGTGGTCAAAACGATACCTCGGTCCTGCTCTGTTGGAGTGGTTTCCAGATTCTTAAGCATGTGGTTTATTAAGAGACAAAGACTCATTATCCAACCTGACTTTACCTTCAGTTATTTTATTATGAATATATTTATCACGGGCAGTTTCTCATTACATAAAAGGACAGAGGCTTTTAAGAAGCCTGGGTATGCAAATTGAGGTCACAGACACCTGTCAGGGAAAAAAAAAAGGAGATTAATATATTGTTTAGACTCTTGGTTTATAACCAGTGCTACTGGAAAGCGGAGAAAGGTGCAATATTGAGGATAATCAGTAAAGGTGTGCTTACTGAAATGACTTTGGTCAGACTTGCTGAGGCGTTTTAAGGCAAAGAGGGGAATACTTTACCACAATCCCCTCTTGTTGTGACTGTCAAGTTGTAAAAAGAGACGATATCCCATGCAACATTGTAGCCAATTTCAATGTTGTCGTTTGTTGTGAATACTGATCTTTATCGCTAACCTCATAACTGAGGCACTTTCATGTACTGGGATCAGTCATCCATCGTGATAAAAATGGGACCTGACAGAAAAATGAGACTTAATGTTGCACGTATTTTTCTTTTTTTTTTTTTTTTTAACTTTAAAGTGGTTTGGGGTCATTTTGTGAAGGAAATGTTCTGTGAGTATTCTCGGCTTTTTGTAAGTTAAAAGGAGCACATTGAGCTCAAATGCATCCATTACTGACTGTCAGATGAATGCAGCGGTATTTGAGGCAACCCGAGACATCCATATGGCTTTACCGGATGAAGTGAGAGTGTGTGGGCTGCTCGCTCGCTCGCTCGCCTCGGACAAAAGAAAAAAAAAAAAAACTCCTCCGTCCATATTTTCCCCTCTGACCTCAGCTGTTTCAAAACCTCTCTCTCTCTCTCTCTGTCTCTCATCTCCACATTCCTCATCGATGTCACGTCTGAAAACACACTGTTTGAAAAGAAGCAAGAGACAATCTTTGAAAAAGATGTAATTGCATCACAGTTTACTCTCCCAGCTTTCTGCTATGGTGTGTGTGTGTATATGTGTGTGTGTGTGTGTGTGTGTGTGTGTGTGTGGTCTGAGGGCACACAGAGTACTCAATCCAGATCTAGAGCACAGCCTCACAACAGATGGTGAGTCACTCAGCACAAACGCAGTGGTCTAGGTGTGTGTGTGTGTGTTAGTTTTATGTGGTGTGTGTGTGTGTGTGTGTTTTTTTTTTTTAATCCTTTTGTTCATTCGATGTAAGTGTTTGTTAAGATTTTCTGATGTGTATAAGTGGAGTGACCCTGTTTGTACAACATCAATCTGTGAAGATTTAATTCAAGTAGGCTAAAACATTCCAAACAAGGACAATGACTCTTCACGCAGCCGACCCGGCTCGCACCTTATTGATTTGTCTCAAAGTCTAGAGAGATATATTTCTGTATTTATCACAAATCTATCAAATTCTATCAGTTATCTATCATGAATCACTCTATTTCAGTGTGTCATTCATAAATTTGCAGTTCATCTCACTACCAGGCCAGTCTAGACGTGCTTAAAGGAACCATTTTTACATTTTTATTACCGCGCCATGATTAGGCTGCATTACATTTACATTTCAAGTGTGAAATCCTATTATCTATTGCAAGTTTGGAAGCACTTTATAGCTCAGGATTAAGGTAAGATAACACAGTGATATGTGAGTGTGTCTTTACCTCATTTGGAATATCAGCTTCAGTTAAAACATGTTACGGACGGATCGTTAACAAAGGACAGTTTGACACGACTTTTAACAAAGACTTTAAAAAAAAAAAAAAAAAAGCAAGCGGCTCCTTTTTGGAACTCATCAGTTTGCATGGTCCACCCGGGTTCAAGTAGACGTAATCATAGATGTACGTGGGACCTCGAGTCCTCACACATGTCTTCCTCGTCTCCTCTTCCTCCTCCTCCTACTCCTCCTCCTCCTCCTCCTCCAACCTGCTCGTTTTACTGTTTGTAGCCATAGCAGTCACACAAAACCCCTCCGCACGTCACGTCTTACTCAGTGATGTTGATCTTTGTCCCATTTTTCACCCACCCCCCCCTCCCCTCCTCCCCCCCAAAAACATTTGCTTGCAGATTTGTAAAACGTCTTTAAGTCTACGCTGAGCAACATTTTCGGTGTGCTGGAGTTTACTGTGATCAACGACAACCACTTGTTGTCATGTTGTTGTTGTTTTGGGGTTTTTTTGTTTGTTTTTTTTTTTCTAATAATGCCCAATGGATTTTCTCTTTGTATTGACTGGAAAATGTAATCTATTGGTGTTGATTAAAAATGCCCTGGTAGCTTGTGGATTGCTAAAGTGGTCAGATAAATGTACTGTATAGCTGTACAAAGAGTGATAAAAGATGTTTTAAACCTTTCTTTTTTTTTTCTGTGGGTACAGCACTGTTTAAAAAAAAAATCAAAGTGGTTTTAGCCCTTGCCTGTTTTAACTTATCATTTGGTGGTGGTCTTCTATTGTTATTTATATTATTTCAATTGTTGCCTCTCCTGCGCTGATAAGAGACTGTAGCTCTGTGCAGGAGGTTGTACTGTATACCTGTGTGAAGCTTTGTATTTTTCCCCTCTGGTTTTGGACTCAGTGAAAGTGTGATGTTTACATGTACAGTTTTTCAGAATACATTTTTTTTTTTGCATTTTCTTTCAAAATATTATTTTTTTTCTCTCACCTATATACCCCTAATCTGTGTACATTTACCCAGATATTTTCATTTTGTTGTTTCATTGCATCAAGCGCAGACGTGACCTCTTTGACTACTTGGTCACATGGTCACAGTGTGCCGTGACAACTGGTTGGTTGTGGTCGACTGGGTGTTGTGGTGGCTTCCGGCATTTGACAAGTTAGTAAAAGGGAGCTTCACAACTTCTCAAAGTGGACCAGCAAATATTTATTAAGGATCAAGACGACTAATCAACTGTTTTAAAATACTATTGTGGCCTAGCGACAAGCGGCGGGGTTATTATACTACAGTTATTGTACTACAGTAAGTGCTCAGATTATTTTAATATCCCGGCCGTGTTGTCAAGGAAAACTCCTTGTCCTTAACCCGACTGGTGCCCTGAAAGGTACACTTTGACCTGTTGTCTCCTCGGTAACATAAAAGCCATTCCCCTCTCCTGGCCTTTTAAGGGGAACCCATAAACCTCAGGAAATACTGAATCTCCAAGTTTAGTTTTTATCCACTGATTTCTTCTGAAATGAGATTTAAATCTCTAACGAAAACCATTAGCATTTATATGAGATGTCTATTGTTTTGTACATTTATCATTGTGATTTAAAAGTGGAGCTTTTTCCAGTACCTGTGACTTAATATTTTGATTTTTTTGGAGTGTTTATAGGTATGGATATTTATTATTATATGTGAAACTACAAAAAGACAAAAGAAAAGGTTGACCCTGTTTCATTTGTATGTTTCATGCAAAACTGTCCAGGTGAGATTCTCTCTGCCTCTTACATATCACTAATGAGGGACCTGTGTTTGTTTGGAAATAGCGCTTTTTCAGTGTTGCATCAACGCTATGGAAAAAAAAAAGAAAAAAAAACAACAGTGGTTTACCAACAGCAGAGTTGCAAGGCTCTCCTCTTCTCCTGAGATGTCAGTAAATTCAATAAAATAGTGCGATGAGCTATCAAACTGAGACCTCGGCTTCCTGGTTTCTTTTTTGTTCTTCTTTCTGTAGCTTAAACATCTCTGATCAAAACACATATTTAAAGGATAGGTTCAAAGTTTTTGAAGTCTGTCTTGAAACAACAGTCAGGTCTCCATATGAACAGTGACAGATTTTCTCGCTGTAATCATTCCTCCTGTTCATACTGGCTGTTAAAAGATCCCCTTCAAATGTGCTTTCAATGTAAGTGATGGAGGCCTGAAGCTTATATGAGGCTTCAGCAGTCTGAGTTAGTCATATCAAGTGGATATCTGCCACATTTACAGTCTTTTAAGCAGCAAATTCTCTCTTTGTGTTTCCTCAGACAGTGTTTCCCTGTTGAGCTGCGGTGGAAGTATAGTAACAAAAAGAGGGACTTTGGTACTAAAAAGACTGTAATGTTGAAAGATATCTACTTGATTTGACTCATTTGGACGCTGAAACTTCATATTATCTTCAAATAAATTAAATATACTTTTGCACAGGAGGCTTTTGGATTTTGGTTCCCGTCACTTACATTGTAAGTACATTATGAAGGGATCCTCTAATGGTCAGTATGAACAGGAGGAATGATTATGGCGAGGAAAAACCTATTTAACTGTTCATTTGGGCTCCTGACTCTTGTTTTAAGACAGACTTGAAACATTATGAACCCGTCCTGTAATGTATCATCATGAGGGTCATAAGGTCCTCCCTCACAAGAGGGCAGCAGAGTCATAGAAAGCACTGAGAGAGAGACGGCAGGCAACAAGGTGCAGAGGTGACAGACTGTGGAAATACAATCTGCTGGACACACACACACACACACACACACACACACACACACACACACACAGCAAGAGCTATTTAAGTAATTAAATGAATATTTATTTAATGAGGCTAAAGTTGTGTCCCAAAAATACCACATATAATTGTGTACACAGTATATATTATCCTAATACTGTAGCGTACAGCTTTTCCATATACAAGAACTCAACAAACTACATTGTGGGAGAATTGTGAACATCAACAGCACACTCAAAAATCAACATTTATAGTATGCTGCCACCTTTTTAGAATATACTTAACTTAGTCACTTCTAGTATACAATACATACTCAAACCTGCTTAAAATTAATGTGTAGTTTGGACTAATGTGTGGTCTGACAGAGTCGACAGCCATGATGAGGCCCTGTGAGGCTGAACCTCAACATGCTAACATGCTCACCATGACAGTTACAGCTGCAACTATTAGACAGTTCATTGATTAGTCAATTGACAGGAAATTAATCTACTTTAGAAATTACTCTAAAGCAACTATTTTGACAATTTTGACAATAATCATTTTAGTCACTATTTAAGAAAAAATGCAAAGATTTGCTGGTTTTATCTCCTCAAATGTGAAGATTTAATGCTTTTGTTTGTCATATATGATAGCAAACTGAAAATATTTGGACTGTTGGTTGGACAAAATAAAGAATCTGAAGGCATCTTTGACTGGCAAATTCTAGCAGTCATTTTTTAATATTTATGACATAAACCTAGAGATTCACTGATAAAGTAATCAACAGATTAATCGATAATGAAAATAACTGTTAGTTGCGGCCCTGATCACAATGCTGGGAACAATGGGGGACATGGATGTCTGATCCAAATTTCAAAATCCATCCAATAGTTGTTGAGGCATTTCACTCAAAACCACAAAATGTCAACCTCATGGTGATGTTAGAGGTAAAGTCAGGAGATCAAATCATTAGTAAACACCAGTCTGTACAAAATGTGCTGCCAATTCACCCTGCAGATGTTGAGGTATTTTAACTAGATAAGTGCAAACTTTGCCCTGCTGGTAGTGCTAAATGAAAAGTCGGCGGATCATCAAAGTGGTCCAGATTCACCCGATTTTAATCCATCAAATAGTTATTGAGATAGTTCAGTCTGGACCCAGCTGGTGTGTTATCACACTGACATTGCCATCCCAGTTACATAATAACAGTTACATTACAAATAGTTTTATTGTAAGAATAAAACCTGATAATCAGAAATCTCATACAAAAAGTGAAAAACTATAAAAACAATAGAAATGTCCATTCCTGGAATAACAACACAGATAAAACGTCACCACGTTCTGCGAAGGATTATATAATCCTACATTATTTACTTTTGAGGTTTGTATTCACTCTTTATTTTAGCATTTTCAGGCTGTTGTTGGTGTTTTTTTATGGATTGCACAAACCCTGATATTCATACTTCTGATGCAAGACCTCTAATATTTTTAGCGTAGTCTTCTAGTCTCTTCTAGTTTCATCTAGTGTGACTTATCTTACATGGTTTATGATTTCAGACTGGCAGTTTGCTCCTGTTGATCTGGCAAAGATTCACATCTGGTTTCACAAACAAGAGTTTCATGTGAAAATGAACGCCGTGTTCCATCAGAGCAAAGTCAATATTTTCACACAGTGAAAACAGCAGCAGTGACCTCATTATTTACTTATTTTTCTGCAGATTTTCCCAGCAATGCAGTTTCTGACACTGATCCAATTACTGTCTGAAAAAAACTTTAAAAATGTAGATTACAATAAAAAGTATCAAAAGTGCTCACTGTAGAAAAAAATCCCTGTGAGTATTAAATTATCATGTTAGATTATTAGATTGTTATTACTGATGCACTAATGTGTATGCAGCATTTTAATGGTGGTCAAGATTAATGTGAACAATTTTATATACTGCTGGGTCACTTAATCTATGACAATGAATCACATTTTATAAAATTATCATAATAAGAAGTATTAAAAGAAGTATTTAAATCCTTTACTTTAGTAATACCACAATGTAAAAACACTCAACTACGTAGGTGAAGGTAAAAGTGGTATCAGTGAAATGTACTTAAAGTATTCACTAGGCATAAAAATGGCCCCTGTGAGTGTATCATATATAATATTACTGGATTATTATGATTATAAATGCATTAATGTGTAAGCAGTGTTTAAATGTTGTAGTTGGTTGAGATGAAGCTAATTTTAACTTTAGTTAAATTTAATACCCCTTCTCTTTGTTTCTGTTATAAACTCGACAACCTGAAGCCATGTTGAAATGTCTACAGAAAAATAAAGCATATGCTTGTTAAATAGAAAAGAATTAAGTGTAATTACACATGAAAGAGGTTGCAAAATGATTATTATGTCTGTATATTTGTGTGCAGAATATTCTTTCTGGAAATTGGGACTTGGTCAAATAGTTGGATCCCTCATGGCTTCTTTTCCAGTTTTATATTCTGGTGTGTATTTAATAGATAATAAAGCATCATATTTGATAAGATTATCATACATTTTGTCTGTTAATTCTTAATTTGTAAAGTAATGAGTAACTATTGCTGTCAGACAAATGTAGTGGAGTAAAGTGATGTATAATATTTGCCTCTGAAATGTATTAGAGTAGAAGTATAAATTTACCTCAAATGGAAATACTCAAGTGAAGTAAAAGTATCTCAAATTTATATTTATATTGTACAGTACTTCAGTGAATTAACTTAGTTACATTCCACCACTGCAGATCACCTTATTTAAGTTTTTTTTTTGGAGACTGGAAAAGAAGTCATGAGGGATCCAACTATTTGACCAAGTCCCAATTTCTAGAAAGAATATTCTGCACACAAATATACAGAATATAATAATCATTTTGAAACCTCTTTCATGTGTAATTACACTTAATTCTTTTCTGTTTAACAAGCATATGCTTTATTTTTCTATAGATGTTTCAACATGGCATCAGGTTGTCGATTTTATAACAGAAACAAAGAGAAGGGGTATTAAATTTAACTAAAGTCATTGTAGCACTTAAACAAACCTTCACCTGCACTATACATGATAAATGTCCTAATACAGGTTTAGACTTATGTCAGCTTTCGGGTCAGATTCAAATTTGTGTCCAAACGTGGCCTGTTGATTATCTAATAATGTGGAGACAATCGATCACAGTGGGACTTCGACAGCGTGCAACTTGCCGTGTTGACACTGAAAGACCCCCAGTGACACGTGGACTCATGCACGCTCAGTGGTTCACGTTCTCTGCTCATGCTGCTGATCAAATATAGACCTAAAACAGGATGTAACCCGACCCCCTGCAAACAGTATGAACCAATACATCCATGGCATGAAGCCTTCACATGAAAAGAAAAGACAAACATATAACATTATACAATGAATCAATGTGTCTCCTACTACTGAGAATTGTATCTTTCCTCTTATCTTGTCAATGCAAAATCAACTTTGTTTCGAGGGATTGGACTCTTCCCGTGTAGTCCTGACTCATGGGCCAGATGCCTTTGCCCCAGATTCGTCATTTGTCTCTGAGCCAATTCATGTGTATGAGGGCACTGTTTGGCCGTGCCAACATTTTCATTCCAACACACCAAAACATCAACTGACAAACAAAACATACAAAACCAGACCGAATAATAAATAAACAAAAATACACCAAAGTATTTACTAATAAAATTAAATACTTTATAGATGAATAATATAACATTGCTAAATATCTCATATGTCACTAAAGCACAACTATAAACAAACTTAACATAACAATTATTACTACTGTTCATATCTTAAGTGGCATTGAGATAAAACCTGAACGTATATCACAGTATTTTCTAATAATTGATAGTCCAACATTATATCGAGAAGCTTAATGTGTTAATCTTGCTCCATAGGCACATCCTTCACATGTAACTTAACATGTAAGTAAAGTTTATAAATTAAGTGTAAGCTTGTTATTTGTTACCATTCCACGACTGATTGCAACTCTCTGTTCAATTCACTTTCTAGTTTTTTAGTAGTAGATTTTGTCATTTATATTGTAGAAACATCAGTATATATACACAACCTTCTGCGCTGTCTAAGATTAATGATACGTCATTTGTAAAATGGCAAATAAAATGGTCCTAGACAGCTTCCCTGCAGTATCTCACAACTAGTAGATTTTACACTTGACAGTTTTGTATTGGTCAAGTTGTAACATTTACTATTCTTTTAAAACAATTGATTATCATTTGAATAAAATAATCCAGTCGATACTGTAAAACATATTAAGCTGGTTCAACTTAGTTTAGAAAACATTAGAAAATGTTAGAAAACGTTTCCTGCTGCCTCATAAATTTTAGTGTGTAGTATTTGGCGGCATCTAGCAGAACAGACTTGGCAGAAATGGATTTAATATTCATAAGTATGTTTTAATTAGTGTATAATCACCTAAAAATAAGAATCATGATTTTAAGTTGAATTAACTTCAAATTAATAAAACATATATAATTACATTAAGTTGATGACAAAAGATAAGTTAAATCCACTAAATTCCTGTATGATGATTTACAAGTCCTAAAGCATTTACCATCTCCAAACACCAATCGTTAGTCATCTTATAGAGCAATTACTGTTGAAAATCTTTCTCTACAGTTGGTCAGATTAGTCTTTAAAGACTTTGTTCTTGCACTCAGTATCCTACTTTTTTACTTTCCATTACAAATAACACTGTAGTGTAATCAACTCTTATAAAACCTTTGACTTTCTACAGGATTCTGCAGCATCACATGACCTATCTTCATTCACGTTTTTGTTTGTTTGTTTCCCCTGTCCAGTGATTTATGGTCATTGCAGCTGTGTTGTTTTGATATAAATATTCTGGGGATTTGTCCTTAACCGTGTGCTGTAAACTCTGCACTCAGAAACCCAGCATGCCCTCTGGAGTAATAAAAAAAGATCTGAATGATGGGAGACTCTCGTGTCAGTGAAGTGACACAGGAGTATTTGTACTAGGCCGGGATCACGGGATATTTTTAGACCCAAGTGTCATTGTGATACGTTGCCAGGAATAGTGCAGCTTTGGAGGGCAGGTAGGAAAGACCGCGTTGTTTTTAAATAGGTTGAGTTGCTTGGAAGTATGAAAACACAAAGCACGTCTTTGGTCCTTTAAATGCCAAACTGCTTGACCTAGTATGTGTCTCAAAATTTTCCACTTACAGTGCTGAAGCTGTTTGACTTTCATGTTTGAACAGAAAGGTTATCTTATAGCAGAACTGGACTGTAACTAGACTTTGTTTAGTCTATTCTTAGTTGTCAGTGTGCACATTGCAAAATGTTCCCTACATATTATTTCAAGGAAAAGTCAATTAAGAGACCGAGTGCACTCATTGATCCTTCCAACAGTTACCAGTGGTGCATGTCATCGCAATTATCAGGATATTTTTAAGGTCCAAAATGATAATGAATTCTGCATGTATGAAAATTTCACAAGACACTGGTTCTACGAGAGGTTTAGGATTCAAGGATTCAAGGTTTATGGCTGTCTTTTGAAGGGCTTAGTCCAAAAACTATGAACACATGTTGCATTTGAAGAAAAATGCAAATTGCAGGAAATAGCATTAAAAGCTCTCTCCTTGTAGCTTTTGTAATACGAACAGACTTAATCTTTTACAACAAGGTGCTGTGACATTTAAAAGTGCTTTTAAAAGCAATTCCAGCACATGCAAGGGAATTAATACCATCAAGTAGACTGCTTTATTTTTATACTGTGCAGTTATTATGTCAGGATGTGTGATAAACTATGCAGCAGGTCTTTGATAGCAATGATCTGCTTTCAGAAATGTTTTTTGCAGACATATCAGGGGTCAGCTATCTTTGCCTGCTGTTTCCAATTAATCATTTGTAAAACTGCTAACGCAAACATATAAACATAACATATTGAAAGCGTTTCAATATTATCGTATAATAGTCGTAACCTAAGCTGTTGACCTACATCCAGGCTAAGGTGAGACCTTATGCAAGTTGTATCATAGCAAGCTGCTAATCATATTCAAGCTAAACAGCTTAGATCAGTTCGGTAAGTAGGCTGCATGTATTTCCTTGCAGAGTTATAAACCAGCTGCTCTGCTTTGTGGATCACATGAAAAGAGGTAAAAAATGTAGTTTGGGAGATTTGAGGTTTGCTAAAAACACAAAACAGATTCTGTCACATGTTTTTCCTAAATAATGAATGATAATATGATGCACAAACTGTTTCTTTTTGCAGCTGTAAAGTATATTAACAGCTGTGTGGGATGAATGAATCACAAATGAAGAACTGACTGCAAGCATTTTTTTTTTATTATTTTTTATTATTATTAACAGTCACAAGAAGAAATAAATGAAAAAACTTTTTACATACTTGAATTTTTTTTTGGACTTTTCGTCATAATAAAAAATAAACTATACATAAGCAATAAAGGAAAACCAAACTTCATTTGCTAAAGGTAAAAAAAATCATCATCCTCATCATCTCCATCTTCAGCGCTGGACTGATGACGGCAAGTTGAGAATGAGGGAAGTGCGGGGGGGGGGGGGATAGGCATGGGGGACGAAGGTTAGGAGGAAGAGGGAGTTGGCAGAGGGGTCGATGGTTCAAACTTTCCATTTTCACTGCTTTCGCTGACTTGTCTGTTCAGAACCATTTCCCTGGCGATGCAGGTCACCTGACCGTCGGCCACTGTGTAGGTTCTGTTTCTGAAACACAGAGAGATGTCACAATTTTAACCCCCAAAACAAAATAAATCAAAGATAAGAGCACCTGTTTGACTTTATTATGTTCATATATTACACTGGACACTCACTTTTGATTTTCAGATCCGTTCTGCATGCCGGGCTGGTTCGGTTTTGCAAAGAAAAATGAGGTCCACCAGTGTCCAGAATCTTGCCTTGAAAGTCCTGTAGAGAACAAAACGAATGTCAGACTGGAAATCTGTTGTATGCAGATGCAAGGAGACTTCACTTTTTTCACACTTTCAAAAACTTCATACCTGGAGGGTGTGGAATGACCTCTCCTGAGTACTCAGCGCTGCCACAGGAGCTGTTACTGGAGGTAGACCCAATGCGCCCTGGAAACAAAGATACAACATTTCCATTTTCAACATTTCAACTCAAGGATATCTCATTAAAGCTTCCACAGGAGGGGGGGAAAGACATGCAAGACTGAAGATGCAGAATGAAAAACAATTACAGATTTAATCTGGTAGTGAAATGAATACAATTTAAATGCATATTGGCCACGTCTGACTCACTTCTGTAGTAATCATGGGTGGCGATGAGGGAACCACTTGATGGAATTGCTGCCATTTTCTCCGACCTTAGGTGGAAAACCGCTCAAAGATGGAAAATGGTAACCTGAAGAAGACACAGAAGCAGAGGTATTATTAGGCTGGAAATAAAATGAAAATATGATGCTGTTACATTTTCACCATTATTTCCTGCTTTTGGTTTAGTTTATCTTATTTTATTTTATATCCCTTGCATTTTCTGTATATTGTTAAGTTGTTTTTTTTAGTTATGACATAAAGTGGAGACATAAGGTGAGTAAGCAAACTTGAATTGCAAAGAATTACATGTCACTCTGGACTCATTTCAAGGAAGCTTTGCCATGTGCGTTCATGCCATCTGTGCTTCATTCCCGTCCACGGAACTTCCGCGCACAGTGATAAATCAGAGGCAGCTGCTTCTGAGAATCTGGTTTCCCATGTCTCAAATAACTAGAGTGTGCAGCTGTGTGAGAGCGTGTCCACTAGTCCAGCTGGTAGCGTAGTGCACGAGCTGGCTGCATGATCACTGAAGTGTCTGGAAAAAAACTGACCTGCAGTCCTGCTCATAGAGGACGTTTGTAGATGTCAAAGTATGACTGAGGTCAGCCAAGAAACTATATCTGACTTTTCAAATGCCAAAAACAAAAATATAACTTTTTTGAGAATTTCTAGGATGTTAAACAACTGAATGTGTTGAATTAAAACAACACAAGTATAAATATTTATTTACATTTAACTAATATAAATTCATTAACAATAGAAAATGCATTCCTGACTCTTATAAGTGTAATAAAAGTTAACAGCCTGGAGCCTGAGAACCAGTTAAAAGCTGTAAAGCTTAACTCAAGGTGAGCAGCAGATGGCTTTGGGGATTTCAAGGAACAGGCAAATAAATGTCTGCACCTTGTAGCCTAAATAGACACAGCAGCCGATGCATAAACACACCAATTATGCAGTAAACATAAAAAAAATACTTACATTATACTTATTTGTTTAATTAAAAGTGTTTATGGGCCTATTTGTATGCATAGCCTTGCAGAGGATAAATTAAGCAAACATTTAAAAAACATGACACCTGTGCAAATAACAGGTATGTTTCCTCACTAGAGAACATTTTCTGAAGCATTTAAGCTTTAAAAAATTGTGCAACTGTGCAAAAACTACCTTTGCATTCTAGTGAGATAACTGTGATGAAACACTGACAACTTTCTTGAAAAGCTGTCATATTTAATCTACATTAACATATAGAAAAGAAAGGTTTTAAACGTTACAAAAACTTTAATTTAACTGTTTTTACCCACCTGTAAGATGAGGATGCTGTAGTTGGCACCTGGTGCGGTTGTAAGGTTCGGATGGCTTGAAGTAAGAAGAGGTGCTAGTTGTTACAGTGTCCCATTTGGGGATAAAATATCTGTGATGACCCCTATGGTCACAACTCTGCTGCTGTTTCTAAATCAAAGCAGACTGACCACTGGCTTTTATAGGATCTGGCCCCAGCGCGCGCAGCTGAGACACGGGGCGGGGCGGGAACATGACAGCTCGAGGACAGAGAACGTGTTGTTGTTGTTCAGCCAGACGGGACCGGGACGGGAACCCGATGACACGCGACAAGAGGAGGCTTTGAACAGGCTTTAGGTCGGATAAGACGAAGGGACGAACTCTCGCAAGGTTAGGGTTAAGGTTAGGGTTAGGGTTAAGATCTCGCGAGAGTTTTGCAAATCGCCCTTCAGGTTGATTCATTCTAGCACAAATGTTTTATTCAACCCCCTGATGACAAATTACGTAACCTCGATGTTTTCTCGCTAGTTTTAGTGGAGACAAACTGACAGAGACACACACATTTAGGCTAAATCAATAAAACAATCTCGGACGAGCGGGTTTAACATGTTTGACGTTATGTGACGTGATTTATGTTTAATGTCATTCTGACAACGTTTAATGTCATCCTGACAACAACAAGAAACGCTTAAGTATTACTGGCTTCAGAAATAGTGAACTAAATAAAGTCCGTAAATAAGCTAATTTATGGTCTTGCGAAGGGAAACTTGCACTGTTTTTAAATCTCAGGTGGTGTGGCATGGATATCTTTAGCTTATGATGTTATATTTATGCAGTTCATACACATACACGGACGTGACAGGTTAACGTTTGTATAAACCACGACGTACATTATAGCGTAGCGATTTTTATCTATAAGATTTGTGCTAACGGCTCAGCGTATCAGCCTTCCCTGGTGGTCTAGTGGTTAGGATTCGGCGCTCTCACCGCCGCGGCCCGGGTTCGATTCCCGGTCAGGGAACTACTGTTTTCTTGCCCTCCTACATAGTTTGACATAGGTCACCCTCACACTATACTAACAGCCGTCACTTTGACATGTCAAATCTAAATAATAAGAAAATAAGTTGAATATAACACTAATGTTTTTGTACTAAAGCAAGAGGCCATTATGAGCAGGACCTGGTGCATTTTCTTGAAGGTTTCAGCTTTTGATTTCAATAAATGTGAACATAAAGCAGTGATAGGCCCCTGAAAAAAGCTGAACTTTTCACTTTCGTAGGTTACATTAAAACCTTATCTACTATCTCATCTCTAGTCTGATGGTGCAACACAGGATACATTTTCATATACATGTCATTTTTGCTGAATTTGTATTCATATAACTTGCTCTAATTCTGTTGTTCCTCACTTACTTGTTGACCCCTGACATGCAGTATAATGGTAGAAACACATAGTTTATATATCCTAAACAAAACAGGGAACACGTGCAGGGAAAACACCTGTTAATACAGTGGGGACCTCAAGCGCCACCTACAGGCTACATATAAAATAAGACCACCAATGATTGTAGCCTGGTTACTAATATACACACACAAAAACAACACCATCAGTAACTTGATTTACTTACATGACCAATAATAACAAAAAACCACACACCATTCAAATGACTTTAATTGAAAAATCTGTTTTTCCTGTTTTTTAAATATCCCAGTTAATGTCAATGAATGCATATTCCAAATAATTCAGCATATTTATGATAGATTTACTGCACTCACATGTCAAAATGAAAATTACATTTTTGATATTGGAGTTCAAAATAATTTTACAATACAAACTGATTATGATTACTGATGTATTATTACAACAGTCAAAAATAACTGAGGACAAATTTACACAGACAAGGGAGCAAAAATAAAACATTATTTCATAACTTTACAAAGTATGAAAAATCATTGTGGTTTGTTAAACGGGTCCATCTCATGTGCTGTGGCGTGAGGATCCTCTTTCAAACCCAGAGGTGTCTCTGTTATTTGTCAGACTGCCAGTCACCTTCTCCTGTGGGATTCACACACAAAAACAAGAGATCAACATTCATATAAGAGCACTGTGTGTGTAGAGCTGCAATGATTAGTCAGTTCATTGATTACTTGCCAACTATTAAATCAATTATTTTGATAATTAATTAATTGTTTGGAGTCATTCTTTTAGAAAAAAATTCTAAATTCTCTGATTCCAGCCTCTCAAATGTGAATATTTTCTGGTTTCTATGACAGTGAACTGAATATCTTTGAGTTGTGGACCGTGGAAAACATTTGAGGACGTCATCTTAGGCTTTGTGAAACAATAATCAACATTTTTTACCATTATTCACCATTTTCTGACATTTTATAGACCAATCGACTAATCGATTAATCAAGAAAATAACTGATGGATTAATCGATGATGAAAATAATCATTAGCTGCAGTTCTAACTATGTGCACTATGTGTCTGCTGTTTTAACAAACTCACCTTCACATTGCCAACCATTTCCTCAAAAGACTTGAATGTAGAGGAGTGTCTAGAGAGAAATATGAAGACAAATATTTTAGCTGAGCAACACAAATACAGCGATAAGCAATAAATATAGAAACTGCAATGACAGACTTTTTTTTTTACCTCATAGTCGGCACGCTCATGGTGTGGTTCAGGGAGCTTTCACGTTAAGGGATGGGAACAAGGAAGAGGAGGAAAGATGTTTGAGCATTAAAAATGACAAATAAATCAAAAGTTCAACATTTTGGAAAGGCGCTTATTTGATTTCTGGGGGAGAGTTAGATGAGAAGATAAATACCACACTCATATTTGTCTGTTCAATATAAGGCTACAGCTAGTAGCTGGTTAGCTTAGCTTATCACAAAAACTGGAAATTGTCTATTTCTTGGCTGGGAACAGTAACTCTGCTGTTTGCCTGGTAATGGCTACCAGTCACGAAGTAGTCCTGCACATTACCCTCCATAAAATGGCAATTTGTTGTTTTTTGGACAGATTAAACAAACAAAATATAACATGTTAATTAGTGAACTTTAAAGGGAGGGAGGTGGGAGGTAGATTTTGTTACTGTTGGACAGTGTAGCGGTTTCCCAAAATATCGACCCCAGAATTTATTAAAAATGTTACATATTTCTTGTGTTTGGCTGCAACTAACTTTATTTTCATTATCAATGATTCTGTTTTTTTTTTTTAATTATTTGTTAATCTAATTAATCATTGATTATTGTTCATTTAGTGGGGAAAAAAGAGAAACCAGAGCCCAATGTGACATTTGTTTGGTCTGAACAGTCCAAAACTCAAACATATTTGATTTAAAAGGATATAAAACTTAGAAAAACAGCAAATGCTCATTTTTTAGGAAGAGTGACTTAAATTATTAATTGATTATCAAAATTGCTGACAATTTATTTTCAGTCAATCAATGACTTGAATAATCCATTAATTATTTCAATCTCATCCTTATGTTTCATACAGTAGATACCATATTCATATGAACTGCATGATTATCAAACAGCTACCACAGTTGTATAAAGATTAAACTCCTTTTAAAATCCCTGTATTCTACTTTCAATTTGACAGGTGGTCTCGTCAGGATACACACATACACACACACACACACACACACGTGCACACACACCCTTCAGCTTCACAACAATAAGATCAATTAGTTGTACCACTCACAAAGCTTACCGTGGTGGGACTGGAAGAGGCAGAGCTCTGTTGAGTTTGCAGCATGAAGATAAAGAAAGACACAGAGATAACGTCACACCAGCGTCAGTTTACACACGGATGAGAACAACAGACTTATCAGCTACCGCCGCTGATGTTAAGATGTACTGGTGTGATTGGATTACTGTTGTTTACTGGCTGAACAAAAACACAAGACAGGAGGCCTTCGAACTTGAACAGATATTCTGCACAAAGTTCAAACGTTTTAAAACAACCTTTCAAGCCTACAGCGGGGAAATGTTTAGTACTCATTTTAGTTTGATACCACTTGTGACTTAAATCCTTGAGAAGTAACAACATGAATAGTTCAAAATTAGCTAAATTTGAGCAAATAAAATTAGAAAATTGTTTGCTTTGTTTTCATATTAAAAAATAGGAGCGAGGAGCCAAGCCAGTTCTGAGTGTACCTCATCTCTGCCAGTCTCCTGGTGATGACGACACCCACACTGGACAACGCAGAGGACGTCACCTGGCCTGCATAGGAGAGACTCTCCCGGGTCCTCATGTATCTGCAGGTAGAAAGAAGTAACAGAAGTCAGAACCTGAATGGAGGAAAGTCACAACATTGCCATCACACCTGCGACCTTTAGATAACAGGAGAGTGCATACTAGGGCTGCAACAATTATTTTTATGATCGATTAATCTGTCCATTATTTTCTTGATTATTTGATTAATTGTTTGGTCTATAAAATGTCAAACAATCACTGTTTCCCAAAGTCCAGGATTACATCCTGAAATCCAGATCAACAGTCCACAACATAAAGATATTCAGTTTACTGAATACTAAAGAAAGCAGAAAATATTCACATTTGAGAAGCTGAAATCAGAGAATTTGGACATGTTTTTCTTAAAAACTGACTCCAAACAATTAATCGATTATCAAAATGTTTGGTGATTAATTTAGTAGTTGACAACTCATCATTGCTGTTATATGTTTTAATTGTAAGGGACTGCAGATGAAAATGAGCTTGAAGCTAAATCTGGAACAGTGCATCATTTACATTAAAAACTGTCCCGATAAATAAATACAATACAAAAGTAATCATCTAATTGTTGCAGCTCTAATGCATACAGAGAGCACAAAGGTATTATTTCATACACACTTATGACAGATATTTAACAACTGGCACATGTACGTCAATGGCTGTGGTCCATCTGGCTGCAGAGGATCCTTTGCTCACTCTGTTTCAAACAAACGCTTCAGGCCAGTCCTGCCGTTGTCTGTTAATACTACTGCTCCTCATGCTAAGTCAGGCTGTAAGGCTATTAACAGGGCACCGATCCTATTTGACCTAGAAAATCCCATCACTTGTCTCTAAGAAGGGATCCCTCTTTAACATGTTAGCACAGGACAAAAACGTTGGGAAACCCCTGCGGCATGAAACGCAGTGCAAATGTTCTTCATCATATGATGCAAACACAAAACCATCACTCACACATTGGAGTTGCTGATGTCGTCCAGAGTGGCAGAAGCAGTGAGATATCTGAAAAATAGAGCAGGAAACGCACATGTTGGCAGATTATTACTTTGGAGACAGACCACGACAGTCATTTGTCATTAGCGTGCTTTTCGAGGTTATGTAACCACGTCACACAAAGGCAATGCGTGGCAAATGTTCTGCCAGTGGAGAGGTTAGAGGTCTTATGTAAACCAGGTAAGACTATAAAGGTGCGTAGTGGAGTCCTCACTACTATTTAAAGTCATGTTATAGCCTAAAGAAAGCTATAGAGCCAGTGTAAACATGCAATGTGTATGAGGGTGCAAATTCACTAACGGGGCTGAAGTCTGGACTTCCTGCCATCCTTTGGACAAGTTCTGTTTGATGTTACTGAGAGGACTCAAACCCAGCTGTCTCCGGATGTCTGCTGCATAGTGTTCTTTGGCCAAAAGCACCTGCCGCAAGGTCTGAATTTCATCCTCAATCTGTTCAGGAGAAAAATACAAAACAACACAAAATGGTTCATTCAGTAGAGACAACAGAGATCACATGATGTCAAACATATTTTTTTGTAACACATGATAATGTTTTGTAACAAGTGATGAATATCCCAAAAAAGCTGCATCACCTTTGCAAGTTCAAACTGTAGATTGTCGATGTCCTCCTCTGTTAGATCTGTGGGTGAGCATCCATTTCCTACTACCCTCGAAGAGAAGTTCATGGATGGTGAAGTCCCACTAAAACCTTCCCAAGCAGCACGAGGAGGAAATATTCGACATATTAGATAGATAGACAGAGATAGATAGATAGATAGATAGATAGATATTACTGAACGAATGAATTATTTTTTATTTTCATGTCAAACCATTAAAAATAATCCATCCTACATGGGAGCGCATAACATGCAATAATACAACAAATAAAGAACAACTTCCTATGATTGACATTCATGAAATCATTACTACAAACCACATACTGAGTGTTGTATGGAACAAGAAAAACAATTAAAAAAACAATATAAATGCTATCTATATCTAAAACATTTAATCTTAATGACCAGGTGCTCACATGTACCAAAAATGTCCATTTCACAAAGTATTTTCATAAATTTCAACATCTTCCATAAGGAAGTAATCATTTTTAGTTTTACGAAATATTCTCCTTCTGTAATTATAATAAAATGGCAAAACAAAACAAAATGCATTAAAATTTCTACTTTATTTCGCTCACATATAGAGCTGCAATGATTAGTCAATGAGTTGCCAACTCTTAAATTAATCGCCAAGTATTTTGAGTCATTTTTTTTATGAAAAAAGTCCAAATTCTCTGATTCCAGCTTTTCAAATGTGAATATTTTCTGGTTTCTTTAGTCTTTTATGATAGTAAACTGAACATCTTTGGGTTGTGGACTGTTGGTCGAGGGAAAACAAGACATTTTAGGACTTCTTCTCAGGCTTTGGGAAATGCTGATTGACGTTTGTCACCATTTTCTGACATTTCATGGACCAAACAACAAATTGATTAATGGAGAAAGTTTGTTAGAAAATACTCAATTGCAGCCCTACTCACATGACTGACAAAGCCGATCCTGTTCTTCAATACCAACATAACTTTGTAATGGTAAGATACTGCAGCTCAGCTGGGCACACAGAGATCTTTTCCTTTTACTTACAACTATTAGTAGTAAGTAAGTAAATAGGAACAAGTATGTATAACTAATGCATAGGACACCCTTAGATTTAGGGCTGCAACTAACTATCATTTTCATGATCGATTTATCTGTTGATTATTTTCCCGATTAATCGATTAGTTATTTGGTCTATAAAATGTCAGAAAATGGTGAAAAATGTCGATCACTGTTTGTCAAAGCCCAAGGTGACGTCTTCAAATGTCTTGTTTTGTCCACAACTCAAAGATATTCAGTTTGCTGTCACAGAAGACTAAAGAAACCAGAAAATATTCACATTTGAGAAGCTGTAATCAGATAATTTGGACATTTATATCTTAAAAAAGGACTCCAAACGATTAATAGATTATCAAAATAGTTGCCAATGAATGTAATAGTGGACAAATCGATTAATCGACACATCATTGCAGCTCTACTTAGATTACAGCGTGAATGACTCTTACAGCCAACGAACGGGACATTTTCTGAGGCACATTTTGAATAGTTGTTGCATACTTTATTAAGACACATCATTGTCTAACGAGTCAGTAAAGTTTAAAGCTGCAGTAGTTTTGTTAGCCACAGATAATCGTCGGTTTTATGTTTTTATAACAAAGTAAATACAACCGGAGCTGTCCGCGGTGCTGAACTTCACTGTATCTGCTAGCTGAAGCTAGGCGGCTAACAGTTACCTGTTGCATACAGAGCTAACGCTGGCTAGCGTCGACGGCAGAATAAACTCACTTATAAACACATTCAACTAAAACTGACCAAATGTTAGTGTAAAAATAACCGTAGAGTACCATAAAACCAGTGTGGGATGGTCTTACCTTGTCGGCTCATTGTTGCTCCTTTCACCTCGGAGTGTTTTGACCAGCTAGCAGCAGCCTGCTGCCTCCATCCAGTCAGCTCAGCTGAGACTGTAGCAGGAGACACAGTCAGGATCACTGAGGCTATAAATGGACTGTTGCTGTTTACACTCATCAGTGGACGTATTCAGACCCTTTAAATAAAGTAAAAGTAATAATAGCATTGTGTAAAAGTCTTGGATTCAAATCCATATTTAAATAAAAGTACAACAGTATTACCAGCAAAATGTACTTAAAGTATTGTTATGCAGAAAAGTCTTACATTATTATATATATTACATTACTGGATTATTATTACAGGTGCATTCATGTGTAAGCAGCATTTTAACGTTGAAATTAATCATGAAGAAGCATTTTTTTCTACTTTATATATGTTGTGTAGTTTTTGGTATTTTTTAAAAAAAAAATACATGGTGTTTTTTAATCCATCATGTGTTTTGTATGTAACTTCTTAATCTGCAGTAATTCGGTCAAATTAATGAAGTGAAGTAAAAAGTACAATATTTTCCTTAAAATGTTATAAAAGTATAAAGTAGCATATAAATAAATACTCAGGTAATATGCACATCAAGTAAATGTGCTTAGTCACCACTGATATTAATACTATGTGTAAACAAGTGAGAAATATATTATGTGTTATGTTATTTCTACAGTATACGGGCATTTGATGACAAGTTGTAATAAGTTAAAATTGACCAGTGTTTTGGGTTAAAAAAGGAGAAGCCCTCTTGATAAATCCTGGCTGATGATGTTTTTTTAAAATGACCGATGATGTTTATTCACAGACAGTTAAAATCTGAGTTGAGTATATAATTCAACATGAAGCTTGTGTGATGAGAGTTATGCAGTCACTACTTTTAACTTTACATGAAATCGCCTTTATAAAGCAAGATAATTGTCTTTCTAGTTCAAAGGATTCAAGTGAACAAATACAAGTTGGAATTTTTGAGTATGTAAATTCTCCTTTGTCATTTACATCACACAATAGTTTGTAAAACAGAAGTCTTGTCTCCATCTGCTGGTAAAACCACCACACTGTAACACAGTGATGAGTCTCCTGTAAAAGCATGTGAACAAAAAGTTGAAAACTTTTAATTTTCTCTGGTTATGTCATTAGACAAACTCACTGATCAGTTATGTTACTCTTCAATAAACAACAAAACAGCGGTAAATCAAGACAGCTGGTAAATTTAGGATGGAGATTTTACATCAGGAACGTGTGTGCAATCACATGTTTGGTTTCACTTAAATTACTGTGTATCTTAAACCTTGAAGTGTCAGTTACATTCTTCAAGTAATTATAAATCACAATTTATTAAGTGTAATAAATAAAAGTGTAAATTCATAATTTGACATTTGTAATTAATAAATACATATATGAATGTTTTTAGACCTGCCTGCTGTGAGTCGTAACATACATGCTTCACCTTTTATTACCACCAATGTTCATGTCTTTAAGAGTATTTTTGTGATCCATTTTTTAATATTGAGTTTTAGACATTATTACAGGATATAGAGATGAGGTTACAAGTTTGATAGACCACAAAGAAAGTAAATCAATGTCTCAAATGTCTGTGCATATTTTGTATGTGCATTTTTGCTGAATATGTTCCACTGCAGCTTTCATAAATCCTGTCAGTAAGATTTGAACCTTTTAAAGACATCTGTGGATGTTAAAGGAACTAATGTTATTATTATGACTATCATTTTCTGTACATGGTTGGAAGGAGCTGAGTGGGAATGAGTATTTATGTTTCACATGGTTGGGTCTATTGATTATTATGTATCATTAAATTAGTATTTTGAATTATTTGTAATAATTAGTAGTCATGTTTGTATCTACCTGCCAGTGACGAGGAGACGGAGATGAAAATAGTAGTTAGATTTAGTGATTTAAGATGTTTTTTTGTACATGGTTGCTGACAAATAAACTTAACTAAACCTGACATGTGCTGAGATATGAGACAGTCTCATAAGGACACAAGTCAAAATGTTCAGGAACATTTATTCAACAACAGCAAATCAGATCAATGATCCACTTGTTTTCTTCCAGACACACAATTACCATGCTACAACATAAATGTTAAGGTTTATACTTTATATGGGCCAAGTGTATGTACAAGCGACCTTAACCATTAAACCTTTTCCTTGCACAATTTAATGGTTACATTACAACACCATACCAGTTAAAATGATAGCCAATCATCATTTGAAACATGACAAAGTATGAAATAAATAAAATTCCCAAAAATGCATCATATAACCATTTCACTATAGTTACACTATATACTATATACTTTTTATGGAGTCATTTCCTGATCATTGATCCATTATAGTTTTTTAAACACACAGTGCATTCAACTTAGAACATTTACAGTAGCATTTTTCAGTATCTCAATGAAAAAGCCATGACAGGTACATCTATGTTTCATCAAGGGTTACAGGAAACATCATACAAGGGCCACAGAGGTCAACATCCATACCGTTAATAGCAGAGGGTGGGCAATAGGAGCTCACCAATTGTAAACCATTGAAACACATTATTAGCAGTTATGAAACTGACAAAGTGGCAAAGATGTTCATGGCGATTTATGGCAATTTTGCAAACGTGTGGCAATATATGCAAATTCAATAGTATGAAAAATCTAGAGTCATTTTTCTCAGAGCTGCCTATAGCACTGGCTCACAGATGATATGCCTCACGAGCTTCTTACTCTACATGGATTCAAAAGTCAACAATGATAAACGATCACAGCATTGGACAAAATGTCAGAGTCATCAGACTTCAGTTCAAAACACAAGGACTAAAAACATGATGAAAAATCATATTCCTCACCGCTCAGAAAATCCCCGTGTGGATATTCTGTAGTCAGCTTTATTTCCCAAAGTAACATGTTCTTTTTTTCCCCGTATCACATTAACTACTTAATATATTCAAGACAGCTCAGAGCTAAAAACATGTCACCCTCTGAACGAGCGCTGCCGCTGATAGAGATCTGTGATTTCTTCCTGTTAACAGCTCTGAACAGAGTCAGCTGGGTTACCTGGAGCTCCTTGGCTTCATACAGCACAAGATCAGTAAGTAAACTAAAAAAAATGCAATAATTAAATGAAATTAACATGTTTCAGACTCAGTAAGTTGTGAAATGTCCAAAAATAAATACATTTTGCTATCAGTATAAACAAAAAACAAAAGCAAAATTCCTTAAGCTTAGATACTTTATAAATTAAAGATATATTTCATCCACTATTGAAAAACTACATTATTTAAATATTAATAATCTGTGTTTTGTTAGAGTTTCCTTTAAACGCTAATGCTTCTGATTTATGAATTCAATGTCACCATTTTTAATAAATCAGACGTGACTGCTAGTATGACGGAAAAAATATAAAACAAAACAAAGCAACATCTTATTTTGTTTTGTCGCTTCCTTTTTAAATAAATCATCCACGTAGGCTGAAACATTTCACGTTATAAAAATAATGCAAGACATTATGAAGCAACATTTAAGTTACCTTGAAATTAACTATCATGTGAACCTGTTCGGTGATGCAGGAAAGACAAGGGGAAGTAGTCTATATCCTGCAATGATGGACAGAAATAAAGCTGAGGCAGAGGAATGAAAAGCCGCCACTAATTAATAACTACAGTAGAACTGTTACATCAGCAGGCGTTTATGATAAACTGACAAATAAATAAAGCTCTGTGTCTCAACAACCTCATGGTTCACATTAAAAACACTCAGGGGAGCACACTAAAGACAAACACGGTGCCAAAGATATACTGTAGGTCTGACTCTCAGCGGTGGCATTTTCAACTAAAACGTTACTGACTGCAAATCAGAAGTGACGATTATGTGCATGACAACGCTGTTCTTGAGGGTTTAACGATGGCACTGACCACTTAAGCCAACAAAGATGTCTCTCTAACCAACACCTCCCTCCCTGAGCCACGGCTCTCCTCTCCTTTAGCATAAAATATCACGTAAACTTCACCCCTCCTTCCTTGTGAACTGTACTCATATGAACATATTGCACATATACGTACGTACGTTATGAACCTTGCAAAGTAAAAATGCTGCAAAAGATAAAAGAAAATTTGGAGACCATGTTTTTTTTTTAGAAACAGTGCATGCTACACCATGATGCAAAATATGGGAGAGGGGTAGTGGGGTAGGCGACCTGTGCGGTTAAAGGCCAAGAAATACAAAAGAAGAAATGAAAAGGAAACAATTTATTTGTTTCTCTTTTCTTCTCGTACTGGGAGGGGGCGGGGCGGGGCGGGGCGGGGCGGGGCGGGGGGAGGAATAAGTAGTGGACCAATCAGGGAGGGGCGTAAGGGATGTGACTTCATTAGTTCCTTTCATAGGGCCATGCTTACTAGTCCCTCTCCTCTGCATGGCTCTCTCTCTCTCTCTCTCTGAAGTGGAAAGATGGATTGCCTCTCTCTTTCATTCACTGAGGTGGAGCAGGGAAGCAGGCAGGCCAGGATTGACGGGGGCTGTGGAGGGTTAGTTGAAGCCGGTGTCAGTGTGGTAGGAGTAGTGACCATCCGATGTTAACTGGGTTGTCTCTGTCGCAGATGGTTGCAGGACTATGGGGTCCCCACCGGCCTCTGTTTGATAGACAGAAACAACATTTTAAGCATCGAGCCTCTTCCTGTTAACGACTCTCTAACAAATTAAAAAAGGCGACGCGCGGCGGTAGTTCATTCTCACCTCTTTCATCAGATTGCAGCTGAGCCTCCAGGTCCTCTGGGGACACGTAAAATTCCTGGTCCTGTCCCTCCCGAGGCCGGGGTTTACATTTTCCACAGCAGCAGTTACAACAGCAACACAGGCAGCAACAAAAGTAGCACCCAGTGGCCAGGCCGCAGAATACAAACAGAGCCTGCAGGCAAGCAGATTCATGGGAGGAAGCAAGAATAAAGAGACAGAGTATATAGTGAGTGTGTGGGCAAAGAACAGGAAGAGAGGTGTATGCAGGAAATGGAAATCATGGCGCAAATAGTAAATAATCCAGGCCTTTTCCCAGTCTTACCTTCGCCCACCAGCTTGAGAGGACAAAGTAAGTGTTAACATTCTCCTCTCCAAATTGCTCAGCCACATATAGTCCCAGAGAACCATATTTGTCGTAAATATTACGCTTCGTGGGGTCATTCAGAATCGCATGGGCATTGTTTATCTCCTTGAACTTATCTGCCGCTTCTGGGTTGTCAGGATTCTTGTCAGGGTGGAACTTCAACGCCAGTTTCCTGTGCGGAAGAGAAAGGCGGAAGATGATGATCAAATGGAAATCATAATTGACAGTGCGGGCGACCAAACCCTTTTGTGCGGCGATTATGCGAGGTTGAGTCAACAGAGGTGGTGCCTCACCTGTAAGATCTCTTGATATCGTCAGCTGTGGCCAACTTTTCAACTCCCAACACGTGGTAGAGAGACTCACCAGCGGTGGACAGGGAGCGCTGCCTCTGCTGCTCGGCCATGATGTCTCACGTCCACAGGCTGGACAACAGAAATGCACGATTAAAAAGGCGCCGCTCAGGCTGCACGTCATGCTTCATAAGCAAGCATTGTGGGACCAGACCTGCTTTGTTAGGATAGCTTTTTAATCATTATATACATCTGTTCAAAGCTTTTCAACTAAAGAAGGGCCTGTGTTATCTTCCTGACTGCAGGCAACAGCTGATCCAATGCTGCTTCTGTTAGATACAACTGTCCTGTATGCTATATGTGGAGAGACTCAGCTCTGTGTGAAATAGAGAGAAGAGAAAGAGACATGAGGGCAAAAAATAAATAAAAAATGGATTATTACATTTTCCTGCACTAATCTAATGTTCACAGATTTCCAGAATTTAATTGTCCAGTTACATTCCTACATGATTATACTGTGACATCTTGGCAGGACCACCGACTGCCTCTGCTGCTGTAAATGAATCAGTAACTGACAGCCAAGCACACTGCAAGAGAGAGCAAGCTTTATCGAATTGATGCTGCAAGGAGGAAAAAAAGGGGGTGAAGCTCTTCCTAAGATTATATAGCTGCTTCCAAATGGGTGTCATCTTGACACAAATGAATAGTCACTGCTCAGTGTTTATTCCTGTATATTTTCACCCAAAATAGTCAAATTTCCCCTTTTGTTTCGATTCGCATCGGTTGTGAATTGAAATGTCAATAAGAAGGATTAGACTGTGGATACGATGCTGGCAGCATTAATCTCTGTACAGGCATCATCATCAGCAGCAGCACTGCTATAGCGCACAGCATCCATGTTGGTTTGCTTCCTGGCCTGCTCTTGATGCAAGACAGGGATGAGGATCGTCAGCAGTATAATTTTCAAGGACAAGGGGCCGGTGTCTCGAGGCAAAATAAATAATCAAAATGCACGAGGAGGCTCACCTTTCAGTCGGCTCTGATGCGCTGCAAAACTAACGATCCCAGCAGGTTATAATTTCAGACAGTGTGGCGTGACTATGGCTGCATCTCGCACGTACCCGGACCCTCTCTCTGGCTTCCACTACACAACCATGGACAGCTGCAGCAGTACGTTGGCCCCGCCCCCCTCCTCCAACACCCCATGGCGACCCGACGTGCGCGTGCACAGGTGGGCTGGAGAGAGGATGCTGCTGGATGCAGAGCGCGCGTGCACAATCTCAGTTAATGTAATATTACCGAGTAAAATGTTTGTCCAATGTGCCGTCTAAGTGATGTAGAAAATGAGTTTCATTTTGTTTTCTACTGTCATTTTATTAGGAATTGCGTAGTATTTTAGTTAGTAAGATACAAATAGATACTGATTTTGTAAATGTGGATGATGCACAAAGACTGAGGTAGCTGTTTCTTCTCTGTGAACAGTTAATTTGGGATTTTTGTTTTGTATTGTTCTTTTTTTTTCTTCTCCCACATGCTTCTGTATATGCCTTGTATACTACCAGAAGATGATATTTAGTACGACATAGAGATAAAAATAAAATCTAGCATGACATAGGTCTCATTCAATGTCAATTAAATAAAGGAAAAGTTTGACATTTTATGAAATACGTTTATTTGCCCTATGTGGGAGAGTCAAATGAGAAAATCAATAAGACTGAGTTGGCTGTTCACATATGAAACATATAAAATAGGCCAGTTACTTGGAGAAAGCCTGAGAGAAGAGAAAAAAAAGCCCTTTATCGAGATCATCTGTAGATATGTTAAATTTCTTTTCTGTGAACAGTTCATTTAAGATTTTTGTTTTGTATTGTTTCATTTTTTTGTTTGCGTTTCTTTTCTTTTTCTACATACTTGTGTGTATACCTTGTATACTATGTATTACTGGAAGATACATGTTTTGTAAAATATTGATGTCTTGTAACCCCATGTGAGATGAGCCAAATGTTTGGTATGACACAGAAATAAAAATAAAAACTAAAAAAACAAAACAAAAACTATCTAGCATAACTTACGGTAGGTCTCACTCAATGTCTATTAAATAAAACAAAAGTTGTACATTTTGTGAAATACATTTATTTGCCTTCTGTTGGAGATTTAAATGAGAATATCAGTACCACTCTGTCTGTTATAAGGCTTCATCCAGCAGCCAGTTAGCTTAGCTTAGCATAAAGAATGGAAACAGGGGGAAACAGCTAGCCTGGCTCTGTCCAATGATAACAAAATCTGCCTACAAGCACCTCTAATGCTCACTAATAAACACTGTAGGCTATATCCATTTTTAATCTGTACAAATTGAAGTGTAAAATCAATAAGAAGCAGTTTGACAGGCAGTATGTTTCTGACTGTTGCCGGGCAACCAATGGAGACTCCAGGAAGTTACTGGTTGCTGCCGAGAAATAGCACAACCCCCCCTGAAATAGTCTGTTTTTACTCTTTGTTTTTGTACAGATTAAACAAACAAGGACATGTGTTAACAGCTGAGCTTTAGATGTGCTGGTATATATATTTTGTTACCACTTGAGAGAGACAGGCTAGCTGCTTCCCCCTGTTTCCAGTCTTTATGCTAAGCTAAGCTAACCAGCTGCTGGCTGCAGCTTTATTTAACAGTACAGACATGCAAGTGGTATCAATCTGCTCTCTATCTCTCTGCCAGAAAGCCAATAAGCGTATTTATTGAACTTTTCTATATGCTAGATTTCCAATCTGTTTAGGTCCACATTATCTGACTCTGAATGCAGAGAACAAATGTGTGTGTGTAACAGTAAATAGGAAGGCGTGATATAAATCTAGTCCACAGCCCACTGAACACACCAGTCAGGGATCTGCAGCTGGTTGGCAGAAGACAACAGGGATAAATGGATAATGGATGGAAAAATAAGATGATTCCTGCTAAACCTAATATGCTAATTAACCAAAGTACTCAGTATTTTGTGATTAGCTCAGACCTTACAGAGGGATTCAATAGGAAGAAAAGCCATTAAAAGTAATTACATTGCTGCTGTAAGGCCCAGCTTGAATTCTGATCTACCTGCAGTCAATAGCCCATAGAGACTTTAAAATACCTGTAATACAATGCAAATGGGACGACAATAAATGTTTTTGTTGACACTAATTCTTTAGTTGTTTGTGTGTTGACAGTTATATGGTGGTTTTTTATTGTGCTGTGTGTAAGTGGTAGTGTGGTCTGTCGGATATAAGAACAGCTTTTTTTCTTATATTTCTTCCACTTCATAACAACCTACAGAGATAAAATCACCATAGAATCTGATTTAACACAGTGTAAATACATATTATAACAATACTGTACAAAATTACATAAATGTATTACAATAATTACGCAGAATATAACATTGTAAAGGGGTATTTTATTTCATATATAGTTCCACAAATTATGATAGTTAATTTAAGAAATCAAATCTCTGTATACTACTTAATTCTTGGACAGTGTGACATGGTCTGTATGGGTGGTGGTGTATCTAGGTGGGTGTTAGAGGCCCCAGAGACTGTCCCAGGCCAGTTTTTATCCCCAGTCCTCCTCCTCCCCTGTCAGAAAACACACTATAACCAGTGTGATTGTAAATTTTAAGTTGCACCTAAATCATATACTTTATGTGTTTACAGTGCAATGACAGTATCCAGTATATGTGATATATAAGCACTAACACATCAACATGCAGTACTGTATTCGTTACTACACATTCATTATATACTGTAAAGGCCTTTTCCCACAGCACACATTTTGATGTGTCACAGAAAGAAAAGGTGTAAATGATGTTTTGGTTTCAGAGCCCTGGTACTGTACTGGTACATTTGTTATTGGTAAAACCTGTACTTTTCTTACTATATGAGTTAAAATGTGAAAAAAGGCTCATTGGACTGAGTTCAAAACCCTCCATAGTGTTACTGTAAATACAGAAAACAGGACTATTACACAAGATTTAGACATTAAAACTAACATTACTTCACCAGTTAGATGTTTATTATACAGATGATGTGTTTAAGAAGTGTAAGAGATTCAAGCTACAGTTATTGACACTGACAGGAAACCTTCATGGATTTTGCCTGAGCACACTGAACTTCCCTACAAACTAATCTCAAATTGAGTTTGAAGCAATTGTTACAAAAAGTAATGGCCCGTGATTTAATTTCCTTATATAACACTGGGTGGATGATTCAGTCCTGACTCTAACCATAACCATTTGTCTGTGTGTCTAAATCTTTCAGCTGTTGTCAAAAATGTGACTTGCTCTTTGTGGACGGGACAATCTACCAACTCCAGTGTCATGCCTGGATAATCCGCTGGGAAAGTAGGACAAATGCCTCTAGGCCTTGAACCATCAAGGGGCCCCTGAGACACACTGACTGGTCTTTTGCAACATTTTTTTCTAATTTTAACCAGGATTTGATCCCAGAACCAAACAGAGGCCCCAGTTCAAGACACATACAGAGGGAGATGGAAAGTATTAATGTGAGATCCGTAAGGTTACTGCAGCCAATGTCAAAATGCCTGCTAGGAAAAAGGCCTAATATCTAGTCTACATAGTAAATCATAGGGTGCTTAGATACAGCACCCCACTTCTATAAATGATTGTACACCACTGAGATATATAGGGAAAACACACACACAACCCTAACTCCCCTAGTCCTGCAAATACAAACTCAGCAGCTCACATATTCTTTCCAAATATTATTTATTTTAACACCTTTTGCACTTTTTGCATATAAGTAGGTTGTTTATGCCAAAAAATCCAATTTTATATTTCACATTTTGTTCTTGTTGACTTTTGTCTTGTGATGTTTGTTGCTTTACGCTGTACATCTTGTGGTGTGTATGTGCTAAAAATCTTTAAATCCTTAAGCAAAAGAGTTTTATTTTATAATTATAAACTAAAGTGCAGGTCTGCATGGGGGAAAAAACAAAACAAAGTGTCTTAGGAAGGTGTTGTGCCACAATGAAAAACCAGAACAGCTTCAATGGTCTTTTTGCATAGATTCTAGGTATCTGGAGCTCTAACGGAGGGATGGGCAAAACATGTTCTTATAAAAGACTATCCCTCATTTGGGTTTTTTGATGCTGGTGGTGGAGAACAATGCCAACATTGAGTGCCAGTGCAGGAAGTAGTGTGCCATGTATGAAGCGAGGCAGAACATAAGGGTGTGGTGGACGGGACAGATTTGCTTCCCATCACAGACCTGAGGCTGCCTTTTCATTAACTGTAACCACAGTCTGTCTCTAACCTTAACTGAACTGTAGTTGTCATGTACAGATATTCTAGAAAGTGAGAATTTATATAACATTGGCTTTGGATTTTAAAAAGTGAACATAAGGCCCCACCTTCTTGTCTGGCGGTGGGGCTGGGAATAACCATTAGTCCATTAGTTTGTTGTGATTGATTGAACACAACTTTATTTTGGACAGGCATCAAAATAATCTAAAAACAATTAAAGTATCAAAACTAGATTCTGACCAACAATAACACAGGAACCACTTTAGCTGATATTGTACTTCAGCAAAATCCCCAACCAATTTGCAATTAAGCAAATTACCAATTAATCATTTAACATGCAGTAAACCTGTAGAGTTTTGTTACCTGCTTTGCCCAGTTGGTTAATCCACGTTTAGAATTTTTCAAGTCTGTCTAAAAACCAACAGTCAGGTGTCCATATGAACAGTGAAAGAGGTTTTCCTCGCTGTAATCATTCCTCCTGTTCATACTATTAAAAGATCCCCTTCAAATGTGCTTTCAATGTAAGTGATGTGGGCCAAAATGCACAGTGTGTCTACAAAGTATTTTTTTGCAAAATGCATTTAAAAGTTGATCTAAAGCTTATATGAGGCGTTAACAGTCTGAGTTAGTCGTATCGAGTGGATATCTGCCATATTTTTAGTCTTTTTAGCATCAAATTCCGTCTTTGTGTTTACCCGAGCTGAGTTGAGCTGCGGTGGAAGTATAGTAACAAAAAGAGGAACTTTGGCGCTAAAAAGACTGTATTGTTGGAAGATATCTACTTGATTTGACTCATTTGGATGTCTGAGGCTTCATATTAGCTTCAGATAAACTTTGAAATTCATTTTTGCACAGGAGGGGGAGGAGTGATGTCCCCCATCACTTACATTTTAAGTGCATTATGAAGGGATCTTCTAATGGTCAGTATGAACAAGAGGAATGATTATAGCAAGAAAAACAATGTACATTTGGGTATCTGACTATTGTTTTAAGACAGACTTGAAAAATTGTGACCCCCGTCCTCTAAAATCTGCTGACTGTGAAGGCCATACATAGCACATTATCCACATCATCTCCCTCAATCTATTCAGTGAACCTTCCTGCTCTGTCTAGAAGTATCTCTATTTACCGCCCCTTTATTCAGGTTTCTTTGACGTGTTGAAAAATATACAGATGTATAGATACAGCTTTAGATATATATTAAAAATCAAACAAACAGTAGGCCTATAGTCTCGCAGCATGTTGGATTGTTCCTCGGCAACCGTGACGTCACCGCTCAGACCAATCGGAGAGCTCGCAGCACTGACGTTCCTATCGCGAGGTTATCACATTAGCTTGGTTAGTTAAGCTAGCCGCGAAAAAGCTTGACTGTGTAGCCGCAGTTTACAGTTTTATTCTTCTTTTAGCACTGAAAAGGACAACGCGCATAGTTGGTTTGATTTGTCTTGTCACGTCTGCAAGAAAGGACAAACGTCGGGCCTTGTGTTTGCACGGTAAGTTGAGTAAACGCGTACAATCGGCTAACTAGCCAGCGCTGTTGCCCAGGAGGAAATGGGTTTGTTTTGGAAGCCTCTGAGAATGTCCAAATTATGTTTTAGTGGCGTTCAAACGCTATTTCAGTGCAGCTATATCATTTTTGTTGTTTTGTTATTAACTTCTCATTTTTGTCATGTTTCTCTTTTTACGTTCAATCCTTAATATCTTGTCTTTAAACGGTTATAACGTTACTGTTCATGTAGGTACAAAGTGTGACCAAGCTGTGTCAGTCTTGCTCACGAATCCCTGTGTTACCAATGTTTTTTTTCCACTTAACAGGATCCCAATGATGAGTTATGCTGAAAAGCCTGAAGACATCACAAAAGAAGAGTGGATGGACAAATTAAACAATGTACATATTCAGAGGGCGGACATGAATCGGCTCATTATGAATTACCTGGTGACAGGTGAGACTTGAGATGATTGATTGATACAGGATTGATTGATTGTTTATTTAAGTGACCTGCACCTTTCTGGTGCCCAGCCCATATGGGCTAACAGTACACGAAACAATAACCAGGATGGCTACATGACAAATCATAATGTACAGTTCCACAAATTTAAAGAGTACATTTCTAAACATTCAGTTTACATGACAGAAATATCCTGTTATGATAGATACAGTGTTCTCTGTCTTAGCTGCCAGGCTTCTCCTATAAATCAAGCCAAAACAAAAATCTCCACATTAAAAAGCCAGCTCAACATATCCGCTTCACACAATCAAAACAAATCAGGATTCTTCAATTGGATCTTTTTAAACAAACATATAACCAAACAAACATAACTCCTCAAGTCACTGTAGAAAGAGTGATGGAATACAAAGTGAAATTCACCTTTGACAACACCAAGATCACAAAAAACACATAAACGTTGTTCTTCAGGAATATCTGCCTACCTCAGTTGTCAGCGGTAAAGTACCAGTTCTTAACTGAGCACACAAGGAGCTTTGCCTTCTCTGTAAAATTAATTTTAACTATGCTTAAGCTTTGGCTTCTTACAAATTTCCTCCTTCCATTGTTCCTTATGGATCTTTAATAGTTTTTTTTTGACTGTATTTATATTATACTGCAAGTGATTCCTGAAAACAAAACTCAAGTGAGGAAATAACATTCATAACTATCGCTTTTGTCTTTGCCTCTCTCTGTATCCGTTTCACGTTTCAAGAGGGGTTCAAAGAGGCTGCAGAGAAGTTCCGGATGGAGTCTGGGATCGAGCCGAGCGTGGACCTGGACTCTCTGGATGAAAGGATAAAGATTAGAGAGATGATCTTGAAGGGACAGATACAGGAAGCTATTGCACTCATCAACAGCCTACACCCAGAGCTGCTTGACACCAATCGATACTTGTATTTTCATCTGCAGGTACATTCGCACAAAGCCTTGTGTTCATCGTTAGCTCTGATGATAGTATGTGTATCTGTGAACTGGAAACTAGTTTGTGGCAAATTCTGCAGGTCATGTGGTAGACAGAAGATGTTAGCCTGAGATTTATAGGGGTGAACAGCGAGAGTAAAATACAGCGACAGTATTGGAAGCAATGATGAAGTGTGAATAGACATTTAACTTCCTCCATCATCCCTTGTAGGAAATAAGCCAGTCTGTCACTGTACATGATGAGATTATGTTCTTTGTCATCTTGCTTGGTTAAACAGGAAAATATTGTGATACGAGATAAAGCTTGATAATGCCTGACTTCAACATTCACTGCTTGTGCTTAATTTCCCCTCTTGCAGCAGCAACATTTGATTGAGTTAATCAGGCTAAGGGAGACTGAGTCAGCGTTGGAGTTCGCCCAGACACAACTGGCCGAGCAGGGGGAGGAGAGCCGCGAGTGTCTGACAGAGATGGAGAGAACACTAGCCCTGTTGGCCTTTGACAACCCAGAGGAGTCGCCCTTTGGAGATCTGCTCAATATGATGCAGCGGCAAAAGGTAGGCTGGTTTTTATCTGATAGTCAAACTGAAATGTCATTTTGTTTTATCTCACTATTTGAATCACTAAAAGAAATCGGAGATGTGGGTAGCTTTCACATGTGTAGTTCAGTTCATTTGGTTTGGATCAAGGAAGAAAATTATACATTGTTACCTTTTATCCCATAATATTACAGTAGAAAATACCTCTTTATTTTGACCTATTTCTATCTGAGGTCTGGTTCCTTTCAGTCCTTTTTGTGCTTTGTGTTCACGCTAACTTTTTACAAACAAACCACAAACTGTACATGAAAGCACGGTGACTTTCATGCTTTATCACCACCGCTATATGGACTCATGTGGAGGGAAATGAAATTCGTGAGACAGACTACTTTGCCTTATGTGTTTATTTATTTTCTCTGCTGTCAGAAAGAGCTCAAAAAATGAAAACTGTTTATGAGGGTTATAGTGGAGAGGTAGAAACAGGACAAAAAAGAGGCATATTGTAGCACAGTATTACCGGAGGACAGTTACTGTGTGATTACTGCTTTTCACTTGTTTCACTCACTTTTTATATGTAATTTTTAATATACACATTTTATGACAGGCTCAAAACACTTGTGTTTTAATGGCTTTTCACTTTCTGGTGTATCAGGGAAAATTCCTGCACTCGTGATAATGTGCATAAAGTATATGTTACCATGGTTAACAAAAGATCTAGCATAAATATAGGCAGTTGCTCATACAGATGGAGCAATTGCTTTCTTAACAGTTCACGATCAGCAGATAGATTTAATAGTAGTTTAGATTTTACATTCATGCTAAAATCACAGAATCTTGTGGTTAGTCCGTTTTGCTTTCACACTACAAACATACCGACATCAGAGTCTGCTGGGATGCATACCGAGACCCCTCTTCTCTGGTGGTTTTGGTCCTCACCAGAGTTTGATTAACAGCTCTCACATCAGCCCAAATGAACTAAACTAAACAGACAAATGCACCAGAGTTTGCATGTAAACATTAAGATCACAGTGAATACAAAGGATACATTATTGTGCCAGAAATGTGTTTATTTCATCTTGACTGCAACACATATTTTGGTGTGCAGGTGTGGAGCGAGGTGAACCAAGCTGTGCTGGACTATGAAAACAGGGAGTCGACGCCCAAGCTGGCTAAACTCTTGAAGTTACTGCTGTGGGCACAGAACGAGCTGGACCAGAAGAAGGTGAAATATCCCAAAATGACTGACCTTAGCACGGGCACCATCGAGGACCCCAAGTGAACATAACAGACAAGAACAACCACCTTCCACGTCCCCTTAATTTATGATCAGTCAGTGACTGTGTGACAACCAGGTAACATATATGTATAAACAAATGCTACATTGTTTTTTCATGTTTCATTCAGGAGAGTCAAGACTTCACTCATTGTGCAGACTGTAAATTGCTGTATTTGCAAAGTGACAGAAATTATTTAGTTTAAATACAGATCCTGGATTTTTAGAAAGATCTCGGAGACAACAAAATTCAAATTGCTGTTTTATATTTTGTCTTTCTAAAGCCTAAGCCAGTAAGTAGTATTATTTATTGTGACAATTTCTCCCCACCGTAACATTATTTTGCCAGAAAGAGAGTGGGTGGTATAAATGAATAATGTTAATACTGTGGCGTGTGTTTGGAGCCTAAATATAGGCTGCAGAGGATGGAAGAAAGTACGATGGTATAAAGTTTGCAGACACACAATTAGCCTTTTTAGGGAAGAAATGTTTCGAATGAGATCGAGGACGCTGCAGGACTGTAGATGTATCTTTGTTGAAGTTTGAAATCTAAATTTCTTACCCAAAATGTGACTATTTTTCAATTAAATGGAAAGATGGACTTTATTCATGTAATACAGTTTTAATTCATGTTAATATTTCAGAATTTTATTTAGTATGATGTTGAAGTGATTTGAAAAAGAATCGACCACTTGCTTTCCACACATGAAGATCTGATTGTAACTTTACAATATGTCTTTATATTCTGCTGGTCTCATTTCACACGTGTGTGTCGGGGGAGGGTGAAATAGGTCCTGACTGACTGGTTGAAATCAGAGATGGTTTTCTTGCCGAGTTGCGCCCCGTTTGGCTTCTTCCCAGCCTAGGGTATGCATTGCCCCCCAACGTGCTCCAAATGATTAAATTTGGTTTTATGTTACAAGGGGTCCAGTTTAGAATAAGCTCCAGCCAGTCTAAGTGATAGAAGCAGGATTTATACGCTGCTCGAGAGGAACGGCTGCTGCAACCAAGAAAAGCAAATGAATGACGGGGCTGTCAGTTATTGCTTCTCTCTAGTTTGAAAACTCGCATTTAAAATCCATTCAGACTAGAACAGATTCTTCTGTTCATCGGCTTTGTTCTGGTTATCAATAACAATGATTGCATTGAAACACAAGCAACACAAGCATTGAAATTTTGAATCTGAACTAACTGGCATTTTGAAAAGAACTTTCTGTCCATTTTGCCACTTTTAAAGCCGTTAGTATTTTCACTTTAACTGCATGTAAGTGTATCTTTTTTTTTTTCAATGGGAAAAGGCACTTGTGCTTGTTTATTTTGTTTATTTTGTTTACTTTTATAAAAAAAAAAAGACAAACTTGCTGCTAGTTGTCCATTCTTAATTTCTTTTAAAGGACCAGTGTGTAGGATTTAGTGGCATCTAGTGGTGAGGTTGCAGATTGCAACCAACTGAATACACCTCACTCTCCCTTTCATGCATGTAGGAGAACCTACGGTGACCACGAAACTTGTGAAAAACGTGAAAGGCCCTCTCTAGAGCCAGTGTTTGGTTTGTCCATTCTGGGCTACTGTAGAAACATGGCGGGCTCCATGGAAGAGGACCCGCTCCCTATGTAGATATAAATGGTTCATTCAAAGGTAACAAATGATTCTTATTTTTAGGCGATTATACACTAATTAAGACATACTCATGAATATTATATTCCATTTCTGCCCCCTAAATTTTACGCACTGGTCCTTTAAGGTTGTATTATATCGATATTGGCTTTGACAAATACTGAGACCCAGAGAACTCACATCCCTTTTATTATTCAACATTTTTAAGATCAGATTTGCAATTATTAAAATAAACAAAACTTTTGTGAACCATAAAAGCAGTTTTTTTTTCTTTCTCTGAGTTGTGAATGTGCATGTGTGCAAACCTAACCGAAGAGCCACTGATATTTATAAGAGTGGAGTTACTCAATAAAAGGACTTTTTTGTCTTATTTCAAAAACCTGACGATGGTTTTAAAGTAAAACCGAAAGCTTGAAACAACAACAACTACGCCTTTGTCCTTAAAAGGGAAATATGCAAATTGTATTTCCAGTGAAACCAACGGTAACGCCTCTGCTGTCAGTCTTACAAATCACAACCAGGTGCTCTTTTGAGTTTTGTAGCAACAAGTTTTACCTGTCTGGCTCGTCTGCCTGAGGATATGAGGTATAGCTGTAGCACACCTCTCAGTGTGGGCGAGTTTCACAGATAACAGAGGAGACTCCAGTATTCTCTGAATGGCTGACAAGCACATATCCGGAGACGGTAGGGATGATTTTGATGATTCTCTATTGGATCTCAAGGTTTACACCGGCAATGGTTCTACAGAAAAGATGCAAGAGGACCAAAACTTGTGGCCCAGGTGAGACTACAGAAGATTTAGATCTAAGAATATACTACGAGTTTTGTTTATATACTTCCTAATAAGCTCCATCTAGGTTCTAGTCTTGTATCTGAGCTAAATGTCATTTAAATCTATTAAAATGTGACACATGCTACTTTCATGGTCACAGTCTACATTACATGATACATGATTTTGCTGATGGAGCTAATAAAGCATGATCTACCTTGATTATCAACTGTAGTTCATGTTATTACATTACTAGATTAATTTTTTTTAGTATTTTTGACATTACTGGTGTTGCACAGGCTGCTGTAGGTGTGTGTGTGTGTTTATCCTGGTCTTAAGTTACAGTTTACAGTTCCTTTGGTTACAGTTTTTACCAGACAAAACTCTTGCCCCTCATACTGACAGACCTCTGGCTCAAAAATGGATCGCGATGCTGTTTATGGGCACCTGCCTCCTCTTCTGTGCCAGGATGGCCATGCCAATCTGCGCGGTCTCAATGGCAGCCACTTTTCACTGGAGCAAGATCGATTCTGGTCTGGTCCTAGGTGGATTCTTCTGGGGTTACTGTCTCACACAGATCCTGGGAGGACATGCCAGCGACAAGTAAGCGACTCACAGGGCTCTGCTTGGCTTGTTTATATTGTTAAGGTCTATAGTTTCAGGATTTAAATGTTTGTTGTTCTGTTAGAGTGGGAGGAGAGAGGGTCTTGTGCGTCTCTGCAGCCTTGTGGTCTCTGATCACAGCTGGGACTCCTCTTCTGACCCGGCTAGGCTGTCACACCTTCGCTCTCATGACTATGGCCAGATTCCTCATGGGACTATTGCAAGGTGAGTGCTGCTGCGTCAGATACAGTATTGAAATAAGCACTTGAATAAATGTAAATAAATTAACCTAATTTGACTGGAAGACTGGAATTTTTGGTTATTCAAAACTGGCTTTAAACTGATCTGGAGCTGCTGTCAGAGCAACAAGCTGTAAAATGTTCGGGCTTATTTACAGTTAGCTCATCCTCTTGTGGTGACTCCCAAACATAAAGTCACTTCAGATACATTTGATTCCTTTATTAGAGGGACGATGAAAAATGTTTGGTTGAGTTGTCCGACCAACTGAACCAGAAAAATGACATTTAAGTTTGATATAATGATCAAGATTTATCATTTATTCATAAAAATGTATAAAATGTAGCCCTGTAAGCAATACTACAGTACAACCAGCAAATGCAGGCATTGACAATTTTTCAAGTCAGTCTTAAAACAACAATCAGGAGCCCAAATGAACATTGAAACATGTTTTTCTTGCTGTAATCATTCCTCCTGTTCATACTGACCATTAGAAAATCCCTTCATAATGCACTTACAATTGATGGGGGACAAAGTACACAAGCCTCCTTCTGTGCAAAAATGTATTTAAAAGTTTATCTGAAGCTAATATGAAGTTTCAGACGTCCAAATGAGTCAAATCAAGTAGATATCTTTCAATGTTACAGTCTTTTTAGTCCTTCTTTTTGTTACTATATTTCCACTGCAGCTCAACAAGGAAACACAAAGAGGGAAAAGGGGGGAATTTTATGCTAAAAAGGCTGTAAATGTGGCAGATATCCACTTGATATGACTAACTCATACTGCTGAAACCTCATATAAGCTTCAGATGAACTTTTAAATGCATTTCTGCAAAAAATGACTGTGTGGACACACTGTGGATTTTAACCCCCATCACTTACATTGAAAGTTCATTTGAAGGGGATCTTTTAACAGCCATTATGAACAAAAGGAATGATTACAACGAGGAAAACCTCTTTCATTGTTTACATGGGCACCTGACTGTTTAAGACAGACTTAAACATTTGTGAACCTTTCTTTTAACTCTACTCATGTTGCCTATTTCAGGAAGAGAACACACTGTTATTCAATATTAACAAATTCATCCTCTAACTCAACCAAAATAACTAGATGTGAATCAACAGGACAACAACATGTTAGCCTGGATCAGTCAAGCCACATTGAAAGGTCAGGGCCCACATTAACCAGTATAGTGATGTTGGGTGAGCAGGTAAAGCAGGTTGTCCACTAATTCCAGGGTTGTCGGTTCAGTACCTGCTCCTCCTGTCTTTATCTCAAAATATACTTTTAGCAAGACACTTAACCCAAAGTTGCTCCTGATGTTTAGATGTATCTTGCAGGGCGGCTCTGCTGCACATTACCTCGTGTGTGAGTTTGTTTATATGTGAATGAAAACACTTTGAGTAAAGGCGCTATCTATGCAGTCTCCCATAAAGCCGGTATATCTTTGGAAAGTGCTTGCAGCAAAAGACAGTAATTGTTGTGTTCACATCGTGGAAATGTTACAACTCTATAGCTGTTCTTGGTGGTTAACCTTTAAACAGTATTCTTATTCTCCCCCTTGTTGCAAAGATAATTAGCTTTCATGTACATTAAATTATTTTTTCCTAAAGGAGAAATGAACTAGGAGGTGTTTCTGGAGAATAAACATTAGCCTCCTGGAAGTGAGGCAAAGGCACACACACACACACACACACACACACACACACACACACACACGCACACACAGTACATGTAGAATACCCAGTATGCACATACCACGCTGAATGGGGTGGTTGAACGGGTATTCATTGTCTCTTTCAGGAAGCATCTTGCATGATCGCCCTTAAACATAATAGTGCAATCTGAACTTCTGTGATCCTTTTTCTTCCTCTTTCCGCCAGGAGCCCCTTCACACTAGTCGTTAACGGTGTTTAGATTTTGTTGATAAAGGGTTGATTGAAACGTCCAGGCTCATAGGAGTTATATGAATTCTGTCTCAGAGTTTCCGATATTGTCTTTTAGGTGTGTTCTTTCCATCGTTGGCCAGCCTGTGCTCACAGCGTGTGGTGGAAGGAGAGAGAGGGTTTCTCATGAGCACCATACACAGTGGTAGCTATCTTGGGTATGTTGTGCACACACTCACACACACTAATCTACATATAAACTCACCATCTACCTCTGGTGACACTTCCTCTTTTTATTGCTCTTTCAGAACATTGTTAGCAGGCGGGCTGGGGTCCTTGATGCTGGACAGGTACGGCTGGGAAAGTATGTTCTACAGCATCGGTTTCCTGTCCGGACTCTGGGCGCTCGTTGTTTGGCAGTGTTTTCTGAAAGGTACAGTAACTGAATCCCTGAATGAACCCCCGTACTGCGCATGATGATAGGTTGTCACATTTCTACCTTAAATTACCTGAGGAGAGAATAGCTCTGCTTATATTTTCAGCCACGCTAGCGGCTCTATAGATATCAATCCTGGGAATATCGATGAATTATGAAATATGGTACAGATATTGATGTTGCCTAGATGATAAATCCTACTGACTTTTCCTCTAGTGCCACCATGAGGTTGGCATTTGTGGTTTTTTGAGTGAAATATTCCAACAACTATTTAATGGATTGCCATGAAATTTGGCATACAATGTGATTCAGGTGACCTTACCCCCAAGCAGATGGAAACAAGTGACAACTCACAATGGAAGATGTCAAGAACTCGCTGGCTGAGTCTTTTTAAGAAGCAGTCTGTCTGGTACGGCTTATATGTTTTTTTTTAATCCTTCACTATTTACCAGTACATGATGGTTTAAGTGTGTTAAATACCTTAATGAACACCATCTCTCTCTCTCTCTCTCTCTCTCTCTCTCTGTCTTTGTCATCTTCTCTTTAAGGGCCATGATCTTTGCTCACATGTGCATGTGCGGCACTTCCTACACTTTACTGTCATGGTTGCCAACATACTTCAAAGAGTCATTTCCTCATGCTATGGTATTTGTTTTCTCCACAATGTGTTGTGTTGTTATTTAGCCAATAAACATGCTCCACTGTACCCTAGTAGGCCTTTAGATAGCCTCAAGTTCACTACATAGTTTAAATTCCATATACAAACTGGTTATTTTCACACCGACTTGTCTACTCTTGCAGGGATGGGTGTATAATGTCATTCCTTGGCTAGTTGCAATTCCATCAGCACTGGGTGGAGGATATGTTTCAGATTTCCTCATCAAAAAAGGTATTAAATGAGTGTCATTATTCTTAAAGTCTTTTTAGGTCACATTTCAATTTTTAAAAAATAATATGAAGGCAGCTGTTTACAGTTTGTGTTTTTTGTCTGTAGGATATGGTGTAGCATCTGTGAGAAAGATAATGCAGGTCAGTATGAGACTGTTGTGTTTTTACAGTCATCCAGTTAACAAAAGTTGACGTTTGAAGCAATTAAAAAGTGTGTGTGTGTGTGTGTGTGTGTGTGTGTGTGTGTGTGTGTGTGTGTGTGTGTGTGTGTGTGTGTGTGTGTGTGTGTGTGTGTGTGTGTGTGTGTGTGTGTGTGTGTGTGTGTGTGTGTGTGTAGTGAAAAGTTTGTTCTGACTATCTGCTCAGGTGCTCATGTTGGAATTTTTGTTAGTCTCTTTCAAACGTGTGATTACAAGCCTAAAAGTCTCCGCAGGGCAGACGTACTGTTACATTTTGTATGACTCTCTAAAATCTATTAAAAAAAACCTTTGCTGATGTTCTTTAAAAGCCCAATCAGTCATTTTTATGACCATATAAGGTACAAGTCTGTACTAGTATATACTGTATAAGTGAAAAGCTTGACTTAACGATTTTATCTCTTATTCTCTAAACAAATACTAATCTCAATTGAGTTGTGAGTGATAGTAAAATCTAATCCTTTGTTTTGAATTTTGGTTATGTGGCTTCACTTTTTTTAGATTTATTTCACATATTTATTTAGATTATAGACTGTACTTTAAATCTGCACGTCTTTCCTCTCCCCCTCCTCAGTTCTTCGCTATGGGTGTATCGAGTATCTTCATCATGCTCCTGTCTGGAGCTGTCAAATTTCCCTCCGCTGTCATTTTCGTCTCTGCCGCTTTGAGTGTATCCACCTTCACCAGCAGGTATGTTAGATAAATAAGACGTTTCTGTTTGTGTGTCATATATATGGGAATATATGTACAGGGAATTTTATAAGGTAGTTATTCTCTATTTCAGTTATTGCCAACAGAGTCCATGAAAAGACCAAAACCAACAATGTGTAGTTTGTTTCCCAGTACTTCCTGACTTCCCCACCACTAACTCAACTGAAACTTTATTTAAATAACATTTTACATACAGTTGATCCAGAGTTCTTTAGAGCACAAACAGGAAATCAAAAAAAAATGTTAGGAGACAGACAGAGAAGAAGAAAATCATAACCATATACAAATGGTGGCAGAAACCAGGAGGAGTGGATAGATCATCAGAATAAAAGTGAAAAGAGAGGTTGTATGTTTGGATAATGTGACCAAACAGGAGTATAGAAATGAAGAAAAGGACAGAGTATAGATCCTTGGGCAACCCCACAGAAAGGTTTAACATGTCTGTGGCATCGGTTCCTACTGGAGATCTTTAAAAAGCGGTTCTTTCATTTTTCTGAAAAGGATCAGCAATTTCCTAAAACAGCCGGCACCATAGTTTTTAGCAAACGTTACTCAAACAGAAGTAAAAGACTTGTCAGTGGAATCAAGTCATTGTTGCTTTTCATGGGATTTGTTGAAAATAAGAAAAATGCAGAATATCACCAACTTTATTCTTTAAATTCATTTCAGTCATATTTTTGATGATGTTGTAAATGAGTAAATTAAATAATCTCTAAATGTGCTTTACTTTTAGCTGTTTGCTGTTTATATAATGAGTTTCTATGTGTTTCAGTGGTGTGTCTGTGAATGTGCAGGATCTCACACCATCATGTGCCGGTGCCCTTTATGGTGAGTTATTTGTAGTTTATATTTCAGTTCCATCAAACTTCTCTAATCTTTTGCATGTCAGTGTCAGTGAGTCGGTCCACCACTGTGGTCCAGAGTATCCAGTTCATCCAAGTACTTAATGGATTTCTAAGAAATTTGTTCCAGACATTAATTTCTCTCTCAGGATGAATTATAAGCACTTTGGTGATCTTTACATTTTCCTCTACGACCATCATCAACACTTTGCTCTATGATGACATATCTGCAAAACTAACAGCATTCAGCCTCAGCTGTAGTTTTTTAGTGATAATTATCAAATGTTAGCATGCTAAAACACCAAAGATGTTGAACAAAGTAAACATGATACCTGCTCAACATTAGCATGTTAGCATTTAGCTCAAAGCATCACTGTGCTGACGTACATCCTCACAGAGCTGCTCGCATGTCGACTCTGAGTCTTATTTTAACATTTTGTTGTTTATGTTTGTAGACATTTAATCAATATTTCTTTTCTCCAACAGGTTTTATGAATATGTTGGGTGCTTTCACCGGTAAGTATCCAAAATGTTTATTCCTTTTTTTGCAGCATATACAGTAAGAAATATGTGTTCACTCAGTGGATAACAAAAATGATTCCAGTGTATCTGGAAAAAAACAGAAACTGTGTCTGAAACTCAATTTAAAAGTGTAAATTCTTTATTAAAGCACCACTGATCTCAAACTGTCCTCTTCCTTGTGTGTGTGTGTGTGTGTGTGTTGGACAGGACTGGTGATGGTCTCCGTGTCAGGCTACCTGATTGATGTCACCCTGTCGTGGGCCACAGTGTTCTCCCTCATCATTTTAGTAAACGCCACAGGCCTCGGAGTCTTCCTCATCTTTGGAGACGCCCGTCGTGTCGACCTGGAAGATTACAGCCAGGTCGTGGTGGTTTGACCCAGAACTTTCTGCTGAAAATACCAGTCAGTGTCTGATTTGTGAAAATGTGCATTACATTTGAATCTCCCTCATTTCATGTCATTTATTGTACAGTACACACAGTAAACACAGTGTTTATCAGGAATAACTGCAGTTTTGGATGGTATCAAGTCATGTTTTCTTTGTCATTTTTGACAAGAAAATCATAGTTTTGTAAAAGTACGTGGAAATAGACTTCCTCTCTCGAAAATGAAGGAACTGGAATATTTCAGGCAAGTTTTTGTTCTGTTGTTCTTACCGGAAGTCTCTCTGGATAAACAACGTCTGCTAAATATGAATTGCAGTGTATAAATGTTTATTACTGTATAAATATTTAATTTAGGAAGTTTGATATCCACACATAAATGTTTACATTAATAATGACTACATGCATAATGCAAGCTGCTGATCACTGTAACATGTAAAAACACAGCATATGTTAACAGGTGAATTACAGACAAACTCTATCAGGGCAAATTATAACGAGGCAAAACGCGTTTATTTGTCGGAGAGCTTCGGCTACACATAAACTTTTTTGGCTACACGTTTTGGTCTTTTCTTGGGATTTGTTGACACTAAGAAATCATATTTTTTTAACCGGTCATGACATGAAATGTTGGGTTTGGAGGTCTGTTGTAATGATGTGATGATGTGATGATGCACCTGTACTGTAACTTTATTTATTGAAGTTGGAACTTGTGTACTGGTGAATCTTATCTGCTTGTCCTGTGTGTGCGCTGCGCCGCTGGCTGCAATGTTCAAAGCTACTAGAACTAGTGAGGTGTCTTTAATGAGACTCGACATGAACTTTGCTTACAAGCACTTATGACTGGTTTATATATTTATTATAAATATTTATCAAACATTGTTTCTCAAAGTTTGGCTGTTGCGTCTGTGAACTGTTTTGTACATGTGTCAAAATGTTAATGAGAGTGTTTTCGGTGTATTTTTTTGTATTTCTATTGAACCAGGAAGTCTTTTGAGATACATTATCTCTTTTACATGGGAAACCTGGACAAAAGGACTCTGATTGGGTGAAATGATTTAATTGATCAATTTGACTGCATTTGATTGCATTGATCTACCAAACTGTGGTCCAGTCACCTGAGCATGTTAACAAAATATTAAAATTGATTCAAATATTATAAAGTACTTTTTCATTATTAGTCATCTGATACTGGAACACCAGAAGGTTTGTTTACTGTAAAATAAATCCAAAGACATGAAAATCTTCCTTCTTCCAAAAAGAGTAACAAATATGAACATATGTAATATAATTAATATAATATAATTGACATTTAATTGTCTGTCATGTAGAAGATAATGCTAAAAACTGTTTTTTGGAAGGTTTGTCGACTTCAGGCCGAACTATTCAGTGTTATTATCACATTTATAAGACAGATGAAACAGCGTCAGACTGCGGATGTTTTTGATTACAGAATAATTTATTTTTCTAGCTGCACTAACTGTTTAAAGCTTTTGTGTTGATTAACACAATCTTATTAACTTTTTTTTTCAAGCGAGGGTACAAAGAACTGAATAATAAAGTAAAACTGCAGGCTGCTTTTGAACCGTTGAAGGTGAATGATGTAAACATTCAAGATGAAGAAATAAAACTTGTATTTTAAAAGAGAGGAAATGTCTGTGTGTTGTTTACATGCAGTAAAAGCCTGTTTGAAATAGTTCAACTTGTTTCTGTTTTAGGAATTCTGCACAACAACAGATTTAAAGATAACTTCATGTACATTTTAAGGATCTGTGTGTTTTGACAAAGATGTTGGCACCTGAATAAGGAGATTCATGTGAAGAACTTTTCATTAAGTTGAAACAAAGTTCTCTGAGCTTTTTCCAGCAAAATGCAGCTGAATCAGGTGTTTCTGAGTTTGAGGGCAGCAGACTTCCAGAGAACAAAAGGTACGGCAGCACACTGATTAATTCACAGCCTTTAATTGTGCCAACAGACTAACGTTTCAACGTTACTTTGTCTTCATCAGAGTCAGAGAACTTTTAATTAGTTTTTGAGAATTTTTTTTTTTATCTGATTATTATAAAAATGTGAAAATTTCATTTCACACATCATTTACACTTGGTTGGAGGCAGAATGCTCCCGGAGCAACTTCCCCAACACCTGAGTTATTTTTATAGACACAAATGTTATAAGACACAAACACCATTATCTCTGACAAATGAAGATATTACGTCTAAATGAAAGGACAATCAATCAACTCATATTCTGATAATAATACAACTAGCTTGTGCTAACTGCTAACTACAATTTGCATTCAAATGAAGAAAGATTAGTGAAGAATAAACTACATGTAGGCACAGATGTTTCTTTAAAATGTAGACAGGATGATAGAATTCAAGGTTCTGTTGTATTGTCATTATTTAATACAAGATTGAACAATGTAATGCAGCTTTAGCCTCCTCCACACTACACACATAGACATAAACATTTTAAATTAGAGTAGAATAAAACAATGAAATTGGCAATAAAGTAGCACAAAGTATGTAAAAGTAACACTAAAGGAAGAAATACAAAAAGGTAAAACTATTATATTTACAGTGAAAATATGTGTGTGTGTGTGTGTGTGTGTGTGTGTGTGTGTGTGTGTGTGTGTGTGTGTGTGTGTGTGTGTGTGTGTGTGTGTGTGTGTATACACGTAGTTTAACCACACGTGCAAAATCAATGTAATATATTATAGTGCAAAAAAACCCTTGAGGTAGTGGTGGCAGTGCAGGTAGTATAAAGGTAATGATATGTTATATATGTATGAGCCACATGGGAAAAAATAGCAGAATTGTTCAACATCCTCTATGTACAAAAATATAAAAAAGTCAAAAATATTTCCATTTTTGCATATTCTGGGTCACTTTAGGAAAAGTCATAAAATATCAGGCTATTAACATAAAAACTAAACATAATAAAGTTTAGTTTTACTGCTCTCAAATGTAAAAAATTAACAGTAAAATTGAACAGTATGTATGGATAGATAGATAGATAGATAGATAGATAGATAGATAGATAGAAAGTAGCCAAAACATTTAAACCATATTTAAAATTTTTTTACTCAGAGAAATCAATAAAAATTATATTTACAAATTTATTTTGTTTACATTATCATAAAATGACTTCTTCACTTTAGCTAATTTCTTTTACATCCTAACAGATCATCAGACCTGCTGGTTTATGAACTGTATATATGTATATAACTATATATATATTAATCACATTCAAGCCTCACATTTTTCAGTAAATATATAACATATAAGGGAACTTTATATCATCTGAAGTTGAACTGGCAGAGGGAGGCTGGAGGAAGGCTCCTGTCCAGCGGAAAGGGGCCATGTCGGAGATCTCCATCGATCCACCGCGGCTCCGGTTTCAGCACCCCGGTCAGCGCATCATGTGGCCCGCAGCGCTTTTCCGTCCACAGGGATGGAAATGCAATACAGCCGGCAGCAGATCCGATACATTATATTAACCCGGTCTGCAGGACGCGTTTAATGGGGGCAGCATTCAGCGTGGATGCACGTCATGACGTTATTGCTTTAGCCTATGAGGACCGGGACATGAAAGCCGCACGCAAATCAGGCTTTTAGCTGTAGAGAAATGTTTAAAATCTTTTTTTAAAAAAAGAAAAAAACGAGGAATAGTCTTGTAGCTCTGTGTAGAAGGTTTGTCTTTTGATCATGTCTCTATCTCCTGGTACAAAAACCTGCCTGGACATCAGTGGGCCTGCCCTCCTGCCTCCATATACCAGCACCGTGAACGGTATTGTTTGGCCCGTTTTACCTTCACCGATTCATCTCTTTTGAATCATATGTTTCCTCTGAAGAGTGTCAGCTGTTAAGCCTGAAAAATCAGCTGCAGTGTGGAGGATTGAAGGCATGCAGCTGCGCACACCGGAGCCGGACCGGAGAGACTGGACAGTTAATTATGGCGTTTATTTGAAGCCCGCACAAGAAGAGAGATTCAGTACCAAAAAAAGGACAAGAAGAAGAAGAAGAAGAAGAAGAAGAAAGCGTATTGTGTGATACCGTCTGCTGTGTTTAAAATGTGCTATTTGTGTCACAGTCTTGTTTTATTGGTATAAAAGGAAAAAAGGGGGATTATAAATAGCTTTGCATTGCGATGGCGTTCAGGCCTTATTCATTCTGTGTGTGTGTGTGTGTGTTTGTAGCCTGTGTTTCATCTTGTGATGCTCAAATGCTCATAAAAGCTCCAACTTCTCCACATAAAAAGGACAGGATTGCCACTCCTCGTGTTCACGGCGGACCTTGATTTATCAGCCATACAATTAAGGCACGCGGTGAATGCCAAGAGAGGAATCACGCGCTCCACGTCCTGCATCATTCATGAAGATGGAGAGATTTCAAACATCTGCAGAAAGAGAGAAAGAAAGAGAGAAAGAGAGAGAGAGAGAGAAAGAGAGAGAGAGAGAGAGAACACCTGGCCGGGCTACACCAGAACAAAGACTCCCTGTTTTCTCACCGCTCACATCAAACTGTATTGTTGTTGTTTTATTTTTTATTTTTTCTGCAGATTTTGTACGTGTCATCCTACAGGTCTTCCATTAGGCTGCCACATTAATCAGGATCTACTTCTGCAGGAGGAGCCTGGAAAGACGGAATAGAAATTGAATTTATGATTTGACAACAAAATTAATTCTCATTACTGGTTATTACTGAAGATTATGTTCCTACTGGTTTGGTCTATTTAAACATCAGAAAATAGGAAAATGTCAGAGTCCATCTCAGTTCCTAGAGTCCAAGGTGATGATTTAAAATGTCTAAAACCCAAATATATTCATTTTTCTATTATTAAATTACATAAAACAGAGAGAGGCTCAGACTCAGACCATTAATAGATTATCTTAATACTTTCCTGTCATCCACTGATTAATAATTCTATAAAGTATGTCCACATATTTATCTTTAGGAGGGAAATAAACATAAATATCATTATAAATTGGTGTGTAGTTGATTTTTAGTGTCGTTATTGTCTCCATAAGCAATAAACTCTCAGCTATAACAGGCCTATTGCAGAGGACACAGCTGTAACACCTGAGCACCTCCTGCTGCTGTGACTGGAAACTGGTCTGCAAACGAGCAGACAAGAAGAAACTGATACTGAAAGTGCTGATAAATGGTTGAAATGATCAGCAGTGGTTGTACGACTGCAAATATGACCAAACCTACTGGAAAAAAAAGGAAAATCACTGTATCCTGTATGGAAAAAATGTTGCAACAAAACCCACTTTTATGTATTTAATGATGTTAAAGAAACATCCAGTTTCAAATGTATTCAAATGAACATGACTGGTGTTACTGGAGCTCATCTCAGTGTGTTAATCCACCACTAAATGCACTTTTTACTTCTGTTTTAGTCTTGTTTGTTAAAAACTAGAGCGTCCAGCTGTTTAAGAAATTACGGTCTTTATTAAAACAATGGAAGTTAATATTTGTGACACGTTTTTATAGAGATTTATATTGTTAGTTGGAACAAATGAGGCTGAGAACCACCGACAGTGAAGGCAGTGAGAAAGTAGATGGTATCAGTTTTGGCCTTTTCATTGGATTTTAAACTTTCTCATTACACTTGTAGATTTTAGTCCAAACTCAAGTATTTGCAATTCCACTTTTCTTTTTTCTTAATGTGAAATAACATCAAATGTGTGTATGTGTGACATTTCTGTGTGTCTGCTTAAACTTTATGTTTATTCTTGTACACAAGTCTCTCTTGTAAAAGACAGAATCCTAATCTCAATAAGTCTACCTGATTAAATAAAGGATTCAAAATGGTTGATGATAATAAATATAGTATGATCAATATAATGATCAATATAACACCACTTATCTTTTAACCCTACAGATGATTATTCTGATAATAAATATGTTAAAAAACAGTTTAATGAAATAAGCTGTGAGCCAGAATCTAAATATTCTTTGAAAATGGTGCTCAAAATCCAAAAAGTGTGTTCAGACCTAAACAACATACTCATGTGTTTTCATAAAAGAATCAAAAGCGGTATAAAAGGTGCCACAATGATCTCAGACAGAGTGACTTTTTTAACCAAATCGAGGCTCTTAGGAGCGGATTGTAAAACGTTTTGTGTGATTTTTCGCTGTATAAACAAACATCTTCCTCGTCATATAATAAACACCCACAAACAACAGATAAGTATATCTTTAATAATGAACATGATCAAATCTAAGAATGTGATAGTGACCTCTGATACAATGGATATTTAATTCAGGGGTGACTTAAAACTTTTTTTTTTGTTGTTTTTTTTTGCATAAATTTTCTATATTCCAATACCGTTTATATAACTCTGATTTGCTCCGCAGTCATACTCCCTCTCTCGTCTCTCACGCTTGCATACACACACATACACACAATACAGCAAGCAATTTTTAAAAAAAGTCACAAACATATACCATATAGGCTAGTCTCTGGGTTTTTCCATACACTTGACAATAAATCAGTTAAGTATAATGCTACAGTTAAACATTTTGAGGCAATCTCAAGTTAGAAATGCCGGTACATTAAAGCTTACATTTTTCTGAGGATGATGTGGACAGGTTATAGCGATGAAAATGAAAATGTCAAGATTATAATTATGTTAAGAAAGTATAAGAAACAAAACAAACAAACAAAAAAAGAAAGTTAACAAAGTGACAGGCCTGGCTTGAGTTTTAAAAGCAGTACATGCTACATTATCTCCAGATTTTAATAAACAGAGACCCCTGTTGGAACAGCGCGGGAACAAAGAGACATAAAAGCTACTGTAAGACCAACAGGGGAAATTGACAGAAAGCATAATTTTGTGTTGATAAAAACCTGAACTCATACAGTATATTTGTATTTTCATCCAATAAATAAGAAAGAGAGGGAACAACCTTTAAGAGCTTTTGATCTCTAGACATCTTTTCCCTGAATCTCTATCTGAAAAAAACTTGAGGTACAGTACTGAAAAACAAAACAACAAAACAAAACAAAACACAAAATCATCTACACTTATGATGAAAAGAAACGTTAAGGCTCCACTCTGGAGAGAGAGAGAGAGAGAAAAAAGACGCATTTTCTCCACTTTAAATGTTAAATCAGCTGTAAGCCAGGTGATGCATTATTCAAAATATGCTTCTAACATTTATGCTTCCTAATGTCACAACCTTGCATGATTAAGACACCCCTGCCATGACAAAAAAAAAAAAGGGCATTATAGAAGTTCTTTTTTTTTTTTCTTCTTCTTCTGATTATATAAAATACAACTGGCCACACACAGATAGCAGACATTTTTGTCAAGAATGTGTTGTTCACTCGTTAAGATTAACCAATACAAGCACTTAACATTTCTCCAACACACAAACCACAAAGTGAACAGTCACTGAATATCAGCAGCATGTTGTCAAGAGATTTTTCAAAACAGACGTGCAGATATTTTATTTACTTATATTTAGTTAAGAATGCAAGTTCCCGGGGTAGCAATAGAGATTTATAAGGCTAAAAAATACAGAAAAAACAAGAAAATATATCTCATTGAAGCGATTCGACTGGTGGAACTAGCTTCATCCCTGCACGCATCTGAAAGACTGGGAACCAGGAGCGATGTGGCTCAAAAAGTTTGACAAGGGCCAAAAGTCAACAAAATTAAATAGAAAAAAATATTAGTTTTCAATTTGTTTTTGTTTGTTTTTTTTTGTCCTCGTGTTTTTCTTTTTAAATCTAAATTTCATTACGTCCGTCCGAGCGGGACCGCGGATCGAGCTTTCAAGAAGTCGTCTTTACTGTTGTTTACTTCTGACGATCCTGAATGGAGAGAGAATAAAAAGCAATAAATTATTAAACAGATTGATCAATATCACATCACTGACAATTGTAATATTCTACTGCAAACTGGCTGGATGACTCAACATATCAATTAATCAATTAATGAATTATATCTTGATGATTTGACCATATTATGTTGGTGTTTCCAAATTTATGATTTTGCAAATTTTATTTATTGACAAACTAAACGAGATACTTTAGTTCTTTTTAGTTTTGTCTGGTGTAAAGCCTAACAGAGGAACATGACATTAATTAGATTATTTTATGTATTTATGTCATTTTGCGTACATTTTTTATACAATGATATATATATAAACAAGATAACAGACTTCACCTGATCAATTCGGGATCGGCTCGGTATTGAGGCAGGCTCGTAGCTCTGTTGGAAAAACATGAAAAGTCTTGAGATACAAATATAACAGCTTTTAATATCATAGTATTCATTTTTTTCATTAGCAAACTTTCCAATTATTTCAACTCAATGACTAAAGCATAGTCATAAGAATGAAAATCAGCTTACAAATAAGGGTCTGTATGAATATTATTTGGTAGAAAAGGGGGGAGGGTATTTTTATTTTTATTTTTGTTGAAAGGAGGCGTGTCTGCTAGTTTGAAAGAGCAGATGATGGTCTTCTTTTTCTTCTTTTTACCCCATATTTATATTATTTCAGCCTTCCCTTCTGAGATTTATTACACACACAATGAGATCAAATAGTTACATCAACAAGATGACTTTCATGTGTGCAATGAGTCATAAAGGTGTGTTTTCCCACATGTAGAAACAGTCCCGTGTCTGTATTAGACCTGTATTTTCCTCATCGCAGTCACACGAGAAGCTAACGTCGCTCCGGAGACAAAGCTGGTTAATGTTCCCGATAATACGACTTAAGTCAGGTAATCGGTTTAATTATGACGGACTGTCACACAACTAATCTCATATTAGGCAACATAATCAGATCTAAATCCTGTTTATAATTCTTTTAAAATATTTTATTATGTGGAATCTGAAGTCAAGTGAAAATATTGTGGTGCTCAAAACTGCTCAAACTGTGTGTATTGGTGCACACACACAATTGTACAAGTTCAATAGTATATTATTTTGATTCTTGGGAGAGAGGGTAATGTAGTTATTATTTAAGTCAAGGTGAAGGTTCAAGGAAAATATTAATATCACTGAAACATGGTGAAACATAAACCACCGCCCTCCATGTTCTTAATTCTTTAACTGTCATGTGTTAAATCTAAAGTAAATTATTACCTTTTTCACCACCTCCTCCTCCTCCTGCTTCTTCTCATAGTGGGAAAAGTCATCAAAGATGGAGGTGGTGTGTTTGTACTGGGCGATAATCTTGAGCACCTGCTTCGCCTTTTCCAGAGGAACCTCTTGAGTGTCGCGAGAGTTGGTGACTGGCTTGTTGTCGTTGTTCTCCAGGCGGATGTGGCGCAGCTGGCTATTAGGCACGTCCTTAACAAACAACCAGTTCACGTCAAACTTGCCCTTCCACTTGTCCTGCGCCCAAACACCGGCGCTGGTGCCGTAGTCCACGGGTGAGTGCATCTCCGCCACGCCGCAGAAATGGCCGCTGCCGTTGACGCTGAACAACAAGTAGACGGGACCTTTAGAGTTCATGGCTCTGTAGGCTGAGTCCAAACGTTTGTTGCCGTGCTCTGTGCTGCACCAGATGGAGTACTTGATGGAGCGGTGGATGTCGTCCTCGGAGTAGCTCTTGATGATGAACACTCGGCCGTTTTTCAGGTTCCAGTCAAACTCCTTGGGGTTGTAACTGTGGGCGGCTCGCAGCTTCTCCAGGACAGGGTGGGACTCTGATCCCAGCTCCGGAGGCACGCACCCGACACCTCCACCTCCGTTACCGATACCGCCGCCGTTAGAGGAGCCACTACTGTCCAAGCTCCCGCCGCCGTAACACAAGTTGCGGTTGCGTGGGGCTACCCAGCGCGTCTGAGGTGTCGGAGCGGAGTTGTGGTTCTGGTAAGACTGCGGAGGAGGAGGCGGAGGACCCTGCATGGTCATCTGCTGCACGAGGGACTGGGCAGACTGTAGGGACTGCTGGAGGGGGGGTAAGAGGCTGGGAGGATGGGAGTGAAGCTGCTGCGGCTGGTGCTGTTGGTGGTGATGGTGGTGGTGGTGGTGGTGCGGCGGCAAAGGAGGAGCCATCTTGGTAGCGACCCCTTTATTATCCCAAGTATCGATGTCCATGTTGTGTTTAATTGGCGGCGGAGGCAGAGCTCCTCCGGCTATGATGGGCGTGCCAGGCTTGTTCTTGGTCTTTTGTTGCTGCAGCTTGGCAGGTTTACTAGCAATAGCGGCCCACGATGTAGGTTTCGGAGGGGGCATTCCGATTGGTGTGCCACCGTTGCCCGTGGCAACGGCTGCAGCTACACCGCCGCCGCCACCGATCACAGAGCCTGCATTCTTCACACCCGAGCCACTTCCTGTCACATCCCCACCTATTTTTAGGCCCAGCATGCCCTGCTCTAGGCTGTTCATACCTGGAGCCTTGCTCAGGGTGTCACTATGAAAACCCGTCTGGCCATCGGGGACTAAGGTGCCTCCTAGAGAGCTGGGCGGGTAGCTGTAACTCCCCCCGTAAGCTGAGCTTTGAGTCTGCTGGCCCTGAGAGCCACTGGTGCCCCAGGCTGAGAAGGCCGGGTTCTCTGGGAAAAAGTTAAACCTGTGTGGATAAATGCTGCTGCTGAGCCCCCCCGGCTGCCCAAATACTGTGTCGTGCATGAAGTGATGGTCTCCATTGCTGAGGGGGGCATAGGGTGTCAGGTAGGGAATTGGTGGATCGCCTCCTGTAGACCACGGAGCCTCACTGAGGGGGTAAGGAAACCCAATGGAGGGGGCATAGTAGCTGGACAGGTAAGGGTCTGTCATGGATTGATAGCTGTTATTCTACAAACGGAAACAGAATTAAAATCACTTGTTACACCAACAAGACGCAGCAAAACAGATGTTAATTTAATTTTAGTATCGCAAAAAGACAACTCGAGTCTCCCACCTGATTGGACTGGCTGGTGAGATAAGGCTCGAAGTCATTATCGTGGACTGTGTCCTTCTGGTGGAGGGAGCCATTCTGCACTGAAACTGGAAAGGCTGCAATAAAATCAAAACTGTTGTCAAAGCTGCACATCAGAATCGACACGTTTCCAAACAACCGAGGCTACGTTCACGTCACACGCCGAAGTGGCCAAAATCAGATTTTTTTTTTCATATCAGATCTGGGACACTTGCATATGTGGTCCTGGATCTGATTCATATCTGATCTCTAGCTATGTGAAAGCTGTCAGAACGGTCAGATCGGAATTCGTGTGTTTGGTTTTTTAAAAATGTCTCACTTCTCTGCACAGACATGTCGTCGTCGTCATCGTGTCGGCACCTCTTAGTCTGGTGAAAATTAACATGGAGGAGAACAACAACAGCCACGAGGCTCAATATAGAGATGAGGAAGTTTCAAATTCTATTTAAGCAAAACTGGAAGGAACTTATTGTAACCAAATGGTAGCGCAGCCATGTCATTATAATATGGCTGTCACACAAATTATTGTTATTGTTGTTATTCTTGTATGAATGCAGCTCACATTTCAGTTATATCTGTGCTTGCGTGCCGGATACATGTCACTTACAAACATGAATGCAAATTATAAACACAAAAAGATCAGATCTGACGAAAAAATTCAGAATTGAGCATTAAATGGCAGGTTTATAATTTTTCAAGTCTGTCTTAAACCAACAGTCAGATGTCCATATGAACACTGAAAGAGGTTTTCCTCGCTGTAATAATTCCTCCTGTTCACACTGGCTGTTAAAAGATCCCCTTCAAATGTGCTTTCAATGATGGAGGCCAAAATCCACAGTGAGTCCTCACAGTCATTTAGCACAAAAATGCATTTAAAAGTTCATCTGAAGCTCATATGAGGCTTCATCAGTCTGAGTTAGTGATATCAAGTGGATATCTGACACATTTACAGTCTTGTTAGCATCAATTTCCCTCTTTGTGTTTCCCTGTTCAGCTGCAGTGGAAGTATAATAACAAAAAGAGGAACTTTGGCACCAAAAAGTCTGTAACATTGAAAGATATCTACTTAATTTGACTCATTTGGAGCTTCATATTAGCTTCAGATAAACTTTTAAATACATTTTTGCACAGAAGGAGGACTGTGGATTTTGTCCCCCATCACTTACATTGTAAGTGCATTATGAAAGGATCTAATGGTCAGTATGAACAAGAGGAACGATTACAGCAAGAAAAACATATTTCAGTGTTCATATGAGCACCTGACTGTTATTTTAAGACAGACTTGAAAAACTGTGAACCCGTCCTTTAAGGCCTGTAATGTGAACGCAGCCCTTTATGACACCAAGTCCACAATATCAGGAACATCAGGATGTGCTCATTGAAAATATGCAACTAAAATGTGTTTTGCACTTATGCTAAAAACATGTTTTAACGTGCAGCGTTCACTACAATCACTGAAGCTATAGTGGGAGAATTAAAAAGACAAACAAGTCCATGAATGGTCAACATGGATGATGTATAGTGTTGGATTTACATTTAAAATAGGTTACGTTGTCCGCCTCAGAATGCTGCTCTGCTGGATAAACGTAACCTTTAGAGGAGATAAACTTAAATGTGCAAAGATGTGTTTTCCACTGATAAACTGTTTGCACATAACAATGAGTTTCATAAATACAACCATGACACCAACACATGGCTGAAAATATGTAATGATGCAAAGACATATTTAGAGTTCCCCTCCACGCAAAAATGTGTTTTGCTTCTTGTTACTTCAGCAGGATGTGTGAGCTTCACTGTGCAGAGTTTGACACTAGAAAGCTGTTTTCACATTCGTCTGCTGAGGAGGGAAAGTTTCTCTGTGCTCAGCTTAAATCTGAGTTTACGGTGTGTACCTACGAGACATGATTTATGACATCACAACTAGTCTGCAGGCCAATTATGGTCCAGCATGCGTCTTAAACAAGTGTGATGTGGCGAATTGAAGCCTCAAGTGTACAAACACTGAGAATGAACTTTATAGTGAAGGAGGAGACGTCTTGCTAAACTTATAAAAAGGAAACTATAGTCTATAGTCATAGTTTCTGGATTTTTCAACAAGGTAAATAGTGTAAACATCATTTTAAGAATTTCTAACAAGTTAACTGAACTTTTTTTTGCAGAAAAAAACATATAAGATACAAATTATTAGTCACAGCAGTGTATTTTTATATGTCTTAGAATATGTCTGGAGGGCATCTTTAATGATATTATAGATATTTTAGGCCTACAATCATACATGAGTCAGTTATAATAGGTATACGGTGACAGTATTATGCTACACAAGGTAAACATTAGAGATGTGCCAGTATATTGTTAAAAAATTCTGACGGTATCAATACCACCATACATCGTATCTATTACTGTGATTAACGTCCGTGAACACAGAGCAGTTTGATTTAGTTTAGCTTGTAAGAGCTCAGTGTAACTGTTTTTATGTTGTGTGTGCATTTACAGATTTGTCTGCCTTTTAAATATTAATTTAACTGCTAGCAGATGACGCTCACTACAAAGTTTTTGCACTCATCAGTAAAAAAATCATGGATTTCCAAAAATATGAATGGGTTTGTAGAATCTAAGACACACTGAGCTCCATTCAAAGTGATTTCCAGTCGACTGTCGTAAACTGTGAACAAACTCTGGATGTTATTTCTTAGGCAGAGTCCGACTAAGCTGCAACATACAAATCACTGTTCAGTGAGTAAAATCCAAGGCGATCATGGTGAGAAGTAATTTAACTGTATTTTAGCATTAATAGCAGGATTTCAGGAAACATGATTATCGTGATAAAACTGTTTACTGTGGTAGTTTTACCTATGATAACTGTGCAGTATCGAAGTCTGTTTCTCCGTCGACGTATGTTTCCTCTGACATTAACCTGCACCCAAAGCTTATCTTAACCCCAATCAGTTATCTCTGCTTCTTCTAACCACAACCACAACCTACGTCCTCACCATAACTGCAGAGGTGACGCTACGGAAAACACATCTCTAACAGAAGGGAAACATCGTTTGATGGGGGAACAGACTTCGACACAACATCCTGAGTAAACATCTTTAAATGCAGGAACATCTGGAGGTAAAACACACGTTTTTTTTTTTTTTTATTACCTTTGCTTGCATCTTGTCCTTTCGATGTCTTAGTGGTCATATTGATGAGATGAACGCATGTGAAAGGAGGGAAAAAGCTCACATGGATCATGCATGTTATTCAAAGCATCACATATTATCCTACAAACACACTACTTTATATAAACTATTAGCACCGAGCAGCGTGTGATGTTATTCCAACCTTTATCGATCTTTTTTTTAATAATTTTTTTTAATAAACAGCTTCATTGAAACAAGTAAACAACATGTTTACAGCACCGTGTGTCTACAATCACATCAGGAGGACTAAAGGTTGTAATGAAAAAGAAGAAATAGTTAAATAAATGTCTTGTAAAGCTTACAATAGTTATAGGTTTGAACAGCTTTTTTTGTTTGTACATTCAGATATTGAAGAATTGTGTTGTTTGATATTGACAGTCAGCTCTGAAAAGTTTTGTTCTTTTTTGCTGAAGAATATTGATTTGTGAACATCAAATCTGGTCGAAATAGAAAGCAAAATAAATGAAACAGAACTGTGAACAGAGATTCCCGTCACATTCAGTGAATCCAAAACAATACATTTGTATGCAGGAAAAGAAGAGAATAAATGTAGCAGCGTTTCTCTGAGCTCCTCGAAAAAAAGGTTCAACTTACATCAACGTCTGAGTTTCTACAAATAATGAATAGTTGGATAAAACCTGTGAAGCATTTTAAGTGACATCTTTTTGACTTTCATAAAAATCTCATGTGGCAGCAGCTAAATTGTGGACCTATATGATAAAGCAGAGGGTGTATTTATGATGGATCACCTTATTTCTATTCTTAGTTTGCCATGAAAAACAAGTTTTCCCAACAGTTGTTTCAGTTACATCTAACAGTATGAAGTGATTCCATTAAAACCTTCAAAAAGTGAAATAATACCTGAGGGGACGACATCAAAGACAACTGAGAAATCCTTCAGAGAAACAGAGATTACATACTGTTGAATAAATTCAACATCAGAATCGTCTTTATTGACCAAATATGTTCACACAAACAAGGAATGTGACTCCGGTTTAGTGGCTCTTACACGGAATAACAACACAACAATCTTCAGAAAAACACACAAGGAACGACTTTAAACAGGAAACAGTTTCTGTGAACTATAAACAGGATACAAAGAAGAGTTCACAGAGATAAATATTAAATAGTAATAGAAAACAAGACATGTTACTTTATATACATATGTACAGTATGTACATCCTGTTCAACTACAGAGTGAAATGTATCACACACTGTGTGCAGCTCTGTAGTCAGAAAAACAATCTAAATACTGTTTATATACAGTATATTATGAGCAGAGATTCCCGTCATATTCATATAAATAAATAACACATTGTTGTGTTGTTATTTTGTACACTGAACTGGAGTCACACTGTATGTTTGTATAAACATATTTAACCAATAAAGATGATTCTGATGTTGAATTTATTCGACAGTATGTAATCTGTGTTTTCTCCGAAGGATTTCTCAGTTGTCTTTGATGTCGTCCCCTCGGACGTTATCTCACTTTTCAAAAGGTTTTAAAGAGAAATGGCGATCACCCTGTACTGTTAGATGTGTCTTGTTTTCTTTTAACATTTAATATTTATCTCATCACTTCTTCGCACTATTTGTATCCTGTTTCAGAGAAATGGTTTCACATGTATACAGTCGTTCCTTGTGTGTATTTCTGAAGATTGTTGTGTTGTTATTCTGTGTAAATACATCAAGAGCCACTAAACCGGAGTCACATTCCTTGTTTCTGTGAACATATTTGGTCAATAAAGATGATTGTGATGTTGAATTTATTCAACAGTATGTAATCTCTGTGTCTCTGAAGGATTTCTCAGTTGTCTTTGATGTTGTCCCCTCGGGTATTATTTCACTTTTTAAAGGTTTTAAAGGGAAATTACAAGATGTGTCTTGTTTTCTTTTAACATTTAATATTTATCTCATCACTTCTTTCCACTATTTGTATCCTGTTTACAGTTCAGAGAAGCAGTTTCACATGTATACAGTCATTCCTTCTGTATATTTCTGAGAATTGTTGTGTTGTTATTCTGTGTAAGTACATTTTGAGAGCCACTAAACCTGAGTCACATTCCTTGTATGTGTAAACATATTTGGCCCCATAAAGATGATTCTGATTCAGATACTGGGAGCTGTGGTACAGCAGGCCCTGGTTACCAGCAGAAAGCAGTTTTCTAGCTCTCAGATGGCTAACTATCGCCTTCAGTGTGGGATGCTGCTCACACACACACACACACACACACACACACACACACACACACACACACACACACACACACACACACACACACACACACACACACACACACAATCTCACCTCCCTGAAGAGCAATAAAATCCCGAAGCTGAGCGTTGTTGTTGTTGTTTTGTTTTTTTGTTTTTTTCTTCACCTCTCTCTCCGCTTACCTGAGGGTCAATACTGGCGGCAGACATCATTTATCCACCAGGTGTGTTGAAGTGCAGCCCTGAGAAGACGTGCAGGCTTGCAGCTGCACACACTCCGCTGTGTGGAGACGCTAACAGTTCAACACAGTTAGCAGCAGCCGTCAGCCGGTGTCTCTGCTCGGCGCGGACAGTCTGCTGGTCGTCGCCCTGCTGCCGCTCCGCGCTGCCCAGTCCACATTAATCCAGCTACAGGGGCTTCAATCCGCTCCGACCCCCCCTCACCGTTAAATTAATATCCAGCCAGCCAGCCTCGGTGGTCCTGCTCACTTGCCCCCTATGGCAGCTTCATCCGGGGTGTGCAGCGCGGAAATGACGTCGGTGACGTAAAGGACGCGTCCGCGGCTACCTAGCAGCAAAACAGACCGCTGCTGTTTAATTTACAATCACAGGTTTTTATCTGGAGCTATAGATATATCTTATATAAAAATACATCTGTTTTTCAACAGTGGTTTAGTAATAATGTTTTATTGTCAAGTTAGTTATTTAACCAACATGATCAACTCTATAATTATATATAATTCACTGTGCAATAACCCTGTAACCCTATAATAACAACAGTACCTACAAATTATATATATTTATTTAGTTTAAAATACAAAATGTTTGATACATTTCACTCTACACTTGAACAGGCTGTATATACTGTACATAATGTTCTATTTGATTAATTTCTTTTCTATTTTGACCAAATTTTATATTCACAAATTAATATTCTTCAGCAAAAAGTCAAACTCTTCAGAGCTGACTGTCAATATCAAACAACACATTTCTTCAATATCTGTATGTACAAAACATATAACCACTGTAAGCTTTACAAGATATTTATTTAACTATTTCTTTATTATTATTATTATTATTATTATTACAATCTTTAGTTCCTCTGGCATGTTTGTAGACACAAGGTCCTGTGAACTTGTTGGATACTTGTTTCAATAAAGCATTTATGAAAAAAAAAAGAAAACAAACCTGCCAGTTAGCCAAATGTGTCTGTGTTTACATCACAAATACGGATTAAAAACGCTTGTTTTATATTTTTCCATCTATTCAGAAGTTTATGAGAGTGTTTCTGTCCACTGAGAAAGCTGAGATTTTTTTTTTCCTTAAAGTCCAGCTCCGTTTTGCTTGTTTTTTATGTTTGTGCAGTTTGACACTAGAAGGCTGTTTTCACATTCATCTGATCTGAGTTTAAAGATCCCCTCCAGACATGTTTATGTTAATAAGGCTTGGAATGATAAATTGTGTTTGACATGTTTTTCCACAAAAAATGTTCGGTTACCATATTAAAAATCCCTTAAAATGGCATCTTTTCCTTCTGCTAAACTACTTACTAAAAATCCACAAACTATGAATATGCAAATAACCTATGTATCATTTTAAAAGTTTAACTGTTGGACACAAGACTGTTGGACACAAGACGTCTCCTCCTTCACTGTGAAGTCCATTTTCAGTGTTTGTGAACTGGAGGCTTCAGGTTTCCACATCACACTTGTGTAAGTTGAATATTGAACCGTGATTGGCTCCAAACTAGTTGTGATGTCACAAATCCTGCTCACAGATCTACACACCGTGAACTCAAGATTTAAGGTGAGAACAGAGAAACTTTTCTTCTTCTGCAGATGAAAGTGAAAACAGTGTCAAACTCTGCACAGTGAAGCTCAAACATCCAACTGAAGTAACAAGAATAAAAAATAATTTTTGACTGGAGACTTTAAGTCGTGTACCTCCGGGCAGGATCTGTGACATCACAACCAGTTTTGAAGCCAACTGAGGTTCAATATTGAACTTAAACAAGTGTGATGTGAAAACTTGAAGCCTCCAGTGCACAAACACTGATAATGGACTGATAGTGAAGGCTTTAAAAATGACTTTAAAAATGAAAAATATTAGCATATTTCTGAATTTTGCAATGAGGGAAGAGTAGATTTTAACCCATTAAACTGTTTTTGTGGACAAATTATTACTCAAAGCAGAATACTTTTAGCTACATGTCTTGTCTGGAGGGGATCCTTTATAGTTGTCTTTCATTTGTAGCTACTGCTGTACTTTCATACTTTTAACCTACTTTTTTTTGCTTCAAATAAAAAAAAAGAAAAAAGGAAAAAAAGGTGTTTTTATGGGGGCTACACAGAGCAGAAAGTATAGATGAATCAGTACTTTCTAGTCTTTAAATATTTAATGATGAAGACTTTTGTGCTACACTCCAGTGTGAGTTGTATCATAGACGTGGTTTATTTCACTTAATGAACATCGTACACGACACAAGTTGGTACGGACATTTTTTTCTAACTGAAATGACACATATGAATAATTTATGCATTTTACAAAGCATCATAAAGAAACAGAACCTTATTTACATCTTTCAAATCACACTTTTCTTTCTTTAAGACAACTGAACTTTGAGTGCTTAATATCTAGTGGTTTCTATCTCATTCACACACACACACACACACACATACACACACATACACACACAGAGGTAGCCTTACATGTAGATTTACAGCATTTAAAGCCTGAAGTAAAACACATTAAGAATAGACCTACATGTTTTATACAGTGATATAATGGACGTTCTCCTCTTCAGGTTCAGCATCTGTGACAGATGTTTTATTGACAACCAGACCAATTACACCTCGAAGGTCTTCAGAGTTGTTTTATCTTCTGCTCGGGTTCCTTCTCGGCTTCTCTCAACCACCTTCTTTATGTGGTTAATTATTTATAATCTAAACATAGAAAAATACACTGTATATGAGACGTTGAACAAATGAAATGGATTAGAATGAATGCAAATAAGAGGTAAACATACCCACAGATCTTTAACGCTAGAAGAGCAACTGAGAGGGTTTGGATGGATGATGAAATTCACCAATGAAATTAACTAAAACAAGTGAGAGAAGAACAACATAAACATAATGTCAAAAACAAAAACAACCACATAAAGAAAGTTTTAAGAGAAACAAAAGGTGATACAACACATGCAAACCTTCGGTGTTGGGGGAAACATATGATGATGGTTCTTCATCGTGGATTATTACAAAACAAATGATGTTTGTGAGATTAATGACATTTGTGGCTTTATACGCTCTCTTTTGTGTGTGTGTGAATATTATTAATCAGGAGCGTACTCACAGCTGTCTTCCTCATCTGAGGAAGTGCTGACGACGTAGCAGGCGTAAACAAACCCCAGGAGCTGTGGACATGAACACAAATGTGTTTAAAAGTGAATCACATGCAGTGAAAAGTGTGGGTTTTTTTCACATTTTCCTCATGTATATTATTGATTATGAAGCATATTTAAGTGCATAAAGATTCTCTTGACAGTGACCGCATTAAATATTTTATAGGTCTTTCATTTTGACATGCCATAGTAGGTAAAGGACACATGTAAATAATAAAATAATGACTGTCGTGGCTTATTGGGACACTTGAATAGAACGAATCCATTGGTATTTTTATTAGTAACACCTGTCTGCTGTGAAGAAGGCCGCTTGTATCTGCAGATCTGCAGGGCTCCTCAGAGAAAACTCGGTGCCTTATTAAGCAATGTCAACAAAACCAAGGAGCTGATTGTTGATTTTAGACACACACACCCCTGTCTACATCAGGGGAGCTGAGATGGAGCAGGTGAACAGTTTTCATCTCCATCCTAGTAAAAAAAAAGCTCAGAAATGACTTAAGAAAGCAAAATTCCCATCTCAAGTTCTTGTTAACTTTTACAGAGTGACAATAGAAAGCATCCTGACTGGAAACATCACAAATTAGCATGAGATGTGCAGGGAGACCCGAGACAGGAAGGTTCTGCAGCGGGTGATTAAAACCGACCAGGACATCATCGGTGCTCATCTACCGAGCATCAGTGATATCGGTGAGGTGAGGAGGCTGCACAGAGCCCAGAGGATCCTACGAGACAGTAAACACCCCGACCACAGCCTGTTCACCCTGCTGCCGTCTGGAAAAAGACACAGAAGTAATCGCTGTCGCACCACCAGACTACAGAACAGCTTCTTTCCTCAGGCTGTCAGACTCCTCGATTCATCCTCCAAAATAAGTTTTATTTTTATGACTTATTATTTATTCATTTATATCATTTCTGTTTGTGTGAGTGGCATAAAAGGATTACAAACTACATTTCATTAAACAACCTTGTGTTGTAAAATGATAATAATGAATGAATCTTGAAGTAATTGTCTATGTAATAGTGACAAATGGCAAATTCAGTTTTCAGAGAATTAGTGTTACTTGTGCAGGAAAATGTCACGTTTTAATATGACATGTACAAAAAGAGATGAACCACAGGAACAAAATCTGTTTGTTTTCCAGTAATCCAACATGTTAACTAGAATATTTAAACCCTAACTCTAAAAAAAACCTACTAAACCTGAAACAATGGTGGTGACATTTTTGTGTTGATTTCACTGAAATACAAATGTTACAAAAAAAAAAGGGCATGATACCTTTTGTAGGGTATGACAAAACAGTTTGTGGTTTTCTATAAATACGTGCAAACTGAAGGTAATGAGAAAACTACACACACGACGCAAAGTGATGCAAACTCAGTGTGTTTAGGACGATACAACAGACTCACGTCTTTGCAAAAAACAAAGCACACAGAAGCTCGTACTTATCAAAAGCAGATTCCCTCAGTATCAGATACATGTCAACAGATAACATGTAAACATAATACAGAAGCTTTAAGGATGGCTGTGAAGCTCAGTAACACACTGACTAACAGTAGATATCAGTGTGATAATGTGATGCCATTAAATGTTCTAGTTTGGGTTTTCCCAATTTACTGTTGCTGTTGCTTAGTAACAGTTCGTTCCTGTGTGCGCAGACGCACATTTGCTGATATTACAGTTTTGGGTTTTTTAATAATTGGATTTCTCTAAACTCTTCACATAGTTTTCTTTACCAACATACAGCTCAGTACAACAATTAATCTCACATCCAAAATGCATTAATGCAACTAAAACACGTGATACTCACCTCAGATTTAGCTCTGGTGTTATAACACGGACATTTGTCTCCCAGCAAGTAGTGAATTAGCTTTTATTTATTTATTTATTTTTTTATAAACCAAGATTTCATTACACTGAAAATAATTATATCTCTTTACTCTTTGTGCTATTTTACAGTACATGCTACAGAAATTTAAGAATTGTTTTTAAGCGTCTAAAAAAAAGGACATTTTTATGGTTTTGTCAGACTGTTACAAAAATGCATCATTAAGTGGCACAGATGCTGCAAACATACTTCAGTAGACTTTATTTTCCTCAACTAAAGTAACTCCAGTAATGAAATACAAAAGTGTAAATATTCACTTTGTATAAGACGGCTACACATAAAGATACACAGCAGCGCGAGTCAACACCGTCTCCTGCGTTTCACCACAAGTTCTCATCCACATTGATGTGCTTCTTATGTGATCTCTTTACTCTTCCATAGAGGTCATCAGAGGTCATCAGAGAATGAAATGAGGTGCTCAATTAATGGTTTATGTATGTTTATGTTTCTATTTCATTTAGAAGTAGAAGTTGCAGAATGTTGTGAATTTTCAGTCTAATTTGCAGTAATTTTATGTAAATTTACCTACATGAATATACATTTAACAGTTACTAAAATATATGTAAACGTGCAAATTGGACTGCAAATACATGAAATTGAAAAACATGTGGTTACTGAATGTATTTTGTGTCAAAGCAATGAAATATTATCCACAGTTTACAATACTGAGTGAACTTAGTATTGAGGAATGTGTGTAGACGTTGTAAAAAAACTGTAAAACAATATTCAATAGTAAATAAATATGCTTTCCATTTCATTTTGTTAATTTGATTACTGAAACTAAGCAGTCATGTATCGCACAAAACTGATTAGGGCTGCGACTAATGATTATTTTCATTATCCATTAATCTGACAATTATTTTCTCAATTAATCGATTAATCATTTTGTCTATAAAATGCCAGAAAGTAGAGGAAATGCCTTAAAACTACAAGAAACTTCTTCAAATATCCTGTTTTGTCCATCAACTGTCCAAAATCCAAAGATATTCAGTTTACTGTCATGTATGACATGTTTAAGATGCTGCAAAACAATTATTCGATTTTCTGTCTAATCGATTAATCGACTTGTTGTTGGAGCTCTAAAACGAATGTGATGAAGAGTTTTTTTGTGATGCCTGTTCCCAACAAAGACAGACAGAGAGGGCACTCACTGATATGAGCAGCTGGACGGTGCAGTGCAGGATTTCTATGTATTGGTATTCCAGCCAGCAGCTCAGCACGGTGGTCAGCTCCGGGTTTTGCTGTTTCTGCCATCCAGCGGAGGGAAGTCCCTCGCTCTCACAGCCCGGCCCGTTGTCCTTCCACCAGGAGCGATGTGACGACACTCCCAGGGAGAGAACATCGCTGTCCTGCAGTCGGCGACAAAACAGAGACGAGAGATGAGACGTGAAGGAAACCTTTCAGCGTTCAGCTTTTTACAAATACTGTATTTATTTCTGTGTGCAGTAGCGAGGATCAGGTGTACTGTGAACCTGATATGGTTTAGTTTGCGCCTTCCTTCCTGTCTGGGACCGAAATGATTATTTTTCATTATCGACTGAGCTATCAATTGATTTATTTGTAAGTAATATGTGTAGAAAATATCAAAAATAACGGAAAACACTCATCAGACATTATCAGACCCCAAAGATGTTTAAAAACTTCTCTTTCAGTCTAACAATCAGTGGAAAAAGCATTTAAAGTATTTATAGTATTTATAGTATTTATAGTATTTAAAGTAGTTACATTAAAGCCCAATGCCTAAAACAAAAACTGTATTTGTGGAGCTGAAACCAACAAATGTTTTGTATTCTTACTTTATAATTGACTTGAGATGTAATTCAATTTAGAAAAGGATTCATTTTCTGTAAATTAATCTAATAATAAATTCATTATTTACAGGTTTTCTCTGCTAAAACTAACACTACTACAGGTACAACTACCACCACTTCTACTACTGTACTATTACTTATTATCATTATAATTTTAATACTAACATCTACTAATACTAACATCATCATCAATAAAGAATAAGACCAATAATAAAGACCAAAAAGTGCCTATTCAGTATGTTTTCTAATGCAGACAGGGGACATAAACAGCTAATGTAACATGTAAAGAAGTTTTTATTATGTGTTTGAACGTCCTGAGAGGAGCTTGTGACACAGAGAGAGAGATGAACACTGTGTTTAGTGACTTTGTAGCTGTGTGGGTCTCTAATTATCTGACACTTACGTGACCATTAGACTTACCTTTGAAAGACCTCCCAAATCCAAGTAGAGACAGCTGACAAAGACATTCCAGCCGACCCACAACAACGTCCACAGCAGGTACTGAGAAAAACAGAAACACGACGCTATAATATATGTAATATATAATATAATATAATATATATGAAATGAAGGAAACTCACAAGATGGTCATAAAGCTGCACAGAGCTCCTCTCTTTTCATCTGTATAATCCCAAAATAAATCTGAGGCGATTAAATAGCTTCTATTGTACATATACATCCTAACCCATAATACTTATTATTTATTTATATTACTTGTTATGCATATAGTTGTATATACTATGTACAACCATTCATATACACTTTTTAGTTAGATCCACTTGCTTTAACAAACAAAATGTTTGTAACTGTTGCTTTTTTTTGCCCTATTTTGCACTTGTGCAATGACAATAAAGTTGAGTCTAAGCTAAAGAGAAAAGAAAGAAAGAAATGTATTTCTGTTACACAAAATTGTGTTAAATTTGATCTAAATGTAGCTTTTTTTCCTGTGAAATATTGGATATTATCACCACTTCAGGCCACCAAAAATCCTTCATGTGAAACAATCCGAAAAGGAAAAAAAGAAAATCACTCTTTGGTTGAACGGCTCAAAACTCGATTAAACACGAAGCCTGTGATGAGGCGTCACAAGAAGTTTGACATTTTGGAAAGTGGAGAGGAACATTTTGAAATGGAGAAGATTGATAGCACTTTCATCTGAGAGTGGTATCAATCTTCTTATCTAACTCAAATCAAATCAAATCTTTATTGTTATACAGACGGAGAACATAAATTCTTACTCTGGGCTCTATTTGCCACAGACAATTAAACAGAGTTGAGAATTAAATATAAAACCATGAAAAATAAGCACAATAATTAAGAGAAACTTTAAGCACAATATCTACAAACTTCACAAAACCTACCTCTACCTCTAAGAGACATGTATAAATTGTACAGTCTGATTGTACATTATTGTATTTGCAACTTAACATTCAGTATTTAATGCTTTAACACAAACTATTTGCAAGCTTAAAAGGAAATCAGACAGTTCCCCTCACCATGATAACGTAACACGACCTGTACTGGATGACACCAAACAGGCCGAGGATGACCATGATGACATGAAAGAAGTTGATCATGATCGGAGCCCACTGATAGCCGAGGAAGTCAAACACCTGCCTCTCCAGTGCAGTTATCTGTGGGTGAAGAAGCAGAGTTTAGACACATGTTTCATTTTTTACAGCAAAAATGAGCCAAATATTCAGTGGTTGCAGCTTCTTAAATGTGAGAAATTGAAGCTTTTCTGTGTCACATATAATAGTAAACTGAATATCTTTGGATTTTGGATTGTTGATTGGACAAAACAAGATATTTGAACATGTCTCTTTGAGCTTTTTGAGCTGCGTCAGGTGAGATGGTTTTGCTCTGGCTTGTTAGACTCTGATCTCTTGCTTGTGCATCCCACAAGGTTTATTATTTATTTCAAGATAAGTTGTCAAGGCAACTGATCCACAGGGGGACAAAGCACAGATGTGGGTTTTAGTTTTATGTCCTTTGAGGTCGGTGCCCCAGTCAGTCATGAAGGGGGGGCAGGGTGGGAACCAGAGAGGAGGAGGACAAAGTGAGTGCAGCCCTTCATTGTGGTGGTTGAAGCGGTGGGCGGTCACTGCTTTTTATAAGCACCTCTCACTATAACAAGCTAACTATAAAGATGGTTTACAAAAAAATATGTTATTTTCAATATCAATTAGTCTGCAGGTTGTTTTTTAGATTAATTGATTACTTGTTTGGTCTTTAATATGACAGAAAGTAGTAAACAATTTCCCACAGCCCATAGTGATGCCTTCAGATTGCTTGTTTTGTCTCATCAACAGTCAAAAACTCAAAGAAATTCATTTTATTAAAACAGAAGAAGAAGAAAACATGAAAATATTTGCTTTTGAGAAGCTTGAACTGGTGAATTTTGGGCATTTTTACCTTAAAAAACGACTTTAACTTAAATTAAATTAAACAATTATTAAAATGTTGCTGCTTAATGTTATTAACTCTCTCAACTAATCCATTAATCCATTAATCTAGTAACAGTTTCAGCTCTAATTTCTAGTAAGAATTTCATTTTAATTTGTAGATTTTTTTAAAAGAAAGCTCAATTAATGATGACAATGTGAACAGAAGGTCATCAAATACTACATCAAAGAACCTGATTTTTGGGGGTTTTAAACTTTTGGTGATTAAAATATTGTAGTATTTGGTCGTTTTTTAAAGTTTTAAGATTTTACATCTTTAGAGAAAAACAAAAAGTGACGCATTAAAAGCAACAACAAGGGATCTTTCTTTTATAATAAACCACAAGTCATTTCATCCCTTTGATTCACTAATAAAGTAGCTTTAAATTGTAATTTTAAGTGGTTTTCATGAGTTTTTTTTTTTTACCAAGTATCACCTCTCCAGAGGGAAAAGAAAGGTGGTGGCCTGATGTGTAAGCGGATCTGTGTTTATTATGTCGAAGCATCATGTGTGAGAGAGAAAAAACATCTTACCAACTGAAGACAACACAGGAGGATCAGCGTGCATCGTGCCGAGCAGCACCCCATGTTTTCCTCTCTGCTCCCGCTGAGTCTGATGATGTGAATAAAAGCAGTGAAGTGACTGGATTTTAAAACTGCTCAAACACAAGGGCCAACCTGCGAAGCTTTAGATCCATTGCCAGATGTGTGGGAAACGCTCAGTGCACTTTACCTCATGAGGAAAACATTGTGAGAAAACTACAGAGAAGGGGGAGGGTAGCTGTATGAGGGGCCATTAGTGCCACAAATCGCAGAGGAGAGGGAAACCCTGAAGGACAAAAATCAGCCACAGGATGCTTTTTTGATGGCACATCTGTGATGCTCAGTAATTTCACTGATATACTTGCTTTATACCAACATCTACAAATACATAATGGCTGCGACGACAGCCTCATTGTTCACATATTTGCTTGCGTACTTTGTGTATACCAGAGTTTATCCACTGGGGGGCATATTAGGGCCTTATCATCCCTGACCTGCACCAGAATATCTTTGTTGTGAACTTTCATTTTTGCACAGCATGAACAGAAACCTTGGCAACACTTGAGAAGATATTCAGATCACAGCAGAAAAAGCGTCAACAGTGATGTCGTAATGATTTCATGCTGGCTATTCTGGCATAGATAGTCACCATGGAGCAGCATGGAAACATCATGTAAATGTGGATAATTGTGGACAAACTCCACAAGTTTCTCTTCAAAAGCTTTCACTACTGTAGTGGTGATACTGGTGTGCTGCTTTCTTCACTTTTTTTTTGGTTGGGTATTTTTTATGCTGTTATTATAGCAACAGTAGAGAGATGACAGGAAACAAGGGGAGAGAGAGATGGGAGCGACATGAAACAAAGGACGGCTGCTGGAATCGGACCACAAACGTTGCAGTTATGGAATTTGTTTTAACCAGTAAGCTACTGAGGCGCACTGACCTTAAATTCTGATACTGCACCAGCCAGTGATTCTTGCAGTCATGTAGCATTAATTTCTGAAGATGTGTACCACCATCGTGAGAGAAACTTGGTAAAATCTTTGGTCATCAATCCAAAATGAAAGTCATCAACCGATGATAGATTTGGAGCTTTGGTGACCAAAGACGGCCTGAGGCAAAATTCTGCCAGTGTCATAAATTTAAGACCAAATTCTCACAATGTGACTACAAACAAACCAATCAGAGTATGACATGAAATGAGACTGGCTGGCGTTACATTTCATTAGTGTTGAATAAAGTTTTGGGGGAGGAACACTTGTTCTCCTTGATAAATCCACCGCATATAAAAACTAAATGATAGAGTTGAAAAAAACAAGACGTTTTTGTGACTTTGCTGCATTTTCAAAACATACAAGCGGATGATGTGCCTCTGATTTCATAAATGTTTTTCTATTTACATCATAATGCTGTGATTCACTGTGAATTCAACACACAATCTGACAGCTTCAAACTGATGTGACTAAGATTTTATTACACAACGTGACATACAATAAACCTACATGATCGTTGTTGTCGCTCAGTCTGAAGACGCCTTAACTCCCAGAACTATCTTGAGATTTAATTATGGAATATATTTACCACTTCCCATAAACCTGCCAAAACCTGGAACCTGTTTGTCTGGATCGGACAGTTTCTATTAAAACCCTTTAAAAGACCAACTGTGTGTCCTCTGATGCCTCTACTTCTCCCTCACTGTGGCATGAATTGATCCTCATACAGCAACACTGTCTCCTCCACCCTGATAGGTGGTTGTTCTTCCACAATGCTCTGAAGGGTCCAGTAGGTGGTAGTAGTGGTGGAGGTATAAGCTTCAAACGTGTGTGTGAGAGAGTGGCAAGGTTAAAAGATGCTACACCAAAGAAAAATACATTACTGTCCTACTTTTATTTATATTATTTTTTAGAACATTTGGACTCAAACTAGGTCAGAGATAAATAAGACAACATGTCAGAAATAATCTGCTATATACAACACCAGAGATATTTCCCAATTCAGCTGTACTTGGACTAACTTTCATTAAAAATTGATATTGTAAACATATAACAGTGGGTCATACTGGGTTATTAGTGGCTCAAACAGGAGTCATGATCTGGTTTGTGAAGCTTGTTCATCAATCAGCACGTCTAACTCTTCTTGCAGGTTTTAAGGGATCATTTAAAAAGGTCTCAGTGTCAATATAATCACATTCTGGTCTCACAAATAAGACACAATGACAACAGTTTCAACAGTTTATCTCATTCACTCGCAAGAAAACCAGCGTCTTGTGGTGTAATTTGGACTGTGAGTGTCTAAATTGCAGTACACTACAGACTCTAAATGTGCTTTATCTGCCTCTGAAATCAGCTAAAGTGTAAATGCACCTTTTTACAAGCCTGCGGGGATGTTATCAGGCACTGAGAAATCCTCCTACACGGGAATCAGTCCATTCATTTAGACGATAAAACCCGCACTTCCCAGCTCTTCCGAGGGATGACGCTAGAATCAAAAGACAAAAATCATATTTGGGGGGTCTCCAGCTCTGCCTGTGTCACATGGAAGCACAGTAGCTGAGCCGAGGGGATGCGAGTAGAGATGGAGGGGGCTTGAGGGACTGTGGAGGAGAACCTGGCACTTGGAGATAATATTGGAGATACAACAGCGGCGGCGGCGGCGGAGGCAGCGGCAGTAGGAAAAGGCTTGTTGTTAAGACACTTCCCAGCCTTTCCCTTCTGGCTGGGGAGCAAGAGGAGCGCGGACAGGGGCGCACAAGGGGGTCAGCGGGCGCCAGAGGATGCCACATGCAATATGCTGCATTCCCGTTTTCTGGAGCCCCAAGAAAGCCAAGTTATCGCCTGTGATTGATTATGCTCGCGGGGAGCGCCTGGTCCGAGTGGAAGCAGAAACTGAAGGAAGCGACCAGGGTTGACGCTGCGCCTCCCAAAATCTGTGAGCTGAGTGAGTACAGGGATGCTATAGCGCAATGCTCTGTGCCCGTGGCTATGTGACAGGCTGGAGGGAGGCAGGGAAGGAGAGGGGGTGGGTGGGTGTAGGGGGGGGAGTGTGGGTCATTCATATGTGCCTATAGATTCATCTTGATAAGTTGCACACGCAGTTGGCACCCAGTATCCTTTTATTCATGCAGGAAACACAAGCCTATACCGCTTTGCCTGTTTTTTTCCCCCCTTTGTGTTCGCGCTTGCCTTCTCTCCTCCATTTCCACTGGTCATACATACATTTAACACACAGACACGTGTGCAGCCACCTCAACCTTACTGCATTGCTTCTTTTTTTATTGTGATTTTAAGCCCGAAATGAACGGTATTCATCAGAGAACTTCATTGTGATTTGACGTGAGGAAGGCGCAGGAGCCCTCCAATCACGCGTTTTCATGCGTAATATTCACTGCCGACACTGTGAAGCATACAGATAATTAACGTTAGACCTTCCGTTAACATTTGCAGCCCCCACCTTCCTCCCCTCCCCTCATAAATAGGGGAGGGGGGGTGGTGTGGGGAAGAGAGGGGGGTGGAGGGGGTGAGGGGAGGGGAGGGGGGGGGGCTTTGTCGTGTAAGTTGCCAGCTGACCTCAGGGACACAACATCCTTTACCATCCTCACTTTGATCTGGAAATGAATCGGAAACGCTTTGATGATTAGAGGAGAAGAAAAAGGAGGAGGGAGGATACAAAAAAAATCTCTCTCTACAGGCTTAATGAAACAAAACCATGATAAAAAAAAAAAAAAAAAAAAAGCACGCTGCATCAGCCTGAAATTTTTTTCCTTTTCTGTGACCACAACGCCTATAGCCTCCACCTGCGCGGGCATTCCCCCCCCCTTTAAAAATTCCCGTTCACACCCTGGTTTTCGGTCTCATTCGGCATCAGTGTGTGTGTGTGTGTGTGTGTGAGAGAGAGAGAGAGAGAGAGAGAGTCGTGGTTTGTAACCTGTTGTCACCAGCATCACTGCAGTTTGAGGTGTCAGAGCCCAGAGCCTGCAAACCCGAACCGTCACCCAGTATGTGTGTGTGTGTGTGTGTGTGTGTGTGTGTGTGTGTGTGTGTGTGTGTGATTGATGCCTGATGAGTGGGTGCCATCATGAGCCACATATACATGGAGGATTTCTTTATTATTTTTTTCCAAGAGGACAGAATAGACCCACAGTATAAAAAAAAAAAAAACATGCTGCTGCTGATTCCTCTTTAACCTCCAGCATCTGTATTGTTGCTGTTTCAAGGTCCCTCACTCTGCCACAGCTGCCGGAAAGGATGTGATTACTTGAAATTATTGTTATTTTAATTCTTTTTTTTTTTTTTTTGGTAGATAAATAATGTCAGACGGTGTTTGTGTCAGAGGCAGCGTTGCACGGATAAAGACAGAGCCTCTTCCACACACACACACACAAGGCTTTCTTCCTCACAGGGGCATGGTTAATCGTTGTTGCAAGCAAACATTTGACCTAATTCACATTCTCACACAATAGCAGCCTCCTCTCTCTCCCCCCCTCATCTCTCTCTCCCTCTCTCTCTCTCACTCTCTCTCTCTCCAACACACACACACACACATTGCTGTTATTTGTGTCACACAGAGGGTGAGGTTTTTTTGCTCCACATGAACTCCCAGGTGGTTTATCAAAACCTGAGCAGATTGGCAGAGAGGCCGCTGCTGGCTGACTGGCTGGCTGACTGGCTGGCTGGGCTTGTCGAAAAGGAGCTCCAGTATTATTAATAATAATGAACACACACACACACACACATGTAAATGCAGGGCATGTTCCTGGAAAATAAACCCCTACTAGTGTTGATTGTGAGGGCTAAATGTTGTTCTTATACTCCATTTTTATGCAGATTACACCGTAATTCCTTGTTGACTTTGTGGCCTCGTCAGGTGCTGTAAGAGCAGGAAACATGTAGCTCTTCTTTACGGTTTGAATGTGAGGATTTGTTTTGTGTTAAAAAAAAATTATATATATATTATTAGTTAAGTTTTGCACGTAAAATATGATCTGAAATGTGTCTCCCTTCCTTTAAAGGCGTTAAATTAATGAGTCAACAGGTGATCTGCTGCTGTCATTCTTTAAGTCGTCCGCTCATTCATTCATTCATTCACCCACCTGTTCCCAACATAGACATCACTCTGATACAAGAGGAGAGCAAATATACAAGGATTAAAGGGAAATTTGTAATTTTTTTATATGTAACAAAAGCTCAAAGGTCCACTTACTAGCCTTTGGAGCTTTCAGCCTCACCTTACAGTCTTCATTTGCTCATATTTTGTCACATATACTGTTTCCAAATGTCAAGAATGCACTTTGTAGTTTCATTTACCAAAAAAAAAAAATTGCATTTGAGGCAGTAAAGAAATCAGATATTAATGATCGGTGATGCTCCAGTTTCCTTTATGGCCCCTCCTGGTCTGTGATATACGGTCAGAGCAACACCTGGCAAATCTGCACCTGCAGGTATTTCTAGGGAGTGCTGGTAGTTTCTAACGAACAGGCAGAGAGGGGAGGGGTTGGGTGGTGGTGGTGGTGGTGGTGGTGGTGGGGGGGTGGTGGGGGGGTGGGGGGTCTCTCTGTGGCCGAGGGAGAAGGGGGCTTTGTTTAGCAGAAAAGCAGCCGGTGGAGGGCCATTTCTTGCTCTGCTCTGAACGCTACGTCCAATTGGTTGGCTCAGACGAGGCAGCTCGAGGGCCAGAGATTACACTGCAGTGCTGAGGCGTCACTCTGGCTGAAACACCGCAGGCGGAGGCAGGGGGATAGAGGCAGAGAAGAATGGGTGGGGAGGTGTGGACACGCCGAGCGAGGAAGGGAGAAGGGAGGCCGGGAAAACCTCGTAGGGGAAATATGACAGCCTCTTCTCATCATCTGCTTTCAGCGTCTTCAAACACCTGCCACAGGACTCCCACGCATGTCCTCCTCCCCTCCTCTCTCTCTCTCTATCTCTTTCCCTCTCTTTTCTTTTCCTCCACACCTACACCTCTCCTCTTTCTTCTCTCTCATTACCCCCCCCCCCCTCCAATCTCTTCTCCTCGGCTCTGTTGTCAAATCAGAATAGATATAATTGCACTGACACTGCTGCAACTGTGAATTAAATGATCATTGCCTCGTAGGTGCGTACGGCTCTTCATATCCAATATCACATTCCAGACTACTCATGAAGTGCTCTGGTGAAGATGAAGCACCGGAGGATGAATCAGTCGCGTTAAAAGCAGGTCACAGTTTGTCACATCCTCGACATGTTGTTAAAATACACAAAATAGTTTTGATTGACGTGCTGAGCAAACGTGTTCGCTGCTGCAGTCACACAAGCTGGAAGAAGTAATCCACAGTTGGAAATATGACCAATTGATAGATTAATATTAATCAATGTGGGGTTAATTTAGATTAGGAAACAAAGCAGTTGTTGTCTGGTCAGGACGCTGTGAACATACAAAGAAAACTAGAGGCAGCATGAAAAGAATCACCAAGTCATCTGTGTATAAAATTTGGTGCAAATTGGATTTCATGCTGGGAACAGTCGGGTTCATGGTTGGAGCTTCAAAAAGAGAAATGTCTGCAAAACTTGTACAGTTCAGAGCCTGATAAACATCTGTCAGACCTTTACTCTGTTGGATTAAACGGAAAGATCAGATACTGTACCTGTGAAAATCAGCTCAATTATAAAAGAGGAAATATTCAAGAAGAAAAGAAAATAGCAGAGAAAAAGACACGTCGATAAACTACAACATGAAAAGTGATATTTTGGCTTTAACAGACCTCGTCCTCTACTCAGTCGTATCATTTTTAAATAAACTAACCTTGTTCATTGTTCAGTAGAGGAGCTCCAACGATTAGTTGATTCAACAGAAAATTACATTTTGATAGTTGATTAATCATTTAAAGGATAAGTTCACAATTTTTCATAAAATGTTTTGTAAAACAGTCATCAGTTGTTCTTGCTGTAATCATTCCTCCTGTTCATACTGACCATTAGAAGATCCCTTCATAATGTACTTATAATGTAAGTGATGCAGTCCTCCCTCCACACAAAAATGTATTTAAAAGTTTACTTGAAGTTAATATGAAGCTTCAGCCGTACTTGAGTAGATATCTTTCAATGTTACAGTCTTTTTAGTGACAAATTCCTTCTTTTTGTCACTATACTTCCACTGCAGCTGAACAGGAAAAACTAACTACGACTGCTAAAGGTTCATATTATCTTCAGCAAGAAAAAACCTGTTTCAATGTTCATATGAACACCTGAATGTTGTTTTAAGACAGACTTGGAAAATTGAGAACATATCCTTTGAGTTAGTTTTCAAGCAAAAATGCCAAACATCTGTTGGTTGGTCTAAACGTTTTAGTAAATCGAGTATCTTTTGGTTTTAGACTGTTGGTCTGATAACTTAACATTGGGCTGTAGGAAATTGTAATGGGCATGTTTCTGATGTTTTATAGACCAAGTGATGAATCGCTTAATTGATAATGAAAATAATCATTAATTGTGCAACAATGGAGACATCACGTTCTTGTTCCTTACTGATCTGATTTGGTTTCCTGTGCTGATGCTTCACAGTGAAAGATTTCTACTGGAGCTCCTTTGGCTAAAACTCAACTCCCTGTGAGTCTCTAAAGCTTTGTGTGAAATTATGCTCAGGATGACTTTAACTACAACACTTTATAACCCTTTCATACTCTATAGTCAAACTTTGGTTTAGTCAGACATGATGCATGACACATTTGGAGGTGATGGGATCAAAGGTGTTGGACGGGGAGGCCCAGACTTATTGGTTTGGTGCCCCTTAAAATAAAGCAATGTCTACCTGCGACCCTTCACCTTTGTTTGCATGTGTCTTCAGTTCAAATGAACTATTTTTTCTTGTTTTATTTGAGTAATTTAGGTGAATTTACCCAGCAATCCACAAAAGATTAGCCAGAAAAGTAAAGAAAAAATCATAATTGATTTGATTTTTAAAAAAAATGTTTTTCCAGTCTGTTAATCATCTCACCACCCTCGGATTTATTTTGCAACACTTTGAGGAGGTCCCGACCCCCCTCCACTGGTGTAGGAAATATATTTAAATGTCAGTTTTAGAAAATTCAAAATGTGGGAAAAATAGTTGCCACATTTGGTCAGATGTGTGCCAGATTCACCATGTTCAATCTGTTCATATGCAGACAAGTCTTGGTGAGATTTGACGTTGGTCTCTGTTTTGAATAATCACTGACGTTCAGACTCCAGAGAGTCTTTTATGTTAAGATCAACGTGGTCCCTCTTGGGTTAACAGAATAGACTAGATAGCAAAAGTTGGTTTTGCATAATTTGCAAATTTCAACCAAATTTATCCAGGTGGGAACAGGTGTGGCCTCTGATAGGAGAGCCAGCTGGACACTGGAATATATGGATAAAACAGGAGTGTGTGCTACAGCGCAGCTGATTAGCATAAGTATTTTATAATTTCAGTCGTTTAAATCAAATATTAAATCATTATCAGGCGAAAACCCAGTTAAACCAAATTACAAGTTCCTGAACTGATGATTTTAGTAAAGAAGAAGAGGGAACAGTGAAGAAGAGCTTATGCTGCTTGAATCCTAATCACTCCTCACTAACATTACAAATAATACAAAGCTAAAGCTAAACTATTTGAACTGCTTCAGCTATGTAAGAACATATTAATACTGTGTTTCAGCCACAGCAGAATGGACCAGACTGACATGTTGTCCTCAGAAAAGCCCAACAGTCATGTGATGGTCTCTCCTAAAAACACGGCAACAGTCTTGAGGCTTCGGCTAACTTTCAGAGAAGAGACACGTTGTTCACCAGACTACAGACAAACTGTTAAAGTAATTTGGACTGTGAAGATTACATTTTGTCTGGAAGGGAAGCATCTATGTGGAATCCAATACTAAAGCACGTCGTTTGAAGTGTCAGATTTGATCATGAGCGGGCATGATGCAGATACAAAGACTTTGTCTAAAAGGAGGAGATCACTAGCCGGGTTTTCACATATGAAAACGGCTAAGAGAGTTTTGTTTGGAAGAACATCTGTGGTTTTAAACTGAATAAATAGATGACAGACATAAGCATTATGTCCCAAAACTTCAGTGCAACTAGACTTTGGACAAAACCAGGCAGTATGTTTCCTGCAGTCTTGTTTTGCTGATGGACAGGCGACAACGCAGCCAATAAACACACATGAAAACACTCTGTCACAGCAGACAGATGGCATGATTTGACAGAGATTACAATGGGTTTGTTTGTTTCGCCTTTTTGTTATAGCTCCGTGTTTTTATTGTTTATTTGAAACATATTACACTGCCAAATGTGAAATTGTCTGGCAAGCAGCGACGAGTAGAGAGGAGGCAAGAAAGATGTTTCTGTCTGCTCCCTCTGCTTTCATCTCGGCTCCTTCAGTGTTTCAGGTTACTCTGCCTGCTGGCATGTTCAGATGTGCTGTGACTCATTGTACCTTTTTTTTTTTGTAGTTTTTTTTTCTGTTGGATTGGTTAAAACCATTGGGAAATCCTATGTTCCTGGATGCATCATAGGAGCTACCTTACAAATTGATTTGCACTGTATTCTTGTGAAACTAGAGGTGCAACAATTAATCTGCAGCTATTTTGATAACTGAATAATCTTTTTAGTCATTTTTTTAAGCAGCAGGTTGCAGCTTCTCAGATGTGATGATTGAAAGCTTTTCTGTGTGATGCATGATGGTAAACTAAGTATCTTTAGATGTTGGACTGTTGATCAGATAAAACAAGATATTTGAAGATGACACCATGAGCTCTAAGAAACTATAACAGGCATTTTTCACTATTTTGTGACAATTTATAAACAAAACAACTAATCGGTTAATTGAGAAAATCATCCGCAGATTAATTGATAGCTGAAAAGCAGCCGATGGAGGGTCATTTAAACTAATGGTTAGTTGCAGTTCTACAGGAAACTATGTTTTTTCTGGTTTATGTCAGTTTTATAAAGCAGTTGTTACAGTTGTTAACTTGTTGTGTTGCTGTAGTGACAAGCTCACCATCATGCTACGTAGTGGTGAGCAGGTATGATGTCTATATAAGTGTGACACAGAAAGCTCAGTTATCCCAAACAAGGTAACAGCAGCACATGCCGCAGGCGTAATGTCAGTTCACTTCACTGCCTCATCGCTGGCAGGAAATCTCACTTTTCCTCTTTTCAAACTGCTGCTTTCCCACCGTGAATATTTTACTTCTGGTTCCGCTGCTTTGTTAACCTACATGATGTTTTGTAAAGGTTAGATAATTTTGTAATTAAGTACCACTCTGTGCCTTCTCACTGCAGATCCCAGTGAGACTGTGGCACTTCCCTGCGTGCATGAGTGTAAGGGTGAGAGTGTGAGTGTGTGAGAGCAAGTGAGCGCCAGCGCTCCCACATGGCCTCCATGCAGGACGGGCTGAACTTCACGGCTCCTCCCTACGGCAAGGTCCTGCTGCTGGGTGCTATCGCTGCTGCCTCAGCCTTTGTTGTTACGATCCTCATCGTGGTGCTCTGCGTGGGCTGCCAGAGGTGAGAGCATGCACGCGTACACGTATGACCACACACAAATACACACACACGTGGATGTAAGCATGTGTTGATAAGGATGCTCGTTTGCAAATGCAAAGACAAGCAAATGTCTCCCTTTAGACACATGTGCACAGTCATAAGATGACTCAGACTCATATGGACAATGACTCAGGCACAAACTCTGCACACACACACACACACACACACACAGAAGTGCATCACTGTAGTAAGTGTCAACCTGTATGACTGAGAGGTTGTGTTTACCACAGGAAGGGAAAGACACACAATGTTCCCGGCGAGGGTGGAAAACACCGTCTCATGGACATGGTAGGTATCAGGCAACACACTCCTCGTTGTTTTGTTTGTATTGCAGCAGAGGTAGCTGAAGCAACTCAATTCAACAGGGAACAATATCATTCAGAGGGCACCTCTTCAGTCTTAATTAGTGTTTGTGTGTGTGTGTGTGTGTGTGTGTGCGTGCGTGCGTGCGTGTGTGTTTTCAGGGTATACTCAGGCAGTCGAAGCTGCGGTCCATCAGTAAATCAGACACTGAGATGAACAAGATGAACTGCAATGGCAAAAGTGAGTTCATCTTTCACATACAAATCCTGACCTGTGCGCTCTATGAACTGCACCTCGCTGTTGGAACCTCGCTGAAAACCTTATAACTTCCAAACGTCAACTTTTCGGGGACTGAACAGCCTGGTCTCGTTTTAGCTGCATGACAAAGCATTTTTGGCATCATCTAAAGGGGAGAATGTTGAGGGAAATTTTCTGAGCCGTAGGGGGTGATATTTTTTGCCAGTCACATGAGGAGATTGTTATCTTGAAAGTGTTAAAATCACCAAAATTAGAGATACTAGTTTTCACCGAACACCAACAATATAGTCCATGAAAAAATGGCGAAAATGGAAAATCAATCGCAGAATTTGGCAGCAGATTAATAGCATGACAAGTAAAGACAAATGAGGATAGCATGTAGCATGTTCTGATTTAGCTTCACCCTCATTAATTATTGCCAGACAACATAACTAACCCCAAATACTGTAACTGAACGTTTAGTAAAACATTCACATAGATTGTTGCTTAAAGACGCTTCCCGCCTCACACTTTTTCTCCAGGTTTTCCAGTATTTGATCCGGCCCTATATTCATGAAAAACCTTTCCGTATCAAGATTTTAGAGGAGAAATTCACCCTAAAACAGAATTCACATGACATTTACAACTCAGCCTTGATTTATAAACATGCATCTCTCCCTAAAAGACAGAAATCGGAGTGCCAAGACAAATCCTGGAGCTGATATCACTGACAGTCAACAGGGAACTGCGTTTGTGGGCAGTGTGACAGTAGCCTGAGAGGGTTTGAAGAAATATAAGCATATGTCCTGATTCATACTTGTCTTGCTTCCACTGCAGTGGATGGAAGCCAATTTGGAGGCATATTCTCAAACATCTACGTCAGTTCCCAGTTCACTGTCAGCTCCAAGATTTTCTCTTTATAGTGAGAAATTCTTGGTCGCAAACGTTTGTTGAATGATAAAAGAAGAGGATGTGAATTCTGCTTTATGGTGGACGTAGAAGTAGCAGCTTGTTTGTGCCTTTCAGAGGCGTCTAAAGACAAATGTCCAGCCGGCATGGACCTTTCTGCTGCCGCTCAAGCAGTCGGTTTAACTCTGACCTTCGTTCTCAAGGCAGGCAGCTTCCCCAGATTCCCTCTGGGACTGGAGAGGACGGAGAGCACACTTACTCTGAAGTGGGGCGACGCTCTTCCACCTCACGTACTGACGATGCCCTCTACGCCATGGTAGGCAGGGCCGGGCAGACGGACACCCCGGCCCCTCCGGCCGTCCCCGCCAACACCCCGGCTCCACCAGACCCAGACGGGGATGTGGAAGGAGGGCTGCCCGAACCCGAGGCCCAGGTCATGTCTCCGCCACACCCTCCGGAGACGGCTGAGTACGCTTGTGTCAGGAAGCTGAGGAAGGCCGACAAGGCGCCCCAAAAGAGGGACAGCGGGACGGATATGGGAGAGCCGCCGGCGCCACCGCCACGACACGCCCCGCCGTCACACCCCGCCCCTCCACCGCCACACCCTCACAGCACAAAGCTGCCCCGTAGAAACATGGAGGCCTTCAACGTCCCCTCATTCCCAAAGGTTAGTAGAGTTAAATGTTTCGCATACAGAGGATCACATGGTGGAAAGGAATAGTTTGACATAATAAATATATTTTTATTCGCTTTTTTGCCAACTTGACATTCTTACACTTCAGTTTTTGTTCAGATTAAACAAACATGTTCTTTAGTTATCTTTAGAGGTGTCGGTAGGCTGATTATCTAACCTTTGGACAGACCAGGCTAGCTGTTTCCCCCTGTTTCCAGTCTTTATGCTAAGCTAAGCTAACAGTCTCTTGGCTGCAGCTTCATATTTAGCGTACAGACGTGAGAGTGGATCATCTCATCTAACTCTCAGCAAGACGGCGAATAAGTGTATTTCCATAAATGTCAAACTATTCCTTTAAAACAGTTCAACAGCTCTTGTGTAGAGTGAATTTGGTTTTAACTTAATGTTTAGGTTCTTTGTGACCATTAGAAGAGGGAATTTCAGGGAAGATTAGATTTTTAGTTTAGATCTTAGAAGGTATGTATTCATGTTTTTTGTACTGATTTGATACATTTACAGTCCAAAACATGTAATATTTAACATGTAACCAATAATATGAAATGATTCCCACATAAATAAAACATAAAAACACTGTTTTGGAAATGAGGTAAATGTTTTTCACATATTGTATTGTTGGTGACCTTAATGTTGCAGAAAAAAAAAGATGATTTGGAATAATCCTGGACAGCAACACCTGAGTAGTCAGTTAAAAAAAAAAACATAAGGAAGAGAAGACTGGAGGGGGGGAGAGGAAGTTTAAAGCTTGTTTGGGTCGGTGTTGGTCCTCCAGAGGTCTGACTCGAGCAGCATAAGATCATAAACAGTCGATAAAGATTGAGTTGATGTTTTGTGTACTGGCCTTACTGGGAGAGTTTTTTTTTAAAAGATGTTTCAGTGCGAGAGTTTAGTTGATCCATCAGGCCTCCCTAAGATCTCTATTCAGAGTGTCAGATTCAGATTTCTGTTACTGGCTGTGTTAACATGTATAACAAATTCTGTAGTTAGCGTATTAATATTTAGTTTGTTGTCCAGGTACAGGGAGCAGGATGTGGAGAGTATTTCTGTCATATTTCCTGTTGATGCTGCGGTTGTAAATGTGCCAGTGTTGCAGTTTTTCCTGCGCTCGGCTACATCACGCATGGTGTTGTGATATTTTTGCACTTCTGTAGATATTTCTTTGAAGTCCAGGCAGTCAGCGGTGTTTATATGTCCAAGAGTTCTTGGCGATGGTGGGGTATTTCTGCTCTCAACAGTGTCACCTCCTCCATATATCCGCAGCAGCAGGACTGTCTAGTTATTACTGTGGATATAAGGCTACGTGATCCCCTCCAGGTGACAGTGGGAGACCATTTGTTGCCCTGTGTGAGGTCAGTGAGGTCGCGCTATCTGCTGTGACCTGAGCTCGGTAACATGCACAGTTCACAGGCTTACATGTGTACGCAGTCTGTTCACAGGGCTGATCACCACTGACTTTCCTGTGGATGACGCAACATGTTGAAATTGAGTCATCCAGAATATAAGCACATGGTGCCTCATGTTACAAGCTCCACCTTCCAGGGAAAATCTATTCAATACTGCATGAAATCCATAAAGTACATTTCGAGTGTCAGCTTTGCGGTTCAACACGTTTAAAGGACGGGTTCGCAATTTTTCAAGTCTGTCTTAAAACAACAGTCTGGTGTCCATATGAACCCTTCAAATGTGCTTTCAATGTAAGTGATGGGGGCCAAAATCCACAGTGTGTCTACACAGTCATTTTGTGCAAAAGTGCATTTAAAATTAATCTGAAGCTTATATGAGGCTTCAACAGTCTGAGTTAGTCATATCAAGTGGATATCTGCCACATTTACAGTCTTTTTAGCATCAAAGTCCCTCTTTGTGTTTCCTTGTTGAGCTGCAGTGGAAGAACAAAAAGAGAGACTTTGGTACTAAAAAGAATGTAATGTTGGCAGATATCTATTTGATTTGACTCATTTGGACGGCTGAAGCTTCATATTAGCTTCAAATAAACCTTTATATACATTTTTGCACAGGAGGACTGTGGATTTTGATCCCCATCACTTACATTTAAGTGCATTATGAAGGGATCTTCTAATGGTCAGTATGAACAGGAGGAATGATTACAGCAAGAAAAACCTGTTTCAATATTCATTTGGGCTCCTGATTATTGTTTTAAGACAGACTTGAAAAATTGTGAACCCGTCCTTTAAAGTGGATCATTTGTCACTCATTTATCAGCTGAACATCAGAGTACATGCATGGACATGTGACCATTCAGTTCTGCCCCAAATGTGATTTGTTGCTCTGTTGACAGGAAGTGATGTTTATGGGCAACGGAGAGCAGTACATCTGGAAGCCTCCAGAGGATGAAGAAATCGTCATGCTCCAGAATAAAGCCCTGGGCCCGTTGGCTGCTCACACAGTGGAGAACATACAACCGTCTGCTGCTGTGGTGTGACACTTCAATATGTGCATCAACCTGGTTTATTTGTTAAATTACTTTGTTAAAATTGAAAATATGAAGCTACAGACAGCAGCTGGTTAGCCTACCAACACCTGTAAAGCTCACTAATTAACACATTATATCTTGTTTGTTTAATCCATTAAAAAGGTGTAAAAACGACGACGACAATCTATTGATAACTATCCTTATGAGAGAGCCAGACTAGCTGTTTTCCCTGTTTGTATGCTAAGCTAAGCTAAGCTGCTGCTGGTTTTAGCCTCATATCAGAGAGTGGTATCAATCTTTTCATCTATCTCTCAGCAAGAAAGCAAATAAGTGCTTTTCCCAAAATGTCAAACTATTCCTTTAAAGTATTTAAAATCCATAATCTCAGTGATGATGTCATTGGGTTGCAGGTGGCTGAGATGTACTCAAAGGTGTGTAAACCAGGAAAGAAGAAGAGAGCTGTGCCGGGATCTCCCCCAGCCAATCCTGGCTTCCGGACCTTGGGTCGTGGTGACCGGGACCGAGACCGGGATGGGGGATTTAGTGTAGTGGTCAAACCCCAGACCTGGGCCCCTCAGGAGGGCAAAGCAATTGGAGGGTCCCTTGACGACCACTGCTATGAGTCCTTCGGGACAGAGGAGTGCGATCTGGCCTATGAGAACATGGAAGGTGGAGGCGCCTGGAAGCGAGAGAGGCCCCCCAACACGTGTGCCACCCTGCGGCCGAGGAGGAAGAAAGGCCAGCAGCCCTTGCAGCAGCAGCAGCCCCCTCCGCCGCCGCCGACGCAGCAAACCCCCAAGTTACAGCACCTGCCTGCCAAAGCCCTGCTGCTACCGGGGGAGAACCTGTACGAGAGCATCGGCGACCTGAAGCAGGGCTCCGCCACCTCCAGCACCACCACCATCTTCACTTTCAACGATGGCATGGAGATGTATGTAACAGGGCTCTGAGGCGGCTGCTGCACTGTGACCCCTACCCTTCCAACACAAGGAGCTGAGCTAACACCACAAGGAGTGACGGCTGAGCCCCTGTCATGCTCACCCACACATACTGTTTACATTCAAGTCATGCCTTTCACAGGCTCCAGAGGCCTTGGGGCAATAATGCTGATCTGTTATGACCTGGGCTGAATACAAAGTCCAATCTATAAACCTTATAAGGAATCCAAAGGTAGTGAATAATAAATGAGCACAAGACCATTGCAGAGCAATCTGTAGGTAACAGTAGCACTATTTTACTGATACATATGTGCAAAGCACAATAAAGTGATGAGTTCTTCCTCAATTCTAGCGGGTAAAAGTAGTCGTTTATCTGGTCCGAGCAGGACTCTTATTTGGGGAAAAGGCACAGCATTGTGTGAAATCTTTTGGTAGCACTTAGTCTGTCGTGAACAGGCCTTCCCTGTAGTTGGTCAAGATGTGATTCAGGACGGAATTTAAATGATATAAAGGAATGAATTACTAATCAAAATACTTGAAAGCTCAGGGACCAAGAGAAAAAAATTATGAGAGTATTATAACAAAATTGCACACATTTTGCATTCCTCCTAAAAGCTTCGACTAATTTAGACCATTTCCATTTAAAAACTGACCAGATACTTCCCTCCGTCATGTTTTGTTTCATCTTACATGGACTGAACACTGTCTCCACTGCCGTCTGTAAATGAAGTGTTTTACTTTGTTGATCCTGTTTCTGCACTTTGCCTGCTACAAGTTGCATGCTAAAAATGTGAAAAAAAAAACACAAAAAATCAAGCACTGTCATGTGGTACCTATATGAATGTTTTTTTTTTATTTTCTATTGTTGTTGGTTGTTTTTTTTTTTGTTTTTTTTAGTGTGTTGCTTTATTTCTCTGTAGAGCATAATGCCAGTTAGATTAAGGATGTCTTTGGCTCAGTGGGACTCTGTGCTGCAGGGAGGAGAGTTAATTTTCTCTCCTCCGACGTCTGCAACGCACACACAGTACAGATGAAACAAGACTAAAGAGAACTGCCCGAGTCCTAAAGGTGGAGACAGTCCACTCAACCCACCCCTTCCCCCCCCCGCCCCCCCCACACCACCCACCCACCCACTCCCTTCCCTCTGCTCAGTCCTCACTCACATCTGTGGACCGTTCATCCACATAGTCCCTGCCTTGTGGTCATATGAATCTGCTTGGGTTTCACTATAGTGCAGCTCGGAAAGCTACAGTAGAACTGATGTGTATTAGCAAACGTCATGTCTCATCATCAATCCATCGACGGACATTCTCTCTCCTCCTCTCTCTGTTATCAGTGTTAAAATATTGCAGAAATGACAAAAATGTGAAGCAAATGATTTGCTAAGCAAGCAGAGCATCACCCTGAGGATCTCACACACACATACACATACACACACACACACAAAATTACGTCCAAATCCTGGATGATGATGATTTCATTTGACCAAATATCCCCAGCAAACAATGTGATTATACTGTATGTTGATGCAATGTGTATGTACATTACAAAAGAGAAAGAATAATAAATATATCATCAGTGTCAAGAAATCTATCTTTTTCTATTATGTTTAATTGTGTTATGGAATGACTTATCTTGTGACACAAACTGCAAAACAGCTGCAATGTAAATTTCAGTGTATTCTGTTTGTTGTTTTTGAAGCCATGAAGCTACGGTGTGTTCTTGGAAAGCCCAGCTAAGTTAAATGTGGCAGCTAATGTTGTGTGTTTGCTATTCAGACTACAGGGTCTTGTACTCAAAAGCGTGTAATTAAGTGCTAAGTGCAAAAGATTGTAATGTTTTATATCAAGATTACTATTCATGAAATGTCAGTCAAGTTTATACTTTTGTAATAAAGTGGCACTTTAAAAAAATACGTTTTATCTCATAGTCTCAGTTCTTAAAAATGGAGAGGAAGCAGAAATCTCAGAGTGACGCTGAGGACAACTTTCTCTTAGGCCTTAATATTACCGAGTGTATTTCTGAAGAGCTCACTTTGCTCATCTACTACAGACGGATCAAAGACTCTCTTTTTAATTTAAACATTTTCTTCTGATCTCAAAAGCTTCATGTCTTCAGTTCTTTCAAAAGGAAAGAAAAAAAAATCTGAACATACCTATGGGACAAACTAAAAAAACTAAAAAAAAAAAACTCTAAAAGTGTCATTTTAACATGTTTTTCTGCTTGTTTCTTCCATCATCCTTCGCTTCTTTTGTGTACAACCTTACAACCTCATTTCACATGGAGCGTGTATGTGCATGTGTGTGTGTCTGAGTAGCCTTCCCATGTTTTTTTTTTTTTTTTTTTTTTTATCTGGGTGAATGTCTGCGTGCACGTGCACATGTGCCAGAGTAGCAGGGTTTGCGTCTGAGTAGCTGTGGAGGGAGGGGGAAAATAGGTCACCCCTTAAAACAAAAAGCTTGCAGTCAACATCGCAACCGTCTGCTGAATTTTCATTGGCGGGCTTGTCTCCATGGTAACAGGTTAACCTTGAGGCAGTAGTCACATGGGCAAGCCAGTCTTCTGCTGTCTTGGAGAATACAGTGTGAGTCGTATGACATCCGTGATCACAGTGTCACCCGCTCAGCGAGGAGCTATCGCACAAAAAAAAAAAAAAAAAAAAAAACAGCCCAAAAACAAATGTGTAGGAGCAGAATATACTGTAGGTGTGGAGACGATACGACACTCACAGCTTATGTGATGTGTTAATCGCACTGTGAGGAGTATGAATGACTGAATAAAAAGCATGAATGAGACAGTCAGATTCATTGACGGTGAAAAGACACAAGATCAGAGAGAGAAGAGAAGAGATAATACCGAGCATAAGGTCACAAACTGGCTTGAGGAATTATATTATTACCGAGCAGCGTCTCATCAAAGGCATATCACGAGGCGTGTTCATGTTTGGAGTAAACACTGTGACAAAAACAGGGAGGCTCGAGGTTTTTTTTACTGCTCATTTTGCAAACCCTGAAAATTACATTATTATTATCATTATCTTACATGTGTATAACTGAGCATTAACACAATGCATTCTGTACCAGATCATTCACCTGAAACCAGAAGGGGGGAGGGAGGGGGGGGGGGGGGGGTTTACATTCCTGCAAAAACTGCCATTCATGACACCAAATCTCAACATATTTCAACATGTACGATGGAGGTGTTTGAGGTAAGTCCGTATCCATTCTTCTGTACTGTAAAGAGACACTGATTCCTCAAAGGGAAACACTATAAATCACTTCTGAGAGAAGCTAAATGTGATCTATACTGACCCCTTCAGGCCTTAAAGTGCATCACAGAGGGAGAGCAAAGCAGCCTGTATCTGAACCAGGAGTGTGGAAAAATATTCAGGAGTGAGCGTGTGACCGTCCGTGACCTCGCACTGATGATCTGATTCACAACTCAGTGATCAGTCCGGACATTTAACGAGAGCAGCGTGTCATGTATAACATGTCAGTTTTCAGCAGAAGTAGAAAGTGGCAGTGAGAACTGAAAAAAATACATCTGAATTAAATCTCCATGATGGTTTTTTTATACCCTGAATTTGAGATTTATTGTGTAGCTACTGTCATTTTGTGGATGTGTAAACCTATAGGATTGTGATTCTATTGAAAATAATAAAATGTGATACATGTTTAATATAAAATTTCTGTTAACTACTTGTGATGTGAGTTTGTCACATAACATATATATAAAAATGTCTTATTATAGCAGCGTAAAGTGTGGATTCTTTCATATCAGAACATAATGTTGGGTCAGATGTTCAAACTGACTTAGTTATAAGTGGCCCCAGTTTGTGCCTCTCATTTATTAAGATTATATTTAAGTCACAGAGCTAGCATCCGATATTCTGAAAAATAAATACCTGCTGATCTTTGAAAAACCCAGATGGTCGTTTAACAACACTTCTCTCTGTTCTGAAGGTGAAAAAACATTTTGTCTGTTGCACCGATAATTTTATTTAAACTTGTTTCCTAAATTGAATCCAGATAAAGATGGTAAGGATTTGACATATCTCCTTACTCAGGCTGTGCATTGTGAACCAAAAATACAATTTTAATTATATTGGTATAAATTGATGTTACTTTCAATATTATTATAATATGGATGAAATATTTATTTCATTCAAATAGTTAGAAAAGTTTTTTAGGATTCTGGAAATACCTTAAGAAGAGAGGGAAGTGTTGGTTAACAAACTTCTGGCATTTTCAAAGATCTGGTGTTTATTTATCATAAAAATCTGATGCTTAACTCTCTAATGCAGATATAATAGATAAATGGTGCAAACTGGGGTTAACTTATAACATGTTTGTTAAATGGAGATTTATGAATCACAAAATTAAAACATTCAACAACAGAGATTAGTTGTTACTAAATATTGCACCAAGTAAAGCCGGTGTGACTGTTATATAGGTATATGTATATATAGGTTTAGATTAAAGAGTAAAAGAGTTAACAGGTTTTGTTCACCATGTTGAATTAAACACTATCAAAATACTGTTTAATAACGAAGTAAACTGTGAAGATTTTAAATTACGTTTCACAAAAATAACACAGAATAACTCAAATTACAAAATATTTCCTTGATCAATTTTGCATGAATACTTTTCATTCTGAAACACACTTAATTTGTCCTTGTAAACATATATAAATAAAAAAAAGTCAGGCCTACATTTATAAAGGATTAGCAGGTAAGTTTAATGTATCATTTGGCCTTTAAAAGGTTATTTTTGGAAGCAATGTTGCATTTTTGTGCTACAGTGACTTCCTTTTTACACTGTATTCTATTTTTGATTGATCAGCGCTGCAGATGTTTGTTAACAGATTTACTCACAGTCTCACACAAGTTTTAATGGTGCAACCAGATTTAGTAACTAACTAATTTGAAATGAGCTAATAGTTACTGAGAACTGAGGAAAGCTTTTATAAATAAACGTATTGATGGATTTAAGAATAGTGGATGCAAAATAATTACATAAATAATGTTATTGCATTATTATATCTGTAAGATAATGGCACTGCTTTACTTCTGTCTCATTGTGACCCTTTAACAAATATCCCTCATGCATACAACCCGACCGAGATTCATCTGTTGCATAAGAGTACAAAACTTCATGTACAGTACACAAAAAGTGAATATAACAAATTCTTTTTGCTAGTCTTTGCCTGAAGAGAAGGATGCACAATAACAGAAGTTTTCAAGTAGTTTTTGTTTTTGTTTTTTTTCTGTCACAGAGGCTCACAGACGTTTGTGTCAGTATGACGGCTGTTCTTCGTCCTCCTCATCACTCCAGCCGTCAGATCCGTCCGTCCCAAAGTAGCGGTCCCCAAAGTCCCCTGAAAACACAAAACAGTGAGCTCAGTGATGGTTAACTGAAATTATGATATATTTTTGTGATTGTTGCATAAAAGAGAGCCCTAACTGGTGTCACATAAACCCGTTTAAATATTCATCTTGTTTAATGATAGCAAGTAATGTTTAATTATGTAATTATTTATGTTTACAGACAACATCATTTTATTTAGTTAAGTTACAGTGGTGATCGAGAGCAGCACTCGCTTCAAATCTAAAGTGACAACCATAAAATTAGAATCTGCTGGGACATGAAATTAAATGTTCTGTCAGCTCGAAACACAGATGTTTATTTTCTTTCATCTCCGGCACAAACTGTGGACACTTTTACTTCCTGCTTGACACTAAAATCACTAAAGAAAGGCTAGTAAGCTGAAAATAAAATGCCATTAAGTTATAGTTTTTGTACGTCAACAATAATCCTTCTCAGGTTGAGAGACTCAAATCAGGCAAAAAGGTTCAACTTTATACAAAATGAGTGACTCATGCCATCTGAGTCCACACTACAGTTACAGAAAGACTGAATAAATGCGTGTAATTGCTTACCGATACCCGGAATTACATGTAAAAAATCGTCCAGACTCTTGTCCACAGCGGTGGTGATGATTTTGACCTTCGGGAAGGCGTAGGCCACAGAGTGCACGCCCAGCTCTGCCATCAACAGCGACACCAGCACAATCTTATCCTCCTGCACCTCGTGATCCTGCTCAGCCACACACATCACAGCAACAACTGTCAACGGCTGCTCGATCGTTATCAGAAGGATAATTAATAAGTAAGTGGAACGCAAGAGAAGTAATAATGTGACATTTTTCTCTTTGCAGAGACATTTCTAATCTAACTTCAGTCGGACAAAACAAACCTTCAGATCAATAACCACACTGATGAGCAATAAAACTCATGTGACTGACCAAGAGGAGAAGGTTTCTATTGTTGTCTTACTGAAGAATAATGACGCTAATCTCCACCCACCAATAGGACTCGTACTGCCATCATGGCAGCAGCGCCGGTGGAGACTGTGCTGTCCATTAGGATGACATGATCTTCACTGATGTCTTTGGGCAGACGCAGGTAATGCAGCTGGCGAGGCCAGAGAGGAGGAGACAGGTTACCATGGTTACAAAAGCAGGAAGGGTAGTTACCAGGGAGACACACATCATGTGGAGAAAAACAATCAAAACATTTTCATCTTTTGTTTGATGTGATTCTTGAGACGCGGCCCGACGTCGTGTGAAATGTCAAAACATGCGGCGCGCACGAGCATCTTGAAGATATTAATGGTGAGACAATGACTCATTTTATTTACCTCTGGTTCCCCTGAGTCGAGGTTGGTCTGGATGAGGATCTTGCCGATGCGGACGTCCTTGCACACGGCCCTCAGGGCGGGCTCCATGGTCTCTCCTGCCCGCAGGACCGACACACCGGTGATCTGCGGAGACGAGGCAGCGGAGCAAGTGTGATGACAGAAACCCAGAGGACACACTCGACTGGAAGTTAACAAGACCTTGTGAAACAAGAACGTCGCTCACCCCTTTCCCGTTGTAACTGCGGCCCTCGTACTCATGGCCCTGTGGAGTCTGAACTATACACGGCTGTTACAAAACACAAAGAAACAGAGTTAGCTTTTTAAAGAGATATCATTTTATTACACAAACATGCTACTCCCACAGATGCTGACACAAAAAAGTGCCAATATATTGATGTATCTATGCATGTTTTTCTATAAATGTGTCCAACTATGTCTTGTGTTTATGTGAGGCATGTGAAGAGTTTATACAGCAGAAACAAATTTCCCCTCAGGAGCAGTAAAGATAACGTCTTTCTATCTTTAATACTTTAAAACCACAACAAAATTCACCTTAAAAGATGACAGTTTGTTTGCTTTATCTCATTCACTACAAAAGGTGTACACTCAACTTTAACACCAACTCTTCTCCAAAGAGTTTTTATATGAAACCTTTGAGGCAGACGGTGGTTTTGGTTTGAAAGCAACTTGCAGAGACTTGAACTTTGTTTGAGACAGACAGGTTATCCTTCACAATGAGCCTCAAGCTTAATTTTTTATCAGTTAGATCACTCAGAGCTGTTTTACCTCTTTTTAAAACTCTGTCTTGTTGCTACATTCAAGCAGTGACAACTGACATTTGAGAGTTGGCTGCCTGACAGCGCTGCACTCCTGAGCTGTGTTTAACAATTCATTGCTTTTAGTTCTGTGATTAACATGATCTTTTCTTATTTTCCTATCAGCTGTGTCTATCTGTTGATCTGGGTGGTGAGTTGCTGCATACAATCACTCTTACAGGGATAAATAAAGTTGTATTGAATTTAATGTTTTTAAAAAAACATTAAGAGAGACAAAATGCAAACATGAATATAGTGAGAAGGAAAACATGAGGATGTAGTGAAGTTGTTTGACTCTGGAGGTGAGGAGCTGGAGTTTTTAGTGTGTGAAGTCTGTTTTTCATTATCATGTGACAATAACTGTGACAAACCATAATTATAAAAGTAATCAAGGTGTGATTTATTATCATAAATCCTGGACGTCGGCATCCTGGACGTCGGCACTACTTTCATTTTGAAACTATGTTTGAACATTTATGGGACGTTTTGAAGGGATGTTCAAACAACAGTCATTCAATGTATCAATGTTTGTAAAGTAGAATTGATGGCTTCATGGAAGGTAGTATATTAAAAATGGTTGGCATTTAAAGTAGCTAAGGTTTATATTTAATGGTCTAATAATTGCAGAACCACTGCAATAATCTTTTTTTAACCTGCTAACTGATTTTTTTTGTAGTCTTTTTTTGTAGTTTAAGCGTCTGTAAACTTGACACAGAAATATTATCAACTTTTAAGTTCATGTGGAGAACTTGTTAGCAAACAGTTGCCTGTTTACAGCAGATATGAAGCATCATTAGCAAAGTCCAATATTCACTCTGCTTTTAGCTCCGTTTTGGTCTCCACCGACTCCTGAGGGAAATATCTGACTCTTTAGCTGCTAAATGCTCCACTATGTATGTAGTGTATAGTCTGTTTTTAGAGCTATTTCACTACAAAACTGTTGCCTGTAGCAACCAAAAACCATAACAGTAAAGTTGTGGGCGGGGGTTCATCACCATGAGCGTCACCTTTCACATACAATTAGTCATGTGATCCATTGCTAACATAAAAATATTGATTATATCCACTTTAATATCCAAAAATCTAATAAGTAGTTAAAATCTACCTACCTGAGATGGAAGAAACGTTAGTGCATGTTCTATGAGAAGCCGCATTAATCTCTTTGAGTAGAAGATGAACTCATCTCGACTGGTTTCTTTGTTCCTGCGTTAAAGAAAAAGAAACGGTTTAAAAGGTCATATTATACACACTGTGGCAAGGACACAGAGGTGTGCATGAGCACAGGTCGGTACCTGATGATGGTGTGGAGGCCTCTGACCTGCGGAGTGCTCTCCAACACACTGAGCGTCTGGGGCAGTGGTTGTGTCTGCTGGGCAGAGGCCAGGAGCGCCCTGAGACGAAGGACAAAATGTTTGACTGTTTTTCTGACTTTGAGACAGTAAAAGATTCTCTGAGTCACTTAACACACAAACACAAACCAGAGACAGACTGTAGAGCACTGATACAACATCTCCAATCACAATATGTAGACCAACGCCAGAGAAGTCAAAATATGTATCAGCATACCTGACACTGAGCTCACGCTGCATAAAGAGAAGGTAAGAGAAAAGGCAGATAGTGAGAAGAAAAAAATTTCTTAAAGGATAAGGATGTATTTTTGTTTTTGTCAACAAATCCAATGAAAAGACCAAAACCTTAATCTGTCTCTTAATACTTTCTGACTTCCCTACTCTGTCTGTAGCACTCAGACCCAACCCGTTCATTCCAGCTGAAGACGTAAATCTTTATAAATGGTCACAAATATACAGTTTCATTTTTAAAAAAAGCCCCTTTAATTTCCTAAACAGCTGGGGACTGTAGTTTTTAGTGATTATTACTCAAACAGGAATAAATTATGCATTTTTGAGGACTGTTTTCAGCCACAGATTTTGACGTACAAGTGAATATTTATGCGCATCAAAATAAACTACAACTGTTGATGGTAAAGAAGGAACATGTCACTCATTAAAACAGTGCAGCTCAATTATATGTTTTTAATAGTTTTTGGGCAACAGCGGAGCTCTATGGCACAGAGGAGCAATTTTTAGGTTTTGTCTTTTTCATGGGGTTAGTTGACAATAAGAAAAATATAGAAAAACACCAGACTCATCCTTTAACTCAGAGGGATGAAAGCAGGTAACTGAGAAGCTCTGATTTCATTCTAGTTTGAAATCATGTATAAACAGTTAAGTCTCTCTTTCTATCTGTATGTTGCAGCTTTCTGACACATGGTGGCGCCACCCTCTAATGTACCATCAGTGTTTTGGCCCTCACCTCCTCCAGCTGGCTGTGAACGTGCTGGACGATCAGATCAATAGCCACCATATTGCCGCCACCTTGAAAGGAAAAGCATGAACAGAGCGGTACAGTTGCAGATGTAGGTGTTGCATTCTTAGCAATTGATTAAAATGCCAAAATGTGAAGAAGTCCAGCTGTCTCACCTCTCGGCACAACAATATCAGCCAGTCTCATGGCTGGCTCGATGTACTGCTCGAAGGCCGGCTTCACAAACTTGTTGTATTGCTTGATGACGCCTTCGATATCCCGCCCGCGCTCTGTGATGTCCCTGCGGAGCCGGCGGACCAGCCGAATGTCTGAGTCTGCGTCCACAAAGATTTTCATATCCAGGAGCTGCAGGTGGGAAAAGCAAACATCCCCCGAACGGTTCAATAATATTCGCTCAAACAACAATACCTGCGGATGATTACTTTACTTTCTTTCACTCACAAATTCCTCGAAATGAAAGGAGAAAAAGAAAACATATGGCTTTACCTGCAGAAGCTCTTTGTCCGCGAAAGACATAATTCCCTCAAATATGATTACACTGGCGCCATACACGTTCTTCTGCATAAAGAGGGGAGAAAAATAAGAGTCTTCAAAGCGGAAAGCACTGTGAAAGCTGCTTCAAGAACAGTCAGTTCAGCGTTTACAAGATTAAAGCTGCAGAATGTCACTATGAGAAACATTGTTTTAAAATAGTAATGTTTTATTTAAGTCTATAATATATTTTCAGCTTTGAAAATTTAACAAAGAGAAAAACTGAAGGTTCTTTCTTCTTTCCGAAATGAAAGGATATACGCATAATGCATATTTAAACTTTAAGCAGTTAAAATCTTTCAGAAAATCCATATTGAGGAGAAGTGTGTAGAAACGAGGCTGCCTGCTGTGATAAAAACACAACTCACCCAGTCTTTCTGTCTTCCGTGTGTGGTGAAATCATACACTGGGATCTTCACACTCTTGCCCTGCTTCAGTTTCCGCAAAGTGGCAACCAGCAGCTCAAAGTCAAATGCCCCCGGATGATCAAAGTTGTAGTCGTTACTTGCTGCCAAGGTTTGCTCCTCGGGAGATAAAACCTGTCAGACACAACAGGTTAATGTTCAGAGTCACACGATGTTGCTGATAAAGCATGTTATGAATATTTTAAGGACAAAAGAGGAAGTACATTTTCATCCCATGTCAGTGATAACTCCTCAACCTTTGAGTTTAATCTATTTATAGTGTGTCTCTCTCTGTGTGAGTGTATTTCCTGAAACCAGTAGATCCACTGATATTTAAAAATATATATATAAGAGTAGAGTTACTCCAAAAAAAAAAAGGACAGGCATTGTTGCAGTTTCAAGTTTTAGGTTTTACTTGAAAATAATCATCAGGAGCAGTTAGAGGCTAATAAACAGCTAATAAAAAGAGACTTCTCTTGGATCAGAGGAGCCAAAAAATTCACAGTTTTAATCAAGAACTTCACTGAAAGATTTCCATACAAGATTATAGATAAGATCATGATTAAACTGTGTTCTGAAAACCTTCCAGTGACACCAAAACACACTAAAATATTGATCAGTCTTTCTCTAGAACAAATTGTAAAACTCGAACCAAATAGTTCATAACAACACAGGACTGCAAGGAGATGTTATATTTCACACTCACTAAAAGATTTGACACCTTAAATATGTAAAAGTTCAGTTCAAATGTTCCGGCTGCGTGTTGATTACATTGACATCACTGAATATCTGAAACATTTCCATATTTAGTGAATTCACCAGAGGATCCAAACATCATGTAATGAATTCAAACATGTAACTGATATAATGAAGCTTCCTGTTGAAATGACTCGACACCTGGAACATATTGTATAGTAGGTGGAGACGACTCATGAATAAGACAATCGCAACAAAAACAAAAACATGTAAATTATTGATCAAAGTAAATATTTAGACGTCCTTCTTCTTAAAGAAGCATTTGCCATCAGCAGAAATAAACCTCCTCTCAACAGTGCACTAAAAGCCTCGGAGGAACTAAAGATGTTTACATGATGTCGGGAGCATTTGGTGTTGATATGTGTCGATGTTCTAACTTACAGACGGTTTTAGGACTAAAATCATTGATTTAGTCCTGGTGCAGCTGATCAGTCAGCTGGCACGTCTGGTATTTATCAGTGGTTGAATATCAGCAAGTAATTTGATAATTGATTAATCATTACAGTAATTTTTAAGTAAAAAAGCCCAAAATTTACTGGTTCCCACTGCTAAAATAAATATATATGTTGGTTTTCTTCTTCTTCTATGACAAAAAATTTAACATCTTTGTGTTTTTGTGCTGTTGATTCGACAAAACAAGAAATTTGGGCATCAATGTGTGGTTGTGCATGTGTGGTTTTAGTGTCTGTAACACTTTAGGTTTCAGCACATATATTACAGTGTAATTATTTAGCACATACAATATTAACAAAATACTTTCTGGGTACCTGTACCAGGACGAATATATATGTACAAGGGAAGAAGACATGAAATTATGAAAAAGGTAGTTAACAACGTTGTGTTTAAATTGCACTGTAATTAAAGAAAACACACTTAATTAAAAGACAATAATGTTTTTACTGTACAAGAAGTGGGTTAATAGTAAAGATACTGCAATGAAATTAGTTATAGTGCCATTTATATAATAATTATGATATATTAAAAAAATATATTTTGGGAAAATACAGAGTACTTACTATCATTAATATGGTGAAAATGATTGTTGCTGGGGAACAAAACATTTGGCATAGGAAGAAAGGTTTACCTTTATACGTAGTGATAGTTATAAATATTTTTAAATGATAATTGATTGTTGGGGAGCAATAATGAAGTTTTGGGATCCAATGTAAGATCCATCTCATGATCAATACTGATGTTAGAAGACAGTAGACCAGCTTTTATGTCCTGTTATATCATCATATCATAAAGATTTATGGAGCAGAATATGTAAGTAACTCATAAACAAACTTAAGATTACAGAATAAATACAAATGGCGATCAGATTGAGTATTGACGATTTTTTTCGTGCTGATATTAAGGAACTGTTATATAAAATAAAATCTAAACTCTGCCTACCTACTTATACAAGTTGTAAGTACCTGTTTCTAAAAAAAAAGGACAGAGGCATCATCGGATCTATTTTTGTCAGACCAGCTCGCTTCTCTGTAGTGTGAAATTCACTTGTAAGTGTATATAAATGCCTTTATTTATTGACAGTTGACTTAAAATTGATTTTTAATTATGCTTTTCATTTCTTCATTTGTTGTTTTTAGGTCCCTCCTAAAAACAACATTGTTATCCCTTATTCCCTATACTTCTATGCACCTCCTATTTCATATGTACAAAACATAAACACTGTAATTTAAAGTGTTACCACAACACTCAAAACTGTGACAGCAGTATAATGATTATTTTGAAGTGTTGCGATAACAAATCACGCTCTCAAGACGAACAAAACATTGTCATCCCAGAGATGATCAATTCTTCCTACAATGAACCCACAGATAATTGCTAACAACCAAATAAAACAAGACAAAAGTGACTAAAATGCATGAATCTCTCACCTTGTAGAAAGAATCCATAGACAACAGCACAACCCACGGCACATCCAGAGCCTCAATGATCTTATTGGCCACGGTGGTCTTCCCTGAGGCGCTGCCCCCACACAACCCTGCGGATCCACACAGCATTTCAATGGCCCATTATGTGTGTTTTTCAGAGTGTGTCTAATGTTGTCTGGCGGTATGCATGTGTTTATGTGTATAATAAGACAGAATGGGACAAAAAGACAGGTTCTGCAGCTCAAAGCCACAACTTGGCACGAAGGTAGAGGAGTAAATACATCATCAGTGAGTGTCATACCGATGACAAAGGCCTCTTTTGACTGCGCTCCGTGCTCGTCATACCAGGGAGGTCGGCCAGCGGTGTAGATGGTGCGTGTGCCTGTGCGGAGCAAGGGAGGCTCACTTTTACTCAGCGAGGTAGCGCTCTTTCTGCGAGGGGCCCCAGCGGGGGGCAGGAGCCGGTCCAACGAGTCCTCCCCGCTCCCACTGCAAAACAACAAACAGCAGGGCAGGTTACAGCCTGAACGAACCATCGGCTTCATGCAAAGGTTTGATAAAAGTCACGGCAGTATCAGAGAACTGTCCTCAAACAACAAAACTTCATGTTAAGAATAAAAATCTGAAATGTGGTAAAATGTACTTTTTCTATACCTACAAATCATTCTATATATTTTTATATTCCAGTTTGACAACACAAATGTATGTATTTTCCACATGGAGTCCACGTAATATACAATACATGTAGAACAGAAATATACATGAACAAAATCATAATTCTTATATTATTTTTCCGTCCGTCACTTTGGTTGAAATAGATTGAAATATCCCATTCAATATCTTCAATGGATTGCCATGAAATTTTATCCAGGCATTCACGGTCTCCGGAGGATTAATTTTAGGACTTTTAGGATTAGGATTTTCCCCTAGTGCCACTTCAGAGTGAAATGTCTACCCGACTGTTAGATGGATTACCGAGCAATTTGGTGCTGACATTCATGGTCTTTCACAGAGGAAGGTCACAAAGTGCTTCACAAGAGTAAAACTGTGAAAAAACACGACCATAAAAATAGTAAAAAAGAAAGAAACGATATAACATAAGCAACAAAAACACACAAAATTACAAACACTAGACAGTATGAGGCGAGACAATGATCAGTTTGAATAAATGAGTCTTCAGCTGCTTTTTAAAGGCGTCAACAGAGACTGTATGTCTATAGGAAGACAGTTACACAGTGTCAGAGCCGCCACTTCAAAGGCACCATCACCTTTGAGAGTGAGCGACAACCAGTAAGCCCTGGTCAGAAGACCTGAGTGACCTACTGGTGATGTAAGGATGAAGCAGGTCAGAGATGTGGACAGGTGCCTGACCATGCAGGGAGACTCCGGGGGGTTAATAGAGTGTAAATGGTCACATGGAGAGGACTGCACCGCATGCTGTATGTTAGCGGCTAGCAATCATGAGCCCAGTTTGTTTGGGTGAATTCTATCACTGTTAAAGAGAGACAATCGGTCCTGAAGCACGTTAAAATTGTCAATAAAACCCACATCATGAGCCCTACAAGCAGACTAAAGCCAGTTGTGAAGGTTAAGGAGTCTAACGACCAGTAACGCGGCCTACTGTGGTAATGGGACCTGAGATAAAAACAGACTTTCCACAACACTTTAGGAAATTAAAAAGATGGTTAAAATCAGATTTGGTCAACTCGGACTGTTGAAGAACTGTGTCATTTGCTCCCATGTGGACTATTAGTCTTTTAATGGAGGACGGGAGTGATGGCAGTAAACCCTGGAGCTTTTTTAGAAATGTCAGAGGCAGCAGCACCGGGGAAACAGTGTGTGACCAGGTTTGGTACCGGCTCCAGCACTGGTCACTGCCAGCCATGGACCAGTGCCGGAGCCAGTACCCAACCTGGTGCCAGAGTGGAGAGCCGACTACATCTTCTTACAACTCTCATTTTTCATATCTTTGCTCATCTAACACTACTTCTGTAGTTTAGTTTATTGACCACATTCTACCATATTTATGAAAAAATATAAAACAACATATCAGACTTTGTCAGGGACAGAACAATAAGGTCTTTGACTTATTTTCATTGTAGTCTCTGGTGTTTTGAAACCTTCTGATAAAGGTTAATAAAGGCTTTTATTCTGACACCACCCACTACAGCCAATTATTCCATTTATTTCAACACAGCCGCTAAAGATCAAAAACTAATTTTGCTTTTAGTTTGGTTTTCTTTGGAACGAGCATCACAGAGCTGCGAGCGTGGGCGTAGATTCTTTGTCTTGTTTATGTATGTACGGAAAGAAAAAAGGCATTTCTATGATGAGCAAGAAAAGAAATGGATTTAATTGAACTTTCATATTTCAGTTTGACAGACTGACAGCGTCGCACTGAACAACAAAGCATGAAGATGCGATTTCAAGTATGCCAAAAACCTGTGGTGCAAGAAGAAAACATTTCTGAGCAGTTACACAAACACAATGTTGCGTTTGTTGCGTAAGATTTTGTTTTGAGTTTTCCTGTTGAGCTGCTGAACCTCCTGTGAGGTCAAATCCAAATCCTGTGGAATTAAACAGAGCTTTGATGTTTTCTAATGTTATTTCAGGTTTGTATAGGAATCTAGATGGTGTTTATGTTGCTCTATAATACTTTAACCAGCACATCACAGCTTGGATCACTGTGATTGAGATTAGGCTCCTGCACTACTGTTTACTATGGGACATGTAAAAGTCAGCTCAGCTTTTACGTCACACTCTCTGCATTCAAGACTAACGGATGATTCAAACGCTCGTTCGGTAATGATACACAACAGGCAACCGTCTGTGACTGAGCACAAATAAAAAACCACTCTTACACCAAAATCCCTGCAAACTAACCTAGATCCTTGCACTTCCTCTGACCTCTCAACCACCCCTGTTGAGACTATTTATAGCTCACACAGCATCGCGCGATATGTATGTGAAGCTTTGTGTTTGGGAAAACTTGGCTTCCTGCCTGCACCGAGAGGAAAACAACAGCACAAACACCGCAGTCAGATCTTACCTGCGGTCAGACCTCAGGGACCAACAGCCAGAGATTCTGGCTCCGCTGCAGTCCAGTAGAGTCATATCCGCTTCAGACGACAACCTCCTACCCTCCAGGTTGCCTGTCACCGTGGCAACCTCCGCAAAACAACAGCGAGAGGCCCTCAGTGGAATAAAACTGACTGAGGCCGTAAACGTGTGTGTGTACGTCTGTTTCTAGTCTGCTCTTACTCCATTCATGCACACGTCTTTATCCGTGGAGCCAAAATGATCATCTGTTACTGTCCATGTGTCCTCTTTTCTCTCTCTGTGTGCGACTCTTCCTGTGTGTGTGCCAGAGACTAAGAGGATCACCGTAACACAGGCAGTGAAGAGCTGCTTGGGCTGGTATTAATAGAGGCACCTGTAAGCAAAAAGAGGACAGGACGGACGTCTTCTGCTGATCCTTCCTCTCAGTTCATTGATCTAATCCACGCAAAGTCACGGCAAAGTTAGAGAGACAACGACATTCATGTATGTTTATAGCCTTAAAGTCATGTTGTAGCAAGAGACACAACTGGGAAAATAGTGAAAAAATGTCCATCACAGCTTCCTAAAGCCCTAAATGAAATCTTCAGATGTCTTGTTTTGTCTGACAAACAGTCCAGAACTCAAAGATACTCAGTTTACGATGATATAAGACAGAAAAGCAAGAAAATCCTCACACTGGAGAAGCTGGAACCACACAAAAAAAATGACTGAACGATGCTTGGACAAATCCTTTCAGCCCTAGTAAGGATAGTCTGACATTGTCTTTTGCTTGTGTGAGCTGAGTGAAATGATTTTACCTGCATGGCCTTTATAGTGACAGCACTAATGACTCAAAGCTCAATTTTCTCTTCAAGTCTAGTCAGTTTTATCGATATGTCCAAAAATCATTAATTTGTGCTTAAAGGGTTTTACAATCTGTACAGAATACACCACCTTCTGTCCTTACATGCTCAGTTTAGATAAAGAACAACTCCCAGAAAAAATCCCTTCAGAGGGAAAAAGCAGGAAACGTGAGGAGGATCAACAGAGAAGAGACAGACATGCAATACTGAAGATGTTGTGTGTGCAGAATAGAAAGAATTAACAATAATAAAATTACGATGTGGACATTGTATAAGTACTTCCCATTTCCTGCTACTTTATACTTCGACCCCTGTAGATTTCAGAGCACTAATATTGTACTTTTTATGCCACTACATTCATCTGACAGCTATAAAAGTTACTTTGCAGGTTAAGATTTTACACACAAAACATTTGATGCATTATTATAGATTTAATTAATCCTACAGTACCAATAAATTAAAAATAATTCAAATAAGCTCCGCCTCAACCAGCTACAAAACTAAAGAAATGCTTACATCATGCATCAACAATAATGATCCAAAAACATAAAACTAACAGGAGACACTCTGCATGATGAGTACTTTTGATACTTTAAGCATATTTAGTTGCTAATATTATAACTTTTACTTGCAATGTAGTTTTTTATAGTGTAGTATTGCTATTTTCACTTAACTAAAAACACTTTTCCACCATAGTATTTGAGTGAATGACCACCACTGCCCATCTGCAGCCACATACAGACTAGTTAATATTATGTTTAACACGTTGCTGTGATACAATTTTGCTTTTTATCCTTTAATACATTTTTGAAGGTTACTTACAAATATTAAAACACTAAAAAAAAATCAATAGAGTAATATCGAAAATAAAAAGGGGTGACAAAAATTATCTTCATGGTTTCTGTGAGCACAGCGATGAGTCCCACAGACTGAAAACTAAAACCACTTATAACCTACATACTGTATGTGTATATTATAGGGTTATTCTAGTGGTTTCTCAGTAGTCAGCCGGTGACGCACAACTGTGTCAGCATGCAGCTCTCCTACTTCTGGAGAGCTTCGTTTTTCAGCGAATTTGATCAATCTTTTTCCCACTATCCTGTCCCTATACTGTGCAAATTAATTAATACACTAACAGAGAGGGGTTTTAATTTAATAGTATCACCATAAGAGCCCAAACATTGTCAGATATATTCGCTCTGTTTGGACGAGCAGGCAGGAGAGAGGGGGGAGTCAGTGTGGTTATTACAGAACCGGGACGCTGCTGCGGACTACAAAGGAAAAAAAATAAAAATCAAATGAATAATTTCGGCATAAAGAACTCAAACACAGGTAAAAATACTCATATTCTCATGTACCTGTCCGAGCGGGATGACATTATTGTCCCGCACTCCGTTTCCATGGGGATCCTGCGACCTCGGAGCCGGCATCGGCTGGTTAAAGCCATGGATGGATTCCTTCTTAACCGTGCCGAGGGATTATGGGTAATGTAGTTTATAATCACGTGTCCACTGCAGCCTCATTTCCCAGGATAACGTACACATTTCTGGCTTTTAACCTAAATTTATACAGTCTATGCTTTTAACCAAGAGATACACATATATTTTTTTTGATATTTTTATTTATTTGTCTTTTTTACATTAAAAAAAAGAGAGATAGAAAGAGGCAGAGACTCTACGAGAGGAATAGTTATGATAATAAATCACAGAATAGAGTGATAAATTGACAAAACAGATTGTCATAATGCTTTTTCATCACAGTTCATAGTCAGTCTGTTTATGGTGCAGATGAAAAGCTGCGATCTTCCACGCAACAACACAATCCTAGAGATTGCTCCGTTCCAACAGATCTGATTCACATTTGAGTTTTTTGATCATATATACAACGAATTCCTTTCATCCACATCCTCCAGCAACCTGGTTACGATATCCTTCCAAAGGAACCTGTGAGAAAACAGAAAGATTAATACTTTAAATGTTTTAAAGGCAAGGTTTGAGACTGAAGTGGTGAAAAACCAAAGCTCACACACTCTCACCTCTACTGAGCAGCTGCAGGTTGCGTCCTTCCTCCTGAACCTGCAGCTGCAGCACCTGTTGCAGCAGCTCCTGCCGAAGTGTCTCTTGCACGAGTCCCATCCTCTCCAGTTTCTCCCCGTTCAAACGCAGCAACGCCCGGCCTGGAAGTTAAAAGCAAAGAGCTAAAAAAGGTCAATTTGGGTTATAATTTTTTTTTAAATCCATCTTCCATTAAAATGAGTACTGATTATCTTTGCAGTGTGACCTGTGATAGCGTGATGGGAGAACGCCTCTACGTAGGTTAGATAGTTGTGTGGACAGTGTTTCTTCAGCCATTTACAAACATCTTGTTGTGACCAGAGCACGACGGGGCGGATCAGGCTGGGCTGTGTCGGGCTGGTGTGATATATCCCGTAACTGTCGCTGGAATGATACTGCAGACAAACAGACAGACAAACAAAGATAAATACAGAGATGATGGTTATGTATTAAAGGAAGAGAAATATTTTGGGAAATACACCTATTTACTCTTTTGCAGAGCATTAAATGAGAAGATCAAAACCACTCTCATGTCTGTGGGATAAATATGAAGCTGGAGGCAGAAGACAGTTAGCCTAGCTTAGCACAAACACTGGAAATGGGGGGAAACAGCTAGCCTAGCTCTGCCTGAAGGTAAGAAAATCTGCCTACCAGCATCTCTAAAGCTCATGAATTAACTTTTTATGTCTCATTTGTTTAATCTAATTTGTTCGAGTGTTAGTTGTAGTTTTATATGCATGACTATTTCTTAGCCAGGTGCGGTGTTAATAAGTTAAACAACAGCTGGCAGTAGCTTGTTGGGTCATCACGGTTGACTAAGACCAAATGTACTATATAAAAGTAGTTTGGCAAAACATTATGTCCACTTGTTACACTTTATAGTAACATTTTAATAAGTCTGAACACCAACATGTTCACACATGGGACGTATTGATTCAAATTAGCAACATTTATGTGGAGTACTGAGCTCGACCTACCTCAGGCATATCTCTCATGAACTGACAAAGTTACACAGCTACCAGCAGCATTTAACTCCTGAGAAATCTTGACAGATGATGCTTTTTTATCTTGTGCGCACAAGATAGTTATTGTAACGTCAAACTTTTTCCTTTAAAGCTGCTTCCTGTCCTGTTTGACGCCCCGTTTGATGTTTCTGACGTGTGTTTATGGATGTTTTCAGATCCACAAACACACGTGGCTTTTCCGTGTGATCTCTGAACAGCTGCTTAGTCAAAAATCTGTTATAAAAATTGTATGTTGAACACTTTGTATCAAACACAGACAAACAGGCTGAGGTAAAGACACACACACACACACATACATACATACACACATACATAGGCCTAAACATGAGGAACTGACAAGATCAGCCCTCTTATCATAACAGGTTTCTAACTCATTAAAGCATACAGATCCTGATAATATGTGCTTGCAGATCAAACGCTTCATGTAGATGTGAATTTCTAAGTTGTCTGGAGGATCAGTGAACACGCAGCAGCTCCTGCAACAGCAACAGAACAGACAGACAGAGGGGCATGTAGGCCAGTGTGATCATGAAATCCAGCTCTTTAATCTTATAGATGTACTGGATGTAAAACTGTGGAGGACTAATCAAATTGGGCCTTTGATCATTCAATCAGTTTTAAAAAATTCAGCAAGTTCAGCATTTCTCCAACTCAGATTTTTTTTCTGGTGCAGGAAAGAGTTGCTTGAAGTAAACGTCGTCAGTGGGACAAAGTTTATGCTGGTCTCCTCAATGTGTCAGAATATAGTGATGACTTTATCTGCTAAAGATAAAGCTCTGCTCTATCTATTAAATATCTTTATCACTTTATCTTTATCACCTTCCTTCTTTGGAAATTACATCCTTATGTGGCTCAAAGTTATGGCTGGATTAGGATAGGATTATTTTCATTATTGATCAATATGTCAATCTTTTTTTTTTTACCATTAATCAGTTAATCATTTAGTCTACAAAATATTAGAAAGTTGTGAAAATGTCTGTCACTCCCTCAGTCCAAATAGTCTGAGATGATGTTTGTGTCCAACAAAACATTTGAAACAGTCCAAAAAAGATATTCAGTTTAAAATGATAAAAAACAGAGAAAAACAGCAAATGCTCACATTGGACAGGTTGAAACCAGTTAACTTTTGCTCGACAAATTACTTTTAATTGACTCATCAATGTATTCTTACAAGTTGAGTCATTTTGCTATCTGACAAAGACTCAATCAGAGTAACAACCTGCTGGTTCCAAGTTGAATAAAGTGTTTTTCTGCCTCCTGACTGGCCTCCAGTCCACCGCGGTTCTTCAACTTTGCTAAAAACTTTTTGTTTTTATCTTTACACTTCCTGCTCTTCATGTTGAGGAGCAGCACTTGTTTTCCGTTCCTTTGATTTGACTTGTTCCTTTTAACTTGGCACAGCAATATCATATTCTTTTAATCTTATTCTCTTCTTTCTTTTTATCTTATTCGTTTGTTTTTTTTTTCTTTTAGTGTTTCTCACTTCACACCCTCGACTCATTCGACATTTAGTATTACAGCGTGACTCATAGGTGCCCCTTAAAATTCTGCACTGTTGCCATTAATGGGTCAAATATGTGAATATCTTGACAGCTGACAGCTTCTTTATGGCTGCATGGACTCTGAATTATGACACAAAGGATTGCTACCTCCTGTTATGTGTATTATGACATTTAAAATCATAGTAATGTTGCTGACAAATCTGATATGGAGTGAACGTTTTCCTCAATTCATCAAAGTGAATTGTTTTATGAATGTGTCAAACAGACAGTGTTCAGAATACAGTAATGTCCCAAAATCCAACATGTTGCCATTTCTACCAGGGCTGCAATTAACGATTAGTTTCATGATCGATAAATTTCCTGATTATATTGTTGGTCATTTAACCGTTGGGTCTAGAAAATGTCATAAATAGTGAAAAATGTCCATCAAAAGTTCCTAAAGCCCAAAGTAAGACATGGAAGTTGCTTGTTTTGTCAAACCAACAGTCCAAAGCTCCAAAAATCAATTTACTATCAAAAAGGAGAAAGAAAAGCAACAAATCCTCACTATTTAGAGGCTGGAATGAAGGAATGTTTGGCATTTTTTCCTATTGAAATTGTCAACAGCCAATTATTCTTCTGGCGATTGATTAATAATTTCAGCTCTAATATCTCCTGATGATTTGTTTCGTTTCGACAAACTCACTTTTACTTGTTACCAACCAACAATCACTGAATATATTGTGTTGCTCTTCATCTACTGTGGTGCAACACAAACATGCGGGTGGTTACTGTAGGTGACAGTTGGAGACTATAATGAGTGTTTACTGTTTTTCTGCTGTCCTCAGGATCACTCACAAACAGCATGAACAGTACAGTTTGCCTGTGAGGAGACTGTGGAGAGTGGATAAGAGGGCAGAATATAGAGAAAGACTAAATGAACCTAATTGTAGCAGGAATGTTGAACTGTGGACGAGGTGAAAATAGAAGTACTGTACACAGTGCAGCCCATCTTCCAAACACACGACAGATTAAATTCATGTTCCTCAAGAAAAAAATAAAGCGACAACTACATTATGTGCATCCAAGAGGATTGAAGCAAACAAACAACGCATTGTATACAACTCTGTTATCAGCCCAGCCCAGTTCTATGTTTGCAGCTTTAGCCTCAGCTCATAACCGCCTTTTAAAGAGCCTTTATGGGGTGAAGACAAAGGCATGGGCTCTCTGACTTGTAACCAAGGGCTTTAAATGAGGCCAGTTTACACAAATAGCACAAATGGATTGTGTCTATCGACGCTGACTGTGCGAGCAGACAATGCTGTATCAGATAACAGAACAAATATCAACGAAAAAATTAAATTTAAACTGGAACAGAGTAGCTCGTGGAAGTAGATCTGACAATGCGTCTCATAAAGAGAGCTATAAAAAAGGCTTTACATAATGTTTTATTACTCTGCAGCAGCAACCACAGACTGCATCATTCGGTATCAAACTAAATGCTGCTTCTTCCTGCTCTTAGTCAACACACACAGTGCTGCAGCATAGCGCGAGTGTTGGAGGACCTGTGCTATTTAAAGCCAAGCTAAAAGGCTGTTAGAGCCCACCAACCCGCCGGGGAGAGAGCAACTTCCATTCTCTGCTAACAAAGTGCCCATTTGCAACAATGGATGGTGACCGGCTGCATTTGCTAGACTATGAATCTTTTCTTTAAGACGTTTCTGTACAGAAATCTGAGAGACGAGTTGCTGAACACCAGAGAGGATCACTGGTGTTCACTCTCATGTTTGATGAGTCAACAAGGAAAAGTACCTAAGTAAGCATTAGATTTATTTTGTGTCTGCATAACTTACAGGTAGAAATGCAGCGAGAGTGATTCCTTGATGACATAAATCTTACATGACAAGGAAGGCTGAAAATGTACAACACTAGAAACTGCATCAGTGTGCTGCAAGATCACTGTATGATTGTATTGCTGTTGTTTAGTATATAGCTATGAAGACCTCTTATTCCATATAATGCAATCACTTCTGTTGAGTTTCATTTAAGTATTAGCGGGCAATTTGTATTAACGGAACAAAGGATGTAAACAAAAATAATCCATTTAGCTGCTTCTTCCTCTATTTAAGAAATATCACTATTACATTTTGTCAAGAATCAGCTTACTTAAAGCTTAAGGCTGATGATTTTCTTTTTTTAAAACAAATCCCATGAAAAGACTAAAGCCACAATAAGTTGATCCTACCAACAAGTACTGCCAAAATCTCTTAAAACACATCAGTGAGCCAAACTGTTGCACTGGGTGACATGTTCCCTTATTACCATGAAAACAAACTGTAGTTAATTGCGACTCAATCACACATCACACACACACATACCTGCTGCTGTACTCACTAGAGGACCAAATAAAAAGCTGAAAATAGTCCCTAACAAACGCACTATTTACTCCTGATTGAGTAAAGTTTGCTAAAACTACACTAGGGGCTGGTTTAGTCTTTTGATACCATTACATTCAAAATTTAACTATATTTGTTGACTGTTTTTAAAGATTGACAGTGTAGGGAAGTTGGAAGAAAGATGGACTAACGCATTGATGGCTTTGGTCTGTTGATGGGATTTAAAAAAAAATAATAAAAAAACAAACCCTTGCCTTGTCCTTTAGTTAAACAGCATTAGATCTAGGAGACAAGAAAAACCCAGAGGGTATCACACCACATCAGTCCATGAACCAGGTGTGCTGCTTGACATGTTTAGGTTATGTAGGTGTTCAGTACCTGGAGGGCCTCTGTGCCCGGCTGCTGCAGCAGCTTCACTGTTCTGCCTCCCGCCGTCTTCTGTCCCCGCCCGTCATGCCAGGTTAGGTTCCCACCTGTCCGTCGACTCAGCTGGTGCTTGAAGTCTTCAGGCAGAGCTCTGTACTCCACAGCTGGCCTGCAGAAACTGAAACTGGATGCCGCTGGAGATATAAAAGCAGGAAGTATAATAATTAGACAGCTGGATCTGACTATTACCGCTGACAACGTAAAAAACAGCATGAGACGTGTTCTGTAAAGAGCTCAGCGTGACTTGAAAACAAAAGCCAGGGTTCAACCCACCTGGACACCTCGTCATTCAGCGATGATCTCATTATAAATTTCTTGCTCGTACCTGCTCGGTTTAAAACAGAGCAGGCGTGTGGCAACTTTCAAAGTTATCTGAGTCTGTACAAGCTCCTGGGTAAAGTTCCGGAAACCGGTGTTCAGGTACCACTGTTAATTTGTGCTGAGCTTGTAGGTGAATGTCAAAGCTGTTAGACGAGCCACTTTCTCATCATTACGGGGAGGCCTGCAGGCAGACATCCAAGCCTACTCAACAGCAGGTGGCTTCCCAACATCCAGTGATTAAAGAAAGTGTGGAACTACAGTAAACACGCCGTTACAGGCACAGATCCTGGCAGAAAGCCACGGGTCATTACTGATTCATGTGCCAGATTGGAAGGATTTTCTCCTCGTGTTTGAAGCTATGTGTGCAGCTGTGTTTGTGCCTAACGTGCATTTTCAATAACTTAAATTGACTAAGAGAATTTGAAAAGAGGATACGGTGAGCGAGACTGTCAAGGGGGGGGGGGGGACCAGGGTTTGAGTAGATGAAAGAGTGTCTTTTGGTTTTCTAGCTTTGTGCCGCTCCTTTCTGTCATTCAACATCTCCCACTGAAAGCGGAGCAAAACCGAGTCCTGCAATCAACAAGGCGAACCAGCAGCATCAGATTATTATGAATAAAACTCTGTAGGAGTTTTTTTTCCAATGATTTTTGTTTCTTTGAGCTGTAACTGTAGCTCTAAAACTATGTACGTATGAAACCTCCTTCACAGGGTGATTACTCCCCCAGGCTGCTGCTGTAAACATAAATATGCCCCTTCCCCGGATTAAATACGGATAATTAAAACCACTTGTCAGACTGAGTCATTTTCTTCCTTTAGTTTTGCCCTTCTAACATGTGAGGAGAAAGTCCTCATTAACTCTCAGCACCGGATAGGAAAATTCTTTCTTATTAAACATGCTGTGAAGAGTCTGCCTGCAGTACTTTTGGCATTTTGGTCATATCTCAAGTATGAATTAAATCTCCTATTTGCAGGATTTGAAAAGTTGCACAAAAAGCAGCATATGGACTACACCAATTTTCACCTGCAGTGTCCATTTTTTACTGAGACTCAGAATAAGATGAAACATACTGAAATCTAATACAAATTCTACATATGAGGGCTTTAAAGGGTCCGATGCAGTAATTACCGTCAGCTGCCAAAAACTGACCACAACAGTCACACCATGTTACTGGTGATGCTGGTCCCTTCTGGTGCGCTGTCCGTTTCAGCACCCCCAGTCATTGTCCATCAGCAGACCACCCTGCGTCCTCGCCTTGTTTCTTAAAGTCACCATCATGTCCTTAAAGCTAAATGTCACACAGTTACCTTTCAGAGCTGTGTGGTTGGGCTTATTGTTCTTATTTCCTTTGTTTTTTTGTTAGATTTTCTATAGTAGGCGGTGTTTTTAGCGGCTATTTTAATGTTCTGACCTCATAGAAGTACTTTATCAGACGGAAATAATAGTACAGGTGTCGTTTTGTTACTAGATACGAGGATTTACATAACTGGAAAACCGGTCTTGCAACTAATTGGTAAAAACAACAAACTAATACGTGACGTAAATGGAACTTTCAACTGGGAATATTTTAAACATTATTGGTTTCTGTATCGAAATGTAACCCGCAACAAACTGCCTACCGTCCACAGCCATGGTGTTTCTGCGCCGTAGTGGATTTAGTGAAAGTCTCCCATCGTCTCCGGTGACCGACACACAGGCTGCGAGTCCTGAGTCCTGCGCCCACCTCTCCTCTCTCCTCTCCTCTCCTCTCCGCGCTGTGTTTGCTGACAAAAGTTTCAGTGAGGTCGAACAGGGGGAATGACGCTCCACATCCTCTACAGTCCTACTGGTCCGACTGGGAAATGCCTTAAAACCAGCTCACGTCGTCCTCGGTGTCATTAGCTGCTGGTGTCTGTGGGCTGAAGTTGTTGAAGACAGACAGGAATGTCCCCCGGCGGGTTGGCTGACTGGTTCCGCTGGCTCTGACATTATGCATGCGTGTGCGCGCGTGTGTGTCTCCGCGTATTTGTGCGTCGTTTTATCTGTGTCGTGAGAATCAGACGCGCGGCTTTTTCTCAAGAGCCTGCATGAGCGCAGGAAGCTCAAAGTGCAGCCCCGGGCCCTGTAATTAACGCAGCCAGTGGAGACTCTGAAAAAAAAAAAACCGCCGGATGAAAAGGCTTCTCATCACTGCAGCATCCACCATAAGGAATTCCCTTTGCCTTTTCTTAAAGAAAGGGAGCTCTGTGCGCGCCTGTGGGCAGTGGGCCCTCTCTGTGATGGACCCTCTGTGTGGAGTTTGTCCAGAGGAGCTGCGGGACATGAGAGCAGATATCAGAGAGCACTGATCCTGCTCTCTCACCTGCCCACAGAGTCACTTTATTGATCACATTTGGTCTCACAGTAATGGAAAGTTATAATTACGTACATATGACCTCGAAATTTATGAGCATAAAAGCACCAACATGAATAGAAACCACCTATAATCATTCAGAAAAGCAAAACAATTTTCTTTTTTTTTTAACCTTTCAAATTCAAACCATATGAGGCATCAACATCTATTTATCGCATCCAAAAAGACCCCAAAAAAAACCTCAAAAAGGAGGGCAAACTAGATTTTGTTTATCCACTGCTACAAAACTTACTAGAGCTTTGGGGGATAGCTGAGGGATTGCCCCTAAAGGGTCTGGACTAAAATGAATTTTGTGGTTCTCATCTGTATATTTATAAATATTTCATACTTTTAGATCAGGCTGCTCTGATTTTCTTAAAACACTTTGGTTGAAATCTACAAAACAACAAACAAAACCTTCTCAAAAAATCTGACACTGCAGCTGTTGTGTTATCAAACTGGAACAAGCAGGAGAAAATTTGAGATTTTTTTCTCCTCCTGTAGGGACTAAAACATGATTGTCCTGAGACAGATTTTGGCGTGGGTCTATAGTGGTGAAAGTGTAATGATGAAAGGAGATTAGAGAGATCAAGGACAGGTAGCACATAAAACCCAAAATATTAAACAGGGCTTTGTATGATTAGTGAATGTGTGCAGGTGCTCTGTTGTGCACTGATGGATAAACACAGATGTATGTCACAGGGATTCTGTTCACTTTATGAGTTTAATAACCTTGAAAGGTTCTGTGTGACACCAAAATATAAAAATAATATTTTCTTGGCAGAAATAGCTAAAGACACTCACTGCTTTTAACTACTACATGTTTGATTATGTCAAACAATGCAACACATTTGTCTTCTTCTGGGTTAAAATCATTGATTGTATGTACATTTTTATCTATAAACAGTCTATGGTTAAAATGCAGATCACAGCCACACGTTATACCGCCACCTAGTGTAGTCTTGACTGATGTGCATGCAGTGAAAATGTATAAGCTTTGTTATGGCGGAGCTGTTGTATCAGATTGCACAGGTGCTCCTAATAAAGTGCTCAGTGAGTGTGCTTTATAATAAATGTAGTGGAGTAAAAGGTACAACATTTCCCTCTGAAATGTAGTGGGTTACAAGTATAAAGTTGCATTAAATAAAAATAAGTTTTAGTTAAGTTTGTACCTACATTTGTGCTTAAGTAAATGTACTTATATACATTCCACCACTGTCAATTCTGTCTGTTGAATATGAAGCTGGAGCGAGGAGACAGCTAGCTTAACTTAGCATAAAACAAATGGAAACAAGGGGAAACACACACTATACCTTGTTTGTTTAATCTGTAGATAATATGAAGTGTAAAAATTTTAAATACAAGGTTAAATAAGGAAGACAGTGCTAGGCTAGCTGCTTGCCCCTGCTTCCAGTCTTTATGCTAAGCTAAGCTAACCATCTCCTGGCAGACGGATATGAGAGTGGTAACGATCTTTTCATCCAACTCTGCAAGCAAATTAAAGCGATTTAAAGAATTTACAAACATGTTGAACTATTCCTTCAAGGCATTTTAAGACTGAAATCTTGAATATCAAAAATGAAAACTGAGCTGTTTTAAGTCAAATAGATTTAAATAGAGGATGTTGTATTGCTGTACAGATTGTAAAGCACCCTGAGGCAAATGTGTGATTTGTGATATTTGGCTATACAAATAAAACTGACTTAACATGATCCTGGTGGGTGGAGGAGCCCCTTCTGGCTCTCTGCATCATTCCTAGCTCCACCAGTTTGTGATGAAGGGTGTGTCACTCTGGGTGCCTTTAATGTCCTGGTTTCACACTGTTTCTGGGTTTTTTATATAATCAAAAGATACCAAGAGTGTATGTAAGGATGTAAACAACTCCCTGCTGTTTTTTTTACATTGCAATATGTGATTGATGTTTATTTGAAATGCCTCCACACTAGATAAAAACATCTGCCAGATTTTCTCCTACATCCTCCCACGATCAGCCGGATTTTTCAAAACAGTGGTCACAGAAATGCATTGTAGTTTCTTCCAGTTACACCACTAACTGCACATGGGATAATAAACCCAGCTGACTAGTTTGAGTTTAATTGCCAGTGTGTGGGCATGCGTAGTTTCTGCAGATGTTTCTGCGGAAAAAAAAGAGAGTGCAGCAGCATTGGGGCTCCTCTTAAACTTTAAGCATGGGGGCACATTTGGCCTGGTTAGAGCGCTAAAAGATGAAAGGGACCACTTGAATTAATAGTTTCCACAGGAGAGAACATCAAAGAACCTCAAATATTAAGAGTATACATTTGAGGTTTAAACTTGAGCAGCCTTTGTTTTAATGTTTAACTAAGGAATTCTTGTTCATTAATTGTTTTTATCGTCATTCCAGAGTGATCAAGAAAGTCCTGCCCAGTCTATTATTTTTAGACCAAACATTAAACATATCGTGCAGAGAAGTTAATAGAAAAGTCAGAACATTTGGCAGAGAAAAGGAAAACTGTGGTATCAGTGTCAGGCCTTAACATCTAAACCAGTAGTTAACACAAGGGGGCAGTAAGATTCTGTCAACAATCAGATACTATACGCTGGTTTTGAGGAATATGTGACACTGTTTTTTAATATCTAGTTCACACTAACTATTGTGGAAAGTCCCATGTTGTCCATCAACATGGGACTTTCCACAATAGTTAATCTCAAAGCAAAAATGCACAAAGTACTCAAATATAATACATACACATAATATACTGTGGGCATCAAAAGCAACTCAAGTTTGGCACTCAAAGAATAACGTAATAGCCATTTTGTCTTTTAAGTATCTATTTTTTTTTTTTTTTTAACATAAACCAATATTCAGGTTCAAAACAAGAATGGTACTTCTTCACTTTACAGTTTGTACTAAAGTCTATATTTGCGGGAAATGCTGCAATATGCTACAAAATGCTTTATTTTTTCCCCCCCATTTTGCATAAAAAAATAAATATCTACAAAAACTAGAAGAAATGTGTCTATGCTTATGGCCATATCAACTTTTACATAGTACTGAATGTGATTTTTTTTACACCTTCCCATTCCCTTGAATGGAAGTTTGTCCAAACGTTTGACTGGTGCTGTAAATATTTGGATTTCAATCCGGCATCACAGTATAATACTGAGTTACTTTGTCATTCAGTTTTGTTGCTTTAGGTTTGAACATAAGTTCAACAAATGTAAAAAAACAAATTATAAAAGCAATTGTTATTAAACTAAACAATTGTAAAAGACTATTAGAGCTGCGACGATTAGCTGATCGACAGAAAATTAATCGTGAACTATTTTGATAATTAATTGTTTTGAGAGACAAAAATGCCAAATTTCTCTGGTTCCAGCATCTTCAATGTAAATATTTTCTGGTTCTTTAGTCTTCTATGTTAGTAAACTGAATGTCTTTGTGTTCGAGGGTCCATTCCAGAAAGTAGGTTCAACAAACTCAGAGTTAAACCCTGAACTCTGAGTTGATGAACCCAAAGATGGGAAACTCCCAGTTCTCAGTTCCAGATCAGCTGATCAGAGTCAGTTCGATCAACTCTGATTATGTTCACTTTGAGTTAAGCGCGTGTGTGATGAATGAAAACAGCCATCATCAATAGAGCTCCAATACTATGATTCACCATGGCAACAGGTAAATAAAAGGCAGAGCCTCCATTTTAATCCAGCAGATGTAGAGATATTAATGCATGTGTATGCGGACAGTGCACATTTATCTTTAAAGGAAGAGCCTGAGTCAGAGGGGGGAAAAGTGTCAATAAAACTACGTTTTATTCAGTGTTGTCCATTAAGTCATCATTTACCAGACTTATATTTCCTTAAATGGATGATAAAGTGGAATCTGACTGTATATCAGGCTGTAGCAAAATCACATTTGAAATACATTTGTTCAGCTTTAATCTTATGGGGACAAAACACAAGAGGCAGCAACTGAAGATGAAAAATATAGTTAAAGATTTAAAAAATATATAGATCAAAGACATAGAGACATGACTGTAAGCCCACAGTCTGATCCAGTAATAATGTGTTTGGTGATGTAGACTTGAAAAAGTGTTGAAGTTAAAATACAGCAGATTTATTTGTATCTTGGCTCAAAAGCATTCAGTGATGCTGCTTGATCCTGCTCATAATCTCCAATATTATAGAAATTATGTTCCATCAGTGTGACCAATCACATCATGAGTGATAGAGATAATTATTCATTGATCCTACACAGCAAGGTGTACGACTTGCTCAATGATGCCAACTGTCTGGGCAAACAGCAAATCGACAGCCTGATCCACAGTAACCTGGCAGACATAGTAGTAGTAGGTTGCATCTGGGGCTTTGGGACATTTTATAGACCAAACAACTAATCGATTAATCGAAAAAATAATCAACAGTTTAAACGATAATAAAAATAATCGTTAGTTGCAGCCCTACAGACTATAATACACACAAACAGAGAAAATCATGCAGGAATATGGAACAAAACAGAATGCAGGAAGGATTAAGGCAGAAAAATGGAAATCTATGAAAGCCAAATTTGAGCAAAATGGTTTCTGTAGAGCAGACTATTGTTATGGAGAGTGTGTGTGTGAATATGTGTGTGCACATGTGGGGCTGTCCAGATGTGTACACACTGCCATGAGCCTGGCAACAGCAAACACACTGATCCTCTTGGCTAATGTGTGAAGTGTGCCGTGACCTTAGGCTCCCCATGTGGCCACCAAATTACGTTTGTTCAGGGCAACATTTGTCTTAGTAAATGACTAAATTCTTACAATGATAACACCTCAGAATTAATTCATTTTTTCAAGCATCAAAAGATAATACATGCATCCCAAACTACATTAAACTGAAACAGAACAAGCTTACATAAAGAGGTAAAAAAAAAAAAAGCACATATGGGGACACTGGCACAGGAAACAAGGTTCAGGTTTGTGAAGTGTTGAGACCAATTACTCCTGTTTGTTCTTTTACATGGCTGTGAACATACAAGAGCGGATATAGGCTGCTCTAAAACAAACAAACAGTGCAGCAAATTAAACCAGACTAAAAAGCAGTTTCTCAACCTGCACCTCCAATATTTTCCTCCTAAAATCTCCCACAGTTACTCTGATGAATAAAAGCCACATTAACTGCTTTTTTTTTAATGTTCACACGTGAACCTTTATGATAAGCTGACCTAATGGACAGATTTGGGTGATTATAAATTAGAAAACTATACTATACTATATAGATACTGTTTGGATTATGCTCTGTGGCAAACCCAACTCATCTGTTCTTACATGTAAGTTAAAACAAATGCAAAAATTGATATGCAAATATCACTTGAACCAACTCTGATGGGAAAGCTCTGCCAAAGCCACACAGTCCAGTAACACACTGACTTTGTTGAAAACACAAGACACACATTACATGATTTACAGGCCTGCTCAGAATGTGGGCAGCTGGTGTTAAAACTAAATAGACACAGAGAAATAGGGAAGGGATAAACAAAAATGTAACTCCCCATAGTCCACAGACCTTCATAGACTCATTCGTGGTGTTCTCATTTGTGTGAGTGTTTAAGGTCTGGTGTGTAGGATTTAGTGGCATCTAGCGGTGAGGTTGCAGATCACAACAAACTGAATACCCCTCTCCTCTCCCTTCCCTTCCAAGTGTGTAGGAGAGCCTACGGTGGCCACGAAACTTGCGAAAAACGCGAAAGGCCCTCTCTAGAGCCAGTGTTTGGCTTGTCCGTTCTGGGCTACTGTAGAAACATGGCAGTGCAACATGTCAGGATCCATGGAAGAGGACTTATGTAGATATAAAGGGCTCATTCTAAGCTAATGAAAGCACAAAGATTCTTATTTTCAGGTGATTATACACTAATTTAAAACATACTTATGAATATCATATTCCATTTCTGCTGAGTCTGTTCTGCTAGATGCCACTAAATTCTACACACTGCAGCTTTAAATCAATGTGTATGCTACACAGAGACAGATAGCAGTGTTAAAAGTTTCTGAATCTGTGGATTCTCTACTTTTTTCATAAGCATGCAGGCAAATGAGGCCTCACCCTGTTCATAAAGTGGCATTGTTGAGAAGTCCATGAACAGCTCGAGCCTGACGTAAGCGTTATGACGTGCAGGTGAGTGGAAGTTAAAACAGCTGTAACTGTGTGATGCCATTCAAGGAAAACTCTGGGTGGAGCCGCCACCGACCTGCAGAATAAAGCTGCACTTGTTTCACAGGACCAGAAAGCCGAGCCTGGATGCTGTGCGCTCTGCAACATGTTTCATATAATACAATGAGAGCTTGTTTACAAACCAAGGGGTAAAAGCGCTCATGGAGAATATGTAACATAAAAACTCACACTGTTGTGTATCTGCACAGAATAGGGTGTTTCCAGGTAAAAGAGGTGGGTCCTGGTACAAACAGGATACAGGAAATGGGCTTGCTTCTAAAAAGGGTCAATCAAAAGATCCCTGCAAATGAAATGGACACACTGTTACTCTTGTTCCAAATGAGGTCATATTATAATGGCCAAAACCAAACATTTTTTCTAGGATTCTTGGCAGTAATGGTGGTCCGCTAAAAAAAAACAAAAAACAAAAACAATGTCTGGCATATAAAGCACAGACCTTCAAACCGTCCTTTAGGTGATAAATGGAAACCGCTATTCTGTTTGCTCCATTCTCAGCCACTTTCCTTTGAATTGTCTTCATAGACAGACAGCTTTGTGAACTGCATAATAATATGGCAATTTTTTTTTTACATACACATTCTGATGCTGTCCTGCATTCCTTAACGTAAGAGAGACAGACTGGAAAGAAAAGTGAAATGTAATCAGCAGTTTTAAAGGTTTTTACTTATTTCTTTATTTCAAAACCTTTCATTTTATTCAAAAGAGTATTAAGTTTAGGGCTGTAACAAATGATTATTTTCACTATTAATCTGTCAATTATTTTCACTATTAATGGATTAACTGTTTGGTCTATAAAATGTCAGAAAATGGTGAAAAATGTTGATTGCTGTTTCCCAAAGCCCAAGATGCAACCTAAAATGTCTTGTTTTGTCCTGAACAACAGTCCATAAACCAAAGAAGTTCAGTTTATTGTCACAGAAGACTAAAGAAACCAGAGAATATTCACATTTAAGAGGCTAGAATCAGAAAATTTTATCTCAAAAATGACTGCAAACAATTAATCAACTATCAAAATTAGTTCACAATTAATTTAATAGTCAGCAACTAATTGATTACTCAACTAATCATTGCAGCTCTAGTTAAGTTTGTTCTCCAAAAGCTGATATTGTAAATTCCAAATTTCACTGGGCTTTGTTGGAAAAGCTGATTGTCACATTGAATTGATTATGAAGAGTATAAGCAGATAAATGGCACATATTAAAGTCTGTCTAACTGACTTTTAAGTGGAACTTGTCTTAGCTATGGTACAGTGAGGCTGCCAGGCTTTTTCTATCCTCAGGGCGGTGAACTTTTTACACTGTACAAAGACTTTGCTGTGAATGAATGTGTTGGTTTGTGGGGTAGGGCGCTCAGAGGCATGGGTGTGTACTGAAGCCTTCAACACAGGGTATTTGCATTTATTTGTTCCCGTTCCTGGAGGTTTGCTGTTAGGTTGGAATTTAGACTGTGTCAGTCTGTATGTGTGAAGTAAAGAGCCCAAGATGTTTAACAGATTTTGCTTTAGAGACTGCCAAGCCATTACATAACCTCAACAATATCATCTCAATTCAATCATTCTAGGATAAAAACATCTATGTGACTTCCCATACAGATTTCATTCATTATTATAGATTTTGTGTATGCTGGTTTAGTGTAAGACATTATACAGCAACTTATGTATAACATATTCTCTATAGCATTCTGCGGATGATGATGATATTAGAGTAGATTTCAGGGCAATAGGGAGAAGGGGAGCTGGAAATGGTCACAGAGGATCACGTGAATATCATACAGTTGGCTTTTAACAAGTGCTGGTATCATCAAAAATGCTTTTGATTGATAATGTTGGCATTATCAATTAGTTTAAAGTATCTGCCAGGTATTGTGATGCAGGTTGGGGCACCTTTAGACCTTTCTTACAGCAGACAGTTTGACTTGTCATAAGCCAACATGCACAATACCACAATCCTGAAACCAACCCAGCTAAATGGAACTATTAAGCCATCATTAGTTTATTATTCACACCCCTCGTTTTTCCTACTGTGACATTTGAAAATGTCTTTCTTGAAATTTAAGGTTCAAACAGAATATGAGTGTTCTTCATGCTCTAATGAGCAAATAAATAACTGTTTAAATGTTCTGGGACAACACCCGATGTTGTACACTCTGGAGATGATGAACTATTTCCCTTTTGGTGTGGCGTGATGTCATCATGGGAAAATAGTTCATGAGACTTCTAGGTAGCCATGTATCATAAAAACAGGATTTTCTATTAAGTTGAGTTTATACATAATACCACAGGAATAACACTAGCTGTGAAGGTGAGTCCTCTCTTCTCTCCTCCAATGTCACTCTGGTGTTACTTTGAGGAGGTTGAGTGGGAGGAGATATGCAGATGGCGCCCATGGGGCCCTTTTAGTGGCGTCTGTAGTCCCCCAAACTCACAGTGGACTGTTGTCACTCAAACAGAGTCCACCACACCCATAGCCTGCGTCAGGGTCAGCATTCACAGGGTGACATTCTGCTTTATAGTAAAGGCAAACGGTTGTACTGCAGAGACGGGATTCTTTTTACTGATGTCAATTCTGTAGCCATTTTTCAGAGTTGTGTTTTTTGAGATATTTTGTTTTGTCAGAGACCTGACAATTCAACAATTTCCACATCAAGTGAAAGGAGTGGAATATTTAGGGCATTCTGTTTTTAAGCATCACTTGCCCTTGATGGAGGAATACTTTTTTCTTCAATGAGATCACCTTCATCTCTGTTTTAAGACAGTGATCACTAAGCTTTTGACTTTTAATGCGTGGATATTCCAGGATGAATTTTATGATGGCTGTGAGTCCTTTTGTATTAATGACACTATTTTTGTCACTGGGAGAAACCAAGTTCTACAGACCACTCCAGTTTAACCAGTATAAAGCTGGGCTGAGTCAACACCATGACCAAGGGAAACCCACCAGCAGACACAAGTAAGTGCTGTCTCTCTCCGTCTGTCAAGTTTACAGCACCTCAGATCTTAATTTATATTTTACTTTGAGAGTCAAAATTCTGTATTTTAAAGCAAACTATAAATAATATTTTTCTGTCCTCCCTCTCTTATCATCTTTTCTCTCCTCTATGAAAGAAACCACTGTGCCTATGTCATTGAAAAGACAGTGTCCTTCACCGTTCAGGATGGGGCAGCCCCCTATGTAAAAGCTGAGTACAATAAGTGTTCCTGGGGTCAGAAGTGTCCAACTCTCCTGTGAGTAAACCAAAGGTCTTATTTTGATATTTAGCAATTATGTTTGTCTTATCATAATAGAAAATAGTTATTCACATCACTTTTGGGTACAAAATACCACAGTCAAGTGTGTGTTTCTGACCAATATTTCGTTATTCCCCTCAGGTATCGCCTGATGTACAAACCAATGTACAAGGTGGCACATAAAACTGTCACAGAGCTGGAGTGGCGTTGTTGTCCAGGGTACTCTGGTTATGACTGTATGGAGGGGCCTCCTGCTTACCAACACCCCATGAAAATGATGCCGCCATTTAAGGGCCCACCATTCAATGGCCCACAGTTCAAGGGCCCACAGTATAAAGGTCCCATGTCCACCAGTCCAATGTTCAAGGGCCCACCCATTAACTCTGTTGTGAAAGCAAACCCATGGAGTCAATCTAAAGGACCTCCCACCGGCAGTTTTAACTCTTATCCAATGCGTCACTTTGGGCCTCCAAGGTCCTCCTCCTATCCAGACACCTCCTTCGAGACTTATCCGTCTGAGCCAGAGCCAATGCCAGACCACCAGGAAGCACATCACTCAGAGCATGAACAAGAACATGAGCATGAGCATGAGCATGGGCATAGCCAGGAACCTGAGGAACATATTCCAGAGGAAACCCCTCCTCTCTCTGGTGGTGAACAGGCTGAAGATGAAACCATAGGTGTGTACTAACTCCTTACTATGTATTAATTCTGCTTTGAGTATATTTACACTAGATAAGTGACAAGACTAAGTATACTTATATTTTTTGTCACAAAATCACAGAATAAAATCAATCTCAACAAGACGGATTAATAATATTATTTTGAACATGACTGACATTAATCACATTAAAGAACAAATGTGTACTCTGTTTGTCCAAATGTTAACAGCTCTTCCTTCTCTCTTTAGGCCAAGCTCTAGACAGTGAGACAGAGGAGCGAATACATCGAATGGAAGAGGACGTGCAACGTCTGAACCAGGGTTTGGAGACCCTGAGGGGAACTGTAAATGGACTGGAAGATAGTCTACGAGCCTCACTGAGAGAGGACGCCAACAGGATGCTGTCAGCCCTGCTCTCTGCTGCCCCTGGTCCTATTCCAGCTCCAGCTGTGGCCTCTAGTCCATCCACTGTAGGGTTTGTAGAGATTCCTGGGGGAGATCCTGAGACAGAAGGTCTAGATGGTAGACATGTGTTTCCAGGCCTTACAGAACTGAATGGAAGGGTGGAAGAGCTCAAGACAGAGCTGCTCGCTAAGACAGCAGAGCTGCAGGAACTCAAAGCAACAGTGATGGGACATGATGGAGCATTGAAGAAGATGTCGAATAGAACAGGAGTGCCATCAGACTCCACTAGCAATCTTGGGGAAACTATGGAGAAGTTGATGAATGCCAAACTGAGTGCAGCCAGGACAGAAATTCTGGGTGGGTTTGAGAAACGTGTGGAGAGTGCAGAGGGCCGATGTAAGGAGAAAGCTGGGGATGTGCTTCGTCAGTGCCAGAGGGAGCAAGGGGAGAGGCAGGAACAGATGGAAGATGCTCTGGTAGAAAGTAGCACAGACTTAAGAACAGAGCTGAGAAACCTCCAGGCACAGGTCCATGGTTTAAAGACTGTAGAAAGCTGCTGTGGTAGAGTGAGTGGACTGGTTGAAAGGGTGCAGTTGCTGGAAACATCAGTGGCAGGCCTCAACCAGTCCCAGGGGCACCTGAGAGTGGAGCTGGGTGGACACAAGGACCACATAGAGGGAATGATGGAGGGGCGTCTGGGCTATGTAGAGGCTAAGCTCAACCTGACTGGGCAGCTTAAAAGTGTTGAGTCTGGAAGTAGAAGTAGTCTCCCAGATAAAGCTGAGACAGGACAGGGCCTGGAGGCCAGAATGGAGGATAAGTTAAGAGCACTAGAAGGGCGTTTACTGACAGCTTTGGAGGAGCTGGGTAATGCCACTGCCCCTGCACTGCTTGAGGGTCATGCTGTTCCCACCCTGGAGACAGAGCTGGAGTCCCTCCGAGGGAGACTAGAGATGGATGTGGACAGAGTGAAAAAGCATCTGAGCAGCCTTGAGATTCTGTGTTCTTCTTCCTGTTCCTCTCAAAACCCGACATCCATCCAGGGAGACTCTGCTGCTGATGCAAGTGCTAACCTGGCAGAGGAGCAGAATGTGAAGGGGGTACTGGAAATGCAAGGTGACCGTTTGAATAGCCTCAACATCACAATGCAGGACATCATGAGGCATCTGACCCTCAGGGACCAGCAGGAACAAGCAGAGGGTGATGCTCCCATAGAGGGAGAGCTCACAATCCTCAAGTTCAATGTCCACTCAGTCAACCGCACCCTGAAAGGCCTTCAGGACTCCCTGAGGACAGTGGTCCACCAGGTGGGTAAAGCAAACAGCTCCTGGCATGAGAGAGAGGCACGCATGGCCCAGCAGATGAAAGGTGTGGTCCAGCTGGTTGGACATCAAGCTTCCATGCTTGGGGCAGGGGAGCGCAGACTGACCCGACTTAAGGGTGATCTGCAGGAGATGAAGAGGCGACTAGCTGTGGAGGTCCAGGGCTGCCGGAGCACAGCTATGGGGGTGCAGAAAGAGGTAACTGAGGTTGGAGGCCGTGTTGCCAGTGTGGAGGACCAGTGTAAGGGCCTGAATTACTTGGCAGAAGACCTGGAGAGAATTAGAGAAGAGTTGGAGAGACAATCAAATGGGCTTCTCCTGCAAGTCAATGGGACTCTCTACAGCCATGCTCAGCAGCTGTCTGAGCTGAGAGGCGAACTCAGAAACTGTACCTCCAAAATGGAGCCAACACAACAGAGTTTAGAGTTGGAATCCGAACCAAGACGAGGGGACACCTTCACTTTAAATTAGTTTATGTGGACAATAAATTTTAACAATGAATGAAAAAACAAAAATATTCTGCAGGTGTAGTGAAAGTCCACTAAAACCTCATCTTATTATTTGTGTTGCACAACACAAAAGGTTTAGAACCTGCACTGAAATAAGGATGGTTTTAGTTAGCTCATGGTATACTATTACATGAGAAATGAAAATGGCAGCTAATTCTGACTGCAATCATAACATTATACTTAAATGCAGAATATTTTTATTGAATCACGAAGGTGTTAAGAACTGTTTGCTGTAACGGACCATTATTTAGAGCCCCAGTGACTGAGGAAGAGATGAACCACAGCAAACTGTAACTGTTATTGTACTGTTTCTGTAAAGCTTACAAAAATCCAAGTATGAACTGTTGTTTACCAATGTTTACATGTTGAAGTTTTAGTTTTTGTATTTTCTTATGTCTAGACTAGAAATATCCATGATATTATGTTTTTTTTACATGGTTTAAGTTTTTGAGCATTAGTTTTTATTTTGATTGTAACAGTATAATTTCAAGGTTTTTCAATACTGACAGTCAAATAAAGACATTTCTTTACTGTTCAATGTTTTCTTGGTTAAAATACTTTTAACAGAAGAGGTGTTAGGTATCTGTAACAAATTAATTTAAGGACTCTTAATACTCTAGTTTTTTAATTGGATTAATACCAACCCTGAATTTCAGAAACTAGTAATTTTTCCTTTAGAGGTGACACATGCTGATGCAGGGAAGTGGGGAAACCACAAGAGAGCATTAGAGAAGCGCAAATACTGTTGTCCGCTGGGGGCCAGGAAGGCTTGACTTGGCCATTCCTGCAGAGCAAAAATGACAGTGGTCTCCATTCCAAGTTTATGGGGACAGCCCATGCTTGCCAGAAGGAAATTACAAATTGGTATTATTGCCAAGGTGATAGACAGACAACCAAGGAGTGTTTCGGTACAGCAGTCTAAATCTCATTCTCTCCCTCCCTATGTTCTCATTGGACATTGCAATAGGGCTATAGGTGACCTTGCTAACCCTCCCCTGTTAGTTCCTGTTCCGCTATCGGACAAACAACCATTAAAATGACAGCTATGTGGGAGATGAGCCCACTGTTGTGTGAAAACGTTTTAGCCTGAGACATGTGGTGAATAATAACTAAGAAAAAGGTCAGGGAGGAAAGGAGGGCAGACAGAAAAGAAAGACACCGAATATATGTAGGAACAGCTGAGTGACAGAGCGACCTACAGACACAAATATACACCTGAGTAATGATGCAGGTTCATACATACACACAAACGTAAAGAAAGTGAGAGATATATTCCACTGCTAGAAGCAACCTTTCACACATAGATATGGTAAATGGACTGCATTTATATAGCACTTTTCTAGTCTTCCGACCGCTCAAAGCGCTGTACAGTACATGCCACATTCACACACACACATTCATATGCTGATGGAACAGCCTTTGGGAGCAATTTGGCTTTCAGTATCTTGCTCAAGGACACTTCAACATGTGGATTGGAGAGGCCGTGGATTCAACCGCCAATCTTCCGATTAATGGATGTCCCCCTCTACCTCTGAGCCACAGCCACCCACATAGCCAACTTTTCTTGTAAGAGACCCATTACCTAAAGTGCAAATATAAACAAAGATGCCATGAAAGAGAAATAACTGAATAACAGTGTACTGTCTATATAATACACAAAAAACATTCTCTCTCTGTTACAGCACACAGGAGTCCCACATTACCTCAGAGCTCCACAGCACTTCTGTATTTATTTGGGTTTTTTATTTATTTTTTGTATTCCTCTCATGCCTCCCTTAAGTTCATACCTCACTCAAGGCCAGACAACAACACATTAATCTTGTTTGTTTCCAAGCAGACACTTGGACGGAGAGGGCAGTTGGGGGCTCTGGTGAATTTGTCTCGTCTGACTCAGAGTCTCTTCACTGCACTCATGGATCCCATTCTGAGTCATGCTCGCTGCAAAACCTTGCAGACTGTCACTGTCCAAGGCATGCACCCAAATCACAAAACGCAAAGCTGGCACAAAAACAGAGGACAAAAGATAATTGAATAAACAGAGGGCTGTGGTGATCTCATATGTGAATCACCCTATATAGTGTCCTCCATAGAAGCTTAAGGTGAAAGGAGAGTTTTTGTCTCATTATACTGATGGTCGGAGAATGGACCGTGTTGATTACAGTTGGCTCAAACACAAGGACGCTTAGGTCAGGGTTACTTTAAATCAAGGTCTCAGAGCTTCGAGGATTTGACATTTTTCAAGGAGCACCAATGTGTATAGATTTTGCTGGAGCTTTTGTCCTCTATACTGAACAAGTTATAGTTGAAAAGTCAACCCTTTCAACATAATGTGAAATGCAGCATTAGGATTTTTTGAAAGATAAATCAAATATATCAGATGTAAGGATGCTACATTGGAAACAGCACCCATTTCCAGAACTAGCTTTTGTTGTGTCAAGAAGACAAAGTACTGAGTACTTATCTAAACAAATGTCTTGGCTGTGACACTCACAAAAGATGAATTCCTGCCAGAGTTAAGTGCCTAAACTACAATTTGGCTCAGTCCTCAAAGTGGAGGGTAGATTACTAAGATAAACAAAGATAGCAGAAGGGAAATTAATTCAAGCCTATGGGACAAAAATATTCCACAGACATAAATATTTTATGAATTGGAAGTACATAAAGGTCTTCCACACAAGTATATCTGAACTTAATGATTCATTTTATGTACATTGAGTGGGTGTTAAAAGCATGACGTGCACAAGGGTCACATGGCACACCAACAAGCACCAATTTCCTCTCATGGCCTCTTATTTTGCAAACATAAGTTGTATCTTCCGCTGTTACTCTGAATGTTGAGATTGTTTTGTGGTTCAATATTAAAAAGATAGAAAAATCTCTTTTAAAGCGGCCTATATTTCAGCTTCATACTACAATGTCTAGCCGGTAATGCAACCAAATGAAGTGTAACATGACACACAAGACAGGAAACCCAAGACATTTTAAAAGGAATAGCTGGACATTTTTGGACATATTACTTTATTGGCTTTGTGCTGAGAGTTATATGAGGAGATCAATACCACTTTCATGTCTGTACGCTCTATGACAGTGGGTTAGCAATGAGCTTAGCTTAGCATGACGCCTGGGAGCCAGGGGTTTCCCTGTAAAAACCACAACGCTGTTCTTACATTTTAGTTTGTGTACGGATTAAACTAATGAGATATGGCTTGTTAATTAGTGAACTTTAGAGGTGCTAGTAGGTGTATTTTTGAACTTCAGACAAGGTCAGGTTAGATGTCTAACCCTGGTAAGCTATAGATCCACACCTGATGCACAGACATGAGGGTGGTACCAAAAGTATCTTCTCATCTACAGTAAATCTTGGCAAGGAAACCAATAAGTGTACTTCCCAAAATGTCAAACTATTCCTTTAATTACTTTATTCCTTCACTTTGTCTCTTAGTAAGGTAGTACTTTCTAGCTGGCAACAGAAAACCTTGGGCTCTGGGAACTTCTGATGGACATTTTTCTGTATTTTGTTTGACATTTCATTGATTAAATAATTAAATTAATTTGATGTAAATAATCTAATAGAAGTAATCAATGGGTTAAATAATTACAAAGATAATCATTGGCTACAGCCCAATCTGCAACCATACTGAGCCAAACGGAATGACACAATTTTTGATAACTGAACCTTTGTTACTTTCATCACTCCAGTGTCACTTCAGTTTCAGTCCCTTGAACCATTAAAATTAGAAGAAACATAACCATTAAAACAGGGACATTCGTGTAATAGGTGTCTTTATTCAGTTCTTCTTCTAATTCTATTTTGCAAATTGACAACAGCGAATATTGATTTATGATTTACTGGCTTGTCAGTGTTGCACTGTGAGACCGGTAATGACGTCAACGCAGAACACAGCCAACCTTGCATCAGGTTAATTAGTTGTGCTGCTCCCTCAAGTGCCTGAAAAGCAGAATTAACAGACCTTTGTACCGTACCATGTGACCAATCAATTTGTACATGGTTTTAGTTCAAACAGATGTTCTATTCTCCTTTGAAATTCAAGAAACACACTTACTAAAAGAGCAATGACAATGACGTCTGAAAAGTTTTTTTTTTCACAGCCGGAGGAGGAATAGAAACACTGGTTCATTGGGTAGATGCACTGAGCTGGAAGCTGTACCATTAGAAAGGCAATGAAAAGGGCTATCAAATCATCCATGTTCTTATTATGTCGCTTCTGCATTATGTTAACTTCTCATTCAGGATTTATCTATTCCATGTTGTGGCAAAGAGAAATATACCTTATTTAGATATCTGTACATCAAGATGCTTTTTCTTCTTCTTCTTATACCGGCAACAATATTTTTAACAATATTTTACTTCTGTCAATCTGTGGGAGGTGGTGATGGTTGGGAGGGTGTTTTAATAAATCAACCCTATGATTGGTTGGCAGCTCAAAATATGCACCTCACCTCATTTTCTTTATTCCGTAACTTTCTCTTCATGACTAGATTTTGCAATAGATTTTGCATGACAACTATAATTTAAAAAACAAAGCATAATTAACTTAAATTAGCTGAGGTTATGAATACCAGAGGATCTTGCTAAACAAGATTTCCAATATGAAATGGTCTAATTTGATATTTATTTCACCAATACCTTGAATGTGCTCTTCTCATTTTTGCCTCATTATTCTACATTCTCATTCAAATTATTCACTGGCAGGGGGCAGACCAAAAATTTCCAGCAGCGCCTATTAGTCATATTGCAGTGGCTTATCAGAATAATTCTATAGCCTAAAGCTTTGTAATCCAGTCTCTCAAGTGGTTAAGGGGTGGCTTCTGCACTGAGTCCACTGCCACTGTTAACCTAATAGAAGCTTGGATGACAGTTTCATCTTAATATCGAGTAATGATAATGTGTCACAAAATAAAAGGGCAAGTAATTTACAACAACTTATTGCGTGGAGTGTATAGAGTTGCAGTCAGTATGTGAGTGATGCTTTGTTGGAATTTTATTTTGTCCCACCCAGTAGTTTTTTCCCCACATTATATGTTATTGAAAATATCAATAAAAAGGAGAGTGACTGTGTCAGAGAGTGGGTAGTATCTCCCAAACAGGCCTTCTCAGGTTCACCTCTCCTCAACAATTTCTCTGAACCATATGGAGGTGGTAGATGGATCATCATTCTTCCACGTCACAGCAATACATTTATTTTGAAATAAATTTTAATTAATTGTGCTTCATGCCTTGTGTCCCGAGGCAATACTGATGAGTAGGATAAGTCTCGGTACTCAAGGTACTGTATATCAACACCTTATAAATTCTTGATTAGTTTTTCACAATTCCAAAACATTTGTATGAGGGTACCCGTCTCTCTTTAACACCTACAGTACACATTTTTTAAAATATTGTTATTGATCCTGTGGAGTCTGTTTACGTATTAAAACCCATTCTCAGTAAGTAAATTCACTTAGCCTTAACCATTAGACTTCCATTACAAATAAAATTCAGCATTCTATTATATATTAAGGATAAAATACCTCTGGAATATCTTATCTTCTTAATGTCCTATCTTCTGTTTACGATTAAATTAGGGGGGTTCATGACTGAGATGGGTGTCCACCCAGAAGTGAGCAAATGTGGTGTCTAATCTATAAATACTTAAAAAAAATGAGTTGGAGTCTATTAGGTCACACCCAATAGTTTGTCTCAATACTGCAGTGCCTAAATAAAGTGTTGTCAAAGTCTGATCCTATTGTCTGTTGAGTTTAATTCATCAGCAGCACTGATAAAACATTTCTAAGTGGGCATTCAGTGCAAAAACAGCCCTGTTAAAACAACACAGGGGGCTGTGTTGGTGAGTGCATGTTGTTTCATGTACTGGCGAGAGATGAAATACCAGGAAGTCCCATTTGAGTAACGGATCAGTGAATTTGAAGGAACCATAATACTGCACAATGGTTTGTAAAACTCACATACAGGATTTTAAAAATCTGGAAATTGTTGCAACGATTGTGAGGTAAATGGTAGGAACACCTGACACAGTAATCTACCAGGAATGTGCGCTGGCATGTATGTTATTGGCCAAAGCAGCACCCTGCCGGATGATGTCGTTGCTCTGTTTTGCCGGAGCCCTCTCCGTTGGCACCCATGCTGCACTGCCAGACTGCCCCCATTCAAATGAAGGAGGGGGCTGCGTTTTTTCATGCAGGGCTGATGTTGGTCTGAACGCGGCCTGACTGATGAAAAAACAAGGCTGAGTCAACAAGTTGGCAGCCATGCTAATGGCTCTGTGAGGCTGTACTTAGGCACAGTGCAGCTGATATTAACTAGGTGTAATGTTTAACATGTTCACCATCTTAGTTTAGCATGTTAGCATGCTAACATTTTCTAAACAAAATACAGCTGAGTTTGATGGGAATATCATTAGTTTTGCAGGTATTTGGTTGTAAACCAACTTATTGGAAAATTATAGATTTGACCCGATGATGGCACTAGATGAGAAGCCAGAGGATCAAAGTTATTACAATTTACCCTGAAGAGGACATGAATGGTTTTACCTTAATGTTAAAAGTGAACCTCGTGGTGGTGCTACAGAACAAGTCAAGGGATCATCAAAATCATTAGGATACATTGTCTGGGTGCCATTTTGTGCCAATTCATTTGACTGGTACTGACAGATTTTGCTATATTTTACAGGATAAGTAAAAACTGTGACCTGCTGGTGGTGCTAGGGGATCATCACAGTCATTAGGGTTAATCCTCTGTGGACCATGATATCTGTACAAAATGTCAATGCGATTCATTTGAAATTTATATTTATTTATATAAATATTTCAGGTTGGACCAAATTGGTGGACTGACCAACCAACAACTGACACTGTCATCCCTCGAGCCATGCTACGAGCATGCCGAAAAATGCATTGACTTATTGACATCCACGATGCCTTTATGATCTGATGGAAACTGACTGCACTCATGCTCATGTTCCTCTCGTTCTGATCATTTCCTGCCACTGTCATCTCTAATAAGTCACATAAAGGTGCAGTGTGTAGAATTTAGTGGCATCTAGCAGAACGGACTTGGCAGAAATAAAATAATTTTCATAAGTATGTTTTCATTAGTGTATAATTAGGGCTGGGCAATATAGACAAAATCAAATATCATGATATTTTTGACCAAATACCTCGATGAAAATATTGACAATACTGTAGGGATGACTATTGGTGCTTTCACAAAATATTTACAAAATGAGATTTTTGATAAATAATCATCAGTAATGTGGATATAATGACTAAGTGGGTAAAGGCAAATAATTGAACAGCTGGAACAGTCCAGTAAGTTAAGAAAATTACATCACTTTAATGTAATGCAGCCTTTAAAACCAGGAAATGACAACACTTATGCCATGTCACAATATTACAATATCCAAAATCTAAGACAATATCTAATCTCATATCATGATATTGATATGATATCGATATATTGCACAGCCCAATATATAATCCCATGAGAGTAAGAATTGTTGTGTTTTCATTACCTAGTCATTGGAATGAGCCTTTTATATCTACATAGGGGGCAGGTCCTCTTCCACGGAGCCCGCCCTATTGCACCGCCATGTTTCTACAGTTGCCCAGAGTGGACAAACCAAACACTAGAGAGGGCCTTTTGCGTTTTTTGTGGCCACCATAGGTTCTCCTACACTCTTGACAGGGAGGGGTGAGGGGTGAGGGGTTGCAATCTGTAACCTCACCACTAGATGCCACTAAATCCTACACACCGGTCCTTTAAAGGGGCTTCATACTGCAGTGGATGGGACCGGCTGTGACAGTTTATCTAAATGTGTCAGAGCGAGCGGGCCAGAGAAGGGCCAGGACCCTGTGCCAAGGTATTAATATGACAGCATTGCTCTTTATGGTTTTCTGACAGCCCTGCAGCCTTGGCACAACTCAGCGAGTGAGCCCACGCTCCCTTAAGAGGCTTTTCCATGACTGTCAGTCTGGGAGCAGCTGGGCTTCAAGCAAACTGCATGGGTGGGTATAAAAGTAAGATGACACAGCGCTTCAGGTGTAGTTTAAATGCTCTCTACCGGGATGAAATTTACGGTGTGACCCAAGCCAACACTTTATTTTCTTAAGTGGCTTTCCAATTCATTTTGGACCCTTGAATTCAGTACAGTCACCTAAGAAATCTCATTCCTGTGGCACATTATGCACATTTTGTCATTTTCAATGCATACAAACATTATCATTAATTACCAGTGGCACAGCAGCAGCAGGTGCTTACTGAGAACAATCATAACTTGTTCATGGCTGAGTGCAGCTCCATTTTCTGCACTGTGAACTATTAGGGCCGTGATGAAAGATGGTCATAAACTGTCTAGTCTCTTCTAGTAACACAAATTGCAACCGTAGTTTTTCTCACTACTTCACAAGCACATCCTGCAATATTAATATTCTATTAAAATTCTATTCTCTTTTATATTCAGAGAAATTCTTTCAAATGTCAAATTAGATCAATAGCTACCACGACACTGGTGGTTGTCGCATCCACACATATTCAACAGATTGCCAGTTTTCTCTCTTCCAGGTTCTGATTACCATCTTTACAATCACGGATCAAGAGATTTGTGTATACATGCAGTACATACACAGACATACTGTACACACAAAACTGCAAAAATGTGCTGCTCTATATGAGTAGGCTGTGAAAAGTGATTTGGGAAAACCAACTACTTACATGCATGATTCATATGTGTACAGGTGAATGATCCAAAGTGTAGAAACAAATCAATGTATAGGCGATACGTATAGCAGGAAAGTAGTGAGTTAGGTTGGATAGAGGAAATGGGGTGGGGAGTGGTACTTTGAGTCATCAGTGACACTCAGAGCTTGCCAGTATTATGCTGATCCCTCTCGCTTTCTCCCTCTCTTTCTCTCTCTCTCTCTCTCTCTCTCTCTCTCTATGGCTGGCCTGCCGTCACTGTGGGCTTTTCGTTCTACATCAGTGGGTTTCAGTACATCTCTACAATGATGAGTGCATATGCTGTGTGAGAGAATCTGTGCATGTCCACCAGGCTGGATGTGTGTAAGTGTGTGTCACTGAAGAGTAGGAGGATACCTTAACCGGACTTTTCATTGTGAGCCTGATACAGGTCCAGTGCTCCCCCCCCTCTCTCTCCCTCTTTCTCTCTGTCTGTCTCCTGCTCTGTCCCCCTCTCTGTCTCCCTCTCAGTGGCTGTCCAAGCTCCTCTCCTCTGTGTCCTGCTCTTCACCGGGCCTCCATGAGTTTAACTGACAAGCTATTCCTCCCTAGAAGGTAAGCAGCACAACAGTGGGGTGTCTGGTCTGTTTCTAGTGCAATGCAAAGAGATTAGACAATAACAAAAAGGGGGATCATTGGTGATGACGCATTTCTTTCATCTTCCAGATTTTGCTGATGTTGTTTTCAGTGGTTGCCTGCAATGTATAATGAAATATAGAGGCTGATATGACTCAAAATATTTATACTACATTTAATTCTGTGTCTTAATAGTATTTCTTTCTTCACTTTTATTTTCTGTGCAAAGGTCTAATAGTTTATTCTGACTTGCAGTGATGGTTATCTTACAATTTTCCCTCTAAAGTAATAATATCTGGTTGTGTTAGAGAATTTACTGAAGGACATTCAGTCAAGGTTCAATTCAAATACTATCTCAAGGAAGTGAAAACAGATTGTGCTGGCTGTAATGCTGATGAGATGAAGGCACAGACATCACAGGCAACTTGTGGGATCTCCGGCAGGATTAGTGATGAGATTACTGATCCCCCTTCTCTGTAAAAATTACTGCTTTTCTCTATTTTTTTAAGTCAAAGTTGTAATCGTTGCTTCACTGACCATTTTCAAGACAGCCTGCCGACTTGATCTCAAGCTGCTTGCCACAAATTATTCTCCTGTACATGTATGCCTGCATGCATCCATGCACTGCCTATTGTTGATGTGGTTGAATGCACGGATATATGTGAGTGACGACTCATTTGTTTGTGGGTGTTCACTCTGGTACAGAAAATCCATATTTGTTGACAATGACCGATTATGATGCCAGAGTATGATGTCTTTCTATTGGATACAACATGATTTAACAAAGTGACTGACCTTCAACCAAAAATCAGAGTCAAAGGCAAATAAAGAAAAACAACTGTCTAAACATTTACCCATCACTGACACAGATATATTTGCTTTCCCATACTCATACTCTGATTATGTAATATGGTTGTGTCATGAAGTGGAGGCAGTTGTGGCGGATTGATGATGACATACTAGGGTGGCAGAATTGCATTTATTTATTTTGCGTTCCTTCAAAGCTGCTGTCTTTCTCATAGACATGGAGATCAGACATGGAGATCAGACAAACCTACAGATTACTTGTCATGCTGTCAAAAGCAGTTAATTTAAGATAGATAAATCTAAGATCAGAGTTTTCTTTATGTATCTTATATTAAAATCTGGATTGTTGATTAAGCATCCAAGTAATCAAAGAATGAAAAATAATCCAATTAATCCCAAAGACATGTCAAATGACCATTTGCATCATCTGCACCAGACCTTTGGTGATAAATTGTCTCTATGACAATCTGATGAATAAGAGTCTCCCATCTCTAGAACCACATCTGTGCCAGCACTGCCCTACGATCAATCAGATACTTGTAAGTACAAAGGTAATTAAGCATGAAAATGACAAGGGTATGTGGACAAACCTCTGCAGAAAAAAAAAACAGAAATTACAAATAGTTTTTAATCCTCCTCTCTATTTTAAAGTTAATTTTCTTGTTTACTTGTGAGAAATTGTCTGCAAATGTATTGACTGTTAAGTTCCCTATCTGCTGCATGCAAAAGCCACATGTTAAAGGATATTGTGCAAGAAAAGCAAAAAAAAACCCCAAACACGAATCGACGTTTACAGGCTCAAAACATTCTGTATGTTACATGACACAAATCATGTCAAACACATGTACAGTCAACAGGTGACGACTGATTCGTGGTCAGATAACTGCCATGCTGGACATTTTAAATACATTGTTAGGTGCACATTGTACAATCTAATTAGTCTCCACAGTCATTACATAAGATATGTCACATCATGCTGTGCAAAGTTTGAAAGAGTTGCCTCCAACCACTCTGTCATGCTGCTAAAACACAGTGTAAATATTGTACTGTGATGGCAATCACTTGTCACTGTCAGTCACTCTCAGATGAGGAGGCAGTTTACACCCAGCGAGGGTAAATCCAGTCTACTTCAATCTCACAAAGGTCTCACAAAGTCCTCAGGCGACGTGCCGCACAGCATACTGTGTGTCATACATGTTAAAGTGAAGGCTCGCTTTTAAATATTGCACTATTGAGTGAACCACAAGCTTAGTAAAATACCAACAATTTTTGCACAAAAACATAGACATTTGTGTCTGACTGTGACTGCTATAAAACGAACTCTACACATGGAGTAAAATGAGCAAATGCTGTGAGGGTAATTGCAACATCAAAACATCAAAATGAGCAGCTGAATGGCTCTTCCTATGACAACAGAATTTATTTACCACCATGTTTTTAAGATATAAGAGCATAAGTAATAGAAAAATGTATATTTCTTTGAAATGCACCAATGAAAATGCTCAAGGGTCAAAGCAGGTTTATCAACCCAAGCATACAAGATACAATGTGACACTTTGAGATTCAAAAACACAAAAATTTTATGATTCATAATGTCACAGGCACAAACACTGAGAGTTGGGTGTAAATGTAACGTCACAATGATGGTGCACTGGAATGAGTTTTTCCTAAAGATAAAATCAGTAATACCAAGGCCAACATTATTTTACTGTACGTGAAAGATGGAGGATGGCAATGTCAGATAATACTGAAGAAAACTGAAAAGTCTGATTTAATTTGGTTTCTGTTTCAGGAACAAAAATACAGATGAAGAACCTCAAGAGTTTCATTATATTTAAAGGTCAGATTGAGCTATGCCACTGGCAGCCAGTCTCAGAACACCATGCAGATACAGACACTTTAATTGTCACTGCTCATGAGCTCATGCATGGGGTCCCTTTGCTGTTGCGCTAAGACACCCTGACATGCCTGCCAGCATTTAAATGGCTGCTTATCTTCTCTGACTACAGACATCTAATGGTTTTGAGTGACACTCCTAGTTTTCAGCAGCATCACGTGAATCTCACAGTTTTCATGACATGCAGCAGGGAATCTTGTCACAAACCTACAGATTACTTGTCATGCTGTCAAAAGCAGTTAATTTAAGATAGATAAATCTAAATATTTTCCTCATTAAATTACACAATCACCTGAGGTTGGCATTGCATAGAGACAGCAAACTTCTATGAAATGGGTCATGGCAGGAAAGGATGAGGTGCATTATTATGTGGTACATAAGCCAAGTCAGCAGGAGATATACTGTACGGATTGCTTCCTACATCATCATCCAGAGGTCAGTGTCCCTGTTCCTGTCTCAAAGGCGTCCAGTTAATCACAGCTGAACAGAAGAGTTATTCAGCCAGGCTCAGAGACATGATAACAGTAGTGTCACAGCTCAGCCATTCTCAAAATACTCAATCTGTCAGAGCGGACCGAAGGTACAGTTCAGCTAGTTAAGCTCTTCCCGGCTCTTTCTGTTTACCTCCTCCCTCTCGCTTTTACACTTGCATGGCTGAGGGTCGTCTTAGTTTTGTCCCTCTGGTTACATAAACAGCCGTAGAGATACATTTGATGGTGATGTCACATACACTGTGTGTCTTTGTAATTGTTAATTAGAGGCATTCATTTGTTAAAATGTAAAATTCAAAAGGCAATGATGCCTTCCAAATTATACCGTATGGGGTGGTAAACAAAAACAAAAAAAAATCAAGGGAAATACTGCTCACTCAGGCTTAGTGGAGGTAGTGGAGCATTAAGACCCACAAACTTGAGAGAGAGAGAAGCATCCATATACTCAGATCTGTCCAAAAGTGGTTTTGATTGATGCATTTGATTGATCCAGGCATGACTGTTTCTGACCAAAAGCTTGCAGGAGATCAAATGTCTTTTGCACAGATCTGAGTGGACAGATGTTTCTCTCTCAAGTCTGCTTGTGCAGGATGGTAATAGTTATCCAGGAAACATCCATTTGCAAATTGTGAAATACTTTTGTCATCATGTAATTAAACAGCTGTGTATTTGATGTTTGAGAATACAAAATATGCTTTAGGTACAAGACGGGTGACAAATGAAAGGAAAAACCAACATAAAGTGTCTTAGTAAGGTGTTGGGCCACCACATGCCACTAGAACAGCTTCAATGCACCTTGGCACTGATTCTAAAAGTCTCTGGATGCTTCTGGAGGGATGAACACCATTCTTCCAAAAGATATTCCCTCATTTGGTGTTTTGATGATGGTGGTCCAAAACCTCCCATAGGTTTTCAACTGGGTTGAGATCTGGTGACTGCGAAGGCCATAGCATATGATTCACATCATTTTCATACTCATCAAACTATTCAGTGACCCCTCCTGCCCTATGGATGGAGGCATTGTCATCCTGGCAGAGATCACTCCCATCAGGATAAAAATGTTTCATCATAGGATAAAGGTTATCACTCAGAACAAATTGGTATTGATTTGCAGTGACCCTTTCCTCTAAGGGGACAAGTGGACCAAAACGATGTCAGCAAAATGCCCCCCACAACATAACAGAGCAACCAGATCCCCTCACTTTAGGGGTCAAGCATTCAGGCCACACATGCACTTGCCCATTTGTCAAGAATATGGTGAAGGATGACTCATCTGACAATATCACTTTTTTCCACATCTCTGCAGACCAGTGCCTACGGTTTTTGCACCAATGAACTCTCAAATGTGCATTCATCTTTGTAATTGGGGGTTTATGCACTGCAACCCTACTATTATATTCCTCTCTATGTAACTGTCAATGGACTGTTCTTGCTGACGCAGCCTGATCTCGTCCTGCATTGACATTCTCAGTCATCCTAGGAAGAGTCGCTCTTCTGTTTTTCCTTCATATCACACTAATGCACAAGCGTCACGGTCATCAAATGTGCGTTGTCAACCACAATTTCCGACCCTGTTTACTGATGTTTTCCCCATAAATCTAAATGCAGATGTAACTGTAGTGACTGTTCCTATTGAAAGACCAGCCAGTTGAGCAGTCTTTGTGACTGAAGTTCCTGCCATCTGTGCCCCAACAACGAACCCTCTTTCAAACTCACTTTGATCATTTCCTCTTGCCATCTTGATACATAATAAGAATCAACGGGGCCCGCTTAGTATTTTTTTACATGCCACAGAGCACGACTGGATGTTAATTGCTTAGTTGTACCCTGCAGTGCATCTGTGTGGAAGCATCTGCATTTGTTATGTTTCTCCACTTATTTATTTTTCCTTTAATTTGTCACCTGTCTATATATTGTCTGATATTTGTTCTTTAGATATACACATAATATTAAGATGAGAAAAAGAGATATAAATATACATGAAGACACAAAGAGAAAAATAAGAGTCACATGCAGCCTATTAAACATTGCATTCTAAATGGTTTTGCATATCTGCCAACATGTACATCAATACTTATAAATCTGTGACAAACCAATATTGGCTGTATTGAAAAATACGCCAGTATTGGTTTGTGGTCTGGCAAGTTAATTTTACAGCAGACATGTTTTATTGATGTGATCCTTCATTTGCTGACACAATAGTGAAGTTCTTGCATTTGAGAGGCATTAAAACCGGCCATAACTACTTTCTCTGCTGAGTCTCCGCTACTCAGACTGACTGGACGTTTCGTCATCGACTGGCGGGCTGACTTGCATACTAATGAAGCTTTATTTTTTATCCTGTGTGATTGGCTAAGTCCTTGAGAGTCAATGTTGCCTCGGAATCAGCCCTAATAGCATTCCAAGTATTGCTCCAGATTCATCCCTGCACAGTGCTTTCCTCTCCGATTTCCATTTCCATTTTATTTTTCATTCTTCTATCGAGCCGAGTGATGCTCTGAATAGCAATCATCTTCTTGTTTGCAGATAGCTGGGCAAGAAGATACTGATTACCTAGATTACGAGTCTGGCTCATAACAAGGAGCATGAGTTCCTCTGACATGCTTCAACTGATATGAAGACACTTTTACAATTCTTCGAACAACCTATTAGGTTAATTTATTAGCTCTGAAGTGTCTGGGCACCTGTCTTCTTGGGCACCTGTCAGCTCTCCGTCATGGACGAGTGAACACACCCTTACCTCTGCTCATTAAATATCTCTTCTTCCAGTTCATGTGTCTGTGTTGCATTTGCATGTGTCTCTCTGTGTGCAAGCTTACATCATGTGTAAACATGTGTTCGCTGGAGACAAAACTGCAATCTCCCTATCTTTTTTCCAAACAAATTTGAGCATGTTATCTTAATCACCATTGTTTCGTTTTGTTCTCTGGCTCTCAATCTCTCATCTCCTACTCCTGCTGTAAATCCTGGAGGGTACGGTCTTTCTAATTCTTTCCATCTGTCAATCCTACTTTGTATAATATTTCTATTTATTACAACTCATCCTAATCTTCTGCAGAGGATTATTTTTTATTTAAAAAAGGCTTTTTCATCTATCTCTTCATCTGCTCCGGCACGGTCTTCATGCATCTGTGCAATAAAGCCTGTAAGAAAGCAGAGCTCACAGTACAGACAATATCTAACCATATTTGGTTTGATTTATTGAGATCAGGCAGTGAGGTCATAGTTTTTGCTGCTTTACTACTTCGGTAAACTTTGCTTTCTAAGTAATTCCATCCAAGTCTAAAAGAACATCAGTGCAGTATCGAGTTTGGGTCTATTCTTCAAACATTACAACATTATTGACAATTGACTGGTCTGTGTGCTTATGTTAACAACATTCTAGATGGGAAATGCTTCGGACACATCTGCCGTGTTTGCCTCCACCATCTCCAAGGAGCACGACATCCTCATGGGTTCACTCTACAGCATATTTTGTAAGTCCAAACAACCAGCCAATCTCGCTGACTCCATACATGTATAACAAATCCCTGCAGGAGCACAATCTCTAGCCAGACTCGATCTCTTTTTCCAGGTGTACTGTCCCTCATGGGCAACTGTATTCTGCTACTTGTTGCATATCACAAGCGGTCGACCTTGAAGCCAGCAGAGTTCTTTATCATCAATCTCTCTATCAGTGACCTTGGGATGACGCTCTCTTTATTCCCACTGGCAATACCATCAGCTTTTTTACACAGGTATCTTATATTGCTCCCTTTCCTCTATCTTTCTATACTATTTAATCCATGTTAGGTAACATCAACTGCTGAAATAATTAATTGATGAATTAATTAGTCTATCACCATAAAACTAACCCTTTTCTTCAAGCAAAAACGCCAACAATTGTCTGGTTCCAGCCTCTCACTTGTGAGGATTTTCTGCTTTTGTGTTTTTTATAGCACAGTAAACATAATATGTTTGGGTTTTGGACTGTTGGTCAGACAACACAAGCTTTCTGAAATTGTCACCTTGAGCTTTGCGAAACTGTGACTGGCATCTTTCACAACTGTCTGACATTTGAAAGACCAGACAATCAATCAATTCATCAAGGACATAATAGGCAGATTAATAGATAATGAAAATAATTGTTATTTGCAGTCCTAGTCTCCATCTCATTTCCCCTTTCTTCCTTTATCTGTATACAGGTGGCTGTTTGGAGAAATTATCTGTCAGTTCTATGCAATGTGTGGAGTACTGTTTGGTCTATGCAGCCTGACCAATCTCACAGCCCTTTCCTTAGTGTGCTGCCTTAAAGTCTGCTTCCCTAATCATGGTGAGAGGATAATCAATTATGATTAGTATAATGTTGCCAACAGAACTGTGTCAAAAAAAGACCACAATGCAAAACTGCAAAGCATCTCTTTCTATCTCCTGTCTGACCAGGTAACAAGTTCTCCTCATCACATGCCCGCCTCCTGGTGGCTGGAGTGTGGTGTTACGCATCTGTGTTTGCTGTAGGGCCCTTGGCACAGTGGGGACATTACAGTCCTGAACCTTACGGCACAGCCTGCTGCATTGACTGGCATGCACCCAACCACGAGCTTTCAGCTTTGTCTTACATTGTCTGCCTTTTTGTCTTTTGCTATGCACTGCCCTGCACCATCATTTTCCTCTCCTACACTTTTATTCTGCTGACAGTGAGAGGGTCACGTCAGGCCGTCCAGCAGCATGTGTCACCACAGACCAAGGCCACCAATGCACACACTCTCATTGTCAAGGTTAGAGGACATAACTATCACTTCAGCACCAGTGATGTCAGGTTTTGCAGTATTTGAGTAAGATAGGATACAGTATTATCTAAATTTAATTATTCATTATGAAATGCTTTCTGTGTGTGTGCAATCACAAATAAGGGAATGGTACTAAAGATATTTGTATCTACACCATTTATGTTCATTTATGTTTGACACTTGTCACTGATATGAAACAAAGAAAATCTTTTGCATGTCTGTATGTTCTTGCGGTATGTGTCCATGTATGAGTGTCTGCCTCTGTGTGTGTGTGTGTGTGTGAATGTCTCTTCTCCATAGCTGTCAGTAGCAGTGTGTATAGGCTTCCTGGTTGCCTGGACTCCATATGCTGTCGTGGCCATGTGGGCAGCGTTCGGAGATGCCACGCGGGTTCCCCCTGCTGCATTCGCCCTGGCCGCCGTGTTTGCCAAGTCTTCCACAATCTACAACCCTATGGTTTACCTGCTGTGTAAGCCCAACTTTCGCGAGTGTCTCTACAGAGACACGTCTATGTTAAGACAGAGGATCTACAGGGGGAGTCCACAGTCAGATCCAAAAGAACGTTTCGGATACACCTCACAGCGCAACAAAGACATGAGCGTTTCCACTCGCCTCTCAAATGGACAGCAGGAGAGCTACGGGCCATGTCTGCAGTGCACTGACAATGCAGCGCTGTGTCATGTGACGACACCCCAAAGGACTGCCTGCATCCTGACTGGATCCACCTACAAAGAGGTGACAGTTAGCCAGCTCTCAGCCAAACCACAGGCCGATTTACTCTAGTGGTACAACCTCCTTCTCTCATGAAGCAAACAAGACAGGACAAGTGCTCAAAAAGACAGAGAGATTACTGGGCAAGGACAGCAAAACAACAAAGGGTCTGAACAAATCAGTGTGCAAGTTTTTACGAGTGTGTGTCACAAAGACTTATAGACTTATAGACTATAGCATGACAACACCTCAGGCTTGCAAGGGCCTTCCATGGCATCCCTCCTGAAAGTCTTCCCTCATAAACGGATTCTTCATTGTGAAATGCTTGAGATTCCAAAAATCCACAATTGATCTAGGAAGATTTTCAGCTGAAATTTATACCTCTAATGTTTTGACACCTACTTCTGTGTCAGCTTGTTTCCTGTTTCATTTTAATGTACAATAATTAAACTGGATTCTGAAGGAGCAGGTAACAAGACAGGAAGACACCTGCTAGCATCAAGGTTAATTAGGCCTTTGTATGACATTTTAAAGCAGCTCATCATGTTTTGCATAAAACAGGAGCATACTATTTAATGTGAGGATAACTGGTCAGTTCAAACAAAACAAATTATGGGAAAACAAATATGTAGAATTGTTGTAATGGATTTTAAAGGAGATGAAGATATGGTTTAGGCTCCTTCTATGAAAACAAGACTAATGGGTTAATATGTAACCATTAAAAAAAAGATTTGTTTGGGGTTTTTCACAAAGAGAAGGTGTATGACTGTTGTATGTATGCCTACACCCAGGTGGTGATAATGTCAAAGTGATACTCACTCCAAAATGACCAAGTATTCACCCCCTGTAGGCTTGAATGTTTTTACAGACATTTTGACTTTGTCACCGCTGGAATTCATTGTAACAGAGACACAAAACTAAACTGGCAGCTGCTGTTTTCAGTCAAGAATGAAACTACCAACTTCTAACAGCCACTTTTCAACCCTACAGTGGCTGAATATGTGATGCTAAAAAGACAGATTTATGTATGTGTATCATTTTAATGAAGAGGTGCGTATGAAACTCCACTGTGCCACGTAGCCTGCAGTCATCCTCCCAACTGTAGACAGACAAAACAAGTTGAGTTTGTACTAATTTGGACACTGACGAACACTGGGACAACAGGTCAATTTCATCTCATGTTTTTAATTATGATATAAAATTTGAATTTTATTTAGTGAAAACCACCCCAAGTCGCTCTCTTTCTTATGGAGGCTTCTTTAACTCTTACATTCTTCAGATCCCCTCAGTTCTAAACTTGATTTTAGCTTGATTAGATCTTGATTGGTAAAATACTAAAGGTAATCCACTCTGTGAAGAAAATACACTTCTTACTAACATGATTGACACACACAACATCTCAAAAAACATCTCAAAATCTAGTTCAGAAAACGGTCAGAGGAACCAAAGGAAGTTCTATTCTTTTCATAGTCATCTAAGTAAAAAAACAGCAAAAAAAAGGGATTTCCAAAGTGTCCCATAGTAGTGAAAATGTTTGAAGCTCGTTTGTTACAAATACTGACTTCTCTAATTGATGTTTTAAACAATTTGTTACTGATGCTTTTGGTTAGCATAAATTGACAGTAGCACACACACCAGTGTCTATAATCTCATATATACATTAGATTATAGATGCTCTTGTGTTTGTCTTCTGCTCTTTATTTCCTTCTGCTAATTTATTCAAAGTATCAACTAAACAAAAAAATTAAGCCATAAGTTAGTAACAACCATGTCTGGTCCTGCATGTATCGTTTCCCTAAAAACTAACAACAAAAAATGGTGCTTTGCTATGTTTATTCTGCTTTCCCTTTTTAATGTGGTACTGTGTTGTGTGGCTTCATGTGTGCATATATAGAGAAAACATATTGTACTGTATGTGTTGATATAATCATCAAATTCATGACCATATCAAATGTAAAACCAAATATTGTGCAGCCTTTTTTTATAAATCAAATTAAATTAAAACATTCAAGAATTGTTGTGGTTCTTTTTTTTTCTGGAGAAACAGGAAATTGCATCATTACAATTAAAGTAATTATCTCCTTCTCTGGCACAGGAGCTCTTAAACAATATCTCTTATTGCCAGTAAAAACAACCCCATATTTTAGGATCCATAAAAATGGAGAAAATACACCTACAGCACACCTACTCACTTTAATTATCTGTGAGGAAGTGTTGCTTTGGAAACTATTCATTAACTTGACAGCACACCGGGTTCAAATTCACTGGCAATCTAATTTTCTACAAAGGAGTGTACTGACATTACATTATTATATTGGCGGCACCTTGGTGTGGTCTGTTTAAAATACAACAGTTAGTCTGCAGCACTGTATAGAGGCTGAAACAAATCTACTCTCACTTTTTAAACAACAGTGTTAGTGTTTCACAAGACACATGAATTGAAGAATAAAGACAACCAAAAATGCAAATGTACTGCTTGTAAATATGGTGACAAACATACTTCACTTTGACTAATTAGCTTAATTACCTACAAAAATGTCTTGATTTGTATCCACTTACAGTATTTAATGACTAAACTGTTTGTTCACTGAGCACTCAGAGGTGCAACACTGTCATTCACTAATAGCCTAAATAAAATGTTTTAATTGTTGTTTAACTTGGTAGATTTGGCATGCTTACTCTAAGAAGGCAATCTATTCAAGAGCTGACACACTTCCCATTTAATGTAATACATCGATTTTGGCTTTACCATAAAATGGAAAAGTTTTATCATTTCTTTGTTTGCCACTGAGACGGCTTTTTCGGAGGAGTATCTCTGAGCACACTGACCAAAATCATGATGACAGCAAAGCTACAGCCGGGGGGGTTTGCCAGTACTTTGAGGATAATATGCATGTGCATCCAAAAGCACATATAAGAAAGCCTATCGGGTGTTAAATCTGAGGAATACAAAGTAGACATATTTATATCAGTATAGTGTATCTGCTGAATTGATTTACTTCCATCAGAGCTGAAATGAACTGAAAATGAAAACACCAATGCCAACAGGGAGCCCAAGCAAATATGTGTGAAGGATCGTATTGCAAAGTAATTTATTTTTCCCCACTGTTAAAAAAAAGAGGAGGATAAGCTTTTCACTGGCAACCAATATGGGGAAGCAGTGAGATATAGCCAGAGGAGGAATTAAAGGAGAAATAACTGATATGGCACATACAGTTACATTTAAAGGAACTGGCTGAATAATGCCACATGGGCACCCACACAGTATTTCAATATATATTTAAAACACCATAAACTAAATCTAACATTGCTTTACCATGGCAGGTTTATTGATTACTGTGAGCAGTGTAAGCTGTTATTCTAGAGGCAGAGGACAACTGTGGTAAACACAGTTATAAATATTACCCACTATTGTTTTTGCCATCACAGAATAAGTGAGAGTTTACCCAGCACATCACCCATATATAAAGATTTAATTAAAGAGTCACTTCAGAGATAATGAACAGTGAAAGATGACATTGTACTGCACATCCTCATCCTCATTTGATCTTCCTCTTTACAGTCCGGTTTTCTTTTCCCACCAGTTTCCTTAAAATTCAAGTCTCTTTGTGCTGAGTCACAGGGTTTGAAATCCAGACCATGACTTGCCATACCAGCTGTTCTTGTGCAAACCCACTACCCCAGATACCCAGTTCACACAAAACATAAATGTATTTTGGTGTGTTTAATTCTCAGCCTGAGATCACTGACTCAATTGTGACTCGAGGGCATTTTTTCTTTTAGTGTGTGAGAGACAGAAAGTGAGAGAGTGAGAGATTTAAGGAACATCTCGTGTAGACAGGTTCATCTTAACGTCAAGCCTTCACCCTCCTGTATTAATCAAAATGTAACACATTAAAAACCAACAATTTTTTTGCCTTGGGCTCTGGCAAATTGTGAAGGGGATATTTAGCTATTTTCTGAAATTCTCACTGACCGCCAACTAATATAATTGGAACATTAATCAATAATTGTTGGAGTAGAAACAGCTCTCTGACACAGTTTGTGTGTCATATTTCAAGTCCCCATCCATTCAAAAATATGTTTTTCTTCTTGTCCTACAGTTGAATGTCTGAGCTTCACTGTACAGAATGATGTATGTGCAGAGTTCGACACTAGAAGGCTGTTTTCACATTTATCTGCTGAAAGTGGAAAGTTTCATTGAAAATACGATTTTTAGGGTTGGGCCTCGAGCAGGATTTGTGACATCACAGGTGTTTAGAAGTCAATACTGGTCCAATATATTCAACTGACACACAAGTGTGATGTGGAAACTTGAAGCCTGCAGTGCACAAACACTGAGAATGGACTATACAGTGAAGTAGGAGACGTCTTGTGTTCAGCAGTTAAAAAATTTGCATTTTTATAGATTCTGGAATTTTTAATGAGGGAGAAGGAGTAGAATAACGATTAATGATTTTAACAATATAATTTAACTTTTTTTGTGGAAAACCCATATCAGACAAAAAATTATTATGCAAAGTAGAGTATTTTATATACATCTTAAAACATGTCTGGATGGGATCTTTAAACATTATGACTTATTACTTAAAGCAGGACTGTTGGTTGCATTACTGTAGATTGTACATGTGTTGTGATTGTGACATCTCTTATAAGCAACTTCTGTGTTTTATCTATAACCATTTAATAAGAGGTGAAAATTATGTTACTTATCCAATTGTGACAACATGGGACAGGTTGTTTCTTCCTAGTGTTGCTAGGTCTGCATGTGTCAGTGTGTTGAGGTGGCCAGATGTGTCCAATGCACATTGTCTGTACTTCAGTGACTGACTATGTGCTTATGTCCTGACGCCCTCTAGTGTATACAAACAGAAAAACATGTGGGAACAACTCCCAGCCTACTACCATAAAGCCTAGTGTGTAGGGTGATTTTAAAAAAAGACTGAATAAATCTATCATTCTGATCCCACAATCAATTCTGATATATTTTTAAAGCTCCTATACACAAATAATCAGGTGTTTTCACGTGTTACCTGTTTAGGGATCTTCTGAGGACTGTGCAGGTATGTTCAGACTGTGCTTGGCTGACATCTCCTTCCCTCTCTTGTTGGTTTTGTTGCACCTGTTAGGGCAGGGTAATACCATAGACCTTTATCATTCTTACTGGCACATAGAGTTTGGTGATATCATACAATTCCCAGCATAGCTCCACCCAATCTTCACCTAACTAAAGGTGATCAGTCAGGGTAACTGAAAACACCTGTGTGGCTGTACAGTGCATTTAAAGTGACAGCCTCCACTATTACACACAACTCAAGAGCTGGTTAAATCACTCATTCCTACATTTTGCATTAAGTACATACAACATGCCTGCAGAAAAGGGCTTAGCACTTAAGGAGTTTTTTTATTATTGACTGCTTAAAGGTGAACATTTACTTGCACCTGAGTGCACAAGTGTGAATTTCAACAAGCTGCAGTCACAGGACATTATAGCAAATCTTTCTTGCTGTATTACATGTTTTTCATATAGCAAAATTAAAGCTGTCAGAGATTACGAAATTAGATAAGACTGCTTAAAGAAACTAGAGTTACAAACTGTGGAGATTGGGACACCATAACATACACATAGGTTTATTGTAAATACTCTTGTTAAGGTATCTACTCTTATCAGTAGGGACTGTGAATAGTAAAATGTTTGGAGGGGAAACGTTTGAATCTGAAGCAATCTGCCCAGTTGAGATAAGGTTGGCAGTTAGGTTAATAATTAATAGTCCATTGAGGTGAATCAAAAGACTGAAGACAGCCTTGGTGGCGATCAAATTAACTTACTTTCTTTTGAGGCTAAGTTATACTAACAAATTCACTCAGGAAAACAATTAATTTAAAAAAATGTTCAAGAGTTAAGAATCATGATTTCACACGCCATTCAAATGTTACATAATTATGAGTAGGCAACACTGAGTAACACTGACCTCTATCTTTTTCTTGGGGATACTGTAGTTTGAGCTTCTCTTGTTTCTCTTTGGCCTCATGATGTGAAATTCATAACTTACGACAGTTAAGACACATATTTGTTATCCAGTAGCGAGTAAACATTAAACCGACCAGTTTTTGATAGATGCTAATAGTATTAAAAGACAAATGTTATGGAAATCGTAACATTATCGATAGGAGTAAACGTTAATTTAATGTTATCCTGAGCCAACGGTCAGATTCAAACCGAGTGAAACGGTTCGACTCCCCTAAGGACAAACATTTAACTATCAATATTTTTCGTTTTTCTCGCGCCATTATCTGGTATCGATAATTTAACGACGGTAGAAACTATAGAAAATAATTTAAAGACGATGAAGAGACAGTCGTAAGTTACCAATCTAAAAACTGTTTGTCAATTAGGCGTTATTTTTTCCCACCCGCCTTCCGTGAAGACCCGCCGTACTCTGCTTCTGATTGGCTCTGGCCTTGATGTACATACCTAGCCAACCTATCCCAACGAAGACAACGACTACCAGCCAATCAGAGGTAGAAAAGGGCGGGTCTTTGCAAAATGCGCGTGGGGGAAAAAATCGCGTCAATGACCCTTGCCTTTTTTGGTTCCTCGCGGTGATGTCACGCCCCGAATGTCAAAACGCGGCACTTACAACGTTCAGGTAGGATGCTCTTCTTATGTCGGGTTAGCTAGCTTGGTGCATGTAAATAATTAATTTAATTAAACACTTTATAATTCTACCTAAATTGTGAACTGTTACAAAAACATGCCTTTAATATGTCCCCTTCCGAAAAACTAGTCTGCTTTCTAAGTTACTGTGAGTAAACCAATGACCTCCTTGCTAACGCAGCTAACTTAGCTCGCCGACATTGACCTCAAAGTTTGTTTACGTTCAAGCTCAATTTGGAGTCACATTAACTACACGTCTAAACTCTCTAGTCTGAGCTGAATTGACATTACTGCATGTAGCAGCCACATGGAAGAGGTTAAGTCAATCATTGTTGTGTTTGTCACAGGTGACAGCTAACAGCAGTTTTCCAACATGATGTTCTACACGCAACTCTTCACCTCAAAGCGAGGGTCTCTAGCCAAAATTTGGTTAGCAGCGCACTGGGAGAGGAAACTCACAAAGGCCCATGTATTTGATTGCAATCTGGAAACAACCATCAGAGACATTATTTCCCCTAAGGTAAAACAAAAAATCTCTTTAAAAAGCATCCCACAGATGATGTTCTAATTTAACTTATAAACCAATGTATGAGTGCATGAGAACCATCTGAGATGTGTTTGTGTGTTCTTTTGTAGATGAAAATTGGTTTGCGGACATCTGGCCATCTGCTCCTCGGTGTGGTCCGGATTTACTCCAGAAAAGCAAAATATCTCCTTGCAGATTGCAATGATGCCCTGGTTCAAATTAAAATGGCATTCAGGCCAGGTAACACACCCTGTTGTATTTGTCAGTGGCAACAGTTATTTAAATAGCAGTGAAAAATATAGGCGTTGCAGGCACTGACTGATTGAAATGATAAGTATGGCTGTTCAGAGGTAGGTAAAGTGACAGTTCCAGCCATTTGAATGCATGAATTGAGGGGGAGAATATATCATTTAAAAATACAAGTTACATGGGGTATAATATTTTAACCAGAGCTGTTGTTTTTGTTTACTTTATGTGACAATATGATTGCAAGGATAGCATGATAGTGCAGAAATGAAATCACTGTCATGGTGAATACATTTTACTCATATTTGTATAAACAGTGGTGAATACTTCTCTTAATGAGCACTACCACCAGAGGGTGACATAGTTAACAAGTTATCTTTGGGACAGAAAGTGCTCAGTGCATGGATTTTTTCTGCATTCATGTCATGTACAGTATCACACAGAATAAAAAAACCCAGTACAGAGTGTAGGCATATGTTTCTACTGCTTAAAACAAATCTGTTAACACACCCAACAAGGTTCATTGAACTTCATTGAGATTGAGATTTAATGGTTTAATAAAGCTCTTGTAAAAGTAACCGTAGTTTTTGTTCTTATTCTTTTTTGGGTGCTGTCCTTACCTATTTTAGGTCTAAATGCAATTAAGGTTTTTTTTCTCTTAACGCACCAGGTCAGACAGATATGCCTGTGGAAGGGCTTGAGGCCACAGTAAAAGCAATTACCTTGATCGAAGATTTCACTGCCTTTGATTCCCAGCTGCCACACCCAAGGTACACTCATCTCCTGTTCTCCAGCATGACCCAACTTGCTATTTCTGTACTGTAGTTGTCATTTAAGTCTTTGCTGTTTTAAAGGCACAATCCGTTTTTTTTCACAAATGTAATTGAAACCTTTTTGCGTTTCTGTATCTCTCAAATGAGCATAATTTAAAAACATAGGTTTGTTTTAATACATTTTATTTATAGAGCACTTTTCAAGATACGTTACATATAATGTTGTGTTTTGAGTTCTCAAATCAGATCTAACTGTTTTGATTACATATTGTGCCTTATAGCCTAATAGATGAGTATTATGTGTCTGTCCATACCACGCTCTCCTTAAACTGGGACACCAGTGACATAGATGTCATGGACCACTTTTCACTGAACCAGTGTCGATCAGAGGAAATCACTCTGAAAGAGGATTTTGGAAATGGCTTTCTGAACTTGGCAGAAATCAGTAAGAACCAGTTTGTTCTTATGTTTTGGTGCTTCCTGTTTTTATGTTTTTGTCATTTGCTTTGTTAGTGAAGAGCCTTGTGGTACATTCAACAGTAATTTATTATTACATTTAACTTTTTTACTATAATTAGATTTAAAGGATAAGTCTGGTGATATTCAAGATTTTTATATTGTCAACATGAAAAGACTAAAAACGGCAATTAACTGATCCTAATATTAAGTATTGCCTTTGTAGCCAAAGCCTGATATTCCTTTTTCATAGGAATTGTTGACTATAACAAAAACATAGGGCATCATCAGCCTTATCCTTTTAAGGCAAGGTTTTTTGTGCAGTGGCAACGTCTCTTACTCACTTGGCAAATATTTCCCTTCTTTTGTGTGCTCTGATGGGTAGGAGATGAGTCCCAGAGCCTCCAGAATGGACTGCTGGATATGAGCTTCCACAGCCTGGCTCAACATGGAGACACTTTTGGCGATGAGGATAAAGGATTCGACCTGCTCGGTAGTGATTGTGAATTGATCTGGAACAGTTTTTTCTATATTTTCTTTATGAACAAAAAGAAAACAATCCTTGTGATTTGACTTGCTTTACTGTTGTAGTTGTGGGGCTTAGACACATCAGACTAATCCATCTTACCACATTTCACAGTAAAAATATAATTTTGTCACAGACTGTTGTGAGTTTGAAGAGGAAACAGGCTGCTTCCTTGATGGTGGGTTATTTTGGCCAAAAGGTGTGGCTCTTATGTTTGTATACATGCACCTAAGTTGAAGTGACTCATCTGTAATTGTGGAGGAATTGACTTGAGCAAACCCAGCACACCTGGTTGCTTTGTCCCAATTCAGAGGCGAGATGACAAAGAATTTCATTTCTATTTCAAAGGCTCCACCAAAGTTGGCCAGGAGATGCAGCCCCCTTTTCACCAAATATGGTGGACATAACTGGTGTGTCCTGTGCAGCCTTTAGTATTCAGTACATTTTATATGTGTTAGTAAGTTAGTTGTGAAATGGAGTGTGTAGGTGATCCCAACTCTTTGAGTCAAGAAATATGAGTGTCCTTCATATTTACCAGGTACTAGGTATTTGTAATCAGGTGGCCATTGGTCATTGATGATATGTCATTTGAACTATACCAATGAAGAAGTTACTGCAGGATTTACATAATTGAAGCCAGACTTAAACTCCGCAGCTTGCTCTTCTTAGAAACCCGAACATATTGTGAAGCAGAAGGCATTAGAGGGAAAAATAAATGATATGGTTACTGTATTAACCATCAGCCTGTAAATATTTGCCAGACATCGAGTATGTGTTTGGGTGAGATGTTACAACTTAGATTGTAAACTCTGTAAACTTGCCCCAGTTTCCCAGTGGTGTTTGCATTTTATCAGGGCAATGTCCTGGTCATAAACTGTGAAATTATTGATTTCACAAGTTGCACAAACAGACCATTAGGTGTGGTCTCTGTGACACTAGACTGTCTCATCTGGGGAGAACTTCAGTCCTCTGAGGGACCTGCACTCCTAGGCTGCATCGTTTGGAGGATCCAGCCTCTGAAATGGGATGGAAAGAATAAAGAGCATTTTAGACACAGCATGGTCAGACTGCTTATCAGTTCTTAATAAACAGTGAATGATAACCTGCTAAGAACAAGATTCCTTCTGCACTCATTCTTCAGTGATGTAGTTTGTAGCAGGAAAATCCCACTTCCTGCTACAGATGGCATTCAAATATGAAAACTGTCTTCAGTAAATCTTTATCCCAATGTTGTGCTTTTAGCTGCCTTTTCGTCAACAGTGAGAGTGACCAATTAATTTTTAATGATCCCGTAGACTTTCTGACGAACTCCAGTGATTATCCTGAGTCCACAGACTTCATCCCAGAGGAGCCTAAAAACGAAAATCCAGAGAACTCCAGGTTCAATTACAAGCACGGTAAAAGCTCATCATGATAAATATTTTACAGCGCATTACAGTCATATACTTCCTGTATTTACCTTCCATTAGCATGAATGTAGAACATCCCCATTTGAACACTTGCTTAGTCGTTATGCAATAATTGTTATTGATGTGCCCATACGATATTTTGTATTTGCACTGGGGCAGCAACTAACAACTATATTTATTATTGATTAATTTACCGATTATTTTCTCAATTAATCGTTTGGTTTATAAAATGTCTGTCAAAATTTCTTAAAGCCCAGAGGTGTCGTCTTCAAATGTCTTGTTATGCCTGACTAACGATTCAAAACTTGACTGATATTCAATTAACTAACAGATAAGACAAAGAAAAGCAGCATCATCACAAGTGAGAAGGTTGAAAGAAGGATTGTTTGGCATTTTTGTCATAAAAAATTACTTAGAATAGTTGCTGATTCATTTTCTGTTGATCGACTAATTGATCTATTAATTGTTTCAGCTCTAATTTTCATTTGGGGTTGTTTGTGTAGATGTGGTTTCTGTTTGATGATACACCAGTAACAGTGGACAGTGTTGTTAGTTTTTATTCATCAAGAGAGCACATTTGCATACAGACTTATTTTTAAGCTCAAAATAGACTCCCATATGTTTTCCAGATGCTGACCGGAGGGATCCTGCGGAGGTGGCGACTCCTACACTGAATGAGACCACCGTGCTCGCTAATGAGGAGGAAGCCTTTGCCCTTGAACCCGTGGCCATCACTCGTAGGCACAACCAACCAAACAACTCCTTTAAAACTCTGTTCCCTCAACTCATAAATCGACATTATGCAAACAGTTACTCAAGTGTCATCACAAACACCGGCATCAGCCTTCTGAAACCACACATATTCATCACGCTTATAAATCTAAACATTGAAAGAAGAGCCAAACCAAAGATTTACACACATACACACCACACGTAGGCTGTTTGTACTTAAACCAAAACAAGCATTTATATGAACTGTGACTGTTTTTTCTCCTCAGCAAACTCAGAGAGGAAGAGGGGGAAGAGGAAACGCAAGTTAGTGGTGGACCAGTCTAAGGAGCTGACCAATGAAGCTATCAGAGAGCAGCTTGCTGACTACTCAGATCTGGTCTCCCCTTTGGACATGGCTCCCCCCACCCGACAGCTGATGCAGTGGAAGGAGAGCGGAGGTGCAGACAAACTCTTTGCACAGCCATGTTCCACCCTAGTAACTCCACAGATCAAGGAGGTAAAAAGATAACCCAGATCTGTTCCCTGCAATGTGAGCATCATAAAAGCACTTAATCTTTTAATCTATTACTGTTAAATCTCATTTTGCCTTTGCAGCTCTTTGCTAAGAGTATGTTGCAGGTGAAACATGGTGTGAGTGAGGAGGTTGAGGCGATGCGGCTGGATGAACAGGAGGGTAGGAACTTGCATATTTAAGCAGTGATGTATAGCTGGTGTTGCCTTCTGTCCTGCCTCCGTTTTGTTACATAAGCTCTGCATTCTGTCTCGTATAGCGCAGAGAGACATAAGTGCCCTCAACACAGACAGCATCAGTGTTGTAGATTCGTCAGTAGATCGTGAAAAAACGCACAACACCGAGTTGACAGACCTTGGTCACACAAACGACAACCGACATGAGAATTACTCAGAGCTCATACAGGTAAATATTAGCGTTTCTGACAAAGAAAAGGTACGTACGGTGAAATGATTTCATTCTCACTCATGTTTTTTTATAATCTCTACTGTGTATCAGGATGAAAACAGATCTGAATTCACTCATCCAGAACTTCCATCAGAGGACTCCATGTTTGTTCATCCATCTTACATGGTGCAGGAGACTCAGTCATCGTCCACGCACACTCAGGTGTTTGCGAACACACGCAGTTACAAAAGTAAAGCGGGGCAGGGGAGTTATTATCTGTCAGACTCCCAATTTCACCTGCCTTGTCTGTAGAGAGTGAACTAATAATGGATGGTTGTCTGTGAAAGTGGCTGGTACAGTAGACAATCTATGAGCGTTTGACAGATGGCGGGTGTTAATTTTCCATGCTGTCTTGGAGATGCGCCCGGCATCACTGACTGAAATACGGTCCTTTTCTAACCTGCAGTCTATGCTGGACAGCCAGGACTTTGAAGAGAGGAAGATAACCAGGCGAGCAGAGAAGCTTCTGAACACTCTAAAAGTAAGGACCTAAAAATGAATTATTAGTGTGGCAATAACACCGACTACCCCATCTCACATGTAAATGTAAACTCAGAACAATCTAATTGTGAATAACCTCTTCCTAAAGCCTCCACATTCAATACACAGGACTGTAATTCCCTGTTTAGGCGGGGTACATGCTCTGTTTAACCCTGAATGGCAGATAAAATCTATAGCCACAGTCGACAGGGATTTAGAGATGAGGACAGGGCAGGATTAGGGATGATGTTGGAGAAATTAAATTCTCCTGTGTGTGTGTGTGCTTGTGCTGCAGAGCCAGAGCAACAGTGACAGCATGTTCAGCCTGGAGGCACTGTGTGCAGGGAGCACTCGCTCGCAGGCTGCAACCACTTTCTTCTGTCTCCTGGTCCTGAAAAAACAACAAGCCCTCCGTCTGCACCAGAGCGGACCTTATCAGGACATCTTCGCCACGCCGGGACCCAAGTTCTTTAACTAGTAAAGCAGAAAACATTTTTATAAAGTGAGGCCTTGGGTTCTACTGGATCTGCCTCATGCACAAGTAGCACATGTCTGTGTTATGAAGTCATTTTCCCAGAGTAAAATTAATTTATTCACTTAGGTTTATGGGTTGGATGTTAAAAAAAGCTTGGAAAGAAGATTTTTTTTGATTATATGTCACACATGTCTGTATATCTGTGTGTCTAAAAACTTGTACATACTGTTTGCTTGTTCTTGGCACTTTTCTGTTGTGAGAAATGGGGAGGGCATCAATGAAGGAACGTTTCCCCTGAAACCTCTTTGTCAGAGTTTAAGTGATGTGAGAGGTCCTTTTGGATTAATTCATATTTTTATTGTTGTTATTTTAGGCAAAATCTGACAGGATGCAGGTATTACTGTGGCTGCATTTCGAGTTAGTGTTTTATACCTGTTCCTCTTTTATTTATTCTGTTGTTCCTCATAACGTTAAGTATGTTGCATCAAACAAGGTCTTAAGAACCACTCTGTGGTGTTGTATCTGACAGAATAGCAAATTATTGCTTTAAAGGTATTATTGACATTGTTGGCTGGTCATCTTTGCTTTATTCTTAAATGTAACATTAGGGATTGGCCCTACTTTAAAAAAAAAAAAAAAAAGTCAAAATTTAACATTGTTTCAGTGGATAAAATACATATGAAGCACAAATATGACTGAAAATTGTATCTATTTGTATAAATTTTAATGTTTTACAAACATTCATTTTATATTATCAGGGTTTGGGACATGACACTCAATTCATATGTCCACCTGTCACTCATGGTCAATATTTTAAATATTTTTTCCTGCAGCTTAAATCCAGAAAACTGTAAATAATCCTTCTGAGAATGGATGACTAGTGTTACATCATACAGTGTTAATACACTCATGAGTTATATTTATTTATTAGCCCACAACTTGTTTTACCAAAGTCCCTACATGATTTTAGGAGATGATCACTAATACGGACCAAATGTTTGAAAGTCGTAGGAACGACTTAACAAGACTTGAATTCAGTGGCGTTCCCATTTCCCTCTGGTTCTCAGAGCTCATTCTGTAAAAAGTCCTGAGAATGTGAATCATTTAAACCATTTGAAATTGTTTTTTTCATTTGAGATTGTAAATATCTGTTATGGCTTGTAAGATTGTTAAAATAAATACATAAATGAATGTTTTAAATGTATTTTTTTATAATATAATAGCAAACTTTGCTGTGGGTGTGTGCAGCTCTTAACTGTGTCCTGTATTAGTCAGTGAATGACTGTCTACACATTCATCCATCATCACAAGTGTTGTACATCATGTACTAGTCTGAATGAATTTGGTTTCTAAACTAAAAAAAAAATTCACCTGTCAGGCAACATTACCCACATACATGAAAAAGTCAGTCAATAATCAGTCCTGTTAAATGAAGCATTATCCCACTACTGTCACTTTAAGAAGCACCGATGCAGCAGTCGCAGTTGCCTCATTTCATCTCCGAGCTTCATGGCTGCAGGATGGACTCTCATCAGCATCATCAGCAGCATCTTTTCTTCCTGCTGCCACCAGGGACTGTTCAGCGACCATCACACCCGGCGGGAACTGAAGCTTTTCTACGATGCAACAACTTCCACCTGCGGACATGGTAGTGTACGACGGTACTGTTAATGTAAGGTGTGTCGGTCTTTAGATGCAGACTCCCAGTAAATATTCTTGTTGAGTAACCGTATGTAGGACACAGCTGGGGCTTAATTTGTTAGTCAGCTTTTTTTTTTTGCATTGATTATAAAAGGGGTTTTCTTTAAAGGAAAGTCCCTGCTGGGTTGTTCTGTTTAGGGACCCTCAAGCTGAACACGCAAACCAATGATGACACTTTTTTTTCCTGCTGTTTTTCCAACACTTATTATAAGGCGATAGATGTGGAGAAAATGCTGCGTTTTAATGCCATAATGATTCCTCACATCCCTGTTCCTCCTGATGTTATTAATACTGAAACATTCTGGCATCATCAGCTGACTGTCTCATCATCTCAAGGAGGTGTGAATGCTGCTTTGAGTGCAGTTTTATCCACCTACTGTCTGCTGCTCGCCTCCACAGTAAACACAGATACTTACGTAAGATGATTGCGTATTTCTCACCAATAACGTAGTGGCCACTTGTTGCGCAGTCAGAAGGAGAGAGGGATGTGAAATTTCCTGCCTCATTGTCCTAGAATTTAAATATAGGACAAAATGACTATGTCTGTTTTAGATTGTTTTATTCATCAGGCGCAGATCTGTGTGTGTGTGTGTGTGTGTCTGCAGTCATGACAGAGATTTATCCAGACAGCAGGTATATTGTAGGTCTGGATCAGCAGGTTTCTAACCTTTACAGAGATGCATGAAACCAGAGACTTTTAGAGAAAGATGAGAACATTTTGTCCTCATCTTAGTGGTGTTTTTTTGCTGTTAGACAGAACTGAGCTGCTCCATAACTGAGGTGGTGACAGACAATAAGCAGCCTCATATATATATGCTCGTTATTATTTTTACCTTTAGGGCGGGCCGTGGAGGCTGAGGTCATCTCCTCTGGGTTTTTACAGGTTTTTTGGTGGGTGTTTAGACTCAGGATACTCAGTTGTATTGCTTTTGTCCAACAAAATATAAATGAATAAAAGATAGGCCTAGGTATCGATATCAAAGCCTATAGGATACCTTACTTTGGGGAATAGTGATATATTTTGACTCTTTTCATTTAACTATATATATATGAGAAAGTCTGAACCTTACTGTATATATCAAACTCCTTAATACATTATTATTAAATAAAATAAAATGATTTACCTAAATGACATATAGTCTAGCGTTCAACACCAGCTTTATATACTCGATGCCACAGATGCATTTTGGTTGCATTTTGGTTTGAGTTTTGATATTGTGGCCTATAAGGACTATAAGGAAGTATTTGTCCACCATTTTGGTGCTGTCTTTAAACAGCATTTTGTCCTTCATGTTGCGAAAATCACAGACATTGAACAGTGATAAACAGTAAAATATGAAAAATCCAAATGATTAAAGGGGGGGCAGGTGCTTTCATGATCTCAGTATTTCTAATATTCTGGCTCCTGCTTATAGGGAGTGACATATGAGTGAAATTAAATTATTGTTGATTTCTGTAGTTATGGGACCCTGCAATAGGAACTAACAGTAATAGGGAAATTGTTATTTCACTGTAGACAGATAATGACCATAATGATCATTTTATCGTCATATATCAGCCACTACATGTCAGATTTTCTTTGTTTTTGCCCTTTGACATCAGTTAATGTTATCTGCAGCTCTGCAGATGGGGAGGGCACAGCTCAGAAAGAGGCAGCTGCACTGACTGTGAACTCACTGTGTCCCCTTTGTGTCAGCAGAGAAAGGACGCTTTATTCGCCGCTGGCCTAGACTCTTTCTTTATTAGGGTTATTAGGGTTAGACTACCGTCACTGACTTTCAGTGAAGAAGTAATGCTACACACTGAGCATGCCATTTTTGAATATTTCATTGCACTGCTTTACTGAAATAGCGTGACAGATTCCTGAAGACAGTGTTTTGGGATTAATTTTCCATGTGTTTCTGTGTATGATGGTTGTTACAGTCCAGCTGTGAGGGCTCCTAGTGTCCCTCTCTAGAGACAGCCGTGGAGAGGTTGGAGGTCCCTCGCACACCAATGTCTCTCACTCCAAGTCGAAAGCCCTCCTCAGGTCAGCGCAGGTACTGTTGCCTCCTTCTTTTGTTTCAGAATGATGTAAATGATCTGCTGCATTTGATATTAGTACGTCTCACCATATTGCTTCCCTGCCAGGCGCTCAGTGGGAACGAGTGGGGGCAGCGGGCGATACAGTGACACATCCAGCACCAACACCTACCCTGGTCGGGGTCGGGCAGTAGAAGGCAGCCCCACAGCCCGGACATATCCTAGTACACCCAGGTAAGATGCTACTTATAAAACTCTCTTTTCACAATATGTTAAAGCATTGTTCAGAGTAGCTACCCCACATCTCTCTCTGTTGAGTTTGAGTCTGATTGAACTGTGTTAAGCCTGTGATTGACGGGTGTTTACCAGCTGAGACCCCAGCAGTCATCAGCTCCTCTTGTCCACTCCCATTGAAAGTATGTAAATTGGGAAAGGCAATATTAGAAACATGTTTTAGTATAATTCAAAACAATTACACAGCACCACAAACCACAGCCTCCAAAATAACTATAGAGTTGATTTAACACCTCCCTGAGTCAATGCCAACAAAAAAAGCCCATTAAAAGATTCATTAAGGGTTTCTTGCAGGGCTCATTGGATTGGATTGCATCAGATTGCACAGACATGCCCAATAAATTGTTAATAATGTGGAATATGGAATATAATACATGTTTTAAGATGTATATAAAATACTTTGCTTTGAATAATACTGTAATTCATGTCTGTTTTTTCACAAAAAAAGTTCAAATATTTCATTAGAATCCTTAAAATACTCCGTCTCTCTCATTAAAATATCCAGAATCCAGAATATGAATATGCAATGCAACGTTTAACTCTCGGACAGAAGATGTCTCAGTGTATGTGCACTGGAGGCTTCAACTTTACACACAACTTACATTTGTTTAAGTTGAATACTGCCCCATGATTGGCTCAAAACTGGTTAGGATTTCACAACTCATGCATGTAGGTACACCCCTTTAATTCAGATAAGCAGATAAATATGAAAACAAACTGCACATACATCATTCTGCACAGTAGACCTCAAACATCCAACTGAATGAACAAGAAAAACACATTTTTGAGTGCAGGGGGACTTTAATTAATATCAGCAGTTTTAAAAAACAACCTGTGTATAATTTTAACGCTGCTTGCAGAGTCATGTTCAACACAGGCTTTGCACAGTTCACTACTGTTTTTTCCCCTCAACTGGACCCTTGAAAAAAAGCCAATCACTTCGTGTGAATGACCTTTTCATACCTGTGTGTTGATTCAGGCGTCAGGCAAAGCACACAGCTTGCAGCAACAACCATGGGATCAGGCCCCCTACTCCGGAGCAGTACCTTACACCCCTGCAACAGAAGGAGGTGTGTATACGACATCTGCGAGCCAGACTGAGAGACAACGTGGAAAGACTACAACACAGGTGAATCTTTTGAATCTACTGTTTTGCTGGTTGTTATTCCAACTTATGTGGTAACCAGTAAGAATAAGTTAAAAGTTTAAAATGTATCTTTTTAGACTTCTATGTACAAAACTACCATGATTGGTTTCTGTAAAAGAGAAAAAACTCTGCAAAGTAAGTCTTCTATTCAATTGTTCTTTATACTTAACCAGGGACTGTGAAATAGATGAGTTGAGGGCACAACTGTACAGGATGCAGGAAGACTGGATAGAAGAGGAATGCCACCGTGTGGAGGCCCAGTTAGCCCTGAAGGAGGCCCGCAAAGAGATCCAGCACCTCCAGGAGGTGGTTGAGTCAGTGAGGTCCACCCCAAGTGTTCGGGAACAAGACCCCCATGACCACAAGCCATACTCAGGGTTGCAGGGACCTCGGCCGGGGGGGAAGTCTCGTTCTTGTGGTTGTTCTCCAGCCAGCACTTTGAGCCGCGGCACCACCTACACCCGGCTGAGCAGCGAGGCTCTGCAGCTGGAGTGTAGCTCAAATGCGCCTGAGCCAAGCGGAGCGTCTCGCCCAGCGGGGCAAACCCACCTGCTCCTGGAGGCGGCCCTCCTATCAGAGCAGGCGCCACCACAGGGCCACACCAGAGGCCCCCCAACTGTGCCCCGTTCCTCTACCTATGAAAGGCTGTGCAGCGGGGGGACTGTGCTGCCAATCTCACACTCCTGCCACACTCTCAGTAGCAGCTGCAGGTACGGTGGACACACCTACCTCCCCCATCATCACTTGTTCCTGCACTTACCTCAGGAGGAGGCCCCGATATCAGCGGCGACCACTGCTGTCCCTGCCACTGAGCCGATCCCTACCCCTGCTCCTGCAGCGGAGAAGAAGCCAGAGGTCCGCTCCCAGGCCTGCAGCCCGACTATGACCTGGCTGTGTGAGGAGAGTGGTGTCGAAGAGCTGAGTGTCATTTCTTTACCAACGGCGGACATCACCCCCTCAGAACCACATCTGTTTCCATCATCTTTACCTCCTGTGTCGCCTCCTGAGCACTCATACAGCTTAGAGACTCTACCGCCTGACAAGTCAGAGCATATAGCAAAGAGGCCAGCGGAGCCCCACACCTGCCAGCCCCATCGTACATCTCCACTTCCAATGATGCAGGAAGCTACAGTACTGGAGACAGAAGAGGACAATATGGAGGAAAGTGAAGGAGCAAACGAAGACGGGTATTCCCCTCCTCTGTGCCACTGGAGCCGGTACTTCCTTGTAGATCTTTTGGCTTTGGCAGTGCCGGTGGTCCCGACCATGGCGTGGCTGTGTCGCGGGTCACCAGGGGACGTCGTGCCCGTGTACCATATCGGGTCCCTGCTGAGAGGTTGCTGTGCTGTGGCCCTCCACTCGCTTCGCCGCCAGGGTGCGGGCAGGGGACAAGAGCCTACCAGCATGAACGGAACAACACCAATCTGACACTTTTCTTCTCTCTCGGACATTTAGAAAAACAGCTCCCAACCTGTGCAGGCACAGCCTCAGAAATGCTGACTTTGCTTCAGATTCGATTCGATTTTGTTCATCGCCATGTGTTGGGTTTCCCCACTAATAAGATTTTTAGATTTTACATAATGCCCTTGTGATTTTTGTGGTCATGACTTGCCTTAGAGAACAAAGGATGAGTTGTACATTAAATATTCTCATTACTCAAATATACTTACTGCTTCTGCTTGCAGTTTAAGTTGTTTTCATTATATTGCAATTTGCATGTAACCCGCAGTTGGGTTGGATTCTCTTGCTTGAATTAAAACACCTTTGCCTAGTTTTAGATGAGCCATCTCTTGGGTGAAGTCATACAGATTATATTATGAAATGAAGTAAAAGAGAAATTGTGTGAAGTTGAATGCTTGTTTCTCATCTGCTATCCCTCAATTTTCATCATCATGTGTTTTTAAAAAAAAAAAAAAAAAAGTTAATAGTAAACGAGAGAGTCATGAAATTTCTTTGGGAACATCCTGCAAAATCAGAAAAATAAATTATAAAGTCTTACGTGATTTACAGAGCACAGTGTGTGTAGGCATTCATTTTTGTACTTGAGTCATTTATACCAATGAAATTATTGGACGAAGCTGTTGGGACTTTTTACCCTCCGAAAACGTAGAGCATGTGCATCAAATCTAATACTCAGGTGCAGGACAGACAGATCATTGATCTCTTGCTAATAAACAAATCGTGGGAGTAAGTTTAACATTGTATGGTCTCTCTATTTCTTCAGAATCAGTTATGACGTATCAATGTCCTGGAGTGTCCTGTGTTTATTCGTGCTTAGCTTTTCAGCAGGACAGCCTTTAATGCTGTTGAACTAAAAGGGAGGTGGGTGTGAAAGTCCTGAAATGCACCGTCTGGTCGTTTATCTACAGTTAAACATTTCTGGACAAGTTAAAAAGGTTAAAGGAGAAACATGTCTTGAAGATTTAACGCACAGTACTGGATGAATGAAGGACGCGGATGAGACGATTTGTCTAATAAATTTGTGAAGAGATCAATGTTTTTGATAAAGTAATATATTTTCTCATTTCGAATGTAACAGATCTTTCCACAGCTACAAGTAAAGATTAATAGTTGGGAAATAATTCCTTGCGTAAAGTTGCTTTCATTGCATTGTACTGCAATTTATAATAATATTGTACATTATGTATCATACAGTATCATTATTACTGAAATGTAAATACTCATCCTGACCAAGTGGTCATTTTGCCGACTGAAAATGGCTCATGTAACTACAAACTATGATGTGCAATATGTATGGTGACCAATTTCAGCCTTATGTAAAAAAAAAAAAGAAAAAAAAAAAAGCAATGTTTCAGCTTTCAGGGATCTTTCCAATAAGGTTTTACTAGTAGTTTTACTTAATGATTCAACTTGTGGTAGAAGCACAGATGTTAGTGCCAAATCCAAATTTATCTGTAGTTGGAGCAGCACATATTATAGAACTTCTCACTATTTCCTTATTTTTTAATTTGTTTGACTTTGGTTCCAAAGCAATCGCATATTTATTTAAGGATGCTCTTCTAAATTTGTGATTTGCTCAATATGTTACATCCTCCATATTCTTCTTGTGGCATAACCTGGACTCAAATACATTAAAGAAAACCTTCCATCCGTCTGTATTGTACATGCAGAAGCAATGAAGCAGTGACTAACTGTACTAAATTGCACAAAAGAATATTGCAAAAAAAAAAAACTGACTGGATGTCTCTTCCCTACTTTGAAAATAAAAAATGTCTCTATCTGCTTTCTTGTATTGTAACATCTTTAAATATGAATTCATTTATTAATGAGGATTATATAAACTATTTTAAGGGAATAGTGAGGTTAGACAATGAGATACAATCACTCAAGGGAAGAAAAAAAATGCAGTTTGTGTTAAAATTACTCTTTTAATGTGTTTAGAGTAAGGAACAGACCTTTTACAACATCCACAGCTTGTTACACACAACTCCTTGAAATAAACATAATCACAAACCCCAAGGTGTGCCTACAAATCTTTGTGTGGGGGGGGGGGTGGGGGGGAACTTACCCTGCAAGTCTAGAAACCTTTTTTTGCCAGAGACCAAATATTTTCCAACAACACCTTCTTTTGGCAAATAAACTTTCCCCAAATGTTTTACAAGCAACCAACAAGACAAATAATGTCCAGTTGTGAACGTCTGAGCGATAAAGTCATTTCACTCTTATAAATTAAAGAATTGATGCTGCAGTATAGACAAAGCAAATCCTACATTTTTGCAGAGACCTGTAGGCTATTAATGGCAATAATGTGCTTGATTCATGAATCCCTGGTTACAATGTATTCCACTTTTCTAATTAAGTCCAATAACAAGTATCACAAAGGTAATTCATAGAAATATCATTGTGTCAAATAACTATTTATTCAAGACAATTCATTACCCGCAATCAATACAATTTTTGTGTAAAGGCCACAGAGCCACAGGAATGAGACTGATTCAGTACTTATGACACTTATCTAAAACCTGGTCCTGATGGCAGACACATTTTGTAACTTTTAAGTCAAAAAAAAAAAAAAAAACAACATAAAAATACATAGCAGAATATGACAAAATAGATGTGATGGGATGACCTATGACTTATTACTGTATGGAATCTAAAATATAGCATGAAGTATAACGTTTTAAAGCAAGTGACATAACACAATTTGTATGTAAATGGAAAAGGAGTGAACTAGTGAGGCTATAGACATAGGTCCTATGCAGGAATCAAGAGCAGGAATCATCTGTTAACGTTTTTCCTCCATGTTCCCGAGATAGGAGTCAACCTGCAGCGAAAAGAAGAGGGAGTCTTAGTGCTGTGATTAAAAGGATAGGTTCACAATTTTTTCAAGTGTGTCTTAAAACAACAGTCAGGAAAGAGGTTTTCCTCGCTGTAATCATTCCTCCTGTTCATACTGACTGTTCAAAGATCCCCTTTTAAATGAACTTTCAATGTAAGTGATGGAGGCCAAAATCCACAGTGTGTCCACACAGTCATTTAGTGCAAAAATACATTTAAAAGTTGATCTGAAGCTTATATGAGGCTTCAGGAGTCTGAGTTAGTCATATCAAGTCGATATCTGCCACATTTACACTTTTTTCCCTCTTGTGTTTCCTCGGACAGTGTTTCCCCGTTGAGCTGGGGTGGAAGTATAGTAACAAAAAGAGGGACTTTGGCACTAAAAAGACTGTAATGTTGAAAGATATCCACTTGATTTTACTAATTTGGACGACTGAAGCTTCATATTAGCTTCAGATAAACTTTTAAATACATTTTTGCACAGAAGGAGGACTGTGGATTATGTCCCCCATCACTTAGATTGTAAGTGCATTATGAATGAATCTTCTAATAGTCAGTATGAACAGGAGGAATAATTATGGCAAGAAAAACCTGTTTCAGTCTTCACTATTGGTTTAAGACAGACTGGAAAATTGTGAACCTGTCTTTTAAAGAGGAGAGACAAAAATACAAGATATGGAGAATAAAGCTTGTTATGCACATAGCATTTCATCTCCTAATATCACTGAGTAACTTACAAAGGTTAAATGTATTGTCACTACATGTGTAGCACAAAAATCATACAATAGGCTTTATCATTGCACAGACATCACCTGCACTCTCAGATACTTCAGTGCAGCATCTAGCTACACAAGTTACCAAATATACACAGTATGACATGAATAATTCAGCTGATTATTCAAATTATTTAAAAATCTCTCACCCTGAAAATTTGAGTGGAATTAAACAAAGTGAGTGCACAAGTTTCAGGCTTCCAGAGAAAGCAGCTCCACATCAAAGGTTAGAGTGGCGTTTGGTGGGATGATCCCTGGGTGCCCTTTGCTGCCATAGGCAAAGTCTGGTGAGCATATCAGCTTGGCCCGCTGACCTACACTCATCTGTGGAGAAGATGGAAGATTTACATCAACTCCTGTTGGTAATATTTCTATGCAAAACAGTATATTAAAACCAGTGGTGGAATAAGTATTCAGATCCTTTGCTTAAGTAAAAGTACCAATACAACAATGTAAAAATACTCCATTGCAAGTAGAAGTCCTGCATGAAAAATCTTACTTAAGCAGAAGTACATAACACGTTCCCTCTGACTGATATATTATTATATATGACATCATTAGATTATTAATAGTGACGCATCAGTGTTAGAGCAGCATGTTACTGTTATAGCTGCTGGAGGTGGAGCTAGTTTCAACTACTTTATATACAGTTAGCTAGTTTAGTCCAGCGGTTCCCAACCTAGGGGTCAGGCCCCTCTAAACCATCACCAGATAAATCTGAGGGGTCATGAGATGATTAATGGGAGAGAAAAGAAGAAAAAACAAAGTTCTGATACACAAATCTGTTTTCAGTTTTTGGACTTTTTCTCTAATCTTTGATTTTTGGTGAAATATTGGATCATTTAAACATTTATTGAAATTAAACCATGTTAGAAGTTTAGAGGGTTTAGACATCTGAAATATGACCCCGACTACACACTGCTTTTTGTAAGACATCAAAAGTCAAAAAGGTTGGAAACCACTAGTTTCATCTTTAACAATGTGTTGTATATTTAAAATCTTGTTATATTGTCAAACCTTCATCTGAAAAGTAACTAAAGCTGTCAAACAAATGTAGTGGAGTAGAAAGTACAACATTTCCCTCTGAAATGTAGTGGAATGGAAGTATAAAGTTGCAGAAAAAATGGAAATACACGAGTATAGTACCTCAACATTGTACATAAGTGCAGTACTTGAGTAAATCTACTTGTAAGTTACGTGTGTATCTTCAAAAGCAAAAAGCTCCTCCTCACCTGGGCTACTCCTTCTTCCCAGCCACGGATAACCTCCTGATGTCCAATCTTGAATTTGAACGGCTTCCCCCGGGACCTCGAAGAGTCAAACACTTTCCCATCTGCCAGTGTTCCTGGTGAGGACCAAGAGAGGGGGAGCTGTTTAGAGATCTTGCGACATATCACTCGACAATCGGCTTAACTTGGTTGTTGATGAGTCCCACTTTTCTGTGTGCCAAAAGCACCCTCCTAACGGTAACCGAGAGCTAAAGTTAGCCGGCTAGCATCGCGGGGGCCGGTTAGCTCGCTGATGTTCGGTGGCTAGCAGCAGCTACGGTACCGTTAGCTTGACTATTAGCCAGCTAAGCCGTACACCCAAAAGGCTCTAAGTACTTGTAACTGCAAACTGTGCATTAGACGCGTCGGCGACCACCTTGAGTTAGCTAATGTGAGCCAAACTGACAAACTAAGCAATTTAATAAACAGGGGATTGGACGTTAGCTGCGATGCTAGCAGGGAAAAACAGCAACGGACGTTAGCCGGAACAAATCTGTGATTTCTACTTGGTCCAACATGAAACGAAAACAAAAAGACTTTTACACCACTCATGGCTAAAGCAAACTGGGTGCAATGCAAGCCTAAAAAATAAAAACATTTTTCGTCCAAATGTTCTGGCTCCGTCCAGCAGCCTCGGCACTAGTCCAGCCTACACACTCACCGACATAGTGCACCACGACGCGCTGCCCCTTCTTTGGAAATGTCCGTCCTGAAAATAGGAAAAATGGAGAGAAAACGTGTAAAAATTAATAAACTATAGCTGCCGTGGATGTAAAACAATATTATGCTGTAAAAAAAAATAAACAAAGCCAGTTTGTTCCCACCATCGCCCGGAGTTATGGTTTCGATTTCTACTCCCATGGTTGGCTCTTCGGTATCCTTTCTCTCGACCACCCGACAATGCGATCGGAAGCAGGAGGCAGGGGCGGCCTGCCGGCGGGCGGGCGGACGAACGGGTGGGCATAGACGGGGGAAGACGCACCAGTTGGCCGCCGACGCTTTATTATAATAATAGTACCAAATACCCATATATTTTATTATAATAATATAACTGCCTTTTAACAGTCATCATGATCTCTCCAGTTAGAACATGCTGGCTTCAGAATATATGACTATATGATCATTAAGGAGGAATTTCTTTATCATATTGTTCTTGTATATGCTGCTTTTAGTGGCACAACGACCATGTTTGAGTATCAAATGTTTTTACTGACTATTTACATATAGTGTGGGTACTTGTTGTCATTGTTGTTATAACGATAATAATAATAATAATAATAATAATAATAATAATAATAATAATAATAATAATAATAATTTTATTCATAGAGCAGTTTTCAAGCAATAAGCACAAAGTGTTTTCCAAAGGTGAGGAAATTCAAAACATAAGGGACAATTGCAAGAGGTAAATAATGAAACATGCATACAAACATACATATATGCACATACATACACATATAAAAGATAAAAACTCTCAATGAAAGTAATAAAAACCAACAGCTCATCACCACAGAAGTGTATAGTCTATCAGCTGTTAGGAAAAGCTACTCTGTAAAAGTACGTTTACTTTATTAGCGGTTTTATTGTTGATGATTCATTGTTTTTTGTTTGTTTTTGTTCCCTTTTGCTTTGGATTTTATCACACTATTGTTTTCTCTTATGATGTAATGTTTACTTGTGTGGACCCCAGGTAGTGGTAGTGGCTAATGGAGATCCAAATAAATAAATGAAGACATGAATGGTCACACTCTTGTTTTTATTTTATTTATTTATTTTCCTCTCTATATCAATTATTTCTTCTCTGTGCAACCTTGTTGTGTTTTTTAGGATTTGAATCCCATTTTTATTTATTTTATTCTATACTTTTATTATTTTTCCCCTTGATCCATAACTATGTCTGTGTTTTCATCTGATTGTATTTCTCAGTCTCTGTAAAGCACTTTGGGTCAACTGTTGTTGTTTTTAATGTTTTTTTAATGTGCTCTATAAATAAGTTGACTTGACTTGACATATGCACGCTAGCTGAAATTCCTTCATCTTGTTTTGAAACTAAACAAAATCCTAAAATTATTATTCTGATATTAATTGACAACAGATCAACCATATGAAGATATTCACGTCAACATCTCATTGTTAATGTAAGTGTTTGCTGAGTAACATGATATGAGAAGCTTCCAGGGGTTTATATTGTGAGCTTTGGGGAAAAACATCACAATCTGGCTACTAGTCTAATGTGGTGAGTGGAGAAAATATATTAAAGCAATTATGGAGCAAGATTGTTTTAGGTTTACAGTACCAGTCAAAAGTTTGGACACACTTACCTATTCAAGGGTTTTTCTTTATATTTTACAATTTTCTACATTGTAGATTAATGCTTAAGTAATCAAAACTGTAAAATAAATAACGAATAACAAAAATGGCTGTATGCCATTCCAGTGTGTATTACATTGTGATATCAGCTCACTGGAATCAGCTGTACACATAAATGAATCAGAGCCATGATTATTATTAGTTACACCTGTGCTTTTCCTGTTATGACACGTCAAAATACCTGCAGAGAAAAAGGCCTGTTAGCGGAAGGAGGTGTGAAATAGTTACTGATGCTGCCTTCAGTGTATTTCAAAACTAAAGATTTGTTCTTTCTTGTTTGTTCAGCACATGAACGAATCCTCAAGCTGAAATGTATCACTGTCACTGACCAAATCAGAAGCTTTTCGCATCAGTATTGTCAGCTCAGCAGTGATACATGTTACTACCTGGTTAAAAGGTATTTTTGATTTATTACAATGTAGGTCTTGTCCTTTGGTCATTATTTCTATCAGTTATGATAACATTGTATTCACCAAAGTTATTGCTGAGATCTGGCGATATAAAAACCACTTTATCTTAAAGTAAAACTGAAAATAAACTAATCCAAAATGTTGGCAATAATCCCTAATTGATGAAAGAAGTAGGAACGCCTGCACACCTCCGCCAAGCCACAAAATTTAATCAGTTAGGACAACATTTCAATCCTGCTCAGATCTTCGTCAGATAAAACCCGTGTTGAAACATTGTCCCAACTGATTAAATTTTGTGGTTTGGAGTCAGTGTGCAGTCTTTCCGACTTTTTTCATTGATGCTGCTTTCTAATTGCCTTCCACCGACGTGATGTGCTTATCATTATTCTCCTTCAACTAATAATCCCTAATGGGCCCTTTTCACAGCAGGGATTTTGAGCAGGAAAAGCACAGGTGTAAATAATAACTTTGGCTCCGTTCCATTAATTGTCCTAGTAAGCCATGTCAGTGAGTGAGCACGCACAATACCAGAGCCTGGAACTGGCTCACCTAAAAGGCATTAATGTCATTAATTCCACCTGTGCTTGTCCTGCTTTGACCTTGAAAAGGAACTATTGTACAGGAAAACTGTGTAATCACTATTACGGCAAGTGTAGTTTGTCTGAGTTAAATGAGGAAGCCAGTCTATAAATAGTGAAAGATGCAAAGATTACAACAGACAGCCTGAGTGATAATTTTGCTCTTTGCCTTTGTTTTCCCTTCCAGATAATGTCGCGTAACCTTGGGCATTGTTCAAAACCTGATTGACTGTCTGCTTGCTTGTGTTCCTTACCCAGTATGACTTCTTTCTAACAATGGTGATGTCATGATGTGTTATCACTGCTGCAGATATGGAAGTGGTGGTTCCTATAAAGACCTATTTTTAGTAACTAACTGCACAAAACCTTGAAACAATGCAACAAACTAAACTTACTTAGAATCCAAGACAGTCAGAAACAGGACTGTTAACATCATGGAAATAACATACTGATGTGATTTCACCTCTGATTTCACAGTTATCTGTAGCATCACCAGTCACCACAAATCTTTGAATTGAACTGAACAAAGTGATTTGAATCAGAAAAGGGATTTGTAACTTCCACTCCAGGAAATATTGTGATCTCCTCTCGAATTTAATATATCAGTTCCGCAGGTTTGTGCAGTATGAGTTGGTAATGACTGACGCACTGGAGGCTGCGGCTTGAGCTAATTGTTGTTCCTCTGAGAGTAGCTTCAGCTACATGACTCAGTCATTCCACTGTGTTTTTTCCACTTTGAAAACAGTGCAGGGACAAACATTGTGTTCATCCAATCCAGTGTAGACAGCGATTGCATGGGTCTGAAGGTAAGGAGAGCACATATGTATTTCTGTTTGTCTGTATGCAATGTACTGCCTTTAAGCTCCAGCCTATTATGTAGATGTCACATCCATCAAACAGCCAGTCTTTTCGTTCAATGACAGCAATGAAAATGTAGCAGTGAATGACTCCTGACAGTAGAATTTGCACACTACGTTTTGACCCACATTTACTTGCACACGTTCAAAATGTTTGCAAGAGTGTGAATATAAGCGTAGAAATTGTACAAACATAGTATTAATAGGATGGTGTTAAAAATAGAAAATGTTTACTTTCACACATATGGGGCAATTGTTGACAACAAGAGTACTTACAAACCTGAAGTTATGATAACTTAAAAAGAATAACCAAATTAACACAAATCACAAGGTCAACAAGTCTCCTGTCCAGCATCTTAGAAACAAACAATACTATTAAATCACACAGAGCAACTGAAAGAGGAAGATTGTCAAGACATATGTTATGCAATACACAACTTTAAAAATACTGGAAGGAATATGTCTGTACGCTAAATATGAAGGTAGAGCTATCAGGTGATTGGATTAGCTTAGCATAAATACTGCAAATGGGAAACAACTAGCCTGACTCCTTCCAAAATTAAAATAATCTGCCTACCATCACCTCTAACATTTACTCATTAGCACTTTATAGCAGGTATATTCAACCTGTACACAAACAGAAATGTAAATGACAAGTTGAGGTTTTACAGGGAGTTACATGCTGAAACTATTTCTTGGCAGAGACCAATGACTTTGGACAGATTCAGACTAGCAGCTTCCAGTCTTTATGCTAAGCTAAGCTAACTATGCTTGCTCTAGTCTTATATTTAGTGTGCAAACATGATTCCTCTTGGCAGGAAAGCCGGTAAGCATATTTTCCAAAATGTCAAAATATTCCTTTAAGGTATCTCACTATACCCAGGAGACTTTAGATCTCATATTTGACCTGCCAGGATCATTTTCAGGAACATTTCTGCTCAATGTAGCTTCTGCAGAGCGCCAGTGAGGCCTGAGTATCTGCTTATGACTCTGAGGATTTGACTGGACTGATTTAGGCCTGCTGTATTTTCCAGAAGGGCCTTTCGATTCATTTAAAAGGATAGTTGACTTCACTGGGCTTTTCTTATCGTGATTGTAACAACATGGTGAGGAATTTGACTTGTGCAATGTGTTGGTCTTTGTGTTACAATGTGAAGTTGATGTCACACCAGCATGGGGCTGCTGCAGAATGGTTGACTGCTCTGCGTTTTCTCTTGGGTCTGATGATGATGATGATGATGATGCAGCTTCTGGGCTGTGTGAAGGAAAAAAAAATTACCATCACTGTCATAGATCCAAAATGTGTATGTAATGTATGTTAAAAATAAGGTGTTATATTGTAAGGAGTTTTCAGAGAAATATGAATTTCAATGTCCCCAGAGTCATAAGTTATTAATCATTAAAGTGAAAAAAAGTCTTTGCATTGCCTGTTCCAAAATACAAAATAGCTTTATACTAGCTGTTGTACTGCAGCTATTTTAGCAAAGGTATTGTTTTGAGTTGCTTTGACTTCAGTCTGTTCATGGTTTGTAGGTCTGGGAAAAACCTTTAAAGCAATAGTTTGACATTCTTTCTTGCCGAGAGTTAGATGAGAAGATTGATCCCATACTCATGTCTGTGCATTAAATATGTGAGAGCCAGGAGTCAATTACATTAGCTTAACTTAGCTTAGCTTAGCTAGGCATAAAGACTGGAAACAGAGGGAAACAGCCAGCCTAACTCTGTCCAAAGTTTAAAGTTTACCACGTTGTATCTTATGAATGAATTAAACAGATGTTAGTTATTAGATTAGATTAGATAACAGATGTTAATTAGTGAATTATGGAGGTGCTGGTAGACTTATTGTTGAACTTTGGACAGAACCAGGCTAACCCCTGTTTCCAGTCTTTATGCTAAGCTAAGCTATTTCACTCCCAACTAGAATGAGAGCGGTATCGATCCTCTCATCAAACACTCTGCAAGAAAGCAAATAAGTGTATTTCCCAAAATGTTGAACTATTGTTTTAAATACAAACCATCTCTCAGATATCTCAGATATCTAAAGATAAACACAGAGTTGTGTTCGGTTTGAACCTAAGACAACATGTTGGCAAAAAGAATTTCGAACAGCTAGGGTGGTGAGCCTTGATGAAAGATGAAGCCTTACAACAACTACTCAGTATGGTACACAACACTATATAACAACAAACAACAACCTTCATAGCATTTGGGAACTCATGCCCACCAGACTAGAGCCTGTGTTGCCAACTTGTGCCAAGGTTTGATACTTAATTAGGGCTCATGGGAAACTTGGAAGTGTAAGCTTACCATCCTAGTTATATGTCATTTTTTTATCATTCATTTTTTTGGCTACTGCACCGGGCCAAGAAATAGTCTCACACATAACCCCCTGTAAAACCACAATTTATGGATTTAACAAACTAGCTATAACATGTTTATTAAAAGTGATGGTAGATGGAGCCTGGCTAGTTGTTTCCCCTTGTTTCCAGTCTTTATGCTAAGCTAGGATAACCAGCTCTTGGCTGTTAGCTTAATATTTAGTTTGCAAATTATAAGAGTGGCGTTAATCTTCTCATCTAACTCTTTATGAGAAATAAAATAAGCCTGTTTCCCAAAAGGTTGATCTATTCTTTCAATAGCTCACTAACTTGTAATGCTGAAGTAATAATGACAAATGCAAATAAGAGAAGAATTCAAGGCTCTGGAAAAATAGCTTCACTACTAATAGATATGACTGGCTATTTGATATCCAGACCAATAATACAGAACACCCAGAGAGGCTTCTTCCTTTCTGAAATGACCGAACAGACAGATTCTGACTGTGACTTCAAAGATGACATGACAGGAACCAAACAGCAACTTACTGAGCTGTGGTCAGTTGTTCCTGGAGCTGCAAACATTGCCTCTCATTGATTGGGTAAGAGCGAAAAAAGATCATTCCTATCAGCAGAAGTGTGATAGGAACTGGTGAGAACAGCACGATCAGAGCCGTCACCACTCCGTCCCCATGGTTACATGCACCCGCTCTGTAGCCCACAAACCTGCAGAGGCAAGGCGAGAAACAAAAATGTGACAGACCAACAGATGAGGGCCCACACATAACACGTAGAGCAAGTGGATGGAAGATTGACTCACTGCAAAGTCATAGTTGAGATTCCAACAGACAGGCCTCCTGCCAGCTTACTGCAGAAGGCATAACAGGAGAAAAACAGCGGCTCCAGGTCCTTGCACGAGGGATGTCTCACAGCAAAGTCATCCACCACATCTGGGAGCATGGACCTGTAGCAGAGACGAACAAGCTGACATATCACTTGAAAATTACATGTCGGTTTTAGGGCTGCAATTTATGATTATATTGTCAATTAACATGTCAATTAATTGGTTAGTTGTTCGGTCTATAAAATATCAGAAAATGATGAAAAATGTCGATCACTAGTTCCCAAAGCCTAAGGTGATGTCCTCAGATGTATTGTTTCGACCCGAACAGTCCACAACCCAAAAATATTCAGTTTACTGTCATAGATACTAAAGAAACCAGAAAATATTCACCTTTGAGAAGCTGGAATCAGAGATACTTTTTTCTTAAAAAAATGATTCCAAAAATGATTATCAAAATAGTTGGCGATTAATTTAATGTTTAAGTTGACAACTAATCGAATAATCGAGTAATCATTGCAGCTCTAGATGAGAACTGACCAGTCAACAAAACAGATCGTTACTAGAATATTCATCAGTTTCCAGGGTCAGGTAGAGGCAATGTGAATGATTCATGTGCACCGCATTGGGTTTTGATCCTGATTAGATCTGACAGGGGCCTCGGAAAGGACTGAGAACTTTGTGTACTTGCTGAGAGCTGACTCACCAGGGTAGCAAGAATATGGTCGCCACGCTGAATCCCATCAGAATGCACATAGTCATGAAGACTGGCAGGTTGCTGGGAACACAGGCGACTATAATCACAGCTGGGATGAAGAGCTGAGAGAGACATAAACAGGCCACACGGGTAAGAAGGAGGCTCAAGGAAAATTCATTCTTATCACCCAGATTATTGTGAAGGAATTTCTCTGGTTTCTTACTGAAAGTCCGATGAAAACTGTGGCCTTTTTACCAATTCTCAGAAGAACTACTTGCCATAAAGGAACTGCTATAGAGGCAGAAGCCTGTGAAAATAATGATAATAATTAATGTGCAGTTTGTGAAAATCTCTGAAAGCTATTAAAATATTGCATTTATAAACATCTTGGACAGCAATGTGTGATATTCATGTTAGTTGCATCTTACCAGTAAAACCAGTAGGAGGTGCTGGAACTGGGGCCCCAGCCCAGCTGCATGACTGCAAAAAAGTGCAAAATTACCCAAGGACATCTGAAAAAAAAACAGATGGGGAACATTTTATTGTATTATTGTTTGATAGCCATTAAATGAACTTAAGTATAAAGTATAAAATATGCAAGGATGATTATACAAGGAGTGTTTTCTAATTAGGTCTCAGGACTCATTATGAATAATTATATGAATTTCTCATAAGAGGCAAGGTTTAGAGGAATGCAACAAAGCCACTACAAGCTTACAAGTTGTACCTGAAATGCAAGTACACTGAACACAAAGCCAAGCACCAGCCGTTGGTAAGGAATGTGGCATATCAGCAGCTTAAGAGAGGTCAGATATGACGGTCGTTCTTTGTCATCAGAGCAGAGTGGCGCTGAAAAGAAAACGAAAACGAGACGTCAAAGGAAGAGGAGTAAAATACCAGAAATATACACATTTCACACAGATTAACTACAGTAGAAGTAAAAGGCTCTCATGAACTCAACATTGAACCATAACATTATTTTTTTTATATTAAGTTCTCTGATTTATGTCATATTTTCAAATTGGAAAACATTAGTTATATTCTATCTATTCAGGTTAAAAGCAACATATTTTTATTTATATCATATTTGAACATTTGCCACCTCTAAATGACTCACCCCGCTGTTCCTTCACCCCCAGGAAGAGAACCAGGCTACAGAGGAAAAACAACGCACCTATGACCAAAGCTGAGGTCAGGAAAGCCGTTTGCTGGGGGTGAAATACACAAGTTAAACCTTTACAGATAAATAAAGCATATGCTGCCTTCAAACACATACCCAGGGGCTTGAAAACACAAGTAAACAATGCCTCCTGCTTAAAATTTGTGCTATTCAGTAAAGTAATTATAAGCTAGGGATGACTTTAGAAGTTATTGTATTTGTACTGCTTTAGAGCATTATTATCAACACTTCGATGACTGTAAATAGTCATTTAACTTGGGAGATAAGTTTATTTGCTTTCTTTCAGAGAGTTAGATGAAAAGATTGATAACACTCTCTTATTTGTGTGTTAAATATGAAGCAGTTATTTTTAGTTTAGCATAAATGTGTTAACCCTTACATACCGTTCAGGTCAAATTTGACCCATTTTTACATTTGAGAGCAGTAAAAACATGCTAAACACTTTTCTTTTGGCTTGAAATTTGCTGATTTTTCCCAAAGTGACCAAGAATATATATTTTTTGTGCAGCTGATACAGATTCTTGTACATTGAGGGTGTTCCAGGTTTAATTTGACCTGTATTTATTCAAAAATGTTGTTACATTCGTCTCATTAAATAACATTCATTAATATCATGATGGCTGTTATGTTCTCCTGTTTTAGATAACATAAGACCATAATATAATGAGATTATGAATGGTTTTCCCCATAAACAAATAGTGTAAAACATAAAGACGACACAGTCTCTGCTCTCTGAAAGCTTCATTAAGGATTATTCACCCATTCATTAATGACTGGTTTATTAATAAGGTATTTATGAATGAAAAAAAGATTTGTGGTTAAGAAGTTTAGTATAGAGACTAATTATGAGGATACTGTGAGAGGTCAGAATATGAACTGTATGGAAGGGTTAATTATTGACTTTTAGACATGCTGGTAGGCAGGTACTTGGCTGTCTACAGACAGAGCCAGGCTAGCTGTTTCTCCCTGTTGTAAATCTTTATGCTGAGATACACTAACCCATTGGCTCCAGCTTACAGACAAATAAAAGAGTTATATCATCTTCTCATGTTACTCTCAGCAAGAAAAATAAGTGTATTCCCAAAAATGTCAAAGTATTCTTTTAATCTGACATAATAATCCCTCTTTAAGTTTTATATGGTTTAACTGTAATGGTTTGTTCTTGCACACACACTTGTCTAATTCCATTAACTCTAATTAGTTTCTCCTTTAACCAGGTGTGGTTGTGTAGTAACTTGGTAGACAAGCCTGACGACACACACAGATAAGCTTAGAATACTAAATTACAGGGTAACAAGATATCCCTGGGACAATAGCAGCACAATGCCATAACAATGCTGCTATAGGCTGCTAAAGGATAGGATGGGAGGGTATCTCAGCTAGAGTGACCATAAATTTCTTTAAATTCAGTTTTTGGCTGCATTTTATCTGCAGCATCTACCGTTTCCTGAAGTAATGCAGTGAGTGGTGGAGATGAGCTTTGAGGGGTTTCATGAGCCTCGTCCTGCTGTAGACAGGCCTCCTGCTTCTCTGTGTTGTACACAGCTACAACACGACCCTGAATTACAGAAGCCAGCAGCATCGCCACCATCTCCACACTCATTCCTGCACAAGACAGACAGAGACACAGGGAGGCAGACAAAGAGTGTGATGAAGCAAACATTTTTTTTTTTGGCTCTGTGGTGTTTTCCACATGAGTGTGAGTGAGTTTTTTCTTACTGTAGGCTGTGGCAGAGTCTCTATCTCTCTGATCTCCCCCCAGGAACATGTTGAGTGAGAGGTAGGGGACGTTGTAGCACTGTTAATGGACGACAGGGGAAAACATGACGCCAACTGACAGCACATGAGCAGTGTGAAACTCTGTAGCCATGGTGACACGGCTTGGAGCAAATGGCAGCGGTAACAATGACATGAGGGTAGTATGACATTCTGTCACCATGGTGACATGAAAAAGACAGTGTGAGGACAGATTAAAACACAAGATGGCGGCTAGATGGCAATGAGATGGGGGGGAAAGGAGCGAGAAGTGCCGGCAACACACTGACTTACACTCATTAGGGTCTCAAACAAGCAGGATGTTGTGAGGAACCACAGCACGCTGACAGCCTGAGACATCGAGCCTTGTGGCACAAACCACAGCAGCAGATAGGACAGGACGCCAAATGGCGTGGAAAGAACCAGCCTGTGTGATAAACATTGATAGTTCTGTTGAATAAACGCTGGGGGGATGAATCGTAGCTTAACTGAAGATGAAGTGTGTGTTAAGGATGTACAGTAGCTCCACCAACCATGGAGTGAGTTTGCCGATGGGTGTCCAGTTGCTGCGGCTCACCAGATATCCAACCAGAGGGTCCGTCACAGCATCCCAGACTCGACTCACAAACAAAATCATGGAGACATAGAAGGCCTCCATCTGGAAAAATATGTAATTGAGATCTTAAAACTCTGACTACAATAAGATTTGCTTTGCTTTTTCAAGAGGACATATCATGCACATTTCCAGGTCTATATTATATTTCTGGGGCTCTACTGGAATATCTTTGCATGATTTACAGTTTTAAAAAACTCTCCCTATTTTTCTTATATTGGCTCTTAACGTAGCCCCTTGGTTCGGCCTCTGTCTGAAACAGGCCGTTTTCCTTTCCTGTCTCTTTAAGACCCCCCCCTCCGATGAGCCCACTCTGCTCTGATTGGTTAGCAACGTAACCAACAAACAATTTGCTTCTTTTTTTCCCTCTTTTTCTTATCTCGAAATGGAAACTTCTCAAGTACATGTTTGAGCCCAAAACATGTCAGTGGACAACGCAAACAACCATAGCAACAACCTTAGCGACACAGACTACAGAATGGACGCGTTTGTGAGCATGCGCAAAACAATCTCACATCAGTTCGATGGGGAAGTAGAGGTGACTTTGCAAACAAAGCATTCACAGCAGGTTGAAACGCTGGCTTTTGACTTGAAGGCAGCATTTTTACATATGTTCACCTCAGATTTTGGAACTTTGACCATGTTTACATAAATATCTGAAATTATCACAGTATATAAATGTCAAAATCACAAAAAACATGATATGTCCCCTTTAATAGAATGGCATTTACAAGCTGAGGAACTACACTGTACAATACAAGTACAACTTTAACTTTTACCTGCACAACATCCAGAAGGAAAATCTGCAGGGAAATACCTATAGCCACCGATGTGATCTGAAACGGGACGCCACCCACAGCGTAACACATCTTCCTGGTCAGAGGGATCCCCCCCGACCCCTGAGACCACCAGAGAGAAGAGCAGACAGGAAGGTTGAGGAAAATATTACTGTTGTCCCTGGTAACCACTAAAAACATGCCTTCAAACATTTTTCTGATTTTGTTTAATACATAACTTCTGCAAAATCTGCAATGAAATAGATTAAAAACTTCTGTCATATTTTGAATATGATTTGAAAAAATAGTCGAGGAGAAAAGTCAGTTTGAAAACTTACCCTCTGTTGCTGACCGTTGGATGAGTTTCTGTCCGCAGTCTGATTTAATAACTGAGCCTTTAATGTCTGTAGCTGATTTGTAAAATCCTTGAGGCAACTCATCCTTTGAAGTTAGGAAAGAATAACGACACACACGGACTGTTCTACAGAAGTAATCCTCATGCTAGTTGCAATCTTCCACTGCATGTATTAAATAACAGCAGCTCTCTGCTCACTGCTGTACTTAAGTCCCACTTGTTTGACACAAGAATCTGGTTGAACAACTCTTTTGTCTTTGAAAGTGAGGTACTCATATTCAGCCCACCTGCTCACATTTAAGAATGAATAGACTCAACAACAAAGCTTATTATTTACAGTATGAGTTCCGTGAAAAAACACGATTTATTAATAGATCTGGATCATCAGATCGATGCTTGGCTTTGTGTTCAGTGCACTTGCATTTCAGGTACAACTTGACCTCATAGTGGCTGTGTAGCATTAGAGCTGCAATGATTAGTCAATTAATTAATCTACAGAAAAATAATCAGCAACTATACATCATCATCGAAGTGATTTTTAAAGTAGAAAATGCCAAACATTTCATCTCATTTTTGATGATTTGCTGCTATTCTTGGTCTTGTGTGATGGTAAATTCAATATATTTGTATTTTGGTTGAACAAAACAGGCAGTTTGATGACATCACCTTGGGCTGGTGGACATTATTCGCTGTTTTCAGGCATTTTATAGACAAAATAACCAATTGAGAAAATAATCAGCAGCTTAATTGATAATGAAAAAACTTCGGCTTTGATGAAGCGCGTAGAGTCATTAAAACCCCCAAAATAATCATCTTTATCTGTTCTTGGTTTTCATTTCATGGTTCAAAGCCTAATATAATAAAAATGTTTCCTTTTCTGTTTTATCTCAGATGTCCTTGGGAACTTAAATTGCAGTCATGCAGCTCGGCAGGGAGCTCAGTTCCAGCACCTCCTACTGGTTCTACTGGTAAGATGCAACTAAATACTGTAATATAACACTGCTTTCTTCGATGTCAATTGTTTTCTAAGATTTCCCATATTACACAAAGAAAAAACAAGATACACTATGAATTTAAAATGAAAAGCTGTTATTTTCTCAAAAGCAGTTTCTCTATGGCAGGCAGTTCTTCTGAGAAATAGGCCACATTTTTCATCATACCTGCACTAAAACTATAGAACAAAGTGTGTCAGTGTCGACTGCTCTGACCCTGAAAGTCAGTGAAACTCTTGCCAACCTGCCTGTTGATTCTCTCTCTGAAAATTACACAAGAGCACAACGCTTCTTCTATATGGTCAGCAAAATAGTTTCAGAGCAATTTCACATAAATACCGATATATCACATAAAGCTTTTCTCAGTCCTGCGCCCCCAGACTCTGGATCAGTCTCCTTGTAGAGTTGAGAACGTACACCTCATTCACAAGTTTCAAAACCCAATTTAAACCTCATCTTTTTAAAGGTGCTTTTAATAAGAAACATCCTTTATATTTTAGCCGAGCCTACAGTAATAATTGCCATTTTATTTATATTAGACATTTTAAAATCGATAATTTATACTTTCTGTTGTTTGATGTTTTTAATGTTACCGTTTCTTGTGTCTGTCTTTTTTATGTTTTTCTTCCATGTTTATTGAAGCACATTGTATTGCATGAAATGTGCTATATAAATATTATAATTATTTGAAAAATCAGGGGTTTTGACCTTGTACTCTGAGGAAATGTATCACTGTTGGTTAAGCTCTTCTATATTCGGTGTGTTCATTAAAATAAATCACAGGACCAAACAAAATATTTGCATCATTCAACAACCTTTAATGCCGTCCATTTACAGCCTGACCAGCATCGATCACAGATGTCACTTTAATGTCCAGACAGCTACAATGATAACAATCCCATTATGAGACATCCAAAAAATGTATAAATCAAAATAAAACAAAAAACTGAAGATGATCTCAGAGTAGAAAAAAAACAACAACTCTTGGTTGTTCAATAACAAGAATTTCATTTCCTAATTTATAGGTATTAAAAGAAAAAAAAAAATCCAACCAAAACAAAAGAAACAAGTGAACAAACAGTGAATTACAAACAAATTCACATCCATCACTGTATCATTGGCACATACACACACACACACACATTGAGAGGCCTGCTTCCAGTTAAATCATGAGATCCATCAGCGAATGTTTTATGCACTTGGACATGTTGAAATTTTTACTTTTGTTTTCATGTTTAACATCATCCTATAAATTTGTACTCTTACTTGCATTGTCCTTGGCCTGACGGAGTCCATAGAGCCATTTAATCACTCTTGCATTTCTCTCAATGACAGAAACCCCGTAGGGAACACGCTCTGCAACTTTCCCAGCATCCTCATCCTCATCATCTTCCTCTTCTCTGTCAGAGCCTGCACACTCAGACCCCGGAGCGCTCACACTGCGGAAACGGGCGAGGGAGACAATGTCAGAACTAGAACCAGTCAAGTCCTGCAGGTCTGCGGGATCCAAACCGCACAAGTTGAAGAAGCGCTCCAGCTCTGTTCCGGCTCGGGAGTATCTGTCACTCATGTCTGATTTGGAGCGGGTCAGAGAGGGGCGATGTTTCCTGGAGCTGGAGGAAGACAAACGGGTGATTGCTGGGGAGGGAGGGGGGAAAACGGGGAGGCTGGGGGGAGGTGCAGCGGGGACGGAGGTTTCAGGGTTGTCGGGTTTAGATGGGGCAACAACAGGTTTCACAGGAGAGGGACCTGGTGTTGTTCTGAGGTGGAAGAGATGCAGCTGTGAAGTAGCCGGGTGGAGTGGAAACTGGGAATGTAAAGGTATGGGCTGAAGGGGCTGCCGGATGTACTGAGGGGGTCTGCTGGGTGTCCTCGCAGGGCTGGTCTGAGGCATGACATCCACCCTGCGCACAGTCCCTGCAACCGGAGCCCCAGCAGAGCCTGGGCTCTCTACTCTTGCAGGCCCAGATGCTTTTAATCTCACTTTAGCCTGACTGGACCAGGCGGGACGGGGAGGTGGACATGGTGGGACCTTTTTCTGTTGTGCAGGTTTGGGACAAGGAGAGCTATGTGCAGTGGCAGCACAATCAGGAGCTTTACTGTCCTCTGAGCTCACAGCAGCACCATCGGTCACATCGCTGATGAGGTTACTCAGGTGCTCCAAATTGAGCTGGGCACCCTCCTGCTTTGCTTTTGTTGGGGTCGGTGCCTTCCTGGTGGGCCGCAGAGCGGTTCTGGGGCTTAACAGAGGCTTCTGCACTTCAGGAGGCCTCACTGGCTGCTGCTTAGAGAGAGCCACCTGACTCTTGACATATTTAGCCTTGTCTGCTTCCAGCCTCTCCACTGCACTCTGCTTTGGTCTCTCTGCTGCGGTCAGGCATTGCCGGTAGAAGTCTGGACCCACGGGCCCCTTTGGCCGCAAGCGTGGAGGTGTAGCAGCTACAGCATTCCTCGCTGGTTGCCTCAGTTGGTGCTGGAGAGTCTCCACAGGCATTTTGTAATACTAGTAGTCGTACTTGTCTTCGTGCACAGTTTTTTCTTTAGCTACTGCTGAAGAAAAATCCTTTATTCCGCAGAGATAGTGACGTTATCCTTTATTTGTGCCTCTGTGTGGCATTATCACCTCCATTTTTGAACAGATGTAACCCCAGCATCTCAATTCCTTGACATTTGGATATCCTGTGCAAAAGAGACATCACATCAGCACCAGAAACAAAGACATCAGTCAGGTGAAGAAGAAGAATAAAAACATTTACCTCAAAACACAAGCAAGCATCTCTTTCTCCCACACTTAAAGTACTTAAACACAGACAGGACACAGCCAACTCAACAAAAGACCCGACACCCATAAACCCTCCCTTCTCTTCTGCAACCAATCACTCTCCTGAAACACTTTACATCCTGCAAGTTCATTGGCCGCCGGCTGCGACGGATTTGAACAATTACTCGCAGTCATCTCGGCAGACAAACACACAATAAAACTGACAGTTCATTTTCAGTCAGTAGAAGGCCTGTGAAAAGAGTAGCAGAAGTGTGTGTTTGTGTGTGTGTGTGTGTGTGTAAGAGAGGGGTGATGGGGAGGTGCATCAGGACAGCTGTCAACAAGCTATTGTCTGGAGGCAATACAGAGCAGATCACACACACCAACAGCTGCTATGGGAACAATGGCTCCTCATCTTTAAATAAAGCAGCCGGTTGCCAGGGTTTGTAGCCGGCTTTTTCTTGAGCTACGAGCCTCCGTGGGTTAAATCAAAACAAAGAGGTTCGACTGAGCATCTTTGTGTTCAGTTATAAGCCTCTTACTGTGGTAAAGGTCATAATAATGAACTCGGTAAACACAGGAACTTTTTTCTGTACTTCTGTATGTACTTAAGATACTGTGAGTGGGTTTGAAAGATGCCGCTCGCAACAGTCTGCATCTGCCAGTCACATTCTCTACATATTTGCCATTCCAGTCTGAGCCAGGCCGGACTCCTGCTGACAGAGCTGTTGAACTTTCTGCCCAGCGTACCTCCATTCTTACCTGCCTTGAGGTTTTCAGATCTCCTCGAGCTCACAAAACAAACCGATCTCCCTTTAAAGAGACCCAGACAGGGTGATACATAATTAAAGTAGAAGGCTGGTGAACTACAAACCAAAGAGGTGGACCAGACAAACACAAATAGACACTAATTTAGTGGTTGTGGGTCAAGTGTCTGCTTGTTCTGCTATTTAGGGTAAATGCCAAACATGGAAGGCAAAAGAACGCCAAAGACAAATGACACAGAAACACAAAAGGACAGGTAAACAACTGTTGACTCACGGCCTACGCAGTCTTGTCCTGACAAGCTGAAGTCTGCCTGTATGAGAAGGTGTTGGTTTTGTTTTTTTGTAGCTACTTGGACAAAGTCACCAAGAAAAGTTTTTTGGCATTGCTACAGAAAACTCACCTTGACGACTCCTGTTGAACTCCTGGGTTTCTCTTTTAAGTCCCACATATAAGCTGTGCTCGCCTACTGAGGTGAATGTGTGTGAATGTGTTTGAAACCACTTAACAGCTCAAGGCAAACCTGTTTGACAACTCATGTGTGCCCCTCCAGAGCCCGCCCCTTCTTGCTGATTGGTCCAATCAGTTTCCTACAAGGAAACAATTTGGCCACATGACTCCATGCCATTATCCTGTGCTGCTAGATGATAAGCACTTTCTGTTTTCTACTGCCATAATTCAGTTAATAGTCAACTCATATTTCATTATTCAGCACATGCCGGAAGACTTTAAGCTGTTTAAAGGTCTGTTTTGATTGTGGTAAAGATATTAAGTGTAGTAGAAATAATGGAAACTTTTAACAACTTCAACAAATTTATTGTCACCATAAAACAGTCTCAAAAGTCCAATCAGAAACAGAAACTATCATTATAATCTTGCTTTTAACCCAAACAAAACAGTAAAGAACAGTGACCTACACCGAGAATATAAAAATAAATGACGTTAAAGCCATACAAGTGTTTTTTTTTGATTAGAGACTTAAAAAGTGAATACAGATTTTGCAATATTTTGTTTGGACTATACAACACAGATAACAACCTTCCCCTCCTCACCTCCCCAAAAATACTTTGATAATCCTTTTGATTTTCAAAGTATTAATCTACCACAGTATGTTGGGAGTCATCATGCTCCATCCCATAATATTTGGCCTTTTAGTATTCATATCTGTAACATATTACAGCCGTGTAAAATTGCACATAAGAGCACAGAAACATGATTAAAGTAGAGTTAACAGTTAGACACGAGGAGGAGTGTGGTTGAAAACAACTGGCTGTCAGTTTCTGGTCATACCTGCTACTGAAGGTTTGCATATGGAAATGATGGAAATGTTGAAAAGCAGTAACATTTCATAGCCTCTCACATTGCAACAGAGGTCTGAGTCATGGGCTGGTTGTTAAAGTATAATAAAAATATAAACATTGCTGATAATCATTCCACATTTATCACTACTCATGATTCATACACTGTGAACAATGTTCTCTACACTGTAACATCTCAAAGTTTGCAAGATAAAGAAGTCGCTACCATAAATGAAAGGTAGTGACTTTTCTTTTGAGGTTTGTTTTACTTCCCTTTGCCAAGTAGTGTGTTAGTTCTTCTTGTTGTCTTAAAAAAAAAAATAAAAATAAGATGCTATGTTTCGGGTTAGGAGATGGCACAGTTTTTATCTTTGTCCTTTGCACCGAGACTCTGAGCTCTTCTCCGCCTCATGCTGCCTCTCAGTCCCCAGTCTCTCTGTGCCTCCCTGTCGTCTTCTACCTCTCCTTCTTTCCCCTCCTCGGGTTGGTGTTTTCGGAGCTGCGGGGGCAGAGGGATGGGCTGTCCCAGGAAGAAGCCCTCTTCCTCTGAGTCTGAGGATGAGGAGCACGTAGAACACGAGTCTTCATGTTTGTACTGGCCCGGCTGGAGGGTCAACGAGGAGGCCATGGCGGAGCCCCGGCTCTCTTTCTCGCCTCTACAGTCCAGGGTGTCCAGCCGAGGCCGGTCGGGCCGCGAGCGCCGGGAGTGCCGCTCTCTGCCCGGGTGGAGAGCAGGGTCGGAGGGTATACGGCAACGACTCCACCCTCGCCGCAGACTGCGCTGGTGGTAAGAGGATCCATCTGGTTGGAAAACACAAAAAACTAAAATTAGCCGGATTCCCAAATTTAACATGATATTAAACTCTGCGGAAACCATTTCTCACCCAGTAGATCCATCTGCGGTGGAATGCCTTTCTGTAGATTTAACCTGCTTCCGAAACCTCCTTCCACCTCATCTTCGTCCTGCTGGTTTTCCTCACCCTCTTGCGGCTCGTCATCATCATCATCATCATCCTCATCAACAGAATAGCTGCTGCTGATCGGTTCTCTGAAGCTGACCCTGGCTGTCCCGCTGCGAGTCTGCGGGGGCGGAGAATCAGAGGGTCCGTCGTCCTCTGGTTGGGGGAGGATCGGCGGGGGTGAATCCTGTGGCATCAAGTCACGCGACTTGACCGGCAGAGGAGGTGGGAGGATGGACGTGTTGCTGGGCGGGAGGGGAGGCGAGTCCGGTGGAACGAGGTGGTTCGTGTGTGACGCTGAATTTTTCTGGAGAGGAAACACTGGGGAGAGAAATTAGAGAGCACATAGTTTAGTTGAGAGAGACAGATGAGTTATAATATAATACTGACACCAAGTTTCTTAAGTAAAGCATTTAAAGTGTGAAGTATCAGTGATTTCTGATACCTTGCATAACTTGATTTGTCCTTTCCACCCAGTTCCTACAGTCTTTAGCAGTAGAGGTTCCTCTTGAGTTGATACTAGTGAGGGGGTGTCCAGTATTTCCATTTAGCTCCCCACTGGCAGCTGGTTTGATACCACAGTCTCCTGGCAGTAAACTGTAATGTGGAAGGTCGCTGGGCCAAGACGGTCCTAGGCCATTTCCTAGATGGATGTGGGGAAGAGGTGAGTAGGAGCCTCTTGGATGAGGATGACCACTGGATGAAGGAACTCCATTTTGAACTGGAGCAGTGCAGTGAACACCTGATAGAGGGAGAGGAAATAAATGTGTTAAAAAAAACAGTCTCTAAAAGATGTTTTAACTTGCAGAATCATTTCTTGCGAATGTGTGATCTCATCTGGGTGTAACACCAGTGTACCATGTTCACCTCTGTTTTCCACTGCAGTATGAATGCAGTCTTTTGCAGGAGTTATCGGGAGGTTGATGCCCTCTAGTGGCTGCAGTGGAGAACCACATTGGGGCTGCAGGTGTTTCTCTGCTGTCCCACAGCGTCTATGCTGAGGTGGTCTGCTCTGCAGCGCCGAATCACAGGAGTCAGAGTTATTGGGGTCCTCTCCCAGAGAGCAGGGCCTGGAGCAGAAGATGAGCCCCCCTCGAGGGAGGAAGGGACGCCCCAGCAGAGGTAGTTGACAGCGGGCGCAGCAGAAACACGACTCCACAGCGTGCCAGTGCTGACCCTCATATGTCATCTGGCCCTGGTCGATACCTGCGAGGAAATTATAGTTCATGTCAGGAGCAGAACTTTGAGTATGTGTATACTGTACACACACAGTATGTATACATATCAGTATTTCTACTATACTGTTCATATATAACACACAACTTTAATACTAGTTCATTTAAATATTAATGCATACTTGTACTGTACTACTGTGATGCATACTTGTACTGTTTAGCGACCTTCTAAGAATTTTATTTCTGGGAGAAACATTCACCTGTGACATTTAAACCTGTTTCAGACAGAAGCTACATTGCTGGTTTCTCACAGTGAATCACTTAAGATATGTTTTCATCATAATTCTTTTACTTTTTTCGATTTTTTTTTAATAAGACAAGATGTTACATCAGGATTCTCATTTGCTCACATGCTGTATGTGAAGCCTTTTGCTGGATATTTATGCAGCAGAAGAAGAGAGACCACTACTAACACATTTTGGCCTCTGGATTGACATGACTTTTCCAAAAAGCCTTTTGTGACTTCACATTTTTACAAAAGTTTTTTTCCTTACAGTCTTAAAATTCAATGACATGTCCAGGTTTTTCATGACCATACAAACCCTGAAATTCATAGACTGATGTGACATCAATAACTCAACAACTTAAAATTGGCTCATTTAGAATGTTTCCTGGTTTATTAAACTAATTTTATTTTCTCTGTGCGAAGGAGATGATCGTTGATTGATATATTTATAGAGTGCTCCTTATGAGGTGACATTTTCTCTGTGTATTTAACCTTGTGCTGCTGCAGCCTTTATGTTAATCTGACGGCATTCAATTCAGACTTGAGCCATGTTGAAATTCTAACAGAAATGTTACTCAGTCCGACTTAGTAAGATCAAAGTCGTGATTTTCATGTAAAAGTGTCTCGTGCCATTAATCAGACATGAGACCAACATGTTAAATTGTCATCACATTTCTGTAATAAGGGTGCATGTCTGAAAGGGGCTTCATTTACATTTACTCATGATTAAAATAAAATATGTCTGAATCATTTATATGTATAATTATTAGCAAGAATAATAAGTGTTACCCAGTAATCCCCAGTAAGTAAGTGAGTTTCTTTAGACTTAATTCAGTACCTATGTGTTCTCCACAGGTATCGCAGTACTCCGCATACAGCGACTCGTAGCAGGAGCAGCAGTACGGTCGACTCTCTCTCATGATGTAACGCTGACCGCCCAGCGCTGCCTCACACTCAAAACAACAGAAGTGCTTCATGTGCCAGTATCTTCCTTCAGCCTCCGTACATTCATCCGCTAGAATAATCTAGGATTGAGAGACAAAAAGTAAAACAGAGACAGAGGCAGTGTTCTAACTCAGCACAGCGGGGACGTAAACAAATTATGGTCGTAAAAATGAGTACTGAGGATTTGGGTTAACAAGATAGAAAAAAAAAGATGCTATCGGTGCCCTCCAGTTGAAGGCTTAGCCATCCTCTGGGTCTAAAGAACTCTTGTAGGTCGGTCGTGCCAGATCCATTAGTCAACTACGTCAACTAATCCCCTAAGTCACTGAGAGGCCATTCAAAAGAAGAAGAGATTGACAGAAAAATACCCCTCTACTATGCACTGATGAGAGGAAATGTTAAAATACAACAAAACAGCACAGTACAGCAGGTGACACACATACAGTTTTTAAATATCTTTCTACACACATCACCTTTGAATAAACAGACTCATCTCTTAGATGAGTAAGTTACTATAGCTCTTACTGTTTTAAGATTTATTTTTGCCTTCATTGGACAGTTTAGAGATGAGAGATTAAAGGAAACACGAGGAGAAAAAGAGCAGGATGATATACAACAATCAGAGATTTAAACCAGTTACAATGAAGTTATGTAATATGTTTATTTGACCGATGGGACACCACGATAGTCTGATTCTCACTACGCTGGGAAACACTGCTGTTAACGAGAGTTTAGAGTGAGACACATTGGGGACGGTCACCTCATCGCAGGCCTGGCAGCGGGGCTTGAGCCTCTCAGCGTGGTGCCGGCCGCAGTAGATCTGTCCGTCCTGGTAGAAGTAGATGAGATCGACCAGCAGCTCCATGCAGGAGGCGCACTGGAAACACTGAGGGTGCCAGCAGCTGCCGTTTCCTGCCCGACTGGCAAACACAGCTATGTCTCCACCGCAGATCTGTCTCCCACACTAGAAAGATAGATTTGATCAGATGAGGGTGGGGCGTAGGGATGAGACAAAAAAATATTGCAACATATGGCGATATTTCCACTTGCGATACACTATTGATGCACTGGTGCCAGGTATTGATACTTGTTTTTTTAAACACAGGGCCACTCCTGAGCGCTACTATCCTCCACCTCCTTATGGAGGCGCTGAACAGACCGGTGATGGTCAGATGGATGGCTATTATAGGTGACAACAAAGAAGAAACACAAGCAAACTAAACCAGCCATGAGCAGCTGCTGTCAGACTGTCATTGTCTGCACTGGAAACACAGAGAGTCCACTGGAGCTTTGGCAGTCACTAGATGCACATTCAAGGCCCTTCTGTGTTTCTGTGTAGTAACTTTGTTGTAGCTCAGCTCGGCTCTACTACGAGAGACTCTCCAGTGTGTGTGTCTGTGGGAGAGTGTGAGTATGTAGCCGTAGCCCTGCTGTTTATCATGTTAACATTATTGTACTCAGCCCTGAATATCTTGTAAAGCTCTGAATATAGTACAGTTAGTTACTGGCGGATTGTGTGTTGTGTTTACTGCCACAGAAAAGTAAATAAATCTTTGGGTTATTAGCACGACGTCGCCTCTCTGCTGTTTCTTACCAGACTTATTAACGCTACCAGCAGCTCTGTGTGAGGCATAAACTGAAGCTACGGTTGTCAGTGTTGTGATTAGAACTGGGTGATACTGACAAAATCAAATATCACAATATTTTTGACCTCGATATCAATGTTGCGACAATATTGTAGGGATGACTATTGGTGCTTTCACAAAATATTTACACAATGAGATTTTTGATAAATAATCATCAGTAATGTGGAAATAATGACTAAGTGGGTAAAAACAAATAATAGAACAGCTGGAACAGAAACAGAACAGAAAATTACATCACTTTACTGTTTTATTTATACAAACTGAGGCTACAGTTAGCAGTGTTCTGATATTTATACTTGGCAGCATTTCTTTTCTGTGAAACTAATGTACTGTTAATAAACATTGTACATTATCTGAATATTTCCTGCTCTTTGAAATAATATTTTCTTTCTTCAGTTACAGATATTGTGATATAAGATTATTTCTTCGTGATATATCGTGTATCGGAGAATCGCCTTTGTTATGATATATCGTTATCGTGGGGAGAATATCGTGATAGTATCATACTGTGGGTTCATCTGTGATTCTCATCCCTAATGGGGCACAGAGAGAAGTTAAGTTAGATGGTATATTGTCAAAAAGTGAACGCTGCAGCCCTGTAATCATTAAATCCCAGTGTGCTACGGCCCCTGAGCTATACCTGCACCTACTTGCCATCTTATAAAAAAGAAATGCTTCTTCTGCATGGTTCTGATTTATTTTAACAGGCTTTCACTTGCATACCTTATTGTTATATAGGAATATTTTTCAGTTAACACCACCTATCTTTTGAGTCTAATAATGACCTGCCTTGACATTTTCTGAACATAAAACAAGAATGCCGCTCTACCTGCTGGCAGATGGCTCCAGTCATAGTTACTGGAAAGAGTCTGACGACGCCTCTGCCGAGGTTTTCTCTTTTCCTCTGTTGACTGAACAAACGCAACTCCTTCTTCTCCTCCTCGTCAAGCACGTTACAGTACTGTGGCTGCAAAAACAAAGATACTTGTTAGCATGTGCATACATAATATATTTCTAAACTTATTCACCAACTTATTGTTGGTTTCAGGGCAGCAACTTATATTAATTTTCAATATCTGACGATTATAAAATGTCAGAAAATGGTGTAAAATGGCCGTCACAATTTCCTGAAGCTTAAGGTGACGTTTTCAAATGTCTTGTTTTGTCTGAACAACAGAACAAAAACCAAAGATGTTCAATTTACTGTCACATGAGACAACAACAAGCAGTAAATCCTCACGACAGAGAAGCTGGAACAAGTGTATGTTTGGCATTTGTGCTTGAAAAATGACGTAAACGACTAATTGTTTCAGCCCTAGTTGGCATGTCACCACTCATGTCACCACTTTATTAGAGTCTAGAGCATCCAAAGTCAGCAGGGAGTCACAGTGATATTACCTCACTGTCGTGGGCTGGAAGCTGGTGCAGCAGTTGTTTGATTCGGTATCTTTCCCCTGGACTGTTCACATAAGGCACCCTGTCCTCTGGCAAGCAGCTAAAATACTGGTATACCTGTTAGAGGAGACAGGTGAGCTCACATCAAGGCATAAATGACAGACAGCAATTTACTCAATTGGTGTAATAAATCAAAACACTGAATATCTTTTTTTTTCCCGTGGACATGCAAGTTTTCAAATTGTTTGAGCGAATGTATGAACATGTCCAAGTGAGAGCGTGCTTTTGTAGCATTAATTTATGTCTCCACTCTGCGTCTGCCCTGTAACCTGAACGTTACCTGTTCGGGCTTGAGCCCAGGTGGCACCCATGCATACTCCTCTGAGGCGCAGCCCGAGTCGTCGTCGGAGATGGAGTGTCTCTGGAAGTCTGATACCAGCTTCGTCATCATCTTTTCCAGCTGGCCCGGCACTGAGCGCACCGCATGCTCCTCTCGCACACACTTGCAGTGCACACAGATCTTCCTGTGGAGACAAGGACAGCTTTGGGCTTCACCTCTGGGGACTTTTTTACTGATTTCCACAACAAGCAACGGCAACTCAAATGTCAGATCTTTCAATACATATTAATTCAATACATTTAATAAATCAGAGATGGGATTTCCTGGTGCTTCAGGTAAAAAGGTGCAAACCAGAGCATTAAAATTTGAACCTTACTCAAGACTTAAAGGTGCAGTGTGTAGAATTTAGTGGCATCTAGTGGAACTTGGCAGAAATGGGATATAATATTCATAAGTATGTTTTAATTAGTGTATAAACAAGAGAACAAACAAACCAAACACTGCTCTAGAGAGGGCCTTTCGCGTTTTTTAAAAATATCATTATTATCGCCAACAGGTTCAGTTAATTATGGAACCCTATAATTAAGTCAGAGGAAGATGGTAACTCTCTTTACACTACATTCATGTGGGCACTTCTACATTATTCCCATATTACTGTATTTATGAACACACTTTGCGTTGGAGACATTATGTTACAAACCAGCCCACAAACATTCTTGAGTTTGACTCAACTAGACTCCCTGCAGTCAAACATTACTAATACAACAGTAGGCACTTGGGGGCAGTCTCCAGATAATTTAAAACAAACTCAAAACTTTGCAGAAAAGTCAGAACTGAAAATCTTCTGCATATGTAAAATATATAGTGTTAGTGTGTTCACACTTTAATCTCATCACTGATAAGACTTCACACTACACCAACATCTCCCCAGATCTGCATCAGGACCAGCACATCCCAAACATTTGTCTACCAAACAACCAGAAAACGAGGTCACTGACATAAGCCTGGCTGTCAATCCTGTGGCAATAAAGAGAGGGAGGTGAAGATAGGAGCAATAATCTCCCTCAGCCTTGTATTACACCCCGTCTTGTCCTCGGACTCCTCGCCACATTCAATCTGGTGGTGGGTGTGTCTGCGTGTGGGGACCGGTGGAGCCAGAGTAAAGTGCCCCCGGGGTGACACTGAGGGTGTGGGTGTCATGTATGCGTGTGGATGTGACAATGCGGCCATATGCACCAAATACTGCATGTGTACATCTCTGTTGTGATTGCGTAACCGCCTGCCAGCTGGTACTTGTGGCTCAAGTTCACAAGGCACAAAGCTGATTTATTCCAGCACCCAACCCCCCACACAACCAAAAAGCTATCACACAACTGTGTAAACTGCGTGAGTGCTTCTCTTCTAATCAATCGGCTCGTAAAAAAAGGCTTTGAAATATCCGGTAATAAGTGCATGTCAGTGCGAATGCTCTCCGCCCTTTTTACTCAACACAAGTTAATTGTTCAGCAATTGAAAAAACAGTCAAGACATGCTGCAGCTCTGTGGGATACCAGGACAATATACATGCATGTAACACACAGCTGTCCTTAGTTGACACCTTACACGGCCATGTTTGCCAGTCAGGTAAAAACAATATAAATAATAATAATAATCTTTATTTGTATAGAACCTTTCATACAAGAAATGCAGCTCAAAGTGCTTCAACATGAAAAACAGGGATAGAATACCATAATTAATGTAACATAAGCTGGAAACCCATTGAAAAATAACGATAATAATAATTAAGTTAAAAATATAATACATAGACTGCATAAAATCAAGTAAATACAAAATTTTGAAAGAATTGCAGCAGTGCATCAGTGCGAAGCAAAGTGCAAAAAAGAGTTTCAGGCCTGCATCAGGAAAGTCATAGCTAGTTAAAGGCTAAAGTTCATAGATAAGTTTTCAGCTTTCTTTTAAAGTATTTAGTGAGCTGTCTTCCCTCATATCTATCAGTAGTGTGTTTCATAGCTTTGGGGTGTAAATGATAAAGGCTGCATCCCTGATTTTCTTTCAGCTGTTGCTGGGAACCTCCAGTAAACCAGCAGCAGATGATCACAGTGCAAATAGTTAACAAGCGAGACAGCCATGTAGCTCGGCTTCCTGTATCATTCAGAATTGACTTGAAGGTCAAGTAAATTCTGAATGATACAGGAAGCCAGTGCAGATGAGCTCCACCTGGACTAAAGTCCAGCCGAGCTGCAGAGTTTTGATTGAGCTGAAGTCTCTCAGTGTTTTTCTTGCTGGAAGGTCGATAAAAAGTGCATTACAGTAATCAAGTCTCCTTAAAATAAAGGCATGAATCAGCTTTTCAGCATCTTTTTGATTTATAAATAGTCATACTTTAGCTTCTAAATGTTTCTAAGGTGGAAAAATGATGTTTTAATCATCTTGTTATTGTGGGACTTGAAGCTTAGATCTGAATCTAAAATAAAACCAAGACTTGTAACCTCAGATTTAATCCTGGGAGTTAATTTCCCCAGATCATTAAACAGCACTTCTCTTTTTGTTTTAGGGCAGACTAGTAGGATTTCAGTTTTATCCTAATTTAACTTTAAGAAATGAGTGCTCATCCATTTATTTATTCCCAAAAGACAGGTAGTAATGGAGTTTATAGCTGCAGCAGCATTTAGTTCAGCAGAGATGTACAGTTGTGTAAACACAGCGAGTCAGCTTAGCCTAAGCCATTTTGGCACGAATCCCACCCCAGCTGTATTTGTATGTGTGTGTGCAAAAAGGGGAGGGCTTCACGCGCATGCCTGTGTAAGTGGGTAGGAGGAAACAGCCGGAGACCTGGCATGATGGGACAGATGGCAGATGTACCACGTGTCACCCCGGTGTCACCCCACCAGTACCCACCCACCCCTCGATCTCCTCCCTCCCCCATCCGTCATCCACCATCCTCCACATCATGAAAGCATTTGTAACAGGGATATAATCATCAGCGGGTGCCAACCCTCACATGCAACCTGCAGTAATTGAGAGATGACAAAGTGCCAATTTGAGCAAATTTGAGGTCTGAAAATATGCAGGAGAGTCTCAAATCATGTCTCTTTGTTCTCCACCTATCTTGCCATTAGGGCTGAACTTGACTGTAACCTGGTTTGTGTACACATCAAAAACATTTAAATATACATCTATACTGCATACACAACAGACAGAATACTGAACCCACAAATGAGCAAATCATCCCCCCTGTAATAAAGTGCACTATGTGGTTAAAGTGCAGATCCTGCTGAGGCTTTTGTTTTTATAACATACCTATTTTATTTCTCTGGTAGTTTCATCATGACTGCACTAACTTAAAAGCAGTTTGTTTCTGGAGGGTATTTCAACACTGCAATTCACCAAGCCCTGTTGTTCTGAGCCCTGTCCTGTTCAATTATTTGAGTCACAAGCCTCTGATGTAATACAGCAAGGATTTGTCCCCTCAAGCTGAAGTATGTACAACATTTGGTGCTGACATGTCAAAATATCAGAGAGGAAAATCAAATCAAATATAGTTTGTTTGTCCTGTGAATAGCTATGATTATAGTTCAAAACAAATGAGTTGTGATGGTAATTCTCATAATTTTGTAAATGGCAAAACAAAAAAATGTCAAAATCAGATCAGTGGTGGAAAGATACCAACTTGTAAGTACCTCGAATTAATTGTGAAAGAACCTGCGCGTTTCAGTGCAAAGGTCAAAATAAAAGTGCATAAACTGCAGAAATTAAGGAGTACTATACTCCTGTGTCCCTGTAACATCTGTGCAAATTAAAGCTGTGCAGTCTGGGAAAATAAAAACCAAAGAATATGAGGGAACCGTACTACACTGAATCCACAACCAGCCATGTGTGTTGTTAACCAGGAGACACAGCAGATGCTGCTTTAGAAAGGAATTCACAATCTGCCACTAAATTTGCTTTGCTGGACAAAAACGTTGTTACTGAGACTCCTGGTACAGCTGCTGCTGTTAGTGTTGTTAAAAGTGAATCTTCTGTTTGTATTTACTGGCTATAGATAATCTTCAACAAAATAATTACAACTATATAATAATTATAAATAAACTTGATAGATAAAAGATAAAAAAAGATAATATAGCAGGGTGACAGAGTACACAGTGTCTGCCAACAGGAGTCCAGTTGAGTATTAGATGGAGGAATAAACAGAAACTTAATATTGATATACTATATGAAGCTGAAATAAACTCATTCGAAATTTTGGAAGCCTGACAGCCTTTGTCGCAGGGATTTTAAATCAATTTAATTTTGTTGAACACAGAGATTAAGGCTTGTTCGTCCCTCCTCTAGATCCCAAACTGACCTGAGTTTGACCAGTAATATATTAGCCAGTACTTTCACATGTATATATTTTTTTGTCTAAATCATTAAATACAATGACAACTCCTTAAAAATAACATATAGTTTCCTTCTTGAGATACATAACGGACAGTTAACTGTGCACAGGTGAGATAAGTGACAACACTAAGCGTACATGACGTCATCTTCTGCACGTCAAGTCCATACAGATCATCCTTTATGTACAAAACAAGTCAGGCTATGACACACTAGAAGAACTCTATTCTTACCACATACAAAACATTCGCTCTGCCCACATCTCCACAACTTAATAACTGTTTGAGTTTCTAGTCCCTTTAATCCTGTTAGACAGTAAAATATGGTTTCTCCATTACCTGCTGTAATCATGACAAATTAGTCCAGGTTGGCCTGCTGACGTTCTCCCATCCACACCGATGTTCCAATAAAACTATAAAGGTTGTATGTATGTCCGCTGTCAGCTTGTCTGTCAGTAAGAGCAGGATATTCTATGAGAGCTCCTTCCCATGTGGTAATTTCTCTATCTGCGCGGCTCTTTTCAATGCCCCCGCCACCCCCGACTCCCACCCTCCTCCGTGCTGATAGTGGGCTCAAACAAAAAGATTGAACACAAACATGCACTTCAGAAATACAAACACTAGTTCTCAGGGTACCTACACGCTCATGTGATTTTTTTTTTAAATGTACTTGAAAAGATAAGCCAATTTACTCACGACGCCTTTGGAGATGCCAAACACCAGAGTCCGAGCGAGCGACACTCACAGAGAGTAAACTCGCTGTGTCTTTTTGACCAGACTGCTGCAACTGATTCATAACAGATGGACGATTGTTGCTTTGACGCAGTTATTAATCACAGAAATAAGCGGCACAGATTTTTGGGGCTTATGAGCAATACTGTGCTGTATTTGTCATGCTATGTGATCAAGATGGACACGCATGACAACAGACACACACACACACACACACGAACTTCTGAATTCACTCCAGCTCATCTGATTTTTAGTTGGTCTCTGGGTTATTATATCAGTCGGGACACGTCTGCTAGAGAAGACGCTGTGTACTTACATTCTTCGTTATGAGTCACTCCTGTCAACATTTTAGTTTTTTCAAGTCGCTTTATACCAAAAAAATCTTTTAAAGTAACAATTTAATAGTCTGACATCATGTATCACCGTCTTAATTGTGATAGCTGCTAACTTTCAAACAGCTGATCTAGACTTAGGGCTGCAACTAACAATTATTTTCATTATTGATGTTGATTATTTTCTTGATTTGTTGTTTGTCAGAAATGTCAGAAAATGGTGAAAAATGTCCATCACTGTTTCCCAAAGTCCAAGATGCTTCCTAAAATGTCTTGTTTTGTTCTGACCAGCAGTCCACAACTCAAAGATATTCAGTTTCTATCACAGAGGACTAAAGAAACAAGAAAATATTCACATTTAAGAAGCTTGAACCAGATAATTTGGGCATTTTTCCTTTAAAAAAAAAGTTTAGTTGGCATTTAATTTTCTGTCTATGGACTAATCAACTGATTGACTGATTGTTGCAGCTCTAATCTAGACCACTGTTTTTGGGCATATAGATATATTATAAGTCAGTTCACATCCAGTGTAGCAGCTATAGGATAATCCTCTGCTTTAAATGTGTGCTGCTGGTGTGATAATCTATAACTTAAGCTGACTGCAGTGAGGTAAAGTGAAGCCCTCCTTAGATCTGGTTCTAAAGAAACAGATGGGCCTTGTCCAATAACTCTCTGCCACTAATTAGTGACTGAGTAATTGCCGCATGGCCACCCAGACTAATAGCGATGGCGACTTTGAACACTTTTGAAGCGTGGCGGGGACCTGTGGGTCAAAAGTAACTCAATTCGCTCGCTGCTGGGCAGCGGAAACGCCATCTGCCCCCAACCTCAGTTTAAGCTCCGTCTGAGAAAGCACCAGATGAAGATGGATCACTTCCCTCTCAGCGAGCATCAGCAGCTGAGCCTGTGGTCACTTGGATGATCTTCTCCATCAGAGAAGGTGTGACTCTAAATTGGTTATTAAGGAAGATGCAATTTGCACAAGACTCTGGGGTCTTAAAAAAGTGACCCCCATAAATCTCAATCATTTAATCACTTTCATGTTGCTTATTCTGCTTGATCAGCTTGAGGGACGTTCAAACGAGGCATTTCCCCTTTGACACCACACCCAAAAGTAATTACAGGTCTGTCCTAATGCCAAACGTATAAACGGAAGAGCTCAATAATCCACAGTATTGTGTTGATGCTACACAGATTAAACATACTGTAAACATATTGATGCCTATAGAGGCCAGGCTTTCTCTAGAGTGTGGCCGGAGGTAGAGCCTCGGCACACGTGTTTTAGATTACATCCTAACTTCTAAAAGCTTTTGTCTTGACCTGAAAAGAGGGAACAGAACTGAATAAGCTAAAAGATACAATTACAGTCTTTTGGTTACGCAAAGTACACATTCCTGTGCCTGTTGTTTGATTCTCTCCATCAACAAACCACGGTTGGCTTCAGCCATGCAGTGCCCATCTGGGACTGTGAATGCAGCATTCGTAACCAGAAATGAATGTTCCTCCTTTCTCTTTTCATTCAGCTTGCTGTGTGTCAAACCTGGCTTTAGGGTCTGGAGATACTGCTTCTTCTACTCTCACATGAAGTCAGTAATGAAGAAGTACTTTTTTTGTTTTATAAGGCTTTGGAATAACATATAGGCCTAATCTATTGGATAAATTTCCACTTTCTTTCATTTTATACATCAAAACTTCATGAAATACAAAAGTCACACCTGAAAAGGGAAAGCAGGGGTCATATGGAGAAAGGTCGAGACAGTGAGGGGACACAGAGGGAGATATGCAGTGGTCGAGAGGGTTACTATCACAGCAGTAAGGCTTAATCTCATTAGCGTGATTGACAGGATTAGACTAACCAAGAGACCCAACCAGCTGGATATACACTAAAGGACTAAAGGAGAGAGAGTGAAGAGAAAGGGGGCTCAAACAAAAGCACGCAAAAACCTGCTTAACAGAGAGAAAATGAATTGTTCTTCGGTGTTCAACGACTCCTGAACAAATAGTCGTGAGAAGTGCGTAGGCTGAAATTTCAAGTAGCTCGTTAAATTAAAAAAAAAAAATCTGGATTTACAAGCTATTACAGAAACTCTCTACATACTCAAAAACACAATATAGACATCCTATGAAACAGTCATCCTTCTGCTAAGTAGAGGTTGCCTTGTGTTCATAAAAAAAAATGTGTTCCAGATGAACACACGCTGCTCTACAAAGTGGCTCTGCCTTAAATCAGGTTTTTACATCAATAAAATGAAATGTAATATCAAAGAAGCATAACACTTTATACCTTAAAAAGCCTCCTGGTGAGTGAGTGCACCATATGAACTTGTTTTCAGTATAATAAATGAGAAATACTACAGGCTTTGTGAGTCCATTTAACCTGACCTGATCTTAAGTTTAAATCTCTGGAGCGCGGACGCACGGCACATGTTGCGGGATGACTATTGGTAATCCTGCTGCTCTGTAGTGCTTCTGTTTTCCCATGAAGATAATGTCAACTCAAACTAAATGCAGCTGCTGCTGCTGCTGTCGGAGCTTAATGGCACTCATGAGTCTATAGCTGTGATTCTTAATGTGCGCAGTCAGTAGGGCTGATCTGCTCTGTGAATATCATGCGGTGCCACGGCTAGGTCATGTTTGTTGTCTTTTAATGTATATCTGCACTCATCGTGTACACAGATCACGGTTAAGCTGATTTACATTGGTAGCAATGTTGCTGTACTTCCTAAGACGTGAGCAAACACACACATTTAACCCCTGAACTACTGACTCTTATATATTTAGATATATATATATAGCTGCACGCTGTATCTGACGAGGAAAACAACGTCTCTGCTGGCGGGACGTTAACCGACCTCGTGTATTAGAAGCGTTGGTATTACATACAATAACTACTGTGTACGCAAAATCACAAATATCTTACATCTGTTTTTAAATTAAAGTCAATATTCTTTCTTTTATCATGAGATGGAACTTATTGTATATCAAATTTCTGTATGTTTTAGTTCTTTTACTGAGCGTTTACTATTTTTTATGTATTATATATTTGTGTTTGTTTCTAATATCTTGCTTGCTTGAAAACCTACGAATACTCTATGAATAAACTATTATTATTATTATATTTTTACACAAGTGTTTTTAACTTTAAGTGGGTGGTAAAAAAAACATAAAAAATACTCTAAAAAAGGTGATTTCAGACATTGCAGTCACTCATTATTATCCAAAGCTGCACACGAGATCCAAAAAGCAGTAGGAGAGACTCTGACTACAAAAGGTGAACATACAGTACAAGAAAAACATTTCCTGCCAAGGCAACAGGCCTGGTTAAGAGTCCTATGGGTTCGTACCTCCAGCCGTGGACACGGAAGCCGGGGCACTGGTCTCCACAGCGCATACAGGGCTGCCCTCTATCTGGGTCCTCTTCCTCCTGCTGAAAACAAACAAACTCACTTCAGCTCCCATGAAGCAACCATTCACAGCTATTGGAGCGAGACAGTCGGGTTAAAGGAAAGAGTTTAGCACGTACGGCGGTTGCTAGACATGGTCGGAGGAACAGCAACATGGTATGGAGAGAGCAGCGCTTCCACATAAGCCACCAGCAGAATGCACTTAGAGCTGATCGCTTCAGCCTTTTATTTAGCAGCGTTTGGGGCTGTCTATAGATTTCACATGGATTACTTAATGTTTATGAATATCCCCACATTATGTCAAAATCCTTCATTGAACTGGCAGAGATATAAACCATTAAGACTGGTTGCACAGTATAACGTCTGCATAGATAAGTTGTATTTCACATCTAAAAGCACCGATGGTTAGTCTGAATATACTTCTGTTTAGTCAGTTGTTTTTATGTTTATATATAACTTTTTTTCTCTCCTGGATTCTGCTTTTGAAATGAAACACAACAGCTATTGTTGAGTGTGTATAATCACCAGTCACTGCAGTAAAAAAAATATCACTACATCCAGCAGTAGGTGTTAAACCTGCTGGCTGCCTACGGACAAAAAAAAAAAAAAAAAAAGACGTAAGCGATATCCAGAATTTGACATAATTAGCTCCCGGATAAACCTGTTTGTAGGAGACCAGTCCTCAATTTTAGCCACACAGCTAGATTTATATTCAACAGTGACTTTGAGAAATGCATATAATGTGTGTTTTGTAAGTGGGAGGATATACAGTACAATGAGGGAGGTAAAATCTCAGCAATGCCTTTTCCCAAAGTGCTGAGCAGTGCATCTGACTTTGCCAACAGCAACCTAACAGCTTAGCACTAAACCAACTACCTCATATCTCCCTTTTAAGTCTATTCCTGCATATGTGTGTGTGTGTGTGTGTGTGTGTGTGTGTGTGCAGACACAGGCCTCTTTTTAGAGATGAGAGGAAGGAAGCAGACACAGGATGAGAGCTGCACCCTTTCCCTCTCCATGCAGTCACTCTGTCTCTACTTTCTTTTTCTCTGATGCTTTAACTCTACTGTAACTATCTCTTGTTTGAAGAGCTTAACTGTTGACAGAGACAATGTGTCCATGTGTTGATTATTAGCTGTTTTCCAGATTGGTAAAAAAAACCCCACTGTAACCACAGTGTGCTATGAGTGTTTTTTTTCCAATCTGATGGGACTCTGTGACGCTGTTGTTTTCCATTTCACCATGAGAAGGACAAAGCATGTACCTATTTTGTCTGTCATAAAGAGCAAACCTGAGTTGAATTTAAACTGGCACACATACAAACTATATTTGCTCTGATGCATTGCGCTTGCAGACACTGACAGACTATTAACAAGCAAAACAAAACAATGCAGATATGTGATACAACAACGTACCTGTGCGTACCTGCTCAGCTGTGTTTGGATGTTTTTCTAACCCCACACACACACACGTCATAAGGATAATTGGTTCTAACCATTAACGCATCAAGTCAAGCCTGTTTTCCCATGTGGAGTTCTTTATAAACATTTTCAAGAACTGATTTACTTCCATTACTGAAACACCGAGTTTGTTTTGCTTATCTCACTGATATCTGTGAGTTGTAAGGGATGTATGAGATCTAAGTGCTTTACTATTGCATAAAGAAACCGTGGAGATATGAAGCGGGAGTAATTATCAGCTTTCTTGTATTATTCCAAAGAACAGAATATTTGAAGGTGGTTATTTTTATTAGAAATGATTCTGTGAGTTTTGAGTAGCTTTGTATATGGTGCCAGGGTTAAGATGTTTACATCCAGTTTCGTAGGAACATGAACAAGTTAGTCCGGATATAATCCCGTGACAGTGAACCATAATTATGTGCCGTTTATTAAATGCGTGACAGCCTGCCTTACACCAGGATCTGTCCTGCGCCACGTCGCCTTATTAACCAGCACTTTGATTCATGTCGGGAACAGAGCCAGGTATGAAAGGTGACAAGACGGGCTAAATGGAGCGTACGGATGATTTCTGGGTGACTGGGCCTTTCTCTTGTTATTTTCTTAGAAATGAGTTCCTGAGCTGTCTTTGACATGGTGACTGAGCCTGGGAGGCACAAAATGCTTGTACTTTTAACACCGGTGTACAGCTTAACTCCTAAATATTATGAGTGTTAGAGAGAATTAAAGTAAATACCTGTTTGGAGAACTGTAGTCGACCTGAGATGGTTACACTTCAGGATACGACAGGGTGTTACTGACTTTCCATTCATAAAATAGATATTAAAGAGATGAAATTACACTGTATATCTTCACGCTTGTATTGCCATTTTTCTCCACTCAGGACCTCTTTGACCTGCATACACAGAAAGCCTTGTTTTTAAACCGTACAGTCCATTTTACAGCAGATCACAAATAATTCATCTTAACTGGAAACTTTTGGGTTGAGTGGGATTAGCGCTAAATTCATTACGAGACCGTTTATGAACAGAAAACAGACCCAGAAATTGGATTAGGCTTTAAGTAAAAGACACCAAAGGAGCTGATGGGAGCCTGAACTTGTCTGGTGGTGGTCTATGAGAGATGGTCAGCTCTTGACCCCAACAGGTTTGAGTTACAGGTTTGCAGAGCCAATGACACAGTTTTGGACAGTTTAAATTAAAGACGGCAATGTTACACTTTGGATATGACATGTTTTAGGTATTAGGTAAGATGTATGAATGAGGGTTTCTTATATGTGAAGGTAATCTTGCATTGTCAGACCTCTCTCAACCTCACAGAGGTCTCAAGAAAACCTCCTGAGGTAGCGCTTCAATCAGGTGAGTCTGAAAACGTACCTCTGGAAATAACCCATGAGGTTACTTTTCTGATTGGAAACAAAGTTCTTCAGAGAGTAATATTATTAGTTTGATGTGGAATGACTTACTGTGTCTCTATTAATCTGTAACTAGATTTTGTGTCTGGATTTCTCCAGAACTCTGAGAGGTTAATGAGGTGGACATCTTCCTACATTTGATTAAGCTAACGATTAAGCATAACGATCTGGTTTGGAAAAAGTGTCTTTGTAAGTGTCTGTAACTGTACTGTAAATGTCTTTCCACACTTGTAGTAGCCAGACCATTAACAACCAGTCACTAAACGTGTGAGAAAGGTAAAAACATCAGAGCATGGATACAGATAGTAATTAAGAGGTAAGCCTGCGTGCAAACATGACGTAATAAATAATGAAGGATTAGGACTCCTGAGAAAAGCCTTGAATTTACTTGAAATATTTAGTCCCATTTTGTGCTGCCAGACGGACAAACAAGAACGTTCTAGATAGTTTTTACAACATTCAACACAAGTTGGTCAAGGTCAAACTCCATCTAATTAGGCTAATTCTCAAAACTAAACAAAGAAGGAGACACAGAGATGGACTTATCGGTAAACATATCCAAGGATGCATGAAAACCTATCAACTTACTTCTAATTTACACAGCATGTGATCACACAATTAAACTAGATTATGAGGTGGGAAAAGACATGAACATCTTGAGTCCTTCCAGCTGTTCTTTTCTGAGGTGAATTTAAATGGACAGGAACCTTTAATTTACTCCTTAGTTGTTGCAGAAAGAACAACCTGTCAGCCTTGAACATTAACCACTACAAGTTAGTTCAACATTTCCTTGCATGTTTCCTTATCATGATGGTAGCGTCCTATACGTCAAGGCTACACACAGACTTGAAGGTTTAATGTGTGTTTCCTTTCAGCTCTCCACAAAAGATAATGCGTTCAAGTTTGCGGCCCAACAATGAGGTTTGCCTATTGTGCCGTGAGTGAAGGATACGGTGGGAGTGGTTGTAGGAAGTTTCTTCTAAACTGAGTGTGGGTAAAGTAAATAATACGTTCAAGTTCAAATTAGCTCACATGCTCACACTTAGACCGGCGTCAGACGCTTCGTATCAGCTCCTTTGTTTTCACTAAGTGGGTATAAGGTTTAATCACATGGCGCTGCCTTGGTTTGCTTGAGCTCTCTGTTGCTACCAAGTAACCGTGTAACCAGGTAATGGACAAACTGAAAGTCTTCCAGCTTTGTTATCTAACATCAGAAGGCAACTGCACCGGCTCAGCCAGGGATAAACACGAGAAAATAGATCATTAATACACGTGAACAATATTATTAGACTCATACTAAATGCCAAGTGAGTGGTGCACTGCATGTAGGAGAAAAGCACTCTATGTGCAGTTAAGGGAAAGATAACTTTTAACTAGAGATGCAACTAACAATTATATTCATTATCGATTAATCAGTTGATTATTTTCTCAATAAATCGTCGAAATGGGGAAAGCATCTCGATTACTATTTACCAAAGCCCAAAGTGACATCCTCACGTCTTGTTTTGTCACAAACACAAACAGTCAACAATCCAAAGATATTCAGTTTATTCATCATATTATATTCACGTGAGAACCTGGAACCAAAGAATTTAGGCATTTTTTTCTTAAAATACAATTAAAACATATGAATTAATTATCAGGGTGATTCATTTTCTGTCAATCAACTAATCAATGAATTGTTGCAGCTCTAATATTAAGTGAGAAATAAATGAGGCAGTGATTGTCACTTAGTTTTGCTTCTCTGCTCATAGTTGTGGTGTTGGAGGGGTTAAACATTAACAGAGGAGGTCAGAGGTCAGAGCCATTGCTGCCTTGGCATGCAGAGTAGATGCACCTCTCCTCACTGGACAGGATCAAACAGCCTGCAGGCCAGCAGCTCTAAGATCCCCCTCTGTGGCAAAACACTTCATGTTGCTTTTATGGTTTATGCACCACTGCTTCCTGCTGCCGAGGTCAACTCTAACAACAGTGTTTGACAACTGGAAGGGTTTACCAAATATGAGTGTTGGTCTGTGGGTCAAACAGGAGTTTTATTGTGCTGTCGTGAGTGGGCAGGAGTTCATTCAAATGTTCAGACTTGTCATAGCAGGAAAAGCACAGGGCGTTACTAATAACTTTAACGATGGGAAACCATGACAGTCAGCCAGCATGCGCAATACCAGGACCATGAAATCAAAGCAGGTAAATGGAAATCAGCCATCATTCATTTCATTATTTACATGTGTGCTTTTTCTTTTGCGACATGGCAAAATGTCTTCCATGACACGGGTCTATTGATAGATTTTCAGAAAGTCACTATTGAAAGTCATTTAATGTGTTGTAGGTCTGCAACTAACGTTTGTTTTCATTTTAGATTCATTTGTCGATTGTTTTCTTGATTAATCGATTAGTTGATGTCCAACACGACGCCCTTAAATGCTCTCTTTTGTCCCAACCAACAGTCCGCAACCCAAAAATATTCAGATTACTCACAGAAGACTAAAGAAACCAGGAAATATTCACATTTGAGAGGCTGAAATCAGAGAATGTAGACTTCAATTTCTTTAAAAAACGACTTAAAACGATAAAATCGCAAAGTAGACGGCCATTAATTTAATAGCTGACAACTAATCGTTGCAGCTCACAGACACAGTAGGCAGCTGCGATCACTGTATGTTGGCTGAATTAAACAGATATCCCAGGTTCAGTGCACATTATTCTACCACAACAGTTTCACTAGACAATGACAAAAACACAAAAGACACAAAACAATCACAAAACAACCGTACATGTCATGCTAAATTTTGCCTGCCTAGAGTTGGGAAGTGGATTGAGACTAAATATGGTCTTACATTTTGGATACTGTAATATCGTGATATGGCATAAGTGTTCTTTTCCTGGTTTTAAAGGCTGAATTACAGTAAAGTGATGTAATTCTGTGAAGTTATCAGACCCACTTAGTCATTATTTCCACATTACTGATGATTATTTATCAAAAATCTCATTGTGTAAATATTTTGTGAAAGCACCGATAGTCATCCCTACAATATTGTCACAACGTTGACATCGAGGTATTTGGTCAAAAATATGTCCATATCGCCCGGCCCTACTGTTAACGGTGCAAACCATACAGTAAATAAGAATTATATTACATTTTTGCATTTTCTACACCTACAAATCTATTAAACAGTCATGTGATTAATATTTGAAGCTGATTAGGCTAATGGCTGTCAAATAGTGCCACTATGCATGACAGCTTGCGTAACAGACATGTACCTGGGTAGAGTCTTTCCGCGAGGATATCATCTGACACAACTGTGAAGGGAAGATCATGAGTTTCATATTGAGCTCCCCTACTCGCACGTTTAGCTTTATATAGTCATAATTCTGTTGAATTTATAAAGCAGCTTACATTATATCACTATTGTGAAAATATCTGTCAACACTGTGGCAGAACAAAGGCATTTCTCATGCAATGTTAATTACATCTTTATGATGATTACTTTATGATGCCACTTATCATGTTTAGTCTATTAACATTAAATAATCGAAATAACATAATGATGGTTGATATTGATATAATTACATTATATTTGGCTGTAACTACTGAGCCCTCAAATAATATATAATCTAAACTAGGGGTGGGTAATACGGTCCCTGATATATATATGTGTATATATAAGATATAAACAAAATTAGATTGTAATGCAGCTTTTAGGAAAAAGACATTTAATCTGTATCATAGCAGACGATATCTGATATCATTTTATGACATGAGGGCTGCAACTAATGATTATTCTCATTATTGGTTAATCCTCTGATTAGTCTTTCGATTCATCAATTCATCGTTTTGGTCTATAAAACATCAAATCTGTGAAAATTGTCCGTCACAATTTCCTAGACTCTTATTTTGTTCAAACACCAGTCCAAAACCCAAAGATAAATTTTCTGCAATGTAGGACAAGGAAAAACAGCAAATGCCTAAATTTGAGAACTTGAAACCATCACATTTTTGGCATCGATTATATCCTCTGTTCTACAGACTTGTTGAGGTAACTACACACAATGCATACACAAACACAGAAACCACATGTGTTTATGTTACGCTTGTAAACGTCTGTGTTGTAACATGATTCAAAACTTACTTTTTAGTGCTGATGTAATGGACTGTTGCATTAAATATTGATGGCATTCATTAATACCTGAGTGCAGTTATTGTTTGTGTCAGGTGGGAACAGGTTGAGTGTTTAACTATTGCTAAAGCACTTAAATAAAGGATATGTTACATGTAAATTATAAGATCCATATTACATACTAACGATTTTGTATATAAACCTACTAACACAGATTTAAACTAAGTTCAGAAACATAGTCTTTTTCTTAGGTTTGCTGTTAGAACAGTAAATCTACTTTGTATGTGAATTTTACAAGAAAAAATGTGGTATAATTACAGTTTTCTGGACATTTCCCAAGTGTGCTGCAGAGCCAGATGTTTCATGGCCGCACAGCTGTTAATCTGGCCCGTAAACAAGCTTCATTTGGTCAGTGAACTGACCATATAGGCTGTGTTTTGGGCAAACTTCCCACTGGAGCATAATGTAACAGTTGTTGTTGTAATGAAAACATGACAAAAGTGATAAACACGTTCAGGTTACAGCCACCACATCCCAACCTGCTCAGGTAAGTTACAAACCCATGACGTAGTTTGACCCCTCCTGACTAACCTGGGGCGGCCGAAATGACTCAAGACACAAAGAATGCAGGATTTTCTGGTAAAAACTATAATAAAATACCACCATATAATTAATTATAAGTGCAGGAAATGAGTGGGACGTTTTTTCAAACAACAGTTCACAGAGACAAAAGCCAGGTGAAGGTGGGACAGAGTTCCGCTTGGGCTGTTTTCTGTGCTGGACTTGAACAGCCCACAAGTTCATTTCAAGTCTACTGTTACAGTAAAGCATTCAAATGCTTCAAAACATTTAAAATGAGTTTGTTTAGCGTATGAGAGGTTACCCAAAGCAGTTACTGAGTTGTTAAAGTCGTGAAGAAGTAAATGTATGGTAAAACAAATACACACATAACTTACCGAGCGGTTCGACCGTCGCTTTTTAGACCCGCGCAGGAACATGATTGTCGGTTGAAAGTTTTTTTTCAAAAAAAAAAACGCAGATGAGTTTCCAGATGAGCAAAGAGAGGGAGAAAACACCGAGGTCTGAGTTTCTAAAGTCACACAGTCTGTGATAACCTACATGATGTCCCACTCAGACTGCCCTGGACTCCTTTGCTAACCTAACTACTCAACTGACAAGCCAGCCTAACTGAAATACGCCACATCCGGGTGAGATTTCAACGCAAAATAGTTATTAGCACCTAGGTCAGACATTTCTTGAGTATAGATGAAACAAAAGCTAAATTCAGACACACGTTTTATTAGATTTAAAAACAATTATTCCATGTATGAAAACGTTTATTAATAGATTATCTTTTATTCAAACCGATAAAGTTCACGCTTTTATCTTGAAGGTGGGGTGGTTTGACTTCCTTCCTGACAGTCCCTGATTAACTTGACGAGACACCAACTTTACCTCTTGTCCTGCACACAGGCAGCCGAGCCTACTGTCCCAAAGTTTGGCTTATGCTCCTCCTAAAACAGTGGTTCTCAAAGCGGGGTCTGGGGACCCCCAGGGGTCCTTGAGTTGGGTTCATGGGGTCCCCAGCAAAAAGGGGAATAATGTATTTTCACGATAATTCCATCCAATGACAGAATGTATGACTATTTTGGTCATGGGTTTTACACACTTTCTATGGTAAAACATCTAAAAGCAAACATCTTATCGGATGGGGACAAAATCTTCTTAAATGGGGGTCTGTGGTCTAATTGTGTCAGTTTAGGGGTCCTTGACATGAAAAAGTTTAAGAACCACTGTCGTAGACTACAAGGAAGTCAACTGATCTACGCACAAACCTTACTCTCTTGACTCAGTTAAATAAATTCCTATGAAATGTTTTGATTCACACCATGTTTAGTCTTTACTGCCAACATGAAGAGTCTGCTTCAAACGGTTTCATCAGGAGTGTGGGAGAAGCTGCAGACTGTAGCTTTAACTCCTGAATAAATATTCCTAAATAAATATTTTAAGAGGAAATATCATGAGCAAATGCAACATGTGTGGTGAGAGTTATTATTACACTGGGGCTGCTACAGCAGCAGCAACACTGGGAATTAGTTTGATAACAGTCAGTAGGCTATGACCCCAAATAAAGGATTATCATTCCACTGTAGGTCTTTAAAATGACATGGGTCATATTATGACATAGGTCATATTATGACATGGGTCATATTATGAATATTGCAATTGGAAGGCAGTAGCACCACAGCGGAGAGCATTGTTGAAAAGGATTTTTGTAAACACAAAGTAATCTGAAAATGAAAAGGGGAGCCAGCGAACATAACTGCAATAGACATTTTTCAGATGAGATTAGAGCTTACAGATGCAAGGTTCACCAGGTCAGTCAAGATCCTGGCAGGCAGGGATTGTGTAAAAAACACAGTAATGCCTGATCATATCTGAACACCAGCAGCCTGGTGGGAGACTGGTGCAGACAACCACCATAGTGATGTTGATATTAGACAGATCTTTACCTGTTAACTCTCCCAGTTACTCCTAGCTAATGGGACAGGAACCCCTTACAGTTTTATAATTTATTTCAAACAATGAGTAGCAATCTGCCTCCATCTAGTGGTGATCTGATAGAAGACAAGTTAGAGTCTAAATATATCTGGCAACACACAAGTATAGAGCTACTGTATTATATGCACTCAAATGAAGTTCTTGTTGAATAAATCCATTTATAAAATATAGGATTTTATAGTAAGATTAGTATAGAATGGAAGCTACAGAAACTTTGTAGTAACATGGCTTTTATTTCCCAAATCACGACTGCACTTTTGTAAAGCACGTTAGAAAAAAAACAAAATAATAATAATGAGGCAAAGTTTTACTTGGACACATAACGACCATGGAGTTGAGAAATAACTGCAGAACTTATCAAGATATCTTGATAGACATATCATAAAATTCCAACAATGTGACTTTTCTACATATTGGTTTTAATTCATCTGCCTCATCAATAAAGAGCATATGCTCTTATGTTAAACAGGACTGTACTACTGGACTAAATAAAATGTCAACAGTAGAATATTCTGTGCCTTATGAATGTGTTGAAAGTGTGAGAAAAAAACAACAAAAAAAAAGACCTGAGCAACAATCAGAATAGATATGTAAAACCAGAGGATGACACTGGGATGCAAATCATTTTAGAAATGCAAGAATGAACACGTGGTTGATGGTTACTGGATGTCAGCGGTTAATGCTGCTAATTATGCAGACTAAACTCTGATTAGTGGAAAAACCTCTTGAAAGATTGTTGATCAATGCCGGTAGATCACTTCAAAATGTTTAGGTAAAAAAAGACTAGTTAATTTGAATGAGAATTAAAGGATAGGCTCACAATTTTTCAAGTATGTCTTAAAACAATTGTCAGGTACCCAAATGAACATTGACAGGTTTTGTTCACTGTAATCATCTTCCTCTTCATAACCACCAATAGAAGTTCCCCTCCAGATGCACTTACAATGTAAATGATGGGGGACAAAATCCACGGTCTTCATTTTAAGAAAAATGTATTCAAAAGTTTATCTGAAGATAATATGAGACTCCAGCCATCTGAGTTTAAGTCAAATAAAGGTGATATCTTCCACAGTTACAGTCTTCTTAGTAAAAATGTTCCTCTTTGTTTCTAAACGGACTGTTTTCCTGTTCAGCGGTGGTGAAAGAATAGTAAAAGAGGGATTCTGGCACTAAAAGGACTGTTATGTTGAAAGATATTAACTTGATTTTACTAATTTGGACAGCTGAAGCTTCGTATTAGCTTCAAATACACCTCTGCACAGAAGGAGGCTTGTGGATTTTGTCCCCATCTCTTACATCGAAAGCACAGTATGAAGGGATCTTCTAATGGTCAGTATGAACAGGAGGAATGATTACAGCGAGCAGAACATGTGTCAATGTTCATTTGGGCACCTGACTGTTGTTTTAGGGCAGAAAATTATGAACTTGTCCGTTAAAGGCACTGTAACACATAAAGACCAATGTTTTAAAAACAAAACAAAACAGAGAATGAATTGTTTAACCAGCTGAGAAACCTCACTGCAAATGCAGAAAACAAACTCAAGAATTATAATGATGATGTTAAACAATTCATAAAGCACCCATTCATGAGTCAGTTACTTTAAAAGTCTAAATGACACAGTTACTACTTACTACAGCAGTTCAGCAGTTCATTAAAAGTAGAAATGTGTATTAGACAAGCTGTGTGATGACATCAACCAAAGTTTTACATTGCCTATTATTTACAGTTTTCCCTTTTCAATCAGATCAGACATTGAGCTTCAGTGGTACATTGAGGTTTATGAGGGGAATTCTTCATGTAGTAGACATTGTTTTGTCTGAAATACAGGCACGGATGTACAGTACCGCTCACTTTGGCTATGTCATCCTCCTCTCAGGCGTGGCCATAAAAGAAATCTCTCATCTCTTCACACCATACAGTGGCATTGATTAAACTATGACCTGTTCGTTTTACTGTCCGTCATCCTCTCTGATTCACTCTTCTGTTAACTTCTGCACAAACTTCCTCTTCTTCTCCTGCTGCTTACTTGACGGAGGCACAGGTAATCTGGAGTGTTTAAACTCTGTCATCTGTAAAAGAAAAAAAAAACAGATATTGGAGAGACAAATGTGTTGTACATGTAAAATAAGGCAGAATATTCATATATATGTTAAAATAAACCTCTTTTGCTCTCACCGGTGGAGGCTGCTGTGTGCTGCCTGGTGCTCTTGATTTGCAAGAAGATGGTGTAGGTGTCGTAAGCAAACAGCAGACCAGCAATCAAACCAAACACCTATGAGACAACAAGTCACAGTCACATAAAAAAAACACTTTGTTGGTGAATGCAGAATATATTTTTACTTATTTTTTTTACTGTAAAATTGTATTTGCATTACTCATGATCACCTGACTTTTGTAAGGTGTATTTATTTTCTCTTTCTCTTTCTTATCTCTTTTTGAGTGTTATGCACCACAACACCAAGGCAAATTCCTTGTATACGTATAGCTACTTGGTAATAAACTTGTTTCTGATTCAGATAAATGGAAATACTTACTACTACCACAATTTTTTAATGTTACACCAAGTGCAACCAAAACCAGGTGCAGACTACACACAGACCAAAACCACACAGACTTTCACAATCTCAGCATTGCTGTGCTGACATTTTTAGTCCCAGACTGTTGTCACGTTGACTTCCGAGTGTACAAACCACATAACTGATCTCACGTGAGGTGAACTGGATTATTCCACTTGAACAAATCCATGACTGGAAAAACGTAATATTAATGAAAATTGAAGAAGCCCCATGAAATTCATGGTGGTTCTTCCTGAGCTACTTTTGTGTTACCCTGCAATGCTTTTTGTATTTCCCCTGATTCACAGGAAGTTTGCACTGGGAAAGTCCTCTTGAGAGTTACAATGCCAAAAAGGAGAGCGGATGTGACACTTTACATGATGCATTTACCATTCATACTCCTTTCAGAAGGCTCCAACAGTAGGCTAATACGTCCACTGACAGTGAACACAGCTGCAGTGGCAGTTGAAGCTGTAGCTATGGATACGGTGGTGGTTACTGACTCAGTTAATGATATGACTGTGGCTGCAGTTGTGTTTTTTTCTATGATGCTATGGACACGGTTATGGTAGCTGTACTGTGGCTGTGACTACTCTCTACTGCTTCTATTAACAGTAGTTCAGCCAGGACAGCCCCATCACTTCACTGCACACATACAACCCCTGAATGTAGTTGGTTACACCCATTAAAAACTGATGTGTCACAGCTGTATTCATCATAACAATCGAAGCCGCAGCCATGGCTACAGCCATAATAACAGCTACAGCCACAGCAGCAGCCAGTCATAACACAGTGAACTAAGTTAATTAGCCATCGCTCGTTATCTAAACATTAGCTACAATGATACAGACGGCAGGCGGCTGAGCCAGTGGCAGCTGAGGGTGTACCCACTCACACTGTGGTCATAACCAGAGGCTGTAACTGATAAATAATATATATTGTTGTATCATAATACAGCTCAGCCTTCCTCTATGGATCAGAGAGAATGCAAAACATATTGCAAGGTAAAGCAAAAGTAGTTCAGAAAAAACCCTTGAGGGGCTCAACTCCATTAGAAATGACTGTGGGGCAGATTGCGCCAGTTTTTCAGGTGCAGATGTGATGCATTCTGCCCCAGACATTCGCAGTGTGTGTATCAAATAAAAGAGCAGGCGTAAAAATAACACACATGGGATTTATACAAGGCACAAGGAAAGTTGTGGTGGGGAAAAGAGACATGAATTCACCTCTAATCAGACACTGAGATTTCTGTGTGTATCTAGAGAACATAGTTAACTAAAACTGAAAAAACAATAACAAAACAACTAAGGGAAAAACAATATTTAATGTCCTCAATTCCACTGTAAAAGCAAACAGAGGTTTGGTGTAGTTTGTGTTCTGATAAACCTGAATTTGAACCTACAGAACTTGACATTCAATTAATTGTGAAATCACTACAGGCTCCAACTTCACTCTTTTGATCATTTTTACTGCATCTACCTCACTATTCTAGTGAAACATCAGTCCTATCAACACCATCTTTCCTTCCACCTGCTGCACTCAGAGCTGCTGCGCGTGCTGCTCTGTCCATCTTTCTCTCTCTGTCGGTTGCAGAGGCTTGTTTCTTTGACGTATCTTATGTCACTCGATCTAATTTTAATATCCACTGAAGCTTGTTTAATGATTTCTATTGTATTAAAGATATAATCAGTGGCTGTGTGCCGCACTATGTGTGTGTCCGCTGCCTCTGTCCCCCCCCCACCTCCGGTTTCCTGTGCACTCTCATCGGGTGCCGCTCCTCTCCATACATGGAAACATCAAATCTACTTTCAGTGGATTTCCAGCCACTCCCTTCTGGTCGGAGGTACCCTAATACCCCAAGATCAGAACCAACCCAGCGAAATTCGCATTTATTCCCATGACAATGAGTCAGTTAAACAAGATGCGGTTGCCATGGTGAGTCTGGGGAAATACATGGATACCAAGAGGATGTGCAGTATACTCACTATTCATTTTTTATTACAATTGTTGGTATACAGTTATTGACATGCACTTTCAATGCCTGCCTGCACTGTGATGATATTTATGATGGCTGCTAAAAATGATCTTGGACTATTGTTGTTTTTGTTTATCTGATGCGCTTTTAATGCATCTATATGTTCTGTGCTGTACCACAAATTGCCTCTCGGAGGACATCTAAGTTTTTTAAGTCTAACTCTCCCGTCTCAGACTCGTCTCCAAGGTGCCAAAACTACAAAATCAAACATGCTGTAACATCTGGGGGAGCGAAGGCGAAGACACATCTCTGAACCATTTGAACTGAAGGACTCGTGGTGACAGGGCTGAGCGCGGATTCTGTGTCAACTTGAGGGTTTTTGTCTCACATTTAAGGATGTTGTCTGAGAGATCCATATCTTGACAAAAGTGTTGTATTCTGCACTACACTTTAACTAGAAGGAAGTATGACATATGATTTAAACTGTCAATATTACACAACACTGACAAGAGTGCCTTCTCTGAGACTCTGGGTTTATTTCACATTAAACACGTGAAATGATTCAGAAAGAAAAACCCTGAAGTTCAGTTTCCACATCTTATCAGTTTCCACATCTTCAGTACAGCTAATTTCTAGATAGTGGTCAATGGTTGTCAAAACAAATAGTAAAACTTTCACATTCATAGTTTCAGTATTCAGTTGAGAGCTCAGTCTGAGTCATGCCAGCCTTACATACCCCGCCTGCAATACGAGGGCTGTCCCCAGCTCCTCCAATCACACAGACCAGAGAAGTGATGAGGTAAAGGAGAGCACCAATACCGGCACGGAAAAGATCCTGCACGAGAGGGAAGCAGAACATGAAGCATCATGCAACAGTACAGTATGTATGTCAGCGTGCATGCTTTAAGATCATGTGGTAAGACACTCACACTCCAGGTCCAGTTGACCAGCTGAAACTGCTTGTCCAGGTCCATCATGAAGATGCCGAAGAAGACCATGGCGAAGATCATCTCACAGATGGCCACAGCGGAGTAACCTCCATATAGAGATGCAGCGTAGCAGATGATGACAATAAAACTGACGAGCTATGAGTGATAAGAGAGGGAGGAGAGAACAGAGAGAATCATTATTTTGACTTTTTGAGCACAATGGTGGTAGCAGCCACCTCCAGAATAAGGAGGATTTCCCAGAATACTTCAGGGTTATGCAAAAAAAAAAAACCCCTAACAGATGCTGCTTTAATTCCTCCTCTCAGTTAAACTTTTCAGTTTACTTGAAATCCCACGTATACTCATCTGAAGGCTCAGTAACAGAAAATGATCCAGTCAATAGTCAAAGCCGATCAGACAGTAAATCAATCTAAACAGAGCCGTCATTGTTCCATCTACTGCAGACAGTTCACAGTTCAACATCTACTTCCATCGCAACCATTTTTTGCCAAGAAAGAAATATTTCCTACACAAAAATACTCATCAGGTTGAGACAACTGGATGGATTTTTAATGCACTCTGTTATGTTTAACAGTCAGTCTATCACATACTGCTTTCATTTTAGATTTACAGCCCATGTTTGTTCCATCGAGATCATATTTTTCCATATGAGGGGAAAAAAGTAAGCATGAATTCTTCTAAGTCCATTCCGCTGAAATGCAGCCAGCGTGGAGAAATCATTAAGTTAGGCAGCCTACAGCTCAGAATTAGTATCAGCTTTTTTTCAATACCGCTATTGTTGCTGCTGTCAAACTGTGTGGGTTGATGCATTCAGTCAACACGGACATATGATGGCTGTGATGGAGTGGAAACTTCAAACAGTTACGTGTCCTGAGGCCTTTTTTACTTTTAGTTTTACTTCAGCCATTTACTTCAAGAAACTAATCTTTATTGTTCTTTTATAACAATTTCTACAACATAGATTTATTAATTCCTTTGCACCGCTCTGCACGTTTGCACTTGAGCGTGTACAAAATTGCATAGTTTGCTTTACAACTATGACAAATATATTTTATATTTTTATATACACTGGGCCACTTTTAATACTTACATTACATATATTCATAATTTCTTATCTTTTTCATTTTCATTCTTTATATATTTTTACTTACTCCCATTCTAATTATTATTATTTTTTGCACATATTTAGTACAACATTAAGTGAATGCCATCCTGCATTTCACTGCACATACCGTATGAGCATATGACAAATAAAACCTTTAAATCTTGAATCTTTTATACAAAAGATATAATTAAAGCATTATATTATAAACTCTATTATAAAGCTTAGTGAATTAATCCGTTAGTTGATCCACAGAAAAACAACCAGCAACTATTCTGATGATCTATTAATTATTTCAGTCATTTTTCAAACGAAAATAGTGAAAACAACAACAAACATTCTCCAGTTGCAGCCTCTCATATTAGAGTATATATATATATAGCCTATATATATATTTGAACTGAATATCTTTGGGTTTTGAACTACTGAAGACGTCTTCGGTTCTGGGAAGTTGCATTTTTTTTTTTACCTATTTCCTGATCTTGAATAGACTAAAGAATCCATTAATTTGAAAAAGAATTAATCAATTGGTAATGAAAATAATTGTTAGTTACAGCCCGACTCTATAGTCGCATATAATTATCAAAATGTTTCACTGAACAGAAATCTGGCGGCCGCATTGGTTTCTTGTGACGAGTATAACAATTTATTTTTATAGACATCTTTTAAATAAGTTGGACACTGATTCTAATGCACATCTAAAAAAAGCCTGTGTTGCACATTGCAACGTTTTATTCTCAGACACAGACAACTCTGCAGCCAGTGTCAGATCTCGGCAGTCTATATGATACACACATGATGTAACTGACTCGACAACAGCTCTACATCTGTCACTACTGCTTCACCTCCCCTCTCTCTCCGCACCCGCAACTGTTAGACAAACACACAGCCAGCCAGCCAGATGCATCAGTAGTTCATGTGTTCTCGAGACTGGCACAGGCTTGCCTCTGTAGAGTAACGGGGCGGCCGAGGCCAGGGCCCTACACAAAAGAGGCTCTATTCAGGCCAGAGCCTGCTGCTCAGAGGGCAGCGGCCACTGAGGAGGCCGTCACACAGAGAAACACCCACTGCACAAGAGTCTCTCTGAACAAGAAAGGCTCTGAGATGTTGACACCTTTATGTTTTCAACACAGCGGCGGATCTGTTTGCATGGGGGGCAGCTTTAAAAGATCCAGCTAGGACCAATTCACATCAGCATAATGAGCTACTCTTTTAAACAGACTGGAAGGAAATTGTTGTCAATGGTTGGCTAATTATAGTCAGAAGATACACAGGAGCCAAGAGCTAGTACGTGGTGCAGAGAAACACCAAATAGCAACGGTTGCTAGGGAAGTCACTTACATTTTGGGGCGGTTTTTAGCTCTTGCTGTGGTTCACTTAAGTCTATACCTAATGTGTGTTTGGAACAAAATGGAAAGTTCTGTCTCATTTAATTACTTGTCTTACTCATCATCCAGTTTTTGTCTCTCCGTAGCTCAACCCTACCTTTGATCTCCCCTGATCAATAAATTACTAAAAGGAGATGACCTGATAAAGAAAACAGTTTCCAGTCATAAGACAATGTGACCGATTCATATTCACAGTATTAACAGCAGTGTTAAAGATCAGCTCAGTGCATGACTCATTCATGACTTATCACTACTGGCTTAACGGTGCCACATGACAAACAGAAATTTGCACTATTTGGGGTGTGTAACTGTGATCTTTATGTTGCTCTGCAGATTTAGACATGTTCAAGTGTGGGCACGTCTCTGACAGGCAGAATTAAATAACACAAAATAATATTATTGTAGTGAGCCTGCATGTGGGTATGCATGAAGTCAGACCAAAAAAGGAGATTTATTCTGTAACTTTTAGCTTCGTAGCTGGATCTAAACTAGCTGCTGGGGTTAAATACCCTGTTTCCTATAAGATTGAAAATAACAAGCAGTAATGATATTTGTCTTCCTGTTTCGCTCCCTGAGTCCACTCCCTGCACTCTAAACTATCTAAAGCATCCAACATCAGGAATTACTTCCTATTGCCTTTATCAGGCTGCAGTAAAGTCGTGAGCGGAAAGAAGAAACAATAAACTATCCACTGTTTCCAGTGAAGCGTGGGGCTATCCTTGAATGGCACACCAGACATGTGGGTAAAGCAATTCATGCACTCTTACCAAACTTCACACACTGCCTGGAATTTCCATTACCTCTGAAGGAAACTGGGAGGACCACTGACCACCAGCCGGCTTTCTAATGAGCTTGCTGAGTTATGAGAGCAGAACCTTTTCATCAGCGATATAATTGCTCACTTTTAGAGGCTGGAAAAGTAATAACAACTTCATCACGGCGGGCTACTGTGAGATATGTAATAACACTCCGGTGCCTGATGAAAACAAACGGTTAAACAATACAAAACTTCTTAAGGTCAAAGTGACTCATGTGTCAAGAAAACACACCACTGTGAAATGCAAACAAAGTGAACAGGAAGTGGATTGTGGGTAAGCAGGACACTTGAAACAACACATTTAAATTAGTCCCTCAATACGAACCAAAGTGTTACTATGATGTTTCTATTTCCACCTCTGGAGGGAGCGTGTATTCCTGTTAACTAGAGCCAGATGTACAAAAAACATAATGTGGAAAAAGCCTCACTTTATGAGCCTCTATACCACTAAGAATGTGATATACAATGCATTTTCTCCTTCCCATATTTGGGCGACTACCTCCCCTGCCTACAAATAACCTGCAGCCTGTGGTAATAAGTAAAAAAAGGAGATGCCTGACTGAGTTCACCCACATGACCTTTCATCTGCCATTAGAGCTCAGCATTTGGCTCTACGGTGCTAAATGAGAAAACACTGGAGCACAAGTGACAGGTGGAAACCCTTAACCTCTGTTCATGATCCCTCAACCTCCAGACAGCATGCCTTTCATTCCCTGCTGACCAGACAGACTACTTTCAAAGAAGAAAGCAGAACACTTTCATTTTATTATTATTTTTATTATAAAGCATACCACATTATAAGGCTGGAATATCTCTCTCCTCTATACAGCCTAATAGTGGGGAGAAAATCAATAACTACCACTTTAATATCTATGAAATATTGATTAAAGGCAGTGCTTTAAGCAGAGTAAACAGCACAACATATTATAACCAGTTATAAAGCAAATGTAGCCATTCATAACAAAGCTGCATTGCTAAAAAAAAAAAAAAAAAAAAGTTACATGTTGCCTGCTCAGGTCAGTGAACTTACTATTTCTGCTGCGAGGATAAACCCTTTCTGGGTCTTCACGTAACTTTTCAGCCTCTCCAGGCAGTTTCCACCGGAGCTGGATGCACTTGTATCAGCCATTCTGTACCGTAACAGCGTACTAAAACCGAGCGTATGTTATATTAAAAACCTTATCACCAGGAAGCGACGAACAGCGTTTGAATAAACAAACTTGTCTTGAGCGTCACTGGAAAGATATTCTCTTTTAAATAACAGTCCCAGTGTTGACCGCTGCTCCCGTTAAGGCAAGTTTTCTCTCTCTCGCTCTCTCTCTCTTTCCCGTTGGTGAATAAACTTCCTCGATGAAAAGTCGTGTTGAAATGCGCTGGGCGGACTTATTCACAAGTTGCTCTACAGTTGCAGATACACTGCTTTCCCTTTGAGTAGGGAGGACATGGCTGAGGAGTTAACAGTGGGGCGTTGGCTTTTACTTTTCTCGGGGAGGGGGGGGGGCGTCTGCTGTTTGTTGCTGCTGCCTTAAAGTGCTCCTCGTATATTCCAGAACTCCATAGGACCTGTTGCAAAAGTGATTATTTGATGCATGTTGGATGTTCGCAGGATTAATATAAATTTTGTAACTTCAAATCTAGATTATTGACCATGATATCGAGGACATGGTAGTAGTAGGGACAGTAAGTACAGTCACTTAGGGGTCTGTACTACGAAGCAGGATTTGGGGTTAGTGCAGGTAATTTCAGGTTTAACTCTGGGGTTTCAGGGTTACGACGGTGGTTCACTTCTAACTAGGGTACATCACTATGGTAGATAATGCTGAAAAGCTAACCTGCTCCAGATCAACTTCAAAGGATTGGATCAGAACCTGTCAACACCTCGAAAACTGACCAGTCAGATCACTGGAATAAAGGAGTCATCATTCCTACGGGATCCCAACATGGACAAAAGCCCTGAGTTTACAATAAAGTGACAAGTAAAAAAGAGCAATATATATGTTTTTATAGGCCAGAAGAAGCATTTAATTGTTCCAGGCTTTATAATTCCACTCTGGTTTTAAACAGAGCTTCTAACAAACAGAGAGATCGTTTACAAAACTAAACACATTGTGATCATTTTAGCTGCATTTTTATTGTGCAACAATTATGACAGTGTGGGTGATTTTACACTCTGATTCCATCACTGCAGCTCAGAATAACATGAGACAACGGTGTGATGATGATAGAAAATAAAAATGAAAGCTTGTCTTTTATTAGAAAAATAATCCACACACTGTTAATTTGCTCCCATGATTACAAATGCAACATTTGGGTAAGACAGACCTCATCATTCATTAACTCCTTTTCCGCTCTTTGCTTCGGTAGCAGAGACAGTCTGGCATTACTTTTAACTTTTTTTATGTGACATATTTAAAATGTTTTTTTCATCATCTGACTAAATAGCAAAACATACTCACTCTATACTTAAGTCATATATAATAATTCCTACATGTATTTTAAGCCTTTTAAGACTTCTACTACATCTTCCCCATTGTTTAATGTGTGCAGCCTTTGCTTCCTGTACAGACTTTCAGTTGTGTTTAAGGGTAGCTTTGTTAGAGGCACCTCAAGCTGGAACTGCTCAGGGTCCCATCATTTCCTGTCTTTCTCTTGTGAAAGTGTTATAGTCTTTTGACCCAAGTCCAATATCCTGGTGGTCAGTGTCACTTAGATTGACCTGTACTGGGGCAAAATGTGTCAGCGACTCCTCTTGTACAGCTTTACTTCTGCTAACTGCGCCATTCAAAGATGTCTGTTGCCACAGTCGACCAAACAAGGTCTGGAACAGGATGCAGCAAAAGTGATTCTTTCTGCCGGTGTGACTTTATGCTGTTACACACAGAGCATGCCTGTTCTTTATTGACGTTGTCGCTAATTGTAGGCCAGAAAACTATGCTTCTTGCTCTCCGTTTAGCAGCTTCTGCACCAGGATGTTCTCTGCACATAATGCTGATGTACTCCTCTTATAGTGACCAAGGAATGACTGCTTTGTGACCTTTCATGGCGACCCCATCTTCAATATTTAGTTAATCTCTGAAAGGAAAATAAGGATAAATGACATGTAGCAGATTGCTCTGTTTGCTGGGCCGTTCATGTCTGATAATAGTGCTAAGTGTCTGCAGGGTTGTGTCATCTGCTGTGTGTCTATTTAACTCCTCAAAGCAAGAAGAGGATATTTAGTTGACTGTCATCATACGCGTTTGTTTTCCGCTTTTGTACATGAAGGTGATGCCACACTTTTGAAGTTTTAACATTATCTTCTGTGGTCTTGGTTTGATATGTTAGATATAATCACTGAATTTTGAACACACAAAAACCACTGCCGACAGCTCTTTTTCAATTAGAGTATGTCTGGTTTCTGTGTCAGCTAGCATTTGTGAAGCAAAGGGTGCAGGTTTCCTTCCTGCAAACACGCTGAACCAAGTCCATACTGTGAAGCATTACATTACAAGTGTCACCAGCTTGCTGACAGCATAGTATGACAAAACTGGTGGGCTGAACAAGTGCTTCTTTAGTGCTAACAAAACATTTTGCTGCTGTTCATGCCAAGTCCATTCAGTGTCTTTGTGTGTGAGTTGTCACAGTGCAACCATAAGATGACTGTAGTTTGGAATGAATTTTCCAAGGTAGTTGACTATCCCAAGAAATCTTTTCAGAGCTGGGACATCTGCTGGTACTGGCATTTCACTGATTGCTTTTGTTTTGGAGGGGTTGGCTTTGAGGCCTTCACTTGTAAAAAAGTGGCCAACGTAGCTGAAGCTGCACTTGAGAGGATTAAGCCTCAAGTTCACCACTCGGTTGAGCACTTTTCTCAAGTTGGTTTTGTGTTTTTCCATGATTTTACCTCCAATGATTATGTTGTCGACTATGATCGCACAGGGATATCCAGCAAAAATTCTGTGCCATGTAGTGCTGGAACACTTCACTGGCAGAGCTGAGTCCGAATGGCATCTGTAGAAACCTTTAGCGACCGAAAGTAGTGGTGAAAGTGGGTAGCACTAAAGATGTGTCATCAAGTTTCACAGTTTCATTTGATGTGTGCAGCCACTTCCTCCACATTACATATAAGGTAATGTTATCTTTTCAAAGCAGTTTTCAGGTCTCTTGGATTCTGATTTCCTGTTTGTCGTTTTTGTTGTTGGCAACCATAGATAACGATCAGTTGGCACAGAGCCAGGTGTGATGACAACCAACTTCTGCATCCTGTCTTGCTCAGTTTTGACTTTTTAATTTTTATCTCATGCTTTTGTTTCTCATGACTCTAACCTGGACTGCATCAACATTTGTGATGGAGTGCTGTGGAGAAGCCAGTGTTTTGTTGTGCTCTTCAGTCGTCTGATGAATTTCGCAGGTGGAGATAGCCTTAGCTTATGTCAAATCGCTATCACACAGTAGCACCTCTCTCAAATTGTCATTATTAATGTCACAGAGCAGTCTATCTCTAATAAGCTCCTCATAGAGATCTCCAAAATTGCAGCTTTTTGCTTTGATCTTTAATGAGTCAGTTATCTCATCAGCTCATCTCATCAGATTTCGTGTGTTGATCTTGTGTTGTTCCATGGTAACGGGTTTCTCTTATAAGTTTTGAGTTTAATGCTAAGTTGTGGGTGATTTCCCACGACAACACCTTTTTCGTAATTATGAGATAGTAAGTCATTATTATGGCATACTTAACTCAGAAGCATTAGATAAGGCCTCCATTTTTTTTCTTGCTGAATGCAATGTGTTTCCATAATTTATTAATCACCAGTGGTGGAAGAGGTAATCCCATCTTTTACTTTGGTAAAAGTATTAAAGTACAATGTAAAAACACTACCTTACAAGTAAATGTCCTGTATTTAAAATTATACTCAAGTTAAAGTACTGTGAAGACAGTAAAATGTACCTAAAGTTTCAAAAAGAAAAGTGCCCATTATGCAGAATAATGCTGGCCCTTTAAGAGTGTAATATTATTATATAGTGTGGTGGAAAATCTTCAGATAGGCCAATATCTCCCACAACATTTTTAAAACTCAAAAGAGTCAGATATATTCAGAATTGCAGACTTTTTCTTAAAAAAAATTATTCAAAACAATTAATCGTATATGAAAATTGTTGCCGATTTTTCTAATTTTCTGTCAGTGAACTAACCAATTAATCGACTAATCACTGCAGCTTTTGTGTAATAAAAAGTAGCCTGTTTGCCTTCTAAACAGGACATGAAGTAGAAATTTACAGTAGCATTAAATCCAAAATACTCAAGTAATGTATGAGTACCTCAAAAGTGTACTCAAGTGTAGTACTTGAGTAAATGAACTTTGTTAGTTCCCACGACTGCTAATCAAGGGAAAGTGAGAAAAAATGTAGTTAATATTTCAATCACTTTCACTTTAAGTTGTTACTGTCCTGAAGTTTGTCACATTTCCAGCCTTGTACATATTTATCTATTATGATTGATTCATAAGATAACACCTCCACCTCCTCCAGTCGTTGATATTCTTCCAGCTCAGAATTGTGGTATTTCCGATTGTTGCTGAAGGCAGCATATCCTCATAGGTGGATGATTTTTCTACTGTGTGAGTCAACAGAAGAGTGGTTGTGATTTAGTTTGTATAAGATACAGGTGATGATAAATAGCTTACATAGCCTACAAATTTTACATTTAAATAGAGAGTGAGTTTTGATTGAAAACTTATTTTCATTTGCTTTGGCAATTACAGTAACATAATGAAGAAGAACTGATAAGACCTGCACCCTGATAACAGAGGTTATACCTCAGGCCAAAGCATGGCAGCTATTAGACTACTCCAACTGTATTTTACAGTTCAATTCAAATGTCTGTTATCTGTGAAATTGTGACAATTGAATCAAAAATAATTTAACTATGTACTTAAAGTCAGTTTTGGGCTACTAGTACAATGTCCAATGCACATTATAATGGTACAATCTTTTAAATACTGATCCTCCTTGCATTATTTATATGGACAAGACAAGTGAAAGAAATTCTCAGATTTAGAAAAATGAGGAGAGGTGACTAAGGAAACCACTTCAGTTCAGTTGGTACCCTCATTGAACATTGGGGTGCACCATGCAGAGTCCACAGCATGCCTGAAAAGGTGTTTAAATGCCTGCTGTACTTGGAAATATACAGAAGGGCCTCTTAAAATAGGTCGGCTACAAAAATACCTAAACACCATCTGCATTTTACAGCTTCTTCTGAAACCATCACTTAATAGGCCATGCCTAGCCCAGCTGTGCCACCTGAAAGTTTCTATTTCATTTTCATCTGTGTTGCTTTGCTCTGTTTTGAACAGTGGTGGAAAAAGTATTCAGATCCTTTACTGAAGTAAAACTACCAATAAAACAATGTAAAAATACTCCATTGCAAGTAAAGGTCCTGCATGAAAGATTTTACTTAAGTACATTAGTATTAGCAGCAAAATGTACTTAAAGTATCACAGTAAAAGTACTTATTTCGTCCCTCTGACTGATATATTATTATATATGACAACATTAGATTATTAATAGTGAAGCGTCAGTGTTAGAGCAGCATGTTACTGTTGTAGCTGCTGCAGGTGGAGCTAGTTTCAACTACTTTATATACAGTTAACTAGTTTCGTTCAGCGTTTCTCAACCGCTCCAAAGGGTCACCAGATAAATCTGAGGGGTAGTGAGATGAGAGAATGGGATGGGATGAGGGATGAGAGAATTTTTCTTCAATCTCTGATTTTTGGTGAAATATTGGATCATTTGAACATTTATTGAAATGAAACCATGTGAGAAGTTTAGAGGGAAAAATCACTATTCAGTGGAGCTGTTAACAACTCAGATATCTGAAATGTGACCCCGACTACACACTGCTTTTTGTAAGATGTCAAATGACAAAAAGGTTGAAAACCTCAAAATTGTATTTAAGTACAGTACTTGAGTAAATGTACAGTACCAGTCAAACGTTTGGACACATTCCCTTTCACCTGAATGAGAAAGTCTGTCCAAACTCTTGACTGGTACTTTGTTACTTTCCACCACTGGTTTTTGACAGTTTATTAGTAGTGATGCTTTTAATAAATCCAACTCGACCAAATGAACAAAAAGGTGACCATGAACAGAAGTACACATTTTTACCTTCAACAGAATAATTTCAAGTTTATTTCATTTTGTTTCACATGGATCCCATATAATAAGAATACAGCAGAATTCTGGAGTCTTGGATATTTCTTTTCTCTGACTTATCATTATCATAAATACTAATATGAATACATCATACACAATAAACACAGCACTATCCAAAGGCGTAGAGAGTATCACAAGACATCATTCACCACTAACGACAGAGTATAGTTCATTTCAGCATATTTATAAGAGCTACCGTGAAAGAGAGAAAGAGAGATAGAGAGAAAGAACAGAGGATAGATGGGGGACTAGAGGAAGAGAGAAAGCCAGGTGCTTCTACACTGCCTGAATCAAAGAACCCTGATTTTAAAAAAAATGAGTGAATCCACGGCTGTGCAGTGGACCAATATACTGGAAATGGACAACAATTAATTCTCATGAGGACTATGGAAGCAAAACTACCAATCAAGACACATCTCTTACCATTTGGCAAACATGTTCTCTTATATCTAAACAGAGGATTGGCAGTAGGACAGGAGGTGCATTTATCTGGAAAGAAGTAATTATTGCAGCACATACTTTGTGCTTTGTGTGGAATATAGCAGAGCTTCTGTATGTGCTGCGCAGTAACCACTACGATGGATCAAACATACCACGGTTTTAATGTGTAGTCTTTCCTGCAGCTTTGAGCCTCAGCCTCTCAACTATGTTTAGGGATGCTTTAGGATATAAGGAGTATGATGCATGCAGTAAATTTGATTGCCTTCAGAAAGAGAAGAGATAAACAAGGATTGAAGATGCAGGAGAAGTATATATGGAGACATATCGTTCTGACCGCCTTAGAATATTGTGTTTACCATGGCATAACCAAGGTCTTTAAAGTGTAATATACTTTTTTTCTCATTTACCTACAGTTCATGTTAATGTGAGTATGTATGTCACTGATTACAGTGTGATAGAAACACCAGTTAAAAAACTATATGACTCTGTTTTACAACTTTCTGGACCACATAAAAGGCGATCGAAACAGGACGAGGTTCATCCACAAAATCTGTTTTGATGCCATTACATAAATCCAAACAAATAAACAAACACACGCGTCTAAAACTGTTGTTCACGGCTCCGATTCACAATTTTCATACCGACAGCACACTATAGCATTTTTCTGAAACAGCACAGCAAATATAAGATGCTACCATGCTCATTAATTTTCTTAACCTTATGCATTGTTGACTTTATATGTCAGGATTTAAAATATTATGTGAGTTCGTCCTTTCTTGACAGTGATATTTGATGGAAAAATATATATAAAGACATGAATAAAGTTGAAACAACCTACTTAAAACCAACTATTCACTGCTATTACTATAATTCACTCTTTCTCTGCTCACTTTTTATATCTATAATTATCTTGTTTTCCTTTTAACATTTGCCATCACATTTCCAGTTGCCTTTACCCCGTTCCTTAAATCCTGTTAGTAATGCTGCAAATAAAAATATCACAATGAGAAAATAAAAAAAAAATGATGTTCATAGATTCTGAGATGAATAAATAAAAACATCATTACAGCATGAATAATTTATAGAAAGGGAGATGAAGGGCAAAGGCTAAACTATGTGAGCTCCTAAACAGAACCAAAGTAAATGCAATTGAATAACTCTGTGCTCAACATTTGTTGTATAACAACTAATATGGAGTGCACAATTATTCAACTGAGTACATATAATCATATATATCAGCATGTTGATATTTACACAGCACAGACAAATACATTCTCCCAAGTTAAATATTACTACAATTTTTTTTTCTCCATAAATGTAAGTCTTTTCCATTACAAGATTTCTCTTAAATGTTCGTCAATGAATGTTTTGGTATTTGTATTCAAGTTTTTCTCGTATAACCAAACAGACAATCCTCTGTTGTCTTCTACAGTTAAATACATCACGAGAATAAACATCATGTTACAGCAAAGACCCATTTCCCCCATTCCCCCCCCCCACACCACAATCCTGCTCCCCAGTGGCGTTCCCCTCCCCAGGCCCCACCGGTTTCTGCCCTCCATGCCGCCCTCCCTCCGCCTGTCAACTCACAAATACACAAACAGACAAACAGAGGAGTGCGGAAATGCAGGTGGTGGTTGAGAGCCACACTCCATAGTCACAAGGTCACCCTGGGAAGAGGTAAAAAAAAAAAAAGTAGAGAAGCAAGAGACAGAGGGAAGAAAAATATCACATTAGTTACATGTTGAATATATAAACAAAACTATAGCTCAGCAAATATGGGATATAGCTGATATGATGGCACCTTCTACCGCATTAAAGAAAATGACAAGTACTGTACGTAGTTTTATGATGTATGTTATGTTATGTAATAAATTGTATTATTATGTTGTGTTGTATGTTATTTACCCAGAATATATTCATTTATAATATTCTTTTCAAACCCCATAGTGGTACAAATGATTAAAAAAGAGGAAATTAAACATCAGATAAGAAGTTATAGACAGTATTTAGCACAACTGTCACAAAGTAGATTAAAACAAAAACTAAAGCACTAACTTATGGAGTGAACTCTAACCAATGATGTTGCAGCGCTACACCAAAAAACTCTTTCACCCAAAGTTTTAGGACTATAACATGGTTTTTGGGGAATAGTGGCACTCAACGGGAAAATAGAGCAGGTGAGTGCATATATGATGAGATTACAGTACAGTACTATAACAGGATGCTTTGTGCACCATCAAGCTACCCCAACCTCATTGTCATGCAACAACGTGATGCCACCATCACCTTTGCTACTGAACATAAACATATGCTGTTTCAACGAACAACCTTTTGCTTTAATTTTTCTGGAGGAGGTTTTCATCATTTGCACGAGATCGCTTGTCAGGAAAATGTAAACATAGGTTGCTATTCTAGTGAGGGCATTTTTGTTTGTAGTATATATTTTAAGTACATGTAAGCACATTTTCTGGTATGCTGACAGAAGGTTCAGGCTTTTCTTTGCTATAAGCTAGAGCTGCAATGATTAGTCGCCAACTATTAAATTAATCGCCAACTATTTTGATAATTGCTTCATTTGGAGTCATTATTTTAAAAAATGTCTAAATTCTCTGGTTCCAGCCTCTTAAATGTGAATATTTTCTGGTTTCTTTAGTTTTCTATACAGTAAACTGAATATCTTTGGGTTGTGGACTGTTGGTCGGGACAAAAGAAGACATTTGAGGACGTCATCTTGGGCTTCAGGAAACAGTGATCAACATTTTTCACCTGACATCTGACATTTTATAGACTAAACAATGATAATGAAAGTAATCGTTATTTGCAGCCCTACTGAGAGCTACTGTTAATTAAAAAATACCTTCAGGTTTTAGTAGTTAGACTTTAGGAGACACAGTGAAATAAAGACATACATTTTTCCCTGTTTTCCGTTACTTCTTGTTTAGTTTGTTAGTTTTGATGACTGATCTCAAACTCAAGAATATATGCATAAATCTATCCAATCAAATGTGATTTGGGGCAACGAGCTAACTCCGAAAATCACATAAAACTAATTCCGAGTCTTGTGGGTTGAAGTAGCTAGCAGAGCAGTATAATAGGAGCTGTGTTTTTGGATGTCAGTTGGTAAAAACTGGAGGGTGAGGGAGGTTTGGTTGGAGGGACACAGTCCTCTGCTTTATATTTGCTATGCCATGCCCACATGCCAACTCCAATCAAATTTGAAGGACATGATTCAAATCCTTCTTGTAATCATAACCCGCCAACGTATTCAGTTTCACTCTGAAATGCTTCACTTTATGGAAGCTATAGACCCTCTAACTGCTGGTTCACTATGACTTTAACACTGCATCCAAAGCGGAGATAATCAGGAAAGGATAGCATTATAAAAATGTAAGTTTGTGCATCATCTGCATAGCAGCAGACCTTCACCCCTTCTTGATGATCATGCAGTGGCAAGCAAAATGCCACTACTGGACCAAAATATTGACATTAGTATTAGGTTGATATCCAGAAGATGAAGTTATAAAACAGCCATTACAAGTGCTTAAAATTAAAGACTAGATTAGATCATAACTCTAAGATAATGTGATCTGTTTCATCCTATGACGTATGTTTATACTCACCATCCTGCAGCTGTAGTTTGACTGGACAGGCTCACATTTGATTAGAGTAGGAAGTGGGCTGCTGCTCATAGCCCTGGTTGTAGCCTCCATCCTCGTAGCCTCCCTGCTGGCCGTAGTCGGGTTGGTACCCTCCCTGGGAACCGGCATAGGGGTCCTGCTCACCGTAGCCACCCTGGGCAAAGGAATCAGGAGCAGGCTGCTTTTCTTGTGATGGGACGTATGTTCCAGCGAAGGCAGCCATCCAGCCGGTCTCCTTGAACACGAACCACAGGTTTCCTATCCACAGGATCAGGTTGATGAAGCCAAAAGCCTGTGGATTGGAAAGAGTGTTTTCAGATAAGTGTTTAATTTCTGTCATAATGTCAAGTCTTCTCATGGTTTAGTTCAGTGTGAAGCATCTGGGACCTACCACAGAGGTGTTGAGGCCAGAGACTTTGGGGTCGTAAACTTCATGGCAGCGATTCTCTTGTTCATCACAGGCTGAGATGTAGGAGATGACCTTTTCTGGATCTGTGTTTGTTTTCACATCTGACAGACCCTTAGCCCAAGCACACGAGGACACCAGCCACATGAAGGCGAACACCGCTGTCACAACAAAGTCCTGGGGATCAGCAAGACAAGATGATCACTTTTACTACCAACAACTATATTAATAGTAAGATTAGTTTGAGGGCATATAGGCCAAGGAAATGTCAGGAATAACCAAACTCACGATCTGGGCCCCCTTGCTGTTTTCACGGTATTTCTCCAGTACGAAACAGTATACAGAGAGGGCTGCCATAGAGTAGAGGAAGGAAAAGACACCGATGGTGACAAAGAACTCAGCTGAGGAAGAGTAGTCCCCGACCAGGAATAGACGCTCGGGGTTCCCTCCCTTACAGGAGGGGGCATCAAAGTACACCTGATGGAGCCTAAGAACAGCAACAGACAGAGAGACAGATATGAAAAACTGCAAGAGGAACAAAGAAAAAGTAGTGAGTAAGTAGTGCTACTCCACAGAGACAGGCAGTGTTATATTTATTTTAGATATGCCTATTTAAATTATCCATGTATGTAAAAAATATTAATGCAGTCTGTAACAAAATACTGCAGGGACTGTATTTTATTTGCTTTCTGCTGAGAGTTCAATGAGAGGACTGATACCACTCGTGTCTGCTTTAGCTGCCTAAAGCTCACTGATTAACATGTTTTTGGTCCATACAAAACCCAAAGAGTAAAAACAAGTTTTATGGGGGGTTATATGTGGGACTAGCGAGGCTTACTGTTAGCTAAGCTAACCATCTCCTGGCTCCAGCTTCATATTTAATGGACAGATGTCAAAGTGGTATTGGTCTTCTCATCTGACTCTCACAAAAAAGTGAATAAGCATATTCCCCGAAATGTCAAACTGCTCCTTTAACCTTCAACTCTGATGTAGGCTAATGACCTTACAAAGTGCTTTATATAAAACATAAAAGGCATAAAGACAAGGCATTATCAAAAGACAGATTTAAATATGATTTATAAGGGTTAAAATAGAAGATGAAATGACTAATATAGAAGAAGACAAATTAAACAGGAGAATAAAAATTACAGTGCAGCTACGGTGCATATCAAGGGCAGAGGCAAACAGAAAAGTCTTCAGCCTTGATTATAAATTAGAAATTATGTGTTCGTCCCTCTCTCTATATATACATATGCACTTTTTTATGTAATTTATAACAAATGCCACTTAGGAAAAGATGCAGTGTTGTAAGGATCACTCTCATCCTTATGTTCTGGGACGTTCAAATGAATCAAATCTTAAAAAGCAAACTTCCAAATTAGATCTAACCATGACTAATAAGTAAATTATTCTGATTCAGGCGCCGAATGTGTATTTACAATGTGTAAGAGCTTACAGTTTCTATTAGTGTTGGAAGTAACATGTGCATGACCGAATACGTACCTGAATGGATATTCAAATTCTACTTCTATGCCTAGGTCACTCTCCGACCGGTTTTTACACTCCACGCTCAGCTTGAACATGCCAGAGTAACTGCCACATGTTGAGAAGGCGAAGATTGCAAAGATCTGCAGGAAGAAAAAGAGAGAAAAGATAGAGTGAAAATCTGACTACTTGTCCAGTGATCTTTGACACCTCGCAGACAAACTGCAAAAAAAAAACAAAACAAAAAACCCCCAGAGAATACTGGTACTGCATTATGTATCCAACACTTTCTATACTCCAGTTTACTTCAGATGATGTAACCATGTAAACGAAGAGTGTAAAACAGGTGACAACTGTAAAAGCTGCAGACTGTGCTTTCACCACCTGCCATCTCTCAAGCAGACTGACGTTCCACCAATCATGGCAAGCTGCTGAAAAATGCACACCGAGTGCAAATCAATGCAGTATGATCACCAGGTTGCACAGCACAGGCTGCACCTGTTGCCATGGTTACCATTACATTCAGTTGATGTTGTTTTTCTGTGGTTGTTTCTATAGTATTTATTTTTTTGTATTTTATGGTACAACAGTGATATTGTATTCATTCAGTAATTTTGTTCAGTTTTGTTCTGCAGAACGGCACAAACAGACATGCGTGGAGATAAACTCACACACTCTAACACACACAAACAGCAGATTAGACGAGTCAGATTATTTTTACCACACCCTCCCTACGCAGCAGGCCAGATCCGATTGGACAGAAAATCCAGCTATTAATCTGACTGAGGTGCTCTACCATCTGTCGCCAAATACTCAACTACAAGCTACTGTAAAGCCAGTCACAACACATACACACATGCATACACATAAGCTCATATGCACACACACACACACACACACACAAAGACATGTCCTCACTCCTTAATTCTAGTCTTGTAGTACCGTTTACCTGCTGCAGGCATCCACACACTGGACTATTTAGAGTAATCTTTTAGCTAATGTGAGTCGCAGGCTCGTTTGCTGGATTTACACACAGTGGCTGCCTAAACAGAGCCTCATTGTGATAGCTTTACTCATCCATCCGTGTTCCTGGAGGGCTATTATATTTTCTAGTGTTCTCTACCAAAATCTCAAACACCTTCTCTTCGTGTTGTTGGTAAAAAGCTAATTAACAGGTTTTAATAATCAATGCAAATGACTGTAGATGTGATGAAAGAGGGGGAGGGGGGATGCTGCTGCTCATAACAACACAAGTAAAGAAAAAAAAGAGTCATTTGCTATCTACAGTGGAGCTACAGAGGTAGAATCCACCTTAAAACACAAAGAATTTCTACATTATTACAGTCTTAGTCAGAAATATGGAAACTGGTCTGAATTTTACGAATATTTGAGCTTCATTACAATGTTGTCACGTTCGAGACAGTCTTAACTCTGTCAGTGTTCGGAAGAATCTTGTTCCAGCAAACGGATCAAAATTGAAATCTGTAAGATTGTAAGAAAAGGCAGCAAAAAGTGAGTTGTGTTTTCCCTTTAAGCTGAAAGCAGAATAACAGGATATAATGCCGCAGTTGTGCAATTAATCAATACCTACAGCTTGTGCAGTCTATCACAACTGCAGTGTTGGCACAATCCTTCACACAGTGCGCATTATGGTATATTTCATCCGAAAAAACAAATGTCATCAATCTCTTTCTGTTTGCTATAACTGCCTTATGCTGCTACAAGGTAACTTTCTGTAGCTGTTTTTTATTTTTGAAGCTGTTCAAAGGCTTTAGAGCTCCCAGCGTCCATATCAGTGTTTCATTATCCTGCTGAGACAGTTAGAGGTTAAGATTTCATGAGGGGGGATCAATATCTAGACCAACATTTGGTGCCCCAGCTGTACGTTCTTCTTCCTCAGAGACATCTTGGAAAAGATGAAACTTACTCTAACTAGGGCAACACTGCTGCTTTGACTGAATCATCGTAAAGTGATGCAATGTTATGAATGAAAGCATTTGAATCACACTGACATGACATAAGAAGTGGGGGAAGCTGAATATGAATATATTCTTGAATAGTTTCACTCCCAGAGAGAAATTTAGCTTTTTAGAACATTATTGCTGTATCATAACACAGAATACAAGCCCTGATTTAAACGTATGAGAAGTTAAAAACTTCTAAATACATGTTTGCTGTTTAGTCTGTGTATTTAAATGAAATGAGATACATATTAAAGTAAAGTAAAAGTCAGTAGAAGGGAAACTGAATCTAAATGGGAGGCACTGTAGTACGATGAAGAGCTGTACTTTTATGGTGAGGGATGAGTTAGAAGGAGGAGAATCGGAGGGCCAGCCAGGCTGAGAAAAGAAATGGTGGCACAGTGAGTGTTAGGTGCCATGGTAACACTATTGGCAGCATCACACAGTGAGGAGGTAGATGCTGGTTTCTACCCATCCTGGTATGCTGGATGGGTGTCAGCTCCTCTGTTCTGAGAAGATACACAATCCCACACACGCAGACACAAACGAACTGTCTGCTACTGCTTCTCTCACACTGTCTGTACTTTTTGTGTTTCTCTCAGTGAAAGATGAGTAAAAATATCAATAAACAATATTAGAGCCTGCCTAATACTGGATTTATGAAGCAGAGATACTGATATTGATATTTGAGAGGGTATCATACACATATAGATAAGTATTTCTGATGAGGACACCTTAAATTATTATTATTATCTAATTGTTATTAGAATTTTGAACAAGATATGTAGTGAGCAGAACATTTTATGGTTAAAAAAACAAACTTGTCATTGCTCTCTGATCATATTTGGTAATTCTGTATGTTTCTTATTAGCCATATATGCCGATATCAATATAATAATGCAGTAATATAATATCAGCCTACGTACCAGCCAATTTAGCTACCTCCAGTTAATATTTTGTGATTATATACAATACTTTCAAATTTGATTGCCAAAAAATTTAAATAATTTCCTGATTCATATGCAAATCTACCTTTAAAACTAAGGTTAGCAGGGTCTGGTGCATTTAAAAGCAGAAAATATATTTTACAATGAATAAAATGAATAAAATGTGTTCATGTCAGATTTAAAGACTGCTTAATATATCTGTGTTAAGGAGGAAACCTGCGTCACATCTGCTGTAGATGACATGACTACAAAGGTTATGATATCTTATATAATACTGTGTATAATCGAACCGTTATATAAGACATACATGCCAACATATAGCCAAAAGCAGAAGAGCACAGAAATAAACACAAACTGTATAACCCCTCACCAGAGGCACTGGAGAGTCACCAGCGTCTGAACAGTGAAAACCCCCTGAGCTACAACAAAATCAACAGCCTTTATTACACATTAGGGACGACGCCAAAGTGAATACAGCTCTTATTTCATGTTTTCACAAACAGCCTTTTTTTGTTTTACGTGTGCCGGGAATGAGTCAGACAGCAGAAATCTGAATGCAGATGAAACTCAACATAGCATTGCCATCCTGTAGTGGAGGAGGCAGGAGCGCTGCTTACGTACACTGTGGTTGAGCTTTACATCAGCTTTATTTGGGAACTCAGTGTCTTCCAACATCCATCAAATCTAGGCTTTGTCAGCACTATTCTCCAGAGAGAGAGAGGGAGAGAGAGAGAGAGAGAGAGAGAGAGAGAGAGAGAGGTGGGGTGGGGCGGGGCGGCGAGGTGGGCAAAGCTACATGAGGCACAAATACAGGACGCTGGTTTAATCCCACACATGTAGCAAAAAATGGCACTCAGAAGCCTTTGCAAATAAGTGTAATTTTCAAGCTCAAACGGAGAAAAAAAGAAAAAAAATCACACATCTTCAACCCACAGACTGTCCTAAACTGTTCCAATCCATTTACTTGCATCTCTCTAATTAAATTATATAAATATGAACACTGCACAAATTGCTGCTTTGTATTTTATGTAAATGCATAGAAATTGGAAAGAAAGCAAGCTTTTTTTTCATTAGTTCCTGCTTGAATCCTGCTCTAGAAACTGGAAAAATACTTTTGAGGGGTAGTTCCTCTCTCCCCTCCTAAAAACACTGTCTTGCTGGTTATGCATGCCCATATTAATCCAGAAAGAGCAGCAGCTCCAGCAGCTCCTCCTCTAGTCTGACGCTGAGGCACGCAGGCCCTCTGACAGATGATTCATGGGCCCTGGCCTCCTGAACGTGGCTTCTGATTGGTGGTTGGCTTGCAGTGACCCACGGAGGCTGTGATGAGGTGCTGGCACACTCACACAGCTCCAGGGAAGGACTACAGAGTCATGCAGTACACTCATGCCTCTGACTGCTCTCTGGTATATCTGCAGAGCCCGTTGCAGTATGGGAATATGTCAGAGCTGCTTTGGCACGCTCGTTTTCATCTGGGTTGTGTTAAGGGTGTTGCCAAGCTGAGGAGCAAGGGTGTGGCTAAGAATTATGGAAGCCATGTGCAGGAGGGGCACCCCTTTCCTTGTCATCTACCTCGCCAAAATGTAGACGCAATTATATTTCATGCATATGTTTAATGAGGGGCTGCAACTAATGTTTATTTTCATTATTATTGATTTGATTAACTTGTCTATTATCCTTCAATTTATCGTTTTGACTGTAAAATGTCAGAAAATTAGCTTGTTTTGTTAGACTAGTGGTCCAAAACCAACAGATATTGAGTTTACTATAATATATGACAAAGGAAAGCATCACATTCTCACAATTGAGAATTGCAAATGTTTTTTTTTTTTGACTAAAATGATTATTAGATTATCGAAAGAGTTTTCTGTCAATCAACTAACCGATTCATTGACTGATTGTTGCAGCTCTAGCAATTATTTTGGTCACTATGTCGCTAACACTAACTGGCTGCTGAAGCCATAACCACAAAACCATGACCAGCTAGAACCAGTTCAAAACAACATAATATATATAAAAAAAGAAAACACATTCAAATCCAGACATTTAAGAGGCCTTCACTTTGCTGCGGGGCCTGCATGGATAATTAGAAGCACTCTTCCCACCACTGTGATGCCCCAGCTGTAGAGAAAAAGAAAATCTGCCATAGTGAGGCACCGCTGTTCACCCTGAAGCCTCTTCAGTATGCTGCTGCTGATGTGAGGACAGTGTGGATGACAGCACATTATAACAAGAGTATGTGTGATGGTGGAACATAATCTTTAACATGTGCGGCTTTGATTAACACCTCATATACCGGTGAGAATTCAGAGGTAAACACCAGAGCTGTTCACGTTAATTAGCTCCCGATAAATGAAAAACAAAAGAGAAACAGCTTTATCCTCAAGATGCAGAAATCTTCTTGAGCTAAATTAAAATAATTCAGTGTATCTATTTCTAAATCAATGCTGCTCTTCATAGAAAAACAAACTAATAACTGAATACTGTAGTTTTCTGGCTCCATCATCTGGTTAGAGGGACTGTGCACATCAAACACAGGAAATAAACTGCACTTGTATGCAGAGGTCATGTCCTCTGGGAAGGATTTGACAAAATGTCATTATATTCCTCACTGGACTGACTTAGTGTTACTACAGCGGTGATGTAACACCTCCTGCTGGTGTCTCCTGCACAGGCCTGCTGGGGCAATATCATCATCCTCATCATCAGGATACAAGAGACTCCTCAGTAATTATTTGAATACATATATAAAAAAGTAATTATTAGACCTTAAGAGGAGCTTGTGTGTCTGGAGAAAGGAAAAAAAGAAATGCTGAACCCTTGTAAGTATGGGTTCAATAGCAAACCTTTTTTTCTAACAGTGTAGATTCAGAGAGTAGTAGATTCATACATTATTAAGCCCCTATGCAGCTTTATGACCTCTGTGTGACAGAAGGTCATAAATCTCTCAGTGAGGGATATGTCATCATTATTTATTGCAAACAATGCACATTCCAAGTGGTTTATCCATAACAATAGTTTCTTCTGTGTGTTTTTTTCAATAAACAAGGAAAATATTCAAACATTATTTGTTGCAATAACCAAAAAATATGTAAAATAGAAGACTTACCCATTGTAGAACTTTAATAAATCCCAGCGGTTGTTTGATTATTGTGAACTGCCCTTGGGCCACCAACTGTCGAAACAAAACAACAATAAAAATCAGAAATCAGCATCAGAGTTTCTCGCATTTCTATAGTGACTCTCTCTCTCACTAGTGTCTCAGTAGACCGGGCATGATGATGACGACACGACGATGCTGATGATTAAAAAACGTAAACCTAATTACCTCATTCTCATAGCCCACAGGCCTGGCCTACTGCTGGCACCTGCAGGTGTTTGTTATATAGCAAATATCTGCCTGTGAACAAAGTGACTCAACTACCACAGCTGGTATCTCTGTGGGCATATGAGATGCTGTACAGCTACAGTGTAGTAATTTATTGAGTTCAAATGATGTGCGTGCGTGTGTGTGTGCGCGTGTGTGCATATGTGTGTGTGTGTGTGTGTGGACCAGGTATTCCTCATAAATCTGTTTACACAGTCATTTTGTGGGCACTTATGGGGACAAAAAAGCAAGCCCCCTTAACGTAAATCATTAATTTTAGGGTGAAGACTTGGTTTAAAGTTAAGGTTAGTTTTAGGTTATGTGAAGGTTAGGTTAAGGTTAGGGTAAGTCTCCAGGAAATTAATGTAAGTTAATGTAATGTCCTCTGAAGTGATGAAAACACGACTGTGTGTGTGTGTGTGTGTGTGTATGTGTGTGAGAGAGAGAGAGAGAGAGAGAGAGAGAGAGAGAGAGAGAGAGAGAGCTCCTGCAAGCATTACAATTAGACAAAGCTGATTAACTGGCTCTTCTCTCGCTGCACGCTTCACGCCAGTCTTTTTATTTATTTATAAGAAAATCTCGCGAAATGTGTTTAATTGACGAGGCGTAGAGAGGGGTGGGTGAGTAGGGGGGTGTAAAGGGGGGTGGGCATTTGTGAGCAGGTGAATGCGACACCGCAAAGAAGGCGGCGTGTCCCTGCGTGCATCAATAAATGGCCGCACAGGAATAAGCAGCAGTGATGGGTTTTTCTCTCATGCTGTGGGGGGCCACTTTCACCCTGAACGCTCGCTGCTTCTCCCAGAAAAGCCAGCGCTCGCCAAACATCCACATTAAACCGATGACGCATGTGCGGACAAAAAATTCATGTGTAGGACAGCCTGACAGCCTGATATGCGCGCAATTTACCGGGAAAACCTGGTTGGGCTTTGTCGTAAAACACACAAGCTATGTGGAGAGATGAACCGTGGCCATAGAGATGCAGGAGATGTCCTTTTCAGTGTCTGGCCTACTGCGGCTAAACGAAAACACCAAGGACCTTAGAAATTAATTAGATTCCTGTTTGTTATCTTAGCAACGGCAGGCTAATTGAGACGTGAGCAATCCGAATCAATTAGCGGAATCTCAGGAGATAATAGGCTACATCCTCTTCTTCGTTCACTAAATGTCATTGCTGCAGCAGATCTCTGGACATCCTACACATTTTGGTCTGTCAGCGGGCCGCTCCATCATATCGACGGCAGCATCAGTAGTGGAAAATTGTCCAATTACGTCGCGGTCCGTCGTGCCTTTACACAACGGCAATTTTTTAAACATGCATTAATTGCAATTTCGACTCCAATTGATCGAAAGCATTGCATTCAAACGGTAAGGTTGGCGGATTTGTGATAAAAAAATATCTTTATTAAAGCGCAAGACAAAATGGAAATGATAAAAATAAATGAACATCAGCTACCAATAGAAAACAGTAATGAAATAGACGATTTCCCCCTTAAAGCCTTACCTGGTTTACAACATCCATCTTGGCCGCTTACTCGCTGATAAGAGGATCAGAGGGGCGGAGGGATGGAGGCGTCTCATCCGGAACAGCCCAGGGGAGGATGACGCCCAGGAGGAAGAGCTGGACTGCGTCACGAAGCTGGGCGAGGACGTGTGAGGCGTCGTGACGTCAGAAAAACTATTGGACGTGGAGTAAAGACGAGCGGAGCCGTCTGTCCAATCGCGGCGCCGCTTTATTCTAAGGGAGCTGAGATTGCCCGGGGGTTATAATGAAGAGAGGAGCGCATGGAGACTGTTCACGCTTTAGTAGGCAGGAGGCGTGATGTAGAGGGGGGACATTAAAAAAAAGGTTCGTGGACTGCTGCTGGTCATTAGCAGGCAGCACGATCACTTGACATCAACGAAAATATGTTGTGTTTTTAGAAAAATATGTTTTCCATTTTAGTAGAACTTAAGCCTTATTGTGCAAAATACAAGTTCAGTAAAGAGAGGTTCAGATTCTCTACATTCATGCAAATACTACAAGGTGTGAATGTGAAATGTGTAATTCATAACTGAACAACAGACACATATAGGTTATTGTTATGCATGCTTCTTTTTCCTTTAAAAGGCAGAAGTGAAATCCAGATGTTCACCATCTGTCAGTCCATTAATGGCCGATTATATAAGTCGCTCTTTTGTATTTTGCTGCAGTTTTCAACATCAATTGAAACACTGCTGTGAACAAACAAAAGGACATTTGAGCTCAAGTACACTGTTTGGAATATTAATCACATTTTTAAAAAAGCAGCATACATTTGAGAAAACTTGCTTTATTTGTACACATTAGTTGACAGTTACAAAAATCCAAAAGCAGATTTTTTTTCTCTATTAGTTTGCATGTTGCATCTTAGAGGATATTCATTATATTTAAATATTTCTCTAAAATAGCTAATGCTGCTGGGAACTCATGAAATCAATGTTTCCAACTGGATCTCTGATATCAACTGTGTTACAAACTGTGTTTAATGTGTTTGAAATTTACAGTTTATGTGCCATAATTGCAGCTGAACATACAGTAAATAAAGGTATATAAAGTGGTAACAATTCAAGTATAGTACAAAATGAGAATACAATGCAAAAAAAAAGTTCTTTTGTCATAATAATGCTAAGAGTTGATCATATGCAGCAGTTATAATGTTCATAGGAATCCTTGTTGAGTCCTGCCATATACTGACATATGCTCTTAAAATCAGTGTGTGTGTGTATGTGTGTGTGTGTGTGTGTTTTGGCATTCACAAACAAAAGCATATCATCAGCATCACCTTTTACCTTGGGACATCATGGTAAATAGACGAAACGGATGCCCCATGTGTTAAAATCTGATACATACAGTATGCAGACATGCTCTCAAAATCTCATTTGTAGGATGTTTCTTTTTTTTTTCTCCATGGCAGATATAAACACACACCACATAAAAAAGATTTTGTTCTCTTTTTTTTTCCTCTTTACAAACTTCATACCTCACTTTCTCACACAGTTATTTCAGTTTTGCTGATCTCAGTAAGAAATCACACAGTTCATTTCATCGGCCAGTTCATCCTCAAAGCGAGAAATCGACTGACTGGTTCCCCGAGCTATCAGGTCAGCGGCAGCATTCTCCATTTCGTCCAGACTCATGTGACAAGCTTCAGCAATCTCCCGCTTGGCAAAGCTCACAAACTTCGGGTCCCTCGCGTAGACACCGAGACCCTCAGAGATCAAGATCTGACATAAGCAAGAAAAAAAAAAAAGCAGTGGAACGATGATGTGAAACAGGGATTATGCTTGCAGCCACTTATTCTCTCTCGCACAAAAGCACAACATGCATTTTAACCTGACATTCACAAAGTCCAGGCTAAAGAGAATTTTATCAGCTGCCAAATCCAAGAGTCACTCAGCCAAATTGAAATGCACTCTTATCAGCAGCAATGTTATTTCTTTTATTTCCTCTATAATAATGTAAACAGTACAGCAGCAACAAACAGACTTTGATTTAAAGCACACTTAGGGGAATGAGAGAGTACTTCTCTAAGAAGAGTTTCTCTCAGTGGTGCATTGATACATATATATAAGTGTAATATCATATGAGCTGATATCAGCATTAAAGTCAATGTAGTGTTTTTCTTCTGATATTGTATCTGATATTGACAGTGAGATTTGTACTTTTCCCTGGTGAATGTTTGTTTGGTGGCTTGTTCAAGCTGAGGTGCAGGACAAGACGTGTGTTCATGTTTGTTAGTTAGATAAGAGGGAGAATTTAGCAGGAAAGCTAATGCATGTTGTTGTTCAGAGTCCGTGGCTCTTGTGTTATGTAGCAGGATGCTATCAGGCTCAGTGTGACTGTCTGCTCTGCCTATGATGATATATTTATATACAATAGATAGAGATCTAATATCCAATGTACATTTCTCCCTTTGGGTGTTCTCAAAGGAGAACACATGGCAAGGGATTTGCAGAGTAGTTCTGTATGTTGTAGCAGACAAAAATGCAGTTTAACTAATGCAGTTGGACTTTAATATGTATAGAATATAGTATATAGGAGGATGCATATCCAGGTATCTTAAGACAGCTGTTAAAATGCATATTGGTATCAGCAGATGTAAGAGGGAAAATGTTTTTATTAGCTTAAAAAAACACTAAACCACACCACTACAGGGCTCAAAGTCATGTATAATATTGTATAGGTTTGTATGTGGTTGCTGTAGGTTTCTCATCCACAAAAATCACCTGCTCCATGATTACTCACCGACTCGACAAGACTGTCTGCACTGCCTTTATCTACGAAGCCCTGGTTGACAGGCGGCACCCTCATGCTGGTGAAGGTCCTCGTCTGACCGGGGTACCAGCCGGGACGGCTTCCTACAGGGAGGCTGGCAGAGCCGTCGTTCCACAGCGGCTGGCTGGTGCCGGTGGCTTCGTCCACCAGGATCATAGGGGTGTAGATCAACTTGCCCCTGCGTGCCGAGGGGGTGATTATTCCTGGAACAGGAGTGGTGCCAGCTGCTGTTGTGTTAGCCCAGGAGGCGGACGACATTGAGGAAACGCTGCTGGGCCGGGAGTCCAGGCTGTGCTGGGTCTGACACAAGGAGAAGATAAGTGAAACAAGATGACACAGACTTAATGGTTGAAAACTTTGAGAGAGTGTATGTTCCACTGTTTTACCTGTAGACGGGATCTAGTTGGAGATGTGTTCCCACGGTAGTTTCCTGGGATGGGGACGTCATCCACACTTCTCTGTGGCCTCAGACATTGGAAGTTAAAAGCAGGCTTATGGCCTGAAACAATGAGCAGGAAGGTGTTAGGAAATCGACAAGGACTATATATACATGACTGTAACCCTGTGTGGAGGAATTTAATATTATTAGGTTTACTTCAATCCCATGCATATATCATATGTGTGTATTCCACAGCATAGTTACCAGTAAAAACCACTCAGTGAACTTCTACATCCTCTCATTATTCCAGTAGCCTCCAGACTGATTGATGGTATTACACCTATAAATAAAAAAACTAGGACCCAAGCCACTCGATCAATATCGGCACTGATACTGACCTGATTAAGTGGACTGGATATCGTCCATGACGTCATCAGTCCACATTAAATACAGTTTCTTCATCAATGTCATCATTAAATTAATTGTTGCCATTATCCAACTCAGTGTATAGTGCCACAACCCTCCCCTACATGTTTCCTTACATGAAAATGAGTTTCTCACAGTAAAGTATACAGATTTTAAACTTTGGGGAAAAAAACAGCACTTGCATTAGATCAATACTTGGCAGATACCTGATCTGAGGTAATGGGATTGGTTTGGGGAGAGAAAAACTTGGATGGGTGCACCCTTAAAAAACACTGCATATCCTGGAATCTGATGTGAAATGTAACCTTACTGTCCTTTAGTATAAATCCTGTTCTACAGGGCTCAAAAAGAAGAAAAGCAAGTAAAAGTGAAAACAATAAAAAAAATGAAAAAGTAAATTTCTCACCTCTCGGTATGGATGGAAGTAGCCGTCTCCTGACAAACTGTGTGTTGCCGTTCTCATTTCCATTGTAGCCATTCCCAGTGTAACCACTGACAGTGCTGCCATTTTCATGGCAGCCATTCACAGTACTCCCGTTGCCATTGGCGCTGATAATGCTGCCATTTTCATTGTAGCCTGTGTATCCGTTCCCATTATATCCATTTGTGGGATAAGGACTGGGACTTGCAGCAACACTCCCTCCATTCATGTTGGTGCCATCGTAACCGTTGCTAACGAAGCCATTGGTATCATAAGGTATCTCCCCGATGCTGTTAGCTCTTTCCAGACTCTGTTCATTGTAGCCTGTCTCAGTTGGTGCAGGAGAGACGGCCTCTGGATACACATACCTACAAGATCCACACCAAGACTTTTAGCATGAGTTAACATTTCTGAAGGAATAGTCTGACGTTTCAGGAAAAATGCTTATTTGCTTTCTAGCCGAGAGTTAGACGAGTAGATCGATACCACTCTCTTGTCTGTCCATTGAATATGAACCTAAAGCCAGAAGCCAGTTAGCTTAGCATAAAAATTGGAAACAGCTAGCCTGGCTCTGTCTACTGGCACCTCGTAAACTCATTTATTTAAATGCTGGGACTATTTCTTGGCCAGGGGCAGTGACTTGTCTGCAACCTCAAAGTGCCATCAAGACACCACGCAGTCACTGTTCCCGGCCAACAAATACTGCCCCAATAACCCCATAAAACCACAACTTGGTACTTAGTTATATTATGTTTATTAGTGAGCAGATTTTTTTAACTTTTGGACCGAGCTAGGCTAACTATTTCCCTCTGCTTGCAGTCTTTATGCTAAGCTAAGTTCAGCTAGGCTCCAGCTTCATATTCATCATACACACGTGAGAGAGGCATTGGTCTTTTCATCTAACTCTTAGCAAGAAATCAACTGAGTTTATTTCCCAAAATGTCAAACTATTTCTTTAATAATTTATTTATTACATATATAAAGTGCCTCTGTCTTCACTTTGGTTCTTGTTTCTTACCTGTCTACTGATGCTAGACTTGCAGCATCTCCCTCACTGCAGTAAACCTGCTCAGCTACTCCGGTTGTAGCTGCTACGACTGGTTCTTCAACTATGACCTGTTCAATCTTTATCTCAGGGGTAGGAGGAGGAGGCAGCTCACTGATGGAGTCCACCCTGTTTGCAGAGAACAAGTAATTTAGGGGGAAAAAAATGCATTTTGACTTTCTAAAAAAATAACAGGACCATTCTGTGAATTTACAAATAATGCAAGAAACACAGGTTCAAACTAGAAGAGAGCATTCAGTAGAGTTCAGATCTCTGCCAGGTGTGTACGGTAAGATGGTGGCAAAGATACCAAAAATGGGGATTTATTCATCTCGAATCGTGCCTAACTTTAGTGGATCATAACATATCAGGTATGGAATTAATGTGCAGATGCTCCAGTTCAAGATGAGACCAAACTGTTCTATGGATGTCAGTTTTTGAGCCACGACAAAGGTCAAAATTTGGCCTCCAACAGACTAGGTAAGCTTTGTTTTTAGCCTAGCCGATTGCTGGAAATGCCTTTTGCTATGTCGTAATGCAATGCTGAAAATACACAAGTCTAAACTTTACAATGCACTCATAAGGAATCTTATCAATATCTATTTGAATTCCCAACACAACTCAAAGTAACGAAATTTGGCACCAATTGATCTAACGTGGCAACAAGGCATGATTGGTTGTCCCTGGCGGAAACAAGCTTCCACACCGAAGCAGCTCTTGATCACTTGTGACTCCTACTGGCTGGTTAAGAGGAGTGAAGAGTCAGCAGTCAATGGCGGTATAAAACAGAGCAGTCACTAGGTAATAAATAGATTTTTCAAAAATTGTGAATCACTGTAACCACGAGAGGTCCTTGAGCATACAGTCATAGATGTGCACAAAAAGTATTCGGCTGATGGGATCCAGTGCTGTGCAAGATGGTGGAGATATTAAACACACCTGATGGGCAGGGGGTCGGACTTCACAGGCTGCTCTGTTACAACGCTGACTCCAGCCAGCTCTGATCCTGGTCTCTGATGCTCCTGCAGGCCCGTCACCTGCTCTGTGATCACGCCCCCGTTCTCTACCTTGGGCTCGGGCTCGACGATCACAGTTGTCTGCTCTATCAGTGAGTCTATAGGTGGCATCGGCGTGCTGGCGGGCGTAGTGTTCACTGAGGTTCCAGGCTCACTGTCGAATATCTCATCACCTGTCATCTCTCCATCCACACCCTCCTCTTCTTCCAGGTCACAGGCCATTGCCAGACGCATCTCTGGAGCCAGATCCTGCAGTGTCCGCAGCCCTTGCTAAGAACACACGGATATACATATAAACATACATACAATACATACATACAAGTTACGCGCTAATACTGATTATCTAGCAAATATCCTAAAGCGGAAAGCACAATTCAAATCCTTTACCTGAAGAGAAGCTGCCTTGTCCTTCTTTTTGGATTTCCTCTCCCGCTCCTTTCTCTTGCGGAACTTTTTAAAATAGTCCTGAATCAAGAAGCTGGCATAAAACTTCCCACAAGTCACCTCATCGCCTGAGAAGGTAAAGGAGAGTGGTTAGTGGATAGTACCACTGTACAACTGTACTGTTCTACTGTACAAACTCCAGTAATACACACAATTTCTTTTGGATGTTGAGATTTGTATTAGTTTTAAATGTCTCTTTTATTCAGACAGGCAGTACATTTTTGAAAAACCTTGACAGGACTAATGTGTGCATCCACTGTCAAAAGCTTTATTAAATGTTTTCTCTCTTTTTTTTAATCATAGCTGGCAGCTCTGTAATTTTTTGATGTACCTCTAGGTGGAGGAATTACTTCATCTATGAGCTTGGGTTTAGTGCGCTTCCAGAGCTTCTTAATGATCACCTTCAGCTCTTCATTCTGCTGATCGATGGGGCCTGAAGGGGACACAAGCAGCAGATCCTTTAGAGAAAGCAGCAGCCAAAGCATCACCGAGTAAAGATTTGTCTTACAAGTACGATGAGCATGACTCTGTGTGCGTATGTGTAGAAGCTCTAACCTTCAGTCTTGATCTTCAGTGAGGTTCTCACAAGAGCAAACAGAGTAGCGTTGAAGGTGACTGTCCCATCAGGGTGCAGTGGGACGTTCATACAAACCAGTCTCTGAGAGGACAAGAGGTTGAGACACATGGAATGAGATTTATCTGTCTATTCCTGTTCCAAGTATCAGGTGTGCAGCCTTGAATGCATGTGACTTACCTTGCAAGCGACACGATGAGGACACAGTTTTCCAAAACCAAGAGGTGGTTGAATCCTACGCAGCATAGTGACCACATCGATGTGCTTTATTCGACCGCTGCAAGAACACAAAACAGACATTTACTGACAGATTAAAAGGAACTAAGGACATTTTGGAAACGTTGAGAGGGAACGAAGACAGAAGAGCTCAACAAAAGTGGCAGTGGATTTGAAAGAAAAATGGGTCTTACGTGGCTTCGGGATCGTAGTCAGACCAAACTCTTTTAAACTCATCCAGGTGGTGAGTACCGAGGACGGTCCAGTCTCGTGTCAGGTATTCAAAGTTGTCCATGATGACAGCAATGAACAAGTTGATAATCTTGATGGAGAGAAGAACAGAAACACAATGACTTGTGAACAAGTCACATATAAAAAAGAGATTTGATGACTGATTTAAAAACTATTAAGCCGGGAACATCATGTAAATGAAAAAGATCAGGTATCGTTTTACATTACTGTGTTATTATTTGCTTGTATATGCATATGTTTATCAGTTTTCATGATGAGTTACTAGTTACATGTCAGTTTACACTGTTCTATACAGCAAAACCCAGCAGGACACAGGGGTCTGGGTCTATTTTAGCTGCCAGGAGGGTCTCATTGGTTTTTTTGCTAAAGGTCAAAGCCCACACACAGACTGATGGATGTCAGCTGTTCATGCAAGACACATGTAAGGCGACAAGCTGAACCTGGACACTGAGGTTGTAAATCTGTCACCACAGGTCTACAACAACTAAAAAGAATATGAGCCTCCACTTTCAATTTCGTTATATCCAAATTAGAGTCTAATCTGCTCTTGCACAATTTCTAGATTTCTCTCTTTCATTGAACCTGGTTAATGTTTTAAAATGGCATAGAAAGGTCACAGAAATGTTACCAAAATATTTGCACCCTTTTAAATCAGGATTTTGTGATTTAGGTGTGCTGGCTGGATTAATGAAATCCACGGATGTGGGAGTTTGGTGTTCTCTGAAGAGATGGGAATTGAAGAAGACAGGATAAGCTTTTAAAACTGCTACTACTCAGTTTCTGTAATACTATCCTCTCTACTTTCATCTGACTTTGATCCCATTTGACCCGACAGTCTGTAAAACACAAGTGTGAATTAATTATGCCTAAATTTAATTTGGGGTCAGGAGGCTGAATTAAGTGATATCAGAGGAGGGAAAATGTTTTACTAAATGATCTGAGAACCGAGCGATTAAAAGAACAAAATCGAAGCGGTCCTTAATCCCC